>NC_044284.2:26357958-27557958 GCF_004027225.2 Strigops habroptila | reverse complement strand
AAATGACAGAAGGAAACACACATGCACAGACACGCACTTGAACAACACACATGGTCTGACTAGCAAGCAGCGTTACTAAACTATGTATTAATACAGGTGAATATGGATCGGGGAATGCTAAAATGCTGCATTTGCAACAAGTTTCAACTCATAACACATAGGTGGGGCTGCAAAAATCAGGACTGCTGATTTTATTTACACTTCATCCTCTGAAACAAAAGCTGTGATCAGGAATCATGACACTGTACAGTTGTGAATAGCCTTATCTCCAGCATCATAATCTTATGTTTGTTTATTACCCTTAACTTCCCCTTCCCCCCCTCAACAGCACATGAGCTTCACGGGCAGAAAAAACTATCACTGGGCTATGTATTGTGTTCAGCAAATCCTCTCATACTTTCAGTGGTCTGTCACACTATGGTATCGTTCAGCATTTTGATGGACAGCAACAGCACATGCTATTGCTGCCTCCATGAGACAGTTGCCTCTTCTCCAGCTGGAGCTGCTGGGTGCTGCCATCAATTCAAATGAATGATGCTAACGTACACAAGAGCTGGCTAAGTCAATTAGAAGAAAAGAGCATTGCTTAAATAATTCAATCTGCATAAAACACCTTTTCTGAAATGGCAATATAGCCACTTGTAGTAATTATGACATCTTCAGCAATTCCTTCATTGATTCAAAGGAGGGCATCATACATTTGGGGTTCTCAATCAATTGTTCTCCAATCAGTACATTTAACTGCTGCAGAATGCAGCTGTATTTTGTACAGCTATTTTGTTGTTCACAGGGAAACGGTCCTTGAAGAATACCTCAGGCTCCAATTTATTTCAAGTCATTAGAGCAATATCTTTTGAATGGACAATATGATTTATAAAATCTGAGAAATACTTTTTTGAACTATCTGAATTCTAAACCTTCAATATTTGTCATAGCTCTTTATTCATTTGATCTCTGAAAAGAAAGAAAAAGCTTACCACTGAATAAAGAGGAAAATGATTCTCAGATTTCAAACAATAAGCGCATCAAATTAAAAAAGTCATTTATTTCAGTGTCTCTCATGCCACTTATTCACAAATGCACACAATTGTCTAACCAGGCTTTTCAGCCCGCACACAGCTATTCTATGTCTTTGAGGCATAAATTGAAAGTAAGCAACTCTGACATAGCTGAGAGGAATACACAAATTCTGAAGTGGAACAAAAATAGCAAACTTCACTATTTTTCTTCACAGCCCCTTCTCAAATGTATGCACAGTTTGCATTCAGTTACCTACACTACATACTCTTAGAGACAGCAAAAACTTTACCAGTTAGGACAAACGAAATAAAGGACCGAGTCCCACATATACCCAAACAGCTCTATCCCTCTGAAGGCACATCCATCAACCCAGATATTTTAATGATAAATCCTAGTCACCTAATTGCACTGACACTTCTCTTTCATCACAAAACTTGAGAAACAAAGCTCCCTGCTTCAAGATGTGCCACACTGCAAAGATAACTACGCAGTCCCACCAGCCCCAAGCTATCACTGCTGAAGAGATGACATAGCCTGTTTAACCCTCAGCTAATCCGGCCTTCTGTAGGAATCCCTGCTGCTGGGATAGATAATCCCATAGTGCGTATGGTTTGTGAACAGCCCAAGGACAACCTATTCTAGAGCCTCGAAGTGCGGGGAGAAACATCACACAAGCTGAGAAGATTAAAGGCTCTTACCACTTCTCACTGTATTACCACTGGTTTCTCTATTGGAGGAGGCAAAATAGTGTGAAAAAAGCATAGAAAAAATGAAAGGATGGAAAGGAATATTAAGCAAAAAGCTATATAATCTCATAAATACAAGCTCTGCATTCAATACATTGCAGCCAACATTTTCAAACTCCAAACATCTCCAAAATGCTAGACCATTGCCACCTTTTCTGGGAAAAGAAAATGGCATGCTTTGGTACTTGAATTCACATATTTATTCTGACTCTTTACAGACCCCAATATCCCAACCACATTTATATTTCTCCAGAGACCTGCGACAACTTGTTAAGTTGTCACAATCCAATACTATTCATTTTCCCACTCCAAGTTCCTGGACAGGTAATATTGCTGCTGTGTGAGTCTAATATCAAATCCATCTGGTTCTTTGCCATTCATCCTGTTTCCTGTTTCTCCCCTTTCATTTATCAGGTGACTCTTTGTCCTGGGTTCAGCTATAGCAGTCATTTTTCTCCTTCTTAGTAGCTGGTGCAGTGCTGTGTTTTTTAACTTTCAGGCTGGGAACAACGCTGATAACACTGATGTTTTTAGTTGTTGCTAAGTAATGTTTACTCCAACCTTCTTTCTCAGGACTTTCTCAGTCTCATGCTTTGCCAGGGAGGAGGGGAAGCCAGGAGGAAGCAGAGACAGGACACCTGACCCAAACTGGCCAAAGGGGTATTCCATACCACAGCACGTCATGCCCAGTATATACACTGGGGGTAGTTACCTGGAAGGCCGAGATCACTGCTCAGGTCAGGCTGGGTATTGGTCGGTGGGTGGTGAGCAATTGTATCCTCTCCCCTTGTTATTTCCCTTATCGTTATTATCATTAGTGGTAGCAGTAGTGGTTTTGTATTATACCTTAGTTACTGGACTGTTCTTATCTCAACCCGTGGGAGTTACATTCTTCTGATTCTCCTCCCCATCCCTCCGGGAGCGGGGGGAGGAAGAAGGGGGGGAGTGAGCGAGTGGCTGCGTGGTTCCGAGTTACTGGCTGGGCTCAAACCACAACACTCTTACTCATCCTTTTTCATCCATCCTGTCGTGACTTTTTCTAGTGTTTTCTATCCAAGCTTTTTTAATCCAATCCTTCATGAGACTGCTGGGTCAGAATGATAGCTCTCCTTTCAGACCTCATTTATCATGTTACCATATGGCAGTGT
Source organism: Strigops habroptila (assembly GCF_004027225.2). Taxonomy (NCBI): domain Eukaryota; kingdom Metazoa; phylum Chordata; class Aves; order Psittaciformes; family Psittacidae; genus Strigops; species Strigops habroptila. Next base: position 27,555,044 of record NC_044284.2, on the reverse strand, counting down.
TACTTGATTACTGGTAAGAATATTTTCTCTATACTGTTATAAAAATCTGTTATGAACCTCTAAACTCTCCTGTATTGTACAAAGTAAAATAATTATAAAAATTACCCACTCTCTAATACCAATAATTTGTCATCTACTGGGAATTTTCTTTCTAGGTGTGATAGTAGTCTAACTCATTAGCTTCATACTAAATACAGCAATTTTGCTGTCTCCTAGCCAAATATTTCTAATATCAATGACATGGTTTAGATAAAATGATTTACAAAGTTGTACATACAACCATTTTTGTGTGCTTATGCAATGATATTAATTATCTTGAAGTTTTTAACTCTGATCTTTCACTTCTAATTATACTTTAATATTTCTGATGATCATTCTGTAACAGGTTGGTTTTTTTTTTTTATTTCATAATATAGTTTGGCATTAAACCATTATTGACTGGAAGGAAGGAGGAAGGAGATGTGTGCCTGGGAGCACATTCACCTCTTAGCAGGCTGAAGCAGCAAGTTGCAATGCAGAAATAGGTTAAGAGCCTCTCTGCATTCACAGGGGGTGCCAGTAAAAAAAATTGTGTATACTGTTTGCACAACCGTGGTGCTTCAGATGATAACATAGAATGAAAAAAACCCGATACAGCTGCACATAAGCTCAGGGAAAGAGGTTCCCTGCTGATCGCAAAGGGTTTGGGTGGGATGCACAACAGCTCCCAGGCAGGAAAAAACCCTCTGTTGCATCCCCACCCTACACATCTCACCCTCTGTGCCACACCAATGAGGCCAGGAAGGCCATCTTCTCCTCTAAGAGCTCTTGCCTTCCTTTGCAAGGTTAGAGGCCTCTTATTCTACACACACGAGATAGCATTGTTTTAGCTCTTCCTTGCTTGTCAGCTCCTTGGAGTGCCAAGCTGGGAAAGCACCAGGCACTGTCAACGGCTCTGTCCCTCTTCAGAGCAGTTGTGTGCAAACACGATGGCACCCAGACACCTCCTTCTTCACAATACACACAGGTACACTTCAGGTTTTTTAAGATATTGGCTTCATAGTACAATACTTATAAAGCAATTACAGATTAACAAGAAAAATTTATTCTGAAAGATTTTTTTCTCATGGTCTGATTCAAACACAGCTGATACCAGGGCATTCCGCTTTGACCTCCCTAAAAACTTGTCAGGAATCTCTGCAGCTTTTCTTTCTTTGCTAAAATGGTGTGAATCCTCCTGCCAAAGAAGAGAGAATGATCTGGAGCTGTTTGCTTACATGGAGATGGGGTCTTGGATGCAAGCAGGAGTCCCTGGAAATGGTCATCTTTCAATCGGGAAAAACTGCTTTTACTTGTTTGCCAAACATTTATGGCCATCGGTGTCACAGGAACATGAAAAAAAGTCTGCAAAATCCTCAACAACCTTTTCTGCTAAAAAATAAAATTTTAAAAAAATTGTAGTATTACATTCTGATTTCCCCAAATGGTATTAAAGCTTACAAACACACTCCCACAAAATTAAAACCTGCAAGAGCAGATCACCATAGACTAAAACTCCAAGCAGTATTTGTCTCCAGTAACTATTCCACATATAGTATCAACAGTTGACCAAGACCAGGAAAATTGCACAATATTCAGAAGTTATTCTAGACTTTACTCCATGCTCAACAGGGATGACTGTATTTACAGCACTTTGGATTTATTTTAGTAGGTGGAAGTCTCTAGCACATTTTGCACATGAAGTAAAATTTAAAAATCACTAATAGGTGCAGATCATGAACACTAATCCTAGCCTTCAGCCTCAGTATCCCCAGAAGTTTTTCCCTCCTGCCTGAACACCACATGTTCAGACTAGATCCAATTTTGCCATCTTTTATTTGTGTAGGTAGGGACAGTTTATTCAAGCCAATTATCTCAGCATGATTCATCATCATCACGCTCTAAAATAAAAGCAATCATGCTAGATTGGTTGTAATTAAAAAAGTATTTTTACATTTTGAGAAAAATTACCTGTTGAACTGAAAACTTTGCTTTAAAAAAAATGGAGGTACCTGTTGAACTGGTATGCAACATTTTTTCCTCTCCTGAAGCTCAAATGCATAGCCCCCTGCTCTCTGCTTTCCGTTGGTTAAATATCTGTAAAAATGAAGTGAAATCTCTGGTCCACTCACTAAGGCAGTATAAAATTTTATTGACCTACTTTAACCAATAAAGCTACCCCTGTTTTGCAACATTACAAAGCAGTGCTCACACGCTGCACTGCCACTAAAGAAACTAAAGGAATCAGGATTCAGGGACCCATAAACCACTCCAGAGAAAGAAAAGGGAGTGGCTTTCATCTGATGAGATTTTTGCCAGACCCTCTTGTTAGCGGAGAGAATGAACACATAACCACTCTAAGGAGGTTATATGTGGTGCTTTATTTCGAGGCCCCGGGAACCAGGGGTACGCACCCAAATCTGGTTCCGAAGACCGTCACAACTCGCCCGCATTTTATCCTGTAAAGTATTACATATGCATCGCCTCTCCCAACATGCTGATACATATTCATGACTCATCCCCGCTTCGTATTATAATGAGTATAAAAATCATTTCCATATGTTCTGCGCTTGCGTAGTGCCTCCTGGTGGTCGTGGGCAGGGGTCTCAGGATGAAGTAAGTAGTCTTCCTCTGATGAAGTAAGACGTCTTCCTCGCTATGTCCTTTTTACCTTTTAGGGTCCTGGATAAATCCCAACGATTGTGTTTGCGCCAGTATTCTTCTCTCTCTCCTTGACTGGTTCTTAGTATACAACTCTGTTTCTTAACACAATCAAAAGTTCTACTTGATAATCTTTAAAGTACTGTTCCTTCCAAACCACTACCTTATAGGGATATCGCTTGAATAGTCTCATAAATCTATGTCCATATCCTAGGTACTAGGTCTCCCTGACCTAAAACACAAATCAACCAAATCAGTAAGGCTGGCTGCTATATATGTATGTATTAATTAAAACTTGATTAAACTTCTGTTAATCAAACGTTACGATTTCTAACACTCTCTCAGTCATGCACTTCCAACTGCTAATTACATATTGGCCAGTTGATGCACTCAGACTCTGGCAGATTGGGAGAAGCAGCTTTATGGATGGAGACTCAGCTCACCACTGTTACCTACTTTTATATTTAAGTGTATGACCATTGGTCTCCACTCTTCCCCATCTGAACCAGCAGTGTGACCCTCTGCATCACACCCTGTGTTCCCATAACAGCAGCTGCTCAGCACAGCTGTGCCTGTCTTTGCATTCAGTGGTTGTCTTCTAGCCCCTTAGGAAAGCACCTGCTCACATCTTTAGAACAGGAAGTGTTCAGATATTGCAGAAATAATCTAGACTTAACTGATTTCTACCAACCTTGGATCAGAGTGTACAGAAATAATGATAAAGACTAAGTAACTACAAAGTTAGGAATGGCCACTTTTAGAGCTTATGGTCATCACAATACACATTATCTTTATTTTTAGTGATGGGAGAGGAAATATATAAAATAGAATGGAAAATTTCAGTTGGAAGGGACCTAGAATGATCATCTAGTCCAACTGCCTAACCAATTCAGAGCTGACCAAAAGTTAAAGCATGTTGTCAAAGGCATTATCCAAATGCTTCTTAAACACTAACAATCTTGGGGCACTGACCACCTCTCTAGGAAGCCTGTTCCAGTGTCTGACCACCCTCTCAGTGAAGAAATGCTTCCTAATGTCCAGCTGCACTCCCCTAGTGCAGCTTTGAACCATTCCCACGTGTTCTATCACTGGATACCAGAATCAGCTTATGTGTATATTTACATATGCATATGTAAATAGATACATATCCTGAGCAGCTCCTTGTTGGTGCATACAAGTACCTCTGCATTCTGCACTAGAAAGACTTTGGAAGTGCAACATCCAGAGAGGGCTGCAAATTTTAAAGCTGTAAACAGAATAAGAGAAATCATTGCTCAAATTTCTCTTTGACTTACAGCGAAAGCAATTTGTAGGGGCACTGAGCAGAAGGAAACACAGACGGCAGCCTGTACAAGCTGGAAGGGAAGCCTCTGACTACAGAGCAACAGTCAGTATGCAGCTTGCCCAGCCATACAAACAGCTTACATAAAATTTCCTAAGCAGCAAACATATTTATAGCCTGGACAATATGGTTCAAATGGAAACTGATGTTCTGCTTAGAAAGAAATGAGACTCTCTCCAAACTGAACTACAGGTGTATCATCTGTAAATACCTGAGCTGTTCAGATATCTGATGCTTTTTAAGTGTCACTCTATCTCTGATCTTTGCAGAATATGAAACTCATTATTGTTCCCACAGCTGGTTCACTCTATTCGTCTCTTCTTCAAAAATCCTGTTTAGTAGCAGAGCTGAAATAACTTCTAAAGCAGGATAAAAGCCCAAATTTTGAAGACTGATATATGCACACAAAGAAAGCTACTGCTCTGAATTGCACAGGGGTGCTGCTCCGGCACTGTCCTGATGCAGCACAGCAGGCTGCTGCATCCACGAGCATCCCCAGTGCCTGAAGGCACCCACCCAAAGTGTCACTGCTGCACATCACACAAAAACACTTGTCCTGCTAAACAGCAAAGAAGTGCTTCAGCAGTAAATAAAGTAACAAACGTCTTCATTTGTTCTTCGTGGCATTCACAGAGAGCAGATCGAGTTTTCTATATTGGCTTGCTCTTCTTTTGACTACACTGGTGGCAGAAAGTGGATTCAGGGCATGTCTGCATGGCAGCTTGTGCCCTTTGCCTGTGTAAATCTCATAGCTGGAAACTTTGAGGAGACCCATGCGGAAGAACTGAGCAAGGCTAGCTTGGGTCTGAAAGCTGTATGGCCACATGGAAACAATTAGCACGCTTAAGCCCCACCTCTGCAGGCTTCTTTCTCCCACCACACCATCACATTACCAGAAACATGTTGGTTCCTTGCCCCAAATTGTAAATCCCTGCTCTCAGGTGCTGGACATCATCAGCTGTGACCCATCTCACTGTGACCAGACATCAGGAATTCAAGGATCCTGATGAACTTTGTTGGTTTGTATCTAATCAGCATCCTTTGCAGGTATTTGAAACATAAGCCAGTATTGACCAAATACATTATTTCAAATTACAGCCTTGAGGCTACCCTAGGATTTTATATGAAAAACTATTTATAATATCCCTATTTGCTATTTGTATTATTTGTACAGTCTCAAATTCAAAAGCGATCTAAGGAGAAACAAATCAAATGAAAATCAATGCCACAGGTATGACCTTAAAGCAGCAGCTGAGGCAGAACTCTAAAAAGACAAAGGTCTTTAGTTTTTCTTACTTGCCATCATCAGGGAAGGTAAGACAGGAAAACACCAAAGGAGTTTCATTTTTTCACTCCTGGGACAAGGTCTAACTTAAAGCATCTTTTTGCTATATCAGCTCAGGGTAGGTTGAACTTGGCTTTACGTCCTTCTCTGAAAAAGAGCATGATATATGTCCTGAAAATGAAGACATTTTCCCCCCTATGAAGAGCCATAAAGGAGTACTTGTGAAAGCCCTGCTGCGGGCTGGGTGAGCACACACAAGTGCCCTCATCTTCCCCAGAGCACTGTACAGGACCCCAGCACAGGAGAAGCATGCACAAGCATAATTTCTTGATTGACCTCTTTGGATTCCTCTTTCTCCTCCCCTAGACTAAGCAAGAAAAGAAACAGCTTAAAAATTAATGCTCCTGTTTCCCCTCTCCCCACCCCTACCTTGTTTGTTCTTTTGAAAGAAAACAAAGCTACTTCATTATTGACTAATATCAAAAATGTAAGGTGGCAGTAAAAGTCAGATGCACTGCATTAAAGGGTACCAGTTTCCATTATCCAACAGTAAAGTTAATAGCAACAGCATTGCAGTGTGTCAGATTCACATGTAAGCATATGGACACACTTGGGTTCCTGAGATTAATCCCCTGCCAGAGTAAAGGCTGAGCTTGTCAAATGAATTACGGAGGCAGTAACTGCAAATTAACATGAATTACATGCAGTTATCAGAAGGAAACTTTCTATTTTTTCCCCTTCAAAGCTTCTAGAGCAAAAGTGGGAAAGGCTTCAGAATTTGTACCTCCCAAGAAGGAAACACCAGCACGTGCTCTTACATAGCTTTGCAAGCAGCGAGTTAAAGACAGCTGAAAGAGGAAAACATATTTCAAAGCTAGGATTATTGAGCGGTATTATACAAAAGGACTGACACATGCTGGCTTTGGGTACCATGCTGAGCCAAGCTCAGTTACAGCTTCTGGCTCTCCCTGAAAGTACAAAGCCAGCACTTTTTACAACAGAATTGCAGTTCTTGAAGAGTGATGTTTATCAATTGCCATCTCCAGCCTTACCCATGCTTGCCCTCTCCCATAGGGCCATCAGAGAAAACAGAGATGTCCGAGCTGAGTTCACTGAGAACAGAGATGCTTCTTGGCATCAACCTGGAAGTGAGTGGCTGAATCTGCAAATTAAGAAAATTGTTGTATCTACTTTCAATGGTATCACTGAGTTGTGAGATTCATCGTTTCTGACTACCACTTTAAAAATAAGCAATGAAAATTTGTTAGTAAAGATTAAAGACCAGGTGGTTTTATTATAATTATTATTCCTATCCTGGTGTTCACATTTCCCCAAAGGTGCCTGGAACAACAGGCAAGAACCATCTGCTTCCCAAACTACTTATCATTACTATATCAGGTTTACAAACAAAAGGTACTTAGTAGCAATTCCCCTATATGAATAAAAACATATATATTTTTTTTTTTTCCCTGTCATATGGATGTCACTGGGGACACGTAGAGAACTTACGGACATTTTCCACAGTAATGAATCCCGCCCCCTCCCCCCCCCGCCAGTTTTGGTAGAACAATTTCGTCTAGGTGAACTTCTTAGAGCTACCCTCAGAGCCTCATGAGAGAGTTTTCTGTTCCAGCCTGAGAAACACTCTCTAAATTTTCATTTATTTCTTCCAGTGAAACTTCATGTCTTTCTCACATCACATCATACACAATTTGCTCTCTATTCTACTGGCCAGTTTTTTCTGTCGAATTCCATTGGCACTAAATCTGTCACCTTGTGAAGAAGTTGGAAGGTTATGGTTCTATCCCAGGGATTTGCAGCTAAGCCCTTCACAGAGATTCTCTCCTCCAAGACATCTTTTCAAAGTCCACAGACCTTGATGGCCAAACATGATGTGATCAATGCAGACATCTAAGCCCTGGCATTATAGTAATTGCCATTTCTGTCACCGTATCTGCAGGGTTTCCTCTCCATTATCTCAAAAAGCTGTGAATGTCTAAAACTGTAGGACTGTAAACAAAAAATAAATAATAATAACAACAACAATAACAATAATCTGTGCATCTCCAGGTACAGAGATTTCTCTTTATTTGGCTGTTGAAAACAGTTCAAGATTACACCGCAAACTTCAAGATTAATAGTAAAACCTCAAGAGTAACTGTTTCCTACTCTTTTCAGTTGGGCATCTTATTTTCTCTGCAAGAAAAAGAACATTGAAAAACTCTGCCTGAAAAAGCAAGCTGCATCCCTGGCAGCTCAAATCCTGCAGCTCTAATGCTTCCCACAACTGTGCTTTTCAAAATTACCTTTTCTTGTCACTGTGGATAATCAAGGATCACTAGTAAGTAGCACATACCACGTTTGCCAAAAAACTGAATTCAAGCAGCCCCTTCTCTGCAGCCAAGCATGATGTTAGCTCTTTCATGAACTCCTGCTCTCAGCTTCATCTTCCTTTTTTTTCAGCACCTTTCCTAAAGACTCCTCACCCTAAGCTATCTGCAGTTTGTGCTGTTATTGCTTCAACCTAAAACTTATCACAGAAAATCTGAAGTTATTATCACATTTTCTTAATTAAAAAGAAAAAAACCCTGTAAATATTAATCTATGTTGTATCTCACATCTTAAATAATATCACCAAAACAATACGTAAGATATAAATGCATTCTAAAAGTCTTATAGAAAGAACAAGTATCTGATCTTATTTGGTTTAAATGAAAACTTTTCATTAATAATAGGGTGAATAAATTGCTAGGAACAATCCCAGCAGTTACAACTACACATAGCACACATATTTCTGCTACAAAGAAAAATATAGTATTTCCTAGACCTGTTTCCATCTAATCCTAGATTTTATGCAAAACTTGACCCAAAACTTATTAATCATCTAAGCACCAAACCTCAGATTTTTTTCCTCTCCATTGCTTCACCCAGTCTTCCCATGACTAGGAAGCTGTATTTAATCTTACGTTACCTGTATATTAACCTTATGACCATAATTTCCCTGCTTTCTTCCTTTTAGCAAAATGGCCCATATAGCCATACTCTCTTCCCTCCAAGCTGTCTCTTGCTTTCTCCAGCAAGAAAAAAATTTTCCTTAATTTAAAAGTTAATTTTAGGAGTTCCTTAAAATTTACGCCTGCTTTAATTTAGCATTATCACTTTTACAGTTATTTTAAGAGAAAAAAAGTACAGTGGTGGATGTATTTAAATTGATCTTCACGGCACAAGGCAGAGGACAGGCCCTTACATACACAGATGCTAATAACCTATTTTTTGCATTTTATTTCCAGCTACCATTGGATACGAGTAGAGATTTAGTAATTTGGATTTTTTTTTTAAGAAATATATTTTTGCTTCTATAAATAGAAATCGAATAAATACAGACAATTAATAATTAATTTGAATTTAGAGCCTTTAATATGGTATCTGAATTCACTTCCTTCCTGACTTTAACACAGCATGGACAGGGGTAACTTCTCCCAATTTTTCAGCGGCTGCAAATACATTCACTGCAAGTAAGCCACCAGTAAACTGCCTGGCAGATTGGTGACACCAGAGGGTAAATCTGTGCCTGGTAAGGTCTAGTTGTGTAACTGTTGTTCACATTTTTGTGTAATCACCTTTTTGAACATGTCAGAGCAATGACCCTCCACAGCCTCCTGCAGCAGCAAACTGTGATGTTCACTTTGCTCACTGGTGTTGTTTTAAGCCTTATCCTTAGGATTTTATTGCATTTATTACTTCCTGGTTCTTAAGAGCAGTTAAGTGAAAAGCAGACTGTGCACCATTGCCTGGAAGACCAAAGTATTTGCTACAATAATGACAAATCACAGCAATTAGTTAGTGCAGATCCCAGCAACACTTCACGATGTGACTGGATCAGGTTGTTAATTTGCTTCAGGAGCTACCTGACCTCTGCCCACCTACCGCCTGTTTCAGGAGATTTACATTTAAAACCACCATAATTGCCTGGATGACATGAGCCTCTCATTTGTAATCAATTCATTCAATTTCCCCTTCCGTGTTTCTAATATTGTTTCTAAAGTATCATGACAATTTAAAATAATTATATTTTAATTAGCACTGATTTTCAGTGGAAGTCATGCATATCCACTTAACAACTTCCACATTAGTACCCAAATAAGTTCCCTGAGATTATCTGGAGACTCAAAAGCAGAAATAATGAGATACTGGTATAATCTTTGTTGAGCTCTTTATGAAGAGATCTCTAACAGGCTCTTTGAGCAGCACATATATATCCAGAGCCACAGAAATAAGCAAAATTAGCAGAGACAACAAAAAAACTAAACACATGAACTAGAATTCAGCATTGTCTAACATCTGCTTACTTTATCTTTTTTAGTAAGGAATAACAGCACTTTAAAGAGTTACAATATACAAACAGATATTTCAGCTTTCTGTAAACATACTCAAATATTTATTGTATTTTTCCTTCTTTTTTTTCCTAGGTGTATTTAGAGAATGTACCTACTCAATACCTTGGACTTGACCTTGCATATCACCCATTAGCACCCAAACACTCAGCGAGGTTACCACTCTTACCTTCATGACCAAAGCAGAGCTGGGACAAACAGGGTGAGTTAGCACAGCAAAAGGGGGCCTTGGAGGACGAGTGTCTTGGAACAGAAATCAGTACTGTTGCAACTTAGAACAGATAATATATTGCCAGATTTTCTGAAGATCGCTCTGAAAATTTATGAAATAGTCCTTGTAACTGTTTCCCTCCCTCCTGTGCAGTGCAGTAAGTCCCCTCACCCAAGCATGGCAGTGATTCCCGGCAGCAGCCTCAGTTCCTTGCAGATCAGGATTTCCAGCCCCAGACCCCACTGCAGTTAATGCTGTTTTGCTCCTTCAAAGTGTTTTTAATGAGGGATCCCAAAGCTTTTTTAGCATCTCCTTTACAAGTTACTTGGATATAGCTGTATTCATTTCACAGATGTAGAGTTTCAGTCATGGGTATTCACTGGGAATGAAAGTCAAATGTCCTAATTAGCCACATAGTCTACTAATCACTAGATTATCTTCATTTCCTGAAGCCACATTAGCTCAAATTAGGATATACGGTCAAAAGGAAGCACATTCATTTCCTTAGAAAAGCTTTTTGTTTTGAATACAATGCATAAAAAACTCCCAAACCAACCCATTGCAAAGTAATGGTGGTACATTGCTCACATACCTACATACTTTTTTTGACAGCCTGAATTATGGAAGTGCTTTTGCACCCAAAGGAAGAACAGTCATGTTTCTCCTAGACTAAAATTTTCTGTGAGCAATACATTTTGCAGAAACAGAGCAGAGCTTTAGAGAGTGGGTTTTTAAATGATATGGCATTACTCCTAAAGGAAATATTACTGACAACAGCATGCAAATGTTTGCTGTAGTGTTTGGCACAAAGTGAGAACATATGGTATTTAATGCAAGCAAACTAAACAGCTCTATGCTACAGTCAACTGGAGATGCATGCTACTGTAGCAATCTTAAATCCAATATAAACTATTTCCCTCAAGATTTGCACCTTATGAAATTGGTTGAACATATACATGGTTCAAGCAAGTATGCATTGTTAAAATTCATCCAGGCTTTCCAGGTGCATAGAAATGATGGATTCCAGCTAAAATTTACAGGGAAGTATTTCAGTTTCTCCATTTCTGTTCCTGAACTCAAGTGGATGATACGTGAGCTCATAATGGCCATCTGCACATCTGATCGATTGTCTTCTCTTCCATCGTCATTGGGTTTTCCTATTCTTTATTTGATCTCAGTTGAATGGGTTTAAATTACTCTCATTCAAATGTACCAGCAACTATTTAAACAGAACTAACCAAAACCATATGCTGCCCAAGAAAGAGAAGTCTAGAAGAACCTCCTCAACCACAGCGACTTGTGTCTCATCGACAAAGTCAAGGTTGCTCAATACCATGCTGTGCCCCAAGTTACCAGGATGATCCAAACTTGCCAAAAGCTTTTGGATGTTTAAGCAATTCAGGCTGGTGCATCACAGCTGGGGAAGACTTTCCACCCCCAGAGCAGAACCCACACTCTAGGAGTGGGTTGATTTGAATTGACCACAGGCCAGCTTTTAGCTTTCAATGGCATCGCCATGCTGTGGGCTTCACTTCTTCCTCCACTAAAATACAGGCATTCTTCATCCTGTAATTCTAACTCCCTGGATTTCCTTCAGCTTGCTATTCCAAATCTTCCTTGCTAAAATCTGCCATGCAGCGCAAATAACCCAAACTAAATTTCCTGGGTAATAATATTGTAATCACTGAATCTTCAGTTTCACCATGTTCATCAGATTTGGCTCCTTTTCTAGGATGAAACCCAAAAAAATTTCTCTGTTCACATCAGCTGCTCAATAGACTGTTCAGGGAGATAATTTTGTTTCACCTCTAGAAACACTTCAAGCTATTCTGAAAGTATTCTTGCAGTCATTGCCAATAAAATAAACTAACCAAAATCAATGTTTCTAACCTCTTCCACAAAATTCAAACATCTATATTGACTAGCATTTTCTCTTCTCTTGCCCTACCCTACAGACCTATAAACATTTAGCCCATTTGTGGAAATTTACATTACAATATTCCTCTTAACTCATCCTTGATGTAACAAGCTAAATTACATATTACAAGTCATAGAGAAATTATCTTTTTTATTTTAAATTAGAGACTAATTTTGGTATCTTCACATATTTCATTACATGAGTCCTATTGAAATGAAGGATTTATTTCTATACTTTAAAATTGCTGGGAGTCAGTAATAGTACTAATATATTATGTACTATAGTCTCGGAATCAATGTCAAAATATTTCAGCTATTTTTATGCTAAATTTCATCTCTATGGAAACACCACAGCTAAATTTGTTATGAATTGTAGATTATTCTAGTAATACAGACCAGCATTAAAGAGTCCAAACTAGTTACTAAGAATTTAGGTGTCTGAACCGATTTACCAGATACCTTAGCCATAATCATCTTAACCTCTGTGCATTAACTTTCTCTCCTCAAAAAGAATTGCCTTTATGGCTATAACATGAATTATCACTTGATGTCTCTGAGTTCTCCACAAATAAAACCAACCAAACAACAACAAAAAACCCCACATCACAGAGAGTGATCTACACTCTGTCTGATTAATGAATTAATTGCTTCTTTGGGCATTTTAATCTTTAACTATGAAAGAAAATAAAACATTTTTTAATAAACATTTATGTGGAGAGTTTGGGAAGCATGGCAAAGTGAAGGGATAGTGCTACACTTTCTTATTATCTTCATGTTAAAAGAAGGAAGATGTATAACAAGCAATATTTTAACCAATCTGGCCTCAAAACCTCTAAACAAGAGTTTTGCCAGGTAGAAATTCTATGAAAGTTGAGTCATTTCCATTTACAAGTTCACACTAGACATAGTCTCAGCTGCAGATGATGGTTAGCGTAGTGAGTGGGATGCAAGGTTCTCCACTCACGTGAGGTTTTAGTCCTCATGTGAGCTTGGCAAATTCTTCCCCTCCACTGGGAGGAACAGCACCTTCCCGAGAACGTGTTGGTACAGGTTACAAGTGTGTCTCTCTTGGCTGTTGAGAATTCACCTGCACAAGTTAGCTTGACAACACGTGCCAGAACAATGGGAAGTGGATATAATGCAATGTTGTCATTTAATGTATTCAATGTACTTACTGATATGTAATATAAAGAGATTCCATATAATAAATATGTATTTCCTTTTTATGCTTTTATTTTCATGGTCCAATAATTATTATGTCTAGTCTTTTTTAGTGTTAAGGACTAACTTAACTACTTAAGTTTTAAAGGACTAACACTTAGGCAAGTACCGGTCCTTTATTAAACAGCAGAAATGTATTCTAATGAGAGAATTCATCACTCAGAGCATCCTGAGCAATCCTAAACATCACTTATAGTCAGCTTAGGAGAATGCAGTTTATTCACACATTTCAAGCCAGGTTACGCTATGGAAAACAAATGTGTTGGCAAGTAAAAGGCACATTTCAGTCTAGAATTTTTCTAAAAGCTTAACCTGCCTGAGAGTTGAACAGGGTCCTACTTTTTAGGCTTCCTGACAAATGATATTACCCAAGCTTGCCATGAACAGCCGCCTCAGTGGTCAATTAAAAGCAGGCCAACCCACTTCTCATGTTGCTTTAAAATATAATTGAATTACTGCGTCCAGAAATAGAAGTTGCTCGCTGCACAATGTCACACCACATGCCAGTAAGATGCATGGCAAAACCTTGAAAATACATTCAGATGCCTTTAAAATTAAAATGCACAGAAATAATGTATGCAGTCTGAGCACACACCTTGGAAAACACTGCACAGCCAGATCCAAGGCTTTTATGCATAGAAGTGAAACTCAGTATTTTTAGCCCTTTCTTTTACAGGTTAATTTGTATTTTGAGATTTTGAAGACTCTTAGGAGGGCACAGGGGAGGGTACGTAAGCATAGAAGCTTTGGTCCATCCTGGGAGAACTTCTATTTTTTCATTATTGTTGGTGTCTTCTCTCACCTGATCTAAACAATAGGCATGTTATATGTCAATGGTCAGCACCTCTGTGTCAGAACTAACAATAAATCAAATCAGCACTATAAATATGCTGAAGATTACACAACTCTGCCCAGCTTTTTGCTGCCAAGATAAAAATCCCAGCAGTGACAGCTAAGGTGCTACAGCTTGCCAAAGGCACTGTATCAGCAATGCATGGGGAATGGAATCAGCAAGACTTGAACAAAATAAAAAAATTGAAATAGTTGGAGATTAGAAAGAGGAAAAAAGACATCTTGCTAGCTTACAGGTATATCAACTGTTCTGAAAATGGTGTGTGGTGTAAGAGCGGAATGTTCCAGGACAGGAAAACACACCTTGGAGAACAAAGCACCAAACCCAAAAGATTTAAGAAAAGAATATAGGTAACTTTCATATTGGCACAAAGATTGTTATTAATTTGTGAGTATATTTAAATAAAGTAATGGCTCTCTATAACATTATCATGAGCTACCACTGTATGGACGATCAGACACTACACCCCGAGACAAAGGAGAAAAGCTCAATATAGAAAAAGTTTCAACATGCTATTTCTATGATAAGCAATAGTAAGTTCTACAGATACTCTTTTTTGTTGTCGTCATAAGTCATATTAGTGTAAAGTCTCTAAGAATCCCCATTCTCTACTTGAAAACTTTCTACTGTGATGCTTGTCACATTTTATCAAGGATCAGCAATCTTGACTAAACCAGAAAAGTGCATTTTGAGTTGTAATCAAAATTGTAAGAAATTATTCTGAAATCTGCATCTCTGCAGAACAGCATTGCCACATGCAGAGCAAGATTGCATCCAAGCAGAAGTGGGGAAAAGGCACAAATTGTTCAACATAGAAGCTGCTTTTAGATCTTGGAGTTACTTAGGGTCAAATTTTATTTGCCTTTTCTCACGTGGGGTGTCTCTGTAGCAGTTCATATGGATTAGAGTTGTTTGATAGAAACCATCGATCAAGTTAATTACTCAAAGTACCTTTCTCTAAGCCTATGCCAATGAGTACTGGAAGGAACCCCAGGTGAGGGTGACGTAGCCACAGCAGGAGCCTGAACAAGCCAAGCAGCAACAGAGCTTTGCCTTCAGCTGATCATGTTAACTGGAGGGCAAGGAGAGCACATTAAATTTAGAATTTCCCTCCATTTCCCTCCATTAAATTTAGAATTATATAAGTCTGCTGCTGTTGGGGGGGAGGAGGAGGAGAAAGAGAAGGAAGGAATATAATCTGATGAAAAAGCAATACACCTTACTGACAAATCTTGTACTTGTATAAAACTACATGGGTTTGCAAATATTTTATGTAATTTAGGTTTTGAGTTTATACAAAAGTGTATCTCCTCTCCCCAGGAATATTCACTGCATGTGTTATTTTTAAAATGATTATTACTATTCACCTAATAAGACACCTACACATTCAGCTAATGCAAGAAGCCTGGTGACATAAGATTATAACATTAGCATACAAGGCTTCTCATGTATAATTTATAGGTACCATGGTTTAAGCTATTCTTCCCTCTTCTTGGATGCTAGGCGTAGTGTTTAATTTCAGCTAATCCTTTCATCTTTTTCAATCTAGATTGTGAAGGTCAAGCCAAATGCAATATTCCTTATATAACCCAAACCAAGGTCAGCCTTTGAATTTTATGATCAAAATTTCCCTTAGGATGATAAAGTAGGAGGTAGCAATCAGTTCACCACCCAGAACCAACCCTACTTACTGAACCCTTCCATACTAAAATGCCTATGCTGAAAAAGAAAACATTTGTACTGTATTTTTTACAGGCTCAAGGGCAAAGATGAAGAAATTGCACAGCACAATGGGACCTTCCCTTTAAACTACATCCTGTGTGATTTGAAACAGGGGCTATAAAACTAGTCCTTTTGCCTTTTCTTGATTGCTTTTCCACCAAAGATAGATTGATACACTTATGGGCCACACATGACAATGTATTTGCAACAGTACTTTGTGTATAAATTCAATGTTAGAGGTTATAGTAGTGTCTTCAGAGGAAAAAGCATCTTCCCTGTGTATGTTCTCTCACTCAAAGCTGACTAAGTTTGAGAGGTGAAGGATCAAAGTACTTGACATTTGAAAATTTCACTCCAATTGCTTCTTTCAATTCATGGCCTGCAGCTACAGACATACACATGTGCAATGGAAGGGAAGCCACCCCTTCTGTGGCTCATGCCCATTTGCAGCCCCAGCAGCTTGCACCAAGCTGTGCAGGCAGGGAGGTGGCAGTGGTGCTGTTTGGGGGTGTAACATCTGACACCTCATAAACTCACATTTGCCTGCACCACGCTGCTCTTTGCTTCATAGTTAGAACATCTTTCCTGCACAACTGCAATTTCTGCATGAAAACAGAAGGGTTTCCACATGTGCGCTCATCCTGGGGATCATATCATATCCTGCACACTTGGCTTGGTCATGCCCACAATGCCCTCTGGTATTAAAATTCAAGTTGCTGCAAGCACAGGTTACAAGCTACTATCTGAAAATGAAAGCTAGCACCCTAGCTATTTCTTTTTCCTCTGAAAACACAGTCTAAAGAAACAGATTCAGATATTTAGCATAGGCAAGTCTGGGGGAGTCCTAAAAAGTCTCTATGCCACATTTCCAGGCCCTCCTGCATTTTGTTGTCCCTTAAAGCCTTTAACATCAGTCATAACAGGAAAGTTTTTGCCAAGTTCCTTGCCTGTTGCGTACATAAACCATTACACATTCACTTTTGACAGACATGTAATTGACAAAGCAACACATTAATCAAGTGATATGTCAGCAGTAAGCAGAGGATTGTGTGTCTTTCACCCTCCCCAATGAACATCAGATGCGTGGTTACTTTTTCATATTATCTTGAGTGAGTACTTTCCATGTCTCAGGCTCAAACCATAAATACCAGAGTAAAGATTACTTCACATTTCCTGCATCAAGAACAAAATGTTTCAGACTTATAATCAGGAGAAAAAGGTGAGAGAAACCTTTAACAATTCCAGTAACGCTTTTCTGCAATATTTTTGTTTAAACTTTAGTACAGAATAAATAATACGCAAGCATCACAAGAAGGTCCATACAGCAAAAATAAAAAGAGCAGGTGCCTTTTTGCTGGGTTTTTTGTCGTGGTTTTGTTTGTATTTGGTTTCGTGGCTTTTTTTTGTCTGTTTGAGGTTTTGTTTGTTTTATTTGTGGTATTTTAAAGGTGTTCTTAAGAAAACATTTGTATAAATTTTTGTTAGACATGGTGTAGGAGGACTGGAAGAACATTTCTATTTGGAAAGACTCCTTGCATATCACCAATGAATAAAACATAGCCCTTTGTGTGCACATTATATCATGTAGCATGACTAATCTTGGAATACTTACTGGCTTTTCTAAATTCCAGAAAATTAGTGGATTAGCTCAAGTTGCCATTGATAAAAGATAGACCGTCACCTTAAGACCTGGTTAAAAAGAAATAAACCAACATAGAGGCTTATGAAAACTACTCCTGTCGGTTGCCCAGTCCCTGACAGTAATAACGACGTTTGTAAACTTGGTGGCTGCATTCTACTAGACCCTTTTTTGCACTTTTACCACTATTTTTGTTGGTAATCTAAGAAAAAAGAAATCATAAAACAATTCAGATTTTCTTGCAACACTTTTTTTAACATGACTTAATATGAACAACAAATAAAAATGGAAACATCACAGCCACTTATTCTGCATTCTCCCAAGGAAGCAGAGAAACCACACCTCAGGTACCAGTGCAAATATCGCAGTTCAGTTGCCGAGCAACCTCCTTATCCTCTGAAATTCATGTTCAAGTAGCTATAAAATCACTCATTCAAAGGAACTGGAAAACAAACCCAAGTTGTATCTATGGCATCCTATTTTGCTAAGCAAAGTGTGAGAGAAGAAAATCTAAACCTCAACCAAGGCTTTCTGAATGTAAACAAATGGAAATCACAATATTAGCTTCAGGATGCCAAAACTGCCTTTTTCTCTTCATGCAAATATAAATAACTCAGGTACATATGCTTTTGCATACATAAATGTATATACATGTATGCACGCATACACATACAACTATGGATATAAAAGGGTCAACGTTAACTCTCTTCACTTTGTAATACTTTCAAAATTGAAATATTTCATTTAGACACCTGACATTTTTGAGACAGAAACCCATAAGGGTTTTTAATCCTAAGGAAAAATAAATATATCCAGTTTGAATCAAATGTTTTGCTTTACCAGGTATATTTATTTTTCTGTCCAGACAGATTTGGAAAAAATACTCTAAGATGTTTTTATTTAAAACCAATTACTGAGGTAATAATAAATATTTAATTTCTTCCTTTTGGTTGCTCTATGAGGGTCTAACCAGAGTCCACCAAGGCTTATATAGTCTTACTGTGGTATTATCTTATGGCTTATAATGGTCTTACTGTTATCTGTAGTTGCCTTTCTTTGAATCCTTGGTCACGAGCTTTCTCTTCCACTATCCTCTTGAAATCTCCTTTCAGACACTGAGAACTCCAGTGTGGAGTAGCACAGCTGCAGGTGGGTAGGTCTGGGCATCAGAAACGGCATCCCTGCAGAAACAGCTCTTTACTGTACACAGGTATAGCAAATAGTAACTGAGAAGAAAATGCCGCCACTACCACACAACCAACCAAAACCACAAAGGAAAAAAATAAAAGAACAAAAAAAGAAAGATATTTTCATATTAGGAAGACTTTTAGTCAAAACCAAAACTTACTACAGATTAGGGAGAACATGAGGAGTACAGGAACTTCAGATAGTGAGTAAATTATAATATTTCTGAAAGTCTCTAATTGAAATATTTGATTTTCTTTCTCTCACCTTTTGTAAAGACAGAATCTTTTAAATTATAATCAGTCTCTGTCACTGTGCTGGTCCATAACACTGTGTCTTTCACTAATCTTATTTTTTTGTCTCCCTGTTTTGCCTTGCTTTTCAAATGTTATTTTCTCCAGGATAATAAAGATATACCTCCTGAAGGTATTTTTCCATTGTTTTTCAAACATATAGTTTTTAGTAAAGTTCTGGTATGGGAAAATAATTACATGAGAGTGATCTGGGGATGAAAGACATGAAGAGAGCTAAAGACTGGGGGAATGGTTCATTGTGCCACATTCCTCCACCCACAGCACCTTCACCTGGGAGCTGCAGGCTTGAGGAGAAACGTTCACTACAAACAATGAAATGCAAGTTGGGTGGAGAGTTAAATATTTATTGGGAAGATTTTTCCTCAAGAGATCTTTGGTTTCCTTGCAAAACCCCAGCCTATGTGATCCAAGACTTAAGTCTGAGGAGTTTGAACCTAAAATTAGCTACAGAAGCCTGAGTGCAAACAAGAGTCTGTTTGCTCTGACCTTCACCAGGGAGCTTCCAGCTGAGGCCTGGCTTTCACATCTGGCCAAAGTCCTGTTGTTCATTTACAAATTTGCTCAAACAACACACAAACTTGTGTGGCTATTTTTTTTTTTTTTTCCTTCTTTTTTTGGGGGAGGTAGTAACCATTGCAAAACAATAATCAAGCTTCAGGCTTTAGCTGCAGATTCAACTGGCTATGAAGGATGATTGTGTCGTCTATAACGTTGTCAACAAGCTCGTATAGTTAACTGCAAATAAAAGCTTGAGCAATGGATCTAAGGATACAACTGTTCATGAGAAGGCAGATAGAAAGCTCCTGCATAAGTCCTTCTACTTTTTATGTACATATAAAATATGTATGTGTGTGTGTGAGATAACGATAAGATGTATAAGACAAATATTCATATATATGTTTTATATATATGAATTTTCAGGAAGTTTGAAGTCTCATGTTTTCTGCTCTTAAGCCTTCCCCATTTTAAAGTTCTTAAGAAATCAGGTCACACCAGTACATTCTTCTTCCTCTCTAGTTCCTCCTACACTTGGGTTGTAAGCCAGGACCCTCTCTAACCCAAAATTATCAGTAGTTTCACACTGGTTTTAACTAGCTGCACTTTCTGTACATGCAATCCATTCATAATAAGCATTTTAGCTACTTAGTTTCTGCATTTCTGCAGTTCTTTTTTTTGGTTTGGTTTTTTTTCTTTTGAAACATATACGGTTCAAAATGTTTAAACGCTCACTTACCCGTACAAAAAGTTACTGCCCTTGGCCAGGCTAAATAGCTAAATCCTGACCATAGATTAAGGTTTTATAGCTTCTATAATACCACACTACAGTAATTTCATTTGTAAGTCCCAGCCCCAGAGAAAAGATATGAAGATGGGACCTGGAGGAACCATGTCCTGCAAATCTTGATGTTCAGGGTAGATGATCATATCTAGCCTCCCCCATACCCACACATTTCATACCTTCTCTCTTCCATCAAGCAGAGGAAAGATCTATTGTAACAGACTTTCAAAGCCATAGGCAATTTCTATACCTCCAAAGTCTAGGCGGTTTCTGCCTAGGGAGCAAAACACTAAAGGTTTTATATGTTCTCATTTGCTTAGTGTGTTACTTTATTGCTACACTTGAACTAAGCATCACCCTTACATCTTTTGAAGCTCAGAAACCCACCACTTACTATTGGCTCACTGCCACCACCTGTCTACCACAGACTGAGGGTGTTTTTATTTTCCTCCCTTTTCCTGCTTCTTTGGGTTTGGTTTTGCTTTCCGCCATCTCTGTAGCCACTGGACAAGTTCCACAGTCTTCAGTATATCTGTGTCAAAACTTGTGTATGGCTGATCTTCTCCAACAGTCAAACCTCAGTTTTCAGAATTTGCGCATTTTTATGCTCCTATGTAATTTTTATTACCTTTCAGGTCTGGTTTACTAGAAGAAACATTTCAAGTAGAAAATCCTAAGTGTGCCAAAATTTTTCACCTTTTTTAACATGATCTATTTTTCTTCTAAAAGGAGTTACCAATGTTCTTGTGAGTCCCATGAACTCAAAGCCCAATACAGGCAATCATTTTTTTAAAACTCCCTGCTTCCTACCTGACACCTATTTATATTGCTACATTCAAAATTCTTTTCCTGGCTAAAAAAAAAAAAAAAAAAAAAAAAAAAAATTAAAAGAGTAAAATCTGACAAAGGAGTAAGAGTGTTAATACTAAATGCTGCCCTTTTTTTCCACAAGCTTACTTTTTATTCCTCCCCCCCCCCCGGGGGTGTTTTGTTTATTTTCTGTTGGTTTGCTTGGGTTGTTTTGGTTTGGTTTTTTTTGCGGAGGGTTGATTGATTTGTTTTTTGGTGGTGGTGTGTTTTTGGTGGTGGTGTGTTTTGTTCTCCATCCCTCCCCCCTTTCAAATATCAGGTACACCACAAGACACAGAATCGGGAAAATTACAGGCTCACAGGAGCCTGTAGAGCAGATTTCTTTACTAGTCACCTCCAACAACTGGCAGCACTGCCATAACTCAAATACTGTGGGTTATGACTGAAGAGACATTATTAGAATTAGTGAAATAATCTAGATAAGATTCACAGTATAAACAGATCATTGGGCTAAAAATTACTTCAGATGAAAAAGCTGCCTTATCCACACCACAAAGATCAGACAGCTATGGCTAAAGGACAAAACAGAGAACTGCTATGCATAACTCGGTTTAAGCACACTATTATTCTGCAGTACTTCTCACAAGGTGCCCGTGTGCATTCTCATTATGTATTTACCTGTTATTCTCCTTAAAAAAACAATTAATTTTAAAAATGGCAGTATGGTACACAAGATTGAAGGAAAGCTCATTTACAGTATGACTATGTTCTTTTCAAGTACAATTGTCATTAGTGATCTATTATATAATTAATAAAATCAATTTAGAGTGTTCTGTCAGGATGTTTAGTGTTGATATAAATATTATCTGTACAAAAATAATTTTTATAAGCTAAGAACATTATAAACCAAGATCATTCCATCAAACAGCATAGCCGATGTTAATGGACACTGATAGTATTTACCTCATACCAGGTTTTCAAATACTAATTTTTCAAGACATTATACCCAACTTTGACTTAGATGAAATTGGAAAACATAATTCATCATTTCTACAATAAATGTAGACGGGGATATATTATTCTTACATAGCAAATGTGTAGTACTCCATCATGCAGAACATGGTGAGGAAAGAATCACAAGTAGTTATTACTCTTTGGTGTTTTAATGAGTAGTTCTTTCATAGGGAAAAATATAGCTGTTGCTATTTCTGTATATATGTATTATCGTTCTAACACTTGTGTGATGATACCATGAATATACATATGGTAAATATATTTCACATTAACCTGCATTTGCTTTATGGCAGAAGTTATCTAGCATGCTTACTACCAGCATATGCTTAAACCCAAACAAAAAAAAATGAAGGATTTAAAAAAAAAAAAGAAAGAAAAAGAAAAATCACAAATGTCTCAAGAACATTTGATACCATATGGCACGATTATATTTCTTACCAGCTATTTACTCCATGTGTCTTGACAGACAGTCAGCTAGGAGGAAACAGAACAAAGCATATGTTGTACCACAGAGGAACCGGACAACACATGATTTTTGCTTTGCAAAGAGATGTGACAGAAGATTATTATTGCATGGTCCGATTATTATTATATGGTCCAATTTTTATACATGTTTCAAGGGAACCAAGAAAGAAAGATGGACCAGGAAGTTTTCCAGACAACACAGATTAGAAAATAAAAGGCCCCTTTATGATTTAATGGAATATCAGAATAACTAAGAATGTCTTGCCTGTTATTTGCTCACACTGGTGGAGATTCACAACTTTCAAAGAGAGGTAACAATACAGGTGGAGTAAGATTTGGATGAAGCCTTTCCATAACAGCAATACATTTTTGAGGAAATTAATAAATCGTTATCCAATTCTACATTAGGTGGTTGGTTTTTTTTTTTGTTTGTTTGTTCCCATGAAAACCAAATAATCTAAAAAAATCAATGTAAAGTTGGTGCAGGCAGCCTGGTTGAAAAATCTGTGCTTTTTTACATATAAATGAGAGTAGTTACTATTTTCCAATAGTTTCACACAAACACGAAGGTCTGAAAACAGAAAAAAGGGAATCATATTTCAGGCTTGTTGGTATTTTCAAGATCACCCAAAAGAAATAATAGTTCCACTTCCATTTTCAAAGTTTACATCTTTCTATGCCATCACTCGATTTCATAAGTAAACCCTGCACACACTGTAGTTATTCAAATAATGGGATAGTGATAACAAGACACAGACAACCGTTATTCAAATACAAGGATGGAGACAACAGAGACCCAAAATGAAAAATTAAAAAAAAAAAAAAGGCAAACAAAAAAAACCCAACCAAACTTATCAAAGCATTGGAATTTTATAAGTCATTTTTCAAAATCAGAGAGCAGGTTAAAGAAATACTTAAAGAAAATATTCTTTAAATTGGGATTAAAATATGTCCGTCTACTAAAGTGGTTTGGACCCAGTTAGGTCCAGATCCACACTTGGACACCACATTCCTACTAAAATCATTTTTGATATAAAAATAACTGGCAGTGCTAGCTGCACAGCTCAGGAACACATCTTGCTTTATTTTAAAGTAAAACAGAAATATTCCCTCAAAGGTTAGCCAAAAAATGGGAAAGCTTCATCCCATGGAGCTAGAGCAATCTGAGTAGGTATGAGCTTGGAATCTTCTCAACTAGAGAAAACAGCTGGGCTGCATCAAAAGGAGTGTGGCCAGCAGGCCAGAGGTGATTCTTTGCCTGTGCTCTCGTGAGACCCCCCCTGCAATACTGTGTCCAGCTCTGGGGCCCCAGCATAAGAAGTATGTGGACCTGCTCAAGTAAGTCCAGAGGAGAGCCAGGAAGATGCTCAGAGGGCTGGAGCACCACCTCTCCTACGAGGAATGACTGAGAGAGTTGGGGTTGTTCAGCCTGGAGAAGAGGAGGCTCTGGGGAGACTGTAACAGCCTTCCAATACCTAAAGGGGCTGAGAAGAAAGCTGGAGAGGGACTTTTTACAAGGGCATGAAGAAATAGGAACAAGGTGAAATGGCTTTAAATTGACAGAGGGGAGATTTAGAATAGATATAAGAAAGAAATTCTTTACTATGAGGGTGGTGAGGCACTGGAACAGGTTGCCCAAAGCTTGTGGCTGCCCCACCCCTGAAAGTGTTCAAGGCCAGGTTGGATGGGTCTTTGAGCAACCTGGTCTAGTGGAAGATGACCTTGCCAATGGAAGGAGGGTTGGAACTAGATGATCTTTAAGGTCCCTTCCAACCCAAACCATTCTATTGTTCTGTGATTCTATCAATTACAGACCAATTTCTATAGCACTTATGTCATTGCTGGTATGACCAGCAGGAAACAACGCCTCTGGCTAATTTATGAGTGAGCAAATAAATGCTTTGACAATAAAACCCACATGAGATCATTAAAAAAAGATTTATTCCCACCAGAAACAATTTTTAGAGACATAGGGTTTAGATTTGCCCACGAGTCACTCATTAACCATTTCATAAGAACGGGTACTGGCCAGCAATGTTTTCTCCAGCTACAGGCATGTAGTAGGGTTAGGTATGCCCCGTTCTCCTGATCTCTTTCCTGTCTCTTCCGATGAGCACAAATAGCTCTACCCTAAAGCATGCTATTAAGATAACACAAAGGCATTATCTCTCTAGCTATTGGCACTGACTTCATTCTGCCATGAGACACAGCCACTGGGCTCACATAAGAAAAGCCTTGATAAGGATTTTCAGGCAGAGAAGGAAACTAAGGCATAAAAACCTTCCAGGAAAATAAACAGCTTGATGACCGCTCACTTTTCTCTCCAAATCCTTCATTCTTCATGACCCAATCTAACCAAATGGGGTTTTTTGACATCACCTGGTAAAATTGAAACAATTTAAATGTCAATTCCTTTGATTTAGCAAAAAGAACAGATGCATGGCAAATTAGAAATACCACATACTCTTTACCTCAAAGCCAGATATAAAGTCACACAAATGCCACAAATACAATTTTATATTTGTGCTTAAGAGCTGATACAATGTTATATAAGGCTTTGATATTGCCCACATGAACTGTCCTACAGCATGTATGTCCACAGCCTCCATGGAAACCAGCAGTGTCACAAGTCCATCCTGGTTGAACAAAGCAGGAAATTCCAAAGGGGTAAAAGAGACCACACAACCCAAGGCTTCTTATTATCACATGGAAAATGAGGGTTATTTAAACCTTTATGCATTGCTCTGGTGCTTTAATACTGTACCAAGGAGGTCCAATGCTTGCTGGGGAACCCATATGGGCACTCATCAGATTATTTGCTGACCTACGTACAGCATCCTCTTATATGATTAGCTCTCTAGCAAGGGATTTCTGATTTCCATAGCTCAGTAAAGCGGAAACACTGATTGTGAGTGGCATTTAATAATAACAACAACAACAACAACAACACTACTACTACTAATAATAATGAACTCTCACGCAGAATAAGAAACCACAAAAACCCAACAAAGAAGTTATTTGGGAAATTGCTATGGGAAAATTAGTAATCTGCGCATAGTGCTGCAGTAAGGTTGAATTATACACCCTGGGCTTTGTTTAGGTAAATACTGTTTTGAAAATTGTTGGATTTATTCTGAAGAAAAACGAAAAGTGTCTGAAAAAGCCTAGAAAAATAAAACCCCCTAAAACCCCAATCAAATGGCTTTTGAGCTGCAAGCCACCTACAATGTTGATTTCTGATGTTGACTCCTGCCTATTTATTGCCTGTTATCCCATCAAAGTGTCCATGGAGCTAAGCCACTGTCGTGGTTTGAGCCCAGCCGGTAACTCAGAACCACACAGCCGCTCGCTCACTCCCCCCCCCCTTCTTCCTCCCCCCGCTCCCGGAGGGATGGGGAGGAGAATGGGAAGAATGCAACTCCCACGGGTTGAGATAAGAGCAGTCCCGCAACTAAGGTATAACACAAAACCACTACTGCTACCACCAATGATAATAACGATTAGTGAAATAACAAGGGGAGAGGATACAATTGCTCACCACCCGCCGACCGATACCCAGCCCGACCCGAGCAGTGATCTGGGCCTTCCGGGTAACTCCCCCCGGTTTATATACTGGGCATGACGTGCTGTGGTATGGAATACCCCTTTGGCTAGTTTGGGTCAGGTGTCCTGTCTCTGCTTCCTCCCGGCTTCCCCTCCTCCCTGGCAAAGCATGAGACTGAGAAAGTCCTTGGTTAGAATAAACATTACTTAGCAACAACTAAAAACATCGGTGTTATCAGCGTTGTTCCCAGGCTGAAAGTTAAAAAACACAGCACTGCACCAGCTACTAAGCAGGAGAAAAAATGACTGCTATAGCTGAACCCAGGACAGTATCCACCCCTTATTCCATACCATTCACGTCATGCTCAGATCCCACATCTCGCAGCACACCATCACCCCTGTCCCATATATACACATATATATACACCCACACACAGAGAAAGATATCGTTCCCTAGTCCATGGACCAATCCCTGTAAAATTGCTGAACTCATCCAGTCCATGATGTCAGGCTCCATCTCTTGTAATAGTCTTTCAGGGCAGGAGGGACGGTACATAGTGTTGGGTTGTTGCCTGCTGATGATACCGCCAAACTCATCTGGTCACTGCTGAGCTCGTCTGGTTTCCTCAAAATTCATTCTTTGTTGAGGTGATGATCGGAGGGAAGTCAGGGTCAATGGCTGGTGACCTGAAGATATCTAGCTGGTGGGCTATAAAAGTGTTATAGAGCAGGCAACAGCGTACAATTGAGTTCATTGGCTGTTTTCCCCCAAAATCAAATCCCCTTGAGGTACACATCGGACTTCCCCATCTTCCCGCATTACCCACCAAGTATATCCAGGTCCCTGAGCAAAAGCAACCCCACGAGTGGGTTTGCCTTTACCTGAAGCAGGAATAACCCAGACTGTCTTCCCCAACAAATTCTTTATGTGCACCACAGGAACTTTATCCCCCTCTACAGTACGTAAAAGTTCTGATTGGGCTGGGCCAGCCCTGTTGGCAGATCCCCTCCTGTTGACCAACCAGGTGGCTTTTGGTAAATGTGTATCCCAGTGTTTGAAAGTCCCACCACCCATTGCTCTCAGTGTAGTTTTTAACAGCCCATTGTACCGTTCGATTTTCCCAGAGGCTGGTGCATGGTAGGGGATGTGATATACCCACTCAATGCCATGCTCTTTGGCCCAAGTGTCTATGAGGTTGTTCCGGAAATGAGTCCCATTGTCTGACTCAATTCTCTCTGGGGTGCCGTGTCGCCACAAGACTTGTTTCTCAAGGCCCAGGATAGTGTTCCGGGCAGTGGCATGGGACACAG
Organism: Strigops habroptila; assembly: GCF_004027225.2. Classification (NCBI taxonomy): domain Eukaryota; kingdom Metazoa; phylum Chordata; class Aves; order Psittaciformes; family Psittacidae; genus Strigops; species Strigops habroptila. The sequence goes on along the minus strand of NC_044284.2, from coordinate 27,527,860 downwards.
CGTATGTTTCCAGCCAGCCGGTGGTTGCTTCCACCATGGTAAGCACATAGCGCGTGCCCTGGCGGGTTGGTGGGAGTGTGATATAGTCAATCTGCCAGGCCTCCCCATATTTGTACTTCAGCCATCGTCCTCCATACCAGAGAGGCTTTAACCGCTTGGCTTGCTTAATTGCAGCACATGTTTCACATTCGTGAATAACCTGGGCAATAGTGTCCATCGTTAAGTCCACCCCTCGATCACGAGCCCATCTATATGTTGCATCTCTGCCTTGATGGCCTGAGGTGTCATGGGCCCACCGGGCTAAAAATAATTCACCCTTATGTTGCCAATCCAAGTCCATCTGAGCCACTTTAATCTTAGCAGCTTTATCCACTTGCTGGTTATTCTGGTGTTCCTCAGTGGCCCGACTCTTGGGTACATGAGCATCTACGTGGCGTACCTTCACCACCAGGTTCTGCACCCGAGCAGCGATATCTTGCCACAATGCAGCAGCCCAGATGGGTTTACTTCTGCGTTGCCAGTTGCTCTGCTTCCATTGCTGCAACCACCCCCACAGGGCATTTGCCACCATCCATGAGTCAGTATAGAGATAAAGTACTGGCCATTTTTCTCGTTCAGCAATGTCCAAGGCCAGCTGGATGGCTTTCACCTCTGCAAATTGACTCGATTCACCCTCTCCCTCAGCAGTTTCTGCAACTTGTCGCAGGGGACTCCACACAGCTGCCTTCCATCTCCGATGCTTTCCCACAATACGGCAGGACCCATCAGTAAACAAGGCATATTGCTTTTCACTCTCTGACAGTTCATTATATGGTGGGGCCTCTTCAGCACGCGTCACCTCCTCTTCTGGTGACATCCCAAAATCTTTGCCCTCTGGCCAGTCCATGATGACTTCTAGAATTCCTGGACGACTGGGATTTCCTATTCGAGCTCGTTGTGTAATTAGTGCGGCCCACTTACTCCATGTAGCATCAGTTGCATGATGTGTAGAGGAGACCCTGCCTTTGAACATCCAGCCCAGCACAGGCAACCGGGGTGCCAGGAGGAGCTGCGCTTCAGTTCCAATCACTTCTGAGGCAGCTCGAACCCCTTCATAGGCTGCCAGTATCTCTTTTTCAGTGGGAGTGTAGCTGGCCTCGGATCCTTTATATCCCCGACTCCAAAAGCCAAGGGGTCGACCTTGAGTCTCCCCTGGAGCTTTCTGCCAGAGGCTCCAGGTAGGACCATTCTCCCCAGCTGCGGTATAGAGCACATTTTTCACATCTGGCCCGGCCCGGACTGGTCCAAGGGCTACTGCATGAACTATTTCTCGTTTAATTTGTTCAAAGGCTTGTTGTTGCTCAGGGCCCCATTTGAAATCATTCTTCTTCGGGGTCACGTGGTAGAGAGGGCTTACAATCAGACTGTAATTTGGGATGTGCATTCTCCAGAACCCCACAACACCTAAGAAAGCTTGTGTTTCTTTCTTGTTAGTTGGTGGAGACATTGCTGTTATCTTGTTGATCACGTCTGTGGGGATCTGGCGGCGTCCATCTTGCCATTTTATTCCCAAAAATTGAATCTCCTGTGCAGGTCCCTTGACCTTATTCCGTTTTATGGCAAAACCGGCCTTCAGCAGGATTTGGATTATTTTCCTCCCTTTCTCAAAAACTTCTTCCGCTGTATCACCCCACACGATGATGTCATCAATGTATTGCAGGTGCTCTGGAGCTTGCCCCTGTTCCAGTGCAGTCTGGATCAATCCATGGCAGATGGTAGGGCTGTGTTTCCACCCCTGGGGCAGTCGGTTCCAAGTGTACTGGACGCCCCTCCAAGTGAAAGCAAACTGTGGCCTGCATTCTGCTGCCAAAGGGATTGAGAAAAATGCATTGGCAATGTCAATTGTGGCATACCACTTGGCTGCCTTTGACTCCAGTTCATACTGAAGTTCTAACATGTCCGGTACGGCAGCACTCAATGGTGGTGTGACTTCGTTCAGGCCACGATAGTCTACTGTTAATCTCCACTCTCCATTAGACTTTTGCACTGGCCATATGGGGCTATTAAAGGGTGAGCGGGTCCTGCTGATCACTCCTTGGCTCTCCAGTCTGCGGATCAGCTTATGGATGGGAATCAAGGAGTCTCGGTTGGTGCGATATTGACGCCGGTGCACTGTTGTGGTCGCAATTGGCACTTGTTGTTCTTCGACCTTCAGCAACCCCACAACCGAAGGATCCTCTGAGAGACCGGGTAAGGTGGACAGCTGCTTAATTTCCTCTGTCTCCAAGGCAGCGATACCAAAAGCCCATCTATACCCTTTTGGGTCTTTGAAATACCCTCTCCTGAGATAGTCTATGCCAAGGATGCATGGAGCCCCTGGACCAGTTACAATGGGGTGCTTTTGCCACTTCCTCCCAGTCAGGCTGATTTCAGCTTCCAGCATAGTTAACGCTTGGGATCCTCCTGTCACTCCAGAAATAGAAATGGGTTTCACCCCTTGATACCTTGATGGCATCAGAGTACACTGTGCACCGGTATCTACTAGAGCCTTATACTTCTGTGGGACTTATGTGCCAGGCCATCTGATCCACACAGTCCAGTAAACCCGATTATCCCTCTCCTCCACCTGGCTGGAGGCAGGGCCCCTCTAATAGTGATCACAAAATTCTCCACTTCTGTCTTGTAGAAAGGGATTAGTATTCCTTATCACAGGAGCTGGAGTAAAATCAGCTCTTTCGCTCCATCTGGGAAACTGCTCGCCAGAGACTGGAGCAGCAGCTTTCCTGGGAGGATCATCCTTGACCATTGTTCTCCTCTTCAGTTCACGCACCCGTTGCTCCAGAGCTGAAGTAGGTTTTCCATCCCACTTTCTCATGTCTTCTCCATGATCCCGCAGGTAAAACCATAGGGTGGCCCGTGGCGTGTACCTCGTATATTTTCTTTCTCGAGCAGTAGGGCGCCTTCTGTTAATAGCTGAGACATGGGTTGGTACGCGTGGAGAGCTGGATAGATCGGATAAATCGTCTCTCAATTGTTTGAACTCCTGGGACAGTTTTTCCACAGCTGAAATGATGGAAGGGGTGAGATTGTCTTCGAACTCTCGGAGTTGACGAATCAGGAAATCCACTGTTGGTGATACTCCGTCATTCCAGGTCATTGATGCCAATGTGTGGGCATATGATGATGGCGCACTCCGTGTAAGTTTCCGCCACATGGGTCGTGTACATTCGACTTCATCTGGGTCTACGGATGTGTTCCTGGAATCCGGCCTACGATAGATCATCTCTATAATGGCTGATTCCCTCAGGGACTGGATGCCTTTCTCTGTCGTGGTCCAGTTGGCTGAGCGATTCGTAATATCGTCTTTGTAGGGAAACCTTTCCTTCACAGCTGCCAGGAGCCGCCTCCAAAGACTGAGGGCTCGCTTCTCTCTTGCAATCGCTTTGTCAATTCCTCCTTCCTTAGCAAGTGATCCCAGCTGCTTGGCTTCCCTACCTTCTAGTTCATGACCGTCGGCCCCATTGTCCCAGCACCGGAGCAACCAGGTGACAATGTGCTCCCCTGGAAGACGGGTGAAATCTTTTCGCATATTCCGTAGTTCGGTTGAGGTCCGGGGTCGAGAAGTGACCTCTTCTTCTTCTTCCTCTTCCTCTGACCCACGTAGTAGTAACTCTTGTTCAGGTGCTGTTGCATATAGTAATGGCACTGGGTCTTCATCTTTCTTCGCTTCGCGGATTGCTCTTTGTGCCTTTCGTTTGCTTTTGCTTACAGGGGCAACAGACATTGTCACAAACTGGACATTTGGTTTAGCTGCAGTGTTTGTCACTGTGGTTGGAGTGGCTGCAGTGTCTGCCACTAGGATTGGAGTGGTTGCAATGTCTATTGCTGGGGTTGGTGCAGCTGTTGTGCTTGGGAGTTGAGTAACACCAACAGCTGCATTATCTGTTGCTGTCGGGGTTTGAGTAGCTGTTGTGCTTGTCACTGGGGTTGGTGTAACTGCTGTATTTGAAGTTGGAGTAGTTGCGTTGTCTGTTGTGGTCAGGGTTTGAGTAGCTGTTGTGCTTGTCACTGGGGTTGATGTAGCTGCTGTACTTGGAGTAGCTGTGTTGACTGTTGTGGTCAGGGTCTGAGTAGCTGCTGTGCTTGTAGTTGGCATAGCTGCGTTGTCTGTTGCTTTGCCATCAGATCCAGAGCCATTTTTTTCCCTTTGAAGGTGCTGGATAGTGTTGAGCAGGGCTCTGTAGGCATAGGCCAAGCCCCAGCACGTTGCCAAAATTTGTCCCTCTCTGGTATAACCAGGACGACAGCACACCTCGTTTAAGTGTTTTACTAGTTTTTCCGGATGTTGCACTTGTTCAGTGGTGAAGTTCCAAAGCACTGGAGGGGCCCACTGGCCTAGGTACTTGCCCATACTATCCCACACACCCTGCCACTCATAACTGTCCAGCCTCAGGGAAAATCTCCTGGTGGTCCTCCTATATCGTCGTCTAACCCTAGACCAGATTCGAACCTGATACTGCTGAATTTTTGACATTAAACGAAATAGGATGTTCCTACGACGGGATGGCCGTGGGTAAAACACACTCCGTATGTTTGCCAACATGCTGATCCCCAGCACAATCAGCAGGCAGGTTTCAAGGGTACTCAAAGGCCATCTAAAACCTTCAGAACTCTCAATTGCTGTTGCAAATAGGCTGGTGGGGGAACGGGGGGTGAAAGAGAATGCTTCCTTCGTAAGTTTACCCCCCGAGGAGAAAAAAAAAGATATGCAATTGCTAAAATATTTCATTATATACCTCCCAATGTATAGTGGTGATGGCCACGCTGGAAGCACAAACCAGACCAGTTTCATGATCAATGAGTCTATTGTATTACAAGTCATTACCATGAAGTACAGTGAAACAAGAACCTTAGCCCAGGCCCCCCAGCCGATAAACGCTAAAACAGCAAATAGCGGCTGTAAGTAACGTACAACATGCTGAAACTCTGAGATCAAGCGCAACACGTCTGAGAGCCAAATAATCACCATTGTGACGAGTAGTAACAATGAATGCTTATCACAAATATGATTAAACACACTCTGGTCAGATCTGTCGTTATCTCAACCTTTCGTGCCCCACGTTGGGCGCCAAAAAGAACTGTCGTGGTTTGAGCCCAGCCGGTAACTCAGAACCACACAGCCGCTCGCTCACTCCCCCCCCCCCCTTCTTCCTCCCCCCGCTCCCGGAGGGATGGGGAGGAGAATGGGAAGAATGCAACTCCCACGGGTTGAGATAAGAGCAGTCCCGCAACTAAGGTATAACACAAAACCACTACTGCTACCACCAATGATAATAACGATTAGTGAAATAACAAGGGGAGAGGATACAATTGCTCACCACCCGCCGACCGATACCCAGCCCGACCCGAGCAGTGATCTGGGCCTTCCGGGTAACTCCCCCCGGTTTATATACTGGGCATGACGTGCTGTGGTATGGAATACCCCTTTGGCTAGTTTGGGTCAGGTGTCCTGTCTCTGCTTCCTCCCGGCTTCCCCTCCTCCCTGGCAAAGCATGAGACTGAGAAAGTCCTTGGTTAGAATAAACATTACTTAGCAACAACTAAAAACATCGGTGTTATCAGCGTTGTTCCCAGGCTGAAAGTTAAAAAACACAGCACTGCACCAGCTACTAAGCAGGAGAAAAAATGACTGCTATAGCTGAACCCAGGACAGCCACTCTGAAAATTAGTTTGGTGCATCCCAGAAAAACACTTACTGCAGTTAAACAGAAGTAATTATTTTTTATTATGAATTATCTGAGGCTTGTATCTACTCCCAATGATCTAGATGAGATCTTGTCCATAGCTTCCACCAATGGGGGTGGGAGTTGACATTGTAAGATTAAGAAAGAGACAGATTAGCGATATGAGGAAAAGGTAGAGAATGAATAGCAAGTAAGAGAAACAAGACATCGTTGTAATTTATTTCTGTTGTGATAAAAGATAATTAACATACTTATTCACAGACTCATCAGAGGGACAATCAACAGAAGAGTACACTGACCAAATTATCATCTTTCTGGGTTGGTTCCAAAAAGAGATTTTGAGAATCTATCTTGGGGTTTTAAGAGCATCAGACCAAGCTGCAATGCTGAAAGCCCCTGCACACCACAGCTGTGGCCTCACAGCTATCCAACCCCCTGGAGCTCAATATCTACCTGCCCAAGGGACCTGCCCCAGGCCCACCAGGCTCAATTCTCAGTACAAGCACTAGGCCTATGCCTGACCAAAACCAAGGATTTGCAAGAATAAATCTTCAAAAAGGCTCAGCATACTCACTGTTTTCAGACAGTGTCCAACAGGAGGAAAAGCAAGAGTTTTCATTCGCCTTAGGTATTTGTTGGGACAGACCATCTTCAAGTCAAAAAAATGAGCCCGAATAGAGGAATGAAACCTGGGTCTCCAATAAATTGAGTACGTGTCTTAGCCATTAAGATATAACATCCAGCTCTATCATTCTTATTCCTTGCATAAGAAAAGAAAAATTACTGGTGACACTTCACACGAAGATCTATGCTGATGACAAGAGGTAACACCTACCCCATGCTTACCCCCTACAGGGGTTCAAGCCCACCAGTTTTACCACCATCAAGACATCCAATTAATAGTGGTAAGAATAAGCACAAGAAAAAGTGTTGGATAAATTTTGACTTAACCTTATACATATGTAAACACACAACATGAACCTCCTTATTTTCACTGCTGCTACAGAAGAATGCATGTACAGGTTAAGACTTAAAAAATGACTGTGCTTTCAAATAGTTTCTTCATGCACTGCAAAACATGATAATATACGATATGCATTGTATACATGGAAAAGGCAGGGTGTTTTCGTGGTGGTTTGTTTTTCATGTTTGGGGTTTGTTTTGGGGTTTTTTTGGGGGGTGGGGGTTTCCAAGCCCTGCATCATAAACACTGAAGATGCTCATGACGAAAAGCAGTCAAAGAAAAACAGCAGAACAGTTCATCAGTTGGTCACAAAAGGCCAAAAGGGATCACGAGAAAAACCAAGTAATGAGATATAACAGTTTGGTAAAGATAAATGAGAGCATTTAGTCTGTATACGTATCTAGAGAAGAAGAAATAAAAACAAGGACAAATTGGGTACTCAGGGGCTGAACGTACCCCTGCTGTCTCCTGTTGGAGGGCTGTCACTAAGTGCAGTCCTGCTGGAGCCCTTACGGTAAGCAGGCTGAATACAGATGCTGTCTTGGGCATCATGCTAAGTATTGCTTTTAGTCAGCTCCGCTGAGCGGAAAAGGTCACCTTTGGTTTTCTTTTAAACAATCTTTAAGTAGCAAGTTAATGTTTGTGACTCTGCTGAATTGCCTAGAAGAAAGCCAGAGTTCTCACAATGGGCATGGGGTAGAGGGACAAAGTCAAAAGCTGCTGCACTCTTTCTCACAGTGATTTCTGCCCCCTCCACCACCATTTTTTCAGTCAAAAGCCAGCTTTGGGGGGAGAAAAATAACATCAACAACAACTTTACAGATTTCCAGCTGTAGGTGCACAGGACCCAGCTACATGATATTTCATTGTGAATCTCCAAGACACCTTTGTTGATTTTGGCTCTTGTCAAAGAAGTTAGACAACTCTAAGAGGAAAAGTTTCTGTTCCAAAAGGCCATAGCAAACTAATTTCTGCCCGAGAAACGAAGCAAATTAACCCAATAACAAGAAATCACCAAAGGGACCACACAATTATCACAAGATTTTCTACTCCTAAAGGATTTAGTAGAGAAGCAAACACATCCTAGAACAGCTTGTGCAATACCAGCTGGTTATGCATGCTCCTGATGCCTGCAGAAGGTTAATGCGTGTATGAAATCTCATTCAGGAAGTTATTCTATACCTGTACTCAAATCCTGTTAAAAATTCACAGCAAGTAAAATGATACCATCAGTTGACTACACCAACTTGACTCCAGCAGCCCACTATATACGGAAGTAGGTTATCAGTTTTGAATAAAGATAATATAAGGAATAAAAAAATTCCTATAAGCTAAACAGGTAATTCACTTGTGACCAAAATTTTAAAATACCAATAGGAACAATTTTATGAACTCTTCGACATAAATAATTTTAATGAACATTCACAGTGTGGACTGCAGCTATGTGAAAAGAAAATGAAGAAGGTTTGCAACCTTATTTTATTAATAGTCCTACTGTACATATTCACTATAGGATTGATTTAGATTTGAAATCTGTAGATATACCAAGAAGTCCCCGTTCGGGTATGTAAAGAATGTTTATTCATAGGAAAAAAAGAGGTTAACTGTGCCAGGAGACACACACTGGCATTTTCTGGAGCTGGACCAAAAGCAAGCAAGAATAAAAAAAAAAAAAAAAAAAAAAGTTATCTGTGAAGCATAACTGCCACCTTGTGATTGAACACTGCAATTCAGGTAGTATTTGGGGACACACAGCCTTTGGATTATAGTTGTCTCATCTTGTCAAAGCATCTTCAACCTTTGGGGAAAAGATCTGATGGCAAATCAGTGATTCTTTCCCAAGTGGGTGGCACAGGATCCCAAATCAAACCAAGAAACCTATAAATGTTCCTAGTCCTTAAGACCCCTGTATTTAATCAGGCTTCTGAATGAGGACTAAAGTTTTCACTTCATTATTCTATTATTCAGTAAAAAACCATTAGCTATCAGCACCACAAGAAAAAATAAAAAAAAAAAAAAAAAAGAAAAATTCAGAATATTCTCTTCCTTAAGCAATTCCTGTCATTATCTAATAATACTACATGGTTATGTGTGGGAAGGATGGATCTTTCCAGTTACAAATAAAAACACTAATAGGATGTTTATGTGGTCAAACACAGGATTTAAGAAAGATTATATTCCTAGCACGTTATGAGAAATTTTACGAAAAGTTTAGGAAAGAGCTATCTCTGGATGTTACTGTGTATCCAATCAGAAATCCCTTTTTCATACGAAGTGAAATCCCAAAGATGCATTATTGTGAATGAAATCCTGAAGAACTTCCCATTTAAGAAACGTCTGTACTAAAGACTTATGTGAGAATATGGTCAGCACATCTGGATTTCAGAGTATTCATAGACATAAAGCCATCACTTCTATCACCCAAATTCATCCAAATACCTGGATGCAATTAATCAATACAAAAACTAGTCACAATATGACAAGAGAAGGGAAGCAAGATAAATAGCAAGAAAGATAAGACAAATGACAGATTAATGAAAAGATTATGTCCTTTTGAATGCAATTTCTTTTACCGATAGCAGAAATGCTCAACTGTTAAGGTTTTTCTTATAAAAAGTATCACTTAATACTCTTAAGTGTACTATTGTACTAAGAGTACACTTAGTATGAAATATTAAGGGTATCGAATGGGCACCATACATAAAGGAGAAGTAGAAAGAACTAGTATTAAAAACTATAAGGTAATTTTACTCAAAGTTAACTTATTTTAATATCCTTTGGTCATTCATTTTCAATGCAGAATTTCAAGCTGATTGGCAAGCACATGAAACACAGAAGTGTATGATTTATCTCAGCAAGATATTCTTGGTGAAAACAGTCTCTTATAAGCAGATTCTGTTTTTACCTTGAAGACTGTAGTCCTAAAACATCCTTGCAAGAGATAACACATCTGTATCATTTAACTTGGTTTTCGATGATAAAAGACAAAAACCTTAATTAAAATGGAGGAAATATCCTAACTATATCTAGCACTGGTCGCTTCTCTGGTTTGTTACAAAATTAATGTTGGGATGCTTTTGGTGCTCCTACTGTCTGTGTGCAGTTCATTGCTTCGACTCAGAGCCTGAAGGTAGCAGGGTCCCCTAATTCTGAGGTGTCAGAGAGGCTCCGTGGCAAAGTTTAGCATGGCAGAGGGCTACTCTGGCACATGTCAGCAGATGAGTGCTTGCTAAAACATGAAGCAAGCGGAAAAAGAGAAGGTGGAGGGAAACATTTTGCCAGTTGGTCCTGCCCTGTTCCAACAAGCACCTACCTCTGCCCAGGGTTTAGCAGCAGGAAGGGGTAAAATATTGAGGGCTATCTTGTCTTAACATGCTGGGTAGATGGAGAAGCAGGGTACCAATGATTTGCCATGGTAGTCTAAGTCCCTGAGGAAAAGACCAAGTATTTTCAGGGCATTTCTGAAGGCTAAAGATGAATTCTACATTTGTAAAATATCTGCTCATCACACAGCTCTGTTACAAAAACAAATATGTGTGTTTACAAAGTACTTGGATGCTATTGAAATGAACTCCCAGGAGCAAAATAAATATTTATTTTGTTATTATCCTAATGTAAAGAACTTGCAATTAATTGCACTTTGGTCACAGATTTGGGTTCAAGAAAACAAATCCCAAAAGGTAAAGTAAGATCTAAAGGAGGGGGTTTTTTCTGCAGTGGGCATTGCTGCTTCCCTAGCTTGAGTGGAAGATGCATTGGTATGGTAGTTGGCCATGGAATTAATGCTTCTTCGTAATGTGGAAAAATCTTCAAAAGTAATTATAATTCTGCTGGGGCTTTTTGTTTGTTTAGCCCTCAGTTTAGGACAGTCATTTAAATTAAATGTGCCAATGAGACATATGCAGCCACAGATTAAATCAGTTTCTCAAGTATTTCCATGCAGTGTTTTTTTGTGAGAGAAAAAAATGTGTATGTGTATACATACAGCCAGACAAGTAAAACTTGCATGCAAAGTGCAGAAGTTTTGATGCACATACTATGTGGACATTTCTATTGTAAATACACAAAAGGATAAATTTGAATTCCATGGTGATAGGATTCTTTATATAAAATCTAAAACAATTGCATTACTTTTTCATGGACTTGTAGAGGTGTTTAATTTGGATTTGACAGAACAGATGTATGAAATTAACAATGACTTATTTGATAGAAATAACCTGAAATAGAGACATTAAGGTGAAAAATACCTATGAATTGTAGGTGCCTTTTAGAATATTTGGCACTTTACATAATCCATTATTGATTTTACTGACTTAAGCTGTGGCCATGCCTGGGCCCCACTCAGGTCTCTGGAAGGGCTGTTCAGTTACTGCCTCCCAGAGAAGATCTTCCCTTTCTGTGAACAAAGGGATCTAATAAAAAAATATAGTATCACTAAAGACAGAAAGAGTCCAGCAGCAAATTTCCTTATTTTTGACTCTGAAATTTAGTGACAACTATAAGCCCTAGTGTTCTGTGAAGGATTTTTCAATAATTTCTTGAATAAAAACAAACAAGAAAAAACAATAACAAAAAGAAAGAAATTCAATGAAGGGTTATTAAGGAGCCTGGAAGCCCAGATCCCTGATACAAAGGTCTGAGTGTCAGATAATTGATACTAGTGATAGCTTCCCACATGGGACACATCTGCAATTATTCTGGCAGAAGGAAACAAACATAAGATAAAGAAATCTTCAATTTCTAGTCACAGCTTCTAAGGTCTAATAGGGCAAGAATTTTTCCGCTCATTTTCCCCATTTGTATTTCCTGCACTGCCTGACCCATCTTAATGTTCTCCCTTTCACAGACACATCATCCAACTTCCTTCCCACTCAAGCTAGATTTAAGCTAGACAGGCTCAGGAATCTTTTGATCTTGACATTTCGCCATCTGCTCTAACCCTCCTTATCAGAGTTGCCAGGACATGTCCTACCCCTCTTCCTAGCCCACTCCTATGGACAGGGTCTTTATTTTTCCCAAAGTCCAACCTACAGTTTTTCAAAGGTGCATGCTTTGGAAAAATAACAGAGCTTACCAGATGAGAACAGAAGAAATGCAAAGACTGCTTCCTAATAAAGAGAAAATTCACTCCTTTTCTCAAAAGCATGAGGACACAGGAGGGTTTAGTCTGGGGTTTTCTGTTTGTTTGTTTTACATCAATGATTGTCAGCACTTTAACAGGCAAAACAACACATATTCTTAACTGGCACCCTCAGAAATGGTAGAAATTTGATTCCAGCAGATACAAACCACAGACAGTTCTTGCTCAAGAGATTAAATTTTTGCAGAGTTGTCTGCAACTCAAAATATATCCCAATAATTTAGAAACATTAAGACATTTGACAGTGTCAATCCAAGCCTACCCAGTTGGTTGAGCTGCCCGGAGCCACACATGCCAAGTATGCAGCATCTCTCATCTCGCTCCAAAATGGATTAGCCCAGTGCTGCCTTTTTACATCAAACATATGAGACTGATGGAGGACTGACAAGGATGGACAAGGATGACAGGTATGACACTGAATAACTCTTCAGCTTGTGTCAGGATTGATAGTCAAGCAACAGGCACTGCTTCTCAGCTTTGGCAGGGGTAGGATGTTGTGGGTACTGGAAATTGCACTTTTTTAGCAACAGGGTAAATCCTGAACAATGGAAATAACACAGTGACATGTTGCATAAAATAATCCCAGATGCTGAGCACAGTTCTCTTTCTGCTTCTTTTTCATAATGATTAGGTGACATCTGACAACTGGATGCATTTTTTTTTTTTTTTTTAGCTACAGAGCACAAGTTAGCAAAGCTTACCTTTTACATGAAGATGTGTAAAACAGCCTTTGAAGTGAGCTTTTTAGAAAAATGAAGCTGCAGTTTCAGTTGAACTGTGTGGTTCTCACAGAATAAGTCACACCTGTGTACAAGGCAGTTAGCAATTGAAATGCTCCATCAATTGAACCTCTGATACATCCTTCATACATCATCACAAAAAAACATAAAAAGAGGTTGACATACTGACAACACATTCTTAGTTTTCTTTCTTATGCAGAAACAGAGTTGAAAGCTAAGCCTATTAACTGCAGGTTACAAAGTTCTCTCCTCAATTCTATCCACAAGTGCTGATAGCTGTGCCATTTCCAGGAATCTGTCCTCTTATCTTGGCATATCTGTGTCAATCTGGAAGTTCATCATTTTCAATTTCATAATGTCCGATGGCCAGAAGTAATATTGCTTTACTTCACGAGCTGGGTGTTTTAGACTGCTGCAAATGTTCCTGTGTACTTGGTGTACAAACACATAGAAGTATGCAGTAATTTTCATTTAAAGGTGACAAAACCTCCACGTGTGGTTCAAATTTCAGATTTCCACCCCTGCCACAGGCACACCCCAATGTCCAAATTATCTTCTCCCCAGACATAACAAAAAAAAAATCCAAAAAAAAAAACAAACCCCAAAACAAAACAAAAAAAAAAAAAAACAAACCCAAAAAAACCAAACCCAACACCCCCCCCCTCCCCCCCCCAAAAAAAAAAACATGTAGAAAATGCACAGGGATCATGTGTTCAACATGTCCTAACAGCTCTTGGGCAAGTCTCACGGTAAAGTATATTGAAGACTACTACACAGCCGCTTGTGGCCAAAGAAATGTAGTTTGAGCTCAAAAGCTAATTATATCCAGAGCTATAAGTTTAGGCTTTTTGTTAGAACCATGCTATACAAGATGCCAACAGCTTAAGCTACTTTTATGAGAATATAAAAAAAAAAAAAAAAAAAAAAAAAAAATCCATAATGTAACAAAACTCATACGCAGTTAGGTAGATACTTCTACTCAGCAATTCAGAACCGTATCAGAGTTCCTTTTTGATAGGTGTTTCACATATTGTTTTACCAAAACAAAGACATCTTGAAAAACAAAAAGTGTGCAGAAGCTGTGCAAAGTAAGCTATTTTAAGTACTAGAAGTGTGTAGTTAGAATACAGACAGAAACATATTAATCCTTACCTTACCACACTTGCCCACAAGTGTCTTCCATGATCCCTGTACTAAAATGGAACATGACTTAATGCAGATATTCTGGTGCTACTGCTAAGAATATCATCTATCAGAAACATTTATATATGGTATTTAGAGCTACACAGTTTTGGGTCAAAATGTTGAGGCTGAAGACTACATACTAACTAACCCAAAGATCACAGTGATATAATTGGAAGTGAGATTTCCGAAAAGCTAGAGACAATGATTTTTAATTCCTGAGAAGAATAGAGCACATGTATATAAAACCTCTGCAGTTTTTGTTGCCACTGCACTACAAAACCTGCATAATAGCCAGAATGTTTTGGCAGAAGATGAGAAGAATCTTTCCCCATCATACAGAAATTTAATAAGCAATATGTACCTGAAATAGTGTCTTGTGAGTTTTGTCTGGTCTGTATTTCATGACTGCTGTTGCAGCACTATGTTGTTCAATTGAGCATACGCTCAATTTTTTTAAAGAAAAGTAACACTAAGCTTGATAAATACAGCCAATTTTTATTTTTATACCTGTTAAAGTTTAGGCTGCTTCATAACTATATGTGTAAAAGGTGTACAAATGAGCAGTCTACAAGGAATAAGCTTCTAATCCAACATAGATCAATGTGATACAGACAGGCCCAGCATTACAGCTACTATCAAGCTGGGCTTAAGAACAGATCAGTAATTCTCCTTAACCATCAGTATTTATTTGCAAAGTTTGCTGGAGTGTAAAATGGATATGAAGCTAACATAAAACTTGTGAGTCGAAGGAGGAAGAATCAGAAAAATAATTGACTAAAAACATCCCATATGGATTTTTATCCCCCCCCCCCCCTTTTTTTTTTCTTTTTTTCGAGAGTTTTTATGGGGTTTGTTGAGCTTTCACCATATAAAATTGAGAAATATTCCCCTTGCACTTACTTTGGGGAAAAAAATAAGCCCCAAAATCGTTCAAGAAGTAAATAGAACCAATGCCCAAAAGCTATAACATCACAAGTATTGCTTAAAAATGTACATGGATTTTAGATCTTTCCACAAAACTTTGTCAGGCAGCACAATTCCCAGTCTTGCAACAGCATTGATATTTCAGGCTGCATCTCTTCAACTGAGGCAGCCATTCATATCAAATTGTGTGGAAAGCTGGAGATAAAAAATGATTTTGATGTACAGTTTTCTTGTGCACGTAAGACAGACACAGTTTAAGTAATCACTGCTCTTCAGTAATTATTAATGATCCAGCATTGCCATCAGCCCCTCATCTGCTGCAGCACAAAGTTAGGTGTCTCAATTTAAACACACTTCACTAACCCTGGTTTTAAAAATCGTAATTCCAGGAAACTTATTTTTAATTAGCTATAAACTCACCAATTACCACTTTTTCTGAAATCCAATACAAGGGCCAAGGCCTTGGGAGAGATGATTGCTTCTGGTTTTGAATAAGGTTCCTTACATATTCCTCTCAAAAATAAACCACAGTGGGAAACATAATAAAGTTGTGATATTTGGAATTCAATCATTTTAATGTAGCAATTACAACTTCAGCAGGTCAATGTGCAGCATAACAAATAACAGTGAGCAGAAACGAGGGGATTGATGCTACCACCATTTCTTTGCTATTATCGCCAACTTATCATTTTACCCATAATGATTAACTACCCTAACAACAATCCCACAAAACTCCTTCAAGGAAAGGGAATGAGACCTCCAGAAGCATGCACGCCTTGGTATACAAATACAGGTAAGGGCTGTTATGGATACTAACAATAAAGCAGAGCAGGCTTTAAATGCTCACTCAGGACAATTATTAGCTTTCATCTTTGCTTGAAGATTTGCCATAATAATAGGGAAACTAAATAACAAACACAGAAAGGATGAATTATAGAGCAAGATGGGTAGGTATTGTTTTCTTAACAAAATGATAACTGTCTGCTTTTTGGTGCAAGGACATGACAGAGTTCCAGACTTCAGAAGTTCAGGAGGTAGGTATGCTTATGTTTTTATAATAGTAGTATAATCAGTACAAGCTCTGTGGGTGTTATTAGCTGGAAAATAGTAAGTCTGTTTTCTACACCATTACTGAACAAATTACTTCTATCTTGCAAGGAATACATTCAGATTTTATTTGCATATCAACCAAATTTTGTGACTGAGCTCTCTAAGCCATCATTTTTAATGCTGAAAAAATATACAAACTGTGGCTATAACATAGAGACGTTAAAAACAAACAAGCAAGCTTGATTTAAACAGAATTAAAAAAAAAAATAAAAAAAAAAATTAAAAGTCAAGCCACTATCACCAGAAAGATGAGGCCTTAAGGCCTTAAGAGTGTAGAGGTCTACAAGCTCTTTGAAAGGTGCAACTGCTACATATTATAGTCAGATCACTGTCTCTGCACTGGTTTTGTTCCCTTGAACTGATTTTCCTGGATTAAAGCTAGCTTTAAAGTTGTAGTCTCTCCTGTAGACTGCAGTTTAGACATGGACTAAAGTTACTAGTTTGGGGTTATCATCGAAACTCCACGTCTGCCAAATGATACCACAAAATAGTGCTCAATACAACCAAGTACTTCCTGTATAGCAAGCTAGAAATCTCAGATGGCCTCTATTGGCCTCAATTATTGCTGCTTTGTTTGAAGAGGTAATCAATAGAAACACAAGTGATCCATTAGCTACACTGAGCCTGGCATCACTAAAACAACAGCACAAAAAGCAGATTTACAGAACCTGCTAAAATACAGAACCATTGCTTTCTTCTCCTGTTGTGTCCTCAACCTGAGCTCGTGAGAACCAAATAACCACAGAGGTACCCTAAAATGTGCCAGCCACACAAATCCACAGGAATCTTCAGCTTTCACGACTTCTGGCCAAACAACAACAAAGAATTAAAAGTTCTGCTGTCCATAAAACAGTACACTACTTCAGAGAAGACAGGACTCTAGACTATAGAACACTGTTATATATGCAAAAATGCTCCGAGTCACATCAGATATCTTTTTGTCAGAACAAAACTCTTCAAGAGCTTTATAATACATCAGTCAAAATCCTGTGGGCAAGTCTTGTGAAGACCCTCAGAGCAGTGATCAATCCCAGCCTATTCCAGCATCCCTGACAGAGGTAGCTGTGATAAACACCTGTAAAAATCAGTCTCCTGCTCAGTACATCCCTGGAGCAATAGTGCTCTGAAGCCATCAGAAAAACATTAACGGAGTAATAGGGTTAACTCAACTTCAATTCCTGCCTTTAGCAGAAAGGAGGTCTGTAAAAAAATATGTGGAATTAAATACATATATTTAAAATATCTGATGCACTCATTTGCTGACCTTTACAGCCTCACCCAAATGTAAATGTATGACTTAGATTAACTACAGTGTTTATTTAAATAAATAATGGGGAAGTTCCCTTTGACTCTCATCCCCATCTCAAATACTTCGAAGAATGTCAGCACTAGGAAACCTGGTTGGGACTTAAACACTGGCCTGAGGGACGTTCAGGGCATCACGGTTACACTGTCAGCCCACAAAAAGTCTCTGCAGGACTGGTCTAGAAAAGGGCTGGAGTATCTAGGTAGTTGGACTAAAAATAGTGATAACACAAAAATAAGCAACAGCTAAAAACCCCTATCAATTTATTTTATTTCTTAGAAGTTTTTCCATTTCTCTTATGGTAAGCAAAGTGTTTTCCTCCTCTGAGGTTATAGTTTCAACCACGTGTAGAGTAGTTAGAACATGCCTGATCTCTGAATATTGATTAAATAAAAAAAAAAAAATAAAGGAGTAATGCCAGTGCAGCTGATTCAAATCTTTCTGTGTTAAACTGAATCTTCGATATTCTGTGTAAGAAATCAATAGTAAGTCTGACAATCTCTCCTGAGCTCCTGTACAGTTCTCTTCACGTGAATGATATCTGCAAGGTTGCTGCTAGCACTGGCTCAGTGCTTTCAAATGCGCTTTTCTGCTTCTTTGTTCGGAGGGAGAAGTGACATGGGTTTTTTGCTGGTCTGCTTGCTTTGTCTTTTTTGCTCAGAAAATTAAATTTCATGAAGTTCATTCTTATAGATTGAACACTTTGTGCTAAACAAATGGTTATAGTCTTTCTGGTGCTTTCAATAAATTAGAACTAGATGTTCAATCCAATATTGAACTGACACAAATTAGATTGACCAAGCAAAATTTCCAAAAATATAATCTTATCGAACAAGTACTATATTTTGCACCTGTCAGAAATGTTTATTGCTTTATTTCATTAGCATGTCCTGTCAACCTTTAATTTTAAATTGCCTAGCAGAACAGAAAAGCATTTTGTTAAGGGAGAACTAACATTTCATGGTAAGAAACATCAACTAATATGGAATGAAGTATCACTGTGTGTTAGGTTAAACTTGTTAGCCACTTGGACCACAGTTTTTCCAAATTATTTAAGTAGTTAAAGTACATAAACCTGTCAGACTCCCTCTATTTGTAACAGAACTTGTTAAGTGTGAATCCTTTTCATTAAAACAATACTAAGTTATTTTAAGATACATGGATTTTTCAGTTCTTGCTCTGTTGCAAATACCAAATATTTTCTGTCAGAATGTGTGGGTTTTGCTAGCGTTTGTTTAAAGCTCAAAACAGATCCATGAAAACATATTTGTATGTGTTGCTGCTACAGGAGATTTTTCTTTTTAATGGATGAAACAAAATCCTTTTTAAAGCAGTTAGGAGTAGCAGTCTTTTCTCAATACACAGGTACAATTCTCATTATGTCCACAGGAGCTATGTGGCTGCTGAGCAAATACCATAACTACTCAGTGCTTAGTGGTCACAATTTTGGGAAAGATGTTTGATCTAACTTCAATAAATTAAATTGGCCAAAAAACCAGCTTTTCTCTCTTTAAGTGTAAAAATGGAAAAATATCTTTTTCATTCATAAAAATGGTTTTTTAGGTTATCTGTGTATTGTAGATTGCCAATATCTCATTTCCATGAACTAGAGATAGTCAGTAGTTTAAAAACAAGTCTGTTCTCCATAAATGTCACCATTGATGAAAATGCTTTCAGAAGTCATCATTAACTCACACAGTTTTGATTTTATTGACAGCACCACATCAAGTGAGTTCTAGTTTTTGCTGCTAATTTTAATTACTGCCTTTTTGCATTTCTTTAAAGCATTGCCAGATCTGCCTCAGACACAGCATTCTCCAGGTTGTCTTTCATTTGCTGATGTTAAAGCTAATCGGCAGTGCTTTCAGAAGAAAAAAAAAAAAAAAATTCTCCTTATGAGAGCCCTGTATGTATATGTTCTTAAGAGCACATAACAAGCTCCATGCTCGTCAAATACCAGATGTTTTGATATAAATAAAATAAAACCCTAACAGGCTGCTTAGACAGTAGAAGGCTGCGTGGAGACCTCAGCAGCCTTCCAGTATCTGAAGGGGGACTGCAAGTGTCCTGGAGAGGGACTCTTCATCAGGGATCATAGTGATATGACAAGGAGTAATGGGTTTAAACTTAAACAGGGGAGATTTAGGCTAGATATAAGCAAAAAATTCTTTCCTGTGAGGGTGGTAAGGCACTGGCACAGGCTGCCCAAGGAAGTTGAATGCTCAGTCCCTGGCAGTGTTCAAGGACATGTTGGACAGGGCCTTGAGCAACCGGGTCTAGTAGAAGGTGTCCTGCCCATGGCAGGGGGGTTGGGACTAGATGAGCTTTAAGGTCCTTTTCAACCCTAACCATTCTATGATTCTATGGCAGATCTCTCACATGCAAAAATGAAATCACATTATGCTCTTCCTATGTTTTCCTATGAAAACCCAAAATCTAGTACAGATTTTCAAAGATGGGAATGACAGAGGAAAATAATAAAATGTAAAATGACTCCTCAAGCTGGAGAAGTATGTCAAGTGCCTCCGCCAAGATACTTTTTCCTATTATTACCCTTCATTCACAGGCAAACACCAATGCCCCAAATTAGGACCCCACAGTTCCACCACGCTTGGCTATTATTATTCCTTGCCAGCATTTCGTTGCCTACATTTTTTTTGATACTGTGTGTTTCAATGTGTACACATAGCACAAAGTTAAAATGCAAATTGTTTTATATCACTCAGGTTTAGAAAGTTTAATCAAGCAACCAGCAAAAAGTGATGCCCATATTTTAATCACTAGGAAAAGAGTTCCCTTATGTTTCTAAACCTTTAAGGAGTCCCATTTCCATACTTTGCTATGCCAACCCTGGTGCCGGAAGCATATTTTTAATTATTGCTTAAACAGAGATTTTCATATGATCTCATTCATGCCAGGAGTCAGGGCAGAAAGAAAGAGCATTTGCAAGGAATGGTAGCATTTTCTTATTTTTTTCTAATCAGTTTAATATACTAAATTGTAATACCAGGCTTGCCCTGACAGGCAATCCACGGTTGAGCTTTTTGCTGTCCTCTACATAGCCAGGTCAGCTTTGGAGTTGGTAAAACTGTAGCCTTTTAATCTTTATCCGATACCCACACATACAGCATCTCTTTTCACAGTGTCCACACCAATAAAGACTGATAGCAAAACAAGGGCTGTACCTGACTTCAGTAGGATATATTGGCTATTGACTGCATTAGCTCAAAGTCATCATCAAATATCCTTCCCAGTTAGTGCTGTCAAGCAGTGACTGGCTCACAGCATCAGCCATTACCTTCTCACCGAGTGCCACAATGTATTTCAACACCTAAGATATGGGTCTAATTTTACCTTAGTAAACTGCATCTTCACCGATTTGTCAATTTGTTGTTGATACACCCTTCACAAAGAGTTCAATTATTGAGTGGAGAACTAACAGGCAGAGTGTTTTCCTCCAGAGGGAGCAGAAGACATACTGCTGGCCCTTTTAAGAACTCTTCTGAGCTCTTTGGAAAGGAGATTGCTTAATTTAACGTTCAAGCAAATGATACAGTCTGGAGGGTCTTCATGCATTCAGATAATACTTTCTCAGAAATTTAATTCAGTAATTTCATTAGGTACCACATCAGCCAGTGCAGTTTTCAGGGACACATTTAGAGGGCAAATCGTTTGAGTGCAATTTTAAAGAAACAGATTTGACACAGTGTCAATCTATTGCCAAGCTGCATGGCATCTCCCAGGAAAACAATTGAATTTAGGAATGCAGCCCGCTTGTTTTAATCTCTTCTTTCTCACTAGGATAAAGTAACTCTTTTACATAAGCAGCAAATATATTCAATATTTGATGGTGTGCAACTTAAAATATGTCCTTCACCAAGGAAAATAATCCAAGGCTTTTAAAAAGGAAGACTAGAAACTCAACCATTTCTCACCCATCATTTTTCCAACAGTTTTTAATGAAAGGTCATACTAGTCACTTGCTGACATTCTAAATTTGATTTATCTTGATTTTATAAAAACGCAACTTCACAAAACATTTTGTGGTAGGACACAAATCTAAACAGGGGTATTCCTCAGGGAAAGAAAAACTCTCACCTTCAAGCACATCACACAAGAAGGATGGCGTGTGACATTCTTTTCTGATGAGCTTGTGGGAGAGCAGACGGACTTTGAAAACCATAGTTAATGCTTCAGGACACTTTCAGAGTAGAAATTAACTCTTAAAAGCTAGCTGAATGGATTGCAAAAAAAAAAAAAAATTTGAATTATTATACAGCTCTTGGGATTGACTGAAAGATATAGATATATTTTTATATAGATATACATACACATTTTTATATATACATAAAAAATATATGTGTGTATAAAAAAAGTATTTGACCAATCACCAAGAAGGATCCAGGCCTGTGAAAATATTATCATCTAAGAAACCTTTATTTTCAAACTTCCTTGTGCCCAAATGACTAAAGAATATTTACTTTATGTTATAATCATTACACAGCAGTTGAGCACAGATTAATGTCTCTATGCTGTAGTAAAATGCATCACTTGAATTAGCTAAGTAACTTTGTGGAAGGTGAAAAAATATTGAAATTTTTCATTTTTTCCAAGCATGGCTGTTATATAAGTAATACAGCCTGACTTAACAAAAATAAATTATATATCTAGTATGAAATTTGCTGTCCACACCTTATATTTTGTACTCTATAAAAGATCATGGCCCAATTATGCTGTGATGTCAAATAGCTTGTCAGACTGATGGGACACTGTGTAGCTCATAACTCTTATGTCAAGGGACATATCTGAGTGCAGGTATAGAATCATAGAGTGGTTTGGGTTGGAAGGGACCATCTAGTTCCAACCCCCTTTTTAAAAGGGGTTTATAATTTTAAAGTCAGGTCTCCCCATAGCTGCCACCAAATCCCTGAAGAAGTTCTGTTTATCTCTGGATAAAAGTTTAAATATTTCTTCAGAGAACACGTACTTGCATAGGTTCAGGAGGCTGAAGGTGGCATTGAGGAGACTGTGGAGGTTTATCAAGGAAGGACATCCCTTTACATGTGTCTGTTCTGTGTCTATAATAGCCAACAGGCATCTAGGACCCATCCCAGCATGCACAGGAGATGAAAGGCAAAAGCAGTAACAGACAATTCCTGCCTACATATTTCGATGGTACAGCACACGAGGGATGTGTGCTACGAGTTTGGCATGTTGATAATTATATATATATATTTATTTTTTTTTTAGCCAACCAGAAGGGTACTCACATTTAAATTCTGCTTCTGTCATGCAGTGTGTCTGGACACAGAGAGGTCATGGCTTGATGTTACTTCTTTTGGTGATGGAGGAGAATTTTGTATCTAACTCATCTAAGTTTTAATCAATCTTCTGGCTCTGCAAGTGTATCAGTTTATATTTCTAAGGGCACAAATACTCTATTACATTCATTTTCTCTTCTAAGTGGCATATAATCTGGCCAAAACAAGGAACATGACACAAAGCACAGCATGCAAAACTTGCCTTACAAGCTTGGTTTTAGGGCATAAAACCTCCCCAGCAGGCTCAGTCCCATGGAACAAGTGGTAGCTGTAAAGGATAGTAAAAGGTTCCTGTCCCCTTCTTGACCAGCCCTTGGGAACTTCTACAAGAGAAGGTTGCACTTCAGCTAAGCATTTAATTTAAGGTTGGACTTCATCAGAGCACTCTAATGAAGACTAGTTAATCTTACAATGAATTATGTTACCAGCCCAAAAAGGTTGACTGATCACGTCTCCTCCTCAGACTCATTTTCTTCCCTACTGCTTTTGACCCTGTTTATTGTTAATATTAACTGCCATCATATTTAGAAACTGTGACTCAGCCTTCCTTCTGCCACACAGGAAGAAAGCACTGTCCCTGAGGCTGCTTTTAAGCCCTGTGTTTCATATTCTCAAACCTAAGTTACAAAATCTTCACAGCAAATATATGGATGTGTAGACAAGAAGGACCATGACCTTTTATTCCACCACCCTAATAGCACCAAGTGTGCACACTACACCAAAGTTTTCACTGCATTCAGACTTGACATCCACCACTCTAAATTCCTCCCTCAGAAAAGCAGAGGGGAGTCCCTTATCCTGTAAAATGTCCTTGGAAGAGGCATGTAAAATCTCTTTTAGGTGTAAGCATTGGAGAAGAGCCAAGTAGAGGTTGTAGCACAGAGCTTTCCTGAAGGTTTGGGGGAGAACAAGCAGGTTTGGGATTTGGGCTAGGACAAAAGGGACAGTGTGTAACCATCTGTTCCAACTCATCCTTTTCTATTTGAAATGGATGAGAAGATATTAAGTCCTGTGAGACAGGGCGCATCTCAAATCCCCATGACTGAATGCACATCATATATTGTTTCCAGCACTGTAATTGTCTGATAAAGCTATTAACCATATCCCCAAGATGCCATAAAGCATTAATACTCCCCACAAAGCAATGTGAACTGTAGCCAGATATTAGTTAGCAACTGAATGTTACTTTGGGGCGGGGGGTGGGGTGGAAATTATATCAGGAGAGTCATTTCCTTGTATTTCTGAGAAACTTAAAGTTTACAATGGGAGCTTGAGCTGGCTGTGCACAGCTTTGCTGAGAAACAGCACTTCTTTAGCACACATTAGCACAGAAGAGAAAGCACTTCATATGCATACAAGGGTGGGGGTCTTAGGCTACTTTTGCCCGCACTTCACATTGAAAACTCATTAAGTGAAAAATAATCAGACTACTGGTCACCCCAAAATAAAAAGCTAGTAATATTAAAGAAGGCCACAGGTAGATACAGAATCCCTATATATACACATCAATTACCTCATTAGTTACAGAAATAATGGGAAGTTATTAACAGGACAAGAGTAAAAATTACAACTGAGGCCACTTCAGAATTAAGCAAAGCTAACTTAGAAAATAAGCCAATGCCACTTTAGTAAAATTCACATCTGAGGAAGTTTCCAGGCATCAGCAAGACACTCCTTATTGAAGTTTGATTGAGCTAACGTGTTCATGATGGCCAGCCACTGCAACAACTTCCCTACCTGGCTTGCATGGCACAAAGCAGACCTTCACTGTGACTGCTGGCATAGGTACCGAGAAACATACTTGGTGCAACTGGCATGGGCCACCTTGTCATTTAAAAGATGGATCTGGATTATATGTATAATGAGGCTGACATGGAAGGTATTGGGAATGAGGACATTTAGTTACTGTGGACACATTGCTGTGTGCCAGTGAAACACCCATGGGTGAGCTCTTCCCAAAATTAGTTATCAGAACAACTAGCAAACTGAAGGGAAAAATCTACAGGTCAGTTTTGTTTTATCTTCGATTTTTAATGTGCTATTATTAACATAGCTGCAAATATACATTTCCCTCCTCACCTTCAGCAGGTAGCAAATAAAAGGGGTGTCATTGAGCCTTATTTACCAGTGAGAACAATTTCAATTCTCCCCTTTATTCTGCTATCTCAGTTTCTTCCCTCGCATTTGTATTTACCCTCTACTTTTCTACAAAAATACACTAATGTACCATTAAGAGTTTTCATAAGCATCACTTTGTATGGTTCAAAAAGCCCCACAATAAAACCACCAACCAAGAAAACCAATACACCTCCCACCTCTCCACCCAAAAAAAACCCAAAAAACCAAACCAACCAACCAAAAAAACCCACCACACCACAAAAAACACTTAAAAAAACAAACAAAAAAAAAAACCAAAAACCAAACACAACAACAAAAAAAAAAAACCCCACACAAAAAAACCCCACAACCCCAAACCACCACCAAAACCCACCAAAACCCCCAAAACAACCACAAACCAAAAAACCATTCCCACCATCAACGCAAAACGGAGCAGTAAGGGACTTACTAAGAGGTCAGACAGTCCACCTCTCATAACAAGTCAGGAGTAACTATACCTGTGCCCACTGATACAGCTTCCTTATGACCCATAATGACTGAAAAAGAGTCTTATCATAGAATGGTATGGTTTGGAAAGGACCTTAAGATAATCTAGTTCCAACTCCCCCTGACATGGGCAGGGACACCACACCCTAGACTGTGGTGCCCAAGGCCCTGTTCAGCCTGGCCTTAAACGCTGCCAGGGATGGAGCATTTACCACTCCTTTGGGCAACGTGTTCCAGAGCCTCACCACACTCACAGTAAAGAACTTCTTCCTTATATCTAACCTGAACTTCACCTGTTTAAGTTCAAACCCATTACCCCTTGTCCTATCACTACAATCTCTGATGAAGAGTCACTCTCCAGCAGTCTTGTACTCACTGTTGCCAAAAAATCCCCATTGCAACAATCAATCTGGATTTTAACTTCCTTTCTTATATTTTCTCTTTTGGTACCAGTAATTTTGTGTCTCCATTTACTTTAAAGTGGTTCCTGTACCAGAATACTAGTCTGCCCCACCACATATAGGCCAGAGAAGCAGTGTAATTTCAACACTCTGGAAAACAGAACTGCAAAACAATACTAAAACATTTTGAGATATAGCATTTATACTTATATTCTGTAATTTCACATATGGAGATATCACCTAATTGCCAATAGCCTAGCAACAATTTTCATCAAATGCCTAACCCATAGCTCTTCAGAGTGAATGAGACCATTCTATTGCCTTCAAATGGCTTTGGATCACCCCCAAAAGAAAAAAAAGAAGAAATTAAAAAATTACGAACTGTCTCATTAACTTCTCGAAATGTCTTTTGAACTACTTCCAGAAAAATAAATGAAGAAAAAACCAAAGTATTGAAGCACTCCAAGAACACAACTCCGGGAGGGGTGGGGGAGTGGTGTGAAAACGTACTGCTCAAGCTACTTTCAAAGTGATACATGATAAAATATAATCACATATTGCAAATGGCTCCTAAAGTCAGGGAGAACAAAGTCTGCCACAAGGCTGCCCTTCAATCCTCACGTCTCATCATTCAGCCTCTCCTTGCTATTCAGTTGTGTCACGTTCAAAGCATTCACACAATCACTGTCAGAAATAACTACGCTTTCCCCATCTGCACTCGCTGAGCGGGAATTAAAAAAAACCAACAAAACCCCACACTACTGACAATGCAGTTACATCAACAGATGTGAATTCTGATTTAAACAGCCATATTTCTTTCCCTAGAAGTCTTTGTTCTACTAAGAACATGTATACTTGCCTAATGTTTTCTTTTACTCAAGTATACAAAAAAATTCTCGCAAGCCAAATACATAAAAAAAGTCTGTAATAGATTGTCAATTCCAGGTGTTTTCACATGGAAGGAGCCTAAATATCTTTAAGAACCCTACCTCAAGGTTTAGAAATCATCATCTGGAGTGCAGCAAAAGCTCTGTGCAGCTTATGTACTCCAGCTGTGATTTTCACTTCATGATATGTTTATAATTGGTTAATTTCAACCTGCCTAGCAAAGCAATAAAATTAATGCCACTGTCCTGAATGTTTCCTGCTCATTGCCAACATAAAAGCCTCTTCTGGGTAGTGATTATGAAACATGATTGCCCTTGTAATTCTAATATTTGTTTTCCTTGATTTACAACTCTCCCACCAAATAAAACCAAGGAAGAGAGGAAATTCATTACCATTACAAAATTAAAATTATTGAAATCATCCACAATATAATACTTTTGGATTTTGCGTCAAATAAAGCTTTGTTCTACAGCGTTTTCTCTGTTTGAGAAAAGGATTGCTGCAAACTTCACATTGCAGCTCACCAGAAGTGAAGTTCAGAGACAGTATCAGCCTTCATTTTTGACTTAAATAGTTTTGATTAAAAAAAAAAAAAAAATTGAGTTACATGATTTTGTGGGTGGAGAGGCCACAAAAATGTAACCAAAGCCCATATATTCCTAAGTTTTCTATATTGTGAAGAGTCTGTGATCTTAAAAATATTGCGTAAGGTATGGAGTAGGAGATGCAACTGTTTACAAAATAAATAGCAATTGCTTATAACTTGCACTCCGTCAGCACAAGAGAGCACACTAAGAAATAAGACTCAGTTTAATCATGCATCCTAAGGTGATATCCCCACATTTTCCATGGTGTCAAGTTGGATAATTTTATTCCATCTAAATAAGATTTGCAACACATTTTGAGTTTCTCAATGGATTATTTCTTCCCTTCTCTCCATATTACCACATTATAGCCCCAAAATAGCCATTAACCACTGCACATAGCTAAATTCAAGCAACAAGATTCACACCAAACTGAGCAATTCTGAAGTGTTTTGATAGAAAATTAAGACAAATTATTTTGTACTTCTTCAAAAATTTATTCCAGTGTTTATCACCCAGAATATCCATGTTTCACTCTTCAGGTTCCTCTGCAGTAATCAAATTTTAAAAAATAAAGTCCTTACATGATGATTAAATCAAGTAGTAAAAGCCCCAATTCTAGAAATACTCTGGAGGTAGACCTGGTGCAGGTAAGCTTGTCTGATGAAGGCTAAAGGCCATCAGAGACTTGACCAAATCCCTTTCTAAAATACAGATTAAGCCCCCATTCAGAACCTCCTCACCATCAGATTTCTCAGGGTGTATTTCAGGGTTATCTTTAAAATATTTACTAGAAGAAGATGACAAGACTAGCTGAAGGCTGCTCTACTCTGAATTTAAGTTACATTTGGCAACAGCAGATGTTTTGAGAAGGATGGGCAAGGAAATCCAGGAAAGGAAGAAATCCTATAGCATCTTCCTTCTCCTTATCTGCTCCCAGAATAAAGCTTATATGCCTTCCCATGGATTTGCAAATCCCTCAATGCCATCACACTGAATTTGGCCCAACACTGACTCACCTATCTGCCTGTGCAGTGGAGCGAGCCAGCGCCTTAGCGCCAGATGAAAACCTAGATGCAACATGTAACTCATAACAAGGGACATTTTGAAAAAACTGAAGTAAATGCATTTTACATTTTGCCCAGTCGTAATTGCTGATGATCCCTTTAGCATACAGCTCAATTGCTTTCCAAGTGAATAAAAAAAAACCAAAACATAACTTATGAAGAAAAACAAGCTTTCAAAAGGTATAGTACAGAAGGCTCCAGAGAAGGATTTCAACCATTTTAGCACGCAATTACTCTTTTTTTTTTTTTTTTTCCTCCTCCTTGCATGGGGTTTGGCTACAGTCTGGAGTCTATAAATTAAACATTCATAACCACGATAGCTACACAATAATAATAATTATTTATTTTTTCCAGCATGTTTCATCTTGAAATGCCTCCTGAAGTGCAGCCAGCTGTCCCAGAGAAAGGCACACAGAGCACAGAATGCTGCAGAATAAAGTGCCTGAAAGGCAAAACACCAGCAAGACTTGGTGCCTCGGCAGCTCCAGTGTTTATTTCAGACATCTTGTACCTGGTCTTTTTATACAGCCCCTGAAACATGGGCTAGTAAACTCTTAAAGAGCACTGGACTTGCTGCTGGGGAAGGAGGATGGGCTAAATTAGCCCTGAGCAGACAAAATCCTAGTGCTTCTTGCAGCTCCCTTGTTCATAAGGGTGTTTCCTGGTGACCTCTAGAACCTGTGTAACACTCAAGTCTCTCCTGATTAATTTGCTCTTCTCCTCCAAGGAGGAATATAGGAAATTCAGAGTAGCATCAGATAATTTATGAAGCTTTTTTGGTTTAGCAGCAAAGGCAAAAGCTTAGGAAATGAATGTCAGATATTGGCAAGGTCTCTAGCTTCTATGCCATGAGCTTGCCTGAGAAATCCAGATCACTGGCTGGAAAACAGAAGAAATATCACTCTTCATGCTTAATAGATAGGTTACAAAACCAAAATACATGGCAGAATCTTGGTCATTCCAGTACCACCGCAATGGAGGAGCACGGACCCATCAGGCACTGTGCAGGAACTCCAATCACATTTTCACCATCCTATTGCATGTTTTTATTTTACCCAGTGACTGGGGTTACAAGAGAGATGGGATAAATTCAAGTGTTGCTTAGGAGCTTGGAACTTTCAGTATCCAACTTTTCCAGAAAACAGTATCAGTCCCCATCTGTCATTTCTATGTACTGGTTTCCCAAAACCAAAATGGAGTTCACACTTATTCAGCCAGACACATTAAAACTGATTTAAATGGTTTTAGTTTGATATCCATTTAGTTTGACTTGTAGGTCAGTGTTACCAGAGCATCTCCACACTCCCCAACTTGAAAATAGCTTCCAGGTACATATTTAAAGCACATTTTTCTTTGATTAAAGGTACATCATCAGCTGCATTTTGAGGCTACACTATCCATCTCAGCAGCCTTTTCAAACCAAGTATTTTGTATATGCTACAAGGGAATTTCCTCTGTCATAAAAACAAAAACAAAACACCACCAAAAAACCAACCCACAACCAAAAACCTAAAAAAAAAAAAAAAACCCCACAAAGGAAAAGAAAACACACCCAGAAATTCATTAAATATAAATGACCAAATAAAAAAGCAAATCGATGCAACCTGCAGTGAACCACACTCCAGGGAACTTCTAAATGCTTCTCAGGAGTACTGCATCATGCCATGATGAATTACAAGCACATTTTCTTATGTACATCACCCAATTCTAACATTTATCCTCTTTATGTTACAGCTTCAGTTTTAATTTGATCATCCTCCCCATTTTCTCCACAACCCAAATACTCTTGGGACTCTTTAAATGAACACATGTATTAAAACCCAATTCACATGAAAATACCACAGATAAATCCAGGCCAACAGTAAATAATGACTGGCTTCTCCCCTCAGATGTGAGAACCAGATTTATACAGCTGAAAAAAGTTCCAGGTTGTCTGTGCAATATCTACATTTTTCACCCATCAGTCCCTGTGGCAGTGTTCTCTTTTATTGTGCTTTATTTTCGCACTAATTTTGTACTAAAATTGCTCAATTTGATGGCAGGATAATTTGTGCTTAATCAGGATAAATGAAAAAAAAAAAAAAAAGAAAAAATAAGAAAAAAATTCTTTTTGCCAAAGACTGAAGAAAAAAAAAAAAAGGACAGATATTTTTTGAAAATTAATATAAAAGATGATTATTGTTTTGATCAAGAGAATAGTTAATGATAACTTCTACACCAGAGGATGACATCAAATTAATTTTCAGCATGGGCAGCATTATTGTTCCAGCAGAATGAGACACAGCAGTAGGCTGTGGTGCAAGGTCCAAGCCCAGCTTAGTGAGCCTGATCCTATACCACTTCAAATGAGAGGTATTTGTTTTGAAACTTAATTCCTTCATACAAGTGAAGGCAAGAACACACCAAACAGATGTGTGTCAGGTCCAGCAAGTTAATCCCTGGTGAACTTGGGCTTTTCTCTGTCTACTCCTGGTCACCCACACCAGATCAAGGTGCTGTAGCTCACAACATGGAAGCTGTGCCCAGAAAATCCTACATTATAAGCTAGACCACAGGAATTTGCACAAGATAAACACTGGCAATCCAGGGAAGTCCCAGATCCTCCCTGCAGTCTGCCCACCGCTCACAGCATGAGCGCATCTGGCCTCAAAAGCTAGGTATAAGGCTGGTACCCACCTCTCTGCAAATGCAGTATTTTTCCATTTATTCTCTACAGCGCAGCACTTCCCATTGTCAAAGTGAGTTAAAGAGGTTGCATTTGATTTACCACCAAACAGCTAAAACCTGTTTGCTAAAGGCAAACAGATGTATGTGATGCCACAGCTCAGCAGAGAGGAACACTGAGCAGGATCTCTTGTAAATTTGCCACATAGTTTCTTTCATTTTCTATCCAAATTGAAAAATTTTATTGTAAATTCAACTATAAGGCTCCCTTTCCTCAAAGTGACAGGTAGTGCCCAGTCTCCTTGTTGGAAAAATCCAAGAAAACACAAACAAACCAACTGAAAAATATCAGCAGCAAATTGAAGGGAGATGGGTGATGGGCAAAGAGGTGCTCCTGGAGGCCAGCACCAAGCAGACCAGAGACTGCAGCTGGAAATGCCAAGGGAAGCTGCTGAGAGCATGGGTGCAAGGAGAAAAAGGATAAGCAGAAGTCAATGGAGCCAGATTTACCAAAACGGAGAAAAGCTGCTCCTTCCATAAAGCTGGCAGTCAGTCATAGGCTGATAGAAGAGATTGAAGGGGGAACAGTGAAAAGGAATGGACACTTTTATATTCCTAATGTGCAATTTTATGTTGATGTCATAAATATTAATAAAGAGAATATTACAGACATTTGGACATTTTTCCAGACTTTCTGCAGATTAGGATTGCTTAAATTCACTCCACTCATCAGGATGAAATAGGATTTTTGAAGGTGCCTTTAATGACACAGAGCTGGAATGAGCAACTTGGAGAAAGGAGAGTTTGCTTGGGTTTTGTCTTTAATTGAAATGTCATTGCAGCCTGTCACATCACTTTGAAGGGAATCAGCCCACTAATATAAGATCTAGCAAAATATTTCAACTACATCACACCCTAACAGTACATACTGTATACATGCAGAGGATGAACACAGGGATATATACACACTACTATTCTCTGTAGACTATATATGGATTTTAATAAATCTGGTTTTTCTCACTTCAAATGTTAAGTGCATATAACTACATAAAACAAGGATATTAAATTCTCTGTCAGAGTACTTCTTCACATAGAAAGCTTTTTGGATAGTAATTGTCCCCAAGGAAGCTTGCTCACATAATTTTAAGTCTTTGCTAGAGTTTTTATAGCTTGACTGGGAAATTTAGAAGAGCTCTGTAGGATCAAACGTCAAACTCTTCCACCTCAATTTTGAAATTTTACTATTTAATTTTAATTTCTTACTACCCATCCATATTGCTTGGAACTCTAATAGGATCCTCAAGATACAATAAGAGTACCTGCAATAACATAAAGAATTAAAAATTATTATTTCTCAAAGACATGAGAACTGGTTGCGATATGCTCTAACACACAAGATTTATACAAAGCCTCCATGCAGCCACAGAATTCAGGTTTTCAATGTCAATTACTCTGCAATTCTAAGACTTCTTTCCAGCAGTAATGGAAATTAATTGCCATATTTTACTTCAACGTTACTACATAACAACTACAGAATGTGCTACAGCACACTGCCCTTTGCCCCAACATAAACCTCTGAAACTATATAGAAGGTAAAAGAAAAAAATAATTTTCCCCCAATTTCTCCTTATATATGCCTGAATCAAAAATCCCATAATCATATCACACCAGAAAAATTAGGATAGTCAGACATAGCTGCACTTTGCTCAGCTCTCCTGCTTGCTTGGCTGTCTTGCCTCACAGTCACACTCTTCAAGGTAGAGATTGCCTTTCTTTTAAAAGGTTTTTCCCAATATCTAGACACATATCTAAATTACAGTTTAGTTTAACTGACAGGAGTATCCGTGGTGACTTGCCCTCCTCTCTTCCAGCAGGAAGCCCAAAGGAAAGCAATAACTGCAATTCATTTGCTTCACATACCCAACTTTCTCTTTGTTTCTTACCCTAATGGATCAAAAGATTTAGACATGAAAAGCTTCTTAGCAATGCCCCACTCACCAGCCAATTTTCAAAGAGTTCAGCATATGTCTAATCAAAAGATCATCCATATAAATCAGACTTTCCTTTCTAATTGTTACATCTCACTAGGCTTTTCTAATAAATATTTTAAATTCATTAAACAAGTTTCATAAAAGTATCACCTTGGGCCTTTTAAACACTTCAGAATATAAAATGTGAGCCTGGCTTAGAGCTAGATACTAGTGTTTTATGTTGGCATTTCTATGTGTTGACATTCAAGAAAGACTTTGCTGGGTTAACACTGTTTCATTGCTCCTGGCTGCCTGCCTCAAGGAGCCAATGCTGAATGGTGGTGATTACCATCTCTATTTGAAGCAAAAGATACAGAGGCAGCAGATTGCCTCTGGCATCTAAGATGCAGAGGCAATGGATTATCTCCAGTTTCAAACCATCTGTATGTAACTCAGCTGACATGCCTGTTAACCGGTACCCAAACTACATATCTCATGAAGGTTCAGATACCATCACAGCTGGGACAGGGCATCTCAGTGGTGTCAATGTCCTTGCAGGTAGGGTTTTGCAAGGCTGAACATTGTTGTATGGGATAAGGGACAACAATAGTGCAAGATATACTCCTTCAAAGCCTTAGGATACACAAAGTGTTTTCAAGAAGGTTACTCTTTGTAGGTAAGTCTGACAATTTAATAACTCCATGCCTAAAACCTGAGCATCGCCAAGACTTTCTGCATAAGGAAAGAGAGCTCAGACAGTAGAACCATGCAAGGTGATCATTTGTAGTACAAGAAGTTCCTGTAGGCACCTTGGCCAGACACTCTGACAACTGTAACTGGAAAGACGCTCCTCAAATATGGGAAGGAGGAAGAAAACAAGACTTCTCCCAGATTTTCTCCCTGCCTTAAGACAAAACCATTCATTTTTAAGTGCTGAGGCTTTCTTTTCCAATAAAGTAGTTTAAAATGTAAGATCTCAACAACAAGGCATCAAATTTACTTTATCTGATTTGTGAAGTCTGTGGAAATTGTCAGGTACATATTAATATTTATACATAAACTCTCGGATATGTTAAATCATCACAATGTTTTCTCAACTGCCTTTAATTTATAATACATTGCACTACCTAGTCAGGCTTTAATACATCTGGATTTTTGGAGTCTTGCTTATTCAGGAATGTTATCGTAAAATACGTACATTTAAAGAGAAACTTGATAATTTACATAAAATATTATTCTCAAAAGCAGCAGGTAATTAGTAAAAACGCCTATGTAAGAAACAACCCAGGGTGTTCTCCATCTTCTTCTAATTAATCCCAGGCATGCATATATATAGATACATATATCCAGTTTAGAGCATGAACTTGAGCATCACAGGACGCAGGCCAAATTTTATGCTTCAGAGTTACCAGAAACATGACAGATTTTAATAATTTGAGAACAACATGACCTGCTGAGCTGAGGTTTGGCAATTTTATTTCTTTAATACAAAACTAAAGACCTACCTCCACGTTTTTTATAACTAACCAGAGCAACATCTTTATTGCACATGAGATATCACTGAAAAAGCAGCTGGTTTCCTTTCTATTTCATTGCTATTTTAACCTAGCAACAGTCGCCTCTGCACCTACTAGAAATAACAATTTAGGATCAGGGGAGAACTCCCCTTTCTTCGCAATCCCATTTTCACCCCAATTTTGGGAACCAATTTTCCTAAGATCTTAGGAAGAAAGACTGAGCAATCTAGCAGATACAACAAGCTGGTCAAAATTCGTATATAAGCTAAAATAAAATTGATAAAAATCCCCTGAAACAAAAACAACCTTTACAGTAGCTTATTTTACTACTGAATTTAGTTAGTTAAAATCAGAACAAACTCTCTCACTCTGTGTGTGTGTGTGTGTGTAGGAGAGGGAGGGAACAGTTTTATCTTCCTAATAAGTATCGGCATTCTGAATTCAGTATCCCATTCATAAAAATTAAGCTTCCCAGACTGTAACTATTAAAAATTACACCATATGTTCCCCTGGGTTAAGATGTACCTCTGAGAACAACTTTTCACAGAAGTACTGAAAGGAGGAGGACACTGACAGAAGATCACTGGTTACAGCTATCAACCCCACCACAGACAGCATGTCTTAATGCTTTTGAACATCAATATCCTTTTCAACTTTAGCAGTGCAGTAATGATGGTTTAGACTCTCAAAGGGGTCTAAAAAAGGAGGGAAAATAAAAATGTTGACAGTACCATCTAGTTGCCAAAGGGAAACCTTATGAAAATATACTGGCCTGTCTCTAAGCACTCTTTATTTACAGTGTACATATCTAATGCATCTCAACAGAAATATCCTGAATTAGAGGATTTAAGTCAAGGTCATATGTATTTCTTTAACATAAGATAAGGATACTGCAAGAAAATGACTGGCCATATAAGAAGATTTATTTAAGTATTCAGTATAAATAGCTTGTCTAACCTTCGCTGTTCTAACAGTAACTCCCTCAACATTATTTTTAGGTATAAGAAGCAATGTGTAAATTAAAAGAACAAGTATTTTGTACAGAGGGATTGGTATTTCTGATTTGATTAAATCTATTTTTAAAAAGTGATCTGTACCAGTTAGGTTTATTTATCTACTAGTTGCTCTTCATGCATGTTACCCATTCATGTTTTAAATATTTTGACTCACACCTACAAGCCCAGCAGTAAAATCCATCACAAAATTTGACATGAAAAGCAACACATCTGAGGTACATGAAATGGGAAAAACCAAAACAAAAACCAAAACAAAAAAAAGCCCTCGGTTTTATTTAAGCAAATATTGGAGAAGCACCTGAGTGATTCTACTGTTCCACCACTTTTTATGTCCAGCAGACTTATTTGTGCTGACAGTCCTTTGCTAGCATTTTCAGATAGAAAAAGTCTTAGAAGAGAATGCATAGTTTCAGGCAGACTTCTTTGCATCCTTTTATCAGGCTTTGCCTTGGCAGAAGGGTTTGACTAGATGAACTCCAGAGGCCCCTTTCCAATCCTAACAATTCTGTGGTTCTACACCTACTGCATTTCGAACCATACAGTGTACCAAAGGGTTAAGCCTTTACTCAACACTGGTTGCAGAGATGCACAGAAGCATCTGCTCTGTGCTCTTCACCAGAATTAGGTAAGAACGGCTCCTGTGGAAAGGCCTTGGTGTATAATTGACATATATTACTATTGCAAATGTTTCTGGCAGTCAGATTGTTTGATTTTTAATTTATTATTTATTGCTTGGTGTACCTGGGGCCCGGACACTCCATATAGGCAAGTTCCTCTGTACTATTTAAATGAAGTTTAGTAAAAACATTTCTTCAACATAAGAAATTTAGTTCACCACTTTGTGAAAGAAAGCCTTTGCGCTAACCAATTTCTTAAATAAATTGAGAATATATTCCCTTTCTTGAGCTTCATAGATGCAACTGTAATTTTCCTTGCAAACTCTTCACTTCAAAGCACACACACTCCCAGCTGTCAGCCAACACAGTTGTCCTTCCCAACAAAGGCAAAGACACAGTGGTGGGGGGAACACCACCACTACACCCCACTCCCCCCCCCCAAAAAAAACCCCAAGCATCCAAACAAACCAACCAAAACCAAGCCAGCTACAAGTTCTTAACATTTATAATAAGAGATGCCCTTAATATTCGCAACATGCAATGATGCTGCCCAAGCAGCTGTTGTCAGAAAACTGACTCATGCTCCAAGAGCTCCCTCAGTCAGCTGCAGCCACTAATATGTAGTACATATTATTATGGTCCTAACCAAAGAATTGTCTTCATAAAAATGGAAATAAAATAGCACTCATGATTGGGACTTGCGAAATACTCAGTACTGAGATAGTTCTCTTTCCGTGGACACCAGGATGTGGGTTTGGGGCAGCTTTTTTTTTTTTTTTTTTTCTTTTCTTTTTAGCAGGAAGGTGGGGGAAAAAAAAATAATAAAAAAACAAGACCAAAACTCTAGTGCTAGCTTATTCAAGCAGTTTGGACCAGGTGTACATACCTTAAACATGTTGGCATGTTTATTACTGTCTGAAGAGGTATTTATTTTCACATTAAACGTGCATTCAAGAAAGTAAGTAAAAGGATTTGACAGGCGAGTTAGAATGGTTTAACAGAGAATGTATTTATCTGAAGTACCTGCCAAATGACCACACACCATGGAACTTTCTCACCCATTCTCTCCAGAAGGACATGCACATTTACACACCTGACCTCCAGTACACAATGAATGTACTGGAGAGAACATTGTTGTTCTCTCCAGAACAGAGGCATCTGTTCTCTTTAGAGGGTACCATTTTCCAGGGACTGTTTGCAACAAAATTGCTATTAAAGATAAAAACCATAGTGAAATCTGTATTCTAAAGGATTCTTTCTTTCAACAAGGTATGTAAAAATAGTTACTTTATACATTAACTGAGCTATGAAAGAGCTTGCTATGATTTCATTTGCTTTTATAACTTTCCTCCACAGATAGTATCACATTATGTGCATTATAATGAAACCTGATTATACTGAAACTTGCAAGACAGCTGGGTGGTGCTCTCTGAACACAACTCCCTCCCCACACACGCACACACTTTTCCAAACAGCTTTGTCTTCCTTGATTTCCCAAGGACAGCAGATGTTTGATAGTCTCATTATGAAAACCATATTAAGTGAGAGCTGTAGGAAAGGAACTTTTGAATAAACAAAACCACTCTTGTGGGTAGGGGCTGTGGTCTTGCTCTTGGGTTTGGCATGGGTGTTTTATGGGTTTTTTTGTCTTCTGGGTTTTTGGGTTGGTTTTTTTTTATTTTATTTTTTTTCCATTTTAAATTGAGGATGGGGTGGAAACTGCTGTATTTAATTCATTTGCACATCTATCCACTTAGTTTCTCAAAAAAAGCCCCAAACCAAATCATGCTATTAAATTCAGCCTTAATTGATTAACAAAAATCAAACCACTTAACTGACAAAAGCAAATTGACCACTCAGTGCTTAGGAATGAGTATATCTCCCATTCAGTAGTACTATGCACTGTGACAGCATTGACACCTCAACAGCACGGTAAGTGGTTTCCTCACATTGTTTTCTGCCTGGAAAGTGAAGACTGGCAGATGTTCAGTCCTTCACTTGCCAGGAAAATTAGCACTTTCCCAACAGATATGCATACTGAGTGAAGCATCCTGTAGTCATTGACAAAATAGATCTCAGCATGGCAATGGACTGCTTGGAGACAGGGACTCTTCAAACTCAATATGTCAACACAGTACAGGCAAAGTTGTTATTTGCAGTCACACAATCAAGACCTCAGAACTGTGTAATTACCATGACATCAGAACTAACACAATTTACCATCCATCTATAGCAGCTTCACTGAGACAAACTAATTTACAAAGATTTAAGTCTGGATTTAATCATAAGGAATCTCAGATTACAAATTTCTGCATCAATTTATACTAGTTATATTTTATTACTAATTCTTAGTTCAACAAACTTATTTGGGTTGGGATGAGAAAATTGTACACAGTTTTTCTGAACTTATTTTGCATTATCATTTTCAAAATTTGATAAATGAGTCTAACTCATTAATTCTTTTTCTTGTCTAATCCCTATTAAACCATACAGGTGGTTGCTATAGTAAGACACAAACCCTCCCCTATGTCCAATGGGGCCAATGCTAGCTTCAACACGGGCCTGCTGCTGGCCATCAGCAACAGTGGTAGCACCTCTGGGATAACATATTTAAGATGGGAAAAAAAAAAACCAAACCAAAACTGCAACAGCAGCTGGAGAGAAGAGTGAGAATGCGCAGAACAGCTCTGCAGACACAAAGGTCAGTGAAGAAACAGAGAGAGGAGGTAGTCCAGGAGCTGAAGCAGAGATTCCCCTGCAGCCCCTGGCAAAGACCAAGGTGAGGCAGGTTGTCCCCCTGCACCCCATGGATGTCCACAGTGGATTCATTCTGTTCCTGAAGGACTTCCCTCCCATGGAAGGGACCCATGCTGGAGCAGTTTATGAACAACTGCAGTCCATGGGAAGGATGCAAGTTGGAGAAGTTCATGCAGGACTGTCTCCCATGGGAGGAGCACTCCAGCATGCTGGAGCAGGGAAAGAGAGTGAGGAGTTCTCCTCTGTGAAGGAGCAGCAGAGACATGTGATGAACTGACCACAACCCCCATTTCCCATCCCCTTTTAGTGGGGAGAAGGTGGAGAATCTGGGAGTAAAGTTAAGCCCGTGAAGAAGGAAGGGGTGAAGGGGTGAAGAGGAAGGTGTTTTTAGGATTTGGTTTTATTTCTCATTATCTACTCTGATTTAATTGGTAATAAATTAAACTAAGGTATTAGTTTAGTAAGATGAGTCTGCTTTTTCCATAACAGAAATTGATGAATGATCTTTCTTTATCCCTACCTCGATCCACGAGCCTTTCAATATATTTTCACTCCCCTGCCCAGTTCAGGATGGAGAGTGATGGAGCAGCTTTTGGTGGGCACCTGTATCCAGCCAGGGCCAACCCACTACAACATCCCACTATAAAATACAAGATTAAAGATGCATTCAGCATATAATACAAGAACTTTCTGATGGTTTACTCTACACCCTTCCCCTTCATGGTTTCCAGCACCATAATGAAATCAGGTGCTTCTGCATGCTCAGAATACAAGAGTTAGGTTAGGTGAGCCCAGATGGAAAAGAAGCTCTTCCTGAGCAGTTACACTAGTAACAGTGACAGCTATTGATATGCACTAGCCATAGCAACTGGCTCCCTGTATTTCACATGCAGAGCTCAACCTCTCAAGTCATTCAAGGAGAGTGTCTAAGTCCAAGTTCTCAGCAAAGGCTGCAGTTGCACAGTCCCGTGAAAAATACCATTTCAACAGTAATAACTGGGAATAGTTCACCTAACTACAGAGACAGCACAAAAGAGCAATTTGTTACTGTCACCCTGATTTGGTATTTCAAACAATCCTGATGGGTAGTCTTATCAGTCACTATCTGATGTTATCTCCTACAATGCCACATGAAACCCACAATCACTTTTAACAACGTTTCCTTTTCTTGCCTTTCTGTTCATAATTGTCAGGTATGAAATACAGCTCATCTTGGGCCAGTAAAGCATCAATATAGGATTGCAGCTACATTTGTTTCTTCTATAAATAGCATTTCATAGCAGACTGGAAGTGTTCACAGTGGAATTTATATCACTTCAGCAATAAAATGAAAGTCATGTTGTGGAAACGGCATAAAAATGCATATTTAATGACAAAATCTTGTAAATCCTAGCCTAGAATAGTGTTACAGTCATCTTTTTCTTGAAAAAACATTGAAGAGTGTATATACTAACCAACTTAACACAGGTCATACATTTGAACAATTGGGATTTGTAAAGTGGCTCAGAACACATTTAGCTGTCTCAGCATTGTAAGGCTTAAGTTAAAAACATGAAGCAAAAGAATTCAAATGTGATTATTCAGTAGGTGCATCTGATCACTGCTGGAGAATAGCATTTAAGCAATACTGTTCAGCAGGCAGGTCAAGCACAGGAGTATGGCAAGTATGGTGCTTGGACTTTGGATGAGGCAATCACTTGCAATTCAAGCCATGGTTGCAATGGAGGTGGCCTATCAGAATCTTCCTTTGCCAAATTCGTCTCTCCCCACTTCTCTGAGGACCCTGATCATCCTTGCTCATCATCAGCCTCTCCCATCAGACTTGGGCCTTGATGGGTTTTTGTCTCATTTGCCAGGTCAAAAGTAAATATTTGTCATGAATGTGAATGAGCCTAATGATTTTTGCACCAACATAAGCAGTTTCAAAGTTGTGGTAGGGGATGGAAGATGTCCAAGAACAGAAGAAAGTGAGCATCAGGGTAAAGTAATACAACCAAAACAAACCCCACCATCAAAAAACCCACCCAAAAAAACCCCCAAAAAACCCACCCAAAAAACCAGAGGAAACCCTCCCAAAATATCAGCCTCTTATTCACTACCCATTTTCTGCAGTCTTCTGGGATCAATAGAATAATGGGCAACTTTGTTTTCTCCTTTTTCTAACATGTAAAAGAAAACCCAGGGGAGAGGTGCTGAAGGGAGAGGGAGGAGGACTGAAATGGTAAGTGCAGTCTAGGAAATAAGGGAGACAGGGGCAAAAGGAAAACAGGATGTAAATCTTTGCTTCCAGAGAGTGCATTAAAGCTTTGAATTCATTGCCTTCATGTGAAAACTGGAAGAACGTAATTGTGAAATCGGATTTTGAACATCAGTGAACTACTTTTGCCTAGACATGCTTTCACTTCATGTACATACTTTCTTAAGGAAGAAAAAACTGAAGCCAAACAAATTCCCACATAGGTGACTTACAGCTCTTTTCTTCCAAAAAGCAAGAAATCCATCATGGAAGTCTCAGTGAAGACATGCCAAACGTGTTATAAACATGCCAGGGTTTGACTGTAGGGGAGCTCTAAATGGTGGTGGCAATCCATACAGATGTAGCAGATATTATGCTGCTCACCTCCCTCACTTAATTTAAGTGAATCACAGTGACATGGACTCACAACAGCTTCGCAATCACTTCTGAGCCACTGGAGGCTGTGCTCACTCACGATGTCTGCTCTAACCACCTATTTAACTTCATTTAATAGATGGGCTTTAGGAAAGAAACAGGGGAAAGACGATCCAAGGTAAGCCATTCCTTAAACTTCCTCAGGGCTCTTGAAGTGCCAAAACCAGAAGGTGCTGATCAGATATAATATCCAAAGGGTGATGCATATTTAGAAGAAAAAAAAAAGTCCACTGTAAACACTGTAAGGGAACACTGGCATTGAATCAGGGAACTCTGCCTGAAGCAGAGAAACCAGAAGGGGTCTCATGGAGCCCAATGAACCTGAAGAACTCAAACATGCCTTGAGGAAGGCAACAACAATAAATAAATAAATAAAAAGATATTCAAGCTATAAATATGCCTTCCTCTGGCAACGAAGAGAGCCCCACAGTTAAGATAAGCAGGGCAAGCCTCTAGAAAGATTTATGACCTGCCACAAAGACACTGACCCAGTTCCAGACAGACTGCTGCCACCAGCACATGGAGGAGCAATGACCACTATAAGCTTTCCACGGCCAGCAGGACCCAGTAACAATGTCAACACTTCCACAGATGAATAGAGTCCAACACTAATAGGGGAATCAAATGGGAGAACCTGCCCAAAAAACATCACCCCAGTGCCGCAGCAATAAGTTCGAAAGGGTTGTAGGTCTATCAAAGAGTATTATGTGTTTTGATGAGATTAGTATAGGTCTTCTGTTATACACAGGACGAAAAAAGTATGAGCAAGGTAACTCCTCACTCAATTAGCATTTGCTTTACACTTCCAATAACAATTCACCTTACATTTCAATAACACTTTGAACTGTACTTTAAAATATGCTATATTTTACTCAAGTAACTGGAATTTTCAGCATGGCCTTTCAGAAATAGCAAACAGCTGTTACACACGTTTAAGGAGTGGGGTAAATTACTTATTTAAAACTAGATAGACCAAAGGAACACATGCCTTAACACCACAGCTCCAAAGCCATTGAAAGCTCTTCCCAGGATAAATTTATAAATTAATGAGAAAAAATAATTTAGTATCACTACAAGTAGTAACATGAGTTTTGTAAATTATTTACTCAGTCCTCATACTGCAGGAGACAGAGAAAGCTTGCAGCAACATCAATACTCGACACATTAGTCAGTCTTTCACTTTTATCAGCCTGCTCATGTACTCTTAAGTTTGCTGACCCATATTGTTGAGCTCATTGAAAAGATGTGACAATCTTGCCTACACATAACCAAAGCTGTAAAACTTGAATCTCTTGTTAACAATACAATTTCCTGTAGCTATTCCAAAGGTGATCCATAAAGAAGATCTGAGATTAAGTTTTGGATCTTCCATGACAAAAAGCTGTTAACTCATCGTAGTTGTTAGCAACAAATAAATGCTACAGCTAAATGCACCTTTGAGGAAAATATTTGTGTCATCATTCATTCCACTATAATTTTTTCCATTTACCAATCACCTAAGTAATTTTAAGACAGAAAATGAAGTAACTCTCATTTTTTGAGAAA
Source organism: Strigops habroptila (assembly GCF_004027225.2). NCBI lineage: Eukaryota > Metazoa > Chordata > Aves > Psittaciformes > Psittacidae > Strigops > Strigops habroptila. The sequence continues at coordinate 27,485,146 of NC_044284.2, read as the reverse complement.
GGCTTTGTCAGTAACTAAAGATGCAAAACTCTTCCCTGATCTCTCAGATGGGGAAGATGCAAAGGGAATGAATGGTCAAACACCTTTCCCTCCTTTCAATCTCTGCAACACAGGAGGGAAGAGGCCACATAAATGCTTCTGTGAAATGAGGAAAAGCTGAGAATGCACAATTTTTCCATTATATTCTTATTGAAAATTTCCTTTCCCAGCAAAATATTAAGAGTTCAGAAATACAGCTGCCTGGCTTCCCTTTTGAACTTGCTGACACCACCACCACCAATCTTTTGCTTCTCATACCATCATTCAGGCTATGGTTGTGTAATCACTCAGTTCAGGGCCCCCAGAACAGGACACAGAATTCAAGGACTTTTCCTTTTTGTTACTATTTTGATAATTTCCCTTGCTGGCTTGAAATGCTTTTTTGTGTGTCACCGTCTTTTCATTGCTGATTACAATGGCTTTAGAGATAAGGTAAATATTTCTTCTTTCATTTCTGTAATGACTTACTCAAGGGCTCTGCACTCAAAGTGGCAGTGCTGTTCACAGATCTGTGGGAACCACAGGATATTTTTCTTCACATCTTTAAGTATGAATGTTTTCTCCATCCTAGTCAGTCTTAGATCAAATAGACTGAGAGATCCTAATTTGATAATGTCATTGGAAATTTATGCGTGTATATACGGAGACAAATGAAAGTCAGCGGTAGGAGGCAGGGGGGGAGGGGGGAGGAAACGAAAACAGGAAATAAGGAAAATATTTTCCTTGTGTTTTCATCACGCTTGATGATTAAACATAACTGTCCAACCCACCAGACCTGAACAATGACCACATTCCTGGTTCAGAGAGAAAAACACACCAGGTATTAGGCTTATTGATATTTCCTAGGGTGGATACAGAAAGGAGCCTATTTCAGCATCTCTCAGGTCACCAGCAAACATTACAACTGTGTGCCTCCTCACAATTGAGGCGCAGATGTAGGAAGAACATTGAGCTTTGGGGTATAATCAGATTTAGTTTTTTCAATAAGTAGAGCATATTATTTTCAAGTGGTTAACTGAGAATAACTCTTGCAGAAGTACAATATAACAGTAATTATTCTGAAATCAATGGCACAAAAGGGTTCATTTTAAATCATATTATGATTGCTGGATTAAAGTAGTTATTATATAATCAGATAGCAATTACTCCACCTTAATAATTTCTGGGTTTCTAAGGGTGAAAGTGATAATACAAGCTACAGCAGGTGTCAAATTTTAGTCTTTGTGAAATGAATATTCTAAAGGCTGGAAAGAAATAAACATATTAGCATATAAAAACCACAAGTGTAGAAAATGGCTAAAAAGAAAAAAAAAAAATAATTTCAACCCTCTTGCCTTGAGCAGAAGCAGTTCGCTCATAACAAAGGACTTTCAATGGCAGTTTAAAATCACAAGGAACCTAAAGCTTCTCATCATCCCTTCTTTAAATAAACTTAACGGTTTCCTGTATGATCAACTTTATTGTCTATGGTTTGGCCATCTCTTTTACCAGAGCAGGGAGGCAAGTCTCACAGATTTGCAAGACATTGTAGAGACATGCTCCATGTCTTCATCACACACATTTTTGCTCTAGTCCAAAGTTCTACCAGCTCATTTACTGCAAAGGCAGCCTCAACCACAATGTTCTTCCTGGGCTTCTTGCTTCCTCATCTCAGTTCTCTTTAATTCAAAACTCCCTTCTTGTTTCTTTAAATACCAGCTGCCTACACTTTTTGATCACATCTCATTTGAAGAGCAGTACTTTTACAGATGCCACTAAAAACCCAGCTTAAAAGAGCTGGAAAGAATATAAATGAGAAACAACCCCCTTAGCAACCTTCTCCAATTCCTCTGTTCTTTTTGTGATGGTATTTACTTATTCCCAGCTCCTGAAAGAAAGCCATGCTAACAGACCAAAGCAGTGAGGTTTTTCACTGATTAAAGCACCTGACCACAAGGTCCTAGATACAGGAACTGAGGCTTTGTTTCTAGCTTGCTTTAAGAAAAGATCTCATCCATGCCACAGTAGATACTATCAGTGTCTAACAGCTGTAGCAAGAAAGCAGAACTAAATACACAACTTCCTAATTATTCTTTAAAATACAATTCTCTTTGTAGAAGAATATATTGGTTTGTATCACAAACTAAATGGCAAGATAAAGTCCATTTAATTTCTAAAGGACAAATATTTGAGACATGCCATTGAATGCAAAGTCCATTTGGCAAGCTATGCAGACACTGAGGTTCAATATATACTAAGGTAAGTGTGCAAAGTTTAATACAGTCAAAGCAAGGAAAAAGGGAAGTTTTGGGGAAAAAAAAAAAAAAAAACCCACACAAAAACCAAACCACAACAAAATACAACCAAAAAAAAAAAAAAACCAAAACCAAACCAAAACAAACCTATGCATTGATTATAGATTTACTAGATGCTAATTTTTGCACAATCCTGTCAACATAGGGAAGCACTGAGGAAAGTAGATCTTGAAGCACAGTCAGGCAGTAATGAAAGCAGATGGAATTTTATCACCTACCATTTCTGGAAGATTGATTTCATTCTGTGAGGATTTACAGTAACCAAATTACTACAAGTGCTTCAGAAAAATCTAACCAGTTATGGAGCTGTGAAATGAGAGCCATCAACATAGGAAAGATTGGACTAAAATCTTAAGAGAAGTAACATTTGAGAACATTACAAGACGTGTAAGCAAAAATGTGAAAGAAGGATGTCAGAAAAAGTCATGGAGGGAAGGATGAAGTCTTCCATTTGGAAAAAGTATTTTTCTCCTTTGGAAAAAATACTCCCCAACTCTTACAGAATAAATCCAGCAGCCTAGGTTAGGATCATGTGGGACAGTCAAGAGAGCCAATACGTACACATGGACAAACTGCTAGCAAGCTCAGAAAGAAGACTGCATAGTCACAACCTTTTACCAACAGCATTCACTTCTATCAGTGCCAAAACAGATATTGACCACAAGTGGTCCTAAACAACCCTGCAGACACAAGACTTTGGGATTTTAGTATAAGCCCTGCAGTAACTAGTCCATCCTGCCACACACTTGCTCTTTGAACAGCAGCCACAGTTAGACTACTGTTAACCAAGGACCATTCCTTCTCCTACAGCATTCATTCATCAGAGTACACCCTTACATATAAGCAATCAGGAAAGAAAGTGTAACCGCTGTGTCTGTGATTAATTTATGATCCACAGTGAGAGACTTGCATGTGCTAGCTTGCATAGTTAGAAGTGCTGTAACTGGTCATAAGGACCTGGTTTAGAGTCTAGCAGTGCCCATAAGCCACATCAGGACTGCACATACAGCACTGAATCTCAGTTTCAAAGCTAGCACTGAGTTCAACAGGCACAGGATAATCTCTGCTGTCCATTACCAGCATAGCAAAAACCAGTGTTCTAAAAAGCGTTGCTCAGTGTGCTTTAACCAGTAAGATACTAAACATTAGAGCAGACATCAATGTCACAAAATATTAAGGTAACATAAATAAGCCCCTAATTACTGCAAAGGTGTATTAACCATTCATCTCATCCAACATTTTTCAATCTGTCTACTTTCCATAAAGACAGCTGCTATGTCTAACATGAGCTACCTAACTTCCAAAACTAGCCTCATGATGAATTTACACTTGCTGAAGCACTAAAAGCCTGACAGAGATATCTTTGGAGATCTATAAAGTGCTATATACAGCTGGGAAGTAAACTATAAGGCTGTATTACAGACTGTTTCCCTGAACCTTGTTTGCAATATGTAGGTGAAACATCAGTATATACAACTGGATGAAGCAGATAGACTTCCAGTCAAGTAATATTTCTCCATCACCAGCCCCCACAAAAAGCATCATAATACATATAGTTACCACACTACTTGGAGAAATATGTTAAAGATCATATAGAAATAGTTTCACAGGGAAAGACATTTTAGCAGGTCTATTTCAGGAAAATAAATACCCAGAGATCAATGGCAGCTAGGTGCATCATCTCTTAATTGCTGGTGAGTTTTGAAATATTAAACCAAGAGTCTTAATTGAATACTTATATATTCTTCAGAAACTGAAAATACTGAATACAGCTACTGCTCTCTCTCATGAAAGAGAAGCCAATTATAAAAATAGTTAATACTGTGGTTCTATAACCTCTTTAACCATCTTATTTAGAAACTGAAGAGGTCTGATATGCCACAAACAAAAGTTATGATTTCCATATTAATGAAGATCTCATTTCAACAATTGTGCTGACTGATCTGTCATGACCTGTGAGAAACGCTTGTGAGACACAGCAAGAAAAGTTATTATGAAAAGAAAGAAATGTCGGGTGACACCCATCCATGTGCAATTTTAAAACCAAAAACCCGACAAGCTAGAGAAATTGGCAGCTGGCACTTTGGGTTGTTAGCTGCCAACGAACTGCATTGTTTTAATTGTTGGGAATGATTGATTATGCAGCTGAGCTACTGAGGTAGCTGAACAATTTCACAACAACACAAACAATGGCAGTGTCACTCATTCTCTTCCAGATACATGGTCAGATGGAGAGAGCAACACTGTTTTACTGTGCTAAATTACAGCATATAGGAGAATAGCTACAATTACTTTCCCTGTCACTAAAGTTCAGTGTTTGTTCACGCATCTATGTTTACACCTGTTGCCTGAACCAGTGCATATCATCATTTTGGAAGCACAAGCCAAAAAACATATTATATATTGTATATACACACACATGCTGACACAAATTCGTTGTTCTTTATATATCTCATACTTTTCCTCTTACCATAAGGATTCTGCAGAACATCAAAAATGCTCAAGGCATTATCAATTAGAAAGGAGGTTCTTGCATTATCTTGAACCACACACAGAGGAAGGGTTCCTTATTATTAAGATAATAGGAGTGTATTCCATTTCCCCCCCTAGAATAAACTTTGTTCAGATCAATAGGAATTTGAAGGATCTGATAAGTAGAATCATAGAACTGTTTAGGTTGGGAAAGACCAATAAGACCGAGTCCAACCATTAACCTAACACTGCCACGTTCACCACTAAACCCTAAATGCCACATTTACATGTCTTTTAAATACCTCCAGGGATGGTGACTTCACCATTTCCCTGGGCAGCCTGCTCCAATGCTTGGCAACCCTTTCAATTAAGAATTTTTTCCTAACATTCAATCTAAACCGCCCCTGTTGCAACTTGAGGCCATTTCCTCTTTTCCTATCACTAACAGGAAAGCAAGCTTAACTTCGTCATTTGACTATCTTTCAGTCTCCCAGGCATATAAAGTACTGCCTATGACTGATTTTATTTCTTTTTCAGACAGGTAAACTGCACGTTCAACAGAAGTACTAATCCAAGAATCCTGTCTTTTCAGGAGGTTTTGGGGGCATCCACCCCTCAGGAGTTTTTTCTTTCCACCCCCCCCTCTTTTTTTTTTATCCCCATATCCTGGTGAGCTTCATCTCAGCAGTTCAGAGGCAGAAGCTAACGGGCTGTTACAAAACACAACCTCCAGACCACCAAGTACAGAGAACAAAAGGGAGGGGGTAACGGCCACAGGCGCTTATGCAAGTCTCAGTCCTAGAGGGTTGATTCTGGAGGAGCTTCTGGTTCACCAACCAAACCTGATGCAGAGAGGCATACTGCTGGTTTGATGTGTTGTTTTTTTTTTCCAGCTGCTACATTGTTTATAATTAGCAAGTTTTTCATGCATCAGAACAAGTGCCTGATCCTTCAGGCTGTAAACACCAGCTGACAGATCAAGAGAGGTCAGTCCACTACAGGAAATACCTACAAACAATACAGCATTGCCTGTCCAATCTCTTCCCCTTCAAAAAAAAGAAAAAATAAAATAAAATCTCAATTTATTAGAAAAGCTGCTAGGGCATATACAATTTTTGTCGTATCACCAGATGGTCCATTCCAACTTAAGCCAGGAACAGCAAACACTTCTCCAAACATGAGAGGAAAGAAGTTTGGCACTATGATGTTCTGCTAGAACAACACCTCTGGGCTCAGCAGCCACAAACCAAGCTGAACCTCTGCTTTGAAGCCTAAAAGCTGTAAAGCTGGTCCACCAGGACTTACAGTTGGCCTTAAGTAGTCTTATTTGACCCCTCTGGGGACCTAAAGAAAGGTAATCATCCTGGGAAGGAATTGATTCTTTTAGTTTGCACTACATGTAAGGTACCTTAAAGCTCCCAGTTGGGGAATAGTTGTAAAGAGTGGTGCAGAAAAAAAAATAAAAGCAATGGTCCTACTGCTATAGGATGTTTCTCATGAAAAAGGATCCGGTAAGAGACTTGTGTTTTTAATTGATTACCCTTCATTGCCTCATCACAATGCTGAATAATGACAGCAAAATGCACTGCTCTGCTCTAGGCACTCACAGGTAATACATTTTACTACCAGCCAAGTGACCCACTCCCTTTCAGGTGATTAATGGTCAGAATCAGTCATCAGGACAATAAATTTTAGGAGACTTCTGCTATAGTAGGATGTTGAGCTCAAAGCCAGAGTAAATATAGAGGCAGCTGGAACCATGAAAATAGAGACTTGAGAGAGACCTTACAGCCCCCTACCATGTCAGCCAGTAATATATTCCTTCACAAGGTCTCTTCCTACAATTCCCCTCAACCAAGGAAAAGCAAATTTGATGGGAAGCCACTCCAAGGCTTAAGGCACAACTTGGAAACCTCTTTCTTACAGAACTGTTTCCCAAAGCAGAGGGGAAAGCAAACACCCAACTCCCACCCTGATGCCAGTACAAAGCACAGCCAATACTTACACAGCCAGTCAGGAGGCTGCTGGATCTCATATCCTGAACACAGCTCTTAGGTGTGTATATATATAGCCAGTGCAACTAGTAACCCTGGGCACACCATCTATCCTACAGCAGCTGAAAGACAATAACACTCCCAGCAGGAGAAAATCCAACCTCAATCTCCTACTCAGTGAGAGGTTTATTACAACCCAGACTCCTTACCTTGAAAGCAACAACTGCCCCATTCCCAGAAACAAGCTGGCAGGAATACCCAAACCTCCTGTAAACTTCAGCCCCTGGACACCACACCAACAATGAACGACAGTGCTCTAACTTTCATACTTCCTCCTTTTCTTTTCTGATAAATGTTCTCCCCAAAACACCCCCCCACCCCTTCCCAAAGTGCTCTGCTGGCAGCAGCTGTTTCTGGTCTAAAGCATGGTCACAGCTGAGAGAGATAATGAAGGTGGATTTCCTTCTGCTGCAGGGATTTCCAGGCATGCACCTGCCAGCAGTCCTATGCAAATGGCAGAGAGAGCAAGCACTCACACATATCCCTCCTAACACTCTGCAGGCTGTATTTAAAAGTAAATTTTTTGGCTCTAACTTGAATAATGGTAAACAGTGCATTGCACCTTCCTAGGTTTTTTCAGGAGTGTAACTTCTACAGGTGCAGTTGAGGTTAGTAAAGGTTTATTAGGTAGGTAAGCCTTACATTTCCATCATAAAATTGAAGAGCACAGAGACAGAAAAGTCCATCTTTTAGCCCTATTTTTCAGTGTTTCTTTTTGTCAGTCAGCTGGCCAATCTTCGTATCTTATTGCCTAAAGTCATTCACACAATGAACAAAGGATGCTTGGAAAATAGAAGAACTGAAAACAAGAACCCACTTCTGAAAGTGCAGTTGTGTGTGATTTCCCAAAGGTTACACAGTGCATCATGATAAAGAGAATAGAGGTTATCTCAGTTCCCAGTCCTCTGCTTTAATGCTTATACTGTACCTCATTGATGAGTACGTGGTTTACCCAAAGAACATGTTTTAACCCAAGATGTGGTTACATTTAGATGCCATATCTTTATCTAGAGTAATGGCATGCATAACTAGAGTTGAGAAAGTAAGGTGACCTCACTATCTTCCTTTGACTGATTTCAATTTCATGAGGTTTTTAGTAAGATCATTAGCATTTTTTTTACTGTTATATATAGTGTACAATATAAACAGGATATTGACAGAGTCCAGGGAATTATCAAGCAAACTGTTGTGGTTTAAACACAGCACCATGCAGCCGCTTGCTCACCCTCCCTTTTCCCCCCTTCCTGGGTGGGATGGGGAGGAGAATCAAAAGAATGTATCTTGCTGATTGAGATAACAACAGTTTAACAACTAAAGTACAATATACTACTACTACTACTAATGATAAGGGAAATAACAAGGGGAGAGAATATAAAACTAAAAGGGGAAAGAAAAAAAAAATAAACACAACTGATGCACGATAAAATTGCTCACCACCTGCCAACTGATATCCAGCCTGACCTGAGCGGCACTCAGTCCTTTCTGGGTAATTCCCCCCAGTTTATATACTGGGCATGACATGCTGTGGTATGGAATACCCCTTTGGCTAGTTTGGGTCAGGTGTCCTGTCTCTGCTTCCTCCCAGCTTCTTGTGCCACTCCTCACTGGCAGAGCATGAGACTGAAAAGTCCTTGATCAGAGTAAGCATTACTTAGCAACAACTAAAACATTGGTGTGTTATCAGCATTGTTTTCAGATTAAAGCCAAAATACAGCACTGAACCACCTACTAGGAAGAAAATGAACTTTATCCCATCTGAAACCAGGACATAAACAAAACAATGTTCAAAATAAAAAATAAAAAAATACAGATTGAACCAAAATTATTCCATTAAAGAATCTGTCCCAATAGAAGCTAAAATTCTCCTCATCTGTGGTGTCTATGGTTCAATTTGGTTAAAGTATATTCCATTCTTTCTTGATTTGACCAATTTAAACACTTTCCTTCAATTCACACACAGTTTTTAAGAGCACAGTCAACGACAGCTCTGACTGGTGGAACCAGTCTAAAAATATTCCCTAAAAGGATTTGACACATTATAATAGGCTGTGGCATTTTCCCATTCAGGTCAATAAAGAATATGCTCATCACCAAAGAGTGACTTAGGGGGTTATTACTAAAATGAACTTCAGCTGTAGAGATCAGTTCTGTCTCAGCAATAAGACTGAATTTTATTAAAAGAAAGTATTGGCAGCTTTACGACCATAATTAATTTCTAAAAGTGTACCTTTTCTGGGATAAGTATTGTATTTTAACCTGATATTTTAGAGTTAATTCCCATTTCCTGAGTAGTAAGCAGCTGCTGAAAGATATGGTTGGCTTTGGATAACCTGAACAGTAAAGGGAACAACTATGGGGAATAAAATAACTCAATATGGCCTGAACTGTAATATGAAGGACAATCATGGACTGCCTAAAGACAAAACAGACAAAACTGAAGACCAGCAAAGACCAAATTCTTAGCAGACATGAATAATCGTGGGCTATTTTTAACAAATTCCCTGCCAGAGTACTGTATAACATGAAATCATGCAATCTGTTTTGTAAATACACCACTAATAACTTTTGTTCCAGTTTTGGTGAATGAAAAGGGCTATGAAATTCTCACAAAAACTTTCGTACATTTAAAATGTTTAAAATGTTTAGCACAAAGTCATGAAGATCCCAGCTTAACTCTGGAAGCCACGTAGCTATGCACTGCAGCATGGTGCCCAAGCTGAATAACCAGTGAAAGAATAGTAATACAATTAAATAATTCAGTACAACATGTGTATCTCTGAATTCCAAGAACTGAAGCAAAATCCTGATGCATATAGTTATAACTCATGTTGTTTTATAGCTTTATGCCTTTTGGGTTTTTTTTCATATATCTTTACAGAATTTATTTAATTAACTAGAAGAGTCCACCTGGGAAGTGAAGTCTTACAGCTGGTGACATCAAGACGCAGAGAGATTGACTTAGCTAATCTGAAAGCAAGTCAAAGCAAAGCTAAACTTTCCAAATGCACAGCTTTTGGCTCAGCTAACTGGTCCTTCATTTTTCCCCATCTCCCACAGCACTACACCCACATCCCAACATCAGGAGCTTTCAACGTGCTTTCAAGACAATTGACATCTGGAAAGCAGAAACATGGCATTTAGCAAGGAAAGAAGAGTTTCCAGTTTTCACTTCACTGGACAACTCTGTTTGCAAGCTACTATAGGACTTTGGCTCATGGATTGTGAACTAATGGATGAGAATGAATATCCAGTTGCCTGCTGTGCAGATTCCAATATCCAGGGAAAGGCATGGCATTGCAACACTCACTAGCATCATGTACAGTTATTCTGTTTAATAGTTATTTCATCACATACATCCAGTTATCGCCATCAGTGCAATATCTCAGTCAACACAATGCTGCTTGGAAGTTTCACTGTATCAGTTTGTCTCATTATGATATCCATACAAGATACTCAGTTGAATTTCAGATAGCAGAAATCTCTCTTACTCATGTCCTTGTTGACCTGACATGAAAAAATGAAGACCATCCTAGTGGAGATTATTTATATACAGAGGCTCATTTCTGTAAATTTATTTGGCAACAAAAGTGTTAATTTACTTTTAGAGCAAAATAGTAGATAAAATAACAATGAAAATGGACCATAATCACCATCATCATCCATTTCTTTTCTGTGTGCTTTATGATCCATATATTTTTTACTTCTTTTTTTGGAAAAGGTGATTGCCATTCAATTTGTACTGTTTTATAAGTCTCTTTAGAACATCTCGCAGCAGGTTTCTAACACGAATTGAGTTCATTACATCAATGTAATGTAGTTTCTTCTTGGACTCTTTATTTGGCTGTTTGTTGATACGCTACTAACAGCTATTTTAGGTTCTGATAATTGCAGCCTTTTTTTTAGGTAAAGAAGGACATTCATAAATCCTCTTGACAGAAATTAATGCAGGATTTGGAAGCCTCAGGGTCAGACCATGAAATACCCTGGGAGATTCCTTTCTTTCCCCTAATTTTACAGATATTTCTTTTCTGTGCCTCAATAGCGTCCCAGAGGTTGTTTGTCAAGAAACTCCCATTGAAGACAAGCAATTAAAGACAAGGGGCTGCTACCATCCGGGGGTCTAGGCTCAACAATACTGTGAGGAGTATCATCTTCTCTGAAATCCAGTTCCTTCTTAAGGATTACGTCCTGTATTTAGCTATTCAAACCTGGCAGTCCATGCTTCTGATTAAAAGCCTTTGTTTGTACAGACAAGAAGAAAATATTAAGTCCTACAATGTTCCAGGAAATCTTGGTTAAAAAGGAAATTGTGAGGGTTTGGGGTTTTTTTTCTATTTTTTTCTCCCTCTTTGAGTTTTGCTCTATTACAATGTGTCTTTAAAATGTCATTATTTACTTTTCTTCCCTTATACTGAACACCTGATACTTGTTTTATTGATTGACACTTCTGTTCAGCCTCACACCAGACATTTTTAACTCTACAGTTAATATGTCTCATTTACTGAGGCCCCCAGTTTCAAATAATTGCCAAATACATAAACAGGTAGTTCCTTTCTTAAATAACACCATTGTGAGGGGAAAAAAAAAAAAAAACCAAACAAATTTATCCTTACAAACACAGTCTTTCATGAAGGGCATGCTGAGTCTATTGTAGAAGACATGAGCTAAGCACTTGCCTGCAGATTGCAAAGGTCTTGTGGTCGCTGTTAGTCACCACAAACTGGAAAGGCTGAATTTTCTCCCAGACCCAAGAGTAGACAGCAGCTGTTGGCAACTTTTCACTGAGCCTGAGTTGGAAAGGATGTTTTGTCTCCCCTCAGCTACCCTTTTCAGATCCTTCCTTTTTCATTGTCATGCAGAGAAGTCAAACTCTTGTGCTGTGAAATTGCAAACTGTTTCCATGGAGATGATTAATATGTTCATAAATCCACAATAATTCATTCACTGCATGACCACAGAGGATGTAACATTGATTGTGAAAAGAAGAAAATGCCTTTAAAACCAGATTTTTTCCTTTTAATAATAATTCAAATAAAGAAAGAAACAATTAAAAACAATTAAAAGGCCAATGAATATGTATTTTACATTATTGTGTCTCCTGCATGGTGCTCAAGTATTATCCCAACAGGTGTCCCAAGATACTTTTAGTTGGTAGCCTTATAAAATGCCAAAGAATACCCAGTCATCAAACCTTAATATCTAAAAGGTGAAACAAGTTTTTTCAATCATAATTAAGGCATGTAGATTGTGCATTACTGTTATTTATATAACTCCGTCATGTGATAGGCACTTTCATTAAGATAGTATACAATAATCACCATTCAAGGTCAGTATTGTGTCTTAAATAACAGCACACGTATGACAAGAATCATCTACTATATTATGAAACTGCAGTATCTCAGAGGGTAACACATGGCACCAGCGGATACCAGTGCAGACAATCATATCCTTAGTCAATATAGAATCTTTCCGAAGAGTTTAATGGAAACTAGAGCAGCTATCAATCATTCTGAACAGTTCTATTTTTAAATTAAGTCAGTTTCACTTAAGACTCAAATGCATATATGTATAAAAAAAAAATGAATTGAATTTTCACTGTATTTGATCCAAAATTAATAAAAAAACTATTGACAGGCATGTGTAGAAAGACAATGGTCATATTAGCACTTAGTTACTAAAGAGGAAAGAGAAGTGCTCTATAATGCCTCCGAGAGCTTTCACTCAAACTATACCTTTAATAATAAATTGCATCTCCCATTAATGAATATATTCCTACCAAAACTGTGTTTATAAAATTCAGCTAACTATCCTGGGATGTGATAGACAAGCAGAGCCTTTCCACTTTCTTAATATAGCCCTCTGAGCTGATGTCAGTGCTGTAAGGACTCCAAAGCAAATGAGGAAAGATAAAGGGCTAGATCTGGAAGATGAATATACTTGTTCCAGTCTAGACTCTCCAAAGAAACAGAAGCAATTAATTTTAATTAGATTAATTAAAAGTAATCTGAAATTCAAAATTTTGTGATGCAGTTCTGACACCCTGATTCATCATGACAAGTTACCTGTTTTTACCCTAGTTGACTTAAAGTGCGTTGGAAAAAATGAAAAACTTGGAACTAATATCGCGGAAAACAAAGTCATTTGGGCATCTGATGTAAGTGACAGAGAATGTCACAGTATGACGTCACACAGGTCCAGTTTACTCTTTGAGTCTGCAAAAAACAAGTTGTAGTGCCTCATCATGGAAGGTTCAATGGAGACACTCCATTTAGGCTATCATAAGGAAAATCCCATTCCCTATCAGAAAAAAAGACTAGAACAAACACCTCAAACACCTGCTGGATCCAGCTGATAAATCCTTCTGTTCTCTGCAAGTCTGAAAGATTTTTTGAAAGGTCTGGTCCTAAGTTTACAAACTAGGGAACACAGAGGGGAGCTATGAGAAACAGGGTAAACATTCTTTCAGTATGTTTTGTACATTATAATGTACATTTCTGCAAGTCTAAGGAATGGTTGGCAAAGCCTACATAAAGTCTGCCATTCGACTTCTATAGGAGGAACTCCTAGAGAAACTTTCAAATAATATTGCCACTACAACACATAGCTGTAGCAGTGCCTAATTTCACTCCCATTTGATCAAATTGAGATTTTTATAAAGGTAAAAGCAGTCTGGGGTTGTAGGTATACTCTAACAACATATACATAAATATTTTGCTAGTTATGGGCAATGTAATCAAATTGAAATATACTCCTATTTGAAACTTTCATCTGGTTCTTTCAAATAACTAATTTCATGAGAGTTCAAAGCGTACAGGTAGCAGAGAGAGTTCGCACTTAGCTAACTCCTTCCTACCACTGAAAGCAGATTTTCTATTTCCAAACTTGTTTTAATGTTCCTATGTAGCATTCGCAGCACTGACATATAGCTGCTTGTTAACATGTACTGCAGAGATTCAGAGAATAGCTTGTGGAGAGAGGAATAAATTCACTGCTGCCTCAAAGTCAGAGAGGGTAACAGATGCGCTGGCTCCAGCACTCATCCTGCTGCAGTGGACCAGAGCCAGGGAGACTCCTGCTCTGCTTGTATGTGTTCAACTGTGAGGTTTGGATCAGTCCGCAAAATGCAACTACTGTTCCTTGCCAGCTGATGAAAGGAAAATCCAACCCCTAGGCACCAGATACTGCTAAATGCTGTGATGGGTACCTCATCTGTAGAGCACAGTGAGCTAGCTGTGCCAATTCTCTCACTTCAGGAGCAGGGAGCAATACGGAAAAAAGTTTACAAAGCACAGACCAAAGGGATTTGCACCTTTTCCTGATGCTGATTTATGGGCATCCCATATCTACTGTACATGGTAGATGGAGGTTCTGAATGCACAGAATTCTGAAATAAGGTCCAATGGAGACAATTTATGAAATACTATAAATTTATCTTTTTTTTTATGCTTTTAACTTCTCCACCCTCAGTTCAGCCTGTCAAGTTTCTTTTTTTTTCTTTTTTTTTTTTTTAATACATACAGATATAAGGAATCTGCCCTTTATCCTAGGGTAACATTCCTAAAAGCTTATATTTGGGTGTGACACTGGGTAATGAGAACATACTCATTATTAACCAGCCCTTATTAAGAAACATTAAAACTGTCCAGGACCTCTTCATATCCAGCCTGCAAATGACTCCAGGAAGTTCCTTATCTCCAGACCTCATTGTATGTAGGACTGTAGCTTGGCTGCAGCTCAGCTGCAGCTCAGGGTAAATATGACCATAGGCACCAAGAGCCTTAACCATGAACGGAGATCCAATTCTTAGCGGTGCTCAGATGCTGTGGGGCCGAGGACCATGTAACTACCTCAACTAGTCAGTAGCACTGAATTAACAGAAATCAGTGCTACTTCTGCTACTAACTTTTTTCACTTTTGAGTGTGGCTTATCTACTCTTGTAAGGAAAAAATGCAGAACTTCTGAGCCGCTGGAATCAAACGCTAGCAGCTCACTGAAAGTAGTGCAAGCTTTGAAAAACCTTGTGCTAGGCTAGATTACTTCTTAATTTTACAGCTCTGTATTTTTCTCAGTGAGCTGGGACTCCAGCTCCTGTGATGTTTTGTAACTCAAAGTCTTCATTTTATCTTTAAATGGTACTCTCTCAGCACCAAGTGACTTCTGGTAAATGTTCTTCGTACTGAGCAGGTTTTCTAAGATCTCCTGGTTGTGCCTAAATCAGATTTCTGTTGATAATTTGTGGGGGTTTGTTGTTTTGAGGGGTTTTTGGGGTTTTTTTCCCTGGCTCTGTTAATGACCAGCATGTAGGCAACAAACAAACTCAGCTGTAATGGCATGTAATATTTGGATTTACTGAAGAGAGACAAGGATGATATTTAACCCTTCCAGAAAAAAAGGAGGGCATCTGACTCAGTGCTTTACCTTTAGCATGTAAGAAGGCAAGATTTTATTTAAAAGCCTCAAAGCAGATTAATTAATGCTGCAATAATGTATTATTCATTCACTGATCACCAAACCAGTTTATCATTTTTACTTTGCTAACCTTTTCTAGGCTTCATCCAGCGTCCATTGACTTTAATGAGGTGTTAAAAATTTTCGGGATGCAACAATTTTAAATTTTCCAAAAGGTGCAATTTATATGTAACAGGTTTTTACTCCTTTGGAAAGAGACAATAAATATCACTAGCAGAAGGTCCTCTGCTTTCCACATCCCAAGGAAGCCAGAAAGAATGGTCTGGCTTGGCTTCAGAGGACTTGGGAGGAAAATCTTCTTATGTACTTTCAGCTAAGGGCAAGACAGACTCCAGCTCTAAGCTCAGAGGAAATTTCATTCAATAATTTCAGACCATAAGATACTCTAAAAAGACCTAGATGTATAAAATCCTGACTTCCCCCACAGCTGCATGTGATCTGAGGGAAGCAGAAAATGTCATTTCCAGCCTATAGTGGTTATTACCCCAGAGCTGGGCACAGAAGACCCCTGCCCAAAAGGGTTTCCACATGGAAAAATACAGATGGCCCATTCTGAAGGACTCTTCATATGAAGCTTTTGTAGACTGTACAGGGCTGAATTCCCTGCTTAAGTTTCTCTGCAAATCTTAATAAAACCCATACAGGAAAAAAGATAAGTCCTAAAGTATTTAAAAAATATTAATCAATAAATCTAATTCAAAGGCATTTTTCACCTCTTTTCTAGTTCTGTTTCATTTAGGTAGACGGTATCTATGTGCCTCCTTCAAAGTAAAGTGCTTTTAGTAATGTACAAAATTAAATTCATACTTTTCTATTAATATGTTCCATATTTTGTGAGCTGTGGAGAATCTGTTATCGAGAGAGAGAATTTTAGGCCTAATTACCGTCACGAATAGGAAAATGGGCCCCTAGAGGTATTATCCAATGCAAACAGCAAATACATTCATTATAACATATCATCCAATAATATCACTGGCACAATGAGATTTGGTGCTGTGATGACATAATGTAATTTCAAACAGATGCCTGAATGACTAGAAAAGGCAGTTCTTATCAACTACACAGCAGTTTTTAACACATATTTACTGATAGGGACAAACTGTGTACAAAAAAAAGGAGCTTGCAGTCTGCTGCTTCTTACATATTTTATGGACTCACCAATTTGCCAGTTAACCACACAATCTGTCTTAGAAATGTAGGCAGTTTAATGAAACTGCCATTCTCTCATAGTTCATTTTGCTCTCTAAAATTCCTTGAATTGCACAAAGGTCCCCTCAGCTCACAAAATTGGACACTTCATTATTTATTATGACAATGACTGCATACTGCTCACCTAAAATATGCAGAGAAAATAATTATTATTCATTTTTATGATTTAATATTTTTTCCCCCTCTAAGTACTATCGCCTAATGTGTGTTAAAAATAGGTAATTTTAGTAATGGAAAGACTTACGATCTTCTGTCCAAGGACTGATATTGAAATGTGCTTAATGCTCACAATTTCCACAGAGACCAAAAGGAATTAAGGGTATCTGTCAGTCCTAGGTCTGTGGCCTGGGTCTGATGTAATTATCCTCTTTGATGGCTTTTAAAAGACTAAATGAGACTGTGCCAAAAAAAACAATCTTTTTAATCAATGTTTCGAAAGTTTTAATGCAGTTGTTCATACTCTCCCTTCTGTACTGATAAGGAAGAGAATGAAGACACTAACAGTGGCACTTACTGTACCTCCAGGAGTCAGTGAGGTCCCACAGCTACTGCAGCAGATTAAATTAAATCAAAGGAAAAGACTGACGCTCAAATTATAAAACAAATGCATTCTGCTACTAGAAGCAGTAAGAGGACCATGATTACCAGTTGCTTAGGCACTTCTCTCTTCCTCCAGCAGCATCCTTCTCTTCCACTTGAAGCTTTAGACCCAGTTCAACCAAATTTGACAGTGTAGAAGATGTCTTTGCTTTTCTCCAGGTTTCACGAAACTTCATATTTGGGTAGCGGAAAGGGATGTACATCAATGTCCTATCTCCTGAGAGCTCTTCCACTTGGGCTGAGTTTTCATGTGCTCCCTGAGTGTGGCTTGCACCCAGGGACAGCGGTCACGTGCAGAAGGCTTTTACACACACAGCCTTGGCAATATAGATTACCAGTTTTAATTTGCCAAATACTAGCAATTCTCAGACAGATTGGAACTATTCATAAGTATGTTAACAAAAATATCGTTTCCTGATTGCACAGCCCGGGACAGCCAGTGTGACCAAGTAGAGAAGCATTTTGGAAGTCTCCGCAGTCAAGATACTCTCCTTGAGTGGCAAGGCTGAGACAAGTGCCCTGGCAGCTAATGCCTGCAGACCTCTGAATCATAAAACTTTCAAGATTTGTAACAGATTCACCCAGAACCACAGGAGAGAAAGCAAAAACGGTGGTTCAAAAGGCATGCTCCACTATTTTACAGCTCTCTTTTCCCCTCAGTACTATGAGATATTGACAGAAACAGTGCAAAATAGGTTCTGCTCCATTAACTCCCCAATCTCTGCTGTACTTTGCTTGCTATCAGCACTGTCTGCTGTAAATGGTGGTACAGCTGCCAAGGGTAAGGGCAGCAATACAATACAGATGCTTCCCTATGCCCATCGGTGCAGGAGACCTCCACTGCACAGCCGTGGAGCGGTGAAGTCTCCATCGGTTTGCACCTGCACATCTGTCTGCAGAGAAAAGCAACAGGAGCCCAAGCAAGAAAAGCCACCCAAGTTCAAAAGTGGTGTGAATTACATTGTGCTTAATTAAAAGGTTCATTGGACCAAAGATCTGCTGTTTTCTGTGGTAATGTCCTGCTACCTTATCTAATAATGCATCCATTAATTACCACATCCATGCTCCCGTACCCCCTGTAATCACTAGCATTAGTTATATTTGATGTATTTTGAAAGCTGCATTTTGAGTGAGCCCCTTTCCATTGTGTTATAGTACCAATGACTTCATATAAAATTGCTTCTTTCTTTCAAAGCCATACAGCCATACCATAGTGACTGGTCACAAGGCAGTACCAGGCTTCAGCATCTATCTTAGCCTCAAAATAAAGTCTGAATTATTGACTGCAGCATGCCCAAACCCAGCCCTCTGCAAACTGGTGAGGGAAAATTGCCTTTTATAATGTCATAAACTGTGAGGCTGAAATTATAACTGCAGTTGTCAAGAGTTTTATATAGATTAAATCTCATCTATGATAGACTGGTAACAAAGCTGAGTGTTTGTTTATGAGAAAAGAGCAACCATAAAGAGAGAATCAGCATTCCTTGCTCTCCCCAAACTCTGTTTGGGAAATCTTCCTGCAGTCATACAACAAACAAATGAACAAAAAAAATCCCAAACCAGAAAGACACCAAAAATGAACAGTTGCTTCCCGATTTTCATAGAATCCTAGAATGGTTTGGGTTGGAAGGGACCTTAAAGATCATCTAGTTCCAGCCCCCTGTCATGGGCAGGGACACCTTCCATTAGACCAGGTTGCTCAAAGCCCCATCCAACCCAGCCTTGAACACTTCCAGGGATGAGGCAGCCACAGCTTTGGGCAACCTGTTCCAGTGCCTCATCACCCTCACAGTGAAGAACTTCTATTTAATCTAATTCTCCCCTCTTTCAGTTTAAAGCTAATATCCCTTGTCCTAATCCCTACATGCCCTTGTAAAAATCCCTCCCTAGCTTTCTTATCTGCTCCTTCATGTACTGGAAGGCTGCTCTAAGTTCTCCTTAGAGCCTTCTCTTCTCTGGGCTGAACAACCCCAGCTCTCTCAGCCTGTTTCAGTAGGAGAGGTGCTCCTGCCCTCTGATTATCTTCATGACCCTCCACTGGTCTTGGTCCAAAAGGTCCACATCCTTCTTATATTTGTGGGGCCCAGAGCTGAACACAGTACTCCAGGTGGACTTTCACAAGAGTGGAGTAGAGGGGCAGAATCCCCTCCCTCAACCTGCTGGTCATGTTCCTTTTGATGCAGCCCAGGATGTAGTTGGCTTTCTGGGCTGCAAGAGCACACTGTTTTTGTCCTTTGCCAAATACCTCTGCATGTTCTGCAGAGGATCATCTTCTGCAGAGTAAGATGACTTCAACTGGGATTTGCAATAGTTTTCAGTCAAACAAATGCATGGTGTAGTCCTGAGACTGAATATTTTTTATTTTGGCTACAGGGTAAGAAAATACTTTGGGTGTTTTCTCAAGCTGCCACATTTTAAAAACCATTGCTCCTGCAATATTAAAAAATATGCTCCTGGGGGAATAAGTTTTAGGGCAGAGAATACCATTTGGACCACAGAACCCATAAGAACTAGGTTGCATGGGGGAAAGGCCTGGAAATAGCTTTGTGGTCTGTGTGGTAAGGAGTCAACCCCACAAAAGGTGCTGAAAGAGTTGTTCACCAACCTCTTGCTCTCATCCAGCTCACTTCACACAGGGAATTGCCTTTATTTTTCAGATAATTACTTGGGTAAGAATTAGGAATTAGCCTTCTATCACTATCTGAATAAATGCATTGGAAATACGGGCAAGCCTGGCATCCATCTGAAGACAAGGGAGGACACTCCAGCTTGAGTTCTACATCACAGGGTAGAGATCAATAGAGGGTTTTGTAATTAACACAAGATACTTACAGGACATGAAATCCCTTCCCCAAACTCACAAGATATTTTTTAAATAGAAAGTTGTGGTTAGGTATTTTTTGTTAAAGGACTGGGAAAAAAACAGGTAGCCTGGATCTATATCCCTCAGAAATTAGTTAATGGCAGATATTCCCAGCAGATGGTGAAGATAACTTTTCCAGAGATAATGAAAGAAAACTAATAAAAGCAAAGCTTTAAAGATGAGAAAAACAGACCTCCAAAACTCCATCTCAGTATACTTACCTTAGAGTATAACTTCTTGAAATCAAAGAAACGGTGACTTTTTTGACAGAATTGTCACCAGCCCTCACTAAATTCATGCAAAAAAAAGTCACTTTCGCCAGTAAGTTCACATTTGGATTACTTTTCCTTCATGTTAACTTTCCAATAAGCCTTACTCCTGCATCTAGCCAAAGCCCTTACTCTGACATTGCCTTGAGATGCTCTGGCTGTTAGTAATAATAAGGACAAGTGAGAAATTATTAAAAGAGATTTATTGAAAGTGACTGAGTGCTCCAGGGTACCATAGGAGGAGGTTCGATCCTCAGAACAATTTTATATAGCATATTGAGGCTGTTTAGACTTTCAATTTAAAAATTTTAAAGTTTCTCCTGATTCAGAGCTACTTTGACACAGCTTCAAAGCAGAACCATCTCAAAGCAGAGTTGAAGGAAAAATGGAAGAATTTTACAATGACAGCTCTAATATCCAAACTGAATCTAAAAGTTGTCAAATAAATTAATAGTGATCTAGGAATTCTGGTAGTGAACCTTCTAATTTACAAATGGCCTTTGGTTTTTAGACTACATTTTTAGTACAATGAATTTGTAAACGAATTTAGAAAATGCTCACTTGAGCTACCAGTCTGTGTGGTACTTGACCATAACTGAACCCACTCAGTAATTGTTAACTACAGTGTTACATGCCAAACTCATTCAAGAATATGATCGTCCAACTTATTTAATTTCATTTAATTTTAGATTTGTTTTTAGATCAGATGAAATGTTGTACTTATATTATGAGTTTTCATTTCAGGCGGTGATGTGCTGATAGGAGGATAAAAAATCATTATAGAAAAACCCCTATTCAGACGTGTTTTTCAATAATTATAAACTGCAACTTTTTTCTCCTACAAGACAGTATTTCAGCTCAATCAATGTATTTTTAAGATCTGCCCATTGGTCAGCAAATTTTTTTTTTTCCCTATCAATAAATCAGATTCTAACCCATCTCAAAGAAGATGCACGTAATGAAAAATTTGGTTTATGTTAATTTGATTCCATCTGGTCATCTTCTATTTTGAAAGGCTATTTCTTTTTGTTATCTCTCTCACAAAAGTAAAACTTTAAAATAAAGTTGCTTTTCCTCTCTTCCCCATCCACTCACTTCCACTCCTCTCCCCCTCTTTCCCAGTTATGCCTTATACACCAGCCTGCCTGTTTCAATCCAGCTAATTTGGGCAAGTTTCTGGTTTTCCAGAAAACCAATGACTTTCATTCACTCCCTGGGATACGTGATGCTTCTTATGGCTGATCATTCCTTCGTCTTTTCAACAGTTTTTTTCCCCAACCCGTTTAAAACTTGCTTGTCTACCAAAGCATATAAGGAAAAGCTTAACATCTGCAAAAGATAATCATGTGGAGTTTAAGTAGGAAGAAATGTGATTTCTGTTCATTAAAATAATAATGAAACAAAAAAAAATCAAATGCCATCCCCCATATGAGCCTGGGGTGCTCAGCACCAGCTGAGTGCAACTGTCACTGGGCAGGATAGGCTGTAGAGGTGATGCTGCTCTCATGTTAAATTCCAGGAAACACTTTTGTTGACTATATTGAACAAATACAGGTCTGGCAACAAGCAGTTTCACCCACCACTATAACAAAATCATTTTTATCTTGCAAACTCACTCAACTTCAGCAAATAGCAATCTAAACAAATTCTCTTTCTCCTCAAAGTGTTTCTGGGTTACTACTCTGGATTGATTTCTGTCACAAAAGACCACTCCTGCCTCACTTTTCTGTACATAAGTAGTACTCTGCTCTATAGCTTCAATCATGTTGAAAAAAATACACTGATTCCTTTTTTTTTTTGTGAGGACCACCAATCAATAAAATCTAAATAAAATAAAACTGGAGCTCTTAATCTTTGTCCTTTCATGAAAATAGCACTGTTGAAAAAATAGCACTGTAGAAATAAAATAGCTATAGTAAGCATAGTTCAAGAAATATAAATTAGGTATGATTTCTTTCTACACATGAAAAAAAGCAGAATTTTCTGTCATGGTTAGATCTTCAGAAATATACATCTAAATTTTTTTTTGGAGGGGGAGGGGAGAGGACATACTACCATGGTTGTTCTTTCTCTTCCTGCTTTCTCCTCTTTTCCTACAAATCCCCCAAGGGACACTTTTGACAAGGCCAGTATTATGGGATAGCATGTGGAAGCATCTACTGATGAGACCCAAAGCACTGAGCAAAGTTAGAAGATCACACCGATGTGTGTGCCGCCACAACCAGATTCATCATTTATATTGGGCCACTGGGTTTGGAGGCTGCTGCCTGGTAATAAACACCAATTCGTGTATTTGAGGAGTATCACAGAAAAGTGCATCTGTACGATGTTACACCAGGTTAGAATTTTGCCTCCATTCTTAGTTATCTCAGAGACTCTGCAGCCCAAACACAGCCCCAGTGGCACTTGTGGTGGGAGAAATATGCCTGCCATGAAGTCTGAGTTTCTGAGGAGTCTCACACTACTCCTGCAGACCAAACAAACTTGGCTTGTTGCAGGGCTGCAATACGGCCAGCACTTCACAAAAGCATCCACCTTCATCTTCAAATCTTTCTCAAACAGCACCTGAACTTTGGCTCTAAATCACTGGTTTTGCAGAATGCAAACAGCGGTAATGATGAAGATCTAGTGCTGTACGTGGAAAATAGATTATCACCGCCTTATTTACGAGTAGCTAGATGGAGCACTTGTCATTTTTTAATTGGTTATGTGATGTGTTCTGTGATTTCCTGCCATTTAGCAACTTTCAGGGGTTTGTTTTTCAGGGGTTTTGCTTTGGAACATTTGGACAATAACCTTGAAAGCCAGTGAGCAGATGAGGGTAATTCTTTGCATTCATTCAACTATAGAAGGACCACTTATGTTTGGACAGCTGGGAACCACATTAGGAGAGTTTGATTTACAAAATACTGAGCAGGTTCAATATCGCTTTGGCTACGCGACTTCAACATCTTGCGAATGCATCACCAATGATGGGATTTTGCAATCAACATTTACTGCATTGGTTTGTAACCAAATGGTTACAAACCCAGGATTTTGAGTCTGGATGAACTGAAAGCTTTTTATTAATTTCTGGCAGAGGAGGATGGGCTGTGTCATGAACTGGTAGGGAAAGAGGTAGTGTGGCTCTACCCGATCAAGCATATATTTTTTTGTGTGTGGGGAATTGAAAAGGAAAGTATTTCTTTTGTTTAGTTTGAAAGAGGAAATGTTTATTACACTTCTTAGGACCTAGATGTGCCAATAATGATAGCTGATAATGTTATTTGTAAAAAACACTGTGGCCTCAGTCACAGGTTAGAGCAGGTCAGCCAGGTAGAAGCAGAGAGAATCAGATTTCCCTGCTGTGACTAGGGAGAAGAGAGTGCTTACAGAAGGGACAGAGACCTGACAGAAATATGTTTTCAATTATTTGAAAAATAAATTCATTTGGTCTGTGGGGTTGAACATGTTCAGAAGCATTTGTCACTAGAATTTACCAAATTGCTCACACGTGGTTGCAAAGGACACAGCCACTGTAAATGCAGGTCAGGCATGAGATGGGGTTATGCTTTCCCTTTTACAGGAGATGCACACCTTGTTCCTCCCTCATCTACAGCAGGAAAGCATAATAACACACTGCACTGCAAGAAGAAATGTGGAAATTAGAAAAACTTACCTGTGTAAGAATTAAAAGAATGTCACAACTGGGAAAAAAAATCCAGAGAATCTGCAAAGCAATGGGAATATATATATTTGGAAAAGCAAAGTACGGAAAGTACATCTGTCTTTCCTGACATCACCAGTCCCAAGTAGACAGCAAGGAATGACCATGGGGTGTAATTTCAAAGGAAAATGCTCCTCTGGCCCCAGCACTGGTGAGCAAAGGGGAAGAAGCAGGGGAATAGCACACCACCGGGGATGTGAAGCAAAATGCAAGAAAAATTCTTAATCATAGCAAAGTTTGTACCAATGGCTTGGCTAGGCATATTTTCAGTGACAAAGAAACTCAGGTATCCTCCTGGGCTTTTTGTTGTCTCTCTCATGTAGAATTTGACTCCTGATCAAAGTTTACAATATTAAACATGAAAGTAAAATGCCGAAGGATTGTAAATGCCACAACACCCTAAGCATTTCTGCTGGAGGAATGTCCTTGCATTTATTAAGCGAACATTCCCCTGTAAGCACATCACAAATTTTAAAGTCCTCACCCATTTACAAATTAGAAAAATATAAATGCTAATTTAACTTCAAATTGTGCCATTTAAATGCACACTAGCCTTTTGCTGGAAATTGAATAGAGTTGATTCTAAATTAGGAAAATTATTAATTGGCATGCCTGTTTCTCTGCTGTGTCAGTACTGGAAATGGTAAAATGCTAAATGGCAGCTACCCAGTGTACTTTACACATATTAATTAACAAGGGTAAGATTTTAATCAACTTGCACAAGGGAAAGATTAATTGAAACATTTGAAAATTTATGTCAAAAAGCCCTTTTACTTCCAAAGGAATGGGGGAATAAAATCTTTTGCAATTATAGTCTGCATGCTTCCTAGCAGAAGGAGTCTCTGTTACTTGGATTTTGTTCCAAGACTGCACTAGATTTAATGCAACTACAAATCAGTTCCTGGGTTTTGACATCAAATATAAATTTTGTTATATCAAGGCTTTGGGGACTTTGCAGCAAGATACTGTAAGAAGCTTTTAGGATTATTTGGACCTTTTGAAATTTGTTCTTACCTTCCAACTGCACTCAAGTGAAATAGGCCAAGTGAGACAGATTGCTGAAAGTTCCTGATGTTTGTTGGGTTCATGAGGATGTTTCCCCAGCAGAGCAAATTCTCCAAGCATTTGCCATTCAATTCCCAAAGTTCTGAGCTACCAAACTGCTGAAGCTCACAGGAGAAAAGTCAGTTAGTAACGCCACAGCCACCAATTTCCTTCAACACAGATATTTTTTGACAAGGAGTCAGACGGTTTCTTCCAGATGTCTTGGAACTCAGGTGGGATCTGTACCTCACAACTTCCATTCTTCTAGAAAAAACAGAACTGCAATAAATCCTAATCTGTCTCCAGGCACTCAGTTTTCTTAAATTTTCTGAGTCACACCAGAGGATTTAGCTTTTGAATTTTGACTTTAGAAAAAATTAATGATCTGAGGTTGAAAACATATAGCACTCCTGTTGCTTTCAACTAAAAACCCCAACCAACAGTCATACTAATAATGCATTCCTTTAGAGCTGGCCTTTCTTTGGACCTTCATGACCTACTGCAAACATACACATGAAGTCTTGGGACTAGAGGTGCTCCTAACCTTTAGCTTTACTTCTTTCACCTGCCTGACTCACATCCAAGCATAATGTCTAAAAGAATAAGTTCAGTACATGTCAGAGTCATGGCTTGGAAAGCACGATGACTGTGGTCCTCCACGCTACAATATTCACTTCTCCTTTTCCAATAAAGCCTGTTGAAATAACATCTTGAGATGGATATTATTGAGACAAATGAAATCTCTTTGGGCTGTATTCAGTTTGAAACAAAATTATCCTCCAAAAATTTACTGAAGTGACCCTCTGTAAACAATATTACCTATAATAAAAGCAGTTCATTACTTTATAATAACAACATATAAAGTTCAGTGTGACTTAATTAATTTGTACAGCATGGCTCTGTGTTTATAATAGGATGCAAACCCAATGTTTTGGGACTCTTGGCAGGAAAATTACTTATTTATAAAGCACCTTTTATCTCTTACTGATACTGAATCACTCTAGATCACATGCAATTTAAGCACAAGAAATGAAGCACATGTTTTAAGAGCTGGAGTCCCTTTCTAAGTATGCAACCTGAACACTCCTTTACCCTGAAGAAGTCCCCACCAATAGGTCATGAAAGGTCACTACTCAACTAACTGTGTAATTACAGCAGCATACAATACACACTCATTGCAAAAGGCACAATAATAGCCTGGACTTGCCTATCTGAAAAGTCTTGTGTTTGACAAAATTTGCTACACTTTTCATGAAGGCAAAGCTATTTGCTACATAAATAAATACAGGTAAGCATCCTGGGAGAACTGTGGCTCCACCAAAAACTTTCCTTTGGAAATTTTGATACCTTATCTAGACTTGCTTATTATCATTGATACCATGAGTGCCAGAACAGCACAGTTAGTGATCTTAAAATGAAGGAAAAAAGCTCAAGCAGAACCTGAAATGGTTTTCAGTCGTGTTCGAAAAAGGTGCAGACAATGATGTTTTTCCTTTACCTAGTGAAGGAATATATTTCAAGTATTTGATTCAGGGAAAGAATGCATCTGCTTGAAAATATAGTAGCCTACTAGGCTTGTTATATAAGCAAGGTTTATTTCTTCAGCAATTTTGAGAGCAAACTTTCCCCAATGAATGTGATGACAAATAAGCTCCATTCTTTGACATCTGCTGCATGAGCTGAGTTTGCTAAACTGAATCCCCTTCTGTTGCCTCCAAACTGCCCTGATATTTGAAATAATGGAGAAAAAAGTCTCTTTTCCGACTGTTTCAAGGCTTTCATGAAGAGTATCATAATTGACAGGAGATGCGGTTTGTGATTTAAAGAGGAAAAACTAGGAAACTAGAACATGTGAATTAGCACATTGAATTTGGCCAGTGAATGCCCTTTTATAAACATGTTTGTACATACAGCACGCAGCGCCAGCACGGATCAATTTACAGCTCTCTCCACACCTTCCCCCTTTGCTATGTAAAAAAGGAGCCACACTGCTCATCTACATCAGCTTGGAGAGGATGGGGTTTGGAGAGGTGAGGAGGTCGTAGGTGAGGAAGCTTCCCTGCAGAAATGACAGGACACAAGCTATAATGCCATCTGCTAACTTCTGCAGTAGAAGGGGTGTGTGCATGTTGTTGCTTTGTAAGTAGCTTTGTTGTGGTTTCCCCTGCTTTTCCTTATTTGCTTTTTGCCACTCTTTAACTTCCAGGCTTTTGACCAAATCTGCTGCTTATTTCCCTGCTAAATAGTTTCAGGACTCCTTTTCCCTTTAAATGTTCATCACAAGAGTGCAGCAGTGTGTGTTGCCCTAGATAGTTTTCTTTTATGCTCTTATAAGAGACTCCATGCTGTCCTTGTGCTTTCTTTTTCATTTTTTGAGTTTGAGATACATTGCTATTATTTTCCCTTAGATATTTTGTTAGGGATTTTGACTCATCGTTTTTGTCAATCAGAAAGGATTGTGAAGGATTTCCTCTACAGCTGAGGCAGTATCTGGAGCCCAGAAATTAGCCAAAGCCAGCTGGGTTGTGTGCAACTGCCTGTCTCCTGTGCACATGCTAGTGAATCCCCTCAACTTGATTTTCAATTATTCAAAATTTTGTTTAAATATCAAACTGTGCTGAAGAGACAAGAGAGACAAGAGATTGTATAAAAAGATATGCTATTTTCTCCCTTTGGAAATGTTCTATTTCTCAAAGATGTTATTTAAGATGATATTTCATTTTCAATCACATCAAGCCACTCCAGGATATCAGGTGTCCTACCATTCTCAATCTGAGAGGCAGGCAGTGCTTTTAAGATGCTGTGTTTACTCATATGGACTATCTACTCTGCAAAGGAAGGAATGACTTCTAATAGGTTTGGACTTTGAGTCCTTTGGACCTTTGACATACCAGAAAGCAGGAATGTTAGAAAAAAAAAAACCAAACCCAAACCCAACCAACCACCAAAAAAAAACCCCAAAACGCTCTCTCTCTCCCCCCCCAGCATATTGCGAAACATCAGTACTTCAAGTGTCTGGAAGGTGACAGGCACTGCACAAACCCTGTCACAGGAGTTTCAGAAGCAAACAGCAGTGACCGAGTCCTCTCCACTCATACCCAGCCACTTTCTGCTCGCTGTGGTGCCTTTTATCAGGCTAAGAAAAGCTGGAGGCATTGCCAGCTTTACCTTGGGAAGTTTCTGTAGCAATGTAAATATTCTGTTAATGTAGTGTTTTTAAACTGAATGTAGATTAGCACTGGGCATCCAGTCCGGGGTACATCAATACAGCCCTGTTAGTCTATGTCAAAGGCAGTGATGGAAGCTTGAAAAGAGCTCAATAATAAAGTTCTCCCTGAAAGACAAAGTTAGCCCTCAAAGGCAAAGTCTTCCAGGCGATTTCTTTAGATACAATTAAAGATGGCAATGAAAAACTTACTTTATTAATTATTCAGCCAATATAGTTGACTACCAGTTAAACAGCTACATGCATTCTTAAAGTAGAAAAAAATAACTTAAAAATTCATTGTCAAATTCTGCTTTTCTGCTCAGGAACAGGTTATGCTTGATCAACACCTTATATATTAAAATGTATTTTTAAAATAAAAAAATCCAAACGACAGGCAATCATCTGCAATAAACATGGCTTTTCCTATATCATGTATGAAAATAAGCAGCATAAGAGCTGTGCATTTAGAATCCAAATTAGTTCTTTGAAAAGAAATTTGGCTTGGACCAAACAAATTTCCACTCAAATGGCATTCAGATTTTTATATCAAAAATGTTTGCTTTACAGGCTGAGATATAATATAATCCAAGGCCAGAGACTAAGAGCATCTTCCAACATCTTCATTCTAAACCCTGCTGCACCTCTGGTAGTGCTGTGCAGCCTCTCCAGGTGTGTCATGCTGGGATGTACTGGAGAACTACTACAAGCCTAAATCAAACCACTCGCCTTTCACCACTGTGCTTCTGCTGACCTTAGTATTACACGTCTGTCTTTCCATTTATCTGCATTTCTGTTACAAATATTCATCCTCCACCACTTCTGTGTTTTATTTCTTTCAATCTCTCCTACTCCTCTTCTAGCTCTTACTAGAATCATAGAATCATAGAATCGTAAGGGTTGGAAAGGACCTTAAGATCATCTAGTTCCAACCCCCCTGCCATGGGCAGGGACACCTTGCCCTAAACCATGTGGCTCAAGGCTCTGTCCAACCTGGCCTTGAACACCGCCAGGGATGGAGCATCCACAACCTCCCTGGGCAACCCATTCCAGTGCTTCACCACCCTCACTGTAAAGAACTTCTTCCTTATATCTAATCTAAACTTCCTCTGTTTAAGTTTGAACCCATTACCCCTTGTCCTACCACTACAGTCCCTAAGGAAGAGTCCCTCCCCAGCATCCTTGTAGACCCCCTTCAGATACTGGAAGGCTGCTATGAGGTCACCACGCAGCCTTCTCTTCTCCAGGCTGAACAGCCCCAACTTTCTCAGCCTGTCTTCATATGGGAGGTGCTCCAGCCCTCTTATCATCCTCGTGGCCCTCCTCTGGACTTGCTCCAACAGCTCCATGTCCTTTTTATGTTGAGGACACCAGAACTGTACGCAGTACTCCAAGTGGGGTCTCACAAGAGCAGAGCAGAGGGGCAGGATCACCTCCTTTGACCTGCTGGCCACGCTTCTTTTGATGCAGCCCAGGATACGGTTGGCTTTCTGGGCTGCAAGCGCACACTGCCGGCTCATGTTAAGCTTCTCGTCAACCAACACCCCCAAGTCCTTTTCTGCAGGGCTGCTCTGAATCTCTTCTCTGCCCAGCCTGTAGCAGTGCCTGGGGTTGCCCCGACCCAGATGTAGGACCTTGCACTTGCCTTGGTTAAACTTCATAAGGTTGGCATCGGCCCACCTCACAAGCGTGTCAAGGTCCCTCTGGATGGCATCCCTTCCCTCCAGTGTATCAACCGAACCACACAGCTTGGTGTCATCGGCAAACTTGCTGAGGGCGCACTCAATCCCACTGTCCATGTCACCGACAAAGATGTTGAACAGGACCGGTCCCAACACCGATCCCTGAGGGACACCACTCGTTACAGGTTTCCAACTGGACATCGAGCCATTTACCACAACTCTTTGCGTGCGGCCATCGAGCCAGTTTTTTATCCACTGAGTGGTCCATCTATCAAATTGATGTCTCTCCAATTTAGAGACAAGGATGTCATGTGGGACAGTGTCGAATGCTCTGCACAAGTCCAGGTAGATGACATCAACTGCTCTGCCGCTGTCCATCAGTTCCGTGGCTCCACCATAGAAGGCCACCAAATTGGTCAGGCAGGATTTCCCCTTAGTGAAGCCATGTTGGCTGTCACCAACCACCTCGTTGTTTTTCATGTGCCTTAGCATGTTTTCCAGGAGAAACTGTTCCAAGATTTTGCCAGGCACAGAGGTGAGGCTGACTGGTCTGTAGTTCCCCGGGTCTTCCACCTTCCCCTTCTTGAAAATGGGGGTTATATTACCCTTCTTCCAGTCATCGGGAACTTCACCTGACTGCCAGGATTTTTCGAATATGATGGACAGTGGCTTAGCAACTTCATTCGCCAGCTCCTTCAGGACCCGTGGATGGATTTCATCAGGTCCCATGGACTTGTGCACGTTCAGGTTCTTAAGATGGTCTCGAACCTGATCCTCTCCTACAGTGGGCCTAAGGTCTTCGTTCTCACAGTCCCTGCATTTTCTTTCCAAGACTTGGGTTGTGTGGTCAGAGCATTTGCTGGTGAAGACTGAGGCAAAGAAGTCATTAAGAACCTCAGCCTTCTCCAAATCCATGGTAGCCAGTTCTCCTGATAGCTTCTGGAGAGGGCCTACATTGTCCCTAGCCTGTCTTTTATTTGCTACGTATCTATAGAATCCTTTCCTGTTATCTTTTACATCCCTTGCCAAACTTAATTCTAGCTGGGCCTTAGCTTTCCTAACCTGGTCCCTAGCTTCTCGGGCAATGTTCCTGTATTCTTCCCAGGCCGCCTGTCCTCGCTTCCACCTTCTATAAGCTTCTTTTTTCCCTCTAAGTTTCCTCAGCAGCTCCTTGTCCATCCATGGAGGTCTCCTGGCCCTCCTGCTGCACTTTCTTCTAGTCGGGATGCAACACTCTTGAGCACGTAGCAGGTGATCCTTGAATACCAACCAGCAGTCTTGGGCCCCCCTGCCCTCTAGGACTGTATCCCATGAAACCTTACTAAGGAGGCTCCTGAAGAGGCCAAAGTCTGCTTTCTTGAAGTCCAGGGCAGTGAGCTTGCTGCACGCTCTTCTCACCGTCCTGAGGATCTCAAACTCAACCATCTCGTGATCACTAGAGCCAATGCTGCCCTGGAGCGTTACATTTCCAACCAGTCCCTCCCTGTTGGTGAGCACGAGGTCCAGCATGGCACCTCTCCTCGTCGGCTCCTCTACTGCTTGAAAGAGGAAGTTGTCTTCCACACAATCGAGGAACCTCCTGGATTGCTTGTGCCGGGCCGTACCGTCCCTCCAACAGATGTCAGGATGGTTGAAGTCCCCCATGAGGACCAGGGCCTGCGAGCGTGAGGCTGCTCCTATCTGTCTGTAGAGCGCTTCATCCACAGAGTCCTCTTGATCAGGCGGCCTGTAACAGATCCCCACCGTAATGTCCCCTGTTGCTGTTTTCCCTTTGATCCTGACCCACAAACACTCTGTTACCTCATCACCTGTCCCCAGACAGAGTTCCATACTCTCTAGCCTATCACTGACATAGATAGCAACGCCCCCTCCCCGTCTGCCTGGCCTGTCTTTTCTAAACTGTCCCCTTACATTGCTTCTTATAATGTTTCTATCCACTAAACAAAATTATATGGCTATTAAAGCATGTAAATAATGCTACAGCATTCAGTTTCAATCAATCAGCTTTCACATATTTTGCAGTCCTTAGTCCTCTTTTGTTAAGTAACAGCTCTATCAGGTATGCATCCCACCATGACTGCCTACCTTTCACCTGCATCAGCTTCTCAAACAGAGCTCAAACATGGATCATTCTTCCCCATTCAGAAAAGCATCTGAAGGAACAGCTGCCTCGTATCAATGAAAAAAAAATCTCCACTTGGGCCTAAGAATGTCATTTTCTCAATATTTTAGTATTCAGTCTTAAGCTCTGCCAAAAGTGTTAGTTACAGAATAGAAATGACAGAATTTGGCTTTTCCCCAGCTCTAAAAGAGGCAAACTCTAAAGAGCACTCTTTGCGAATGCAGTTTTAAGAGGTTTGAGCATAATTAAAATGCCCAAGTGGCCAAAGGGATTTTGGAAACTTCAAAACACTGCCAGATTGTACCTAAGTATTGGGGTAAAGATAATAAAAGAAAACAATATGAAAACAAAAGTCTGTGCAAAAATATAGTCCTCTTCTCTATATACACATATATATTTAATTTTAGTTTTATCAATACTAAATAAATAATACATAAATTTTGCTCCTCAAATACTGTATTGTCATGGAAGACCCTGAACATAGGTTTCTTGAAATCAGATGGTTGCCATTGTCCCAAGGCAGGGATTTAATATATTCTGGTTTGGGGGTTTTTTAATGTATTTTATTGGAACAGACAAGGAGTTTATGTGCTTGGTTAACACATCGCAGGAATTTCCAATGAGGAGTTTCAACTTTATCAGCCATTCAGTTCCTACCTGTGAAAACATTGCTGATTTGCCCTGAATCTGGGAAAAGCTAGCTGAGATAAATTGCAAATGAAACCAGCACTTCTGGAAAGTAGTATTAGTGCTTTTTGGTCCTATCTCTTAGTTTTAACTTATTTTCTACAAAAAGTGCAATATTCCTCCTTTCCAACTCCACAGGGTTCTGTTAATGAGAAATCATCTTTTCAAGGTAGAACAAAAAAATCCTGTCGTTCTCTAAGAATATTGAGATGAACATCTGAAAATCAAATTGCATAGTGTCTTTAGTGGGAACAGACCTTGGTGTCATGTTGGGGAAGAGGGAATTGACACTACATTGGCTGGGAATATCAGGGAAAATTCAATTCTCAGTTCAGATGTTACTTGGCAACAGTAACTATTGCTGAGCGGCTTTGTGCTATGGAAAGGAAAATCCTCGCTTCCGCTTTCAGCCATCACGTAGAAGTTGCTCCTTTATTCCTGTCCCCTCTTCTGCAACATCAGTACCACACATCAGCTCCATGTCTAATGAAAGCTGTTATGGTCACATAAATCATGTGATATTAAAAAAGGCCAACATATTACATCCCCTCTTCAGGGTCATAACATCACATTTCTATTCTAAGCACACTTACAAGTTTGAATAACGTTGTGAAAACAAATCTGAATGCCACATTAACCTAATTTTTTTGTCCCACCTCTTTGGAAAAATCAGGTACTTGGTTATTTTATATCTTTCAAAGCACTTGGTGTTAGGAGCTTAATTAGATTTGTAAATCTATATTCATGAAATGCTACATTTTCAGTGTATTGTAAACGAAGGATTTACAGTCTCAGAAATTAGGAGGTTACTTAGAATGACAAAAATTGCAGGAGAAATATAAAATTAATAATATCTACCATGTACTGTTGGAGAAGAAAACCAGTGAGGACATGGAATTTAGCGACAAGAAGAGCAAGGCTGCAGGTCAGATTGTAGATTTGTCTAAACCTGATGCATCTTGGAGTGTCGGATAAAGAGTGTGCCTGAAACACCCATCAGACAACACACAAAATTCTATGCATATATAGGCTTCCCCCTCACTTACCAAAGCTATGGTTTTATTATTCTCTGTGTGTTCTTTTTTTAAAAGTTCAGTTCTTTAACTCTTACTGGAGGTTGGTCACAGAAAAACTTCTCCTGGTTATTTTTTTTTTTTGGTGGTGGGATGGTGGAGTAGGGGTTGGGTTTTTTTTGTTTTTGTTGTTGTTACTGTTTTTGAATTTTTGGTGATGGTGGTTTTTTTGTTTGGTTGGTTGTTTTTTAGTTTGTATGGTTTTGGTTTTGGGGTTTTTTTGTTTGCTTGCTTTTTGTTTTTGTCTGTTTTGGTTTTGGTTTTTTGTTTGTTTCATTGTTTTTGTAGTGAGGAAAGTTGAGAGCAGGGCTGCCTTTGGCACTATTGATATCTAGTAGAGGTAACAAAACTGGCAAAACTGCACCAAGTTTACCTCACATGCCCATGGAAAGCTGGTCATACCATGATTGTGCTTCACTTTCCCCATGAGGTGCATGGAACAGAAAAAAAAAAAACCCAAAACCAACAAAAAAACCCACAAAAGAAAACAAAACAAAAAAAAAGCAGAAACTGCAAAGTTAGATTCTAGATGTTGTTTTAGGCAGTGGGGCAAACTGTACGTCACTGATTTAGGAAGCCACAGAAGGACACTGCTTGAACACCTTAGGAGGCAGCGGAGGCAAGAGTTTCACTGATGCCACATATCTACAGAAGTAGTCAGCCAGGAGACAGCCAACTGCTTGATTTATCTGAAGTCTACCCGGTCTTATTTTCTGCCAAAGGCAATCGAGCAGGAGCAGGAGGATTAATGGCTCTGCGCTACTAATCCTCTCGTTGGCACACTTGTCAACATCTCTCCACCTCCCACCATCACTCCTTCCATCCCAGTGTGAAGTCCCTGACTCTGCATCTGAATTCCCTCAAGACCCTCATGGATCTTCAGCAGAGTCAGTGTCACCTCCAAAGGGGATAAGCAAGGCTCAGGGCAGGCAGGGGCTGAGAGACAGGCTGGTCAGCTGTGCACACCAAGGGGAAACATAGGGCAAACACAGCACTTCTGCAACCAATAACGTATGATATGCAGAGATTTGCCACTAAAAAGTCATCATTTATTACAGCCTCCCAAAGGTGATACTACAGTAAGTTTCAGGTATATAATCTGTCTCTAATATAAAAAAATTCAGACTGCCATCCTCCTTCAATTCTAACATTTACTCAAATAAATATAATCAATTAGTCCTCCAATTTTTTAAGAAGCTTGGGATTTCTTTACATTTAACAGAAGGTGCAGTATCTCAAACTCCTTTTGCATTAGTTGCTAGCAAAGTATGATTTTCCCTGGCAAATAGTGAATCATCCAAGGCATGTTTTATTTTAAGAACTCAAAGCATCTTTCAGACATTAATTCACTAAGTCTGGAACCAGCTCTATCACAGAGAAAAGCAACGCTGTCCCCTTTTTCAGGTAAACCATGGATGCATTAAATGCTTTGCTGAAGGCCAGAAGTGAGTCATTGAAAGAACCATTGTGCACAGTACATCTCTCATGACGCTGCCATAACCAGCTCACAAAAATAAAAGGAATAATTACCGAGAGCCTCTGAATTTATATTAGAATTTAAGGAGTTCTTGGTCTGAGCCCATTACATTATGTGAAATTCATCTAGCTATAATTTGTGTGGATATTGTTAGCTACCAATTCTCACATGACTACTTTTTTCTTTAGGAAAAGTCTCCAAAAACTTCCCCAGATATATTCTTTTTAATGTTAAAATAACTCCAGATTAACCTAACAGACATCTGTGCTGAATTAGTTAAAACCAAATCAAATGCCATGAAAAATCCCGTAACAACCAACCAAGCCTTTGAGGGTCGCCACACTGCAGTGTGCACAGTTCAGGAAGTGCCATCCCAGCCACTCCACATCACTTAAAAGCTGAAATTACTCACTAATGTGAACAAGTGAGTTCAGGACTTTTTCAAGGGTCTTCATCAAGATGTTTTTTGGTTGGATTTTTTGGTTTTTTTTTTTTTGCTTATCCTAAATGGAAATTTTAAATGTACAGCTGTGATTTGTATAAGAGAGATGTTTATGGATCATTTACAGATACTGTATGTTCTCTTATCCTTTCAGCTATAAAAAGTAAATTGTTGGTTACAATTCATTGGTCATACCAATGCAAATGCTGCCCATTAAATACAGCATGATTAATCGAATAGATCGCTTATGCATCAGGAAATTACCCGGTGGAAATAAACAAATAGTTCAATTCCAGAGGAATTTCACATTGTTTTTATAACACTTACAGCAATGACATAATCAAGCCAGAAGTATCTCAGAAACATTTTCAGTAGTAATTGCCATATGTTGCTATTTTAAAATTATCCTGATTCTTAGTAAATTATAATAATATAAAATATTTCAACAGAAAAAACACTGGAATGTTTGTCTGTTAGTTTCCCAGCCTCTGTATGTTATAATTTCCAAAGTGATTAGTTTTTAACTTGTTTCAGAAAGGGTAGGGTAAAATATGGAAATTAGTCCGAGGTACATAAAGCAGCTCAATTTTTGACAGTGAGTTGCTGAATGGGAGGATTTTGAATAATACTTGGTTGCAGGGGAGAAAAAGAAAAAAAAACAACAAAAAATACATTGCCCAAATCCATCAATCCTCACACAAGACCAAAACACTCTGTTGTACTATTTCATATTCATCATCTATTTGGGGACAAGCAACTCATCACTCTCTTTGTTCAGTGAGAGGTATAAAATAATACCTACACTATTGAGTATAGTTTCAGGCCACTTTATAATGTTCCTAGGGCAAAGACAGCAATTTTTTATGTGGAAATGCAATGTTAGAGATACTTTGAATATAAAATTGAAATGCAATGTTAGAGATACTTTGAATATAAAATTAGCCATGACACTCTGCAATTTGGCTGCCAGGAGGGAGGAGATGACATTGCCTCCTAACACTAGGCTCCTTGGGACAGAAATGTCCCAGCATACCAGATGTGCAGATACTTGATGTGACAAATATTCCTGCCCTCACAACCTACCTGCATCTCCATTTGGGGTTTTATAATAGCCTATAATTTTCAAAAGATGGCTCCACTAAACCAAGCCTACTTCAAAAAACTGAGTGGAGACGGTGGACTACATCTAGAAATGCAAGTTACTTTAAACAGTCACTTCATTTGAACAAAGAAGGGCTGGCTGAGGTTACAGCTATACCATCATTAACACCAAATGCCACAACCAGCTCTCAGAGGACAGACTTGCAGAAGACACTGCAGATGCCTCAGTAAAGCCACAACAGACACCAGCCGTCTCCCTTCTGCTGAAGCCCCAAGTGCTGCAAGTGATGTTCCTGTACTAATGGACATAACACATGCTCACTCAGTCCCTAGTCCTGAAAAACAGCAGGAACAGCCCCAAAGGCTTGGGGTGGTGGGTCTACCTCTGCAATTGAAGGAATCACAGCAGGAAGACTTGGACTGGCAATGTACCATGAGCCCACAGCTATAGACAGGGGTCCAAGAAGAAGCCAAATAACCCATTCCCATGCCAAAGAGATTCCGCCTGAACACATCAATCTTTAATAGCAAAACACACAGTAACATCTACCTTATCAGCTTGGCTGTTGCTTTTCATTTAAAGCAAGTTCAATTTTAATCTTTTGAAGTCTAAGAGCAGGAACAGCAGCAGCCTAAATATCTATGTGGTTTGACTCCTCAGCACATGACACAACGCAAAGAAAGAAACTTGACTGCCCTCACTGTACATCTCCTTTTGCAAAAGCTAAAGAAAGGACAAAGGAGAGGAGAGAACTGCTGAGCTCTGAACTTCTCTCAGTGCTGGAGGTCAATCTTCTCAACACTGTCATATTCTTCCAAACCCAGACCGAGCCTCCTCTTTTCCCCAGTGAGTACAACATACGGCTTTACACAAGAATGTCCTGCCACCTGAAAATGAGGTTGCATTAATATTTCACATCACATTGAAACACTAGTCCTTAAAGATAACTTCCAGTGCACTTGTCTCTGCATACTTGGAAATCCACTGTTAAACTGCTTTCTTACCCTAGCACACACGGAGACGTGTCCTGCTGTGCTCTGCCGCTGCAAATATCTGCACTGAACTCTGCCACCCACCACCACTTGGTTCATCTCTGACCACACCTTCTGCAGCTCAGAGAACCAACACAGTGACCTGCTGTGCTAAGGCATCTCAGTAGAAATTATGAATGGCACTAAGAAATTTTTCACTGAAGAAATCAATTACTATTAAGAAAAAAAAAAAAAAAAGAAAATCTCAGTTTTCTAAAGTAAATTATTTGGTCTTTTTTAATCACCTGGGTCCAATGACATCCCTCGTTCAACTTTTATCAATGCTATAATGTGGCACGGGTAAAAAGCACGCATGGAGACACTGAATTTAGCCTGCAGCACACATTGTCCATTTCCATAAATTTAAAACTTCACAGCATTCTCTGAAGATCTCACCATGAAATATGCCTTTTTTATATGATCAACTCATACACCACCACATTCTGCAAGCTAACTCCCAGTGCAGGCAGTCTTCCAAAAAACCTTTGCCATGAATTTCAACAAATTAAGTAATTTCCTAAGTACAATATTGCCTGGAAGAAGAAGTTAATGAAATGAGTATATGGTCCTTTATCTGAACCTCATAGTTTCGGAGAGAATTTTAATCTGCCATCAGGTCAGTCTGAAATTATTCATGTTTAAGGCTAAAATTATTCTGAATTAGCTTTAAGTTAATAATACAGTTGATAAAGGTTTTCCTGTTTCCTTTTGAGCATAGGTAAGAAACCTTAGAAAAACTGTTTCAGAATTTTCAGTTTAGCTTTTTTGTGATGTCATTGCCTAGAGGAAAGACAAACCATACAAACACTGTCTTTGACTTGCTAAATTTCATATATAAATGTCATTAAGCAGTCACAAAAATTAATCTTTTTTCATCCAGAGTGATTTCTACTATCTATGCTTATGAGATAGATGTACATCTCTACACACCATATATGTTATGGCAAAGTCCATATGATATACTATACTCATCATTCAGCAATTCTGATCACTTCCGAAGATACTCTGCCCTCAGAAGTTCATTTTCATCTGAACTATTTCTTACAATCCATATCTTTGTGCTTCCAGCAGCTGCATAAGAACAAAGCCCTTCTCAAGAAACATTTCTTTGCAGGACATGTAATTACTAAATTGGGTTCTAATTACAGATCACATATTACAGACACTTCTTTAGAGAGAAAATACCCAGAATGCTATATAAAAATGCAATGCCTTTTTCTGAAGTTAATCTAAAAGTCTAAGGGTTAAAAAAAAAAAAAAAATTGAATGCAATTTTGGGATCAAATTGTGATTCCTGTCATGCAATACATGCAATTATTTTTAAGATGTTGTCAGGCATTTGTGTACACAAATACTAATTCTTCATAAAAGATTGAAAAAGTCAACATATGTCACTTCTGTGTAGCACTGGCAGACATAAGGGCTGTGCAGTTAGTGTTTCCAGTAGGAGAAGAAATGAATGGTGCCTTTGGTTATGCTCTTCCTATAGAAAGATGGACATCAGTATGCAGCCAAATCCCTCCAGGAAAACCTTAGCTCTAACACACACACTCAGCTCCCAAAAAGCAACTATGAGGCAAGAATAGATTAAAGCAACTAGCGAATGCTTGGTGCTTGCTCCAGCTGAACCCACATCACGACAGTAACATCCTTGCAGCATGCAAATACAGTACCTTGAGAAAACATACACAAAAATGCAAAAACCAACAAAATTTTACCAAAATAAAGAGTGATGGCTAAAAAATAGAGGCCAGAGCAAATGTGGCATATAGAAACCTGAGTTTTGACTCCTGACACCTTAACAGAGAGCCGTGGGCTCATTGTGCCAAGGACGTGAACAGCCAGACACTCACAGGTGGCCATCCACAAATCCATACTGAGAGGGCTTGGATAAACTAGCCAAGAAATGGTCCACCCTGAGTGACACCACCAGAGACAGACCATCCAAAGCATGGATGGTCCAGCCAAAGGATAGAAACATGAATCAGACCTTCCTCCACTTGTCCCAAGACAGCTTCATGATGCCACAAGGATGGAGCTTCCCTGACCAGGTAGATGGCTGTGGCCAGGGTCTCTGGAGTGGGGCCTTCCCAACTAGACAACCTCCCCCAAGCGAGTGAGATGAGCCCATCAGCACTGTAGTGCCACAGAGCTTGCACATGGTCCCAGCTTGGGTAATGGCATTTATGGAGTCTGCTTTTGCTAGGCAGTACGAAGAGAGACCTTGTTAAAGCATCTTTATGACAGCTGTCCTGTTAAATGAAAAAAGGGAGAGGATTCAGACTACTGCAGTTGATGCATCTAATAAGACTTTGTCCGAAGTGGCTGAAGAAGGAAGTCAAGTCAAAGCTGGCTCCAGAAGACCCCTAAGCAGCATCCCTGGTACCCTAACAATGGAAATGTTTGCAGGATGGCAAATGTTACAATTCACAAGATTTTGCTGCCATCTTCTGATGCAAAGACATTATATGAGGAGAAATGCAGCTGGCTGGGGTTTAGGCAGCACCATGTCCCCTGTGCCCATGAATACACAGTCCCCCATGGGAAACTCAGCTCCTTCAGCTCGCCAGCAGCCCACTGGGCTCATTTGGATAAATTATTTAAATTACTGCTCCAATTTCCTGCTCCAGACTTCTACCTTCCCAGGCAGAAAACAACTGTGTGCGTATTATAGCATACCCATCAGTACATAGCAATTAAATATCACCATATTGTGCTTAATAATAAACGTTAATAATCATAACTCCTCTACATACTTCAATTTCCAAAGATCATTGGCCACCTTATAGTGATAACTTTAAGTATGAGGCAAAATAGTTACTAAATTTTCTTCTTTTTTCCCTTTGTTTTGCTTTTTAAGTGTTCGTTCTTCTCTGAAAATAGTTAAATATTTCAGTGTCTCATTTAATAGAACATTTTACCATTTCTAATTCTTGAAAAATGGGACTTTATATAATATGCAGAAAAATCAGCCTATATCATTAAAATATCCTTTTTCTGAGGATAATGATGAACAGGCTACTTCTATTTCGCGTTACAAAGCCACAAGCCCCACTTCCTTCTTGAGTGTATCATGTGTGACTTTTAGACTATAACTTACACAAAACAGCCAAACTTAAGCAAGAATGGTTCCCTTTTGGTATCTTGATCTGCAAAGTTTTTTCAGTATCTCAGAAAGAACTGATGTGTTTCTATGCCACCTTATAAATCAGATCTTTCCATTTCTGTTCTAGTCCTACACTCATTCCCCATTCTTCATTGCAGATCAAGTCAAATGAAGTATTCCTGGCACTCTCTTTTGCTCAGCTGAATGTCACACTAATAACACTTCAGCATACGTAATACGGCCATTGAGGGTTTTTTTTCCATCATTGCACTTAGGATAAACTTTAAATTCCCTTTTGGGTACTTAGAAATTATTAATATTGTGTCTGAATGTGTAATAAAAAAAATTAGATCATTTTTTCCTTATATTAATTCTTTCCTCACTATACCTGGACGTTAGTGACCACCTCTATTTACCATAGATGCAAACACAGTTCTAGGGCATAGCACTCATGAGGTGCAGCAAAGTACAGTGTGGTACCATGAAGATCTCTATCCTTGATCAGCACAGACAGCAGCTTTGATTTATTGAGGAGACAACAGGAGTAACCCTGCCCCGTGCACTATGCTACCCTTTCTTTGCAGGGGAAGAGCAGCAGAGTTCTTCCAGCCTGGCATGCACTCGACACTTCTGGGTAATGTCTCTTCCCCACCTCAGAAAGTAAGCACTAAGAAAGAATAATGCATTGATGATAAATCTGTGCTTTTTAGTGAAAAAAGATTATTTATCACCAACTTTAGTCATTACACAAGCTGGAGAACTACTGAATTATTTTTATATATACGATAAGCAAAAAGCATAAAAACAGGCACATAAACTTGTATTTTTAAACTGAAAAAATCTATATTATGGTTTATTAGAAATTAATAGTACAATAACATTATTACATTTAATAATTATGATGACGTGCTTATATTTGATGGCACTACAAGAGTAACTATAAGGTTTAGGAAATTGATAACTGACCACTTAGCCTTTCATCTCTGATGCTTGTTCAAAGCTAGCCCACCCAGAATTGCAGGTCTGGGTAGCCAATTCTCAGCTGCTCATGGACTGCCCTGCAAGCAGCCAGATTCTTACATTATAAAGTGTAATAAATACTAATTGATAGAGGTGGTTGATTATATGCCAGAAAACCCCCACTTTTTCTTAAAAACAATGATCTGTTGACACCAAGCTCTTTAATATGCATATGCCAGCTTCCACAAAAATGGTAAAAAAATATTTTCCAGTTCCAAAAATATTTTTTCCTTTAAACAAGATAGACACAGAAGGGCAGAGATGTTCTAAAACGTGTCCAACCAGCACAGTAATTAAAACAGCTGCCTAGCAGACAGAGAAATCCATATGCCTAAATCAGACCACATCACTGGAGGTTACTTTCCTACATCTCAGATGGATGCCTGAGCAGGACCATGGTCCTATAAAAGTGGGTCAGCTCTGCAGCAACAGTGAGAGATGGACTGGTGGTTATGGCTGTAGCTAGGAAGAAGAACCACCAAGTGGAAAGGTCTGGTTTGCATTAGA
The DNA here is from genome assembly GCF_004027225.2 of Strigops habroptila. NCBI lineage: Eukaryota > Metazoa > Chordata > Aves > Psittaciformes > Psittacidae > Strigops > Strigops habroptila. The sequence continues at coordinate 27,442,672 of NC_044284.2, read as the reverse complement.
CCAACTAGGATGGACCTGAAACTTTCTCTTATAGCCACATCAGGTTATCTCACTGTGAGATTTTAAGTTTTGGCAATGAGTTAATTTTTAAGTTTCTATCTGATATCAGTGTGAAATTAGAACATATTTTAAAATATCAAATATTTTCATTGGACAGAAGAAAACTTGTGCTTTTAAAGGGTTGTCTTCTTTTCAGGTTAGATATAAGGAAGAAGTTCTCTACTGTGACGGTGGTGAGGCAATGGAGCACGTTGCCCAAAGTGGTAAACGCTCCATCCCTGGCAGTGTTCAAGGCCAGGTTTGACAGAGCCTTGGGTGATATGGTCTAGTTGAGGTGCCCTGGCCCATGGCAGGGGGGTTGGAACTAGATGATTTTACGGTCCTTTCCAACCCTAACTATTCTATGATTCTATGATTCTGGAGGGCTCAATGAAAAAGGCCACGCAGAATAATCTCACCAGCCAAACTTCCTTTCATCCTCACAGAAACCCACCCATTGTCCTTCTCCCCCATTTTCTCCTTTCAACAAACTATATCTCTTTGGACCTTTCTCAGTCTTCAGCTTACACGCTCATGAAATACCACATCCAGACACAGTATTTCATGGGGATTTCTCTGTGCTTTCAAAAAAGCCAAGCCATTATCAATGCAATAAAATACATTTTCTAATGCCTGATAGCAATAACATAAGTGCTTTAGGAGAGTATGTTCTACTTTCCAGCTGTTTTCCTCACTAATTGGGACAAAGCCTTTCTGAGCATGGTTCCTGACCCCAAGACTGAAAAGCATAAAATAGACAGAGTTGGGAGAAATTCTCTAATTGCAAGGATAGTTAAGAACATGAAGACTTACAACCTGATTACAAATTTGGGAAAGATTAAAGATCTCTTCCAGCTTTATTGCCTATGAGTCTCTGAAGAAGAGCATTGATACATATGTGCATGTCAGTTCAAATCAATACAAGATGTACTCCAGAAGTTATCATGACTTCCAGGTATACTTTAGTCTACTACGTTATGCCTATCAGCAACATGTCCAGTTCTTATGATTTCCTCACCAGATACTATCTACAATGGACAGCTAGGGATTTTTTTCTAAGCTGGGATAACCTTTCACAGAATAAGTCACCATTTTCTTTTCACTAATGAGCTCCACAACACTGAATAAAATTTATAGAAGTTATCAGAAATCCATAATATCCCATGATTACCACTGGGGTTTGTTTACTTCAACACATCTAATACCATCTGATTAAATTTTGTAATGTTTACATATTGTATCATGAACTTGCTCAAACATCAGAAAACAAGACTGAGTCTTCAACAGAAAATGATAAACAAATGCAAATCCATCAATTTAAAATGTAACAGACTGCATTGTTTGTTATGGATGTGGATCTCGAACACTATCTCTTCATACAACTGCACTGCTGTACAATGTCATTAACTGGCTCAAATCTCATCTAAAGTTGTTTAATTTAATATTTTATTCTAATATTTATTATTTATTGATATTTCTTGCAAAATTGCTAAGGGTTTTTTTTAAGAGTTTAATGCTTTTAGTTCATTTGTGCAGAATACTTAGAGAATTTAGGCATAAAAAGTCATGATCGCATAGACACAGAATTCACTGCCAAGGGTCAGACTCTAGACGCGCCTTATGTGAGCAAAAGGTCACAGCTGTCAGAATGCTGGAGGGCTACAACATCATGTGAGCTATAAAATAAATTATCCTTCAACAGTCCCCAAACCAGGATGACTTCCTCATTTGAGTTTGATAGGTTAGGCTTTCTATACTTTGATTAAACACATATTCAAGCATATTAATAAAATAACCCATTAACAAACTAATCGGAACAAGCAAGATCCCAAGAGTTCACGATCTGAAACCTTCTTCATGAGGATGTGAACCTGTTCATAAGTATATCCATCCACCATGAATATAACCAGCAATCACAGCCAGGGCCTTTGAGCACTAAAAGCATTAGTCCCTGCACCACTGCAGAATGACGCCAAAAATTTACTAAACCTGGAAGACCACAAACATTGCATTCTGTAGCACTCATCTTCATGAGACTGTTTCTAGATTTCTCACCCTTCAAAAAAACTCCACGTTCAGTGGAAGAAGAGATTCACGTTCCATGAATGATGTTCAATCTAATGAGAAAGCTGTCACATCTAAAAATTGGATTAATATTCAGAATTGAAAAAAAAATAAAATTCATGAAACATCTTTCTCTCTCTGCTGTCTTTCAAGAATACAAATAATCAAGAATACCAAGGTGTTCTCCTTAGGGAACATTTCCCTTATCCTTGATCAAATGACTATTAAACTTAGTTTTCCGCAACAAGATATTTCAATCTCTGCTTGTGCTGTCTTCAAGTAGAGAAAAACTTCTGTCTTGTCTGCAAGGTTTCAAGCAACTTGCAGGCAAATGAAAAATTCATTGAGATTTGAAGACAACTCACTTGGGAAACCAAAAGACACAGCATCACACATACCATGCCTAAAGGTGCTCAGTGGAAATACCAAGCAGTATGCTTCAAAAGAAGTCTAAATCAAGATACATTGAAAAACAGAAAGACAGCTGATCAAATCTTCTGCCACAAATGCTAATGAATAAATGATAAGCAGAACTGGTTACTTCATTTTCTGGAATAAGGCACATAAATGAATCCATTGACCGTCAGGTCCCATGAAGAAACATATGGGTCCAACCTAATAATGCAAATGTGTCCATATTTTGAAGCAATTAAAAACTGGCATTATTAGATGGCTTGCAATTTATACAAAATGCATCTTCTATTTTCACCTGGGGCTTTCCTTTTACATTTATTTTTCCCTATTCTTCATACCGCTTGCTGTCTGAATTTTGAAAAAGTTCTTTCAGTACTACCATGCTTGGTAGCATTGTGGCACAAATGTGGCATTTAACATATTTCTAACATTTTGCATGTGATTATAACCTTTTCTTATCTCCTTGTTGCAGTTAAACACAAGCTGCCTGTATTAACATCAAAGATTCAATCATATCTTCAGCACTGGCAGCTTCTTTTGCTGATGTCCTCAAATGGAAGTTTCTCTGGGGTTTTCCCACCCACCTTCATCTCCCTCTGACCCAGCAGCTGAAATGAGCCCAAACTTATAGCTCTGTCCCTAACCCATGTCTTTTCCTATTATGCCTTCATGATTGCAGACACTAAATCTAGTAGAAAACTCAATGATGCCAAAAGATATCACCATTTAGGGTTCCAGCAGCCTTAAATCATCACAAATACATAGTATGCTAAATTAGCATTCCTCTAAAGATGCTAAACAGCACCAACTACACACAACGTAGCAATGTTTCTCCTAAATTCATGACTGCCTATTATGCCTTGATTTTCCTGGTCCTCAAAATACATTCTAAAAATCTTTTTTTTTCCTCTCTTTTTATTTTCTCCCTTATTTTTACAAACCTTTCCTAAAATTGCAGTGACACTACCACAGTGATTATAACATGATAAATGAATGCAAGGGCCAAAATAAACAGCAGCCAGAAGTTAAAGCAGAACTTGTCCGGATCAGTCACTGCAGCAGAGAGCACTTTCTTTGTGCTGTAACATTATTCCCTCATAATGCAGACTCAAAGTTTCAGGCAGAAATTAAGGTAATTATGGTAATAAAGAACAATGAGTCTATTGAAATTCAGAAAACCATAGAAAAATGGCAAGTTTAGGGAGAAATAATCCTGATGACTCACACAAGTGTGTATATCTATCTACATCATATTTCAGATCCACCCAAAATGATCCTACTTGTTCTTATTTGCCCATATTTCCTATCTCAAGCTTCCTGTTATCCAAAGCAAGAGGGTCACCAGATCACATCCCTTTCACTGAGTCATCTCAGGCAATGCAAACATACATTGAATATTTACTGCACCTGATCCACATTATGCTGAAGGTTTGAACACAAAAGTACCTTATATGCGTATTTTAAAAAAATATTTATGCATGTGGAGGAAATGTAATGGTCTTATAATAGCACAATTAATTACTAATATTTTTTAATAGTACTGAAGTGCTATTGTTTCTCAACGATGGAGTGAGACAAATGTTAGTAGACTCATTATTAAATATCTTGTCCAGAATGTTTTGAAGATGATGATGAATAGATTTTCTCAAGTGCATAAAAATATAAAGTCTTTTAGTTCTTACTGGTTAGTCCTTAGCTATAAGGAGAAAATAGACTTCTTACGGATTTTCACAGATAATGAAGTTGCAGGCACAAGAACCGCATGCTGTTTGCGTCTGGCGTATTGCTTCTTCAGGTGGTATAACAATGTAATTTTACTGCTAAAGCTCCTCCTCCCAATACATCACTTTGTCATGACATTTCAATGAAGGCAAAAAGAAGAGGTTTAAAATTAAGAAGCCTTTATGAATAATTTGCAGTAGCAGATTAATGGACATATATCAACACAACTAAATAATTCCATTGAAAATGTAAAAGCGAGGTCTTATTTTCTCCTTCATGCTCTATCCCACATGCTGCAGGTTACTTCTAAAAAACATACAAATTTAACAAGATGAAAAGATACCAGAATCAAAGCACTAAAACTGGAAGTATTTGGGTTTGGGAACCCTTTTTAATGAGCGGTGCAGCATACCTCTCGGAAACTGCAGCAATCCAGACAGGAGACCATGATAGTGTTACACACCCAAATGTTGAATTAATTCACAAATATGGGTCTGAAAATGAAACGAACTCCACAATGGAGTTGCAACTAGCCAGTCTGCAAGAACCAGTGCTGCAAAGCATTGTGGCCAGCATCTAAAATCAATGGGATCAAGGGTTGTGCAGCTTAAACCATGCCACAGCCAAGCTCACTAGACCACAAATCACTTTCAAGAAATATATGTTCACAAAAATAGTTTCTGTTTTCTTCTGTATTGAGTCACAGGAGTGACACATCTCCAAAACTGCTTGAGAAATTTCACTGGAGAGAAAAAGGCATTAAAGAAACAGTTACACAGAGACTTAGACATGTGAAGGTGAAACTTGCTTCTCTTTTATTTTCAGCAGAGCTGTGGAGTCAGCGTGCAAAATAAAATAATATAGGAGACCTGAAAACGTGCCCATCAGTGTGTGTGTCTGTGTGTGAATGTATGTTCATTTTAACTATAAAAAAGTGTAATAAAGAGCACTTAGCATACTCTGAATGGGATGGAGGGAAGGGGCAGCTGAACCACTCATTGTGATTCATGCCCCTATGGCTTGCATGAGCATCTCTGCTTGACTGCAGCTCCACAGGGTATGCAAACCTTTATCCCAACCTGCCAAGTCATCCTCCTCCCTTTCATTGTGGATAATATCTGCACATTACCTACAGGTCAGAGTTCTGCAGTGGCAGCTAAACCTTAGCAAGGCAGCTAAGGACTGTGGGGCAGAGGCAAAACCCACCCTTACACTCGAGCACTTTCCAGCAAATAACCATATATTTCGGTATATTGTAGCTGTGATTGCCTTAGGGCTCCTTCACCTCATTCTCCCTGTCCCCACACTTCTCCCATTTCCGAGGCTTTTGCCCACTTCTTCCAGCTGGCGTTTCCCTGCAACCTCCTACTCCTTCACAGTTGCATTTTTGCTATCACAGAAAAGACCACATTAGCCACTGGAAAAGGAGCAAGCCTTTCTGTTTTATCTTAATTTAAGCACTTTGCATCTTTAGAGCTCTGACCTGCAGCCACACATTCCTCTCTGCTCAACCTTGCCAAACAGTTTTCTGAAATGCTCTTCACCTCACACCAGCCCCACACAGGCATGGCAGGCAGGCAGCCCTTGCTGCTGTCTCCAGCACAAAGGCAAGTGCAAAGACAGCTCCCCAAGCACAGCTGGTAGGTGCAGGATCACCAGCACCTTTGCTGGAGCACAGCAGCTTTGCTGCCAAATGGGCATGGAGAGCATTTTATGCCACTGCAAGCTTCTTGTCTGCTTGAACAAGGAAAATTATCACCAGAGAAATTATACAGCAGGTTCCCCTCAGCATCGTCTCAGTAGCGCAGCTGAAGTCTGTCCCTGCAAAACACTGCAACAAAAAGGTTAAAGAACAGAGTTTTGTTTTCCAGGCAGAGGTTCAGATGACACACCCCTGTTGGAAATACACCGCACTCATTAGATGGCTGTGCTGAACTGCTCTTTCTCAGTATCCGGGCTGCATCCTGAGCCAGGGGAGCAGCCGGTGGTACAGCTACCAGAGCAGCCAGCAAGGGTCATGCCTGACAGCATCATCCAACAACTGCTATTGCAACTGATAAAGCAAGCATAAACTGGGCTTACATTTATTTCTGCTGTTTCTACAACACTTTAACTATCTCATAGCTAAAGGTTCTGTTACAGGAAAGTCCATAAATACATTTCACTTTAAGTATAAAGGCAGCTCTTTAGTTTCCATTAGGTCATACAGGTATTGAATCAAACATATTTTGGTCCTTTCAATGGCTTCAGAAGCAATTGGCAAAGCTTCTAGGACAGACACAATCTGTCAGTGAGTGCTACACCCAGCATTAACAAGATATCAATCTACACCTGACATTTCAAGATGCTCAGTTACACATAAATAATCAGTGCTAGAGCAGCACTAAGACACAGCAACCAGCAATGACCAGCTATGGAAATGCTACATGTTACTGACAATTATTGCAACTCTGAGCAACAGTTTTCTTGATTTTTCCTGTGATTGAGCACATCAGTTTTCCCTATATTTTAATCTATGATAATAAAAATAATATTTATATATCTTTTTATTTTTAAATGATTCCCAGAATAACCCTGGCTTTCAGGGATGTCTGGTAGACTTTGTGTATGAAGTTCCCAGCTTCAACTAGTTGTGCTGCCAGTGAAAGAATGAAAGGGAAAGTTCAGTTGCTGACAACACAAATTAAAATGGTTTCTTGCATTTGAAAGGATGTTGAATTTTATACTAGATTGAATTTGACACTGTATCACTAAAGTGAATATAATTCACTGTGATCTTCTTGCCATTTAGAACCAATGGCCCATTCATGTGTAAATGCACAGTTAAAGGAAAAAAAAATCATGGCAAAGTAAAGATAGACCATAATGTCATCTGTACCTAAGCAATCAGTTTCATTGTGTCCCTGTGATAAAAAGAAGAGTAAATATTAAACATAAAAGGGATTATGTTTTTATAGCTGTTCAGGAATGTACATTTTAATACAAAATATATTCACTAGGTATATTTCTGTATATCAATCCATATTACTTTGAATTTGAATAGATTACAAAGACTAAGTCACTGCTCAATACTGAATCACACCTACTATGCAGACAGTAATTAAGCATCCCTATAAAGAATAATTTTAGATAATTTCACACACATCTGCCACAAAAAGATCCTAAACCAGGAAACATTAGATGGGAGTTTGAACAATGTTGAATACAGCAGTGAAACAGCATCATCAGCTGTGGATTCCAGGTGTCTTCTGAAAAAGAGTATGAAAAAGGCTTGGAAAAAATCTTCCTCACATCTTTCAAGCCAGAATCCAACCCTAGGATTAACCAAGTCCTACAACACTAAGGGAATAAGAAGCTACTAATCTGAAGAGTAAGTTTAGAATAAAGTATGAAAAAACTGAAGGCCAGTACTCAAATCGAATAGGCATTGTGGGACAGGGCAGAAATAAGCAGTCTGGGGGAAATGTCATGCCATGAGATAAAAAGCAGAACTCCCCAAACTGGCACATTTCCAGTGTAAGAGGTCAAAAGTTTTTTAGACATCAGAGTTTCAACTCTACCTTAGTGCTTCAGCATGAGGAAGCCTGAAGTCCTTCCTGCAATGCAAAATCTTCCACAGTGTTGTCTTGGTTAATAAATAAATAAATAAGAAAGCCAGGGAATCACTGTAAAAAACTGAAGTATAATGGGCTGTAAACAAATAATCATTCCATTTGCTTCAGTGGTCTTTAGATGAGGTCCTAAGAGCTTTATCCTTCACAGGCTGGGAAAGCTCATTAAGATACTAGGCATCAGCTCGTGGGCTTTTTCATAGCACTTTCTACTGGGTAAAAGAAAATAAAATAGTCTGAGCTCATATAGGGCTGTTTATAATTATTACTTCTCTGACACCATTTATAATCTAGATACGATTTTATAGAAGAGTCTACAGTCTCTAAAATGTGTAAAATGGGTGAATTCACTGCTAGAGGTACCTATTATTGTACAGCTCTCCCTGGGTATGATTACCATTCATTTTGTATAGTTGTAGATGATTACAAGAGTCATTAAGCAGCATAAAATCATGCATGCTGGCTAATTAATGTGGAATTGATTCTCCTTTTAGTTTAATTTTTTATGCCCATTGAACTCTACTGAAATCAATAAAGTAAAGGTAAGAACAGTAAAGACTGTAATAAAATTGGAATCAGTGAAGGAAGTTGGGCTTAGAGTTTAATGAGTAATAAAATTCTAAGAAACAGAAAAAGAAAATCAAACTTCCAGCTACATCCATGTATTTAATGCAATTGTATATGATTACTATCATTCAGGCAATTTTCCTCAACATTAGCATTCAGGTGACATCTTATAAAATTTTGAGGTTCAGTAGAAAAGTAATGAAAGTGTTCAGAGCCATGTGAACAGGGATATAATCCCCAAAGAGTTCAAGCTGAGGCTTCTGAAGTTTCTATTCTTTACTGCCACCACAAACCCACTCCAGCTTTACAAAGCACCTTTCCAAACTTTCCTTCCATTTGCCAAGCATTGACATCTAAGTCTCCTTTCATTACCTCTCATCAGCATTCAAATGGACAGCAGTTCTGCCCTTACAGATCTCAATTCTGAATTAGGAAGGTGTAACCCCATTTGAAAGGTGGTAAGAAAAAAAAGTTAAAAAAAAAAAAAAAAAAAAAAAAAAGAGATTTTCGAGCCTGCATCCTAATATTAAAATTTTATTCAAACAATGTTTCTTTGGGTTGTTTTCTTTTTTTTCCTTCATTGCACACACTTTCCTACTGCCTCTCTCAAACCAGTGTTTTCCAAACTTTGTTTAAAAAAGAAACGGGTTTTTAGCTATCCCAAGAGTGACATCATGCATGGAGTGACATGTGAAGCTGAGCTGTCATGTTAGATTATGTGATATAACAGCATAATTTGATAGGCAAACCTGATATGACACCACAACTTGAAAAGATTGGCTTTCTTTAACCACGAACTAGTGCCACACTTTCTGCAACAGATACATGCAAGAAATTTGCCATCCAACCAGGTTTTTTTGCTATAGACTTTTAGCTGTAGCCTTGATCTTTCAGTGATGACTTGAAACAAATAGTGCCAGACTCACCTCATGATTGCCTTGTATGTTTTGACAGTAAGTTTGATGATGACAGGATCAAGCTATTGCCATGTGAAACCTAACCTGCCTTTTAAAAAAATGGAGAGTTTGCCACAGAATTGGTTGTATTATACAGCCTCAATGATTATTAAAGCTGGACAAACATGGATTTCACTTAATCTTTCATAAAATCGAAAGAAAAAAAAGTGAAAAGAAAAAATTTCTGATAAAGATTAAAAAAAAAGAAAAAAAACCCCAAACAAAAAGCCCCCCAAAAACTTCTGACATTTTATGATAAAGTGTATACTTGTTCATATAAAATAGTTCCAAAAATATTTTCACTGTGAAGTCATCTGAAATTTATTACAGGCTGCAAATGGATTTTGTGTAATTGGTTGAAAAAGATTTCTTATTTTCTCTCAATTTGAATGTTAAATATGAATTATCTAACTTTAACCTCTGAAAATCACATACAAAATTTTTAAAAATCATTTTTTTGTTCTTCTTCATCCCCAGTAATCAATGCTATTATTTTACCTTAGCTGGCAATTTTGTCAATGAAGCTTGAACCATGACAGATCCCTGCTTATTTCATAAGAAAAATTGCATTAATTTGTCTCGCTGTAACATCTGCAGTATCTAGCAGTATCTAAGACAATTTACTATGGTACGGTACACAAGACATCATTCTCAAATCTGCAATAGGACCTTACGATGAGCCTTACTCCCCTGGATACATACACTACTCATTTAAGCTTGCATCAGTGGAGAACTTCTTATTGGCAACAAGCTGGATTTTTATTATACAGAACAACACTAACTTTTTGAACACGCTCTTTTTTGTCAGGAAATGTAGATCATATCAAATCAAGAGTTTTGCTAAAAAAAAACAAGCCCAAACAATTGCCTCATGTCTCAGGGCATGTTTAGATTTCATTACATACAGATAGATGATGAGAATTAATTGTGTTGTATTTTAAAAAAATCAGAATCAAAATTAGTACTAAAAAAAATTATCTCAGAGGTTTTTTGCCTCCCCATCAGCAGCTGCTGACTTGCATACCACCAGATATTGCTTGTTAAAATTTATGACAATAATAAAATGTTTAAGTCAGACTTATTTGTAGACTGCAGCAGAGGCTGGAGAGCGTGCAATTTAAATTCAGTGTGGTGACACATTGATAGTTATTTCGTAATGATTCCACCTATTAATCACAAACCAAATAGTGTCCCTGTTGTCTATATTTATTTTTCTTTGCAGAGATGAATTAACAGACATCAGTCTCAGCATCAGAGAGCCAAATCCCATTCAATTTACGTTCATCTGCATTTCTGTTATGAGCTAAGGGGAATAACACACTCAGCAGATTAACCATAAAAACTGCTCAGAAAGGGTTGCTGATCTGAGAGCTGTGCTTTGCAACATGGATGTGCCTGCTCTCCATTGAAGAAAACTGTATTTTTCACACAGACCCTGGAAATTTTTATAACATACAAGTTTTATTTAGGCATCTTCAACTAACGGCATCCAGAGCCACTCGCAAGAATTGCCCAGTGGTTCACCCGCTCACTCTTCATACCCCTTGTCTCATGCCCCTTTAAATCTGACTAAATGCATTTACACTCATTGCACTTTTTATCGGGGAAAGAGGTGGCCAGACTGTGAGCTGAACAAATATAACAATAAATATAATTAAAACTCTGCACTCACAAGGTAGAGCATCATGTACCATGCTTAACCCTGCAAGAAAATTAACATTAAACAGCTACTACTTGGTGAGATGCATTGTTCTCCAGGAAACAAGCAGCAGACATATGCCAAGTGTAATAATTATGCCCGTAAACCAAGACAACGCCACAAAACTCTTTATTAACCATATACCACAGACAGGTTTGATTTAGACACAGATGCTGGAACTGGATTTAGGCAAGTGGACCCCAGTGCCGTCTTATACCTCCTCTCACATCAGTAGGGCTTTAAGCTAAGATGAGGGAAGAGCATGCAGGACCAGAGAGACATGATGTTCAAGGGCAGCTCATAAAGGAAGCAAAGGCAGGAGTGATGATCTGGTGGAAATATCTGGGCATTTAATCCTGAGTGCATTCATTGCATTGTTTGATGGGTCAAGTATCACATACTGACTCAGATGCTCTGAGTCATCTCAAACTGCATCACACCATCAGCTGGTGGCCTCTAAGAAGCACGTTTATATAAGATGGAAATTTTACTTCATTAAGCAATCTGCACATTTTGATTGGTTATTTTTTTTTTTCTATTCAAAGCTTTCTCAATCACCTGGTACTGTACAAAGTTTCTAAAAATCAAATTGTATCCTACTGAAACAAATATTGCAGGTTCATTTTTAATACCCAAAGAGGTATATTTCTGTGCAACTGGCATATCTTAAAGAGGCTTAATTAATTCAAAGTTACTTTATAGACTGTTTAGTTGGTCTTGGAGGAATTTTCAGTACTGTGAAATTATCCAAAGCAACAATAAAAGAAGTAATTCCCATTTTAGGAAAAAATTCGCAGGCAGAGGCACCTAAACGTCCTTGCCTCTGTCTTAACATAATGACGACATATTACTCATCTGCAATAGTTTACATGAAAGAGCTTTCTGTCCTTTATGGCATTGTAAAACCTCAAGCTGGATCAGATAGAAAAAAAAAAAACCGCAACCCCAAAAACCCCCAATAAACAAAAACAATCATAGAATCACAGAATGGTTTGGGTTGGAAGGGACCGATCACCTAGTTCCAACCCCCCTGCCATGGGCAGGGACACCCTTCGCTAGACCAGGTTGCTCAAAGCCCCGTCCAACCCAGCCTTGAACACTGCCAGGGATGGGGCAGCCACAGCTTCTCTGGACAACTTGAAACCAAATCTTTGCTTCCCTTGGCACTCTGGTGGACAGTGCACACCTCTTGCACTGAGTAATTCAGGAATAAACACTTTCAGGAATAAACACCTTCGAAGCGAGCTATCTGCATCAACAATTCTCCTTAGCTGACAACAGGTTCTGACCTTCCATAGCACTCAGCCTCCTGTTTAAACACCCACCGGGCAGGGGTTTGAGAAGCAGAAGAGATTACCCCATTTTCCCATGAGTGCTGCCAGCACCACTTGTACTACCAACAGGGAGAGATGCCAGGTGAGTGGAAAACAGAATTGATGAGGAGCACAGACACTGGCAAAGTCCTAAGGACCTGGAGCTCTTCTGCCCCAAGGCTGTCCACCATGACTGGACTGAAGGAGGCACAGTGCCATGGGGTGATGAAACACATCTCAGGGAGCTTTCCCTGCTCAGTCCCAGCCCTACAATCCCCTGTGATGCTGGGAACACTATGCTTAGAGGTGAGTGTCGAGCTTTCATCATTAATCCAGATACATAATGCTGGCAGTTTTCTGCCTTTAACTGCCTAGAACTGTTGATATTAGTATAACGATCTCATTTATTTATGAACCATTAATAAATCATTAAATTCTAATATTTCCTTTATGCTTTCTTCCATTAGCTGCTCCCCTTGCTTGTCTTTATTGACATGACTATTTCTAACCCACGAACACATTCAAAATAATTATTCCATAAAGAATGTAGTCTAAATCATTTACAACTAACAAATGCTCTTAGTTATGTTAGCAGATAGCATCTGTTTATTTAAATAATACAAGAGGATTCATTAATCTAGAATACACAATATTATCAGCCAGCAGCAAGTCATGGGTCAGAAACTGCTGTTTACAGCCTTAGCAAGAACTAGCCAGGAGTATCATATCTGTGCTCTTAAGTATTTATAAATAAAAAGAGAAGTTGGGTCTTCCAGCTTTCTCTTGGATTCTAGAGAAGTATCTTTAAAACACTGAAAATGCTTATGGCTATCTCATGGCTTCAGAAAAAGCGTCACAGCAGCCACTTTTGTTACCAGAAGACTACTGCTTCAGCATTTGCTTATAACAGCTTTATTTTGCCTCTGCACCAGAGCTCCTGGAAACATAAGGTTGCCAGAATAAATGGGGGTGGGAAGAGTTTTTCTTGACTCCAGATAGACCCTCTACTGACCAAGGTTATCTAATATTTAAGAGTCACAAAACTTTGTTGGCAGTAACAGAACAAGATTTTGCCTTCATGGAGACAATTCATTTTGGCTGCTGGTTTGCCTAGGCCAGTGAAAACACTGAAAATGTTTCAAGTTTCCCCCCCCCACTCCCCAAGAACAGTATTAGCTGCTACTTTGTAACTGAGCTCATTCTAATATTTCATAATGGAGGAATCTAACAAAAAAGAATGTTATATTCTCCTTCATTTTTAAAGAGCTAATAAAGCTTTTTCAGATGCTATATTTTCTTTCAGGAAAATACAAAGCCAGGACTTTTTCATAAATTCAAATATGTACTCACATACCAGCTATATAATGACTTCACAGCTGATGAGGGTGATTTATTATATGGAAGAAGCTTCAGATGCTCTTTGGTTGAAGCACCACACTTTGTTTTGAGATGGTTATGGTTTAATAGCCTGGCTCACACATTTTCAGCACAGCTCAGTCAGCAGTATTAAGTCCTAGGTTAGTTAAAGTAGCATATTTCCCAAGTAGGTAAGTATTTCAGAAAAATCACATTGCATGATAGTTATTTTTTCTCACCCTTTTAGTTTTTCTCAGACCTCCAGGTTTCTATAGTGACACTCTATGGAGTGGCTCAGCAAAAACCTTCATATGGTGACCCTCAACATGACCCCATTAAAAAGGAATTAGAGCAAGCCCAGGGCGTTTTGGAAATATCACTTTCCTTACCCTCCAAATGGACAAGTAGTATTCTCAGTTTCTGCTTTTGCTATATATACAGCCCCAAGTTGGATTTTTTCCATTAATTAATATTGGCTATTATAAATGCTAGTATTCCTCTCTACACCTGGTTCTCTCAAAGGAAAAAGTTCCGGCAAATTCACCCAGAAAAGAGTTAATTGTATCCCACTACAAATTTGTGCCGCTTCTTCCTAAAATATACAATCCCAGAGTATGACTGAAAAAAATAGAAAATCTGTACTCTTAGAATTTCTTGTATTAGGACATCTTGTAAACATGATCTTAAATGCCACTGGTAATAATGAGGCTACATGCCCCCTGTAGCAGATCTCTTTCTGTACCTGCATTGTTTCTCACAATGTCACAGAAGGATGGAGCCAGGTGATAGACTTTGGTAGTTATGGTACAGGGGCATTGTTTGCTGCTCGGAAGCAGCAATGAGACCAGAGGAATCTGTCTCTCACAATATTGTATTGTTTCTTTAGAAGGCATCTGCCAGGACATTGCTGGAAAAAGCAACAAAATATGATGCTGTCAACACAGGTCACTGAATGCCATCAGATACCAGATTAATTTCCATGCAGTGCCGAGATCTGCACTAGAAACCTAGAGCAAAAAGGCTGGGTGTGCAAGGGCAACGCTGAGCCATCCCATCATGGACACACTTGCAAAAGACAGATAAGGTCAGCTTGAAGGCAGAGTTCCTAAATGATAGATCTATTTCTCCCTCCAAACCTTTTTTAAAATGCAAATGTAAATCTGATTGACAAAGATGCTTTGCACTGGTTAAAAACGAAAACCATTTTTCATCGCCAAACATATAATTTTCTGCTCATAGAGATCGCATCTTTAATTACAAGCTGCTGCAAACGATCTTATTATCATTAACTGTCAAATCTTGAAAAAGCATAACTCTTATTGCCCTCAGTGTTCAAATACTCCACCTTTCTAACTAAACTACCTAAGACTACATACAGTAAAGCTATTCAGATCATATACCACAGCTGCTAAATGCTTCAGTTCCTATAACGTAAGCCAACCATATTTTTTATTATGATACAAATTATAACAACTATCCCTACTACAACTGTGACTGAAGAAGGAGATATTAAAAACATTTTTAATGAGGTAATAGCACAGCCATTGCTAATGATGATTACTGGTATTATCCTTGCAATCATTTTTAATGAATGCTCACTAGCACAAACTCTTCACTAGCTCAACTTGCCTAAATTAATCTCATCACAATAATAAACAGGATTTAATAAACTACCATGACCTCAGCATAATTTTACTTACTGCTTTATCATTAGGATTATTTATTGCAGCTACTAAGATATGATTTTTTTTCAGCTTTTGATAACAATTCACATTTAAAATACTCATTCTTTTGGGGGTGTGTGTATATATATATATGTATTATTTTTCTTCACTTATAAAATGTTTCTGTTATCCCAGAATATAAGTAAGGTTTACTACTCACTTACAAATTAGTTAAAGAAACATTTCACACCTCCAGCCTTTCAAGGGGATCAAAGTGCTCCTATAGTATGGACCTACACTCACTTGCAAGTGAGTAACATGGAAATATCCAGTCTCAAAACTGTTTGACTCACAGACATTAGCAGCTTTTAGTTGCATTTTAGCAATGATATAAACTGGAGCTATATGTCATAGCAATATGACTGCTCCTTTTGCAATGTCTGAAAATCTTCTGTAATAGGTACGTAAGGAGAACAGAGGATATAAGCTCTATTAACCATGTCATGGCACATGGTTTTGTTCACACATGAGAAATCCATGTTGATTTAATTCTCCTTACATCACTTGTAAAAAATGAGAAAGTTTTTAAAAGGAAAAAAAAAAAAAAAGCCCTTGAAGACAGTCTGTAAACAACAAATTTTCAATTTGAATATCTTGATAGCAAGTGAAACTTGTTTAAGCGAGCCCTGCTGCACCCGTACAAATTACAATTACCCTAAGTTCATCAAGAGACAGGGGAACTATTGTATATAAATGCCCAGGAAATTCAGAATCTGGGGCTTTAAGTAGAATATAGGTATTAATAATATTAGTACTAGCTACAAAAAAGAAGCAAATGACTCATGAAAATATCATATGCAATAGCCTAGATATATGACTTTGTGCCTCCATACTTTCAGATTTTCAAATTTCTCCCAAGTGAACAGAGTTTCACAATGAGCTGTTTAACACGTAGATTACCCTGCAGTGAAACATAGAAAATTTCACACCTTTCAGAGCTGCTGATTGCAGACACCAAGACAAGAATAGTGCAAATGAAACAAGCTAATGTCCTGGTCAACTGTGGATCTACAGCATGTTTAATTTAAAATGAAATCCATACCCAGCAAAGAATAGAAACTGTAACTTTTAGTTCTATACATAATTTATAACAACCTTAAGGCATTTGCAACATCTGAAATTAAATAGGAAATGAAATTATTCCCTCAAGGTGTTGGGGCTGATGTAAGAAATGTATTTAAAAATAAGTACACAAATAGTTCATACTGTTATTGTGTGTATTACTCAGCAGAACACATTACCGGTCCCTTGCCACACTTCTTAAGATACTACCTTAAGCATCCTGAGCTTAAACTACCTCAATGCCTCCAGCACGCTCCCAGCTGCCCCTTAGAGCAGCATTCTTGGTGTGGCAAATTGCTTCTCCTGTCATAAATCTATAAAGAACACACTAGGGCTTTACAACTGCTGAAGACTAGGTTAAAGCTTTCTCTCCCTCTTTTCGTTTTTTTTTTTTTTTTTTTTTTTTTTGTTTGTTTGTTGGTTTGTTTTTAATTAAGTGCAGAAACTAAATCTGCTATAATTATGGAGTATAAATGAAGATATTCCCTTTCCATTGAGCCCTGCCTCAGATAACCCTCAGACTTTTAGGAAATATGCTGATGCTCTCAGATCCCAGCATGAACCAAGAAAATTACTCCCCCTTGCAAAACCAGAAAACAGTGGATACCTGCAGCCTCGAAGCTTCCATCAGGAAAGCAATGCACACCTGCCAAACCAGGCAGGGTTTTCAGCACACACCTCAGCTCCAGGGTTGCAGAGTAAGCCTCAGCTTTGGGTTGGCAAATGCTTTTAGCCCACAAAAGTGACAAAAGATGGGAATTCAAAAAGTGGAAAGAATTCACGGCCAGTTATCATGGAAGGTCTAGGACAAGAGGGATGGACAGTTTTAGTAGGGGAGCACTGTACCAGCCCCATTATTTATTACCCTTCACTTCCTACTGAAGTAAACATTTTAGTAGAGTTGCATTTATTTAAATGCCATACTGGCTACCAAATAGTATTTGATTCCATTGGCAGTTATGATGTAATAGCTCATGAGTTCATTCCATGAATTTACTTATCGCATGAAAGTACTTGCCCCAAAACAAATTTTGATCATAATGAGAGCTTGTATTGGCACAGAAAAATTAAGTGGAAATGTTCTTGTCATATCAGCGTGAAACTAATCACATCACAGCTAACAGCAACATATAGGGATATTTATTAAAGTATAGCCAAATCTTAAGGCCATGGAGGAGGGTTATTTTGGGGTTTATTTCAATACCATTTTGATATTAGAATCCTGTCTAATCTGCCTCAACATTACATGCTCAGTTAAAGTATTTAACAGTTATGTTCACTAGAAAAATTCAGCTTTATGAATGTGAGAATATAAGTCATTAATCATTAATTATAAAACTAACTGAAGAGCCAATACCATCGGGTTGACATATTACATCGTTAGAAGAGACATGAAACCACAATGTAAGCAATAAGTGGACCAAATTATTCTAAAAATTGTTTGATGGGATGGTTTATCTGTTCAGACAACACCATCTGAATTAGAATTGATAATCTGGTTTGAAATGAAGCAGGGTGAAGTGATAGCTGTGGTGTGGCAGAGCGCAGCTCTGACAGCCAAAAGAGTTGGAAGGAGCAAGGGTGGGGTGGGAGGTGGGTACCAACTCAAGGCGACCAGTCCAAGAGTGTCCAGCCCTGACACTCCAAAGCCAACCCAAAGAGCTGTAGCTTTATTCACTGCCATCTAATTCACACCATCATACCACCTGTGTACATGACAAGTCTGGTGTAGGTACCTAGGAAAGGTCTTGCAATACACTTACCTACGTAAAGCTCATTCTGGGAACTTAATTTGAGTCCTATCTGCGTCAAAGGCAAGATTTGCACTGTCTGGAGAAGAAAAAAAACCTATGACAATTAAAAAAAAAAAAAATCCAGCTTAGATAGAAGAAACATCTCAGTGCTCTGGAAGCAGAATTTAATGACTTCTTTTATCTGCGGGTTTTGTCCCTCACAAAGTCTCAGTTTGTTCCTCCTCTATTGTTTTCTAACTTTTCCAATTATCTTGGGGAGGCATCAGTTTGTTTTCAAAGTCAGATATTAATTTAAAACAATGCTTTTAGCAATTCTACTTGTTTCTTTCTGAAGGTCTTTTTAATGGCATAAGCATCTGCATAGCCCATCAATCTTCTCTCTCTGATATCTTGAGAGCTACCTCTGTCATTATATGAGGGCTGCTTCAAGAGCATTTATTAATTCAAAAGATTCAGATATCTCATTATGCATTACCTGGAGAGCATCTTACTGACTGGGGACACATACTTAAAGTTGGCTACAAATGTCACCAACTTTATTTTTCCTCTCTCACACATACACATCAAAACACACACACACACACCAGAAACCCTCAGATATAATGTAAATATTATAAATACTACTTTATTCTTTACAGATTAACAGTATTATCAACATACTGGGCAAAGTAAAATGCCTTATGAGCGAGAACTATATAGAAGCATGCCATATTACACAGAAACATGCTCTTGGGACTCCCTTACAGATAAAGAAAATTTCTTTGTCTGTACTCGCGTCCTGTGGAATACTACACCACTAAATTCAGATATTAATTGAGATCATCCCGCCAATCCACCATACTGGCATTCATGACTGTTTGTAACTGTTTTTTGTTACTGAACAAAGATTTGATGGAAGGAGTGGAAAAAGGAGACTAACATCTCTTGGTCCTCTCCAAGGCATGGACATAACTACTCTCAGTCCATTTTCTCCACCCAGCAAAGAAGCAGATACTTGTAGATATCCTGCCACCTGTCTTTGTTATCAAAATAGTAAATAAAAATAATAGAAATTTAAGACTAGAGAATAAAAATCAGGAGGAAATTAGCAACCTGAATAACCCAAAATTTCCCAAATGGTGCCAGGAAGAATTATTTTTTTTCCCTGGAGGTGCATGTAGTTTCTGCTGCACATGAATAAAATCATTTTACCTGCTCTACAAGCCTCACTCTGGGAGCACCGCATCCCACAGCAATCATAACCAGTCACTACACACTTCTGCCAGCTTTGTAAAGGCTTTGCTTTTCACCCAGCTTCAAGCTGGAGCTGGGCAGTCCTGCAGCTTGATAGAACCACAGAGAAGGCAATACTGCCATTTGGAATAACCAGTAGCTTTAAAAAATTGCTTCAGCCTTCTTCCCAACGAACACAGATGAGCTTTCTAAGTGCACCAAGCAACAATGGATATGATGCGCCAATTTTGTGTCTGGCTTAAGCACCAGACTATTTACACTGTCCTCCTGCCTCTGGTAGTTCTTAACACAACCAGAAACTGAAAGTATTTGTAAGAGTCCAGTAGGGGGTTTTGTTTCATTTTGAGTTTGGTTTTTGTTTGGTGGGGTTTTTTTGGGGTTTTTTTTTTTTCAGGGGGGAAGGTTTAATTGATTTTTTAAAATCTTTTAAACATTCATAAGCTGACACAACTGTCTAAGGAAGAGCTTCACTGGGATGTTATTAATTGCTCCTGGACATTACACATCACTCCTTAAAATTACTGTGGATAAGCTGTTTCAGAGCTGCAGAGCCCACTCAAACTACACTGTCTCCTCAAGTGTTAAACGACACAGGTCATTACTAATTCAGTAACTAATTATAGTATCTTTGTAAGACCCACCAGTTATATCCTTAAGAAAACTGGAAGAACAGAATGAGGAAGAGAAAAAAAATTCTCTATCATTCACTCATTAGAGTTACTAGTGCAACACTCCAGATGTTGTAGATTTAAAAAAATATTGAAATATAGCAAAAAATTAAGAGGTCACATCAGAAAAAGATATGTATAAATATTGTACTTTAAAAAACAGAGAGTATTAAACAGCTGAGGGAAGAGATGAGTAGGGTAGTCACACATCTGAACACATTTAATTGTATATTAGAAGAACAATATCCACATTCTTTAGCTTAATTGAGCCTTGTGAATATTACCTAAAATTTGGGTCTCTTTTGTTGTAATAAAAACAATGAAACACTACATTGTCCATGGTAATCACGCAGAGAGTATTACCAATAGCTAGAAATCTAAGAGACATTTCCTGATTGGTTTCCCACATTGGTCAGTCTGTAAAGGTTGATAACTGAACTCAAACATGAAAATTAACATTTAAAATTCTGCTACAATTATCTTTTAGTTAAAGACAGTAGGTTGCAAATGATTAATTATATTAAATCACATTTTGCAATTCCAAGGAAATCCTGGCTCACAAAAAATAAACAAACTCTCTATTTCTTAAAAAAAAAAAAAAAAAAGAAAAAGGTTCCAGACACTTTTTAAAGTGAGTTCCAGAGTAATAGCCCATATCTGTGACCTTACCTTGAAGGCCACTATACACCTGAATAGAATGTCTGTATTGAAAATGTAACAGAATTGGGATATAAGTATTAGAATGTCATATTTCATACCCTGTTATAAAGATGGCATTGGATAGACTGCATTGAAGAAAAAATACAACCTTTAAAGATGGCAAACTTAAATTAATAGTTGAATCCATGCATATCTTATTTAAAACAGTGCTGCTTTGCCTGCTCCAGCAATACAATACAGTGAAGCTTTGAGAAGTGCTTGTAAAATAAGCACATGAAACAAGTTTATCATATATTCCAGAAGTACTGAAAAATTATTGCAACTTACCTTCTCTGTGCCAGGCCAAAAGCTGTTATTGGGTACTAAGCAAAATGAATGCTACGTGCTACACTATTACTACTAGCCTGGAGAAGAGAAGGCTGTGTGGAGACCCCATAGCAGCCTTCCAATATCGGAAGGGGATCCACAAGGATGCTGGAGAGGGACTCCTCTTTAGGGACTGTAGTGATAAGACAAGGGGTAGTGAGTTCAAACTTAAACAGAGGAAGTTCAGGTTAGATATTAGATATAAGGAAGAAGTTCTTTACTGTGAGAGTGGTGAGGCACTGGAACAGGTTGTCTAAAGAAGTGGTAAATGCTCCATCCCTGGCAGTGTTCAAGGCCAGGCTGGATGGAGTCTTGGGTGACATGGTCTAGTGGAAGGTGCCCCTGCCCATGGCAGGGGGGTTGGAACTAGATGATCATAAGGTCCTTTCCAACCCTAACTATTCTATGATATTCTATGATTCACAACACTGCCATTTTTCAACCAACTCCCACCTAAAGCCAGGAGCACAGAGCTAAGCATGAGCCCTTCCTACCTTTACATCAAACTTCCCTTCACCTCAAGAACTAATTATTAGGCTTCCCTTTAATTTCTGACTGCATTAAAGAAATTTAATTAGGCCAAAATTGAAAGCAGCTGAAAATGCAGAGCCTTTCTTCTCCTGCATTAATTTACAGGTTTGCTTGCATTAATGTTAACTGATTACCAATGAGTTGCATTTTATTTTCTAAATCATCACAGTGAATTGTAATCAGTGACATTAGTACCAGATTAATATGAGCTAATTCAGGACCAAATTCTGCTTCCCATCACATGGTGGTGAACTGAAATCGCATCACAGAGAGCAGCAGAAGTTAGCCTGAATGTGTCTGGCTTAACAGGGATGGGGATCTTGCTTATATTACTAGACTGTAAAGTTCTGCTGCCTGCTTAGCAGCTGGAAAACACGGAGCAAATTAAAGGGTCTCAGACTTCCCCGCAGAGGCAATTCTGTAGGAAAATTATCATTTTAAGTTTTTTCCAGAGCACTATCCTGCAGCAGATGCAGTTTGCTGACAGTCACTTCATACAATTATATTTGCAATGGGGATGAGTCTTGAAACATTATAGTTTTTATTTAATTTTAAAGTAATCTTTATCCTTAAGAGGAAAAAAAACCCCAAGTCATGCAGATGTTAGTGTTTGCATTATCTGAATGTTTCCAGTCAGTGCCATTTAAAGCAGCATTTTTAGCAGAAGTTGGTTTCCTGCCCAGAATATGGTTGTGCAGAAATCATACAAATCATTGTCAAGTACATGCTTTTGTTCTTGTGAAAGCACTCTGAATTAAACCCATTGCTGAATAATGAGGAACCTGCTTCATCATTTCCTTGCTCTTGTGCAGCTCAGTGTCCCTTGTTTTCATATTTCCACCCTGTTCCCTTCAGGTTTTTTATTTTCTAATCAAACCGCTATAGGGCTGGGTTGCAGATGGGAAAAGCTCAGAACTGACATAATTATTGTAATGCATTCAGGTACCTAATGAAAACAAATCTATCAGCAGCTCCATTCCCCACTCCTGCCCGGGGGATTTCTCAGAGCTGTGTGATTTTTTTTCTGTTTCAGGAAAATATTCACATTTCTGATCATGAATTTGGACAAAATAATCACCATCTCAGAAAAATCATTAATTAAATATGCAGGAAAAAAAGCATGATTAGGTTAATCAAAGCATTTGTTCTGATGATTTGGAAATGCTGCTTTTTTGTTTCCTTTTTTTTTGCTGCAATTACATTTCTAAAGAAAATTATTACTACTTCAGGGAAGAGAAATCTTTCCATTGTGAGATTGTCAAAACCAGCAACATGGGTACTGGGACAGCTTCAAATACTTTGCACAGAGTGCTTAGTGGCCCCACTCCTCTCACAAATCCTTCCCAATTCTCCCTTTGAAATACATAAACTTTCCCCAATTGGTTCATTTTCCTGCATGCATGCAGATGTGTGCTGGGTTTGGCTGGAATAGACTTAATTTTCTTCCTAGCAGCCTTTTTCTACCACAAGTGTTGATCAGGAGGGTACAATTTGTTGCTAACAGAGGGCAACTGTTGGGGTCAAGGCAAGTCCTGGGCATGTGGACCAGCCCAAAGAGTTTGGAGGTCCACAGCAAGGAGGACAGAGACCCTCAAAACCCTCCCAATGACTTGGGAGGATGAGGGTGGAATTGGGAAAAGCATGAACTCTGTCCTTGTAGCAACCAAGATAAGCAGTTTTATGATTAATTATGTTTATCTGAGCATCTGTGTAGCTTCATAATCAAATTAATTTATAGAACAAAACAAAAGACAAGTTCCTATGGCATTAGGAAACACCATGATGAAGAAGAGAAAAAGTGTTTTTAAATTTTCTCATAACCAAAGCCTGAGAGTACATTCCGTAAGAATACTTTTTATTCCATTCAAGATATCCGTATGTTTGCACACACTGATGCATGAAAGCAGTGGTTTGGAATGTTATTACATCTCAACAGCTGTTTGTTACTTTTCATTAGAAAGGGACAGACAGTGGAAATAATACTTCTAGGGAAAACCAGAACCAAAACCTGGAGGATATTTTGATAGCCATGCTTACCAGATATTCTGTTTATAAAAATGAAAGGGTTTTTGACAAAGCATTACACCTGTGGAATTTGAGAGAGAAATCTTTTCCTTTCCCTAGCTGTTTCTCACCGTTGCAGCCATCCTACACTGTGATAGTCAATATGGGACCACTGCATTTGAAGAAGGGCACTGAACTGAAAAGCAAAGTTATGAGACCTTCATCATGGGATGCAGCCTGGAGCCATGTGCCCTTGGAAACTCAATCTTTGCCTCTGCAAGCGCGTCAGGGAAAAACTCCAGCCCCAGGCAGCCCAGTTCTGCAACATATTGGGAATTGCCTGACATTAGGCACTGAGAGCTTTGCAGCTTCCCAGACATATCACATGGCAGTCCAGTGGCCAAAGAAAAGGTTACAGCCAGAAAAAAATACCCAAATTGCAGAAAGACTCTGAATGACACCAATGAAGGAGGAATCCCATCCTCTGGCTTTAGGTAGACCCAAGATTTCTTCTGCAAAAGGGTCAATATCAGTTATGTTTGCTCCATCATTTGATGGACAGTAATAAAAGACTATGGAAAGTGTGGTCCCCTCTCACTTCCAGAAAGCAATGCAGCCTTTACAAAGTTTTTAGTAATATTTTCAGCCTGCTATTATACTTCAGAGTCTTACGAGTGATTTGCATTTTAACCTTTCTTTTATACATGCTTTGTAGGCTCTTCATAAAAGTAGGCACCGAAGTGAATACTGGGGCCCTCCTTTTGTTCGGGGAGTGAAAAGATGTGCTGAAGCTTGTTGCAGACTTCGAATATGTAGCTTTTCAGACATATTCTGGTTTTATGCAATTCAGGCTATTTCCAATAAGAACCAATGAGCACTCTTGAAATATTGAACTTGAGAAAAACATTGAGAGGGAGAGAGGATGATGATTAAGACTAGATTAAAAGATGATGATTAAGAGGACACAGTCTCAGAATAACTGGAAATTAGAACTCTAACAGAAATGAAAGGGCAGCCTGGGGGTGGAAGATCACAGCCACACAAGGTTCAATGGGACAACTCGGGTGTGCGAGGGCTCTCCTGGCCATGGTGGCTCACTCTGGCTCTAGCAACCCTTCTCCAGAAGCAAAAACAGATTTCATACTAGTCCAGAAAAACATAAGGATTCAGGATTCACCAAGGCAGATCTCACCAGTTGTGAGCTTACCTGGAACATGGGTTTTTTCTTGGTTTGTGGTCAGGTTTTTTGGCAGGTGGTGGGGGATAGGGCAGGGAGGACTTCTCGTGTCCTGTTGGTGACCAAATACCTTTTCTTCCCTCTCCCCCCCCCCCCCTTTTTTTTTATTTATGGAGCATTTTTATTACTTCAGGATTCTGCAAGAGTTAATTGACCTATTCTCCCAACGGCATGCAGGAATCCTTCCCAGCAGCACAGTGTAGGAGAAACAGAGCTGTCTTTCCATATCCCAGACCAGCAGAAGCCAACAGAGTGCCTCTCTCATCCTCTGCCTCCATAATGACCTTTTCTGGGAGCTAGGTTTTGCTGTATCTTCCTTAAATTATTAGGCTCCTTTGCTACCTTAGTCATCTCTTCCTTAGTCATCTTTTCAAAGATACTTAACCGATCGTGAACTGATGTACAAGACGGCTACTGATTTCCAAAGAGTCCTACTGAATTTGATGTTTCTAATAGGAGGTATCAGCAGCAAGGGTCATTTTTGTCTAATTGTTGTATTTTGGAAAGCTTTCAGAACCCTAATGCTAAAACAAACTCTTTTTTCTCTCCTGTGCATTGCTCACTTACTGACTCCTCCAGCAACAAAGCAGGCTGTGTTTTCACACTGGATACCAAATGTCAGTGATTATTCAGTTTTTTGAAAATATTCATAATCATAAGGAAATAGGAAATCACTCTTTGATGGTGTATTGAAACAACAAAATAAATCACCAGTCCTCAGGAGCACTTTTTTTTTTATTGCCAAGACTCAAAGCAGCAAATACAAAAACACGTTAATTTTCACTGCTTCCTCCACAGTTCTCTAAAATACTGGGAATGACATTGCCAACCCCTGCTAAGGAGTGAAAACGTGAAATTTATCACTGCCCTCTAGCAAACCCTCTGTTACAGGAATTACAAATAAACATGGTAATATTTCTTGAAATTAGGCCACTGAGTACCACCAGGCAAGTAGCCACAGTTCACCTTGACTTGCACAGGGTGCTGGAAAGAGCTACGGGGCTGGGACATCCAAACTCAAATATCGAAACTCAAAGTTAAATACTGAGATTACTTAGGAAGGTGGATAGATTAGTATTTTGACTAGAAATCAGATCCAAATGTTAGATCTCTGTTTTGGGAGGGCTGAACAAAGCATCCCTCTGCTTTCCGTGGTCTGATCAGATTTAAAACGTAACATCAGATATTCTGACATAAAACCCCTCTCCTACTAGGATTTTGTATTTTTAAGGATTAGCCATCAACTTCATGCATGTGAAGTTAAGTGTTCTTGTGAATTTGAGTCTAGGATGGTAGACTTAGAAAGAGAAGCCTGAACTGAGTTCCTGGGCTATATTTTACTGTTACCAATATGTGCTACTTACTACTCATCGATAATTCTGGTGGGGGAGAGAGGGATAATATAGGAAGCATAAAACTGTAGGCAAGCCCGGAAAAATTTCTCTCGGTGAGAAGAATCAATTTTCCCTTCTTTCATACAGGAAATGTTTATTGCACAAGAAGGTATTTGCTAAGCAGAAAAACCTCCTGCACTGGTTTAGCAGGCAGCAGGAAGTGTCATACAGGAAAATACTGCGAAAAATCTAGAAATTCAACAACTTCATATTTCTAAAAGGAAATAACCTTGCACCTGTTAATATGTTCCCAAAGCTGAACTGTATAGTAAGAAGCAATTTAATGAAAGACCTTATTTTTTCTTGAGCGTGGCCAAAAATTGTAATTAACCATAGAAGTATTATACATTTTTATATACTGCCAGTTTTTATAGCTATAGTCTAGCTATATAATAAAGCTATATACTTACTCACTGTTTTAATTATTATTCTACAGTTTAACTGATGCAAAAAGGAATGGCCGCTTAATGCCCACCAGCTTTCTTCTGTCCTGATACAATGTGGTTGCACCTGGGAAATTTTTATACCTAGAAGTCTGATTTTATTTAAAAGCATAATGCATATGAGATTGATTATAGTTTAGCATAATTCTGTGATATCACAACTGCATATTTTTTATAATATTGTTTCACTTGGATAAAATAACAGATGAGCACTCAGAATTTATGAAAAAGGTCTGAGTGTTTAGGTATCTTTCCTTGCATGACCACATATGTGAAAAAAAGATACTGGAGTTTCTGTTTCAGTATCAGCATTCATTAAAAGAAGGATTAAACAGAACTAAAGAGAAGAAAAAATCATCACTTAAGGGGGCCTAGAAGATTGCTGGAGAGGGACTGTAGCAACAGGACAAGGGGAATGGGTTTAAACTTAAATGGGGAAGTTCAGGTTACATATAAGGAAGAAGTTCTTTACTGGGAAGATGGTGAGATACTGGAACAGGTTGCCCAGAGGAAGTGGTAAATGCTCCATCCCTGGCAGTGTTTAAGGCCAAGCTGAACAGGGCCTTGGGCAACATGGTCTAGGGTGTGGTGTCCCTGCCCATGGCACGAGGGTTGGAACTAGATGTCTTAAGGTCCTTTTCAACCCTTACTATTCTATGATATTCCCATACTTACTGAAATTTATGTGTAAAAGATTTATAATCAAACACATGTTTATATTTTAGTATGAAAAAAGAAACTAAATGTCTTGAAATATTAATAATGTTATGGCATGACTTGACATTCCCTCTGAAAGACTTATGACTGGAGATTTTAATTTCTTGGCATTGTACATTTATGCCTTTACTCCTCCTGCATATCTAAATAAACATGTCTTCCAGACAAACCTTATAAAAATAAGAATGTGCCAGTTGGCACCTTCTGTGAAACCACAAGTTCTGCTTTTATCTCTTATGGGATAAAACCATACATACAACTGCAATGAACATGATAAATCACAGAATTATAGAATAGTTAGGGTTGGAAAGGACCTTATGATCGTCTAGTTCCAAACCCCGTGCCATGGGCAGGGACACCTCGCATTAAGCTGTGTCACCCAAGATCCCTTCCAACCTGGCCTTGAACATGGCCAGGGATGGAGCATTCACACATTATCCCTAGTCTGTCCTTTGTTTGCTACATACCTATAGACGCCCTCCCTGTTATCTTTCACATTCCTTGCCAGATTTAATTCTAACTGGGCCTCAGCTTTCTTGACCTGGTCCCTAGCTTCCCAGACAACATTCCTGTATTCTTCCCAAGCCGCCTGTCCTCGCTCCCACCTTTTATAAGCTTCTTTTTTCCCCTCTAAGTTTCCTCAGCAGCTCCTTATCCATCCATGGAGGTCTCCCAGCCCTCCTGCTGCATTTCCTTCTAGTCAGGATGCAACACTCCTGAGCTTGAAGCAGGTGATCCTTGAATATCAACCAGCAGTCTTGGGTCCCCCTGCCCCCTAGGGCTTTATTCCATGCAACCTTACTGAGCAGGTAAGGTACTGAGCCTCCTGAAGAGGCCAAAGTCTGCTCTCTTGAAGTCCAGGGCAGTGAGCTTGCTGCATGCCTTTCTCACTGACCCAAGGATCTCGAACTCAAACATCTCATGATCACTACAGCCAAGGCTGCTCTGGAGCGTCACATTTCCAACCAGTTCTTCCCTGTTGGTGAGCACAAGGTCAAGCATGGCCGCTCTCCTTATCAGCTCCTCTATTACTTGCAAGAGGAAGAGGCCTTCCACACAATCGAGGAACCTCCTGGACTGCTCATGCCAGGCTGTACTGTCCCTTCAGCAAATATCAGGATGAAGTCCTCCATGAGGACAAGGGCCTGAGAGCGTGAGGCTGCTCCTATCTGTCTATAGAGCACTTCATCCACAGAGCCCTCCTGATCAGGCGGTCTGTAACAGACCCCCCCAGTGATGTTCCCCATCGCTGTTCTCCCTTTGACCGTGACTCACAAGCTCTCTGTTGACTCATCACCTGTCCCCAGACAGAGTTCCATACACTCCAGCCTATCACTGACATAAATACCTACTCTCCCTCCCCATCTGCCTGGCCTGTCTTTCCTAAAGAGCCTATAACCTTCCATTCCAACACTCCAGTCATAGGAGCCATCCCACCATGTTTCTGGGATGCCAATGATATCATATCCCCTTAGACGTGCACACATCTCTAATTCCTCTTGTTTATTCCCCATACTATGGGCATTTGTACAGAGGCATCTGAGCCGAGCTCCCAATGAAGCCAACTCATTGGCTGGAGCAGCTGAAGTAACTCTGCATCACTCCAAGCATTTATTACAGGTGCTGGCAACTGACTGGGAGCGTCAGGAGGATCTGATGCCCCCCTCCCCCAAGACATCTAGTTGAAAGCCTTCTTGACCAGCCTAGCAAGCCCCCTACTAAATCAGCTCCTTACTGATTCCCGGGCTACTGCTGTCAATATCACTAGCACCCACATGGACCACTAGAAGTGGGTAATAGCCATCGCGACTTACTAGTTCCGGCAGCCTCTCACCAGCACCCCTGATCCGAGCCCCTGGTAGGCAACACACCTCCCTCGAGATCAGGTCAGGCCGACGGATGGGTGCCTCTGTGCCCTGCAAAGTAGAGTCATCTACTGCTATGACCCGCTGCTTTTTCCTGGAGGCGCCAGTACTGATCCTCTTTACTGGTGCATCAGCAGGATGTTCATTTGGTGCGGTGGGTTTTTCCTCGTTAGCCCCCTGCAGAGCTGCAAAGCAGTTCTGGGTGGGGATGTCGGATTTCAGAGGAACCCCTTGCTTTTAACTGTCCTCTTCCTCCTTTTGCTGTTGTTTTATTTTCTTTTTGTTAGTAGCTCCCAGCTTCCTGCATTAACACCCTCCTTCTTTCCGGTATGTGCTATGGTGGACACTTGTGGACCCTGCACAGTCTGGGCCTGGAGCAAACAGTACAGCTCCCTCCCAGCTTCCCTGACATCTTCTAGCTGCTGACAGTGTCCCGCAGTTCAGCCCCTGCTGCAGGAGGGCCTCCACCAGGGCGCACCGACCGCAGCACCGCCCATCGTGCACCCTCGCCTCAAGAGACCAGCGGAGGCACTTTCTACCCCCCGAGCTCTGCGCCGCAGCCTCCCCTCCCCTCGGTTCTGTCCGGTGCCGCCGCTGCCACCGCCTGGGCAGCCGGAGCAGAGCTCCCGCAGCAGGCCCTGCCCTGAGCCGAGCGCTCCCCGCCCCGCCCGCTGCCCGCCCGCGCTGCCGGCGCCAAGGGCCGCGCCCCGGGCTGCTCCCGCGCTCCCCGGGGCGGGTTCTCCCCGCTCGGGCGGTGCCTCCCTCCTGGCACCGGCCCCGGTGAGTCCCTGCGCGCGGCAGCGGAGCTGCGGACCCTGGGCGAGGGCTGGCGGGAGGCCGGGGTCGCTGGGGCGCTCTCGGCGTTTGGAACTGGGGCTCTAGGACGCGGCTTTGCCCCTCGCTCCGGTGCTGAAGGCTCCTCTGTGGAGCTGCTCACAGCGGCAAATGACCGTTATGTTTGTTATCCTTTCAGTAGGCTAGAAAGGAAAATCCACTTTTGACACCCAGTTGATTTCAGTTATTACTGTAGTAACTGGAGGCATTTCCATAGCTTATGGCCTCTTGGTGGTGGCTGTTACAAACCCAATTCTTCAACAGCTATTGTAACCCACTAGTCATATCCAAATACAGCCAGCTGCATCCCATCTTGAATGCCTCGTAGACAAGGGTGAGAGGCTCAGGTTCGCATTTGGCTGTGGGGCATTTCTTTTACAGATACAGTAATGAGAATTGTTTAAGTGATATTTAGAAGTTTGGAGTATATTTTATTTTGTTTTACTTTATTTATTTTCTATTTCCTTATTTTTATCATGCATAGCAATGGGAAAAGAATAAGCCAAAGGGGAGTGTTTTCCAAAGTCTCATGCACAACCTTCAGATGAACCCTTTGCCAAATGGAAGGGACGTGTGCCCCAGTCTGGCTCATCAGCAGGACTCATGTCCCCTATTAGGGGCATAGCTCTGCAGGACCTTGTAAAAGGGACATCAGATAATATCATTAATCAGGGAAACAGAAATAACACTGACTATCTGAGGTTTTGAAATTTAAACTGAGGTACAAGTGAAAAAATGTTGGAGATGTTATACTGTATTGATTGGTATTTTTTTTTAAATATCTTTTATTGTAATTATATCTAAACATGGCACTATAATGCTTCTATATGCAGGTGGTTAAACAGGTTAAAAAAAGGAAAAATACCCTTTGTGTTCCTTGCAAAGAAAACACAAAGGGAGCAACCCTGTGAAATTTTCCAGACACCATGCACAGCAAAAATTGTGTAATCAGCTAATGTCTGACTTCTAATTGACAGCTAGCAATGCAGTCCTTAAACTTCCTGTGTAAGCTGAGTTAGCAAAGGAGTGCTGGTGATTTTCCGTGGCAGGATGTGCGTTGCAAACTGATTTGGTACTTGCTCATTCTACGTTATTTCTCAGTCAGAACAATCTGAGCTGGGCTGTTTCAGCGCCCTTGTGAGCAGAGATACAGAAGCCTGTTGTCAGTGCCTTTTTGTTTTTCAGAGGTATGTGGTAGCCGAGGAGTATTAGAAAGTGGCACATCTGTATCTAGAGGGTATCTCTGTGTCACCCTTGTATATTCAAAACAGGTTTTATTTATTGCTGTTGCTTCTTGAGTTTAAGCTCTCTGGAGTTACCTTCACTTTTTCATCTTCAATACAGTTTAAGTTGAGTTTCTGAGTGTTTGAATATGTCTGCACCTGTGCCTGAATCAAAAGGCAGAACACGCTCCTGAGCTGAGATGTCAAAAACCAAGAAAATGGGCTGAAACCACCCCAGATCCTCAACTCTTAAAGACTCTACAATTCTTCAAATACTACTTGTGAAGCATTTAAAAAAAAAAAAAAGAATGAGCTCCTTGTTTCATCTCGGGAGCACGAGCACATTTAGTAGGAGAGACACTGCAGGGCTGCACTTCATCTGGTTTGTCACTCTTTGCAAAAACATGCTGAAGTTCAAAGGAAAGGAGGCTGAAATGTGTAAGATATTTAAGTTTTTAAAAAATTATGTATTTTCTGCTGGTGTAAAATGAACTGGAGATGGAACTACAGCTGGCTCCTTGTGCACAACATTATTTGCCTAACTCCTCACCATAATTACAGATTAAAGCATATCATCCTATTTCCAACACAACAATAAGTGCTGAACTATGTAATATCTTAATTATCCTAATTCTCATAGTCATCAATTTAATATTTATCCCTAAAAATCCTCAAATTGATGCACATCACATTTATTTGTCTTCACCAGGACTTACTCTATGTGCAATCTTAACTAAAGTTCAGGTTATATCTGATGTATAATTAAAGAATCATCATTAGATAAGCAGTGAGCATTTCTACCTGTGTTACAGCTGGTGGAATACAAATACCAGAGCTGTTCTCTTGTATGGTGGCCCATGAGAGGGTTTATTTACACAGAAGCTGCCTTAACAAGTAAATAAAGATATAAAACCAGAGATAATCTTGTTAAATAAAGTGGACCACAAAAGATGCACCACAAAGTTAGCAATAACACCATTTTAACACCATTTACTGTTAAGAGAAAATACAGATTTAAATAACACCTAAAACTGCAAATTTTGAGCCTTCTGAGAAAGCTGGAAAACCTTCAGCTGCCCAGTAACTGCAACACACGTCTGATAGCCAAGCAGCTGGTTAAAGTTTATAGCCCAGGTTATGGGAAGGATCAGACTAATAGTCATAATCTGGCTTTTAAAAACACATAAACCTGTACCTCAGCCTGTATGTCCCTGGGTTTTCATAGAAATGGTGAGATTTTTTCACAAAGTCTATAGTAGTGATCCATAGAAGTGCTCTCCTAGCGTGGGATTCCTGAAGCCACAAAACTCTCATTACCAAAGCCAGAGAATTTCAAGTATATCAAATATTTTGATTTTGCTTTAGTAGGGAGTCACATGACAGAGTTAAAAATGAAACAAAAATTATTGCAGTAAAATATAATAGAGATGTCCCAAAAGAGCGGCGTTAACCTAGCTGATGAAGTTCAGGATCAAGCAACAAAGGAATCCAGAGAACCTAAATTCACTCCATCTTATAAAGTTCTATAGATGATTTACATTAATTTTAATATTGTTTTTCTAAAACCTACCAGTATATGCAGAACATCAAAATGCATGAATATTGAAAATTATCTTCCTGGTCATAAACTAAAACAAATTCCAGTTCTCATCAGCAGCTGAAGTCCAACAGAGCTTACCTCTGCAGTTATTAATATCTTGTCACCAGCCAGACCATTGTTCATTAAATATTTATTAGCCATGTAGGAGATTTCAGCAGGGAAATATTGTGAACATTATGTTAAGCAGACAATACTTCAGTGTCGTCTCTTTTTCAGAATGTTATTCTGTGATGTTCCAAGGCAGGAAGATTCAGTCTGATGAAATACAGCTACTAAGAAACTGATGAAAAATTTAGACAAAAGGTGGTATCTATATTTTAACCTTTGATCAAACAAGCAGTTTTGGTATATAGGAATCTGTGCACATAAATATGCATGACATTGTTTTGTTTTAACTCAAAACAGCAGACTACAGCATCTCATCTCTAGAGATACAAGATACTCGAAGCTGGATAATAGTATTGGTCTTAGATGCAGTTTCTATGAGTGGTTTTTGGGATTGTAATGTCGCAGAGCAGATGTGGCAAATTCTTCCTGGAAATTACCTGGGATTTTTATATTTTCCCTATCCATTACTGTGCTGGTATAGAGCAATAGCAATTTAATAGTGCCCAAGCCCAGGTTTGGTGGAAGCACTTCTTAGTCTCCAGACTCATCTCAGCCATCTGACCCCCTCTTTTCCCAGCTGAGAGTACATAAGGATTGTCTGAGCTTGTGAAGAGAAGCCTGATTTCAACAGTAAAGGTAATGGGAAATTTGGACTGTGGGGGAGAAAAATAATCAGAAAACAGTATAGTGGTTGAATATTGAGCCAAAGGTCTCTCATTCAGTTGTAAGGGGACAAAATTATTTAGTTATAAGGGGCGCAACCTTGTTCTGACTTCATGAAAATACAAGAGATGCTAATGGAAATATGTTCTAGTTCAGTCATTGCTTTCCAGAAGGTCAGGGCGATAAGAAAACATAATTGCAGAATTGCCAGACTTGCAATAGGAAAATCATAACTCCATCATATACTGCAATAAAGCATGAATTGATTCCTACATATCAACTGTGTGAGTCCAGAGGTGTAGTCACCTAGAAGCTTATTTTCAAGGAATAAAATCATAAGGATTTTGACCATTTTAATTATAATCTGTGAGAACTAAGAACACAAGGAGCCTGAGCCATCTCTTCCAAAGCCTAAAATGATATTTTTAAATTCTTTCAGAATAAAATTGAACAGAAATATCCCTCAGGTTTCCACTCTGGAACATGGTCTAATACTGAAGGTTTCAATCTCAGATCAGCATGAAAAATTAAAATACTGATATCTTCCATGCTCTGGCAGCTTAATGCTGAGCTATAACTGCTTAACCATATGGTTCACCGTGTGCTACAGACTTGTTTCTCCCCAGGGGACAGGCTACGTGGCTCGGGTACTGCAGTCACATCTCTGCTGTGCCATCCCCCAGCCAAAACCATCCGGAAGAGATGGGGGCCAGCCCCCTCGAGGAGCTGTGCCATGCTGACAGGTACAGCTGAATGCCCATAGATACGCTGATAGAGATCTTCAGTCTACACTTAAAATATTTTTATCAGAGAAAAATCTTTAGAGAAGTATATTTCATCAAAAAGTTTATTTTCTTCTGAAAAATTAACCAGCCAGCTCTGAAAGACAGTTTTAAAAAACGGGTTATCCAATAAGTCTGGACCATTTTTAAGTATAGCATTGCATAAACTTAGCCCTTATGTGTAACATTTGTTGAGAACCTTTGCAAAGCTCCACCCTTTGGTTACAGCACTGGGACCATGGGCAGCCTTCCCATCACCTGGAAAGCAAGATGTTGGTGTGGGCAAACTCGCCTCATACCCTACTCATTGGGCTTCAGGCTTTGTATATGCACTCTTTATTTACAGAGCACAACATTCTAAGTGAATGCTACACTGCATAGGCTTTGCCTGAACTTTTGTAGTTTCATCCCTGTAGAGTTTTCTTCACTGTCAATTAACACCATGTGTTTTCTGGAAGCTGTTAAATAAAGTCATTTTTTTCTTCCTACCTTGGTGGATTTTGTTCAATAAACTGCCTTGTCTTGAGTGAAAGCACTGGTGAAGCATCCTGCACAGATTGTACACACAGTTTACTATTGCCAGGGAGATGGATATGCCAAGCTGGTGCCTAAATCCTGAGTGTCAGTGTTACAAATGGCACAAGCCAAAATGAAAGGTTCGTGGTGCAAAATACGCTCCTTTGGTTTCCTATTGAATTGTTCATTTTTGTTGTGCCTTTTTCTTGCACTTGGTCTTACAATATTTTCATGCACAGGAATCACCATGGTTGCTTGACTGTCCCTATAACTGGGGAGGTATTTTAACTTTGCAAGCAAAATGCTCTCCATCTCCCCTTTTCATCAAAACAATTATAGTAATGTAAAATGTCATGTCAGTAAGTAAAGTTTGCTGGTATTCTCCTAATTATGCAAAATTGCTTTCTCATCACTCTGTTTACCTCTGTTAAACCTAAGTTTCAAGCTATAATTGTTCCTTTGGGTTATCCAGAGAGGTGGATGCTGTGAAGCTGGCAGTTCACATCTGCCTCCATGCCATTCCCCCTCTGATCCCAGTGTCTCCAGAGCCTGCAGAGGAAACCCAGACTGTTTTTTAGGTACAGAGAAGGTGACAGTGTGAAGGAGCTGGACCCCTTGGTCCCACCACACCACTCATGCACTCATTCATTTTCCTGGGAAGAACCAGCAGCAGAAATTAAATCATCATTTTCTAAATCAGTCAGACTTGGAAGGAGGGATAAACAATTCCAGATCTTAGTTCCAGGACTTTTTTCAGAGGGAGGAGGGAAAGCCTTTAGAGTTTACCAGCAATAAAGTTATAAAAAGTAATGAATTAACAAACATATCTAATGATGGGCAGCAATAGATAACCTGAACCGACAGCCCGCAACCCACTTTCTCTCTATTCTATGCACACAAACATGTTTAATATGTGCTGTATGATTGTGACATTTTATTAAAATAGAACAGTTTTGTCCATGTAGTCCTTTAATGAATTTGAAACATTATTGAGGATACCTCTTGTACATGACAAATGGAAAAAGCTGGCTGGCTGAGGGCTTCTGCATTGATATAAATGTATTTTTACACTGTTACTGGCTCAGTCTCAGGCTTTGCCATCTGTAGCAGAAAATATTTCATGTGAAGTAGGCTCTTGACTGTGGTTAGATAATAAAGGATTATACTGAAAAGGTTTGTCAGCAAATATCTGCAAGGCTGCTCCAACCAGCCTGTGTGGCAATGATTTCAGCAGACCTAGGGAGAGGTGATGAGGACTTCAAGCACCCCTGTTGCACACAATATGGCATAGCTACCTATGTCAAGGGGTATACATAAATGCTAGTATTTAAGCTAGACTTTTTTTTTTTTTCAAATCAAGCATGTAATTGAAAGAACAGTCCTTTATAATTCTGATAATATCAGTTGCACCCAGCTATGTATTGGAATGAAAAGATAACTGCAGTTTACTCAGTGAGGGCCCTATTTAGCATTCCCTGCTGCCATAAAAATCCTATTGTCGCCAGCAGAAGCTTTGCCTGAGTAAAAACAAAAGACATTCTGAATAGGGACAGAAATAACCCAGCACAATACCAAGGCCTTTCATCACACCCACCTTGCCCAGAGACCCATGGCGCTGGTAGCAGACATATGCTGCCCTGCATCCTGGAGTCTCCTGCAGATACTCATCCCATGCCCAGGGTATCCCAGCCAGCATCACCTGCAGCTCCCCAGGGACATCCACAACAGCTGATCCAGGGCCTTGGTTTTGGCAGCAATAGGTCCATCTGGCTGCCTGGTCATCATTAGTGATGATTATTTGGTGGAAGGTACACATACCGGTGAGTGTAAGGTTGGTGAGGAAAAGAGGATAAAAAGCTAGAGAGGAAAACTGTTGCAGTTCCTGGGATTTACTTTGTCTGTGTCAGCTGCTGCAGTGTGTACAAATCCCAAGGAAAAGAAAAAACAATCAATAGAAGAAGATCATAATCTGAAAACATCTCATAGCTGAGAATAATCTATACAAATGTTGCATTTAATCAAGCAGAGTTCCCTCTCCTTATTGTAATCATCATCAAAGGAGGGATGTCGTCATATCTGCCATTTCAATTTTCCTAAGTAAAAATAAAGCAGTGATGTATCATCCTTATCTGGATGTCACATAAACAAAGGTGTATGCTTATTGTTTACTCTCACTTTCCAAATGGTGATGGGATTTCCTTCTGAAGGTGCAGAAGAGAACATGATTCAATTATCTTTCCCATGAATTCAAAGAATCAGTATTCCTAGCATAATTTTAGTGTATATTTTTGGTGACTGGGGTAGACACTGCTTCAAGAAGAGTTATAGCTAATACAATGAATATGTCAAGGTCCCCCATCCTGACCTATTGCACAGGGCACAGGGGCGGGTGATGGAGGTGGCCTGTCAGAGAGAGACAAATGGGAGCACCTCACGCTCCAATCCCTACCCCTGCCTCCTGATAAGAATCAAGAACACTAAAAAACACTAAAAACAATAACTTACTGATTTGCTTAGGGTTTTTTATATTTTTTTTTTATGCCACCATTTAAAGTAATATAATTTTCGTTGTATCCAAATGTTGAGGTTTCAATTCAAAGTCCCAGAAAGGACTGTGATTTTTTTCTTTTTTAAGAGGAAGGAAGATAAAAAATCATAAGGATTGCTGGACAGTCAGCAGCTCCTCAGGGTTTTGGAGTTTGATTTTTTAATGTAATATAAATGAATTACACTCTATCATATACTACTTATTAAATTCAATGTAAATGGTTTTTCTTAAATTAAAACTTAAAATTGAACACATAAAAAAATTAGTCTCTTTCTGTGCATTCCTGACCTCAAACTTTCAGTAAAATATTTGGAGCTGAGCAATTTGTCTCAGTCCCAGAGAACTGATATGGGAGGCAGAGGCTTCCTCACTGCAAGCCCGTGCAAGCACTACAGTAGAAACCAGAGCCATCCCCCATCTCCTGGATGCCCAAAATCTAGGGCCAGAGCTACCCCTGAACCTCATGCTCCAGTTACTCCCCAACCCATGCTCTCCTCCAGGTTCCAGGATGCCTTTGCGCTTCCTTTGGAGGCAGCCAGAACTTTCCAGCAACTAAAATGCAGAAAACCTCCCCCAGCCCTAGTGCCTCTCATATATTACTTTACAACATGGCCTGTGCCAGAGTTTTTGAATGGGAGCTACTGTTTCATCCATCTGGCTCCATAGAAAAGCTTAATTGCACCATGCGGTTCTGGGTACTGAAAGGCAGCTGGAGCATCCGCCAGCCTCACTGGTGCCTAACCCAGAAGTGTATTTCCAATATTGAAACATCAAGAACAATACATGATTGTTTACCTTCATGACAAACCTACGGATGACTGACAGTCACACCCTCATGGGAAAACAGAGGGCCAGGGATACCCTACCCACCTGGTAGGGATGAACTAATGTTTAGTCTCTAAAAGAGGTGATGGCACAGGTCCTTCAGCTTTCAGGTAAAAATCTTGGGAGTTTCTAACACACCCCCAGCTCCCCCATGTCCCATTTCACCCATTTGGTAGCTGGGTTTTTGCACTCATTGTTAGGAGTTGCATTCCTAGCATTGCTAGGAAGTCTGCATATGATTTTCAAGCTGATTTTCATTGTTTTATGTATAAACGTAATAAGTCCAGGCTATTAACAGTCCTATTTTATCTATATATATTGTGCAGTAAAGTTTTGTCTCCTTCTTCTATATGTACATTAACTTTGCAGAAAGCATATATAAAATGATACTGTGATTTTCAGGCAGAAAAAACCCAGAAACTTGTGGTTGTTTTTTGGGTTTTTTAGTAAATAACATCAATCAGGTTTTTCGTCTAGGGACTTTAGTTTGTTGCACCAAAACGCTCCCCAACTTGTAGGTGCTCTGACCAAAGAACTCACAAATGAAAAGGGCAAAGCTCAGGACAGATAAGAACTTTAGCCAAAATGTACTCTTATGATAAATCTTGCTGCAATAATGTGCAGCAGCACATTTTGTAGATTTAGGATGCTGTTTGTAAGCCTGTAAAACATCCTCATTAGACCACATTCTTCAATGGAGAAAGCTACTTTCTGGCAAATATGTGAAGCCATATAATTTATTTCAATTCCTTGATTCAATCTCAGCTTAAAAACAGCAGAATACACTGAATTTTAGTTGTAATTACAGTAATACCTTTTTTTTTTCCAGACACAAGAAACAATATTCTGCAACTTAATTGTATCCATGAGGCTGCATCCCCATATCCCATCACTCACCCTGTTGTAAAACCTAATGTGAGTCACAGTATGTTTCATATGCATTATCAGAGCAGGTCTAATAACTTTTTTTTCCTCTTTTACTCAGTTCTGTATACTTTATCACTGTAGATGGATGTTAAGGTCTTGCAGTGAATGCCAAGGTAGGGTATCAACAGAATTAATGAAATTCATGGTCAGCTTGCTGCCTTAAGAAGAAAATCCCAATCCTTTGCTTATTTTACTTGTCATTCATTTTTTTTTTTATCTTCCCGGAATTATAGAATTGGCTACCAAGGAGATTTGTAGACAATTTTAGAAATGAATTGATAGTACTGGAATTAGAATTTTTGTAGGTGTTCTGATGATTTAATTAGCTTTTCTATGTAGATAATAGATATTACATAATATAATTATATAATCATAATTTCGTGTGGTTTTTTCCCTGATCAGAAGAGCTGTTGTAGTCCATAATATTCTTTTTTCTCTTTTTTTTTTTTTTAAGACTATGGTAGTCAGCTATTAAAACAGATACTTCAAACACTATGCTAGGCAGACTGCCAGATGCTTCTACTGACTTTTGTAGAGCTACACCGATATATACCAACATTATGGGAAAAGAACAATGATTCCTCCTGACCAAGCCTCACTCATGATTTTATATAATTAAAGGATATTTGAGCAGGAAGCTGAAGGTTCAGGTAAGGCCACTTCCTTTTCTATTGCGCACTTTTCTGCTGCATTACACAGATGACAGGAATATTGTCTTAAATATGACTGCATGCCTCAAACTAATGCTAGAAGCATTTACCTGACATACACATAACTGTATTAAAATATCCAGGACAATTTTGGTACAGATAAAATCATTTGGAGTTCAAGAAGTCAGCATTAGTCACAGACACAAGCTCTATCACCTTAAACATCATCTTGAGTTTCGAAAGACCTTCAGCAAATTATGAGTGTTTTTTCAGTGATCTTCAGACCAAAACTATTACATATAGCATTTTGGTTATTTCTTGAGGGGTCTTTGTTAAGAAAATATAGGCTGAACGCTACTATTAATCATCTCCTCTATGTCTGAGTTGCCAGACCTCCAAGAATAGAAAGCCAGCAGCCAGCTGTTGCGGGCTGGAAGGTTATTGGTGAGATTATTAAACCTTCTCCTGTCATTTCCCAAAGGCTTTAAAAGCAATGCAAGTGCTCCAGGTTTCCCTGGCACACAGATGTCATGTTTAAGCCTAGTTTCTGGTTCCACATATATGCCACATGAGAGAAAAGTGAAAAGCAAATCTCAGGGGGGTAAGAAGCCACATGAAGCAAAAAGCTAAGTCCCTGGGTAACAGAACTGCCCTGTTTTGCTTAGCAGAGATATACTTTGTGGCATAAATGCTGCAGAAAGGCAACAGGCAGAAAGCAAACGCTTTGTCATGCATACCATCCCATTCACAGGTCAAGAATTATGGCAGATGTTGGATGCACTAATGGTTATTTCCCTTCTGCATGGTTTGGCACCAAGTGAGCAATCCCCAGCTCATCCAAGCACCACTTCCATATCTCCATGTGTCTACCCTTTCTTACCTGAAGCTATTACTTCACTCTTCTCCTCTACCATAAACCTTTTGAGGGGCTCCTCAAACACTGCCCTCACTGCCTCTGCAAAAAAAACTAAAACCAAAAACCAACCAACCAGCCAAACACCCCCCCCCAAAAAAAACCAAAAAACAAAACCACCAA
Organism: Strigops habroptila; assembly: GCF_004027225.2. Taxonomy (NCBI): domain Eukaryota; kingdom Metazoa; phylum Chordata; class Aves; order Psittaciformes; family Psittacidae; genus Strigops; species Strigops habroptila. Next base: position 27,401,561 of record NC_044284.2, on the reverse strand, counting down.
AACCAAACAAAAAAACCTGTAAAGTTTTATTTTGTTTATTCTTTTTCTGCCATTTATTCTCAGCAGTGAAATCTATGTTCTATTTTTCCTGTGCTGAGCTGGGAAAGAGGCTTCTAAGAGACCATACCACAAATCGAAATGCCACCTCCCTCTGCATTGCACCCCTCTTTATGCTGCTTCTTTCCAGTCTGACTCCTTACAAAAATCACACAACATCATAATCGTTGTCTGCAATCCTGGAAGAGCTACTTTCATTGGAGTTTTTCCTGCAAAAGCTGGCATGAACAGGAACACCCAGACAGACCCAAACGGCCAAACATAGCATTCAGGGCTGTCTGTGCTGCTGACCTCACCTCCTCCGCAGAGTGTTCAGTGGCACCAAGGGGCATCCCAGAACTCTTTCCTTGGAAAAAGGAGGCAACGAATAGAAAAGAAAAAGTTTGTTTTCTTATTAACACCTATGTTTCCTTTATCTAACTACCACACCCTGTGCTTGTTAAAGTGACCCAGCCATGCACAGTTTTGGGTTTTGGGTTTTTTTTTTCAATAATTGAAAAAAAAAAATATAGATACCTCACAAAAATACAGACTTAATTGGTTTTTTTTAGCAGGAATATCTCAAAGGTTCTTCTAATTTACCTTAGGCATAGCTTAATAATCACTTCCTTTAGCCTCCAGACCACCCTACCAGAGCAGGAAACGCCTAAGAACACCACAGGAGCTTTGCTCTCGCATTCTCAGGCACCTGCAAACATGCATAGTGCATTTCATGCCCAAAGATCTTCACCCAGAAACCTCAGCAGTTGGAAGATAGGGTGGAAGGTCACATCTTCTGTACTCCCAACGTGTGATAGTGCTTAAAGTTAAATAAAAAGTTTACCTACATCTCTTCAAAATACAAAACCAAGCCCTGACACTGTTCTCCTCTTAGATTTGAATTTTTTGGGAAACATCCCTGGACACATTCCTGTGATTACAGGTCTTGAGGTTTTGCCTCCATGTCACAAGCCTCAAAAACCTTGAAGTTAAAAACTTTTCCATAGCTGCCTCAATTTAGTTGAATAGTTTCTTTTCACTCGTAATTGAATTGTCAGCTTGCAAAAAAAACTTTCTGTGTTAATATCGCTGCATTTGATTAAAGCCACAGTATTGCACGGCACTTGGCCATGGATGGAGCAGTAGCTCTGACAGTCATGCTGACATGTGCGTGTTCACAGCTTTTTATGTGCTCTGACAGTGGTGGTTGGCCAAGGAGGAAAACATTACCAAAGGGGAGGATGAGATTTTCTTCTCCTGCCGCTAGTTATGTTTGCTGATGTTGCAGACTGAGCTTTTAGCAAGCAGATCAGCCCACGTGTACAAATTTGTGAGGCTGCTGCATCGGTGGTAAGTTCTAGATTACCATATAAATCTTTTCTCCCTGAAAATCATTTAAATGTAATTCTCATTGCTTAACTTTCAATAAATAGCATGTTATTCCTGATAGGTTACAGTGGATGATGTCAAATAGAAACATAACAATGAATCATTCTCCCTTTCTTCAGGCGATAGAAGTGATTTTTGGATGATTCGAATTAATAAGAAACATTCATAGCTCGTTTGTAGTTGCTCACAGTTTATGTTTGTAAGGGGAAAGTCAATGCCACAAACAAGACTTGAAATCATCATTGGGCAAAGTCAAGGAGATGTTGATCAACCCCGTAGTGCTCTGCCATGCTCACTACCCATACAGAAAACTTGTTCCTCATGCCAGCAGCTCCCAGCCTAAAAAATATTAATATTCATCAGAACTGCCACACTTGTCTACTGAAATTAATCAGTACATCGTAATTAGCCAGAGCTTTGCACATTTTAGCACACATTTTAATAATTCAAAGAGAGTGACCTGAAGAATTTGAAGCCAAAAAAAATGAAGATACAAAAGGCTGCATTTAAAGGGTGATATTTTGGCAAGTAGAGGCAGACAAGTCCAAAATGTGGATTCTTAAAGGCACTATGTTTTCACAGGCTCACTGAAGGGCTGAAAGCTGGAAGGGAGCCTTGGAGCTCCCCATATGCACACAGAGCCATCCAGGCTGGGCTGCACAGGACCTTGTCCAGGGTGGTTTTGGATAACTCCACGAATGGAGACTCCATAGTAGGACTTAGCTAGGGGTGAAGGTAAAAAATTGAAAGACTTCCTCTGATTTAGTCCTCTGCAGCTCCTCACTGGCATCCATCCTCAGCCAAGCAGCTGTTTCACCACTCACCTGCCTTTACCTGCATCCAGACCACAAACATTTCTATCACCTCTGAACAATGGCTCCTTTACAGGTAATGATTCAGTTCAATAACAACTCAATCCAGATGCAACCATGTGTTTCCCTCCTTCCCATTTCTGGCTTCTCTCCCTTGTGGTCCTCCCACAGAGCTGAATGATGCTGTGAACATCTCTGAGTCTTGTGCTATTGCAAACCCCGCAGCACCTCTGCTCTGTGCAGTGGATGCTAATGCTATTCTCCAAAACTCAGGTACCTTTTCCCAGCTCAGGAAGGCCAATGTTCCTTAGCCAAATCAAGTTGGTTTATGATCACAAAAACATTTCCAACTTGCAGCCAAACCTTTTCATAGTATCTCCGTTTATGTCCCTGAGACTTTTACCATTCATACAAGACCTGCAAATCTGCAGGGAATTTTGCACCAGACAGTTTTTTTTCCAAATTGCCAAAGGCAATACCTCTTCCCACCAACACCAGTGATAACTGACTCTTGTGGCCACCTGCTCCAGCACCCAAATGCCAATTCTCCCACTGTCCCTCCAGCGCGGGGCCATCACTTCTCTGCACTGTGCCCATTGCCAGTTCTAATGAGTTGGCTCTGGCTCTGCTGCGATGGATGTGCTCCATGGCAGAGAAACTCCAGTTTGTTGCTTATAAACCTTCCAGCTGGATTCTTCTAGAAAACGACAGCAAAGGGAGTCACACTACTGAGGATTTTTTCACTGTCTGCCCTTTCTCTGCTTGCCCATTGTTATTTCTGCTTTCAAAGAAGAAAACTTTGCTTTAGGTGTGGTCTGATGCAGAGGATATGGACTTTTCCCAGTGCTTTGCACATGACAGGTGGAGTAAATTAATGGGTAATTCCCATTATTTGTCTCTAAATTGACTGGAGTGAGAAATAGATGAGTTGATGTTGAGAATAATGAACAGATAGGCTCATGCAATATTTTAGAATAAAGCAGGCTTACAGATAAATTTTCTTTAGACAATAAATTTTCCCCAAAGAAGACAGAGGACTGGATTTACCTGTACTGGTTACCACAGACATTAGCTGTTTTTTCCCCACCATTCTCTGCATGTCTTATAGGGGAAAAGACTCCATCAATGTATCTGTGAACTCCAAAAATTCGATTCTGTCAGAAAGTCTGCTGAGCAAAAACTGCATTATCTCACCAATGCTCATGGAGCTATGCTTACTGGTGCTGTCTGAGGATCTTGTACTGGGAGACTGAAATTGATATGAACAGATTCCTGTAAGGAAGTTTAAAATCTAACCTGTTGGAGAATCTAAACTGTTACATTTCCATGTCTTCATTTCTGGAATGTTATTTTTTACATCTTTTTCAAGTAGCGAGAAAAACAATATTAACTTGTCATTACTGATAGTAAAATCTCACACTGATAACTTTACATTACATTCCTTAATCTGTTTCCTTGAAAACAAACTCTGCCTCTGCTTATCTGTAAGTGGATTAATGTTGTCAGGAGTTTTCAGATGTTCGATCTCAGACAGAGATTGAACATCTACAACAGCATGAAAGTGAGATTAAAAAGTAGTCTGTAAATTTAAAGAAAGAACTTGGCACTTCTGAAAACTTCTTTCCATTTGAGGCATCTATTTTTAAGCCGTGCAGGGGTAATCCTGCTTTGCCATCCAGGAAGATCAGGGCTGCCTTCCCTCTTGTAGAACCGTCCCACGTAGTTTGGGATGTGGAAACAGATTAGTTGTGTGGGTAAAATATGCTCAGCCCTCACTTTTGTGTGACTGTACAATAATGGCATGTTTTGTCACTTCTGACAGCTGAGGTATTTCATTTAAATAACATTTGAGTTCAAGTAACTTCGACCATTAAATTCAGTGTATTATTTACTTCCCAGTTAGAGCTGAGAGATCTCAGCAAGTTGCGTCTTATTGCATCATTTGGCAATTATTTCTCTTGATAGGTTGAAGGTGGCTGTATGCATAACAAGTATTTAGTGATTTTTGTTCTCTTTTCATTTGATTACATCATTGTTCTGCCTGACAAAGAGACTGGTATCTACCAATCACAGACCATCACCCTTTGGACTCAGAGCCACTATAACATTTTGAGCAGGATCTCCAACCCTTAGCCAGGCTGTCCAAAACTCCTTGCTTCCCTCATCTCACCCCCACTTCCTCCGGTGCCACCCGTCAGAAACCTGAAGCCAATCTTTACTAAAAACCAATAATTTTTTCTTTAATGTTTTCAGCTTCTCCTCTGTATTAAAAATGAGAAATCTGTGACAGCCATTAAAATATTTCCACCTTCACTTTGGAGTCTTTGCTTGGACTTTGATTTTATTCTTTCCATAGTACTTTATGCTCCTGGTGAGGATCTGATTGTATGGAAAATCAGCTTGGTGGCTTTATACAGCATCTTACAAAAAAATAACTGGCCCATATCTGTGCAGTACCAGATAGCCAGGTCAGGATGGGCTCCTTCCTCAGTGCCTCACTGGCCCTGTTTTTCCTTCATTTGATCCGTATATCAAAGCTGACTTCAGCTGGCAACAGGATTTCCATGTTTGCACAGTACTGATCAGAAAATGCAAAGGTAGGGAAAAAATAGAACAGAATAAGGGGGAAAAATCTAAGCTGAGGAAAACAATGAGTACAAACCTGGGGAAAGAAAGCAGTAGAGTACGTTAGGTAGTAAAAGACTTTGTCACAGAGTGATGCAGATGGAACAGTAAGTCCCAACCATCATCTTAAATGTCTTATTCCCATCCAGCTCCATTTCATTAGTGAAATCCAGCGAATTTTAACAAGCTCAATGAAGAGTGATACAGGCTCTCGTCACCTGCACTGCCCTTCTGCAGAAAACTGGTGTGATTTTTCCTTGCAAAATTTCCCTAGTGCCTTGAACAACCATAGATGTGAGGCTTCATCCCTTGCTTATGGGGATGCAGGTACCCAATAGCCATGGTGGGACCAGGTTGTCTCAGGCAGGGGGAGCATGGTTCCGGCATCCTCTTGTATCACCTGCCACAGCATTGAGTCTTCCTTGACCTGGTGTAGGCTGATCACATCAAAAAAGCGAGGGCAGGTAGAAGTTCCATCAGACGATGTACAGCTGCAAAGAGAAGCTTTTATTTTTTTAGAGAAGCTGTTATTTTTGTTTTAATAAATTAATCATCAAATCATTCAATAGCATGAGGATAGAAAAGTCACAACTTGATCCACATCCTAAACCCGGTTAATAGGATCTGAACTGAAACACTGTCAGCCAACACAGCCATTCACTGTGAAACAGCTAAATGCCTAGCAACAACTTCAACCCACAAAGCATGAGCTGAAGGTGAAGAAAAGCTGCAAGAGTCAGATATGCTGCTAGAAAACTCAGGATCAGGAGAGAAGCTAAATGTGCAGCTGGCTGCACAGCATGCTTTGCATGGAGCTACATCCAAGAGTGAAGCAGGGACCTGACTGCAAACAGAGCTTTCACAGGGAGCGGGGAAGGAGATAAAGGTGCAGCAGGTGCTAGCTTTTCATTTGCAGGACAGGATGGAGTTTTAAATACTAAGAGACAGTTTCACAGTCACCAGTGTCTGCAGAGCTGTTTGGGTAAAGGACGGAGGTTCTCTCTGGATAAAACAAGCCATTTGCAGCACACCCAAGATCACCAAATCAGAGAATAAAAGGACTGCAACCCCTGGTTTTAAGGATATGCCACCGAACAACAGGCTTATACTAGACAGCAGATCAATTCCTGTTTAAATTGGTGTAAATCTAGAGAAAATCCTTCTAACTGATGGCATGTTCTGGGTTTCCCAAGGATAAAAAAGTGAATAAAGTGTGACCCATCATCAGGGATATAATTTGTCGCAGCTGTCACTGGGCAGTTTGCTCCAGCTACAGGTCTTCCCCTCATGCTTTTCTTATCTACAGGATTTGGCAGTAGTGTGCTGAGAAGATACCTCATTATTAGTGATCATTATACCCTGGGATGCAGTTTTATTCCTAAAAGACCAGAAAAGGTTATCTAGTCATCGGTGATCTCCGTCTCCTTCCCTGAGAGAATGCTAAATCTTTGCAGAAAAATAATATGCTATTAAACATGACATTAATTAAGTGGTGAATAATAATTACTTTCTCCTATGTTGAGAACTTTGAAGATCTCTACCATATGTTTGGGCTTTCCTCTCTCTTATAACTCCACAGTAAAAACCCTGCATAATTTACAAATGCTAATAAAAATGCTAACTGTTCACATAATTGTTGGAAAGTTAGAGTACAATTAAATTTACAGCACAATCAGATCATTGAAGGAGCAACAGTTTCACAGCAGTTTTTGATGCTGGCATTTCCACTTTTAAAGTTTTATTTTTCATAACTGTGTTTTTGTTGTAATGGATGAGCATGTCAAAACTCAGTGCTAATGTGAAATCACTAGCATTCCTTTTTTTGCCTTTTTTGAGTAAAATTTTTGTTTGAGATTGAATTTATTACTTTATTATTCAAAGCCTGATCTATTTAAATTGGGTGGAAGTGAACGTTTGGCATTTTTGGTCTGGATTTTGCAGGAAATTATGAGCTTTTTCATGTTAAGTTACCAAGCATTCTTCCCACAGCACAAGATGTAGCTTTTGCCATGTTTTTCTTAAGTATAGAGATTTTGAATTTACCTTTTAAAAAATATACTGCTACTGCTTTTCCTCTCCCAAGCATATCTTGTTTCCAGCTTAACACAAATTCTGTGGATTTATGTTAAGTCCTTCAACTCAGACAGGAGAGGAATGGAAGACCTGCGCCTTCACACCAGCACTATGTGAATAAACACGTGGAGCTGATTTCTCTGTCCTTCCCCAGCGCAGGGATAGGGTCAGAGTTGCGATATAAACAATATTAATTTGGACAAGATTCAGATTCAGATTACAAATGTATATTAATGGCAAAATAAACTATATGAGTTTTCAGGAATGCTACAATTATTTAGCATTCCGGCATTAAGATATTTCTTCTGAAATGCTAGTGGTTTCATGGGGTGGGGTCATTTCTGTATGGGTGAAGTGACCATGCCAGGGTGATGGGACCTCCAGAAGAGGATCGAGACAGTGGGGGGTGGGTGGCCAGGTTGTGTGTGGCAGGTGGCATCAGTGGAGGTAAGCACCTCCACACACACACGGAGCTGCACGGGCTGAGGCTGCAGGACCACTCTGGGCAAAACAGGGCTGGATATCAGAAATCTCCCATTTCTGGAATGCAGAGCTGCAAGTGGAAGTGTAAGGGGGCTTCTTAGCTTCCTACACAACACTTCATCACTTGGGGACAAAACTTCAAACAAATCAATAGCTGGTGAAAAAGACAACCAACTGCAAAAGCAGAAATGTTTCCTAAAAAAATTGGCAAAGGAGACATCCCAGCACCTGCCCTGGATACCCACCACCTCACCAGCCCCAGCAGAATCCCAACCAGAAAGCCCATCTTAGGCTCTATATTCCCCAAAATATCGCGTTGCATGTAAATGAAGAACAGACTCCTTTAGGATCAAACCAGAAAGGAAACTCTGCACCAACTGTGCACATGGCAGCCTCACTGATGGCAGCAGATACAATCCCAAAGTAAAGAAGTTAATTACATCCAAAATATCTTACCAGGGACAAAAGAGGTGACATGGATCTCAGCAGCTATAGCCCAAGTTTCCAATGACCAACACATACATCCTGACTATGGGAAATGGTGCAAAGTTAACGCTCAGCCAAACAGCACCTCTATCTCAAGCAGAAACAGCATGCATTAAAAAGCAAATACAGTCCACATGTTGCGCCAAATGCATGTCTTCGGACCCTTATCTTCATATGGTTTCTCCTGCTTTTCAACAAAAATATATAAAGAAGGTGCTCTTACTGTGTAGGAAATGTCCCCAGGCTGGGCTGCTGCTCCGTCCATGGGTACCAAGTGCCATCTTGTGTTCACACGCTGCATTTCAGGGGAGCTTTTCCCCTCCAGCATTCGTCAAACCAGCTCCTGAATGCCATGAAAATGCTTGTAAAGGGGATTGGGTCTTTTAACGCTGAATTAATTGCATACTGAAATGCCAGCAAAGCCATTTAATAATAAATACAGCTGCACATTGTATAAACATGAACGGCTTACACAATAAATTTTTGGTGCTTACCTCACTACTGTAAAACCCACTTCTATCCCAACCCCTGCTGTTGGATGCAGGTATGGTTGCAGTGGTCATCACCATCCTCATTCCTCTACGCACCACACAAGAGGATGACTCCTAGGATAGTTAGAGTTGTGTGAAATTTGTATTTTGCAGGTAGGAATCAGGGGAAGGCAGAGGGAGTAGGAAATTGTAGGTTTGCAGAAAAACTATGCTTTTACAACAATGAACTACTCAGGAATTAAAGTTAGATTTCCAGGAAAGGAACAGCTGAGATAAATTAAAAACTCAGAAAATCTGAAGTGTTCATCTTGAAATGTTTGTAATGGTATATGAGAAAAATTTCAAGATTCAATAATTGAGCTAAATTTTAAGAGGAAAAGAGATAGGAAATTAAACCAGAGTTCAGTTTTTCACTGAAGATTAAAGCAAATACTTTAGTTAACCCCAAACGATTATATTTCTGGTTTTCAGTTCTGCCAAAATACTAGCTTATTGATATCTTGGAACAATGTTTTATTTCCTTCACTGTGGACCCCAAACCTAAATATATCTTTTTTAGTTCTCTAATAAACATGCATTTTATGATGTCTATTCTTCTCTCTTCATATTGAATATGACAACCTCTTTGGCTCCACATGAACAGAAGTGATTTCAGATGCCATACCTGCACATGCATGAACATGACAGCCCATCCTCCCACCTCCCTTCACATGCAGTATCGTGAATGTTATTACTGTATTAAAAAAAAAAAATAAATCAGTACACATCACAAAACCGTTCCTTGCTAGCTTACTGTAGAAGTGAAAAGTCTTTCCACATTCATTGTGTTCACAGTGCCCAGGTCCATCATCTTTGGTGATCCACTGGCTACAAGGGTGCCCTCTGGGCCCAGCCCACCGCCATGAGCATCAGAATGACAACCCCAACTCAGAATTCCCTTTTACCCATAAATTTCTGGTAAAAGTTACTGCTATTTTATGAATCAACTGAAAATCTAATGCTCTGACCAAGTGTACAAATCCAACATTTTTGGAAGGAGTGCAGTGAAGGTATAAAACCATGCAGTTATATGGATCCTAATTTATTGGGCAAGCTCTCTGCTTGCTTTTTTACAGTAGATTGTGTAACAAACTATTGGAAAGGTCTTTCTTCTCTTAATAAATACAGATTTGTATAAAATCCCTCTCTGGAAAAAGGACAGGAAGGGAACTGAGACTGATGTCAGGATAGAGGTCACTGCATGCTGTTCTTAGGCCTATGTTGCATGATAAGAAATTAGAACATGTTCTTGATCCCTTTTCACTTTAAAAGCTATTAAAAAATTTATTAAGTTTTCAGATTTATGGAAAAATAGAAGAAAATCAACACGAATTAAAAAGTAGATAAAAAAACGTTCACTACTTTTAGTCTTGTAAAGTCATGTGTCTCCTGAAAACCATTGGAGTTATGTATTTTGGGGTAGGACCATCTATCGAAGGGTACAAAATTTGTTCTTTAGGCTGAGTCACTTGGAGTCCCACCCCTTGTGCAGCTGCTCGTATTTTTGCTTCTGCAGCTTTGCCTTTTTATACATCACAGACTGCAGCTATGGGTAGTAGAATGCTTTTACCAAGCACAGTGCTACATCCCAGCATATCACACAGGGTTTGAGTCAAGATCTACTGAAGTAAATGGAAAGGATCACTCTGATTTGTGTGGGGTTTGCACCAGGTGCATGCCTCCATATGTTTCCAAAGCTCCCAAAAAAGGCTCATCTTTTGTGACCTTAGCAAGCATTTATTCCACAAATCAGGTATTCTGCTCCCAGTAATATAAGATCAACAGACAAAACTCCACTGAAAGAGGCATGTAGTGTCGATGTTTGCTTTCAGACACAAAGGCACCTTTCTTGTAAAGAAACAGCACTTAGAGTTGCATCCAACTACATCTCAGGTTAGCAACAATATCCCTGGTAAAATTGGCACCTCACCCTGGGAGAGAGCACAATGCATTCTGAAGATGAAGGAGCTAGGGAATGGGTGATGGAAATCAGGCTGGAGTTGACTATTAAACAAGAAGAATTTTTACTGTTATTTTTCCACATCTCAGGAGCTCAGCCAAGCTGCTAAACAAAGATGCTGTGACCCTCCCCGGGCATGCACAGGGCACAAGAGCATAAGAGGCAAGCAGATAATTAGAGGAAATAAAAGAATTAAGTTGAATAGAAAATCCACATATACAAAAATATGCAACATAGGATATGCTCTACTCAGATACAATTTCTTTGCTGTTTCTCCCTACTTTACATAGTTTTCTCTCGTTTTGTATGTAAAGAATATAGCCTTAATTTTACTTATCCGTAACTGATAAACTATCAGGTATTGCCCTATTTTCCCATCAGTAAGGTCTGAGCAACCTGCAATGATCAAATTTCCTTTTAAAAAGAAAAAAAAAAACAAACCAAAACAAAAAGCCATTGAGGTGCCCTTTCTCAGTGTCTGCAGAGCTACAGGTCTGGGCAATAGCACTGCATTCAGTGGAGCTAAGGTAATGCAGACTTACTGAAGATCTCTTTCATTTTCTTTCCCTATAACCTGAATGAAATTAGACTGAAACCAAGGAAATATTTAAAACAGAAATTAAAGCAAAACTGCAAATTGTTTTCGCAGAGGCTTCATTGAACATGCAAGTCACTAGGTAATAATTGTTGGAATAATGTCTGTTAAAAGACCAAACACAACCAGAGACTTACAGCTACTGCACATTTTTCAAGAAAAAGTATCTGCAGTGTTTGCTTTCCAACTCTTTAATCTTTTACCTCTGTAGAAAAGATGTTTTCTCTCCATGTACGTAACCAGTATGACAATAAACCTTTCCATCCTGGGGGGGGGGGGGGGGGGGGGGGGAAGTCTTACCATTAATCCTTAATCATTTTAATAGTCCTTCTAAAGCAAATAAACTCTCTGGGGATTAAAGTAGTACTTGTTACTCACTTTGTAATGTCACAAACAGAGGTAGGTTAATGGCATTTAATCACTGAATAATGTGTGTTTCCAGTGCCTTTGTTTACATGTGTGTGCATTTCCAGGTGTGCATAACTAAATATTTCCAATGTGGATACCCCCTTCTGATAAAAAATCAGGAAAATGATTGAAAATCCATGAACACGCTGAACAGCATTGATTAGTGCAACAGCACTTATTATCTGCTTCTCTGAACAGCACATTGAGTTCGTTTTTGGTAACAATAATCCCATCACTCCTTTGCTGAGAACAGGTGCCCTAGATATGTTTCTTTCTATTTTCCTCCTAATTCTGCAAAAATGAAGCTCCATGGTATCTGCCTCTGACTTGGAGTGGCAGACTGACAGGTGTTGTCAGCGAGGTGCCTAACGACTACAAGATTTGTTTGTCTTTTAATGGAATTCAATAAGGCGTAAAAGCAAGACAAAGCAGCAACATGTGCAGCTCGAGGAAGCCTTTGGCAAGTCAGCCTTGCAAAATTTAAAACCCTGAATATTTTGATTAGGCAATAAAAAGCATCGTCTATACAGTTGCCTTTTAATATGCTGTCACAGACCTGATTACTTATCACCACTTGAGAAGTGGGTTCTACCAAACCTACACGCTGTGGTTTATGCTCAGCAATTTTAAACATAAAGCCTTATGGAGGTTAAAATGAGGTAAAAAGAAAAAAAACAAAATAAAAAATTTTGGCCGCTTTAGTACAGGTCTGTGGCTCAGCATCTAGCCACCGGTCCATTCAAGCATTTGTGCTGCATAAAGAAGATGCTGATTAAAAAGGTAATAACTCCTCCTTCTAGTGTTCCACAAGCCTATAGAATCATAGTATGGTTTGGGTTGGAAGGGACCTTAAAGATCACCTGGTTCCAACCCCCCTGCCATGGGCAGGGACACCTTCCACCAGACCAGGTTGCTCAAAGCCCTGTCCAACCTGGCCTTGAACACTGCCAGGGATGGGGCAGCCACAGCTTCTCTGGACAACCTGTTCCAGTGTCTCACCACCCTCACAAGGATGAATTTCTTCCTAACATTTAATCTAAATCTACCTTCTTTCAGGTTAAAGCCATTCCCCTTTTTCCTATCCCTACATGCTCTTGCACAAAGTCCCTTTCCAGTTTTCTTGTCTGCCCCTTTAGGCACTGGAAGGCTGCTCTAAGGTCTCCCCAGAGCCTTCTCTTATCCAGGCTGAACAACCCCAAATCTGTCAGCCTGTTGCTGTGCTCCGGCCCCCTGATCATCTTCATGGCCTCCTCTGGACTTGCTCCAGCAGATCCTGGAGCTGAATGCAGTACTCCAGGTGGGGTCTCACCAGAGCAGAGTAGAGGGAGAGAATCCCCTTCCCCTTGACCTGTTGGTCACATTCCTTTTGATGCAGTCCAGGATAAAGTTTTGGAATTCTGGGCTGTGAGCACACACTGCCAGCTCATGCAACCTTCTCATTGATCAATACCCCCAAGTCCTTCTCCTCAGGGCTGCCCTAAGTCCACTCCTGAGCTTGGAGGAGGTGATCCTTGAATATCAACCAGCTTTCTTGGGCCTTTCTTCCCTCCAGGGGTTTATTTCAAGCAAATCAGTTTATCAGATTAGTTATTATTGACAGTAATAAAATCTAGTTCATAACTACATGGCTTTCATTGTAAATAATTTTTTTCTATGTAAAATTCACATTTAAACTACAATCTAACATCTGCTCCTCCCACCAAAGCACTAAGGGTGGACAGGAATCAGCAGCTATATTCAGTCTTGTGAAGGGAACCTGTTTCGTGGGAAATCAGTATATTCTCAGAAGGAAAGAACGGATAAAAGAAGAAACCTGCACAATAGATGGTAAAGAATTTCCTTGTTAATCGTAATACATAGCAGACCTTGTTCAATAGCTCAGCTGTGTAAAAAGTTAAATGCAACCTTTGTGTTTCTGCCAAGGTCGGCAAATGCTGGTCATGCAAGTTAAAGTTGCCTGGGGCCTGTTCTACCTTACACAGCAAAAAATTCATTTAAGGAATCTTAAAACTTTAGAAAAAAGAAGAGCTGCAAGTTGAAATGTTTGTGCCAGTTCTAACATCACTTTAATTTTTCCCTACTCTGAGATCCATCACTTGGGAACACTTTATTTTCAGTGTTGGAAATGCAAGTTTGTACAGATTTTGGAAGGTGCTTCCAAAGGACACAATTCTGCCTAGGACTCTGCTCCAAGCCAGCCCTGCCTTCAGTCACCTGCCTGTGCTTGAGGCCAGCATTCATCCTACTAGAAAAAACCAGAACAATTCCGATGTTTAAGTCTGATTTCAGCACAGAGAGAAACAGGACATGAATCACTGACCAGTTAAGAGTTTGCCAAGTTTTCTGTGCTTTTTACTGCCTGCATGAAAGTGATTTAGAAAAGTGCAAACAGAAAAATGGGCAATTTAATCAGACAAATTTCACCATCGTAAAATTTGGATGGAACAACTTGCATGGGGAAATAAGAACCTCTAAGTACTATTGCTCATGCCTCAAGCTTACCCTGAACCAAAACCTTTTTTTAAGGTTCAGAAAAGTCTGATAAAGTGGTTATTTTTATTTCTCATGCACCTTTGCATTTCCAGGTTTTGACCGAGATCAGAAAACTATGAGCTGAAATACCATTGCAGAATATTACTGTGGACTGAAATAGAAGTGACACCACTTTTTTTCCAAGAGCAGTGATTATCATAAGGTTGCAAGCCTAATTCATAGTAACAAGAGATTTAGATAAGCATGCAACAATCAGGAAAGCTTTCTGGTGCCTGCTACTACCTAAAGTAAATCTAAATTCAAAATTTGCAAAGGCACACCTAGGGTTTCTTACTAAAAATGGGTACAGCATTTTTATTTGTGACTCACTATCAAATTCCATGGACATGCATCTTAATTGGAACTAGACTTCAGAAATCCATACATGGAGGAAAAGAAAATACAGGCAGATACTCCTATCACTCTATGATATCAGCCCTTTGGATAATGGTGCTTTTCACGGGTGATCTATCATAATTTCCAGAACATTTCAAAAGTTCTTCTTTCTGTTAACCTTGGCTCTGATTAATTCCTCTTTTCTGTGCTTATTGCAATCCCATCATCTATGGGCTTCCTCTTTTTAGGGGAGAGTGAGTTATAACTCAGCCATAAAATTTTCCTCCAAGTCAGCCACAGAACTGATTCTCAGACTGAAAACAACTTTAAAGAAATATTAAAGAAATTTGTGAATGTTTTAAGTTAAAGTTTATGAGCTTCAGAAATTTTTTTTTTTTTTTTTTTTACTTCTGCAACTCAAGATGGGACTTTATTTTTTATGAAATCATGCAGATCAGCTAAGTGTTTTTTAATAGTAAATTAAAGTTGAAAACACTAAAGCAAAGGTAACCACTGGAAATCTATTTCTAGGTTATTCTTTCTTTAGACATCTCTTCATATTTCCCCTTTATACTACTTTTGTATTGAGATAATCAATATCAAGGAACAGTTGGGAAGAAAGTTTAGCAGCACTTATGACAAAGAGCAGATAATATTTTTCCCCTTGAGCATTTCCATATGGCTCAGAAGGACATGATATTTAGACACGGTTGGACAAATCCTGATCTGTTACCCAGTGGCAACATTCACTGATGTGCTTGAACTCCACCCCACCTGCTCCCAGATGCTGTCACCTCCATCAAGTCACTCCCTAGTGATGTGCTATTTCGAGTGCAAAGAGAGGAACATATTTTGCTGCTCCAGGACTTAGTTCTCTTCACTGAAAACTAGGGGAGATAGGTTTTGTTTTCAGCAAAGTTTCTCTTTTTTGCAGTATATTTAGAGGCAACTTGCAAACACTAACATGTTCACAGGCTGATCCTATGGTGCTGCCTGCCATCTGCAACCACTATTCCCAGCTCAGAACAGCCTTTGTTTGCACCCGTTTGACTCAGTGGGTCAGATGCAATCATAACATGCTGGCTTTTGGTTGCTCTCCTAATTGACAATATTGCCAGCTTTATTACTAGTTTCATGCAATATGCGGTTTTGCTCAAACATCTTCTGGAAGAGTCGTGTCATAGTGGAAGAGTCTCAGTTCATATTTAAACAAAGCCTAACTCACAGGGTGATGGGAAAAAGACTGAAAATCCAAAACTTAAAGGCTAAAAACTTGAAGCTATTTTAATGTCCAACAAGTAAAAACTAATTCTCATTATTTTTAAATAACTCTGATGACATAAAAAGCATTTTCCATGTGTTTGAACATTTATAGTCATAGAACAGATGAGGTTGGAAGGGACCTTGAAAGATCATCTGGTCCAACCTTTCACTGGAACTGGAGCCTAGGTATGATTTTCTAGCACTGTGTCCAATCACGTCTTGAAAACCTGCAGTGATGGAGACCCTCCTCCATTTAGAATTAGCAAGATAAAATGATTAGTGAAGTGGAGAAATAAGCTTTTAATTAGGTCTTTGAAGATGATATCATGTTAAAACAATGTAATACTGTAAGGATTTGTCAAAAGTGCATCTCATTCCAAAATAAATTCTGTTCAAAACCCAAAAAGAGAAAATGGGATTGCAATGAGAACTTAGTGGATATCGTTGGAATCATTTTCTGCTTCAGCATATAACATGGAAAGTGAAGAATGGGATGCTAGTAGAAAACAGGAGACTAAAGTAAAACTTACACTGACTATACATTACAATATAAATTTCTAACCATGACACAGTGTGAGCTGTGCATTGGTGCTGTGCAAAAACTGATTTGCTAATGGCAGTTGCTGTAAGTATGTGTTTGTATATCTAGTAGAGCAAATACATTAACTTTCAGATAGGAGAAAGTCTTATTATTGGTGGAGTTTTGGTATATATGAAAAGATAACCTTTTTTTTCCTTGCAATAGGAATAAAGTACAAGCTTGGCTTCTACCTAATTTTACTTTGAAGTACACAAGCTTGCTTATTAGTTTTTAACTGTTGAAGATTATGTTCTATTTCTTGATTGGACACTTTATAGAGTAGAAAGCTTGCTAATGTGTAAGAGTACATATCTCTGTATTAATTTTTATTATTTGGATTAGACAGAGTTATATTTGAGTTTGGTTTTCTGTTTGGTTGTGATGGGTTTTTTTGTTTTTGGTTTGTGTTTTTTTTTTTTTTTAAGAGTAACAGGTGGGTAATTTGAAATCTATCCACTTTTTCAGTGGAAGACCTGTACATTTCAGGATCATTAGGGGCTCACGAAACGATGCATCAAAAGCAAGACTTGGACTATATTCAGGCACAGATCTATGAATAAGCATTGTTATTTTTTGTCAAAAACTCAGTCATTATTTCCTTTGATGAGATCTGTTCTCTGTTAAGTCCCATTCTCCAGTGTAGCTCCTCTTGGGTTATGTCAGTCAGTCTATGCTAAAGTTTAGAAAGTGAGTTTCTGTAGCCAAAGCAGAAGACAACAAAAACATTCACATGCTGAGCTGGATACAAGAAAAATGCAGCCCAAGGAACTTTTAATAAAGAACTGTGCTCCAAAATCATTATTTTTATGTTTAAGTAGGGCTTCATAATGTCATTAAAAATTTAGGTCAAGCACATGATGTCCAAAGGTTCTCAAGTAATACAAGGATAAAATTATCTGCAAGTAATTTATGTCTACCAGTGGGTAGCAGCAGGTAGCAGTTAATTGAAGAGTGGCTTATCTCTAATTATTTTCTATATTCACCTTTCAGCCATATTAGAGTGAATACACACAAAAACATCCATAAATGCTTTTGAATCTGATGTAAAAACAATATTTGGAAATGGTGATACTCTTATTTAATCCATGTTTTGTACAAGAAGCTCTGCAAAATCCTTTTTCTTTAATGCTATATACATGATGTTTTCTGAGTTATACACGACTACACATTTCACAATCTTGCTCCCACAAATACAGAATTTAATTCAATTATACCTTTTTTGTTTCTGTTCTACTTCCTGAGTTAGATTATTTTTGGTTTTTTTCTGGGGAAAGAAAAAAAAAAAGGGATTTATGGCTTGAGGTATTGCAGTTAGTTAAGAGTAATTCAAAGACATTCCACAGTCTCTAAAACTACAAAACTATTCTTGGCCTTTCTGTGAATTTCTTTGGAGATTGAGGACATTTTGATCCAGCAGCAGCAGATGGCCCTTAGCTACAGAAGTGATACCAACACAGAGTTTCGCATTCCATTATTGCAAAGTTCAGGCCTAAAAAATTGCTTTTTTCCTTGTTAGGAAGAGCTATAACTTTTCCTTAACCACACTAGCCCCAAGACCAACAGTATATCACTTCATTACAGCTTCTCCTTCATTCACAAGATTCAGTTTCCAGAATACACTGTCCACAACAACAGTAACATTTTAATGTTGTCTTGGCATTTCTGCATTGGAGAGAAATAGTGGCAGCCACCTGCAATAAGGGAACAGCTCGTGGATGTCCTCGTTTGCCATACGAACATGACAAGATGATGTGGGACCTTCTTGATTAAGAAAATGCCTCACAAGAGGCACGTAGAGCCCTTCATCTAATGCTTGAAAATGAAAAAGGAAAATTTTTAGTCTTTTGAAGTAAACTGCACAGCTTTCTCTGGAAAAAAGAGAAGAATCAGCAAAATCACCAATAAAGCAAAAGGTCAGCTAAGAAAATCACCATCAAAGCAGCTCTGCTTTTCCCCACACCAGTTATGTGAGCATTAGACCTCACCCTATGAGCTAGAGGGAGGAAACTGCCTTAATTATACTGAGGACATCTCTTCTTTTCTGCATCTCTCAAACCAGTCCTCCAGTCAGGACTACCCCCAGGAAGCCCCTCTGACATCCTCCCACCCTCCAGAGTAGCCATGGCTCAACCCCACTGTACTCCTTGGTTTCAGCAATGAATCCCCCCCGCCTGGCTTAATGCTGGAGAAAAAATATTACTCTACAAAGGCAAAAAGATTTCCCCTCCTGTGCTGAGGGAGAGTTCCCAGGAGAATAGAATCCCAATTAAATGTGGCTTTTCTGTAGTGGATCTGTTTGAATGTAATCTTTTCGGGCTAAGGCTGCTACTGGAGTTAAGCAAAACTATTTATTCTTGGACTGAAAAACAAGTGCAAAATTTTGCAGTGGCTAACTTTGATGCTTGCTGAGCTAACACTAAGAGAGGGTCTGAAAACCCTTACAGGTTTCGGAGTAATATTTGCATCCAGAACTCCATTTTACTGTAGCTAAAGGGTCTTGCGCTTTTCCTGTACCTGTTGATTGGTAGCATAAACAAACAGATTTTTCCCATCCATACATATGCATATATATAAAAGTGCTTGCCTCAGATCAGTATCTCTCTTGGCTCATGACATGGATTCAAAACTGTGACCCAGTATAAAACAGCCCCAACAGTTTACGACACCATTATTCTGAGCTAACAAGGGATTAACCGAGGGTCAGAATAGCAATTCTCTACTGAGATACTGCCTTCCTTTACTTATTAAGTACTAATAGTTATATATGTATGGTTAATACATATCCCAAAAGGAAACATCAATATGAGACAAAAGACCGTGCAGACATACCAGACATAAAACATTCTCAGCCTGAGACGGGCTGCAGCAGAACATGATTTTCACTGTGGTCCCTATCCCTGAGGCTTCAAGTCTCAATATTAATAGCAATTAGAAAAATTAAAAAAATATTCACCTAGTCCTGAGAAAAACGATACATTAGAATGCGACCTTTCCAGTGCCCTGGACAGAGCTGGGGGAAGGCACGGCTGAAGTCACAGGCTTGATGCCCAGGTTTCTTCCTTTCATGGGCTCGTGATGTGGCCCAAAGCAGGACGCTATATGCAGCGATGTTCCCCAGCCATGTCTCCAGTGCTGCCTGCATCCAGCCTTGACTCCTGTTTAGCTCCATGAGAGCCCAGAACACCAGCATTGAAGCCACCTTTCAGCAGCACCTCTACGAATGGTTGAAGTTTAAAAGCAATAGGAGATGTGGCCCAGGGACATCACACCCTTTACATCTGAGGGCTCACTCCAGAAATAAATTTGCTGTAATTGATAAGTGCAAGTGAGATTGGGAGTGCAAGGGAGATTGGACCTATGAACAGGGCAAAAGAGAAATTAAAAACCCCTTTAATACAGGGATAATATTTCAGCTCTGCTGTAACAAAACTTTGTGGCAATGACAGAAAGGGGAAACTTTGAGACTGGAAAAGATCATATAATGATGCTGACTTAGCAAGAGCATAAAGCAAAACAAGATAACTGATTTTCCAATTGCATTTAATTTGGAGAGTTTAAGACTTAAATAAAGAGAAAATTGTGGAAACTTATTGGAGCCAGAAACCATTAACACTATATTAGTCTAAAGGAATTCTGTCAAGTGCGATTTTAGCATTTTAAATTTTTTTCCATGTAATTAATGTCCCTGCAACATTAGTTACACTGTCTTTGAAGCTGGAAAAATAGTGTTTACGTTATCTTCACTGACATTGAACTTTCCTTCACATCTTCTATGGAGCTATTACACAATGATCTCATTTCAGTTATAGTTTGGTTTATTTGTTTATTGGACACCAGCGTGACCAACAGTATTACTTATCGCTACTTTCCCACAGCTGTGCATGATGCTTTGTAAGCAGAGATAGCCTTTCCTGGGTTTTAGGATACTGAAAGGCAGTGAAGAAAATAATTTGGTTCCTATTAGAGATGTGAGACAACACTTCGAATATTGCCCGCTGCCCCTCTCATGAGCATAGTCCAGACCCAGCTCAGCTGGGACACAGCTCATGTGCGCTGGACCATGCTCCCAGATGAAACTGGGTTTGAAAAAACATTTGAGGGGATGCTAGAAAAGCCCAGAAGAACAGGACCCCCAAGGACAGTTGAATACATCAAGCCTGTTGACTCACTGTTTACAGAGCAGCTCTGTAAGAGATGGGACTGGCTTTAAAATCCTTTTACTCCAGCAGCACCTTTGCACTGTAGAGGATAGTCCAACCATCTGGTCTTCCCTTCAGGGTATTAAACTCACGATATTTCACCCAACAATAGGTAGAGGGCTGAAGCTCAAAAGATGACTTAATGATCTTAAAGGTCTTTTGCAACCTGAATGATTCTATGATTCTGTGCCAGATGTCACTGGAAAAGCACAGTGAAATCATCCTGGCCTGTGCCACCAGTGTACATTTGTAGGTGTTACACAATAAAGGTTTACCTCATTCAGTCTCTTGCACAGATCATAAAGATCTCTATGCATAGATTTGTGTCAGCACAGGCATATAACACACAAAGGCATACATACCTATGTAGAAGCCAATCTCCTTATATTACTGAACCCTTAGAAAGGAGCATTATTGTCATAACACTCTTGTGGCACAAGACCCACTGCTGTCCCAGGCTTGAGTGCTGGGGGCAGTCATGCGCCCATCTTCATGAGCTCTGCCTGCAGGAACCAAACTCTATTATTCATAGGCTATGGAACTGAAAGGATACAGTAATCAACTTCAGTTTTGCTTCATCTTATTGATTGATCCCTCATTTCAGTCATTGGTAGGATATAGAGAATTAAGGAGGCGATTAAGGTACCTAATTTCAACAACTTCCCATACCAAGTTGCTTCATCTGGGAAAATTCTGACTTACTGAATATATGCCACACTGACAGAAAAGCTGCTTATTCTCCAACTGATAGACTTAAATGTGTCCGAGCAGCAACCCATGGGTGGTGCCAACCTGTTTTCCATAGTTGGGGACCAAGTCTTGTAGTTAAACATGGATATAAATAAGTTTTAGAATAATTGGCATTCCAAATGGCATGTGGAATTTCTGCCTTTAACATTGTGTTATCACTCTCCTGGTTTCTAACATTGCTTTGGGGAAATATAAAGACCTTGTTATAAAAGACTGTGATGTGGGAGACTAAGTTTAGTTTCCTTATTTTTGCCACAGACTTGGAAGTTCCTTCTGTATATGATTTCGCTGCCTTCCTGAGATGAGTATTTGTAAAATTATGTTATCAGAAGTTTTGCTTTCCTTACCATCCTCCCATAAGGGATATTTCATTTCTTACTCATACAATGAATACACTGGGAGTCTCCGAAATCAGTGTAGATTTCTGCAACCATGACACACGTAACTATGTTTACATCATCAGATTAAATTATTCAGACGGCAAAACAGTCTGAAAAATCCATGGCCACTATTAGATGCAGAAGAAAGACCACTGGTGTTATGTGTGCTTATGCCTATCACAGTTCAGAAATAGCTGGGCTAGTCATACTATTCAAACATCAAGAATGATCCAGGAAAATTATAAATCAAATTTATACTTATGATGCTTTTATAGTACTTAAAGAATCAAGAACTGTTATGCTGTAAGTTACTACAATTTGTCAGCAATAGACTTTATATCACTTATTTGATAATGTTGATTCATACAGACATCTCAACAAAGTTGCTTTGAATAATTTTAAACAACTATTCTTTTGGTAATCATTTATTGTACACACCACATTGTTAGAAAACACTCTCATTTAGAGCTTATTTTATGCTCTATGTGCAATACTTGAAATGTTGTTTATGTCAAAAAGATCTGAGAAGTATCTACAAGCAACATGTTACTGTAACAGTCCCAATTGCAGCCAGTTTATTGTCTGTGTAAATAGCAGTTCTTCCTGTGCAGAAACCATTGAAGTCAACTGGGGTCCATATGGGCTCTCTGCACTGACTTAAATCTGTTCCCACTGATGATAATGGTAAAACTCCCAGGGCCAATTATAAGTACTTTTGAAAGTCAGTTTCTAGACACTGGCATTTTAAGGAGCATTTTAAAGAACATTTTCAACAGGGTCATATATGGCCTTAATGTTTGCTTTAAGCTAAAATTTGGCTTACAAGATTTCTTCACCAAAGAATATTTTCCTAGCAAAACTCAAACTTACTCCTTCCTCTGTTCTTCAAAATTGATGTTGTCAGTTTTGTGCTTTAAGTAAGAAGCAGAGTTTATTAGTTTAAGTGACTTCAAAAAGACTGTATGAGCATCTTTAATCATGCACAAAAATTGCAAGTCTTCACAGAAATGACAGGCTCAAATTTTCAGCCACACAGAGAAATTCTCAACTGTTTCTATTTCACATGGTCTTATTCTTGAGCCTGTAGTCTCAGAAGCCTTTACCTAAATTCAGATTCCATCAAAGATCAATACTTACCTTCAAAACTTGAGACACAAATATACCTGCCAGAACAAATGAGAAGCTTGGAGATAATTTTAGCCTGTAGACTATGAGTATGAAAATGAGGAAAAGATGTCAGCCTGTCTTTTCAAAAATTTCCTTGGTTCTACCTGATGTATCCTAATTGCAACATTTTTTTTTTTTGTCCCATCTATAGGTTGCACGACCTTAGTGAGCTTACATATCTTCCTAGAGATGGTGACAAGCAGACTGGGTTATGCTGTTTACCATCGCTTTATTATCTGAAAGACACAAGGTAAGGTAACACCATTCAGTATTTGCACGTGATTTATGTTTGCTATATTTTGAAGAGAATTTATCCAAAAGCTTCCTAGTGAAAGATCTGCTTCTGTGGAATTAAATGCTACCTCCCACCAAAAAGTAACAGCAATAGGACGTTCAGCTCCCATTTATGTCTCCGGAAATCTCCCAGCTTTCATCTTTTTGAGTGGGGACCTTTGCAAAACACCACTTGCAGGTGTCACCACCACAGTACTTCATATATTGAACACCGTTAATGTTGCACTGCTTGAGCACATTGATGTTAGCATAACCTCACTCCCCTGCTACCCATTCTTGCTCCAGGAAAACCTGCCATTGCATCAGGACCACTTGACTTGTCAGGCTCACGGGCTTGTTGAAAAGGCTGATTGATGAAAACATTTTATCTGTTGGTTTTGCAAACCCCAGGGGTACTCAACCCAACTTCAGAGACAAAACTTGCCTTGTCTCTTGTTAATCTAGTCCCCTTTCCCCCTAAAAAAAGTGTCATGTTTATGTCTGCAATTGTCGTCCATTACCACGAGCTCCTAGTGCAGAACACTGCCCTGACACACTCCCTGTGCAAGCAGGTCTCATCCTCATTGAAGGCTGTAGAAAAGCAGGGTAAGGGCTGATAAAAGCTCGGAAGAAAGTAACAGTGATAAACACACCTAAAGTATAACTAGAACATTTTTTGGGAGAGCTGTTATCGGATATTATTTTGAGATACAGGGGAAAGAGGAGAGAGGCTGACAGTAGCTGGTCAATCCCTGCCTGCAGCTGCACATGCAACGGGAATGGAGGACAGAGCAAAATACTCTTACAGTCCTCCATCCCTAATACTAAGGTTAGAAAGTTTGTTTACTCAGTGAAGACTACCATAGAATAAAATAGCCACATTATGGTATCCAACTATAGACATGTGCTTTCTGCATAAATCACACATTTTCTTACAAAAGCTAAATGATTTCAGCATCTCTGCAAGAGAACAAATTTTCAGGAAGATTCCAGTCAGAAAGGTAGCAACCCAGCAGGGACCAAGACACAGAAGGGGGAAAAAAGCACAAAGGAGTTTGCATGTTCAGTAACCACCTGACATTGCTTAACTCCAGCCTCCCTACTTCTGCTGGCAGCATGTCTGCCTTGCACAAAGGACAGTTAGGTGGCCGGGAGGGAGAGAAAATGTAAGTGAATCACAGAGTTGGGCTAAAGCACTTTTCAAATATCATTTCACAGAAAAAATGCAGTTTGGGAGAGGAAGAATCTCTTGAAAGACTTGGCTAGAATTGGAAATGGGATGTGCTGAACTAAAGAAGTGGAAAAACACTGAAATATTTCATTTTGGGGTTGTTTTTTTTTATAAATGTTTCAATTTTTCATTCCCAAATGACATTGTGCATTGCTTCCTGGCAGCCCATCTTCACAAGCACCACCAAAGCAATCATGGTTTCTGCCTATGGCAAC
This sequence comes from Strigops habroptila, assembly GCF_004027225.2. Classification (NCBI taxonomy): domain Eukaryota; kingdom Metazoa; phylum Chordata; class Aves; order Psittaciformes; family Psittacidae; genus Strigops; species Strigops habroptila. The sequence goes on along the minus strand of NC_044284.2, from coordinate 27,377,238 downwards.
AAATAGGGAGCTCACAGGAACTGTTTGAGCACTGTGGGACGTGTTGGGGCAGGTACCTGAGCCATGCATGACACCCAGAGCTGCTCCAGGCTCCACATAGGGGGATTAAACCAGAAGCTGCTCCAGGCTCCACATAGAGGGATTAAACCAGAAGCAATTTGATTTCCCAGGGAAGCAGGGAGGCATTTTTATGCAGCACTTTCACAACACTCATATTCATCTCAACATAGGCACCAAGGGCCGTACTCATTAGTCAGTACCTTCCCATCTCCTGGGAGTCTCAAGATGCGCACTGACCATAGCTAACAGCAAATCCTCCAACAAGCTTCTTGGAACAGGAGGTCTGCCAGACCTGGAAAGGTGGCCATTCACAGGTTCTCTGGAAATCCTCCACTAGCAAAAAGACTAGGAAAGATCCTAAACATTCACTTTGGACATTGTGCAGTACCCAATACATATATATGATTCCGTTTGTTGTTTGCCTTTAATAATAACAACAATTTTATTTAGAAACAACTTATTCTGCATTCCTCAAGCATTAAACCCTGGTATAAAATTAGGATTGCATATCTAAATGTGTCAAGCAATGGGCCTGATCCCTGACTGTGCTTTAGAGTTCAAGATACTGCTTTCACTACTCATTATCTCCATATGAGAAGTGATGATAGAGATGACCATAATGACCTTTAATTTCTAGCCCCAAAAGAGTCTTTGCCTGTCAGCTTGCCTTAAGCTACTGCAGTAAATGAAGAGATCAACTCCTCAATCAGCAGACACAAATATTAGAGCAGGGAACACCCTTGGCTGCACTAAGACACAGAGCACTAATTTCCTTTCAACAAAACCGGAGGACAGGCAGTACAGGGCCTGGGTCACAAAGTCAGCGAAAGACAATAAAAAGGCCATAACAAAAAAGCAAAAAAAGGTTTAAGTTCAGCCTACCCCAAAAAGTCCATAGTCCATTTTCCTGAATCTAGAACTCAGATCATAGCTTAGATTAGTAAAAACAAACAAACAAACAAAAAAACCAAACAAGCAATATATGTACTTCAACTTTATGAGGTGCTTGAGCCTTAGTAGTACAATTCTGTTGTTAACTAAATGTTACTCAAATACAAACTCCAGCCCATTGTGATGTGCTTTATTTTTCATAATTTTGGGATAATATATTAATGGTAATGGCAGGTCTACGTGTGTGCTCGGTGTGAATATCCTATTGGATGAAAAAAAAAATTGTCATTCAACTGGTATTTAAAATCCACTACTTTCTCCCCAGCTTATGAAAATAATTTTCATTACAAGGAGTTATACTGCTAGAAGCATTTGGCTTCCAGAAAGAACTATAATTTAAAGCTGATTCTGCAAGCAATCTCATTGCAAGTGCACATCTGGAGCATTTTTAAATGTGCTGAGTGCTGACATAATTAAATAGCCTCTGAAACCATTGCTTCAGTCTCTACAGCTGGGATGCTGTGAGACAGGCATGTAGCTTGTTCTATCACTCATAAAACAGGATTGTTTGATCTCAACTCAGCTAAGCAGACAAGGAAGAGAGGGAAGAAATGAAAGAACTCTGCTTTTCCCTTGATTTTTAAAACTGATGGGACAACCTACATCTTTGATGCACCATGTACTTTGTTTTGTCAGATGGCTGCTGCTGTAGAATAGGAAACCTTTCTCTAAGAAAAGACAGGAGAAATAAAAACAGAAAAAAAAAAAAAGACAACACAAATGAAATATAAAGCATGTAAAATAAAATTTGAACTACCAGGAAAAAGAATAAGAAGCCTTCTGCAAGGACCATGTCCTGCTGCCATTATGGCTAAACCACCACCATCAACATAAAACTATCTTCTCTGCAATTACGCCAAATAAAATCTAAAATAATACACACCTGAAAAGAGCAAAGAATGGGTAAATTTGATTTGCTTATTTTATGCTTTGTCTTCAACAGTTCTCTGCATTTATTGTACAGTAATATACAGGTATAATTCCATAACTTCAAAATTATTTGTAACACAACTATTTCTTTATTATACTTTGAATTACAGAAATATCTGGAAAGGAACTGAAAGGTGGCTCCACTGCTCAAACAGAATAAGGACTGATTCTCTCCATGAAGAGCTTCTTTATATAGTTTGTTATGAACTATCCTATAAACAGGCCCACTCCCATCAAGTTATCTCATTAGTCCTGGCTTGTTAATTAATTTCCCTGTTCCTCAGGGAACAGGTTACCCATCCCATTGGCTTTGGGAGGTGGTTTTCCTTCCAGTACAAGCCCTTGCTCCTGGTTTGGGTACAGCCAGGGCTCCCTGGCTCCTTGCCTCCCTGGCCTCCCTTGGGGAAAAAAAAAAAAAAAACCAAACAAACCCAAAAAAGACTATTTATTTGAGAAGAAAAGCATCTAAACACCTCGACTCTGCAAACATGCACGTGCTTACCTCTATAAGGAATCAAAGAAGCATCAAGACTCACACACTTATATTTAAATATACATAGTTGTCTTTGTGGAATCAGGGTCTAAACTGAATGACAAATTCTGTACGCAAACTCTAGGTCTTCATATGAAATCCAAACCCATAGGAAAATCCCGTGAGTCAGGATTTTCATTATGTATTCAAAATTTAACGCAACCTCAGGCATTATCAAAATGGTGACGAATGATACTGTTACTGTTTAAAAAGCATCATTTTCTATTAGTGAAGCTTTAGTATGACAAGTCATCATTGGTATGGTTAGGATGCTGTAGTCAAAACTAAGATAAAGCCTGGTAAAAGGCAGTGCGGAAAAAGCTAGAAAGTGAAGCAAAAAATTAAATTTTCCAATTCTGTGTTTGGCAAAAGCCAGCAAATACAACTTTGAGTACAAAATAAAACACTGCAACAAAATTTCTTCTGTGCTGTGCTTTCACTGGAAAAATCTTCAGCAAACTCTTTTAATGCCAGCTCAGCTGTGTGCCCATGCTGGCAATGTAGGTAGGAGACACCCACTCCCCTGGGCGGCCAAATCCCACTCCAAAATCCCTCACCCAGGAAAACAAACAGCCCAGGACAGGTGTTAGTTACAGCCCCTACGGTGCATTTCAGGTACTGCAGTGATGACCATGGTATAAAAACTAACACCAGCGGGTGCTGCAGCTGAAACATGAGCCTGGGATGGGAGCTGCTTTCAGTATTAGCATGAAGCCAAGCAAACAGCAGTGCCCAAGAGGCATGATGTAGATCCAAAACTCAAGTGCCAAAGATAAAGCAGGGGTGAAAGTCCTTGAATGATGAAAAATCGAGATGTATATGATCTTTGGCAAAGAAAAGCCAGCGAGTCCCACCTATCTCTAAGAAGAAAGTTTGCTTCCAAGCATTTAAATTACTTTAATGATAATCCTAATGCATATTCACCTGCTGCTAAGTTACTGTACACCAGGCATTGAAGAACCATTTGTTTAAAACTAATCTGCAGTTTATTTCTTAGAATTACAGAAATTTATTAAGTTGTTCATCTGGTTTAGCTTAAAATAAAAGTAAAGAAGTAGATTGCAATTTATTGGTAAAGTTGCAGTAAAATTCAGATAGCGTAACAGACCACAGGGGCTGTTAAAAGACTTGCATCTCCAAGGAATATTAAGCCTGACTGTACATTAAAAGAAGTGACTAGAAGAGTTAAGATAAGACAAAAAAATTTTACAAACCCAGCTGTTTTGTCATTTCTATCAGTCTTTGGTAAACTCAGAAAAGCTGAACCACTAGGTGCTAAACACCAGTGCTGAGCAGGCTGCTAGCACACAGCAGACTGCAAATACCAAACGACTTGCTTTTTCTGCACCATTGCCACCTAAGATGATAATGAAAGAGAATTAATAATTAAGGCTAATTATCCGACTGAACACTTTTTAATATGCTGAACTCAGGCACATGTTGTTTATAACCTATGGCTCCTCCCCTCTGGAGCATGCTGTTTCCCCATGCGGGAAGGCAAGGGGAAGGGGACAGCAGGCAGAGAGAGGAAGGAATGGCATATGCTAACCTTATCATTTTGACTTGTTTTGACTGGACGCTTAATCTTACCTCTCATGAATGCCACATTCTTCTTCTCCATATGCCACTTTCCCTTGGCTGCTCACCAGCCCTGAATGCCAAGGTTACAGGAACAGAAAAAACACTTACTTCCTAATTAAAGAGTCATTTGCCAATGTGTGCTGTAATTTTACTGCCTTGGTTCTTTCTTTCCTATATACAGCTAGACTGGCAATAACTTTTGCTAAATAAAATCTCAACAAAGCAATGACAAACCTGTTAAAATAAAACTTTGATTTGTGACCTTTATACTAAAAAGATCCTCTCTCTTTCCAGCTTTGTTATTGAAAAAACATGTGCTGTGAAAGGTTAAGAGACTGGAAATAGACACCTTGAATAGAGCTCCTCGGAGAAATACCTTAGAACATGCCAGCGAGGATCAAACAGTATTGACTGCGGTCCAGGTGGAGAATTTCTCACAAATCTTCCGCAACCTGGCAAATAGATTTGTCTAAAGCACTCTGCTGACTTTTCTAGCCTGGGGCTCCAGTTGTCACTGCAGAAGTGTGAGGAAGACAAAAAACTCAGGAAACCAAGTCTGAGCAGTTATTTCAGTTGGTGTGCCATCTGATGTGGATGCACAAAGAGATGCATGGCACATGACTGCACTTGCACCCTTGCTTGTAGGATGATGATGTTTTGAGAAAGCATGTTGGAAAGCATACGAAAGCATACAACTGCCCTAAGGCTGCTGACTTTGTGCAGTATTGACCAAACATCATTGCATTCATCAATACAGTAACCACCAAAAAACAGTGATCCTATGCATAAATTGAAGCCAGGTAGAGATGTCTTCTGCCTTTCTGGTAATTTTACTTTTCATCTTTGTGTTCTGTAGGTAAATGTAATCAATTTAAATGTGATACTTCTATCTCTTGCACAGCAGCCTGGATTTTGCTATCGGTTAAAGGAGTTATACACTTAATAATAAAGTCAATTATTATTCCAGAAGTATCTTTAAACATGCAACATATAATAAAAAGCTATTATATTGCTACCTGCAATTGCTATCCCAAGTCGTAATACACTATAATCCAGCTTTACTTCCATTTTCTTTACTTATACATGCCACGTATGCCCTCTAGTAAATGAAAAATACTTTTAGATAAGGGGGATGGGGGGAAGAAAAACTGAACGAAAACCAAGTAACTTCTGCTACTTATTCCATTGTACATTGCTTCCTTGTGCAGAGAATTTCCAATATTGAAGCAATAATTTTAGACCAAATTTGACTAGTGGGGTCACCAATCCTCTTTAAGAGGCATCATTTCCCAGGAGGGGGGCAGCAGGTTTTATTATGCTCTGACTCTGGGTAAGTGTTGTGTAAATTATGTGATAAAAGCAGATGGCAGTACTCTTTCTAGATATGGTTGAAAAAAAAATTGGACTTGCTTAGAATAGTCCCTGGAGCCCTTTCTTGGAGCATTCCTCTACAAGGAGAAACAATTATTTTACTTTTGGCTGCTATTGTCTCCTGCTGAGGGAATACATAAACAGTAATGATGAACTCTGTAAAGGGTGAAATGAATATTGCTGCTGTTTCAGTATATGCAGTACTGAAGAGTTTTGGCTCCCACAGACCTGGCAGGACTTTGCTAGCTGTAATCACACACTGGCTTAAGTTTGCTTAAAAGCAATGCTTTATGCTGTCACCTGGCTGGAAGGAACCGGAGCAAAGAGCTGCTTGGCAATGAAACCCTTCGCAACGGGGTATGCTGAACATATTATTTCACACCACTTCGGGTGACACTAACAATTTATTTCCTAACCTTTATTAGTAAATTGTTCTTGCCAGTGCTGAGCTCAGTTATGTACCATCAGGCCCTAGTAGCTCAGTTTAACACCACACCACTCTGCATTTGCCCATATGGTTTCCAAGCTTAGCACATAGCAATCTTGCATCTGTCCATCCTATGCATTGGATGTCTTAATAACACAAAAGCATCCTCTGCACAGTTTGACCCAGTCCCACTGAAAGGAGTAGGATTCTTTCTAATGGCTCTGGTAGGAGGTAGATCTACCCCTAAATTGGTGTATCCGTTAGGAGAGAGCTGCACAGAAATGCTCATTAGTTTTGGATGAGATCACAGACTAAGGCCCCAGACTTTAACCATATGAAGCCAAAGAACAGCAAATGAAGATAATGATGGAAGCCCACTACCCAAAGTAGTGGAGGAACTGGCAGCAGCTGTACTTGCAATAATAACCATGCTCTGAGTTCAGAAGAAGGATGACTCCTTTGGTAAGTTAAAGTTGAATGTGCGTCATCCTTCAGTTTAGTTAAGCAAAATCAAGAGACTGGTTGTGGCCACCATCCTGTCAGTGGCTAAAAGCCGGGACTTTTTCATGGGTGTGCTTTTGGAACTGGGCCATTGTGTTGCTAACCTTATTATTTCAACATTTTTCCTGATAGTAGACTTATTTCTGAGTAACCACAGTCCATGCCAACTCCTCCACAATGAGCAGCTTGTCTATTCCTCTATTATGTAAAAAGCAGCCGCCTTTGTGTTATTGAAGATTCTTATAATACTCTACCTCATGCTTCAAGATTGTTATTCTCTTTCAGACTTTTTTTCCACCAGCCCCAAGTCACTTAAACTTTTAATCATAGGTCATGTTTTTCACAGCTTGATAATTCTTGTACCTCTCCTTCTGGACTCTCCAGCTCATTCCCTTCTTTACTAGAACAACATGTCTCAAACCTGATTTAAGGTATCTAACACTGCTCCAGCTCTCACGTCCCCATTGCCAAGCTGAGCAGAAGGACCGCTTGGCCTCTCAAATAGCAAAGCTCCTCATTAACGCACACCAGGATGTCAGTCACTTTCTTAAGCTGGTGACACTGCTGATTTTACCGTAAGCCCTACACGTTTTTCTGCAAAACTGCTGTCTGGCAAGTCCCTCCTTTTTCCTGAGTTTGAAAGTATTTGGAAGGCCAACAATCTACAGCTGTCAAACAAAGAATGTTTTTGCAAGAGTGACTCATCCTAATAAAGTCACTGATTTGAGGGAATAAGAATATTTAAAGTTTTTTTTATTATTGCTATTATATTTGTGGATTGATGTGGGTGAGAACAGCACATGAGAAAAAACGACTGGAAATGCAGAAGAGCACCTCGCATGCAATAGTTTCGCTCCACTGTCAGCAGCCTCACAATGAGACTGTAAATGAGATCTCTGCCCTGGAAGCAAGGGTGCAGGTCCCATCCCACGCAAAACACAAGAGATGATGGCAGATGGTGTTACCCTAATCACACCATATGAGAGCCTAGCCTCACATGGGAACACAAGTGTCTTAAAGGTGTAAATTAGCCCTAGACTGTATACCAGAATTCCCCTGTCTTTTCCAGATGTGGATGATGAAGACGTGCTGGAAAATGGCACATTAAGAAGTTGCCCAAATACACTATAATCTCATCTGTGCTGCCACCCCCTCTTTTTCCATGAGTCCCATCACTCCAGATCATATGCCAGGGTGAACTAGTACCTATTTAATGGGATACATAGTGTAATTATACATTTGACATGCCTGGAGATTCATAGCAAAAGTCACAGTTTTGGTCCTCTAAAATGGCTTTCTGGGTGTTCTTCAAAGAAACCAACCAAAACTACCAAAACCAAACCTTCTCTCCCCAAAACATTATTCTTCATTTCATGACTTTTTGAAGAAAGCCGCATTTCTTTGGGGCTGGGTAACTTCTTTCTCATATTCATGGTAATTGGTTTTGTTGGGTTTTTTTCTGTTCATGATATTCCTCAAAGAGAGGATGTCCAAAGCACCTTTTCCAAGCAACTTATCATAGTGCATGGTAATAAAAAACCACATATTGCAAACATTAGCTCACTATGTTAATTAGGTACAGAGTTTATAGAACAATGCAAAACTCAGCTATATACTTCGTAGATTTTCCAGAAAGCTGCCATTTGGCTAGAAGCCCTCTTCAAACTTAATTTATATCCATACACAATGACCTGCTCATCTCAATCAAGCCTATCGTTAAATTTATACTCAAATGACTTGTGATAACCCACAATTTCTATTTGCGCATGGTTATATGAAATCTGTTCTTTAGCTGTACAAACACTGACACTCTACCAGTTCTCATTATTTGCCTGGCTCTCTCAGTTTGCAACCGACACCCTTTTACATTGATGCTGTTCATGTCCTTTTACTTTAGAGGTGCACTAAATCCCATTAAAATTCTCCATATAGTAGCTCCCTATTTATCTGTTTTTCATTAAGCTAAGCTAGCATTCTTTCTTGGAGAATAAAAAAGAAAAGGAGAACGCTATATACCATTTACTACACACCTTTAAAGAAGCTTCCAAAACAGTTGTAAAGTAAGTATTAACAATAATCTTTTTCTACTCATTTTAGAGGTGATCATATTATTTGGTAACCTGCATGGATACTCTTAACACTTCTTTCTTGATGTATGCATTTCATCAAAAGAGTTTCTTTCAATATGTTTGATTAATACAAAAATATATGCACAAAGATGGTCACTTACCCAGTGTAAGCACACAGCTTTTTGACCCCAAATCACACAATCGCTTCCACTAACAGGACCTCTGGAGATCACTTTGTCTAAACCCATGCTCAGAGCAACTCCACTACAGTACAACCAGGTTTCTGAAACCAAGTAACCTGGCCTCAGCATGAACATGGTCCTGCCCAAGCAGAGACTGATGGTGCCAAGGACTTCTGCAGAAGACCTGTACCTTGTTTCATGGGTGTTACTGCCTTCATTATCTTATAAACTGAACATGCTGTCATCCTCAAAAGGATATAGCCACTACTGTAGTTTTTTGGCAGCAGCAGCATCAATGACTGAGGTATGATCCTGTAGTGTTTGTAAGATTTTTAGCTCTATGGTTTAGACTGGTGTTTTATCAGCTTATCATAGTTTTTACTGAATTATAAATAAATAGATATTCACTGATCTCATAAAATTAATGTCCGAAAAAACAGTAAAACTTACCTGGAAACCTGTTCTTCTCTGGTTTTCTCTAGTTATTATTATCATGTTTCTGTCATAATAGAGAAGCTTTGTAGAGCACACACATTTCCGTTCAAATGCAATTAATTCTGATCAGGTATGCACCGATTTACATGCTTCTGGGTGCTGATTAGATAGAAGAGTAATCTGTTTTTGAATTAAATGTTCAGATTATATTACACTATTTCATGCCATTCAACACATTAGGAAATAAAAAGGGTTGCCTTACACAAAACAGAATCACTGAATGAAACATGCACTGCTACGAAATGCCTCCACTTTATCTATAATACTGCTAGGACAATCTACCATCTAAATGATTATTCAGGTTATTTTCTAGCTTATATTCCCTTCACTGAGAAAGAAGCCATGGCAATTAATAACAATAAAGCTAAACTAACTGCGAAAAGAGTCAGTTACCCAAAACCATTGACAGTAAAGATATGATGCTGTTATACTTGAAAATATCTTTGATTTCTTCATTATTGTCCTTGAAAACTGGTGTTAGCCTCAGGATATGTTGTGGTACCTACATTAAGCATAGGGGATATTGCACCTCTGCAGCTGGGTGCTGTGCTGACTCCCAGGTATCAGGGACAGGATGGCAACAAACCTCAGCTAAAGAATCAGTCCCATTCCACTGCCCCAAATAAATACCCAGAAATTGTTACTACATTGCACCACCTGGCACTGTAGGGATTCACCTGCTGAAGAACAACCCTTAGCATTCTGGGAATGAAAAAAAAAAAAAAAGCTTGAATCTCTAATAACCTGCTTAAGCTTTTGCCATACTTGCTATGATCTAGACTCTCAGGAAAATAAATTCTTTCTGAGCTCATAGCCCTCAGTTATGATCTCAATGATTTAATTAAAAAGGAAAAGTTTCCTTCCACAGCTAGAAGGCAGATGAAAGTATTGGAGAGTTAGCATGAACAGAAAAACAGCTCAAGGATATTGTTAAAAACATCTGGGTAAGAAAAATACCCAAATAATTTAACAAGTTGTGCTAGAAGGACACCAGACCAAATACTGAATTTTACATTAGGTCCGAACCAGCAGCTACTTTCCTTAAGTTTAACCTGTGTTACAGGGGCTCTTTTTGCCATTTTGTTTGGGCTACAGCTGAAAGCACCACCTCCAAAATACTAACAACGTTTTCAACATCCACATGTGCAAAAGGTGCATTATTCTTAGCAAAAAGAGCACATCCTTCTGGGATCTAAACCCAGGTTTTTGAGCTCGCACATCTAAAACTTCACTTACTTATCAGGAGCAAACAGAACCACCTGAAGCTTGTCTGCCTCTCACAAGGAGGTAAACAACATTCAGCCATTATATTCCAGAGCCTAGCTTCTGCTTTTGTCCTACTTGCTACACAAATGGGGAAAAAATTGAGTTCCCAGCTCTCATGAAGTGTGCTATAGCGACAGTGAAAGAGAGGTGTCCTGAGCAAAATTCGACTACTGAAACAACTCTCTGAGCTACTCAAACGATTCTTTGTCAAGCAGGGACCACTTCTCATACAAATAGAGGAGAAAATAAAGAGCGTAACTTCAGCTTTGATTCAGCTGAAAGAATAAATACGCTGTTTTCTCTGGAGCCAAGTGAAGCTGGTTGTGTTAGCCTGAACTTGTAACACCAATTATAACTGGAGTATAGTCATTACTCTTCCTGAATGCTGGAAAGCATAGAAGAAAACCTGGCTTTCACCCTTTAGTACACGACTGATAGAAACAGCCTAATTCCACCAGTGCTTTCACCAAAAACCTAAAGGACTGAGAGACCTTCTTCGGGAGATAAACTAACAACCTGATAGATGCTTCCACTAGAAGCCCCCTATTTCTTATTTTTAGTAAATAAGCCTCTAAAACCCTTGTGATTGCAGGCAGGTTACAACAATGCAAGTGCAGCAATTAGTTACTTAGCTTTTTAAAAAATTAATAAATAAGGTGTATTATTTTTAACATGGGTACAGGCTATGTGCTCTGTCTCCTCATGTTTCTAAAGCTGAAATGAGAGAAAATAGCCTTTGCTTAACCCATATACGGAGATAATTAACCAGGAACATTTAGTCATTCTTTGTCATTAAGGATAATTAACTAGGCTGGCAGAGAAAGTGTTTGCACAGGTTGTCTTTTCTTGAGTTTCTCAAAGGTTTTGCGTGTGTGTATATTTTTGTGGGTTTTAGTTTTGTTTGGTTTTGCTGTTTTGTTTTTGTTTCGTTTTTTAAAGAGATCATCAGTTTTATCCCGATTTAAAACACAAAAATCACATCTGATTACCAGAAATTATCAGGAATGATTGTTAGCAGTTCTGAAATATCCTGGGTCAGCTTCCTTTGTGCCTGAGGGTCATGCCTTCCAGGCAGGCTAATTTATATGCTATCTCTTACAGCCCTTTACCTCTCCCTTAATCATCTCAGTCTTAACCATCTTGATAACCTCTCCTGGTTCTTATTAAAGGCAGAAAATATGTTAGCTGAGTACCTCAGCCCCATTGACTTACATAATTACTCTCCTTTCCTATTTGCAATGAAAACGTACCAACTCTACAGGGTTTTCTTCCCAGCCACTTTTTCTAGACCTCTTTCACTTTCCTTCCTCCTATGACACCAGTGCATTGCATTCTATTTCTACTCAAGTTTACTTGCATACTTTCTTTCAATATCTTCCTTTCAGTCTCCTATGAGACACTACAGTCAACCCTGTGATAAACTCATAATTTTGAAAAACATTTTGTGATATTTTCAGCCTTCAGAGCCATCCAGTGGCACAAAAGCGCACAAAATGCCATGACTTCATATACAGTCTGTGGGAGGTAGTCACTGAGAACTGGAAAAATTGCGTACAACTACCATAAAGTCAGAACAAAGTAGAGAATGGGACCATCTCCAGAGCTCTGGAGATAGCCCTGTCCTAGGTGAAGTCTGTTTTTTCCATTCATTCACAACTATTGCTATTTGCTCTATATTCTATACAGCTGCTAGGCACCTATATCACACTTACCTTCACAGCCCAACATTGGCCGTGTTTCTGATGAATGTGGTCCTTGTATAAGACGTTCACCAAAACATGTTTTTGCTGTAAATCAGGACTTCCCAAGGATCAGTCTCCATGGAGATAGCTGAAACAGATCATTTTATGCTAGTGAGAATTTGAACTTCTTAGTGTGTCTGAGCATTGCACAATAGAGGAGGACCTGCAAAAATGAATGAGGTTTCACAATTACCTTTGGGTGATGAATTCCTGTCGAAATCCCCATCCCTAAACTCACACACAGCTTCATCTCCCTGGGAGATTCCCTGGAGTGGGAAAACCAATCAGGAAATGTTGATGTGGAATGGAGCTGGATGTGTGGCTGACCCGTAACTCTGATGCTTGAAAATTGGAACATTCCTGAACTACCTTATTTCTTTTTAATCCCAAATGCTAGTAATGCTAGCAACTTAAATAATCTTTAATTTGACTTGTAGGAAGTATCACCCAGAAAGCAGTGGAAGCCCACTAGCTCTAGAGCACATTCAGTAAAGAAAATGGAAGCAAAAAATATTTCCTTCAAACAGAGATTTTACAAAGACTTTTTTTGGTGAAACACTATTCCCTTTAGCACAATTATACTGACACACAGACTATGCAGTAAGTCTTGCTTACACTCAGTTTACGCCTTTATAACTCACAAAACTTTCACTGTATTCATTCCTATTTGCACCTTAATAGATTCACGAAGAAGCCTCGTTTGCTGGTATGAACCCTGCCTTTTATGGCCTGAGAAAAATACCAAAAGTCAGACAATTTTTTTAATGTAATTTTTATTCAGTACTTGACAATGGCAAAAAAAAACAGAACACTGAAGAATTCTACTTATAAAGAGGAGCTTCTATCAAACAGCTATTCTTATCCTAGTGTAATATCTCATTTTCTCAGCAGTTGATTAAAATCCATTCTGTTCCACTGGGATACACCCAATGACACTCCCTTGATACAGAGATATACAGAAGAGATAAAAGAAAATAATATATCACTGACAATGCTCAGAAAATTGTTAAAAGCATATATTCCGTACCTACTTATCTTTTATGTATACAGATATCTGTGGTGACAAATAGCCTATTATGATATATGATTGACTGAAAATAGAAAGCAGAAACTGAAAAAGGATACTGAATAACCTGATGACCATTTACTCATATTTTACATTATACACTTTCAAATTACTCGGAGGAGAAAAGAAAGCAAGGAAAGAAAATAACATAGCTTTAAGGTGGCTCCAGCTAAGAACTGAAGTTAGTTATGGATTCCTCTAGAAATTCAGTCAATAAACAATGAGTCTTAGGTTTACCAGTGTGTGAGGGGGATGTGAGGCTAGAAAGAAACAAACTTATAAATGAAGCTGATTTTAGCAGCTGAGTGCAGAACTGATACTGCAGAGACAAAATGCCTGCAGTCTTGAAGCAAAACTCCTTTTGACTCCAAGACTTTTGTCTCTATGGCTAAAAAAACCCACAATAAAACCCAAGCATTTCAAGATCCTAAGCATTTGTATATCACCATCCAAATAAACAGTGTTGACCTTGCTTCTGCATCAGCACTGATGAGCTGAACCAGGACAGCACTTGTCAGGACACTGCATGGCCTGACAGCTCCATTAATATGTCGGAGGCTTATCTCTCTGCTCTTCTGAGCTCAAGGACGGTTGTTGCACACCACCTTCAATAAAATGCTCACAGCTGAGAGTGAAAAATCCTTGAGCTCCTTCTTGGATCTACTTTTCATTTGAGCAAATTCTCATTCATTTTTAGTGAAATGCAATCCTCAGTGAAATCACTGGGAGTTTTGACATTGACTTCCCAGGATCTAAATGTCATAATTTAACAACAGCCTGCAAAGAAACTGAAAGTTTGGCATTCCAAATCCATTCTGGTGCAAATCTCAAATGATGCTGGACTAAGGCTATGGTTTGACTTGGAATCATATCATGTGTCTACCAGAATATTTTACAGCAAATTTTCAGCAGTTGCTATCCCAAATATGTTATAACTGTGTACACAGAGTCATAATGGAGAAAATTGAAATGTCCCTGTTAGGCAATTCACACTCCTAGTGAACTAAGTAAGAATTCAGCGGCCATCCAGGTTATCAAGTCTCTTATGGTTTGACACTGTAATACAAAAAATGCACAGGCTTTAAGAATAGTACCTTCAGAGCACCTTCATTCTTTAACTCTTTAAGCTCTCAGTAAAAGTTAACCAGTTACTTTTGACCTAAGTACTTTTCACCTTCCTGTCTATTTATTCATAGACTTAAGATAACCATACATATTTTTCTCCTTAGACAGATGAATCTGTAATTACCCAACTGAGATTTATTTGCAAATTTTTTTTTGTGAGCATCAGCTATGCCCCACTGCCAAAGATGAGACACTGGTCACATACTGCTGATCTAATCCAAAATTGATATTCCTGCTACCCAGCAGGTAATAATTCTTTTCATCCACTTCATTCATTTCATCTAAGCAATCATCAATTCAAGAAAGCTCCTTGAGTTTTTTGTATCTATCATTTACATGGGCAAGCAATACATATTTAGACCCCTTAATATTTCTTCACACAACAAGGCGTTGATCTCCCTAGCGTCTTAATCATTTTTGTTATTCTTATGTGAATACCTTCTGCCTTCCCCAAGTCCTTCCAGCATGTGAGTGCTCAGCCAAAAATACAGCATTTCAACTACATTCTCATAAGACTTCAATAGATAAAAATACACTCTTCCTTTTTTACCTGGCACCCAAAATAATAATTATTTACTTTGCCAGTTAAGGCAACTTTTTTATTCCAAATATGAAGTCTGCAGTGGCAGTACATAAAGAAGTCTGAAACTCACTGAATTAGCTTTGCAAGGCTTTTAGTGACTATATTCTATCATTTTGCTCTCAATTATTTTCCAACTTTTTACTGGGGACTACATGTTTGAAAAGAACTGAAAATACTAAAGCTCAACATCACTGAGTTTGATGCATTTCACCTCAAAAAGATGACAAAAGTAATTTGTTTTCCATGAAACACCAGAAATTGTCCTTTTGTTTTTGATTTTTGTTGCATACTTTTGCTCAACTCATTGGGCATTGCCTTCTTAAATGTAGACTGAGTTACTACCACCCAATGATGCCAGAAGCTGGCAGCCTGTTAACATATTATGTATATAGTCTGTGTATGGCATTCTCTGTAAAGCAATGCAAAATCTCCTCTTCTACTGCCTTGGTAAACTTTATTAAACCCTTGGTGGACGTGATCTAGATATGAAGCAAATTACTAACATCAATTAGGCAACAGACTACTGTGACCAACAAAAAACCCATGGCAGTCTTGTCTGATACCCCTTTGTATTGCGGGAGGTCTGCTCAGCAAAAGGGGACTGTCAGCTTCTCCAAAGTCAGCTGTGGGAGACTAGTTAAGTAGTTAATTTTCCCTGAGTTCAGAAAGAAGTATTGTTTTAGGGCATAAGCCATCTTACACCTAGAATTTTATTTTCCCAGTGCTGAGCTCCTAAGTCCTTAGCAATGCCTCCTTCCCAGTCAATAGACAAAACTCCTTCCTTGCACCTCTCATTTCACCAAAATGAATCATGCAAGGATCCTCCACAGAAATACTGCAGACTTCAGGCTATGACTACATCCGCAGCCTGAACGAAGAGGTCTTACTGTGGTATACAGAACTCAAGCTGACTTATCTGAAGCTTTGAAGAATGTGTTTAGAGGAAAGATCCATAGCTCCCCTCTGTCTTCCTGATACTCCTGGAATTTTCTTCTTTTCGGGCATGGCATTTTACATGGAAACACAGAGTACTGCAGGGAAAAGTCATCCCTAAGTGGGTGGCAAGGAAGGCCAGGTGAATGAGTAGAGGTTAGCCGCTTTTCAAGCTGAGTAAATATTAGCAACCTATATAAACCCAAATTTGGCTAGCATAAATTGAGGTCCATAAACCAATACTTTGAACTTAACACTCATTTAAAGCTTTTAAAAATTACTTTATCCCTTCCACTTAAAAAGTTTTCTGATTTATTACAAAAAGGTGAAAGGTTCTCCCTCCCATTATCAATTACCTGAGCCTTCAGGCGTCTTTGATGTATCCTTGCATGAATAAGTTTTTTTCCAAACTTCCTGGTCCTTACTTCTTTAAGTTAAAATAGTTGTTAAGAGCAATTTTCTACTTATGTAAAAGCCAGCTAATTAGTATGGTAGCCTGTCATTCTGTCACACCATCTTGACAAACAATATAGGAGATTAAAGAGTTGCTAATTGGCTGATACTGTTAGCAGCAATTTCATAGTGCTAATGTCCCAAGAAAACATTAAAAAG
Organism: Strigops habroptila; assembly: GCF_004027225.2. NCBI lineage: Eukaryota > Metazoa > Chordata > Aves > Psittaciformes > Psittacidae > Strigops > Strigops habroptila. The sequence continues at coordinate 27,360,812 of NC_044284.2, read as the reverse complement.
TTGTTTTGATCAGACTATGAAAAAATTAAACAAAATTAGCTTTTGCAAGATGAAGAGTCTTGTCCCAGAGAAGAATCATAAAATGGTTTGGGTTGGGAGGGACCTTAAAGATCACCTGGTTCCAACTCCCCTGCCATGGGCAGGGGCACCTTCCACTAGACCAGGTTGCTCAAAGACCCATCCAGCCTGGCCTTGAACACTGTCAGGGTTGGAGCAGCCACAGCTTCTCTGGGCAACCTGTTCCAGTGTCTCACCACCCTCATAATGAAGAATTTCTTCCTCATATCTAATGTAAATCTACTCTCTGTCAGTTTAAAGCCATTCCCCCTTGTCCTGTCACTACATGCCTTTGTAGAGAGACCTTCTCCAGCTTTCCCATAGGCCCCTTTAGACACTGGCAGGCTGCTCTAATGTCTCCCTGAAGCCTTCTCGTCTCCAGGTTCTCAGCATCTTCGTGGCCCTCCTCTGGACTCACTCCAACAGGTCCACATCCTTATATTGGGGGGCCCAGAGCTGAATGCAGAAATCCTATATGTAGGCAGCATTTTCAATATGGGATTATAGAACACTACTATACTTATTTTAGAGATGACCTGCCAACAGAACAAAATTTCTCAAAAGTAATTTTTGGATTTGGGCACCATTAAAGAAAAATAGTGAAATATGCACAGAAGAGATTATTAAAACATGAATTATGGACATATTTAAGGATATAGATAAAAGAATTTGTTGATCCAGTAGGAGTAGCAAGGTACTCAAAACTACTCCATGGTGAAAGCTTATGACCAAAAACACTGCCAACAATTGCCCCCAAATTGACTTGAAATATGACCATTTTGTCCTCAGCCGCTGAAGATGAGTTAGAAAACATTAGAGATAGGATATAGCGTGCCTTTTAGTTACAATCAGTTAAGCAGGAAAAAAAAAGATGAGAATAATTAACAACATTTGGACTAGGCTAGGATTATAAAAATTAACAGCATTAATTTTGTTACTTTCAGTTAATGTACACTTGGACAGATTTTAAATGGATGGGTAGCAGTAAGGTCAGCAATCACTGTTAAATAATCACTTGTTAAACCAATGAGAAGGAAATAAAATGTAAATAACAGAAAACACATTAGTGAATTGTTCTGAAATATACCAGAGCACTCACTTTTCCTGGGGGAGAAAAATGAAACAGAAAGACGTAAACATTTAGAAATGTGTAAACAATACTCACAGAATGGTAAATATTGGAATACAGAAGCCTAGACGGGATCAAATTTTATTTTTCATTGCCAAGGCCTTGCTAAATCTTCTTATTTCTTAAAAAAAACCTGTAACAAGAGACAGTAAATAACCACAGTTAGGAAGATGTTGTCTCCTACCATATCTCGATCAGTTCAGCAAATGAATCAGAGCTGTTCTTTCACTTCAGCCACTTTCCCTTGGGATTTTCCTGGTTCCTGCAAGGAAAACAAGAAAGAAAATAAAACAACCTCCATAGAGTCTCCTTGATAGCCATAGCACAAAGACTGAGACAGTTCACACAGCCTCCCAGAAACTGAAAAACTAAGAACTAGTGTTTTAGATATCCTAAAAATCTCAGGTGTGAGAGTACATATAACTATGGAAATATATCATGGCAAAAAGGGTGAGTGTGGAATTTTGCAAGTCAGTGTGGTTGTCAAATATAATGGGAAATGCACCTGGTACCAGTTGTAGTGAGGGAAGACATGTCTGAGCTGATTTTTATCAACAGAAACATCAAAAGCCAAATAAAAGACAAAAAGAAAAGGATGGAATTTTCTTTTCTGGCTTTGTGCTGCAAGTTGTCTCCTTTAGGAACTGATCGCGCATCCCACGTTAAAAGAAAAGATGGCAAGTGGATGGAAGCACAGCAGACCCAGAGCCCCACCTGCTAGGCACAGCGGTACTCAATTTGCATTTTTGGATAGTCAGCAGCAGATAGGGTTCTTTGGCAAGACAAAAGAAGAAATTAGTGAGATGTCTGCTATCAAGGTCTTGTTCTTTAGCACCTTCAACTTGAGTCCAAGTCCCTGTTTTTTTTAACTCCTCTCAAAAGCCCTGAACCTTCTCCTGAGGGGCTCTAGGAGCTGGGGGAAAAAAAAAAATAAAATTATGTGTTTGGAGGGATTCAATGTTACCATCTGCTCATGTGCTGTTCTGCAATTTTTCTGTATTTTCCTGATTAACATATTCATTATTGACAGACTATTGGAGTAACTGATGTTGTCCAAAATTATGAGCAAGGAAAGGAATCATATTGAATGAATTTCAGCTACCAGGCTGTAAAAAAGCTACTGACTTCTCTTCAGCAACTTCCCAATTTAAAACACTAATTTAAATCATTCTACTCCTTGCATCAACAAATGAAGGATAATTATGTTATTCTTTCAAACTTGTGTTCAGAGACTGCATTGATCTTCATTATATCAATAAGTCAAATTATTCCTTCATTTCTGCCAGCTTTATAAGTAGGGAATTATACAGGAAAAAAATGGACTGGGATGCTGTGCATTGAATGTATCAATTTTTTTTTCTCTTGCTTGTTTACCATTAATGGTCATACTTCAGTGGTTGCTTAATGACATTAGTGCTTAAACGATCTGATATTGGTTCACAGAATTATTACAATCATAGATGCAGCTCTTTATGACAAAAATACAGGAATGGCTGCAGATTTATTTTTTTTCTCCAAGTTCCCAGTGTATAAACAATTAATTCCTGTAGGTTTTAAGGTGCAGAGTCATCTCATCAAAACATAGGCAGCTACACTTATCTAGGCCCATAAATAGTCAATATAGGAGAAGCCTTAGTGTTCAGTAAAGGGTTAATTAAAAAGGGAGCAAATGCCACAAAAAAAGCTGCAAAGCAAGGGGAGAAATAGGAAAAACCCATAGAAATGCAATGAATATTCATAATTCTCTTGTTGAGTAAAGCATCTGAGAATTACTCGAGCATCATTATTTCTCTGTTAAATCATCCTGCGTACTTGAGCTCACTACATAAACAATCTGTTTTTAAAATAACAGACTATTTCAGGAACCATTTGCTGCATGTAATTAACTCAGTATCCTCTTGACTGTTAATCAGGTCCTGGAATTCATTACTTTTTTAGCCTCCTCCATTTCCCACAAATTGAATTAAGGTGTTAAAGTCAACCCACAAGTAACATTTGGCATCTGAGGATCTAGATGGAGAAGCCCAGCAATTGCATTTTGGAGTCTATATCATCTCCTGGCCAGCCTAGGTTGGCTCAGCTAATGCCCACGGGCTTGTCTGTTGGGCTCCTCCTACTGCTGAACTTCTTTGTTAGCCTTACGCATCAAAGCCAAAGAGTAGAGTATGCGGTTTTTCTAACATGCCTGTGTGCACATCTTCACAAACTGTGACTTCGATTAGTAAGACTGTTTTCTTGGCAGAAGTCCATGATGAAATTACAGCTATATAACATGTCTCAAAGCTTGTCTCATATGTTGTAAATTTTGACAATGAATTAGAAATAAGATCTATAACTTCAACATTGAGCATTGTTTTAAAAATGTAATAATTAAAATGTGAAATCACTTTCAGGCAACACAACCCAATGATCATTAAAGACAAAATCATCATAATAACTATCAAGTGTTTAACATTTCTGTTAATGACATGTATGACATTTGCTCACACTGAGAGGGTTTGCACACATTTTGTAGCATAGGCTCAGACTTAAAAGTGATGCTGGCAAACTGGAAAAAGTATTACAAAAAAACAAGTTTTTCGTAATAGACAGAAAAACATAATCTGATGAAATATAGTATAGGAGTGAGTTATTAAGGACATTAGAGAGAAAAGAAACAGAGGAATGATTGGATCACAAGCTGAACTTCAATCACAGATGTCTGGCTACTGCAGGAAAGGTGAGAGTGATTACAGGAGGCAGTGAGGGTGGACACGTCCATTCTTTTCGGTGGGGGCAAGACCTCATCCGGAGTACTGTAACTGATAACCTGGCACTGCAGGTCAAAGTGGCTGAGGATCAGCTGGAGGGACATCAGAGGAGAGCAACAAGAGAGAAAAGAGAGTTCAAAAATATGACCAGTGAAAAAGGGTGGGAGAACCTGCAGTCACTGAGCGGTGAGAGTGGGAAAGAAATGAAACCCCTCTTCACCCGAACAGGTATCTCAGGAGCTTTCATGGTGGAGCGGGTGCTTCCAGAGTACTCAAAAGGCACTCTCTAAACTAGCTGCCAGCAATGTTTTGTTAGCAGTTTTGGGCTTGATGCCCGTGTTGCCTAAATTTGCCCTGATGATGTAGAAGCAGCAGCATTCAAATTTTGGTACATCTTCAGGCAGTTATTTTGGATGTTGAATGTGAGATAAATTCTTGAGGAAATTAGCTATTTGATTTTCCTAGTAATTGAGTTTTGTTGCAAAAAGTATCTGCATAACATCCTTGTTCTTCTAAGCAAATAAAAAAGTTACCTGCAAGCCTACAATATTTTAGAAGCAGAAGTTCTAACTAAAGAGAAATTAATCTAACGATATGTGAGTACTACATGAAAAAAATAAAAATCTTGCTTTATACATAATTTTTATTGTGTTTAAATCTAGTTCTTATGATGGCTAAATAACAAAAAAAAAAAAAAGAGCGTGAAAAAGCTTATGGAGAAAAAAACCAATTTTCTTAAGTATTCTATCTGTGCATAATCAAAAGTAATATGCAGACTGCGGTAAATTTAACCACTTATTAATATGAAGGAGAAAAATGAGAAAAGTCCAAAAGTGCTGTTAACAGGCATTCATTTAGCACAGATTGCAATTACAATCTATGCAGCAGTTCTGAGCTGTTCTATTGAGCTATGAACAGAGCTTATATCGCAATTCACAATTTAAAGAGTATAGAACAAGAATGAAAATTATGCTCCTTTTTGTTAAATCACTAACTATACAATTTCAAGACATATTAAACATTAAATAACTAGTCTTGCAAGATGCTAAATTCTTCAAGTCCTATTTAAAACCTTAAGGGCTTACAAATCATGCCATGAATGTCTCTGATCAGGCAAAGATCTGACCAATTGATGAGACCTAGTCAAACTTCTCCATCATCATTTGTTCACCAATGTAATTTTCTTCCCTAGTTGGTAACATATGATAATGGTTATTTTTTTTCAGTCAGTCTCACCAGATATTTCTCAAAAGCTTTACTAGGATTTAATCATGCCTTTTACAATCTTTGTTTTTCAGGAATAGCAAATGATAAATCCTCATTCTCCTAGACGCCACATTAGAGAGAGTCTGACGTATCACATAGAGTGATAGATGTAGTCAAAACCACTGCTTTTGAATCCATTTCCATATTTACTGTTTAAAGGCAAACTTTTGATTAATCGAAGCTAACACAGACCTTTCTGTTTGGTTACACACATGATCTGCAGAAACTGCTGAGTATAGGTCGAGCCATAAGCTCCACAGTCATGGACTAATAGGACAATTGTCTTTCTGTTTAATAACAGTCTCAGAGAGAAGGCAGCATTTTCATTCTACATGAAAAAACATGAAGAAACAGTGAACTTCACATCAAAAGAGAAAAGAAGGTGCAGGCGAGACCTTCTTACTCTCTACAGCTGCCTGAAAGGAGGTTGTAGTGAGGGAGGTTGGTCTCTTCTCCCAAGTAACAAGCAACAGGACAAGAGGAGACAGCCTTAAACTGTGTCAGAGAAGGTTTAGACTACATATTAGGAAACATTTCTTCACTGAAAGGGGCATTAAACTTTGCAACAGGCTGCCCAGGGAAGTGGTAAAGTCACCATCCCTACTCTCATTTAAAAGAAGTGTGGATATGGCATTTGGGGATAGGGTTTATGGTGGACTTGGCAGTGCTGGGTTAACTGTTGCACTCAATATTCTTACAAGTCTTTTCCAACTTAAATAATTCTATAGAAAAATAATTTACTCTCACTATTTCAAAGGAAAAAAGAGGGTGCTATATTGGAGTTTGGCTTCCACCAGCATGCGTGACCTTGTAGGCTATAAAATAAAAAAGCTTGTAACTGTTTTGGTAAATAAACTGATTCAGGCTGACACAGTGGTGATGGAAGAAGTGATATACATAGAACATCGAGCTGTCATTTCTATAAAATGATTTTTTTTTTAAAACTAGCAGCACTTTAGAAAGTGCCTTAAAACACAGCAATATTTCAGATAATTTTCTCATAACATCACAAACTAAAAGGGATGAAGCCTTTATTCAAGGGCTAAAGGACAAGAAAAGGGCATTTTGAAAATCTTCAGTACTGTAATTACAAATGCAACAGTTGCTATTCATATAAGATTAGAAACTAAGAAACATGAACTTCTTATAAGCTTCATGAATGTTTACTAAATTTAAACATCCCTATTTAATTTTCAGCACTTGCAGCTCCAGTTCAGTTACATTCAACCTGTATTCATTTTAAACAAACTTTGTACTAAAATATGATATAAAAACATCATTGTCTTGGTAACACTTGAAGCTTGCAAGCAAGCATTCTTCTTCAAATATTACCATTTATTACTTCCTTGAGAAACTCTGAAAAGTACAGTTTTCTCATGCAAATAAAGTTGTAGTTGCTGCCTACCTATCATTAATCTCAGTGGAAAGTAGACATTTCTGAGTACCTCAGGCAACCACATATCATATCACCTAAGATAAGAGATTAGGTGCCTATTTAGCTTTAAAAATCTGACATGAATTCTTCTAATCTACATCTTTTATGGGATTATAGTACCTAGCTCACAGGTAAATCTCAATACTTATTTGAAATATTTCGATAGTCTCCTATAAAAAGTTAGAAGAGTTATTTAAGCAGAAAATTTCTTTATTTTCTAGTGATTGAATTTATCAATTATACTAACATTTACAGTTAATTATTAATATAACAGGGATTTATTATCTGTGGGTAGGACTTCAGCGCTACTTTTAAGATTTATGCTAAGGTTGTCTGCTATGCTTTAAAATCATAATTATTTTATAATTAATATGCAGGGTATTCAACAAATTTAATCTTTTGAAGCTAATGTTTTATGAAAGAGCAAAAAGAAGGTCTTTCCCCACAAAATAGCAGTCAGAATTATTTAAATTCAAAGCCCAAGAAATCACATAGTTCATTTTAACTGAAATCAGTTTTAGTTTAACTAAGTCAAGTGGAAGCTCTAGACTGAAGGAAGTGAAGACAAAGGAGAGCACTTAAGGGCCAGATGGATGATGCAGAGCAAGCTGGGGTATAGAGGGTGCAGCCTTATAGCACATATGTTGCTCCCCATTTGTGAACTGAAATATACATTGAGCTGTAGCAACTGAGACAAAGTGTGGTGACAATAACTTTTCTTCAACATTTTATGTGATGGGGAAGGCAGCAATGACGTTTTATTATGGAGTTAAAAGTTGCATTCCCATGAGGTTAGCAGAAATTAGTGGCTGGTGGGTATTCCCTACATGAAAACAGAAATGTTATGGTAGCAAAAGGAATCCTCAGCACTAGAAGAGAAAACAAAGCAGCTAAAGTATTGTTAAATGTAACTTTCAGACTAGGGAAAACTATTATTCTATTTACTGAATGGAATTCATGAGGTATCACAGGCAAACCCAAGGAAAACAGATGCTTAATTTTTCACTTTTTCCTCTCATTACTGACAGTAGTCCAAAGGCTGCAAAACTCTGGGGGCAATGTAAAGCAGCAGCAGATCTTGTCTACAAGACAATCAGGGAACAGATTTGGAGCTTATTAGTAGAAGCAATTTTCTCCTGGAAGCTGTAACAACTCAGATCTAAACTTCTGGTTTTCAGCAAAGTACTAGCTCACAGAATATAAAACAGTTGTCTCATAAACCTTAACAGCAATGAAATCAGACGCAGTATTACTGAGCAAAAACATAGCAACAGCAAGTATTTTATGGGGCAACGACTATCTTGTCCCCCTCATGTTACGTGCCATTTAGTTATTCATTCCAGTCCACGTGCTGCTATAAAAGTCTTACTGCATTGCATTTCTTCTTTTGCAGTGTAATATCCACTACCATAGTTTTATGTTTGTGTGTAAGAGCTTATCCAGACAAAAATAAGATGAAGCTGGTCCAAATATTGCATTGTCCTTTTGAAAGTCAGAATACTGTCTGCTTCTTCTCTCACCCACCACTGAATCATAATGAAGAACCTTCAATAGGAGCCAATCTCAAAGAAGCATGCATGGGACCCAAGGAGAACGGGTCCAGCTACAGAGCACAAGAAACTTGAACAGGTAAACTAAAGCTTTTCATATGTCTGCCTTAAACCCACTTGCAGACATAGTGGATAAAATTTTGTATAACTGCTATGTGAACCATAAATAGTTTCATTAAAAACAATTAACTCAACTTGAAAGAAGTTTTCCAGCTTTGGTATATAAACGAGCCTTTGTAGATGCTAAACACTGTAGGAGATAGAAGACAAGTATGTGCTAACTGTTTTAAGACTGCAGTAGTCAACGTATCCATTCGCATTTTAAAGAAAAATAAAGCTATGTATTGAAGAGAGTCTCCTATTACAATATCTTTTCTCACAAGTAATCAGACTGAAACCAGCAGCAAAAAGTTCATAATCATTGTGACTACGACAAATATTTATCATCATTTATTCTCAAATCAGTTCAGTCTGGAAAACGTTCCATGAGAGTGCCCATGGAAAATAGTTATGCTGGGAAGAGAGTGAAAGAATGTACTAGACTATATTATTTCACTTTGTAATGCAGTTGTTGCAAAGTATCCAGCTTCTGTTGGTTCACTTTATTTTGCCTTGTGGAGCAAGTACTGCTTTAACCACTGCAAATTAAAAATGAATCTCTTTAAAAACAACCCAAGATTCTTTCACCAGATTCATAAAACCGCTGGTGGGGGAGGTGTGTTGAGCACAGGAGAATGAAACCCAGCATCCTTCATGGCAGATCTTAAAATAACCAAAGAAATTAGGAGCAGTGTCCTCCAGTACATCCAGGAGAACATCCAGAAGGATAAATGGGAAAACAATGAAGGAGAATGACAAAATCTGAGCAATGGGTGCTCAGATTCAGATTTCTTAGCAGAGAAAAGTTATTCTATAATTTGTCAGAAATATATTCATCCTCCTTGGAGAAAAATGACAAATGCTTAGAGGAATCCTGACTATCAAGTTAACAACTACCTCACTCACCAGGCTAATGTGGCTCCAAGAACCTGAGAACTGAATTTTCTCTTTCAGATATCAGAATCATTTAACTCAATTAAAAAAAAAAAAAAAAAAAAAAGAAAGAAAAAAAAGAAAAAGAAGGGCATTGTTTACAAAAAACAGGTTAACCCAATGATTCAAAAAACAGGCAAAGGGGGAAAAGTATGCTCTGCAACACCTTTCTGTGGGGAGAGAAACACGACAAACGGTATGCAGATCTTATTCTTTAAGCGTATTTCTGCTTAACTGAATATTGCCTTCCAAGGTGGGCATATCAGATCTGCACAAATGGCCTAAACTGCTGAGGAGCAGGACAACTTTCCTATCTGTTTAATGTCACCAGACTGCACAAAGACTGTTAGACAGCACTGGGGAAATTGTGTCTGTTCAGGGAACAAAATTCTGGTCTTTTAAGTTGTTTGCTGCATTTAAGTAAAATCATTTCAAAGTATTCATAAAACTACAAACTCTTTTCTTATGAAAGAAGCAACACGGTCTTCTCTTTGTTGCTGTCATCTGAAAAGACGGGAAATGCTATCATGCCTTTGAAGAACTTTCAGGGCCGAAGCCAGAGGTCCATACTTAGTACAGTGTTTTGCCATGAATGCGTTTCACCAATACCAGATTTAAGCTTATTGTGGGTACACACAAACATGTGGCTTTGTTGTCTGAAACCTCCATGTCTTCAAAAATTTACACCACAGACACCAAACTGACACCACTCCTCCTGTACGTATTGATTCAGAAAAATAACTCTTAAGAGATGTGCAGTTGTGACTGCTCTTCAGGCTTGTAGGACAAGGGAGGCCTGGAGACCACATCAGGACCAAAATGAGAATGAAGCCACCTCCAAAGTATTTTCAGCAGTGGATAGCCTGTGCTTGTGATTAAATGAGGCCTGGAGCAAGCACCAACCCTGCAGGAATGACACCCACTGAAATGGAATCATGAGATCATTTTGAACCCAGCTCGTCTGCAGATAGCAGGTTGTAAGGGTTTACTTCTGAAAGAACGGGTTTCTGTGGATCAGTAGTGGGGTATTGTTCATGCTTATCACTCCCGATTGCATAAGGCTGAATTTGTCAACAAATTAGGGACACAAGTGACAAGTTACTTTATCTATTTTTACTACTACGATAGTTGTGCATACATCCGTACATTTTATGTATGCTAACAAGACCCTAATATTAATAGTATAATAATAATTCAAAAATTATAGAAATGCTCTAACACACAAGGTGAGAGAATTCAAGAACTCCAGTATCAAACAGGATTAAGTGTATCCAGTGCTCTGTTTCAAAGGACTGAGAAAGCATGATGGAAATCGGTTTAGTGCCTTTGTTCAGAAACCTATCGCCACACAAGTATCTAAGAATTACCACATATTCAAACATGCAATTTTAAAGCCAAATTAAAAATGGTTTTGACCAGGAGGAAGAGGACAGAGGTGCTTCTGATTTAGATTCTTAAAAAAAAGTCTGTTTACATTTTTGGTTCTGTTTTCTAATTGTATTTGTTAAATGGCAGTTTCTGTTGGTTGTATACTTACAAGCTAGATGGAAAATTTTGTTCAAGTTCTATCAGAGAGAAATCATCCAGCAAATATCATGGAAAAGTCATTTTAATAGAAGACAAAAGCAACTAAATTCCATCCTTTAGCATTAGTATTTTATGCCAATTAAAACTTGCATGTAGTACTAGTTACTCCAGCCACTGCATCTAGTTATATAGGAAGCAGTAATATGAGCAAAGGCAGTATATATATTCACACTTTTTTTTTTAATCAACCCATTTTGCCTCTTTTCCCTGTTTCTCGTACCTATGACTTTTGTATTTCTTATTTTAAAACACTATTAGTCCATAACAAAAAAGAATCCCAACTAATAACAACAGCAAACCGAACAACTTTCAAGATGTGAGAAAAGGCCTTAAAATGTCCAGAGTGCTGTCTGGTCAGTGTTTCTGTTCCTCTTTATCACAAGCTAGCAAGTAACAAAACCCTGTCATTGCGATTTTTCACACATTTTACGTGCATGTGTACTTCGCAGCTGAAGCCTTATTCACTAGCCCAGAGCAATCTTGGGTGTTACTGATACAGAGAAAATAGAAATACACAGAAGACAAACTTGTGGAAAACAGCAAACTATTCTCACAGACAGGCATCCCACAGGTTTTGCTTGCTCTACAAAACTCCCCAAGGGTGTGCTGGAGTGGGGTGCTTCCTCCCACCATGGCTGCAAAAGGTGCTGTGCTGCATCCACAGCTGCTCTCTGCCAGTGCTCACCTAGAGCATCACACCTCTCTGTTCTCCCAGTCTTCCGGAACAAAGACTGAAATTATTGTGAAAATGTGTAAATATTATGTGAAGCATTGACAAGCCTTCTCCAAATAAACTCAGGTGAAATCCACCACTTCACTATGCTGCTTATTCCACTCAAGCTCTGTGAATTCGAGATTTATACTTTATTGCTAAAGAGAAAAAAAAAAATAAAATAGAAAGAGCTTGCTACATGTTAGCAGACAGAGCTTCACAGACAGGACAGGGAGAAACAGCAGGGAACTGACAAGTAACATCTCCGTACAGAACCCCAGTAAATGCTCCCTGCAAAAAGGCAGAACACTGTATCTGGATTCTCCCTACCTGCAGTTGTCAGCAGCTTCAGCATCTGTAGGTTAAAGTTTGTACAGAAATAGTTTGAGCACACAAACATGCTGCTGAAAAACAGACCCACTGGGTAGCGAAACTGAATCAATCAGGGCTTTTTTCTTAATTTTGGAGGCAGGGAAGGATGGAGAGAGGAAGGGGAGAGAGGTGAACACTGGCATTTGGTTCTTGCTTTTTAGCACAGATTGGAAACAGGTACCTCCTGTTAGAGAGGGTAGCTGGGCCTGGGAAGTGTTTAGTTATCTCTAATGATTAACAAATGTTCACCTGAGTAAACTAACATGAATAAGGAATTACAAGGTAAAGCAATAAGTGCTGCATAGGAATGAGGGGGTTCCGGCGAGGTAAAAAGTGCTTTGGTGAGCTAAAATGTTTTGGTGAACTTCAGTTTTTTACTGTACTAAGGAATATGCTGTGTGATACCTATATTAGTTTTAGACAACAAATAATCAAGTGTTCTTAAGTGAAAAGTAGATAAATGATTAAAAAACAGGTTCTTAGCCTGCATTGTGTTAACACATCTGAGCAGGACCTGGTTTTCAGGGAAGGCAGACTTCAGGCTCATGCTCACCAGTTCTGAAGAAGTCAACCTAATGTGCCACATTTTAGTATCTTCAGGCTGCAACATATCAAAAAAAAAAAAAAAAAAAGTCTGAAATCATCTTTTAAACTGTTTGCCTGAAATTTCAAAAAGCACTTTAGAACTATTTCCTAAATAAGAGTTTCAAAAATTGCCAAGGATTATTCTGAATGAATTTAGCAGAAGTAGTTGTGCTTCCCAGGGAAAGATCCCTGGCAGTACATTGCACCAATACCCCTCTTTAGAAAATATTTTTCTCTCTTTCAGAGCACAGGATCAAGTTTGAGGTAAGTCATTTACATAAATCCATAATGCATCCACCAAGCTCTTAGTTCTCGAGGGTATTATAATGCTAATAGAGAAGTGACAAAGCAGTAGTTTTATCTTCCTAGACCAAACACCTCTATACTGGAGATCTATAGCTCTGAACGATAGATAGAGCTGCAGGCTTTCCACTGTAATACTTTCATAATCCTTGCTTCTGGGCATTTATGGTCTAAAGCTATCTGCTAAGGACTCTAAAAAAGCGTTTTACTCAAGCAAGTTAGTCTTAAAATGTTGAAGATGATACTATTTTAGGAATGGATGCTTAAACTGATACTTAATAAGCCGCAGACAGCACTTGCAGAACAGCTTATGGTCATGTTCATAAGCACTGTAGGAGCAAAACTGTTGGAAAGACCACTCCAGATTTCACCATATAAACCAGAAATTGCAGCAACAACACACAGGACATGCCAATCCTGCTGGGTCTACCACTTTGCTCTAACAAAGTCAATGATAGATAAACAACTGTTACGGCTCAAGACCAGGACCTATACATAAAATCTCTCTTTTAGATGAAAAGGTACTACAATCTTTATTTTTTTGTCCTCTTTGCCATAGAACACAATTCACAGGGGCAATGCATGAGCCTGACCCACTGGTAGGTGACTGAAAGAGGAAAAACCCTCTACTCTTTCTTGTGTCCTAACCCTCTTTTGCCAACAAAACTATAGCTCTCCTAGCACTCTTCTCCATAACTTTTTTATAAGATAAAGCATGGTTGAAGGAATCTCTTCTCCCTTATAATTTGGTTCTCTTTAAAGTACAGAAAAATCAAAATAAAGCCAGTAGGGCTTTGCCCTAGGAATGTGATGGGTTCTGGACCCCTATAATTTCAAAACCTTCTCAAAAGGTTTCTTCCATCCAGTAATAAGCATAAATTCTTTACTCACTTATGGATAGCATAGCAGAGAGATGTAGGAATAACACCAAGAACTATAAATATGCTGCCACAAAGTCCCTGCTAGCAAAGAAGTAATAATTTTTCATAAGATTTTGAGCCTTCTCCCCACATTTTAGGGATAGAAAAAAAAAAGCTTGGATTTTAATTCTGGAAATACAGGGATCTATAGCACAACTATTTTACCTTCAAAGTCATGTATGAAGAAGCTAGGAGTCGAAGTCCAAGAAAGAGCATCAATGGTTCTGATGTATGGTAACCAAAAGCAGCTTTGAAAATGGAACTAAACAGCAGATTGACGCCTGCAACATACTCCCTGTGCATCTAAACCACACTGCGTATTAATTTTTACTTCTTTTTTACATTCCAGAGTAGGAGGATATGAAGAATACCTAGGCAGTCTAATTCAACCTACTGAGCACCCAGAACTGCTACTAACTGCCTTCCGGATATGTCCACCTCTCTCCACCAGCTGTATGAGAAGCTTAGACTTCTTACTTCTCTCGTTTAAATTGTGCTTCAAAGTTTGCTCCATTTTTTCACTTTTGCAGCAACCTTTTTTTAAGAGCTGTTATTGTAAATGACCTTACATGGCACTGTAGGTCCTTTGAAACATTTAGCAATAATTGATCAATTTTCCGAAGTTTGGGGGGGTGGAGGGTTAATGTGTTTTGTGTTACTGGAGCTAGGCACACAATACATCTGAAAGCAGTTAATCCAATTGTCTTTCACCCAAAGGTTAGATATTCCCGAAACAACATTTTAGAAAAATGTAGTCTAAATGAGCAGTGACCTGCATGCACAACAGCCATCCTCATCCAAGCAGATGTGCAGATCACATTTCCCTTTATGGGAAACCATGTACGGTACAAAAGTCTTGTTGTAGGGCTCAGAAAAAAAGAGAATCTCAGGCTTTTGGGGATAGCTACCCCAAATGCTGTTAAAGGAGCTGATCTCTCCAAACTAAGATATTTTATACACCAAAGTCAGAGTCCAGCACAATAGTTGTCCTGATTATGTGCACCACAGCCTAGGGCCATTTCCATCATTGGGGAACTGCTCAGAAAATGTAGGAGCAGGACAGGATTTTGCACACCAGGAATGTACCACCTTTTATGGCTGAAACATCAAGTCTAATTTGCCACTGGCAACTCATATAAGGTAAGTAATCTCATATCAGGAAAATAATGTTACTGCAGAACAAAATAAAACTGTAGTTTGACACAATTTCAGATTCCCTTGGTGAATTTTAGAGGATAAAAACAAAAATTGATTTTTACAAAGTAACTTTTTTTAAGCCAAAAACTAATACATAAAGTTAACACTAAGCATTTCAATTAAAATGGAATTAAATGGGAACCTCAGCTCTTGTTAATGTAATGTTGAAACATTGTCCCTCTTAATGTGCTCTTAAATGAATAAAGCCAGTAATGCTGCCGATGAATCACCCACTAAAACACCTCAGCTACAGACCAGGTAGAGAGGGGATGTAAAAGCAGTCAAATTCTAAAATCTTAATTGTGTACTGGCTTTATATTTATTAAAGTTAGTTGTGGGAAACAGAGGTAGCATTTCAAATAAACCACTTTAAGACCTTTTGCTGCATCTGCTAGACTTTTCCTCCTCCGTGTACTATACGATGCCCACCAGAAGACAGAGTACCAGAGCTGCCAAAAGCAGGGGGAGAAGGGCAGGAGGAAGAGAGAAAAGAGGAAGATAACATCATAGAAAATTTCGGTTAGGTGAACTGTTTTATTTATAAAAGGCACAGCTAAAGTAGTACCCAGTTATTTAAACACAGCTGATGAAGAATAGTAATTTTAATCTAAAAGCATTAATGAATGGGTAATATGAAATGCCTCTTCCTTCAGGAGCTCTGGTCCTTTCCGTATTTAAACACTACAGGGGAAAATAAATAAATAAATAAATCCTTCTGTGTCCAGTGGGGTCTCCCCTGGCAAAAAATTGCAGAAAGCTTCAGAATTATGAGGTGCCCTTCAGAGGTTTGCAAACCCATCTCATTTCTGAAAAACAGTCATAGAAAACGCAGCTCAAAGTTTCCAGCCACAGCTGACCTGTGTGAAAAAGCCGAACAGCTGAATACCAGGGACCTCCCAGAAATCCCTCAAGTGTTCTTCTGGCTCAGAAAACCCCAGCAGCTTACAACCATGTGCTAGTGAGTACGGATGCATCTCCCAGCTCAGACTATACTGTGCTGTAGACGAACAAACCTAACACTTGTTTTCTCAAGGCATGCTGAAAAATATCCAGGACATGACAAAATCAGCCTCTACATATTTCCTTCAAACAGTACTCGGCAATCCTATTCAAAATTTTATAAAAAGCACATATATATATGCACGCACACACTTTTTGTGCATCGATACCTTCACTGCAGTTACCAGCGGGTGTTCTGCTTTCCCCAACCTGTACCGAGAGCATTGATGCTTGCATTTAGATGCAGATTTACAGGTAAATGGCAATACTAGGCAAGGAGATGCCAATGAAAAACTAGAACATGATAGCTACTTAAGCATATTAACTTTCTTATTATTGTATCACTGTACACTGTAATTCAAACAGCTGGTAGCCTCATTTCTGTAACTATGGAAAATTAAGCTGGGAGAGAAAGCTCCTTTCTGTGCTGTTGTTTTCATGGCTACAGGATTTGATTATGTGCCTTTTGTGCCTGTGGTTCTGTGCAGGATGCTTGGCATTTGAAGGGCAGGAACATTTCTTTCCCCTATAAAATTTGCTTTTCTTTGGTTTCCTAGAAAAGTAGTCCTGTAAAAGTCTTCAGATATTCTAAACTAACTTGCAACAGTGGTGTTAACACCTCACCTTTCCCTTACACAGCAAAGGTAGGCAACTAATTTAATAGGTTTTTCACTGAAGGTTGCTAATTTTTACAACAGATTTACATTTTATGAAAATATATGTAAAACATTGCTGTATATATTATGAAAAGCAAGAGTAACTTGTTTTGCTGACAATGGAAACCCAATGGACTGATATGAATCTGTGCCACTCCTCACACTTCTCTCAAATTTTGTGCAGCATTAATTTCAGCTTTAATAATAATATTGATGGGTTAAATCTGTTTTCATATGAACACTTGGAGCAAAACTGTTTTGCAGCATAAAGAAAACTTTTTTCCTCCATTATAAAATCATCTTTAAGCTCCTTTGAACTATACTACTGAAGCAGCTATTGTGGGTTAAATTAGCCCATCTTCACTGAGGGACAGGCAGCAACCTTTTTCAGAGAAAACTAGTTCCATGTGGGTACCTCAGGGGTGTTTAAAAATCCATGCAGACTATCTTTTTCTCAAGTTCAAATTAACTATACGGATTGGAAAAATCAGCATGTATCATTAGCTTTGAAATTAGTTACTTTCCTTTCAAAGCATGAGTAGTTTCTATGCTTTCCTATTCCATATGGGACCTACAAGCCTTTTATTGAAGTAACAGCTAGAGAAAGGTAATTACTGGAGAAAAACAGAGGAGAACTTATGCAGATAATAGGCTATGTAAAAAAAATCTTAGGCTTATAATTTCCAAGGAAGATTTTTTCCCATCAGCCTCAGCAAAATGCTAAGGGGGTTTACCTTAACTGGTGGGCTAGATTGAAACTGACTCATATGACAGGGACCAAGATGTGGCTCAAGCAAAGAGAAGCCACAAGAGAGGAAAAAAAGAAAAGAAAAAAACCACAAAACCAACAAATTGAAATCTGGAAAACAACAAAGGAATATTGAGAAAACTGGAGATGTTTGGTTTGCAGGTGCATACGGGGAGAGATGATAGCATTCTGCCAGTGTATTAAAGGTAGCTAAAATGGTCAGGAACAAATTCTTTTCCATGGTCCCTAAGGAGAAAACTAAAAATGATGAGCTGAAATCACAGCCAGAGGGAATTAGGTTGGATGCTAAGAAAAATTTCTGAATGGTAAGGAAAGTTAGGCACAGGAACAGATTGCCCATGGAGGCTACGGACTCTCCATTAGCAGAAAACCTTATAATAGGTAACAAACATCTGTTGAGAACACTTCTGACACAATAGTGTTGATGCAGCAATTGAATGACTTTCCGCACCTATTTTCTACATGTAAACCAAGGCTGCTCTATTCACCAGAGTTCTCATTTCTAGCAAGAGCACTGTAACCTCCCTTTCTGGCAGTTTGACAACGGCCTTGCATATGAACAAGTATCTCCCTCAAGTATAAACGACCCCTCTCCCCTTAAGGGGAGCTGAAGAACCTAGGTGACCAGCCAGCAGCACCCTGTGGCTTCCATCTTACTGCAAAAGTGAGCTCCCATCTAGAAGGGAGATTTTTACTTCTGAGACCAAATGTTATCTTTATCAGACCCATCTTAGAGCATTTCTAAGCTTGGTGCAGGAGTTTTCCTCTTCTTGACAGTGTGGTGACTTTGATAAAATCTGTCAGAGTAGAAAATATCTTAGACTGCAGAAAATACAGACTAATTTATTTGTATCTGTTTGACTCAGAGCTGTAGCTCTATATTAACATGAATATTAAATCTACAAAATAATTACCTGATACTGAAATCAACCAAATGAATACTTAGGACTGGCCAATTCCTTTACAGTGACTGACTGAAGACAATTTACTGTTGCAAAATAGAAATCTGGAGAAGAAGTTTGTATTTCTGGTTCAGCCCTGATCAGTAGTGTAAATTAAACAGGTTCTTGGACTCTCTGTGCACATCTCAGCTCTCATTTCTTTCATATCATCAATATTAGAACGTTTCTGGAGTAGGGACAATCTCTTAATATGGTCTGTCCAATATCCAGCCCAATGGACATTTACTCAATATTGTCTCAAGAGAAAACACTGCTTGACACAGCTACCAAGCAGTTAGATTTGTTAGGTCCTAAGAATGTATATTCTTCTCAGTTTTACTGAAACACATTCAGAAAAGAAAAGCCTACCAGAGAAGGTGCATAAAATGTTGTTCAGTGCAGCAAGATAGACAGAGCAGCCAGTTGCTTTACTGTTCTTTAGTGGTACATAGGTCTAACTCTTCAGTTAGATATGTGAAAAGCTGAGTAAGCAGAATAAAGAAATAGTGAAATGTGGTCAACAGGTCACTAAAGCAATATTATTCACCTGTACTTTGAATATTTAGTTCCGTTAAATTCATGATCCATAAAATAGAGGGCAATAAAATCAATACTTTTTTGTTGTTGCTGCTGTGTTGAATTAAAGTATTACTGATGCTTGAGAAAATATTGCTCTTACTTAGACACTGTTGTGGGTTTTTTAATCAGGAAACTCAGCAATTGCAGGTATTATTTCCCCTTGACAAGGTCCAACCCAAGTCTTTTTTAATGCCCTAATACCTTAAAGACTCCCGAGAGCACAAAAAGCCAAGCTCCAGAACAAGATACAGGACCCAAACTATTACACATTTGAAAACTACTCAATGCTTTAGTCTAAGTCCTTTGGGTTTCAGCCCAAAGCAGAGCCACAGCTGACGAAAGCAATCTCTTGCAGGACTCTGCACCGTTCCCCTGCCCTTGTGGCTGGGGGGCACAAGCACATCGTGGCTGAGGAAACTCTAAACTGCTTGCCAGGCAGAAGCCCGGGCAGAAAAGGCAGCAGCTTGGAGATCTGGACCCCGACATCTCCATCTGGTCTCCTGCTCTCATGGTCTCTGTTCCTCAACCACATTGTGGTTGACTCTGCGGTGACGTTTTGCATTTTCTTGTTTTCCATGGTATTCTGTACTGCTGACATTTCTGCTGCTATTTCTCTTATTCTTTCTCCCAACACAGAAAAGTTAGAAATTTTCAACAGCAAACTTCATACTTGCCCTTGAACATGCTTCTAGAGCAGCACAGCTACGGACATAGTGCTGTGGCCAACCTACAAACCGGAAGGATGGGGAGGCAGTATAGCAGTACAGCAGACATGCCTGTGTCACCTTACAGACACTAATGCTTTTGTTGCATTGTTTATAAGTGACATTTCTTTCAAGAACAGCTCTGTCACAAGTGAAAAATCTACTCTTCACATGCAGTAACAGCAAAAAAATCCAAACCCCTATAATCTTTCTGGCTTCAATGCCCATTTAGAAAGCACCAATCACTCTGTGATATGAGTGCTGTACCCCATTCAAACACAAGTCTTTAATAAAGGTGCAGTTGCTCCCAATAAACACCCTTTATACATGTAATTTTAGGTTCCCAGCTTTAAATATAAAAAGCTACATATCCTGTTGCTACATTAATATATTGCCGCATTTCTGTGTTAACTCAAGTGATTCTCTTAGGTGATTCCACCCTTTCGGTGATAACACCCCCATGATGTCTAAATGGAAGGTAATTACTTATACATGAGTTAAGGGGGACTGATGAATTGCAAATAAGAAGGAGTTATGCAACAACAGCTCACAGAGTCAGTACATGTAAGTGTTTTTGAACTACAGGCGTCTGTCAAGTGTTCTTTTGCATTTCCCCCCATCGCTTCAAAGTCAAGAGTCATCTGTTTTACTTTAGTAAAATTTAAACAGCTGCCTCATACCTAGCAATTTGATAAATGAGACTGTTCTAATTGTCAGGCTAGAAAGAGTTTCCAAAGTAAACATCTGGAATGGAAAAAAATAAAAAAAAAAAAAAATTAAAAAAATCAGTCCTTATCCAGCCCTTCAAGCAGAAGAGAACTTTGCTTCAACTGTAATTTTGCCACATACAAAAGCCATTTACTGCTGATAAGGTTTGCTCTGGCTGCTCCTCCCTCTTGGAACCCTTTGGTCTTTATATGTTTATTGCTCCAGCTTGCTATCAGCCTCCATTTCTGCCTTGGGATTTGCACCAGCATCATACACAATACTCATTGCGCCGAGCACCATGAACTCTTAGGTAAATGCACTGTTCTTATTAATAAGGTACCAGGCTGGCATTAAGTTTGACTGAAGAAATCTGCTGTGTCAGAGGGAACTCTGTAATCCATCTGCTAGCAGGTGGTGGTTGTAGCTTTGCAATGTTGAGGACCAAGAAAGTGCAATGTTGTGCAAGGTGGCTTTTATACAAGTACAGACACTATCATCCTCACAAAAAAAAAAAAAAAAAAAAAAAAATCCCTGCACAATGTTGTTGATATTGCTGGTTTATCACTTGTTTCTAATAAAGATCTGCAGTCTTTAGAAAATCCATCCCCAGCTGTCTTCCAGGTAGCTGTGTGCAACTCCTGCAGATCTGATACTCTAAGCAATAGATATGGCTGTAAATGTCTGCCTCTCATCACAATTTTAGTGTCATTTTTATAGAAATGGAAATGTAATCTAAATTTTGGGGATGCTTGTTCAAAAAGACAAGTATTTTGGAGTACTACAACTGTCAAAATATATTATTAATATTGTCCCTTAAATTTCAGCTGCATCTAGAAACTCCAAGGATTCTATTGATGTGAGAAACTTTGTATACACCGAATTATAAACTTCAGTGGGACAGATGGTTCCATAAATACTATACCAGTCAATTGCTAGAAATAGTCTATTAGTTTTAATACCTACATAGAGCTTTACTGAAAACTACAGCCGTAGAATTGTAATACAGGCAAAGATATCATTAAAATGAATAGCCTTTGAAAGAATAAGAAATTACTCAGTAACTTCAGAATCACAATGAGTACAGGTGACCTATAAGTGTCATCTGCTGACAGATACAAGCAATTGAGTCAAATGTCAAATAAGCAAAGCGACATATAATTTAGCTCTAGCATTCCTATTATATCATAGCAGCAAGTAAAACACAAAAATAAGGGTATTATATCTCAAAAGCCAAAGAAATAAAGTTAATGAATCCTTAAAAAGTACATTTGGGATAATTCTTTAAAAGAATTCTAATCATTAAATCCACTATGCCTAAACGCAAATGAAAGAGCATAGCCATAAAAATGGATAAACTTTGGACATTTTAATTCAGATAACCATTTCAAAATTAATCTAAATCTTACCCCAGTGTCTTAAACCAGTAAAACAAAAATTCAGCCTGGAAATTCTATGTGAATCAGACTAATTCTGAGATTTCCAATAATTAGTTTCCTTCTTTTGGAAGGAAAGGCTATTTCAGCCATTCCAGCTAAACTGCCAGCTCTCACTAACATCCCAAACTAATCAAATATTTATCATAATTTTCAGAATCTGCCTCTCCTCTTACCAAAATATGTTAGGGTGTTAACAGCTCAACAAGATTAGCATACAATCCATCACTTTGTGGATACTATGTTAGGATTCCATTTTAAATAGCATTTTGACCAAAGTGATGCAGCCAAAGACTTCCTGAAGAGCACCTCTCCAGGACTCTGCAGATTCACATGGCCATATGGATCAGTGCTCATATCATTGTCTGTTTGGCTGCTCATTTCAACAGAACCCACTTCAGGTGTTCAGCCCAACCAGCACATCTTTACACAGGGCTTTCTGAGTGTAACAGAAGCCAAGTGGACACTTGAATATTTTCCAAGATGACAATTTATTAGGAGAGCAGTAAGAGCTGCAGAATTATTTCCTTCTTTTTCTCCTTGAACATCAAAAGAAAAGTCAAATAAGTGATGAACCCTGTGGTCAGTGGAGTAGCAGTCTGACTGCTATCTGGTCCTGCCCTAACAGATGAACCCTTCAAGTGGGAAGCTAATTTAATGAAGCAAAAAGATATTTTTATGGTAATTTACGTATTTAACAGGCAGTGCCTCTGAAGAAGTGTATTTCAAAAGGTTTTGAAAACCATGAAGTCAGAATGTGGGTTTTTTTTTCTAGACAAACACTTCAAGAAGATGCTTTTTATGTTTCACAGATTAGCTACTGCCATTTCTCATCCTGTTTAGCTCCAGCATATGTTAAGGTATTCCCTATTGTACTTTTACAGCCACAAACAGTAAACTACCCAAAAACTCTAAGGAACAAAGTGAACAGCATGTGTGTTGTGTTTCATCACTGAAATTGCAGAGAACATAAATTAGTGAAGTCATCTCTGTCATTTATCCACCTAATTGGGTTTCCCAAAAGGAAGAATTTTCCCTTTTCCCCTTTTAAGTTCACAGTACGGCTTCTGATTTTGAATACAAACACATTGTCACTTAAAACACAAAATTCATACAGTGCCATAAAATGCCAGAAATGTAACCTTTGTGGAAGCCTTACAGACAATGACCTATCCTTTCAAGCTTAGATGCCAACATTTATATTCACATTTCCAAATTAATATTTTGATGTGCAAAATAAAATATATATTTGCAAGTCTCTTTGGATCCTTCTCTAGTTTCACTCTGGCACTTTCAATACAGTCTAAGACATTTGTGGCATTATGCAAGCTGGCTCAGGTTCACAAAAAGCACATCAAGACTACTCATGAAACACTTTCCTGAGCATCAAAGGAAAGAAAAAATCATTTCACATGAATAATCAAAACTGTAAACCAGATAGTTCAGTTTTCTTAGACCTGTTCAAGCTTCTTCAACACCTAAGTGCCATCAGTGTATATTTACGCTAGTCTTACAATATCAGAAATCAGAAGCCTAAGTATTAGTTTCAGTGATGTCCCTGACAGATTTCCACTGAGTTCAATAGGACTGAAATAAGGCCCAACGCAAACATCACTGTTTAGTCTCCTGTTCTCTTGGCAACTAAACCAACGTAACAGTACCCCTGCTCCTCCTGTCCTGGCTTACGCTAAGGGCCAGCACTCCTGGAATACCTTGTTTCATAGAATTATAGAATAGTTAGTGTTGGAAAGGCCCTTCAGATCATCTAGTTCCAACCCCCCTGCCATGGGCAGGGACGACTCACACTAGACCATGTCACTCAAGGCTCCATCCAACCTGGCCTTAAACACTGCCAGGGATAGAGCACTTACCACTTCTTTGGGCAACATTTCCGGTGCCTCACCACCCTCATGGTAAAGAGCTTCTTCCTTATATCTATCCTGAACTTCCCCTGTTTATGTTTAAACTCATTCCCCCTTGTCCTATCGCTACAGTCCCTGATGAAGAGCCCCCCTCCAGCACCCTTGCAGGCCCTCTTCAGACACTGGAAGGCTGCTATGAGGTCTCCACACAGTCTTCTCTTCTCCAGGCTGAACAGCCCCAACTTCCTTAGCCTGTCTTTACATGGGAGATGCTCTAGGCCCCCATGGCCCTCTGGACTTTCTCCAACAGCTCCATGTCCTTTTTATGTTGAGGACACCAGAACTGCACACGGTACTCCAAGTGGGGTCTCACAAGAGGAGAGCAGAGGGGCAGGATCACCTCCTTTGACCTGCTGGTCACGCTTCTTTTGATGCAGCCCAGTATACGGTTGGCTTTCTGGGCTGTGAGAGCACACTGCCAGCTCGTGTTCGGTTTCTCATCAACCAACACTCCCAAGTTCTTCTCCACAGGGCTGCTCTGAATCTCTTCTCCTCCCAACCTGTAGCTGTGCCTGGGATTGCCCCAACACAGATGTGGGTCTGTTTCTGTCTGACAATTCCATGTATCCATCCCCCACGGTTTTAGGAATAACATTAGGAAATCTATCCATATTGCCACAGGAAGAGATCATTCTTTTATACACTTATAATTTTCAGGCTAAGACTAAGGAATTTATGCTCAATCTAAGGCAAATCTGAGCAAGTTTCAAAGGACTTGAATACATGTTCAGATTTATTTTATTGAATTATTTTTCTTCAAGTTAACATTTCTGTAAGTTACAAGTCTCAATCTTTAATGCTCTGTTTCTATCATATGAAGTTCTGCAAGCGTCTTTTCAGAACCACAGCATAGCTGTTTACATAAATCAAGCCATTCAAAGAAGATGCATCTGTGAAGGCTGAAGGAGTAAAAGCCTGTAATCAAGTGCAAAAACTACCCATTCAAAGTTTTCAGATTTCCCACTTCAGAAAATGTTTGAGCTCAGCCTCTAAGGTACTATGCAATAATTCATCAGCAGTTAGCAGTGATCATCCTAAAGGAAATTCATCAATAATTTATGATAAATTGCCAGATTGAAGGGCTTCATCATATGTTGGCTCTTTTGATTTTGACCAGGCAGAAATCCAGCAGATAACCACACAGCATTGGAGTCCCCTTTACAGAAGAAGGCAAGAGAGAATGCACAAAGTTTCATCAATACAGAAAGTTTAAGTGCACACCTCATTTTGGAAAACTCATTTTGTATGGAAAACATCTAGTTTAAAATCTGTGGAATAAAGGTTTAGTAATGATGGCAGTGTAGTAAATGGCAACGTAGGAGTCACAACACGGAGGTCACTTGGGAGAAACACAGGAGAGAAAGTCAGAAGAGAGACCTGAGATCTACTACAAATATCAGCAGAAGGAGTCATAAGCTAGAGGCTGGTATTTGCCATTTAGGCTGACAGATAAAACATCAGGAACCAGGATGTCAAATAAAGAATCAAATGAAGGTGCCAAATGAGAAGAGAAAAAAGCAGCACAGCAGATGGAGATAAATAACATGACTGTTTGCTGGAAGAAGTGACTGAGAATTACAGCTTATTCCCTGAAAAATGGCAGCAGCTGCCTACATAGCCACCGCAGGCTGCTTGTGCCCACGAAGGGGAGCAGGGCCATGTGCTGACGTCTCCACTCAGGGGTAAGGAGCATATCTGGTGGCTGCTGACCATGCAGCTCTGGTGCACATCTATTCTTCTACATCAAGACAGAGCTTGAGGTTGGCACTTGACCTGACACATGAACCAAACCTGGAAACCCAGGGAACATCCAGCTGGGGTGCAAGGAAGCTGAGACCTGCACCAAGCACAAACTAAACTGTTTTGGAGCATGATTGTGCTGAAAAAAAAAGGCAGATGATGAGTGGCTGATGGAGAAATGCAAAGTGCAGAGGAGATACCAAAGAAAAGTTTAATAGAGTGCTTTTGCTTTCAGAGGTCCTTGTGCTTACCAGAGGTAAAATATTGGTTTTTGTTTTGCTATAAAAGAAAAAAGTTTTCTATTTTTATTTAACTTGACAGAAAAGCTCTGCTGATTTTGACAGGACAAGGGAAGCCTCACAGCATGCTGCTAGCACCAAACTTTTAACAATTACAGGAAAGTCCCTGACTAAAACAATGGGAAAAAAGAAGCATCTGCCTCTGGGTAAATTGTTGCGTTGAATTTCCCACCAGGAAACCTGATTGCTTTTAACAGAGAAATACTAAGTGACAGAGAAAACGCTAAATCAGAGTCCTTTCCAGAAAACACTGCATCAAAAATAGGACATGATGAAGGGTGTGCACCAAAATGATGCTCCAACTCCTTTTAGCTGCATCTGCGCTCCAGTTCAGCAGAGCTGATCCCAGCAGCAGGTTGAGAGGCAAAGCCTGCCCCGAGAGGAGCTCTGCCTGCAGACTTGAGAGATTTACTCCTCCAAACAACAGAGATGGCTGCACCACAGATCATGTTCAGCTGATTAACTGGACCAGAAGGCCAGGAGGAAGCTGGTTGATATTTATCTCAGAAGTACCTGCTTCCCAGGTGCCTTCCTGGGTGCCAAGGCACCTTGGCTGAAGAAAGATGAGAAGGCTGGGATGATAGGTTGTTCTTAGGCACAAAACACACTAGGAAAGTTAAACACAGTTCAGAAGAAAAAGCAGCAGATTTTCTACCAATAGCTATCCGTAACTGACACTCTGCTATGATCTCCTGTTACTAACTAGCTAGCAGAAGACAGGAGGACTATATTTCTCCTATTGCATTTCCCTTACATTACCTTTACCTCACTGACTCTTCAGGGATAACTCAGCTGAAAACACTTCTTCCCTCCTATGAAGACATATTTATAAATATCCACTCCACCTTCAACCGGTTACTGTTATCATCTACAACTGTATGACTTGTCGAAATTTAGGACACAGTCTCAGCAGAGTAATTATACTGCACAGTATATTGCATTCAGAGGGCCTGAGATTTGAGACAACTCTAGACATCACCCAGTCCAGCCCCTGATGCATCTGGAACAGTTTGCTCAAGGCAATATCCAGTTGGGCTTTGACTATCTTAAAGGATAGAGATTGCACAACCTCACTGAGCCCAGGGTTTAACCACCCTCAACATAAAAGCATTTTCCTATGCTTAAATGGATTTTTCCGTATTTATATTTGTGCTGATTTCCTCTTGTCTTTTCACACGGGCCTGGCTCCATTTGCTATCCTCTCTGCCATCATGTATTTGTACACGTGGATAAAATCCCCATGAACCTCCTCCTAGCTAAACAGTCCCAGAAACAAAACATAGAAGTAGGAATAAGACATTTACAACTTGCAAAGAAACACTACTTCATTTTATGCCATATTACACTTTTACTGCAGATAGTTCTGCTTTCTTTGAATAAAATTTGATTTTAACAAGATCACTGTGCCAAATGCATAACTAGTCATGTAAGTGCCTGTACACTTATTCAAGCACCACTGCTTTTGCAACATGCCCTCAATAAAGCTTAATAGGCCACATACCCCAACTCTGACAAGCCAGACTTTGATTATTTAGAGTTGAGTGGTTTCTTTGTTCTCTCCTAGTAAGAGATGTCACAGCCATCACAGCCTGATTGGTACTTTTCATTGAACAGGAGAGAAATTTGCACTTGTTATGTAGCCGTTTATAGAGATTTTTGAAGGATGCAGAATTGGAGATAAAATATAAAGAATAGTAAATCAAAAATATGTTATAACCCAGTAATGAAAACTGACACTGAAGAGGATTCCTTTAATGAATTTCTTGCAAACAAATTTTTGTGCTATGAAGTGATTTAAAGGTGGCCAGGAGGGATCTGAAAATACAATTGTACAAATTCATTTTTGTCAATAATTGAGTAACCATTAACCTGTCCACACGACATGGGATCCTATTTTTCCCTAATTCAAACCAATGTAAATCATTAGTGATATCAAAAGGCATTCATGTTATTCCCACCTAGCATTACCTTTTCCTAGTTATAAATATTCACTGTAAAACTCTTGTCCATGTTGGTGGCTTGCATGACTCTGCTGAAATTACCCATGTGAAAAAACACAGCAACGTGGGTGGTTTGTGGTCATCCATATATAAGTGGGATGCGATGCTGCTCTGATGGCTCAGCATCATCCCTTGACCCCCAGGACAGATCAGTCCCCACATCCTATCTGGATTTGGTTTAAGCCAAATCCGGATAGATTGTCTTCTTGCTGTCAATACAGCTGAGGAAAAACATCTTCTGAACTCAGCAGGGACACAGGATGGTATAAACTCCACCCAAATCCCACCCAGAAGCAGCACATTGACCCAGGGAGATGTTCCAGGGATTGAAAGATTCTGGGTGGAGAAGGGTGTAAGCCACGCACATACACACAACCAAACTGCTAGAAAGTTTATTACAAGATCCAGAATAGATATAAAATCCAGAGATATTACCAGCTAGGAAGAGAGACCTAAAGGCTACCAGAAACTAGGTTAGGCACATATTCTTACCGATCCACACACTTATACAATGAGCAAGAGGCCAGCTCCGGGGTGCGTCGTGACAAGATGTGGTGGCAGGTACTACTTTAGCAGGCATCCCTGCAGAGGTAGTATCGACCATAAAAGGTAGTTGGATCCACCTCCTTCTCCATCTCTCTTGAACCCCGGGCTTTTTATACGTCAAAAGTGCAGACTCGTCCTGACACAGGGGGCCAGTCTGCACCAGGAGGAGTGGCCTTGCCAGCCCTTTGCTGTACACACTCATTTCAGATGATCGGGGTGGTCCACCACAGACCAATTCCACAGTGTTAGACCCATCTAACACAGGACATAATGCTGAATAAAGCAGAGAAGGGAGAGAAGCACTGAGTATTTCATTAAAGAGAAAGCTAGCACTATGTGCTTTATTGCTTGAAAAATCTGAAACACCAGGCCTTCTCAACCAATGCAAAATGAATTGCAAAAGCTTTGTTAAATAAAACCCTGTAGAATTTAAATTACTAAAACTAGGTTTTAAAATTTTGATACAGTCTACCAGCTAAGGATAAATCTTTGACTCTTGAAACAAAATTATAAAAAAAAAAATCAAAAACCTTCACAGATATAAGAAATGGCCTCAGAAATACAAGAGACAATCTTATCCCTGAAAACCATCATTTTTCCCTTGAATATTCAGGTAGTCATCTCACAGATGTACCACATGAGAACTATCAGAGCTACTCAAAGAGGCTGTAATCATAACTATTTTTACATGGCATAAGTCCCCTCTTTGATATTTTTTAAGAATGCTGATAAAGTACTTCAAAGAGATACATGCAGTCCTGCTTATCCTCCCTTCTCGATGCACTGTTTATTCTGAGAACTGGAGAAGGACGAAAAATTCAGCATATTTTTAGCTGTCCTTTATATTTCTATCTCTGCATGGGACTAAGGAAGGTTCTCTTTCTGAGAAAAAAGAAAGTACCAAGAATAAAACTGCAAAATCAACAACCATCTGCTCAACTAATATCACTGAAAGACTCCATTTCCCAGAGGGATTAACAACAGCTGCATAAGCATGGATCAATATTGATACAGTCAAATTATCCAGATACATGCAGAGAATCATTTGCTGGTCCTGAAGATGAATGTTAAAATTTAATAAATGTAATTCCTTATTAGCGAATGAAGATATTTGGTACGGATGTGCATCCTTCTAACCTCAGTAAAGAAAGGAATGTGAATGCTAATACTCTGAGCTATAAAGTTTAATTTTCAATTATATTATGAAAGATTTATCAAATTATTTTGAATCTTGCTTTCATATTTCTGAATGTATCAGCAATCTTCATGGACTAGGAAACCAAAAAAATCAGGTTTACAAAAATCTAGCATCACTGATGAAATCCCAGATTCTCTCAATCCTATATGGAGTCCAAAACATGTAAATTGTAATGGGTCAATATTTGTCACAACTAGGCCCACTCAACAAACCAGGAATTGAGACGCAATTAGGAAGCTTTTACGTCAAGTGGCCTTAGTTTAAAGATTATCCTACCAGTTTTTCATTCACAAACCAATGTGGTGGAAGTTATGGACTGTTGACTGTACTTTTGCTTACCTAGGGATGGCAATACTTTACAATTGGAAGAGCAAATTACTTACAGAGGAACAAAACCAAGTGTGTATCTAAATTAACTAAAATTTTAATCTAGAAATTTTTGCTCCAATTTAATTATAGCTAGATTGTATCGTCACTAAATTAAAGTAAGTCGAATGAGTTCTCCAATTCTTGCTTCAAGAATAAATACTATTTGCCTTCCAGGAGCACTAAAGCGTAGAAACTGTTTGAAATTATATCTTTTTAAAAGTTTTTGTTACCTACTTCTAATTAAAGCCATTCATCACTGGAATATCATTAGGGTTTTTGCTGGGTTTGGGGGTTTTTTTGTTTTTATTCTGATAAACACTCCAGATTAAGCTATAAGGGAGAAATTCTTCATTATGAGGGTGGCGAGACACTGGAACAGGTTGCCCAGAGAAGCTGTGGCTGCCCTGTCCCTGTAAGTGTTCAAGGCCAGGTTGGACAGGGCTTTGAGCAACCTGGTCTAGTGGAAGGTGTCCTTGCCCATGGCAGGGGAGTTAGAACCAGTTGATCTTTAAGGTCCCTTCCAAGCCAAACCATTCCATGATCCTATGCTACACTAGGTAATGAACATGTTGGTGAAATTCCTACGCACTGAGATTATAAGCATTGCAAAGAAAAGGTAGTATACATGTGGTCTGTTATCAGCTGCCCTGCATTTTTCCCAAAGTCATGCAAAATTTTCAGCAATACTGGGGCATTTCCACACAGAAATTGCAATGCCCAACATCAAAGCCATCTTTTCAATTTCCAAATTCAGTTGTGCTCTTATTGGCAAGTTAAATGGGTTTTATTTAAACAGCTTTAAATTTAATATTTAATTTCACATTTTAGCTTTCATGCAATGAAAACGGCAGTCTGGATTGCACAAAGTGCTTCAGCAGCCATTTTCCAAATGGAAAACTGAGATTTAAAACTGAGATTAAGGCTATTGAAACAGTTAGACACTGTGGTACTTCGTGGAAAACACCTTACATATACCTTTCCTATGCATCTCCCTCATCAAGGAGACGCATAGGAAAAATCCCCACAGTGAACTCAGAATAGATATTCTAAGCTGTTTTAGAACAGTATTTGAGAAAAATTCCTTTTGTTATGAAAGGAGACTTTTGATTTGGGGTTATACCAGAGAGCACTTCTTAAAAGAAATTCAGTTTCTGCATGCTGGGCCTGATATAGCAATTCTCTTTTTGTCAGCAAAAGGTAGAAATGTTTCAAAATGCCATGGAAACAGTCACTCAGAAAAGTGTCCCTATCAGCACCCATGCTAACTTGTTCTAAAAGGCTCTTTACATCTAGAACTATAGAACTTGCTGCCTTAAAAGCAACATGTACCTCTGCTAATGGTTGAGTTATGAAAAGGAATTTAAAAACAGAAAAGTCAAAGAAAGGAAGATTTCTAAAAGCCTTATGAGCCTTTACCTTTCTCAAAGCCTGGAGCTGCACAAATATACTGATGAAGTTATATACTGGAAGGCTAAAAGACACAAGAAGCATTTCTACTCTCTCTTTTTCTATCACTTAGCTGTTAGATTTTTTTTTTTAGTAAGACTTCCCTGCTTCTTTCTTGGGAATTCATTCCTCAGTGAACAGTGGAGAACTGCCTTTTAAGTACAAGAAGGTGCAAGGATAGTACCTGGGATAGGTCAGCAAAGATATAACCAGGATATCTGAAAAAGAGAACATGAGTTCAGACACTGCCTCAGCCGCAGCCCAGGGCCTCTCTCCTGCTCTGTGTTCCCTCCTGGGAGGCAGCCCCTGTCCCACAGCCAGAGAGATATACCTGCAGGCAGCATATCGCCCATGAGCGATGGCGAATAGCACTTAAAATTGAGAAGGTCATTTAACTGCACCTGTCCCAGAAGAACCTCCTCTCCATTCAAACTTGAAACAACAGATTTCATTTGCTGATCCTAAAGTTGTGCTTGGTCTAAGGACTACAAATATTGGGATTTTATGACAACTTGAGACTTCTGTCTTTAAGCCTCCTGCTAAGGCCAACAAACTGAAATGGGCATTTGCATTAGCTCTGTTTTCTCAAGCCTCCAGAGTTTCCAAGCATATCTTTTTTGATGAGACTGTTTTAATTTAGATATGCATAGAAGAAAAATATAGCTTTAGATTTTAGTCCATTGCTGAAGCACCTACAAATCACTCTTCCACTCTTAATACCCAACAAGAAACCAAAAACAGCTTGTAAAGGAAACCGCTTCTTGCTAAGCCCTTGACTTTCCCATCAGTGGGTATGGTATCACCATCAACACCTTCCAGTGTTGCTCTCACCTCAATATTTATTGGAAAAGTTTTCATGGAAGTGCAAAAAACAGAAACACTTTGAAGTTCACTGTCAGAGATGCAAACTACAAAAAAAAACCCAAACCCAAAAACAAAAAATAAAACAAGACACCAAAAAAACAAAACAAAACCCACAATCAATCTGTCACAGCTTATAACTATATATGTATTTAATACCAGGCCAGACAAAGAGAAGAACAAGAACTGCTAAGAAGAGAAATCAAGCTCCACTAAGTTTGACTTCCCCATCTCCACTTCTATTCACCAAAGGCCCAACACCTGGAATATTTTCATAAGAACACGGGTGTGACCTGCAAGAAATACAGCTTCAGCTGCAGAACATAACAGTCATACAGTTTATGTGTGTTAAAACAGTCTTGACAACCCAATCCAGTAGGCTAAAATTCCAGTAAAACAACTTCAAATTGTGCAGGCATCTTCCAAGTGACACTTTGTGCATGCACTGGCTGCATACCACTACCGCAATGTACTGTCTGCAGCGAGAGCTGACTGCTCCTTCAAGGGCAGGAAAGCCCTGGTAACTCTGAATTAAAAACAAACAATATTATTCAAGAAATTATAAGAAATTATAGTCAGTATTGGAAGCTGCAACCATTAATTTCTTCTGTGGTTTTGTGGGTTTAGGTTTTTAAACACAGCACCAGACTTCTGAAAGATCCTCCTGATTAAATAATTCAAAATGTTTGCACTATGTAACGTGTTTGAAGGGGAAAGAAGACTATGCTAAATACTCTGAATACACAAGCACCTCATTAACATGCCATGATATCAAATATTTATTACCTTCTCCACCGTAATGAGCTCATTTAAGACAAGTGTGAGAAAACCCCACCTTGTACTAAAGTTGGCAATGTTTTATTTATATGCACTTTAATATTCACTGTAGACCACACTAAAATGTAAAAATACAATTAATATTTAAGTAATGAGAAAGTAAAATCTGTTTCTTGAGCTTGTGCAGGCTTATTTCATTTGCAAAAAGACAAAGCAGGGGTCATGTACTGTGATGTTCCAGCACACACTGCTCTGAGAGGGGAACAATCAATATTCGGTTATTAAAAAAATCTCTTTTTCCTTCCCAGATTTGCTCAGAGAAGTGCAGCCTTACTGTTGTCACAGGAATTGCAATCTGCTACTTTTTCCAGGAAAATGCGAGAGATGGATTATAAGGGTCCAATAACAGATTTAATGCAACCTTGATGTACTTCTCTGCTTGCCCTGCAGCATGATGTTAGGAGTGGGATTGTCAAGTCATGGGAAGGAGCTGGGTAGATGCTGTGTCATCCAAGTTAATGACTTAAACACTGTAAGCAGCCTACATGTAAAATATCTATCAGCTTGTACCTGTGCTGAAGATTTTAGCTCTTGAGAGCAATTCAACCCTGGACCAGTACCAACATTTGCAGTGATAGCATGAGCAAGGTTTGGGGTGGCGAGCACAGTACCAAGTTCTGTGCCACAGCTACCTCAGTCTCCAGGGAGCTCAGCTCATCAGCCCTTGTCCCTCCCTGAGTCCAGGGGTTAAGACAGAGCTCCTCTCAATCTCTGCCACACAGGCAGCAGTTTCAGCAGGACCAAGGCATTATTTTCTCCCCAGTTAAGTGGAGGAATACTTTGGGAACATTTCTATGAGACCACTACCTTATCCACAGTTCTCTTCCAGATTAAATGTTGGACTCATTTTTTTCCACACAGATAGATGTGTGTGGTTTGGGGGCAAGGATCTGAGCAGCAGTGCATATCTGGTATTAGGCAGTACTTCCTAAACTGGGCAGTAAATCAGCTGAAGTTTGTTACTGAAAGCAGCATGTACACCATTAAGATAATTTACCCAGAACTGCTGAAAAATACATTCACATATAGGAAATCTCATGTAAATGCAAACTCTTCTTCCCACCACTCCTCCCAGGGACAATTACTAGAGACAGTGCTGCTGTGCTGGCAGAGGCTGGGGTCAGGTAGCCTCCTTCCCTTGATTTCACCAGTCTCAACATACACATATAAAACAAAGTTAGTCAAAATCTGGGGTCTAATCCAACACCCTCTGGAGCAAGCTGTGCTACTCAACTTGACTTCACAAGCTCCTGTTAAGTATTACACCTCACCTCTTGCCCTCAGTTTGCACATTAATTAAACACTGAGTGCTCCCATCAGAAGCCTGGCTCAATGGGAATTACTTGATGAAGAGTACTACAAACCCTTGTGATTCCCCCCTTTAACTGGAGCTTCTGGTACTCATGGTGCATCAAAAACATCTTTTTGGCGAAGCTCACCTTTCTCAGCTTTACCTGCTCTGTATCTCTTGTGTCTGTGGTTTTCAGGTCCACCCTCAGAGGGCTGCTCCTCTCCATCACATGGCGCACAAGGGCTGCTGAGTGCTGCTCTTCAGAGACATGGCCTGGGACGACTCAACAGCCTCAGGTTAACCCTCTTTCTTACACCCAACTCTTGGGTGACCAGAGGGAAACTTCATCCCCAAAGAAGTGGGTCTTCTGCCAATGATATACCTGGGCTGCCTCCCCAGTCACCATCAGGGGAAGCAGGGACAGTTAATTGAGGCATCTCCTCACTTAGTGACGTCTTCCACTGTACATAAAATGGGAAAATGAAGTCGTTCTCACTATTCATCTTGTTCTAATGATTTTCCACAGCTTTAATGTTATGAAACTTGCAGCACTACTTCCCCCTTCCCCCTGCCCATCCACCTTTGTGCACCAGTGAAGTGTTAGGGTACATATTCGTCAGAATAAAACGAGTTTGAGAGATGCCAAGATGCTCTCAGGCTAGATGGCACATTCTTGTAGTGGAATAAGGAGCCTGACAGTGTGTGGTGTCCACTGAGGATACACAAGAGTAACTACCATAGACTGTTATCCCTGGTAATTAAAGTGAACACAATACTCTGTAATCATGAGTTTCATTTGATTTGCAAAATTATGCTTAGAGTTCAGAAGAATTGGTAAGCCAATTTCATGAGAATTATCACATCTTGGTTTCAATGGCTATGCAGAAACATTAACTACTCTCATGAAAATCTAAACAAGATTAATACATTGTATCTTCCATTCCTACAACGTAAATCTCTCCTCTTAATCCTACCAGAGCACAACTTCTTAGTAATATAGACCAAAGACCTGCAACAACTCCATTAGCATCTGTCAGACAAAGAAAACATCAAAATCTAGGTCATTAGTTGTTTGATCCAGATGCAGGTAAAGGGGGGAGGGAGGCAGGGGAAGAAAAAAAGAAAGAAAAGAAAAACGTTTTGACAGGATAAAAGCCTCCTGCTTTGGAAATAAATGTGTCTACTTTACCTCAATGCTTATTTCTGACAAATGTCCCAGCTTTGCCACCGTATTTATCTGGCAGTAGGACCATTATCCTGTCACAAGGTCACATTCTGTAGGCACTATCTTAGCAGAGACAATACGATCAATTTAAAAATACCAAGCTGCCCAATTTCCTTCAATGAGCATGGCAAACATGAAATAATCAGTCCCCCTCCCCCAGTTCAGGGAAGGATGCACAACATAAGAATTGTAATGTACAAGTTTTAAAAAATAGAATGTAATTAGCTACAATATTTTCTTTATAGGGTTATTACATACAAACAAGTATTGCCATAACTCTTTTGAAAGTTGTTTTTTTAACTCTTGCAGGTTCCTCAAATAGAACCAGTGGTTTTAGATCCATTGTATTAGCATAACGGTTTTTAATCACAAATGTACATAATCACAGAGTTCCTACAGGCTGACAGATCATTTAGCACAGGCCTGCATCATTTTTTGGTAAGCAGGAGGAAATGCATTTAGTGATGCAAATTCCAGCTGCAGCTAAACACGCATTTTTATGCATGAATCATTCAAACAAGGTGCATGCTTTGGTGACCAGGCACATTTTCTAAGCTCAAGAAAAAAACATTTAGAAACCAATGAAAAATTCATTGTCCTTCAGGGTGAATTGGACACCAGAAAAATCTTCCAGAGGAGAGCTGGCAACTCAAAACTTTAAAGTCCTAAGACAATGCCGGGAAGCACCTCTGAGGAATTTGTAGGCAAGCTATTTAATTTTATTAATATCCCCTTTTATTCCTAACACCAAACCATTATCCAAAATCTAAGGGTGTAGGGAAAGTCAGGCACTCCATAAAGTCCTCTAGACCATCAAACATTGCCACAGATTCCTATAGAAAGTTCATAAATAGGAAGTAGTATGAAATTCTTAAACTAATTAGAGAGAGTCTGCCCTGTAGTTCATCTCCATCTCAACACCCATTACACTGCCTCTTTCATTTTCTCATAATTCTCCTTTACAATGCTACAAGGTCTTTCTTTAAACGCTGAAGGAAATCTGTTCATTTCTTTGAGCTAAATTTTGTTCAAGAAGGTGTGAGCTAAAATCAAAAGTCGTCAGGTAATCAGGTTGCACATTGCCATACCTACTGATGCTACTTAAATGACCTAACTATATTACTCAAATTCTGTAGTCTGCATCAAAATTCATCTTAAGCCGCTAGAAACATTACCATTCGCTGCAACAAGTTTTGAGTCCAGCACTCTTATAGAATTCCTGTACCTTTAATTTTGGAGTTTTTCTGAAGATAAAATCATCCTTTCTGGCAACAGTGAACAGCCCACTCTCAAGAATCTTGAAGTGTCACAACTCAGTAAGTGTGTCAAATGAAGAACACCTACTCACCTTCATCCCACAGTACCAAGTACATCTGCCTCCTTGCCATAAAAAAAGTTTTTACTTTAGGAGCTTTCTCCCCTAGAAGTTGAGCTCTCTTCTTAGAAAATAAACGGGATGGTTTCACCTTATCCCTTACCCTGTGGCAGGAGTCTTTTCTGATAACCTTTTATTCCATTGGTGTTTTGACAAATTAATCAATGGGACAGTGGAAAAAAGCAACATTGTTCAATACTTCTGCCATTATGTTGTTACTGATAGTCAGTTTATTACCTCTTCTGCGTCAATGTGATTTCTGAGACTGACACCAAGGATTGGCCCTCGCCTTGGGGCTAAAGGACAGGTGATGCTGGGGGTTACCATCCAGAAAGACTTCAGGTTCAAATTAGGCCTTCAGCCCAGGTGAATAAGTGCCCTCACCTCTTTTACAGCAGCCCCAGGAGATGTGATGCTCTGTAAGACAACAGGGGAGATGCGCTGACCCTCAGTTTTTCTTATAAAGGGCACTGCAAACACAACCACAAACTAAAAGACAAAGACCATGAAAAAAACAACTATTTGATTCATTTTTAGCTCACGCAAGAACTGTATCATTCTCACTACCCTCTTGTCAAACTCAGTGTCCCCAAAGGCTGCTGCAGCGTGACAGTGGGCTGAAGCTCTCAGCTCTGACATGACATAGGAACACATGAGCCAGCAACCCCACAAGCCCTTGCCACCACTTCATGTCCCACCTTGAGGAGTCACCCATGTGGTGACATCTGTGCTCATCCTGCACACCCAGAGTCCTTCAACAGCCACAGGCACCCCCAGCTGATGAAAGAGCACCATCCTGCTGATGAAAGAGCTAGGCAGGAAAAAAAAAACTAAACACACACCCCCAAAAAACCCACACACCAAAGAGCATGGGGGAAACAAAATGTTAATGACAAAATTCTCCCACCTTTTCCCAAAACTGTCAAGCAGCTGAAGGGTAAAGCTAGAAACAGAACTGAGGTATCCAAATTCAGTATTCCAGTTCTAGATTTCTCAATTCAACACACATCAGCAATAAGCCAAGTCCAACCCACTCTTCATAGCCCCAAACCAGAGATAGTAATCACAACGTTTTACAAACTCACATTAGGGATGTCTTATGTGAACTATAATATCCTCGATTTTTTAGTGGTCTCATTTTCCAAATTCTCCTGTAATTCTAAGGTTTAAAACCAGTTCTTTAAGAAAAAAAAAAACAAAACTCTAAGGAATTCTCCCCAATGCTTACATAATTTACATAGTCTTACATAGACTTGGTTAGCTTGAGCTACTGAGAGAGAAAGTATTGGCTCCAAGATTAAAAATTAAGTCACAAAAATTGGCAAAGAGTTCTGCCTGTAAAGAACTGCTCACTTCTGAATGACTATCTCTTGGATTATACTTCAAGGGTCCTTTAAAATCCCATATTCCTGCCTTTCACTCCCTAATGAAATTAAAACGTAGTTAATACAAGACAAACAAAATCTGGTCTAATATTACATTACAGTAAAGCATCATTTTCTTCCTTTATTGATTTAGAGCAGCATAACTCCACCAACTTAATCTTAGTTATTATTCTGGTTAATCACAAATGCTAGTGGAAGCAGAATCAAACTCTGGGGGTTCTTCATGATATTTATTTTCTTTTAATGAGTTTTGCTAATATGACACAATTGAATGAGTTTCAGAAGCCACACAGAGAGTCCAGGCAGCTTCTAGGCCAACTTTCATGTATTTCTTACATGAAACTCCCCTGAGATGTATTCAGCCAAATTGGTAGCTGTTGAGACTGGACATATTCATATTCCCAAGGGAAAATTTACAACCACTGTACATTGGCCCTAGTTCCTTCCAGAAGTATTTGCTGTAGGCAATGCAAATCTCAGAAGAATACTTCTGAGATTTAGTAGATAGAGGGGCAGCTGCTGAACATTAAACCTGGGACAAAGGAATAGAGAGTCAAGAGGTAAAAGAAAGATAAAGGACTATTTTT
The DNA here is from genome assembly GCF_004027225.2 of Strigops habroptila. Classification (NCBI taxonomy): domain Eukaryota; kingdom Metazoa; phylum Chordata; class Aves; order Psittaciformes; family Psittacidae; genus Strigops; species Strigops habroptila. The sequence goes on along the minus strand of NC_044284.2, from coordinate 27,322,047 downwards.
GTCTTAGAAAAGGTCACTGTGAAAGTTGAATTAAAATTAGTAGCCATAGTACAGAACAGCCCTGGGATACTTCAAAAAAGGATGACTCAATGCAGTGTCAAACTACACATATGCTTGCTGGAAAGCAAGGTCATACCTCCTATGAGACTTCTGCAGGAAAAACTGATTCATTGTTTTAATGTAAATACTGACATTAAAAGAGATCTAGTAAAAATACTTAGAACTCATGATGCAGCCTTCAGGCAGCACTTCTGATGTCAAATTCTTTCAAGCAAAACCTTACCTCCTCCACCAAAAAACTATCATAAGAACTAAACAAGAGCAGACCCCAAGTTAAAAAACCACAATCTGCACTGATTTTCCTTAAGGCACATTAGTAAAGAGTGGTAAATACAACAACAAAGAGAACTCAGATTACTAATTGTTCAGGTCCATAAAGTACTTTACACAGAAAATCACTGCAGAGCAGTCACCCAAAATGTATACAAGCTCCCATGTATAAACCATTGCTGAACAAATGACATTTGCAATTCAAATTGAACAGTAAAAAACCTTAAATCTCTATTTTATTTTCTTAGAAACCTTACTGAGACTTATACAGCAATATATATCAGTCACATTCAAATTTAGTCAGGATGAGAGCAAATCAAGCAACAAGCCAAATAAAGTCTGCAGCTTCCGGTGGAAATAGTACATAATGCTCATTTTTGACTGCAGTGGCAATGTAACGAGTTATTTCAAGTTAATTTCATTTGCTCTTCTGAGACTGCAAACCAGAAACACTCTCACAATTTTTGTACTTGGTCATCATTTTCATCAAAAATAGCAACCTTAATCCTTTCAATATAATTATTGTTCTGAAAAACATTTCATTGTAAACATTTAAATAAAAAAACCAACAACATTATAAATATTTAAGTAATAAAATTATATTAGATACTTCAGAATAGTTGCTTTTGATGTCAAGCCTCATTCAAATATTCTTTTGAAAAAATCCTGTTTGCTCACATATTTTCAATATAATATTTCTGTTTACCATGTTAGCATAACATCTCCAAAAGAAAACAGCAACATTGTGATGCTTTTCATGACCAGAAGGTGGGTAACTGCACAGATACACGTGGAGAAAGGGAGCCACTATGCATGTGCAAACATTATTTTGTGCAGTTACTGGGATGGTAAGGCTTCCTTCCACAGAGCAAGGAAGCTGAGAGCTGTCAGGATAGCTCAACATTTTTCATGTTTGTTAAAAGTGGAATTTAACAGCAAACCACTGCAGAGGAGCACCCAACCAGCCTCTTCCTTCAAGATAGAGGTTAGTTCTCAAACCAAAACATTTTGGTTAAAGTGAAATAAAAACAGCTCTTCCTTTTTTAAGGTCTTTCCCTGATCTAATGCTTTTATAAGGATCCATTTTCTCAACCTCTCACCATATTTCTCAAACATTTTGCTGGTTTATTTGTTACTGGAGGTATCAACATCAGGCATCCTAGTACTAACTGCTGGATTCTAAGACCACATCTGGAATTCCAGAACACATCTGGAAGACACATGAAGTAAAGATGAGTCTTTCCACACGCTTCCTATCCTGAAGGGACCTTCCGATTTAGCAGTACCTTAAAGGCAGCCCTGGAAGAAGCTACATGAAGAATGCTGCCAGAAAGCTATTTCTGCTTTCAAGGAGTCTCAGTTTTTCCCAGTATTTTAAAACAAAGTGTGTGACCTCCAGCCTGGGCTCCTTCGTCTGCTGTCCTGTTCTTGTAACTCTGTATTTGCAGTGTAATCACTCTGAGAATTTAAACCCATCAAGTAGGTCATAGTGAATCGTACCTTTAATAGCTGCACTTCTGGAACAGGGACTTGTCCATGCTAGGGGGACACAAAAAAGCATCACCAAACCAGACAGGATTCAGATATCCTCTGAAAAAATAGTCTGCAACTAGCATCACAAACCTGCACAAAAAAACAAACAAAAAGAAAACTCACAACAACAAAACAACCACCAAGCCTACAAAGGCGTTAACAATTTTGTCATTCCAAGACCAGATTTAAAATATGCAGCTCTTTAGACTGATTTCTGTTTTGGCCGTTTGCGGTACTTGCAAAAGTACTTGCAGAGGCTGCAGACGCATTTTACAGACAGCAGGCTGTTCTCACACCAGGGAGCCTGGGGACCAGGCAACCTCTGTGCCTCAGCACTGGACACCCCACAGGGCTCTAAGAATAATAAGACATTGAAAAGATCTTATTTACTACAAGTTTAATCCATTTTTCACTTTGGTTTTTACCTTTTTTTTTTTTTTTTTTAAAGTTTGATAACTAAATAGCACCTCATGCAGTATTATGGTTTAGCAATTTCAAAGCTGGATTTAATTAAGCTAAATTGTAAAGTGCTTTAAGTTGCAGTTTTGCCTTTTACTTTTTTGGGAGGAGAATATTTCTCTGCATGTAAGCCCGTTGCGTGTTTCTGTCTGTTTCTTGAGTATTTGTCATAAGAGGAGCTGAACAAAATGGGGCTGAAATTTGTTCACTTTTATACATTATTTGGCAATGGGCAGCCCTGAAAAATTAATAATTAAAATTCATAAAATATGTCAACCCACACCCTGGTCTTGCAAGTATGCTGCCCTCTGATCAGCTGCATTTCCATCCTCATAGAGAGCTAGGTCTGTCAGCAAGTTGTGAATTTCAGAAACTCAGATCTGCATTGGAAAACTCACCTGCTTACCATACGCTCTGTGCAGAGCAAGGGAGCCAGAGCTCATAAGGATTTATGCCTATGGCCAACCAGTAAGTCTAGGATGAAAGCAAGGAGATTTCAGATGTAAACCTGAGAAGACCTGGAAAGTGGAAAGATTAATCAAAACAAATAAACATTTTCCAAGAGAACATCCCATCAAAAAATTTTCAACCCAATCTACACCTGCAGCTAAAACCTTCAGGCAAATAAGAGTCAACCAATTATTAGTCTTTAGTCACATTTTGCCAAGGTCTACAAAATCTAGCTTTTAGCTAGATTTGTGTATTCTAACATATAATACAGAATACTACTATTTACATTTTGGTGCATAATCACAGAACATGGGTTCAAAAGTCAAACACGTACTGACAGGAGAGTAAGTTTTACCTATATGCATGTAGCTACACCTTATCAGCCATAATTTGAGTTCAGGCAGTTACATGAGAAATCAAACTGCCTTAGCCTCTGAGAAGTTGATTAATTGACATTTGTTCCATTGCTGGATTCTCACTTTGCACAGAGTCCCTGGATTCCTTTTGTAGTGAGTCTCCTTTTTCCTTTCCTTGAAAACATCTCCAACATTCCCATTTGGAGCAGACAGAGATGCACATTGCTAACACATACTCTCACAAACTTACAAACTTTTCTGGAAGAACAGTCCTCATTTTCACTGGTGAGAAGACATTAGCTACAAAATTGTACTTCAAAAGCACTTAAAACTATGGCCATATGTTTATAACCTTGTTTTTGCAAATTCTCTTTAAAGAAAAAAAAAAGTACAAAAATGTGGATCTGGAAGTTAACAGCTGTTTCAGCTAGAAAGGTATTTCACACATTGAGAACCTGCTTACACAATACTGAAATTATTGTATTTATACCGGCAAAAACCTGGTTTCCTAATTAGCACTGGGAGACATGTAAAGCAAGCTAGGTGCTGCCTGGCCAGTATTCAGAAGACTGCAAGTTGACAGTATTTGTTTGGGGTTTTTTTCCCTAAGGAGAAAGTTTTGAAGAAATGAATCCTCCAACATTAAAATAATGACTTGACACACAGTTCATCAAAATGCCTCCACAATGAAATGTTTCTTTCACTGTTCTGCTTTAAAAAATCTAATTATGAAAGGTATAATTCCACAAAACTTGAAGTATTAATTACCTAGTGGAAAAATGCAACCCCCCCCACTCAATAAAGAATACTCATTAATCAAATGGGATTCAATAAAATCATAGAATCATAGAATAGTAAGGGTTGGAAAGGACCTTAAGACCATCTAGTTCCAACCCCCTGCCATGGGCAGGGACACCTTGCCCTAAACCATGTGGTCCAAGGCTCTGTCCAACCTGGCCTTGAACACCGCCAAGGATGGAGCATCCACAACCTCCCTGGACAACCCATTCCAGTGCCTCACCACCCTCACTGTGAAGAACTTCTTCCTTATATCTAATCTAAACTTCCCCTGTTTAAGTTTGAACCCATTACCCCTTGTCCTACCACTACAGTTCCTAAGGAAGAGTCCCTCCCCAGCAACCTTATAGACCCCCTTTGGATATTGGAAGGCTGCTATGAGGTCTCCACACAGCCTTCTCTTCTCCAGGCTGAACAGCCCCAACTTTCTCAGCCTGTCTTCATACAGGAGGTGCTCCAGCCCCCTTATCATCCTTGTGGCCCTCCTCTGGACTCGCTCCAACAGCTCCATGTCCTTTTTATGTTAAGGACACCAGAACTGTATGCAGTACTCCAAGTGGGGTCTCACAAGAGCAGAGTAGAGGGGCAGGATCACCTCCGTTGACCTGCTGGTCACGCTTCTTTTGATGCAGCCCAGGATACGGTTGGCTTTCTGGGCTGCAAGCGCACACTGCAGGCTCATGTTAAGCTTCTCATCAACCAACACCCCCAAGTCCTTCTCCGCAGGGCTGCTCTCAATCTCTTCTCCGCTCAACCTGTAGCAGTGCCTGGGATTGCCCCGACCCAAGTGTAGGACCTTACACTTGGCTTGGTTAAACTTCATAAAGTTGGCATCGGCCCACCTCACAAGCATGTCAAGGTCCCTCTGGATGGCATCCCTTCCCTCCAGCGTATCAACCGATCCACACAGCTTGGTGTCGTCGGCAAACTTGCTGAAGGCGCACTCAATCCCACTGTCCATGTCGCCGACAAAGATGTTGAACAGGACCGGTCCCAACACCGATCCCTGAGGGACACCACTCGTTACAGGTTTCCAACTGGACATCGAGCCATTTACCACAACTCTTTGCGTGCGGCCATCGAGCCAGTTTTTTATCCACTGAATGGTCCACCTATCAAATTGATGTCTCTCCAATTTAGAGACAAGGATGTCATGTGGGACAGTGTCGAACACTTTGCACAAGTCTAGGTAGATGACGTGAACTGCTCTGCCCCTGTCCATCAGTTCCGTGGCTCCATCATAGAAGGCCACCAAATTGGTCAGGCAGGATTTCCCCTTAGTGAAGCCATGTTGGCTGTCACCAACCACCTTGTTGTTTTTCATGTGCCTTAGCATGTTTTCCAGGAGAAACTGTTCCAAGATTTTGCCAGGCACAGAGGTGAGACTGACTGGTCTGTAGTTTCCTGGGTCTTCCACCTTCCCCTTCTTGAAAATGGGGGTTATATTACCCTTCTTCCAGTCATCGGGAACTTCACCTGACTGCCAGGATTTTTCAAATATGATGGACAGTGGTTTAGCAACTTCATTCACCAGCTCCTTCAGGACCCGTGGATGGATTTCATCAGGTCCCATGGACTTGTGCACATTCAGGTTCTTAAGATGGTCTCGAACCTGATCCTCTCCTACAGTGGGTCTAAGGTCTTCATTCTCACAGTCCCTGCATTTGCTTTCCAAGACTTTCGTGGTGTGGTCAGAGCATTTGCTGGTGAAGACTGAAAATAAGAGCCACTGAAACTTTAAAGTCAATGTTAACATGAAGTATAGGTGCAGCATATTCCTGTGAACATATATTGAGTTGCTAATAATTTTCTCATTAAAAATAAACAGATCATAATTTCCGAAGAAGCATCTGGATGCTGGGGGTATTTGAAAAGGGTGGAGATAGACTGAAAATTTTGTCCTAGTAGACTCGGTTCATGGATAATAGAGACACACGGGACACAAGCTTTTAAAACAATTGAGCAGTTTTCTCATTTTGCCACTTGGAAATTTACTTTGCTGCACACTTTCTGCTTCTTCTGCTAAAACCCTTTTCTGCCACACTACAAATGAATTATCAACAGCTACTTTCCTGGTTTGTTAAGACAACTGCAAGTCCCGTTCAGCCAACCTGTATCAATTTTCCCTTGTAATCATTTCTTTGTCTTAGATGACGAAGTCTTTGAACTCTGAGTTTCAGGAAGGTTATTCGATGGATTCAGATACAATTTATAGAATCATAAAATGGTTAGGGTTGGAAAGGGCCTTCAGATCACCTAGTTCCAATCCCCGGCCATGGGCAGAGATGACTCACACTAGACCATGTCACTCAAGGCTCCATCCAACCTGGCCTTAAACACTGCCAGGGATAGAGCATTTACCACTTCTTTGGGCAACATTTCCAGTGCCTCACCACCCTCACAGTAAAGAGCTTCTTCCTTATATCTAACCTGAACCCATTCTCCCTTATCCTATCGCTACAGTCCTTGAAGAAGACTCCCTCTCCAGCACCCTTGCAGGCCCCCTTCAGACACTGGAAGGCTGCTATGAGGTCTCCACACAGTCTTCTCTTCTCCAGGCTGAACAGCCGCAACTTCCTTAGCCTGTCTTCATATGGGAGATGCTCTAGCCCCCCATGGCCCTCTGGACTTTCTCCAACAGCTCCACATCCTTCTTATGTTGAGGACACCAGAACTGCACACAGTGCTCCAAGTGGGGTCTCAACGAGAGCAGAGCAGAGGGGCAGGATCACCTCCTCCAACCTGCTGGCCATGCTTCTTTTGATGCAGCCCAGTACACGGTTGGCTTTCTGGGCTGCCCCTGAACTGCCTTGTCTCACCAGCTTGCAGATGTTTGTCCAGCCTCTAGTGCATGTATGGAAGGGCATCCTGGAGAAGATTTTAGCAGCACAACTTTCTCATACTAACATTTTGTAAATAGTACTTGTGCTGGTAGGGCTGGACTCTAGTGGGATCAAAGTCCAGGGAGAAATGTGAAGGAAAAAAAAAGCTCAAAGCTTCTAGAAATTTCTTGAAAGGTCTGTTAAATTCTGACACTATTCACAGCTTGAACTTTTTGTCCAGGGGATGTAGGACACTAATAATAATCTATTAAAAAGAAAAAAAAAAAAAAAAAAAGGTTTTAAATCTTGTATTATGGCAGTGAAAGTTCAGGTCTTGTCCAGGGTCTCCCTTCTCACGGCATGAGTTGTGCCACTCCCAGGATCCCATGTATATCCAAAAAAGACTATGAGAAAAGAACTTCAACAAGAAGTCAAGAAATGAAAAATGAGTTCATAAACTCTGATGGATTGAGTTAAAGGAGTTTATCAACAGTGCAGGGGTAAAAATGGTTGTAGTTCAAGCTATTAAAAAATTGTAGTGGGCACAACTTAATGCTGACATTCAGCACAGCACTGACTGAGCTAAGATCACTGTGCTCTGGATGAATTATTAGCTAAAGTGCCCAACACTGCCATAAATACAAGAAACTGAGACATATCCATTTTCAGCTCCTCCTGGAACATTTAAGTTTTTAAATTCACCACATAGGCGCAGCACCGTAGGCCTCAGACTCTGAAAACTGAAATGACATACAAGGCACAGGTATATTAATCAACTTATAAACACGCTATTCTCAAAGAATATAGTAGGATTTGAATTTATTTTTTTTTTTTAAGGAAAAAACAGCACATATATGTCCCTATCGTGCAGATGGTTTTATCTCCCACTGTTCAGTAGTTCCTGCTGATTTGCCCTGCAAATTCGTTGTCCTTCATAGCCTGCTCCTTTCATCATTCAACAGCACTTCAGGGCACAAGGGTTACTCACTGAAAGACCCAGTGTGGCAACACCTTCAATTTAGTCTGAAATTCTAGATCCATTCAACACTAGGCCAAGTCATAGTCAATGACACCAGAAAGTCTTCACAGACATATAATATGGTACTCACCATGTTTCATGGCTTTCTACAAAGCCACAAGACAGTTATGAAAGTCATGCCAAATTTCCATAGTAATGTTCGAAATTCATCACTGCAGCAGGCTACCTGCACAGGGGAGAAACCAGATTAGAAGTGCCCAAAAAAATCAAAATTATGTGGAGAGAGAAGTGCTCATTGTCCACCTACATACCAGAAGCTAAGCATGCAGAATTTGGAAAATTAAGTGATTTAAAACACACTCCCACACCCATCAGCATCTTCCATGACCAGAGGCAGAATATAACAAAATTTAGGTGGAAGAAATGTTTACTAGCTAAAAGTGATAGCACAAGTGCATGGGCTCTGCTTTCATGTTGAGGAGATTCAGTAAAATAAGGAGGTGCACCTTTACCCCAAATATATCAACTGTGAGAATACTAGATTCTCTAGCATCATTTCATAAGCTAAAATACCTTGAGATTAGGATTTATACATTGTACTCACTGAAACAAAATGTCCAGCATTTGAGATGTTGTTTGCAGGGTTATTAGATAGATTTTCATAGGCGACATTACAGTTCTAAACTGAATTATAGCATATAAATGAAAACGTGGCAAAGCCTTGAGAAGTCAAATGGATTAACAGCCTCATAGAAGCAGGAGCATGTGAAAGAAAGGGACATAATTATAAAATAACAAGAATATGGAATTTTTTTAAAACTTGCTCTAGAAAACAACATACAATGATCAAAATTACCACCTAGCCCACAGCTTCAGTGCATGTTGAAGGGGTTTGAAAACAGAAAAAGGTAAAAAGACAGCATCCTATCCTCAGGAGCAAACATAGCTGTGTCCCACACAGAAAACATGGTTTGTCCAGCCAAGTATTCCTTACTCAGTGCTGCTGCTCACCTTGGGTAGACCTACTTATGCAACAAGGTCTTGCAAGGTAAATCCTTCACCTTCCAACCGCTAGACTGCAGTGAGCATATACAAGCATTTTCTACCTGATGTTCAGAGTTTGTCTTTGAAAGGGTAAAAGCCACTTTATTTTGAATGACTGGGAAAAAGCCCATTTCTGCCTAAGGCCCTTCACCCAGCTGCACAGTGGGCCGAGCCTCCTGGCACATGGATGCAGGCACCACACAGGCCAAACAGTAGCTCCTTCAGTGTGTGGCACAGCAAGCTGCAGATGTGGGGGACCGACAGGCACCACTGGGAGGGAAAGTAGAGAGCTGCACCACAGCATCACTGTCACGAGCGCTGTCTCCTTAAGTTTCATTATGTCCAATTTTCTTTCTTGTGGTTTATAACTCAACATTTTTAATTGCAGCAGGCTCAAAGGTAGCATGTGCCTTGTCAGGTTGCACACTCTCTTTTCCCTCCCCTTACAAAAGGCAACACTAATTAAGGCATGGATTAGATATTAAATACTGAACTATTTCTTTCTTCAGGGAACATTGTCAATTGCTATTTTTTTATTTTTACATCTGGATTCTGAAGAGGATGGCTGTGATTTGGCTTGTTGCTTTTCATAAATATTACCTGTCTTAAGATATTTTTTGATTACATAATCACATATATGTGTTTGCATGCTGTCACCACTGGTTACAGCAGCACAAGGTCTCAGCAGACATGTTGATCACTTCTTGTCCACAGGCTCCCAAGGAAACAATAGAGCCTCTGGTCTGATGTATAAATACACCAACAGCCATACAGGACACAGAGCTCGGGGCATCTGCCCTGGTGTCAGGTTGTGGGGTTTTATTCCACAAGAAGAAACTCATTCTTCTGTAGCGAATGACACTGTAATGACAAATGCAGGAGTGATCTGGCACTGGGAGATGTTTTTCTCAATAGGATTTTTAAATTACTCTGCAAAAGCACTCGTTATGGTCTCAAGTTTTGCACTATTTCCTTCTAAAATATGAACAGGAACCAATAAGTGTAAGGAATCTTGCTAAAAATCAAAGCAACTGTCACCAAAACAGACGAAACCTGTAAGTCCTGCAAGGAAAGAGGCCTTTAGCTTTGAGAACAAAAGGATTTCAGACTTCAGGATGAAGTCCCTCCATGGCACAGGCACAGCTAGAAACACTTATCACCTTGAATGCTCATCTCACCTGGGGGAACTCAATGTCCTTTACAAGAAATAATTAAATATCAGGATATGACTTTTAGCATACATTAGGACATCATGACATAAGCGAATGCAGGGACCATGCAATAAAGAAATAGAGAAGTTTTGTTAGCCTCTTCCGAGATCATTACAGACCCACCTCTCAAGCAGAGCACCCAGAGACAAGGCTGTTAGAGTGTCCATCTGCAGTGCCTGGGGGATGCACAGGGAGTGGGGGCTAATCAAAATTGATTGGGAGCACATGGGACAAGAATAATATTCTTGCATTAAGGAGTTAAGGGTGTTATGACTCTCCATCTTCCTTTTGATGGAAGTTGAACTGAACCCTTGGTAAACAAGAGACAGCATATGAATATGGAATAGTGTGCAAGAGCCAAGCACAAGACAGGCTCCAATGGGTGCCCCTTATGTTGGGTTTCTAGCACCTTGCATCTAAGGAGCTATAAAACATCTATCTTCTCACAGACTGAATATGTGCCTCATACTCCCTTTGTACTTTGAAATACAAGTTTTCCTAGGGCCCTACAACTACATGCCAAAATACCTGTGCACATCTGCTCAAGACCTCCGATCTACCCCAGCTTCTAACACCTAAACATTTTCAAAGCTATTTTGCCAGTAGTTTTTCAACAACTCATCTATATATCTATAGTATTAGATCTTTTCTTAGGATTAATTTTGCAGTCTTTCTGTTCAGATTTTGAGTGAACTATTAATCATAAGACTAAGAGATTCTTAACCAATTAATGGTTTTATGGTTATAGCTGTGATTAATCAAGTATTGTTTTGCTGCACTCTTTATAAAATACTATTTTATATTTTTATCAATACTTCACACTTAACTTGTTGCATTCCCAATTGCTTTTATATTTAATGCAGAACAAAGAGATTCACAAGCAAAATAATTAGCAATTTTTTTTAATACAGGTGCTGGATTTTAAAGTGAAAAATGCTTAAAGGTATTTGATGCAGATTTAACACCAAAGCAGCAGAAATTTGAAACACTTGCTAATAGTTTACATGACATCTCTGTCTTGCAACAGCATTACAGCATCAGAATACATTAGCTCAACAAAAGATGTCTTACAAACCTCACCCTACTTCAAGACACATTATCTTTCATGGTCCTTTGTGAATAGCACCAGCAAATTGCCACGTTCCCCAAACTGCATTCAACCCGGGAGACAAAACAAAGCCACAAGAAAACAGACCCCAGCAGCCAAGACCAAAGGGGCTGAGAAAGCAATGCCAGCCTAAACTCCATTCCAAAGTCCCCACCTCATATGCATTCCCCAAGATATTTTTAAAAACACCTTCTGATTTTCCTCATTCATGAAGTTACTTTTCCAGCACTAAATGCTCTGTCTGGTATCCACCTCTACTCAGATGGCCCAAGTGCATCCTTTGAATGTCAACAATCTTTATACCTGATTTATTATTTTATTAAATAAACAAAAATATGCATGCTGCATTTGCAGGAGGAATATATTTTCTGGGGATGTGAAAAACATCTATGCATATTAAACAGCTTATTAGTGGTTTCTAAATTGCGGGGCAAAACAAACTTTGGTTGAAAACATACTTTACCTTACTCCTTTCCTATTTGGCAGGCAAGATGTGGTCCTGACCAAGTTTTATGTACTTCACCTCAAGGAGACATTGTTGAGTATGTCAGAAAGTTATGAGGCTGTATTTACTGTGATCGCTGATAAATTAATTAAGATTCCTTTAAAAGTGATGGAAATGGCCTATTTATAGTTGAGAGTATACTTACAAGCCTCAGAGGGAAATTGCAATTACATTTTCAGTTTAAAAATGTCATTGTCTCCCCTGACCTTTTGTTGCTTTTTCATGCCCTTCAAAGCAAAATGAATTCATGAGAAGTGCCAGATAGAAAACTTTAGCAGTTATGTTATCAATTTGCAGAGCAGAGGCTCTGGCACCACAAGCCTTTCTTCCTGTTGAGAGAGACCTCTGTGAATGGTGCTGTAACTTTAAACCACCATCACAACTGATGCAACGCTGAAGAATTTGGTAAGTATGCCAAAACATAAAGTGAGGTCAGGCTGGGATTTGCAAGATATGTTAGCCTGCCAGACTCAGCTGTGATGGAGATAAGGTGCCGGGGCCATACAGCTGCACAGCCACTCAGGCCCACAACCTGGCATATGCACTCTTCATTTGGATGTGCTGTGCAGTGAGCGTTTATCTGCCATGAAAATCTATCCTTGCTTGCACAGTAAGAGCCCACCCTGCAAGCAGTATGCTACAGCTGTAACCATGCTCACTGCTTTCCCAGTGACACTAATGTAAAAGCCATGTGCTTCTCCTATTTATTCCCCCTTCTCATTTCCATTGTCTAAGCAAAGGTCAGCAGGTTTAATCAATCACTGCACACAGAGGAATACCAGCGCTGACTCCCGCAGCTCTTCGAAGTCCACACAAAGAAAAGGCAGAGCAGAGGCAGGGACCGGCTACTCCTCCCAGCCTTTTGAGCAGGTGACCACTGGGGACATGCTCAGACTCGTAAGGGCCTGAAGACTCTCAGGAGTTTCCAGACAAAATGTCTTATGCTACCTCAACCAAAGGGTAATTCGCTTTTTGGCATGTTCCCCCCTTCTTTTCCTTTCCTACCCTGTCCTGCTTTTCCCCTCCTGCTTGCTTATTTGTATTTTTATTTGCAATGCTTTCAGTGAAACTATGAATCAGGAGACACAGTTGAATGCAAGCTTCCCCAGCTGAGAAGCCCCCAAAACAGCCGTGTGCCTATGACGTGTAATCAACCCAAGCGTGATGATGATATTTTCAAGAAATCACTAGACATTTCTTATAACATGTTTTTAGATGACTTATTGTTTGTTATTAGCTAATTCATTTTCTAAAAAAAAAAAAATAAAAAATATTAAACTTTAACTTTATTAAAAAAATAAAAAATAATTAAAATTTAAAAATTAAAAAATAATTTTTAAAATTAAAAAAAAAACCAGAAAACTTTAAGTATTGCACAGTTAAAAATCAGCAGCAGTTTAGTTCAGAAATCGCTGACATGGGTAGGGTTTTGCTCCCTGTGGGCAGAAATTAAGAGACTGCTAACAAATACAAGCTAACATCTGTTTTAGCCTCTCTGTAATCCAGTCCAGCTCCACATTACATCCTGAAACAAGTGTCTGCAAATTAGACAAGCACTTAAACACATTAGCTAACTCAGGTTAATGAGCAATTAATTCATTTAAATTAAAACAAGGACCCAACCTCTCCAGCCTAGATATGGCCATCACTGGGGTCTGCTCCACCGCTATTCTGCTCCTTGTCCTCTTATGTACACTTGCAAATTATGAGCATAAAATATCCTCAAATAAAATAAATGCAAGGAAACAGGCAACAGTCTTAGGGGGACAAATTATTCTCTCATTTACATCAAGGTAATCCCAGAGTAACTCATTCAACTTCAGCCAAATTAAGCTGTACTTATCCTATAGTAAGCAAGAATTCTGATGACTCTCTAGTTTTTCAAGTCCATCTCCCGAGCCCATTGCACTGAAATCACTGCAGTGGTAATCTCTACAACACCTGGATGTTCACACGCTTCGGTTAGTTGTACACAGATTTCTTTTAAATAGACTCTTTCAAAGGTTTATGATTAAACACTCCATTAAAAGGCTTAAACTATTTTACTCAGTTCACATCCTCTGCCCAAGCCTGCAACTGATCTGTACACAAGACTGACAGCGCAGCACAGGACCACTGCAGTTATTCCCACACTTTGCAGCATCTGGCTGCACAGAAAACTCTGGAAGCATCCCACACCCACCCCCAATAAAAACAAGAGTTGTGCCATATATGTTTTTCTACTTGGTTACAAAGTGGCTCAGCTTCCAGATCAGCACTTTAAATATAGCTCACATTAGTTTAGCTATAGCTCAAAAAAGCACTTCGCTGTTTCGGGCTGTTAACCACAATGCCTTATAAAATGAAGCATGTTTACTGTCATTTTGGAAAAGTCATTCTTCCTTTATGAATTTGGCTATGAAGGATTCAAAAGATACCAGTGTGGGATTGTTATCATGCACAAGCCAAAGCTGTCAGGCTTCATCACTTCCAAGACAAAAATTACAGACTAATGTACTAAATGCTTGAATAGAAACACATAGCGTGCCACCACCATTCCGTGGCAATGGGATGACACCAGCCGCTTGTGCCTTGTACTGCACAGCCTCCCCTGCCCTGCAGTACAGGAGCCTGCAAATGATGAACACAGCAGCCCAAAGCCAAAGGTGCCTGTTTCTTACAGCAGCCCCCAGAAACACATCCAATGGTGGGAGGGGGCTACATCTTTCTACATGGGAAACCAGCAAGCTGGTTGTGAGGCCAAAATAATCCTATTAACAAATACATGCATTTGTAAAATAAGCCACATTTTTCCTCTAGAGAAGGCAAAGGGGAGAAAGTCCCACTTTCAAAGGCTTTATTGCGATGCTGCAGCCAAAAATTGCTTTTTAGAAACAGTATTAGCCATCAGTGACCCTCACTGTCCTTTGTGACTGACTTAGGTTTATTAGGATCTGGGGTTTTTTTGGGTTTTGGGAGTTGGTTTGGATTTTTGTTTTGGGGTGGGACGTATTTTTGCTTTGGTGGGGTTGGGTTTTTTGTGGAGGAGGGGGAAAGTCCTTCCCTCTTTCTCACCTATAGGCGAGTTGTTGGATTTTGACAAGCAGGTGGTAAATCTGTGAAGCACCAGTGCTCTGTGTTTTCAGGACATCCCCCCCTTCTTTCTTCTGCAGCTCTGGCCTCACTAAACAGCACACTGAAATTCACAAACATCCTAAACATCCCTCCTAGACCCTCAGCAATCTCTGGAGCTACGCAATTCCCTCAGGTTAATCAGTGCCCTCTCAGGTGAGATCCACACCAGAGCCTGGTACTGCTCCTTTCCACCTGCCTTGCCGTTCTTCATCCCTTTTTTCCCCCACTGGATCTCCCCCCTCCCTTTTATCCTCCCACACTATCTCCCCAGATCTTTCACCATTTGAAGAGAAAACTGCAGACAGAGTGGGTCAGCCACCAGTCCCTGCCCTTCCCATGACAATAACATCCCCCTTGAGGGGCTAAAGAATAGATTTGGGTCCTGATTTGTACACCTGCATAATAGACACCTGCTTATAGCTTGACTTAGCATTGCGTTTTCCAGTTTCCCCTAAACAGCTTATTTTCCAAAAATAAGCAGCCAGGGTGAAGTTTACCCTCAGGCAGAACACTTGCATGAGACCCATTCACTTCAGCTCAACTTAAGCCTTACTTTGATGGTTTAACAGGAATTTACATGGTACACACGACTCGCTCAAGTTCCCTACACAGGGAAGATTTCACCCTCTTTGCACTTCAAAGTCTCAGCTTTCCCAACCAGCTTTTCAGAATGTGCATCCCATTGTGTTCTTAACACTTTTCATCCCTTTCAAATTATGCCATGGTATCTCGCCGAGCTATAATAGTGTCAGTACATGGCCAGCGGGGATCAGTGAGCCAACTGGAAACACAGGGTAGCTCCAAGCAGCAACATCAAGCAAATGTCCTACACCAGTCTCAGCAGTATCGCACAGTACCGTGCAAATAGCTTCCAGAAGCCAGTTCCCACTACAGAGCTGTACCTTCAAAACATTAGCTGTTTTGAAGAAAGAAAGAGAGGAAAACTTTTCAAGATTAACTTCTTGCTCTCGCTGCTGGCAAAAGAAGCAATTGCATGTACTGCTCAATTCATGCAAACAAAACCTGTACCACATCCTCTGTCTTCCCACATTGAAAGGAAAGATAATTGGAAAAGGCCTTTTGGCAATGGCACATACACTAGAACTGCTGTTTTCAGGAGAAGGGCTCTAAGTTAGCTGAGAGTAGAAGCATGTGGCCCTAACATAGCCCCAAAGAGAAGATCAGTGCCTCCCAAAGTGCAGAAGTACACAGAATGCTAAAACAAATAAAGCCAAGCTCCTATAATTAAGGTATTTAAATCTACAACAGAGCAACCATCAAGGAGTTTGTACTTTCTCTTTCATGTGTCTTAATTAAAATTTTGTCAGAAACCTAGGGCTGGCTTTCAGAAGTGCCCAACACTCCCTATTTCCTGTTGTGAAATTAATGATCAGGTTTTCAAAAGGATTTTGAATATGCGGTTTTTAAAGAAATAAACATTTGCGTCGTGCATAGTTCCATAAAGTACACATGATGTCACTACACCAACAGACTCACAACACTCATCTTAGACCATGAACTCCATGAGCAAACTTTGGTGCTTGTAAAAGCCAGCACATGAAGAAGGAGGGCTCTGGAAAACATCCATGGAAAACATTGCAGACAAATCCCATCCCTGCCTAGGACTGAGGAGTCATTTTGTCATGGATACTCCCGTTCTGTCCCCTGTTCAGAGCTTTCAAAAAGAAAAGCCAGCTCTCTTTCTGAAAAGGGAAAGGCCTGAAGATGGTCATGAATTAGTCCAGCAGTTACAGCGGTAGACCTGGATTCAATTATCTCCACTTCCCAAAGGGAATTTATTGATTATCACCTTTGGAAAGAGTCCGAATGCCCTGAATCTCATGCCTGGGTCACAGGTATGTTTTTGCACCATTCTGCTACAGTAGTTTCATTAACCTCACATCTTCCTTGGATGAGAATTGCACCTTAGTGGTTGGGGCAGGCTATTTATCTCTGCCATCCAAAAACTTTCCCGAATTTATGTTATGGGAATAGCATTCTACACTGAGACACGAATAAATCATGTATTGGGATCTAAATGTTTCCCAGAGCCAACTCAACAACAGGGTCTTTCTCAAAATTTTGCTGAAAAAACATTAAGCAAAGAACATTTTATTCTTTCAAACAAAGTAGAAAAGTTTGTACAGAAAAGCCTACAGCCTAACCTGATGCTAATACATGTAAATTAGGGAAAAGAGCTGAACTCAAATCTCCTGCTTCCATATATGCTAAGCCACTGAACTGTTTCAGAGTTGCATGGATTCATTGAGTAGCTTGGTTTTAGGAACCCATGAGCAGCTCTCTGTATTAACAGGAGCTTGACATGGTTCAGAGTAGACTTAACAAGACCAACATAATTCTCCAGCAAACATGAATCTTCTGGTCCTTCCCTAGTTGAAACAAATCCCTTGGCTGTTCAAAACACAACACACCCCAGGGATAAGGCGGATTGTTCAGACTGTTGGAGAAGGGCTGCTGCATTCCTGATCACCACAGAGAAGTTAAAAAATGGTATCCCTCTGCTCCAGGCTTACTCAGCTCCTACCAAGATGGCGGAAAGCCTCAGACATCAGTTTAGGACTTTCTCTGTGAATTCCACTGTGCCCACAGGCGAATCAGATGAAATTAAGGTCTTCAAACCCATTTCAAGAAATTCACCACAACTTTTAGCCACTAACAACCTCGGCTAGCATGTTCCTATTTCATGAAGAATGGGAGGGGAGGGGGGAAGCCTCACAAAGTAAACCGATAGAATGATGCTTTGTGCTAAATTTTTCAGACACTATAATGCATCGTACAATGAACACTGGGGTGCCTGGATATCTATGTTTGTGTGGCCTCAGGTACTCAGAATTTCTCTTCCTCATTAATACAAAGATTGCACTGCTCAGGGGTCATTCTGCTTAACATTTCTTAATTGAAGGCTTTCTTGCTATTTGCCATTTGGCACTGGTTGCATCTACTAAATGCAATTTTATAATCCCGGCTCATTTAGCAGTCCAGCCAGCAGCAGCCTTCTCCTAGTCACAGCTGTCTGAAAAGCTGCTCTAAGCTCAGGCAGTATTAATCCAGGGAAAGCAACTTCTGGTTACAGCCCTCAAAATACCAGGCTGTAGAAATAAACACCTGCTGCTACACAGATGTTTTGGACAGAAACCAAAGTAAGGCAGAAAGAATTGAGGAAGAGAGGACGACAGGCTAGGTGGAAAGAATTGGATTTTTTTTTTTTTTTTTTTAAATAGAGGTAAAAACACAATAATAAATGGGGATGAAATGAGGTGAAGACAAATCAGGAGCAAGAGGGAGAAGGCAATTATCCAAAAATAATTATTATATTATTAGCAATCTTCCCTTCTGGCTTCTATAGCAATGGTCATGCACTGTTTCACATCACCCTGCTCCAGCCAGGACTACTGTCTCTAATCATCCATCCTAAATATCAAAGTGCCTTCTACTGGCCTTCTGCATAAAATAACATCCCACATTGGTCAGAGAAGGAGAAACACACTGTTAGTTGACTCTCTCAGAGTTTTGGCCTGCTCTTTTGCTTGTAATCATTTATTTTGCACACACTTAAATGTGCAAACAAGTAGCTGTTGTGACAACACTGGAGACTGCTACATGTTCCTGGGATGACACTTGCTGTGGCAGTGAAATAATGAATTGGTTTCCCTAGACTCAAATGTTTGTGATATACAAGTACTTTGTCCTCTTTAAACAAGATTTGAGTAGCTTTCTCACATGTCCACTTTGTTGATGCAGTTTTCAATAATTTTCTTGGACAGCATTACATATCTCTGACATATTTTTAAAGTTAAAATTAAGAAACATAAAACATCATCTCTTCTGGAGCAGTAAAATGTTGCCCAGTGCGATGGAAGCTTTTTTCCAGCAATACAGGCTAAGTGACAGGGTTGGGCGGGGGAATGTTGGTTTGGGGTTTTTTTACCTGCTAGAATGGTTACAGGCAACCAAAATGGAAAGAAATCAAGTAGCTAATGACATGAACCAATCTTAATTGCTTTCTACATTTTATAGAAGCAAGGAAAAAAACCTTGACCCTACCAAGTAAAACTGGCAGGAAAATATAGCTTCTCCTTAGAACAATTTGACCTTCAAGCACTCCCCTTCTAGCAAGTTTCTCTAATCCCAGACAGATACACTTATCAATCATAGTGGGTGAAAAAAAATGAATCTGTCAAAACAGTGACATTGCTAAAATTATAGCCTGCAGTGCCATTTGTTAATTTGCCCAGTACCTCTCATTTTCAGATTTGAGGATTTATCAAATGTGTATTTCATCCAACAGACAAAATACTTCATCCTTGCCTGAAACTAATAAAGATTTAGGCTGGAATTTATTCTGGCTCAGGAGCCTTCCTCTGCAAGAAGCTTTTGAGAGGGCTCTTGTATGTCCCAAGACCTTCAGGGACTTCAATTTACCTTTCCATAAAACAAGGCCAATATCTCATCCCATGGAGGTAATGTCACTTTGGCTATCAAAACTGGAGAAGAACATCATGCAAGCTGAAAGAATCTTTTTAAAATATATGTTTTAAGTGCTCTCCCTTTGCTTATTACATCTAAGTAACATTTTAATTGAATTTAACATGAACAAACAGCAAAGAAGAGATTCTTTTATCAGTGCAGCTCTTCCCTACCCTTGTCTGCTCGCACAGCATTTTACAAGTCTGAACGATGTACGATGATTCTGAACCAGCAAGATATCCAAGCAATACAAGGATGTTCCAGTTAGGACAATCTCAGCTCCAGTCTGCTTTTAGGTGCATGCACTCTTTCCACTGGATAAATTCTACATTGCACATGAACATGTGAGGCTGACATCTGACATTCAGCTGAAACAAAATGTTTCTGTTGAAGGTAACTAGAAACACAATACTTACAAAAATTAGTCTCCCGACTTCCACATCTTGCAGAGGAATTAATGCATTATTCAGAGTGTGAAGCTTAGTCTTGGCTATATCAATCAGAACAGCAGCACAGGAGAAACTGGGATGAAGATGAAAACATTTAATGTTTCATTACTTCATTTAGAAGTAAAAAAAAAAAAAAAACCACCCACCTAAATCTAAATAAAATATAATTCCACCAGGAGAAAAAAAAAAAATTCCCACTCCTGTCACTGTCAGGTTTTGAATCAAATCTTTCAACTGCTTAATTCGCATTCACTTAGACAGCTTAGTAATTGGTCAGGTACTGCTTTTGACTATTTAGAAATACATGAAATATTAGTAGCAAAACAAAAATCCACTTTCAGAGCAGGCTCTCACCTTCCTGTAAAATGCGTCTACTTTCATTATAAAATCCTTCAAGCAGAGACAGATCCATTTTTTTTCTTTTCTAGCAAGAATGAAACTCATTTTCATGCAAGGCAGGGCTAATTCCTCAACTAATGGCTAAAAACTTTCCGAGCAAAAATGTTCCTGCATAAAAACCAAATTCTTCTAACTTGTATTTTGCCTTAATTATAGAATTAAATCCATGTTAATGGATGGTTATCTGAATGCAAATATATCTCAAGTAAAAGAGCAAAAATGCTCATTGCAACATTTTGATAGGTTATGCCAACTCACATGAGCTGGTGGCGATCATCCTGTTCTTAGCAGTCAGATATCTACAACCCCACTTGAAAACAGACTTATGAGTCATGAAGAGCCAGAATACTGCACAGAAAAGGGTGTGGAGAGACCAGGGACAAGTCCTGCTGGTAGTACAACTGGTCACCAGTACAGGAGCTCCATCCTACTGTCATCTACTCACTACCCGCTCTGGAGGTGCATAAAAAAGGTGATTAAGGAGCAGGGCAGGGAAGGCCATAACTTGAGTTTTGTCTTCAGAATTCCCAAACACAGGTATGCTCACTGCACTGAGGACAACAACAGTCAATATTTACTTTTATTTCCAAAGTGGTTCAGCTTCTTAAAATAAGAACAAGTATTTGGGTTAAAACTGAATAATGGTTAAGAACATCGGTCATGGCTTAGAAAAAGTTCAATAAATAAGGCAATACATGCAAAATGTATTAGACATTAAAGTGACAATAATCATCTACTATTGCAGTTTCATATCATGAAATACGTTGGTAAAAAAATGGAAAATAATTTACTTTAATGGGCAGATATTTTGACATCTTCACATTCAGTACCAAGTCATAGCTGAGGTAATTTTTTTTGTTTGGTTGGTTGGTTTTTTGTTTTTTTACACAAGATTCAATAACAGTTCCCATAACCCCTTTGTATCAGGTATTTTTCTTTAAATAGTGTCAGCAACTCTTGCAAATTTATGTTTGGGGTTTTGTTATTTTATCCTTTTTTTAACCTGTAGAGGTTTAACTAAGATTAATTAATTAAGATTAATTTAACTCCAACTTAAGAATGTTTTACACCACTTTTTAATAGTAATAAAATTAATTCAAAGAACCAAAAAACTAAAGAGCAAGAAGGGTGTGCTCCACATAAATTTCTACCATCTCACCACTCTATCCTATGAGTTTAGGCAATTAGTCACAATTTTCAAAGTTTTATGTTTGACATATGATGATACAAGGTAATCAAGCTAACCTATTCTACTCTTTTCCACACTTACGTTTTAAAAGGAAAAAAAAAACCAACCAAAACAAACACAAAAAAACAAATAACCTCTCTCTGATGCTCAATAAATGCAACACTAGATTACAAGCATTTAACTCATTCATAGATGCTATCAGACATTTTACAATAAAGCATGTCAGAAAAGTTTTATCCAGCTATTTGCGACTATAAAATTAGGGCTCACTTTTCGAAATTAGCTACCTTGAAAATAATAGCACATTCCACATATTTACGTAAAGAATCAAAATGCTGGCTAACAAATGTCTTTTTTAAAACAAGAAAGACAAGGAGAGTCAAAGCATCTCATTAGGACCAAAATTGTCCACAATAGACGCAATCACATAAATCACACTGCAGGACAAAGCTAACTAATAAAGACAATTTTCACCATGTTTTCTTAAGGTTAAAAAAAACTTTCCCTTTCTCCTACTGCTAATGCAACAATATTACAACCGCTAAATGCCCTGAAAGAGGAAATAACGTAATCCCTACATAACTCCATTAAACTATGTTCCTTTCCCCTAAATCATTGGGTTTGAGTTCTTTAGATCCAAACAGCTCATGAAATCATAAGCTGTTACTCAAAGTACCAGCGGATATAAGGTATGGTTCTTCATCCGCTTTCTTCATGACCGTATTTTCTTTGACTCTCTCACTGTAACGGTTTTGAGCAGACTCCTTAACACATTCCAGAAGAGTTTCTTCTTTTGCATAAAACATGAAATTGTCAAGCACAGAGGCCCGCACAGTTCACTGCAGCCAGCAGAAGCCATTGATTCTTGCATTTATTTCATCTATATTTCAAATCTGTTCCTCATGCTGCTTGTCACATAGGGTTGACATATGTCACAGGGTGCCATTTATACGCTGTGGTAATGCATAGCCCTCAAAACAATCTAAAACATCGTAATATATTTTAAATACTCCTATGCACAGTGGCTTGTTCTGTTTGCTGTGGCCTTAAAATCGCCAGAAGTCGACAGTCATTGAAGCAATTCCAAGAATACAAAATGGCTCTTATGCTAAAGAAAAACTGAAATAAGTTGAACACACATCACCATGATAAATCTTTGCAGCTTGTTTTACAGGTCAGTCTTTTTAATGCATAATCTGTATTCCTTGCTTTTATAAAAATGTAGTTTTCTTTTAGGAAAAAAAAGCAGCAGAAGTACCTCAATGACAAGGTATGGATTGGTGTTTGGTCAAATAGCAGTCAGACCACAGGATGGAAAGCCAGTATGCCAAGAAAGCCAGGTTTTGGTATCACAGACTGTACTGGAGCAGGATTAGCCACCCTTGGGTTACCCCATAATAAAATGACTGCACTGTTACTCTGCTTGTAACAATGCTCTACAACTGGTCATACAGGCTCAGGTATCTTCAACTTTCAAGAAGTTACTCCTGGCCATGAACCATACAGGGGACAGTATAATTACAGAATGCACTGCATATTCATTTGGGATCACACAATGGGACAAATAGGTGTTGTACCATCAGCAAATTGAAATCTTTAATGCAGAACTGGGACCAAGAATGTGTGAAATGCTACTAAGAGAGGACGTGAGTTCTGAGAGAACCAATGGAGAATGGATACAGACAACAAAGTGCAGGCACATTGGTATGACACAGGTGGTAGAAGTAAACATCTTCTTACTATTTTCATCACTCATCGTAAACTCTAAATTCAGACTTCATATATATTCAGGAATGATATGAGATTATATACTACAAAGTGATTTCCTGTAGGATCCAATACTGCTAATTACTAGCAAAGTGTGCCAAATTAAAGAGAAAGGGAAGATAAGGCCTGAAAGTCTCTTCTGAAACAAACTACCCAGCATGGAACCCACAAATTTCAAATGTGTCAGGATGTTATCCAGAAAAATTCAAATAAAACAAATAGTTCTTCCTGTTTAGCAGATCCTGCATTTAGCAATCCTTCACCATATCCACAAGAATAGATAAGTCTCAAAGGGGATGTCCCTTTCGGGGGCCTTTTTGGCTTCTGCTTTATCTTTAGTAAGATTTCTGTAAAAATAATTAAGCAAATACACTTTTATAAGAGTCGTACTAAGATACTAACCTGTCAGCTCAGAAATGTACCTTTGGAATAACTGTATAAATGCCCTTTGAGTTTACAATCCATACAATCATGGAAAAAGGTCTTTACTGCAACATCCTCACTGCTTATATTTTTGCAAGTGTGAAGCAAATACTGTAAAATTCCCGTTCTTGGCAATAACAACAGTCCTAGCTTTAGCAAACACCTAATCTATGCTTCTCATGTCTGCACAGCAGTGTACAAATCGACATGTATATGTTCCGCACCAAAAGAGACAGCAGCAAGTACATGCATCTTAGATTCAAAACCAGGCTGGTAAGAAGGGACAGAAGGGATCCCACCACTCATCTTCCCCTTATCAAAAGAAGAATCAAGTATACTTAGGATAATCCCAAAACACGTTTGTCGCTAGAAGTTTCTTTAAAATCTTCAACACCAGAGTAGAGAGAAGACAAACACATTTGCAAGTCACAAACATTTCATTCTTGTCAGAGAAGCCTGCAGGACCTGCATCCTGCCCTTCTAAGCTCCAAGTGTCTTCTGAGCACACAGTTATGAATCCACAAGGTCCATCTTCACTTACCAGGCAGCACAGAGCACCTCTTACCTCAGGAGAGTGAGGTCCATCCTCACCAGGCCTTTCTAAATCTTGCAAATTCTCTCTTTGTTGCACTGTCTTCATATTGACATGCCAACATGTAACGGCTTGTTATAAAGTGTAGCAGGGAAAGTACATTTATGTAAACTCCTTAACAAAATTTTAAACACAATTAACCATAAAAGTTTCTCTTGGGTTCTCCACCAGCTAAAAAGCACTAGAGTTGGCTCTGCCCAGATGACCCCATGCTTAAACTTACTGAGGTCAGGAAACACCAGTGGACATCCCTTGGTCTGCATCCTCCATGGGGGCTCTAAGGCTCTTGAGCTTGCTTTACACAATATTAGTTCCTGCTTGTAGCATCTCCCTCAACAGAAAGAGGCACACTGAAATTTTAGAAAATATATTATCACTATTTGAAGTCCTGTTCATGAGAAGTTTAGTCATGTCATTCTAAATGTAAAAATAGATGGCAATAAATTGCAATCCCTTGTGTATCCACGAAAGCAAGGTTCCCTTCAAGTAAGCGCAGTGGGAAAATGTTCCATTACCTGAACACATTGAAAAAAAAGACACAACCAAAAAACAAAAAACAAACAAAAAAAAAACCCCAAAAAACAAACCCAAAAAAAAAAAAAAAAAAAAAACCAAAAACAAACAAAAAACCAAACCACACACACAAAAGAAAAAAAGAAAAATGAAAAAAAAAAAGCCAATCCTGCTTAAACTTTAGAGGCTTATTTAACATAACCTTACATACTCACAGGTGGAGCTACTTTCCAAGCACTTAGCAATGGCAAATATTTCAGGCAGCATTACAGTCCATCAGCTTCTCTTGGAGGAAATAAGAATATGACACTTGAATTACACTGAACTGTGTTTGAGAACTAACGCTGCCTTCAGGCATCTTTAACTTTCATGACCAGTATTTATACTGCCAATAAGCCATACTGACACTGACCTGGACAAGATTGTGGGGGTAGTCTTTACATCATGGTGACTTAGTCATTTGGGGAGAAAACCAGCTCCAGCACACTAAAGCTTTACAGGTTTTGCTTTACTATCAGGCACATGTGCTTTGTGTCTATACGTAGTGCTGTCCAAATAACTAGGTAAAACTGACACACCTAATTCATTAATCAGAATTATGCCTTTAAATGTCATGGCTTCCTGTGTCACACAGTTTGATAGCCCCATCCTTTTCCGCTGAAAGGTTTGACAAAATCCTTGCTGACCTCAGTAATGTTTCAAAGCCATGAAATAACCCAGAACACATAATGAAATTTCTTCTACCAGGTTTGCTCATCCAAGCCTAGTGCTCTTTAATGCTTTTGATACCCCTTTCGTCTTAAATGATTGCTGTAAGTTTTGACAAAAAAATTTCCTCCTTCCCTTTTCAGATACAATAACAATAATAATATGAGGCTTGGTACCCAGACTACCTTTAACTCAGAATCTTTTTTTCTTTCTTAATAGTGTTTCATATCAGCAACACTGTCTTCCCCTCACCATGCCAAGGGCAAAAGACTAGAATGTGGTACTAGTACAGGTACTATGAAATGTGTGGATTAGTCAGCAGCTTGCAGATACTTTTCCAGAAGTTTCACATGTTCCTAGCTCATGTTTTATTCAAGCTTCATTTATTAAAGTCCCTCAGTTTTTACTAAGGGCTTCCATTAATATCTAAAATGCCATGCTAGGTTAGTAAATTCTGTCATATGTCTTAGTGTCAATCATAAAACCTACCATATAACTCAGAGTAATTATGTAAGATGAGCTTCATAAAACGTCTCAATAATAATGAGGGATGCTCTTCTGTATATACCCAGTAACACTGTTTACACAGTGTAAATACCAGATTACAGTGTGTAATCCCACAAGTCACTACACCAATATTAGCAGCACTAGGAAAAATGGATTTCAGTAGGTTCCTCCTTTCTGAAATACAGAAATGGCTCCAGAGGAATGACATATTCATGTCATTTATTTAGTACAACAGAGAGTTATCTTAATGGATTTCTTGACCATATGCCTCTTCAGCAGTGTTTTGTAGCCTCCGTCATCTCTATACATGGATCCTATAGATCCCACAAGACTCTAACTTGCTGCCTGAAAAGGTTTCTCCTAGAATGACTCAGCCACAATAGCAGCAAGTTACCAGAGTTTTATCTCATCAAAATTAAAACTCTGAACTCTCCACGGCAGAGGGTCTTTGCAAAAGACATCTCTGCTGGATGCAAGGTGTTCTACTGGCTTCCCATGGCACAGCTGCCTCTGCTCAAGTAGACTTTTGCCATGCACCTTCCATGCTAAGCACAGCTTCTGAGCACTATGTCTATGCAAATACTGAAACCCTATCTCCCATGATACAAGCTAAATATACTCAACTGGTTGAGCTGGGCACTTTCTCACTCAGATTTTGAAAATCAACCTCTTTCCCAAGATGCTGATTAATTTACTTGCTGTAGCATGGCAACAACATTCCCCCAACCACCCACTGTGGGGGATCTAGAGAAGTTTATGGGAGGTTAACCATATAACTGCATCCAATAGTTAATGGCTAAATGTTTTGGGTTGGTTTCTTTTTTCCAATAGTTGTAACGTATCCTAACATTTCATAAGGATATTAATAAAACAAGTAACCCTTTATATTATTTTATTACCTCTTGTCCTGGTTTTGGCTGGGATAGAGTTCATTTTCTTCTTAGTAGTTGGTGCAGTACTGTGTTTTGGCTTTAGTCTGAGAATAATGCTGGTAACTCACCAATGTTTTAGTTGTTGCTAAGTATTGCTTACCCCGATCAAAGACTTCAGTCTCATGCTCTGCCAGTGAGGAGGGGCACAAGAAGCCAGGAGGAAGCAGAGACAGGACACCTGACCCAAACTAGCCAAAGGGGTATTCCATACCACAGCACATCATGCTCAGTTTATAAACTGTGGGCAGCTACCCAGAAGGGACCAGTCGCTGCTCGGGTTGGGCTGGGTATTGGTCAGCAGGTGGTGAGCAATTGTATTGTGCATCACTTGTGTTTACTGTGGTTTTTTTCCCCTTTCCCCTTTTAGTTTCCTATTCTCTCCCCTTGTTATTTCCCTTATCATTATTATTAGTAGTATTATATCATACTTTTAGTTATTAAACTGTTATCTCAACCCATGGGGTTCACGTTCTTTTGATTCTCCTCCCCATCCCACCCAGAGAGGAGGAAAGTGGTGGGGTGAGCAAACGGCTGTGTGGTACTTACTTACCAGCTGGGTTTAAACCATGACACGTCTCCAATTATAGGACAGGTCTCTCTCACCCTTTTTTATCATCCATCTCAAAAATATAACACAATTTTCCAGAGACTATCAGCTCCTTTCTTCCCACTGCATAAGGAATTTTTACTCAATCATGGCTGAAAAAATTAAATTGTCATTCCCAAAAGCATTAATAATTTGATT
Organism: Strigops habroptila; assembly: GCF_004027225.2. Lineage (NCBI taxonomy): Eukaryota > Metazoa > Chordata > Aves > Psittaciformes > Psittacidae > Strigops > Strigops habroptila. The sequence continues at coordinate 27,294,626 of NC_044284.2, read as the reverse complement.
AGATTAGTTTAAGAGTAGTTAGTGAGGTCACAGTGCTGCCACATCAACAGGAATCATTTTATGAGATTCAATATGAATGTGGCTTTTGCCATTAAATTATTATTAATTATCAGAGTATTATATCTGCCGAGAGATAAAGAATGGCTGTAGAAGTCATGGTATGAATGAAAGCAACATGTTCTTTGTTTTCTGAATTCAGTGTCTGCTACTGAATGTCACAAATCCATAACTTCCCTGACTCCTGGGCTTTACATTTGAATAGCTAAGGAAAAAAAGAAAAAAAAAAAAAAAGTAACGTGTAAACTCATCTGGGTCAGACAGCTGTGTATTGAGTATTCATCAGAGGAAACGTGTGTGCTGTTTATTCCAGCATGTGTTTGGAATATATTTTACTCCTGATAAACCAGTGACAGGACTACATGGATAACAAGCACAAAGAAACTGAAACTCCCTTTAGTTAAACAGTTTTCCTTTCCTTTGTCTTCAAACACACATAAAGTTAATGCATGTCTTTAACCTTGAGAAGGACAGCAATGTCCCAGCACAACTGCAGTTATCACAGAGTCCAAGAGTCCCTCTTTAATGTGACACATATTTGGATCCAAGATGAAAATACAGAGTAAAAAGGCATTACATTATCATTCCTTTCCTTATATCCCAGTTAAACATTCCATCTTATGATCTCTTCTACATTTCTGTGATATTCCCAGAATACAGCCTAGATCACAAAATAGAAAAGACTGAAAAAGTGTGGAAAAATTATATCATCTTAATCTGTCAGGGCTGGTTAAAAAATATATTAATTTAAAAAGATGGATCTATTTTAGATAAATTTAGGAATAGGTGGGCTCGGGGTTGGGGTTTTTTTTTTTTTTTTCTTTCTTTCATATCCTCTCCTTGCATCTTAAGACTTAAGGGAGTCCATTCAGCAGCTCAACCCCAACAATGGAGTAGTGCCAAGCAGCTTTGCTCAGCTGTCCATGACTTGGGCTACCCTTCAATTCCTTCTATGGGAGGGAAAGGCATAAGTCACTCAGAGAAAAAGTGTGGTCCTATTCTCTCCCTTTGGCTCCATTATTCACCATGTTTGAATAGAAGATCAAAACTCCACCTGCATCCCAGCTCCATTTTTTCAAGAGACCCAACCAGAAGACAGAGAAGCCACATTCTTCTGCAAACCTGATGCTGCAAAGAAAAAAAAGTGATGGAAACATCCACAGAGTCCCCTAATACTAGAAAACTAAATGCACCTATATTCATATGATTACTAAACTGTGAATGGGGTTCCGGATTCTGAATCACAGCAACTGAATACCCCGCTGTACTCTAAGAACATGTCTCTCTATTTCTCCTCTTGCTCCTCACCTGTGGAAAGTGGACAGCAGTTAGGCCACTGATGTATTGAGACTATTGCCTATTAAGCTGATAAGTACCTTTTCCACCTCCTCCTTTATCACCTTCCTCCTGTTTTCCACCTATGTTGCAAGCTTTTTTTTTGGGGGGGAAGGGGGGGAACAGCACAAAAAGCCTTCTTTGTCCTGTTTTGAGCATAACCAGGCCAACGAGTCATCTAGTCCATGACTAGAACTCCAAGGCATTGGAATAATCTGATCGGTGATAGCATAGTCTACATTATCAGCCTCTTATTCCTCATATTCCACCTATCTCAAGTGCAATGCATGATGTCTGCTGGAGCCATCAGGCATCACTGTTACACTAATTTAAAAGAATACTACTTGCTCTTTGAAAGATCTAAAAAGTACAAGAATACCAAAAGAGGGAAATGTCTGCTTCATGCTTTACAGGATTAAACATGTGACACCCTCATTTATTTTGCTTGAAGGCACTTTATATGACATAAAAAGTGTTAGTGCTGGTGAATGGTGCACTGCATAGGAGCTGTTTAAGGCTGGCAGCAGCAAGAAGAACAAATATGACCCTTTTGCTTTTATAAACAAGTGGAAAGTGATGTTAGCCTAGAATTTTAAATATCCCCTATCATCAAGAACACAGTAACACAATGTACGTTGGTCTGCAAAGCGATGGTACAGGCTCTCGCTATTTCTTCTTTTTATGGATGCTTTTTTCATGTAGCTTAATGACAGATATGGCACATGCAGTAAAACTGTCTCCTTTATTGCTTTTCTTCCTTCAGCTTTCAGCAAAGACAACAGTGACCTTGCATAATCGCCTAGCCACTGCTTTTCAGTTTTTCTGACAATTAAAACAAGGTCACCTGAAGAGAAGCCATAGAAGAAATACTAGAAGAAAGTTGATCATATCCAATAAAATCACTAAAACCGTAACTCATTCTAACCCAGCATTATCCTGCTGTGTCTATCCATTAACAATATTTTACATTCTGCCTTTGACTTCAGTTAATAAAGGAATATTTCTTATGTATACTTTCTCACTAAGGATTACCACTGCAGTAGTATTGAGGAGTATTTGCACACATGGGGTTTGCTATTTACTTAACACAAGTTGACCCAACCAGTTTTCAGGGATTTTTTTATATGACAATTATGCTTTTAAAGACTTCTTGCAAAGGTAATCTCTGAGAGACAAGGCTAGGATATGGAGAGCAAACCCTCTGTACTGCATATTCTGTTGTGGCAGTAAATGTTACTGGTACAATAGACATTCACTGTTCCCAGAGAAAGGTTGGTTGGTTGTGACTTAAACTCTGCTGGGATGGATGGTTACCCCAAAGATAAGATACTGCTTGGTAGCGAGCCAAGAGATCTTCCAGGTAAGGAGCAGAAAAGGCATTAGCATAGTAGGAAGAGTTTGCTTGGTTTTGAGAAGCAGAAGCTAACTTGCAGCAGGAGCACGGGAAGAGTAAATCAAAGAGCAGGACAAAGCAAGACAGACAAATAGGCTGTTCTAAGGACCCAGTCCCCAAAATGCACACACACAGAGCTAGTTCCTACCATACATAAAGTAATTCATGGACCATTGGGAGACCTTGATTTTAGCCCTAAAGCTGAATCCATTAATCTGAGAGTTTAGGGAAGAAACTGGATACATGTCACCACCACTGCAAAATAACAGGGATGTCCCCCTTAAGTTGTTGCATTATGGCAAGTTTCAGGCTTTGACATTATTTTCTGCCTTCTGATGAGCCAGAAAAAAATTTAACTGTTTGGCAAAATTATCCCCTTACAAATTTGCTTTCTTCTTCCCTCCCTAACCAACAGTCCTGCAGAGTATTGTCCACAGAGCAAGCACATGATGAAAAATACTGCGCAACTGGCATTCACAGGGGTATTGTGCATAAATAGATATTAGATATTAGGAAGGAATTAGATATTTAAAATTAAAAATTAGATAATTAGGTATTAAGAAGAAATTATCCATTGTGAGGGTGATGAGGCACTGGAACAGGTTGCCCAGAGCAGCTGTGGTTGTCCCATCCCTGGAAGTGTTAAAGCCCAGGCAGTATGGGTCTTTGAACAACCTGGTCTAGGGGAAGGCGTCCCTGCCTGTGGCAGGGGTGCTGGAAGTAGATGACCTCTAACGTACCTTCCAGCCCACACTATTCTATGATTCTATGCTGGCTACATGTCCAGCTACAGCTCAATGTCCTGCACCTGAATTCAGAAAGGGTTGTCCCCAGGGCGTGTAGTAACTGTTGGGCAATTTATTTCTTTTGCAGTATGACACCTAACAGAGGTAGGACATAAAGCAAATGACAACATATTCCTACAAGAAACTATTTCTGCTGCCTGAAAAGACCTCATTCTCCAGAAAAAAAGGAACTCAAACAGCCCCCATGTACACCTCTACCTACACGCCCAGCTGAGGACTCCAGGCTTAAACAGGAAACACATTTAACTACAGATTATGTCAGTGTCAAACATAGGCAGTAGAAGAAATCACTTAAATGGTTATCAGGAGAGCTCAATGCACTTTTTATCATTCTTATACTCTGCAGAAATGCCAGCCGCCCAAAATGGATTATACATAGCATATGCAACATATACATGGGGGAAGGGAACATCATAAATTAAAATATATCTTCCATATCAGAGTGAAAAAAAGAAACTAGCTCTCTAACTGCCACAGACTTTTGAACTGCTGAACAAGAATGCCATCTACGGGCCTATATTACAATTCTTCTCAACTAAATATCTAGAAATAACCATAAAGTGAGTACTCAGCATAGTATATGTTAATATGACTTTCACATGCTAATGGAAAGTTCATTAAAAATATACAAATACAAGAGTAAAGTACTTGGAATTCCTTTCAAAAAAAAAAAAAAAAGAAGAAAAACTGAAATCAAAGACTACAGACACTAAAATATTAAATCTTTTATAGAATAACCTAGAGAGGATCATTATCATTACAGCACTGTGTTCTGCATACATATTTTATGAAGAAACTTTTTGCACATACTTTAGAGGTTAGCAGTGCATTACATTTTGTCTGCTGCTTGATTTAACCAAATGCAATGCCCTGAGGCGTTTATTAAAATCAGAAGAGAGAAAAACACCATTGCTGTTAACCTCAGATTGCAACACACACAGTCTTTCCTAAAGAGAAGCTGTCATGCTTATTGTCAGCCCTACTTGTCAGGCCCTACTGAATTGTTTTGATACTTATACCAAAATAGTTAAGAGTGAAATAATTCTACCTTTATATTACATTTATGCAGAACTTCCATACCTATAGCTCTAGACTTGGTGACATTTTAAATCCTCATGTGTCTACTGCCAGTAAAAACAGATTGAGAAAAATGTTGAGTTATGCCAGAAATTTTAAGTACAGCACAAACAGGAAAAAAAAGTAAAAATAAATAAAGGAAGTGACATGCCAAAATGTCTGAAAATGCTAAGAAATTACTGGTTTTCAAACAGGAAGATTATAAACCAATTCCTCAACCACGACCTCTGGCAGACATGACTGATGTTGGCCTGCAAAGACAGTGCCCCAATCTTTTTGTGGATTTTTATGTAATAAAATGTAAGCAGATTAAAAATACTCCTGGAAAACTGGAAACAATAATCCGTGTGGCAATTACTGTATACATGTAGTTTCAACCACCCAGAGATGTGCTAATACCGTCCTTACTAAGCCTGAATAAAATAAAATTCGAGATCAGTTCTCCAACAGAACTAATATATTGATTAGCAGGAAGACGACACAAGAAATCAGCCACACAGAGTACACTGTACTAAAACCCCAGTTTGATGTAATGTCCTGGCTTTTAAGAGCAGAGGCTAGTTTGCATGACCTCAGCAAGATATATAAGAAAAAAAAAAAAAACCCACAGCACACTTTATGACAAAGCTTTACCAATTTGCCCAATCTCCACTTATTCACCTCGAAATGGGGGGAGGAGGAGAATAGACACACCCAAAAATGTTATCAGAGTTACAGGTATACAGATCATACCTCACTGTTGTCTCTTGCTCCTTCTTCCAAGGAACATCAAAACTGTAAAACACAAAGCCCAGACCTCATACAGAAGGCAAGTCTTTCATCAACAGCTCTTCTGCCAGCTGTGTAGGCTAAAAGATGATAGGATTAGCTGGCACCTAGTGCAAATAAGGAAAGATCAGGTTGACTATCATGTTTACAGCCTGCCAAAACACGTGCTGTTAGAGCAAATTCAAAGCTTGATTATTCAAAGAGAAAATTATGCACTATTATGCCTGCTGGATCCATGTAAATTCACATCTTTAGATACAGTTCAGAAGCGCTATGACAGAATAAGAAGGGAAACTGGAGTCCTGTCAGTGGCCTGAATGAAAGCAGATGAATCAGCAAATGCCCCAGAATTAGCAGCATTTAAGTTTTTGTTACTAAACACAGTTGTCACAAAAAGAATCTTCTCTAAAGCTCAAAGTAGCATCTTGTAAAACTTTAACTGAATTTGCCCAATTCTTCATCGTTATACATTTGTTTTGCTGACACTCATACACTTATAACCTCATGCAGTTTGTCCTGCAATATATTATACTGAATATATTGATATTAAATATCAATTTAAGCTACCATTTAAAACAGCTACTCTCCCTTCCTGTTCCTTCCACCCATACTCTCTTTCTTCCTATCTCAAATTATTCCAAGCCAAATAGCTTCAAGCTCATGGGTTTTTCCCATTTCGTTTTTCAGTTTGCATGGCTGTCAAACAAATGAACTCCCTTTGATTTGTTTGGGTTTTTGAGTGTGTGGATATAATAATTCTTTGAATTACAGGCACTGTTGCTTGTTTAATTTCGTAAATAACGTTCTGATTACTCAGTGTTGTCATCTAGCAAATAAAACTAAATGGTAAACTTATTATTGGACAATGATTTACATACTTTTACCCATGGGAACTGGACTTAGAGATGGCAGAAATACTTTATTACAGGAGCAAAAGTTCTCCATTGCTTCTACATATACCAAGTTTTTTGGCAAAATGCGGCATGATATATAACATCCTACATGAAGCAGCACATCCTAGATTCAACTTGGGTTCATAAAACTCAGATAGTAACAGTATTAAGAAACAGGTGCTTCTTTTCCTGATCATCCTGGAAAATTTGTTTTCTGGATGAATATTTAGCACATAAAATTTGGCTGTTTTGTCCTCTCACATCTTGACTGCAATCTCTGCGAGCTGTCTACTATGAGAACATCCAGCCAAGGACAAAAAGGGAATCCAGATTATACAGTGCTGCATGGATAGGAAAAAAAAAAAAAAAACCACCACACAACAAAAAAACCCAGCCAATGAAACAAACAAAAACCCAACCAAAACAAAAAAAAAAAAAAACAAAAAACAACAAAAAAAAAAAAAAAACCAAAACCACAAACAAAAAAAGAAAACCAGAGTCATCCTTCTGGCCTTCTGGAGTGATTAACAAAGCAGCAAATTCTGAAGAGGTGAAGAGATTTCTCAACCAACATGAAAAACTCACTGCCTAACAGGCAGGGAGAAAGAAGAGGGTATCTCTTCACGCTGCCCTCAGCACCAGCATCAGCCAACACTTCCAACCCCTCTACCAAGAAAAGCACAAGATCTAGAGATCCCTACTCACCATCCAGATTATTATGGTTGGACTTAATGATCTTAAAGGTCTTTTCCAATTTAGTCAAAGTGTTTTCTCCAGAAAGAGTATTACATTGTAAAGCTGTTGTTCACAGAAGGCTGCTGATGGTTGACCAACACCTTCAGCAAAACAAAAGTTCTTATTTCATGAACTTAATGATACAAATTGAGTTATTGGATGCAACACACTGAGGCCAAAGAGAAGATCACTCCAATGTGGAAATCTGTATTTCCCCCAGAACGAGACATCAGGAGCACAGCAGAGCACGGCAGAGCTGAACAAGATCCTGCAGTGAATGGCCCAGTTGGCCCTGAAGCTGCTGGAGGCACCTACAAGGATTCCCTAGCTGCTCTTGGCTTGTAAGCATTTACATTGTATCATGAGTTTTCACATTTTCCAGGCAGAGAAGATGCCAGTGCAATAGATAGATCTCAAGGTACAAAACATGTAACTGTGATTCACTATTAGGTCACAAATAATATTGTGATAGTTTCTGGGCTTTGCCCAAAGAGCATTTTGCTCCCACTCTTCTCTCCCCCACAACATATGTTGTAGTTTTGGGGGCTTCTATCACACATCTCAAGTCAAGGGAAAACAACTGTTAGTGGATGTGAGATACAGGAGCAGAAAACTTGCTGCAGTTATAAGAGATATCTTTTAATAGGACTGTGATGATTAGGAACTGATGTGATCCCTTTGCTCCTCACACATTTCCAGTCATCATGGGCTAATCATCAAACTCTCTCACGCATAACCGTGAGGACTCTATTCCAGCAGAAGTACCCAAGCATTACCCATTTTACAGGCTTCACAGTGCTCCCTAAGGGTGACTGAATAATTTGTTTTGAATAATCTGCAGGAATAAATTTACCATTTTTTAATGTATAATTAAGCAAGGAATCATTCCCTACTCTTCTAAACTTATTCCACTGACAAGTTTCTGCTGGGTGGTAAATGCAAGTTCTTATAGTTGCCAACACCATGCCTACTTAAAAGTTAATCCATTCCTCTTTGAAGGTTAAGAAAATGCTAAGGAAAACAAGATATGAGGGCTTAGGTAAAGTGGGAGGTTCCAAACCACTGGAGCTCTGCTTATGACAGGGCTCTGCTGCTTCTGAAGCAGCAAAATGCTACACATGAATTTACCTTGGAGAGACTCTCCTGACCTCCATCCAGCTTCTCTAATGATGATGGTTCTTTTTCTAAGTGGGAGATGTTTGCCGTGCTACTATTTTGTATTTACTCTTTGTGAAAGCATTTTTTCGCTCTTCTGTTACCAAAAAAAAAAAAAAAAAAGTACTGCTACAGCACTAGGAGAAGGTAGAGAGGACCTCAGGAGCACTCGTGTGGGTAAAGGTCTCAATGCAGAGATGAACAAACTATTTAGTATGACAGAAAGCAAAGATCTAGGAGTGCCAGGTACATGATTTATGACCCTCATCCTACCTATATCAACTGCTCTGCAGCCCTTGACCCTTTCCTTCCTGGTGGTAGGCACATGCTCTCTGTGCACCTCTCACTGCTTTCCTGAAGTCAGCCATCAGACACTAAATAACAGTTAGATTCCACTGGCAACACAGTGCAACCAGGTGGCTGGACAGTGCCAAAGACACTCCTCTTCGAGATCTTTATAACTGAGGTAGAAAGTCAGGTAAGACAGTGTAGACATGCATTCAAAAAGTTCTGCCATATGACCCAAGTTTCTGTTAAGGTGAGGGGGACAGGGAACATATGCTTTTTTAGACATGATGGCAGTATCATGTCAAAAAGGAAGGAAAGGGCTATGTTGAATAAATTCAAGCTCCTAGTTCTCTAGGCGGGTCCTATACCTTGAGAGAAAATGTTTATTCCGTTTCAAGAAAATAGATCAAAATACTCATTTCGCACATTTAAGGAGCCACACTAAGAAAATATTTTTAGATGGGATTTCTTCTGGCTCTGTGTACCTCAGTAGTGCCTCCTATAGGAGTCATTACATCAAAATCCATACATACCCCATATGCATTTCTAAACTAGTAACTGCCACCTTACCACAAAATGCAACAAAAGAATTCAACTACCAAATTATTTTATTATACCACAGTGAAACCATACATGAAGCATGACTTAAAGAGCCTTTTCCTGATGCGACTCCAGATTCATTTACTAACTGCTTTTCTTAAGAGTAACATGTCATACACACAGCCATGACCCCAGCTTGCCAAAGCGTTTTGATATCAAGAGCTATCCTAGAAACGGAAAGAAAGAATTACTGCTTCCCATGGAGCATGATCCTGGAACTCAGGCAGCAGCAAAATGGCTGAACTGTATTCAATTTAGAAACTGATTTTCCAGTCATTCTCCCTGTATATATTTACACAGAGAAAGCCAGAGACTATGGAGTGCTTATAAGTATAAACTGTAAGTCTTTCTATGTACAAGACACAAATTAACTAAATACTTATATTGAATTGCATATTCTCTCTTTCAATGGCTGAGAAGATAATCAACCATAAACATGTTTATTTCTGTTCGAAGTTCTAAATTACATCTATAAAACTTTGTAATCCAGCTCTTAAATGTCAGCAGACCTGAGAGCAAGCTTACCTTTGGTCTGTAGGCAGCTGCCGGTGTTTAGAACAGCCATTTGCTCCACATAAACACAGCAGTAGAGCTGCTTTCAGATGTGGGTTTTAACCTACCAGGAAGATAGATGGAGGCAGACACAGCTCTCCAAGGGATGAATCAAATCAACATTCCTGCAACTTACAATTGAAAGGGGCAGCAGAACTGTGTTAATTGTAGCTCTTTTCCAGCTATTTTAGCTCCCTTCTAATTGCCATTCTTGAGATTAAGGGAAATCTGCCCTTGCCTGCTAATCAAATTTTCTATGCAAAACTAGTCCAAGTTGTTTATTCTGAACTATGCTGGAAAGCTATGAGGAGGGACAGTTCTGTTATTTATTTTTATACTCTTTCTAAGTTATATTTTATTTCTTAGCATTCATCTATCAGTCAAGCTAGTAAAAATTGTTGCTTGTTGCTTTTCATATTACTGAAATATACTGAAATTATGTGAACCAATAATAATTATTTTATTTCCATAGTACCAGAATTAGACATGCCTGAAGATAAAGAGCCAAACTCTAGTCCCTTTGTAGCCAACCAGAACAGCAGAACTGAGTCCCCAAGTTAACAACGTCAAGGACTTGGCTGAGATGAATTACCTTTTCTTATGCAGCTGAGATACTCAAATCTGCCAAACTGCTCTGCGTGCCCAGATCTCATTCATTTCAGCATACAATGGTTTCCAAATCCTAGTTCAGACTTAACTGTAATGCAGCTCAAAAAAAAAAAAATATATATATATACATATATATATAAGAAAAAAGGGAAGAAAATCTCTTAAATCATACTTGAAGAGTCATTTCTTCTGTTCTTCAAAAAAACATGGATAGCAAGGACAGAATTCCATTTGGCCAGCCACCTCATTCCATCTGAAGTATAGTATAAATTGGAGAATCTTCCCTGATAACCAAACTGCATCTTTTTCTGCCCTTTTTCAATGCTATTTTTTCCTGGGGAAAAGGAGTCATCATCAGCTGTAATTATAAAGGTAAGTAATAGCCCATACATAAACTATGAAGGGGCTGGAGAGCCTTCATGGTTTACAGAGTTATTTAGGGAAGAACTCTACCTCTAAAATGTAAAAAACAATGACGGGAAATTACTAACCTCAGACTCAGACCAATTGTACCTTCAAGCACATGACTGTGAGAAAAGTTTCATTTTAACTCAGCATGTGCTGTCCTCCAGAAACCATACACTTCTCTAACTCTGGATAGAGATTTGCTTTGATAATTTTGGATAAGAACAGAAAGTGAATGGAGATAGATACAGCCTCTCACCTATCTGCAGCCTTCACCCACCTGCTCATTTGGAAGTTCTTATACAACATTAATTGACACGACAATTAACCAGACTCAAGAGCACTTGTTCTTGTAGTGGGAATATATATTTAGAGTCTGCTATTAATGAGCTCTTGGAAAATTTCCCCTAAGATTTCTTCGGGCAGGGATACAAGATCTGTTATATCCATAAAACACAATAGCTTGCAGCTGCGTTAACATGCTTAGAAGCACATTAATGACACTATATTATTAAGCAAGTTCAAAGACAGAGCAAACCATTTCAAAATCCACCCCGGACCCAACTGGATTTTCAGTCTCCTAACAGAAACACAGCTATCTGCTGGCTGATGGCATTTTTCAGGACCTCTCTGAATCTTCCTGCTCTTCCACACAGCCCCCCAGCCATGAAGTAGCCTGATTGGGTTTCTCTCCCTACATCTCTCCACTAATCCTTCTTACTAGAGGCAAACTTAATAGAAAACCTCTGCAAGATGCCAAAGAGAGCCAATGCAGATGCTCAAAAACATACCAGCCTGAAGGCAGAAGGTGCAACACTTTGGCAGAGACCTTGAATGGAGCTCCAAGCTTTTGGGCACCGCTGGAAGCTCCCACCACACACAGTGATAATGCTAGCAGCCATGCACCTACAAACGGGTGCATCTTCAACTTCTTTTCCCTTCCTGAATCAGAGATTAGGTATGTTGCTAAGAGTTGCCTAGCTGTCACTGTTTAAATATCATTGCTGCCTTCTTTATGCAAAAGTCATTCCTAGAGTCTGTATAATCTCATGGTGAACTGCAATGACTATTCTCCCCACAGTTTACCTTAGTGATCTTAATGCAGAAGAAAAATACTCATTTCCACAGTATAGACTACAGGCACAGAAAGCTTGAACTGTTGTTCAAAACACAGCAACACTGCTTATATTTTCCATCAGAAACTTTTATTTGAGGTAGCCCACTATGAAGGTACCACTACCACTCCAGTTTCACAACTGAAACCCAGAGCATCTTAAATTTTGCCCAGCATAAAGTACATGCGCTGTAGCATTGCCCTGAAAATAGTCATAAAGAAGGGTCAGAAGCTGCTGGACAAAACAAGAGGCACCCAAAAGGCAGAAGAGAGGCCACCAGTGGGGACACAATGAGCTGGGTGAGCTTGGGGAAAAACAGTGGGATATGAGGTGAAACAAGCACGGTCAGGGGACACAAAGAACGGAAGGAAAGGAGAAAAAAAAAAAGAAAAGAAAAAAAAAAGAGTGCTGGGCTGTCAGGAGGGGGCTATTGGGGCACAAATGGAATCAATTGCAGAAGAAATTAAAAAAAAGAAAGAAAAGATTCTATTGTCTACAGGGAAATGGATGAGATGCAGCGAGTGGGATAACAAGCTTAAATAGCACTGAGGAGCATCCAGCATATTCAAAGTGCATTTGGAGACTGACCCTGAGAAAGCACAAAGAAGCCAACAGGACCAACAGCGCTTTCTGAGATATCCCCTTATTTACCGTAGGCAGAAATTCTAGGGCACATGCAACAGGTGTCATCCTGTATCATAGGAGAGTTACATCAGTTTTAGAGGGACACTAAACACCAAGAAGTTTTGACTCAAGCACTCACAGCCTTTATTTCTACCAGAGTTATCCAGATACAAAAGTCACATCAAGTAATCAAGCAGGCTAATCCTCTGGAAATGACTAACCATAAAACTCTGTGGGGGAAGTGGGATGTCCCATCAGCTTCACCAGTGTTCACAGTAAAAAAAAAAAAAAAAAAAAAAAAAAAAAAAAAAAAATGAAAAATATATCACTGACAGATGGTCATCTTAAGTGCTATGGTTTGTCACCATATATAATGAAAAATATATAAACCTTCTGTTGCACAGTAGAGGAGAGAAGCTTGAACACCTGCTTCAAATTATTATACTATAAACATTCTTGGGAATTGGAAAGCCCTGTGTTTTAAGAAATTGAGAAGTGCTATTGCCAGCTAAACTAAATTGAGTAGGCTTGGATCCAGTAAGCAATGAAAGAGAGAATTATGTGTGTAGCCGCTGTCACACAGCTGATAAGAAAACTGAGTGGGCATAAAGTTAAAACCTAACACTGCAAAAATCCTGCCATTTTATGAAGTTCATGCATACAGTAGTTGTGCGAATTGTATTTCTTAATGTACTTCAAGTATTTTTCTTTTCAGGTTTTTCATCTCTGGAATCCCTTCACAGCAAGACTGATCCTTCGAAATGAACAAATTAGGTACATTAGGTAGGTTTGGCTAAAATTGTTCATCCGTTATCTAGCAAAGACTGACCGGATTACATCTTGCTGTAAGAGACGTTAGCTGTTGCCATTTCATCACTTCTTCCAAATCCATTCCAAAGTTGAATCCAAGTTCATGCCAGTATCCAATAAAGCTGTCAGTGCCTTTTACCGAATCCTTCCAGAAGACATCTGCTTCCTCAAAGCTTTCATAATGAAATGCTGACACAATACTGTGGAGCTGTATGTCCAATGGTTAACCAAGAAAAATAAATGCCAACAATAAGGAGATGTTGTCCCAACACCCCTATGCACAACAAGTGAATATTAGGAAATACATTCTCCTCTATCTCATCAGATATATAAACCTCAGTGATTCAACAAGACTTTCTGTTTCTACACCATGAAATGGGAAGAACCGGCAGATTTATCAAGCAAATTAAAAAGCAGAAAGTTTTTTAAGTCAGTCTGTAATTTTATAAGTTGGACAGATAGGAGCAGCTCTGCTAAAGCATCATTCAGTTGATGCAGCCTATTGCATTCACAACAGCTACACGAATGGCATAATTAGATGTGAAAGAGTACCATGGAAATAGGAAATATTTTATTAAGCAAATATATTAAATTTATTGTTTGTGTTCCAAGATACTTCAGGGGTTTTAGGCAGGCATCAGTATGCGACCTTTCAACATGGGGAATTGCTTACAGAAAACATATCCATATTTTAAGTGGGTCTCTTTTATACTGCTTCTGCATATTCTTTACTGGTATTGCTATTCTTGTACAATGCATACTACTAAATCAGTGTCAAAGCAAACTAGAGCAGTAAAATCAAGGAAATGCTAAGAGTTTGTGTAGTGTTCTCATTACCCAAAGGAGAAAACCAAAAGACTTTTTTTAAGTAGTGCTCTGAAAGCCCAGGTCAAATATTCAGCTGTGGAAGCTCTAACAAAAAGGGGTGCAAGCAGCACTGTGCATGCTAAAAAAATGACAGGGAGAGCCAAGCATTTCCTGGGCAAAACATGGGCCAGGTAACATGGAGGGATGACCAGGTGAAAAGGAGCGATCCATGCACCAGGAGTTGCAGCTGCAGATGCTCCCACTCAGAGGAAAGGCTGGCGCATCTGTCACTCACTGGAGAGATCAACCCATACGCAGCTTCTGAGCTTTTTAGATAGGTTTTTTGGCAACCACCACTCCCAGACTCGCAGTATACTATGAAAAATTGCTTAAAAACTTGAGTTGGTTTTGTTCAGACTAGCCATTATTTTCCTCTCTAGGAGAGAGTTTGCGTTTTAATCAATGCATGTTGCACGGTTTTTTTGGTTTGTGTTTGTTTTAATATTTCTACAACTACACAAGCCAGCTGTCACTGTTCTCATACAGCTCTAGCAATAGCAACTCAATACTTCTTGCTTTTTGGTTACAGTTCAGCCCAGAAATACTGACAGTGAAAGCAAACAGAGCAGAAAGGTATGGGGTTTTTTCACTCTTTCCTCCCACACACATTACAAAAGGATGCTTTGTAGCTGTCTTACAATCTACATGGAGGCAAGCTTCTCAGGCACCTACATCAACATAGCTCCATAGACTTTGTTAAGCTTTAAGTTGGGCTAAAATAAGTAGTAGTCAGTTATTCACAAATGCTTTACAGTGTTTGCTTGAGTAAAAAATAATAAAGAATATTTGAAGACACCCAAATGCCATACTCGTTGGTACATCTTATTATTCTACTTGAACTAAAAATAAAGGACTTACTTATAATTGGCTTGCTTTTCTCTGGGTGAACAAAACTCAACATGTTTTATTATAAATACAAGCAGAAGTACTGTATGCTTTTCAGATTTGTCTTTCAAAGCCGGACACTGGGATTACAAAACTGACACCCACCTCCTTCCTGTTTATGTTCAGGCTCAATTTTTTTATATTTTTAATTTCAGTACAATGTAAAAGTTATATAAGTGTCCCTTCCAGTTGTACTGAACCTTTAATCAGAGTTCTAAAACTATTTAAACATAACTTTATCTCTTCTGGGCACAGAAATTATTGTGGAAGGTAATCCTGTTTATTCTTCTTAGAATGTTAATGAAAATTATAGAGTATTTTTACAAATTCTATTCACTTTACATGCTTTTGCTTTGTGTATTATGACATCTGGTTAAATCTTTAGCTCACCATACTCCTGAATAACCTCTCATAAGTGCATTTCACAAAGGGCTGAGTATGACTGTCAACAGTAGCCTTGCAGAAGGAGAGACCATGAGAATAGCAGGCACCTGTCAGTTGAGCTTGCCTGGTATGTATCTTCTGTAAAGCCAGTCACAAAAAACCCCCAACCTTGTCAGGACCATTTCAAAGCCAAAAGAGGTACTTAAGACACCACGTTTTGTAATGAGAACCTGTAACTTCCTCTATTTGCCATTAAGCCAAGGGCATTAAAAGCTCAGCCCGTTAACTAAAATGATGCAGCCGAAAAAAAAAAAAAAAAAGGATTCAGTGTCTGCTGTCCTGCACACATTGAGTGCTACATGTTTGTGAACCTGTCTGCTTCATATCTGATTTTAATTACATAAAAGTGGCATTATAGAGAGTGTTGCAATAATCTGAGTTTAATTCAGATTTATAGAACTGAAACCTCATAAATTCCTTTCCTCCACACTGACTGCTACTTGTTTCTGTAGAAATAAAGGCGTGAAGGATAAATCTGACATTGCTCAATGTCTTGGTTAGGACCATACACCTATAACCAAACAACAGCATATGGAATTACGCAGCCAATCCTTGATCTGCTCCTCTTGCTAAAATGCAAAAGCAAGTTGAGCAGGTAACCTCATACAATGCTTTCTACGTACTGGAAATTGATGCATATGGGTCTCTAGAATTACTCTACATGAGTATTTCCAAGAATATAAAAACTAAAAAAAGCCATTTTACATTATCAGTTTAACAGTTCCTGAAAGTAGAAAAGCAAAAGAAATTACACAAATCAAACTTCCTGTGTTGAAAAGAAGGCCTTTACAAGATATATATTATTTTAAAATACTTAACAGATCTAACAGTTGCATGAAGTTTAGCTGAGATTCCTGTCACAAACAGTGCTTGAGCACTGTAGAATATCAAGTAACAATTCAGACATCATTACAAAGGCTCTAAGCCTACAGTGTGAAATACATCCTTACCGAATATTATGCACTAACATCTTCTGCAGAAACAGAGCCAGCACTGGTGTGATGGCCAGTGAGTTTTGACTGCTGAATTTCAGCTTTCACCATCTCCTACAACACAAAACTGCAACTACTTTGCTAAATTCACCAGCCTATTCTTCCAGTCATTTAAACATCATTGGCTTTCTATTTTGTTAAAAAAAAAATTAATCTGAAAGACCTACTGTTACAGCAGTAACATCAATATTTTATATTCTTCATTTTGCTGTAAAGATACCAGGCTGATTTGTATGTTGTTTAAAACCAAAAAAAGTACCGAACCTATCATTCTATGTAATATAAAATACCACCTTTGTCTCCAAGGGAACATCACATTTTAATCCAAAGCTACAAAGCTACAGAAGTAGTCTGAGAACTACAGCTTAAAAAAAAAAAAAAAAAACACACACACAAAAAAAACCACACCCCCCAAAAAAACCAAAACAACAAAAAAAAAAACCACCACAAAAAAACAAAACAAAACCAAAAAAACAACACCAAAAAAAAGACAGAGCAGACAAAGCATTGAGATAGAGGAAACTCTCCCATTCCGTAAAAAAGAGCTTGCTTTGCCATAAAGCATTCCCAGAAGGACTTCAGAAAATTATTATTTTATTTCTCTGACATATTTGGCACATCAGAGTGACAATGCATGTTTAGTAGTGTCCTAAATTGTCACAAGTGATCTATTTTAAGTGGCTGAATAAAGAGCCATTAAAAATGTGCATAGCAATGCTGATCATCAGCAACTCTGAGCCCAGCAATCCATCTCTGCCAGCAAAAGTTTTTATTCTACCTTCTTTTCATCCCTTTATTATCCATTTGCAGACTGACCCACTTATTGGTGTTAATGTCAGGTTCCTATTATTTATTTATTTAAGGAAGCAAAAGCCTAATAACTTTGTCATGAAAGCAGGTGTGCACACACAACTAGGGAGACAAAAGCCAGTTCTATGCACTAGAGACCTGCTGATATATGGCCAAGATTCCTGCACTTCAAAGGAAGCTGTGAAAGTGTATGTTTAATCATGCTCTGAGAGGAGATGACTGCCATGGGTTTTTCCTGAGGAATCCTCTGCTATCATCACTGGAAAGTTGTGAGCACTAGCTTGAGCTTTTTGCAGCAAGATGATGTACATCTCAGTCCCATTTAATTTTGCAATACTGTCTGCCTCAATATGTATTATAAAACATACCAGCACAAAGTATAGCAGTGTATCACAGAAATACCAAAAGAACACGTACAGAATGAATTACCCTTGTAAGAGCCTCTGAGATGTAGCACAGTAACATCTAGCCAGCATTTTTTGAGTGCTTTTTCCTTTTTTTCTTTTCCTTTATCTGTTTTTAAGCCAGTAGCTTAAGCTAACAAAATAAGAGTCAGCCAACAAAATAACTACCCTACCTCCATTTTATCTAATCTACACAACACAGAATTAGGGCAGTGACACAAATATGTATTTAGGCTCAAAAAGTCATTTGAGTCCCTCCAAGGTTAAACACACATTTAAGTTATTTCTGAAATAGGGCCAAACTTCTTTGCTTTAAGTGAAACTAGTAACAAGCAATAACATGCTATGGAGGTTAATCATGGCTATCTAAATCACATCCCATGGAAAAAAAATTTAGAGACCTGCATCTCTTACCTGCCTTGTCTTCTGACATTTTGGGCTGAGAACCACGGAATGCATTCATCTTCAGTTTAGGGTACCCCTTTGATTTTTACTACTCAAAAAACTTCTCCATCAGCAAAATGACTAAGTGTTTCCTTCCGCAGACTGCCTAACCTCATCCCATTCATCAGTACTAATGCTGCACATTAAACACTGGATGATATCACACATAGCCTCAGCTGAACTCAGGATTACAGCTGTTTTAGATATATGGCTGGTGGCATTGCTAGAGGCAAAGTGTTTTGTTCCTCTGTTTTTCACATACCACCACTTTTGGCATTTCCTGCATCCCACACACCTTCAAGTAGAGGCCTGATATCAGCCTTTAAACATGTACAAGGTTCCTGCAATAAAGGAGAAAGGACACTATTCTTCGTATCACTTGGGAACAGTACAAGAGTAACAGATTTTAAAAGAAGAGAAGATTTAACTAGGATATTGTGATTTTTGTCTACTACTGAGTAGAGCTAATCACTAGAACAGATACTTAGGAATCTCCATTAGGAGAGGATTTTCAGAACAGTTTAGGCAAACATCTGCCAGGCAAGCAAAGAGATTAGAAAATCTCTGTTACAGGAAGGAGAGCAAAAGCTCACTTCTAGATTTTCCATCTGCTTAATTCAGTACCTTGCACATTGTCAGTATTCTAGCCAAAAATTAGAGAGCCAAGTCACCCTTTCTGCTGTAGAGTACAAAGTCAATGTCAGAAATGGGATTACAAACAGGAATTTAGAACACTGGTTTTCCTATTCCTTCACAGCAGACCCATTATATATGTTTCTATTCACACACATGTTTCTATTCACATTGTGAGGGTGGTGAGGCACTGAGACACTGGAACAGGTTGCCCAAAGAAGTGGTAAATGCTCCATCCCTGGCAGTGTTCAAGGCCAGGTTGGACAGAGTCTTGGGTGACATGGTCTAGTGTGAGACATACCTGCCCATGGCAGGGGGGAATGGAACTAGATGATCTTAAGGTCCTTTCCAACCCTAACTATTCTATGATTCTATGATACACATATACGCACACAAAAGCATTCATAGCCATCTGGCCTATGAGCAGGAGGCAATACCCAGGCACAGAGTCAGTATGGCTTTGTGCCTGGGTGGACCCCATCCTCTTTTAAACACAGCAAAGCAAATGTTTCACTTCAAGCCATGCACATCCCACAAAATGTTCCCCTGAGGCTAACCTATGTGCTCTCATCCATCTCACCTAGGAGGGTGGCACCTGAAGGGTGTACTGATGCCTCTGCTATCCCTGGAGCAGAGCAGGGACATCCATTCCAGTCTCCCTCAGCAGCACAAAGCAGCTTCCACTCAATTCTTAAGGAACAGAGGAGTTTCCCTCCTGGCCTTGCCAGTTTTCACCTTCATCTACAAGTGAATGCTCCATGATATTTCATGGATTATATTTTTATACACATTTTACCTCTCCTTTTTAAGTTTTATTTAGTAGCAAACAGCTTGTCTGCTTAACAGTAAAGAGCAAAGTGACAGAAAACAAATTAGTTTCTAAATTTAAAACTGTGTTATGTTGTCAAGGCAACTGAAAAAGATCTACAATTACATAAACCAAATAATACATACTTGTAAGAACAGAACCAAAACTAATTCTGGAAAGAGGTGGTCTTGGAATATAATTACACTAAAATAATACACTAATAATTTTAAAACACATGAGCAAAACAGGTTGTATTTGGAGAAAGTCAAACACTCACAGGTTATAGTCAGGAAATGGCTTCCAAGAGATAAGCAATGAAATCTATGTTTGCCTCATTACGAGTGGTTTATACGTACTCCTGACACGGACACAGCAGTCAAAAAATATCTTCTGATGCAAACAAATCATGTCTCGGAACCCAAATGCTAGAAGTGAATTGTTCAATGCCCAGCACTGTAGAGTAACACAGCAATGGTGAACCCTTCAAGGAGTTCTTTATAAACTTTTTGTTTTCAGTGAAAGCTATGTTTTTTCTCCAAAACCAGTCAAATTCTTTCATGAAAGTGCATTCATTAAAAAGCAAATCCTGAATAAGCAAACAGCCCCCAGCCAGTCAGGTGAGCAGGTGTGCTGCAGGAAGAGATGGATCCAGACACAGGTCCGTCAACCCCACATCATGTGGCAGGGAAGCTGCCATGATGAGGGATACAAGGACACCCCAGCTGACCACATGACCCTATTGTAATCCAAAGGCTTTGCTTGAAGAGTTCAAGCCCTGCCTCAAGCACCAACACATTGGTACTCACATCACCCAACACCTCCTCCAGCTCCTCAGTTTAGAGCCCATGCCGTCAGGCAATAGTAGGAATCCATAGCACCCTTTTGCCCTATCAACCTTCATGTTTGAAACCATGTTACATGTCACATTAGCATTGAACTCAAGATGTCCCAGTAGCAGCATGTCCCCAAAGCAGCAAAGAAATCAGGAGACACAAAAAAGGATTTCTGCTTGTTTGTTTCAAAGAATCCCCCTTGTCCCACATATGCAGACCTAAGGAGACCATAGAAATCTGGCAACAGAAATAAGAAATAAAGGCATTAGCATTTGATGCTGCTGAGCAAGGTACCCACAGAACCTGTGCATTTAACTAGAAATTGATCACCTTACTGAAACCTGCAGCTAAATACCCTCAGTAAACAATATGGGACTCTATTTGTAAAAGCAGTTATAGAAGGCTGAGAAATAAGGAAGAAAAACAAATCTATAATCAATTGCCAATTTCAATGTAATAGACATTTCTAGTTGGCCTTCTACAAATGCAAAGAATATGTTACTGAATATAGTAAAAAAAAAAAAAAAACCCAAACACAAAACAAAAACCACATTCTAAAGTAGAACTGGAAAATAACCATTGCATATAGGATGTTTTGTGTGTTCTTTAATTCATCTGGGTATTTCAGTCTTTTAGTTGTCCGTAAAGACCATGACCAGAACTAAAAGTATTCTCCATCAAAACCTGTACAAGGAAAAATAGGCCTGGACTTTCTCCCCTTCATGACACATGAATTACTAAGCAGCTTCAACCCCATGCCTATTTAAGAAAACAAAAAAATCCTGTTGGTCTCCCTCTGCTATCCCACTTAGTCAATACCTGGATAACTCCTAGCTATTGGGCTCCAGCAGCCTCCGCGAAGCTGAAGCAGAGATAGACTTTATGTAACCATAGAGACACACACACAAAAAAACCCACCACAAAACAAAACACATTTCCCCATTCTCAACATTTCTTTCATAAAGGGCATCTCAACATCTGCTAATCTTTAATTCTCCTTCCCTAAACCAGGTAGGGACCATCGTAAAAACCTAATTAATAAGCTAAGCCTTCCAAAGATCTACTGTGCATGCGTTGTTGCAGCAGAGTAGATATCTCTGCTGCCTGTCCCGCTCTATTTATATTGTTTCCCAAAGGACAATTTAAAGGCCAAAGAATTTCTGAAAGTTTTCTAGTCCTCTACTTCTGTAGCTTGCTGTTGCCAAGACAGATGAGTATGAACAAGACTCAGAGAAAGCAGTTTTTAGCTGCAGAATTTATGGGACTGGCAAGCCAGTAACAGATTTCTAATTGGATTTGTCTCTTGCTATTTTAATTTGGGGTGCTTGGCCATCCAAGTGCAATAGAGTAAGTTTGAGAGCCCCTGGAGTATCAGGAGTACAGTCACTAAAAAACATGTATAAGCACAGCAAGTTGCCTTTCACATTTACTCCCATACATAAATGGCCACGATTGTCCAGTGACGACAGGGTGTCTAAATGTGTCCAAGAAACGTTTGGTATTTCTTTGTAAGATGTCATAATCCCACAGTGTGACTGACTAGCCCGATGGTGTTTCAGAAAGCTATCTGCTGGTTGTCTTTTTTTTTTTTTGGAGGTGTAGCCACAAGATATATAGTCTTCCTCACTAAAACAGACATTGCACTCAAGATGAACCTTACCTCTTCCAAATCCCTTTTCCATTTGCCCTAGAAAATAAAAAGCTTACAGCAAATCATCTGCTGAAACAAGTTATGGAAAAATATACCTGCATTGCAGGTGCCAAGTAGGTATTAATTCAAAATTCAGTCCCACCAAAGGCTGTTCCATGTGAATGTACTTGGTCTCTGCAAGAGGTAGACTTGACTTTCAATACATAAGTGACAGGATTAAAAATTTAGCCATGCTCCTTCTGTATACTGGTGTTAAGCCCTCTATGGATACCAGCAAGCTATCCAAATGCTGCAATAGTTGTCTAGATGTGTCTGTAAATTACTTTTAAGGGGTACCTAAAATGTGACTGGGTACCAGGAAGCTCTGAGCACTATACTGTTAGGAAAAGAGAGCTGGAAGAGCTCTGGGACCACCAGCCCTCTCCCTGTTGACAGTCGTAACCTTTACCATATCAGCCCTGTCCGTCATAAAACTAGTTATGCTCTTGCCCAGTATTATCAGTCCTCCCACAGCTAGAAACCTTCTGTTAATTTCCAGCCTAAATTTATTCAAACCCAGTTTATATCCTCTTGTCCAGCTGACAAAAACATCCTCTAAACAGTTTTCCCCTTTCTTTTCTTCATCTCAAATGTACTTACACAGAGTAATCACATTCCCTTTGAGTCTTCATTTTGCTCAGCTTAACAAGCAGAGCTGCTCCAGCCTCCCAGGGGACCAGCTCTCCCACCCTCCATCAGCCTTTCCATACATCTGTTCTTGGCCCAGTTAGGTTTTCCCCAAACACAGGTGACCACAACACCAGACAGATTTCAGCTGAGAACTCAACAGCACCTTTCACAACACAGAGCATCACCTTAACAAGTCAAAAACATCCTGTGACCAACTAAATACCTCAAAAAGCGGCTGTTGTTGCTGAATGATATGAATATCATTAGTCCTCAGGACACAGCCCTGAACTTGCACTACTCAATTTTATCCCGATTCTATTATTCTAGGCTTTGAGGTCATGTAATTCTGCCTAATTAATCCAATCCTCCTCAGTGTTGACCCTGTCTCCCAGTTTTAGGTCATCAGCAGATTTCATTAACACATTTTAACTTTCGTGCCAAAGTCATTAATTAGAATATTAAATAATACTGGTCCAAAACCAGTCACCAAGGAACTCCACTGACAGTTACCCTCCAGCCAGAGACTTGCTCTCTTTGAACACAAACTATTGTTCTCACATCTTTGGTCTGCTTCTTAGGCCCTTTGCATTTTTCCTGTTAAATCCAATTATCCCCTGTTTAACTAATAATCAGCTTCCCAGAAACCCTGTTCCATGACTTAGTCTTTGGAGACTAAATTAAATTTGTCTGTTTATGCAGGCAGGGAGCATATATGAGGATACACATTGCCCAGATTTGTGGGAAATGATCACTGGGGCATTGGCACGTGCATGGGGCAGCAACCAAAGCTGCCCTGACAGTTTTTGTGTGAGCAAGAACCATGGTCAGAGCCCAGCATCCTGCTTTACACGAACCAGAGGGCTAAAAATGGCTGTTGTAGCTACCTCCACCTAAATTTCCAAGGTGGTTTAGCACCAAGGGTGGTCTGCCACATCCCTGCTCTTTGATAAAGATACATATCTCTCCTCTGGTGTTAAAAAAACAACACAACCAAAGAAAAAAAAAAAAAAAAAAAATCCCTCAACAACCACCAAACAAAACCCCACAAAACACACAAACCGAAAGAAACTTTTATACAAAGTATGTACTACTAAAGCATCATGAGTACAAGACATTTTCTAGAAGAGTTCCCTGAGCGACAGAGGTATTCCTATAAGAATATTTTCAGTTTTTTTCAGAAATGGCAGCAACTTCAGTGAGGTTACACCAGGGACTAAAGTGACCCACTCTTTGATACATTCAAAGCAAACCAGTCTTTCATGGGCCTCAAGCTGTGATTACCTGCTCAAATAATTAAAACACTCAGCAGGAAATCTATTCAAAAGGCCATCTTTTAACAAAGATTAATTCAATTTTATCTCATACCCATAAAATTTGAGACAAAATAACAGCAATGGATTACTCAATGTATCTCATATTGGCATTAAAAAGTGCTGCTTATGTATAGCAGGAGTTAGAAGGAAATTGCACACGCACTCTAAACTCATACCATGTAAAATTAATGCAGGATATTGTACTGCTGGTCCCTCAGTAGAGGACAAATACAAGTATTTTATTTGTAACCCAATCTATATAAACAAAAACTGGGTTTATGTTGCTCAGCATGCTTAAATTCTACATATGCCTAGGTGCAAATAGAGGATTATATAGTACTAATGTAAGTCTTGCTTTTGCAAAGATCTTGTGGACGCATCTAGCTTTCAAACCAAAGGAAGTCCTTTTTCACACAGCGAATAGTTACACCGTGCAACAGGGAAAATGTCCTCCTTCCTTTTTTCTTTCCCAGGCAAGCAGAGTATAGATGATATCTAATAGATTAATTCAAGAACAGGAAAAGTTTTCACAGGATGCAATTGGAACAAGAGCAAGCCCTCAATCCAAATAGGACTGAAGTCTCCAAGATTGGATGCTGTTCTCTGAGCATTCAATAGCAGTCCAAGGAAATAAAATTGGTTGCCAGTCTTATTTATGATCTGTACCTTAATGACTAATTACCATCCTTCAAAAGTGAGACATCTCAAAATTACATAGTTTGTCTTGATAATCTGATTTATTTGAATGAATCCATTAAATCTATCATGATAGTTTTCATTTCACTATACAGTATGCATGAAACTGACAGTTGCATCAAATCAGTACCTAAAAAAGCCAAAAGTGCATATTTCTGTAAGTAGATTATTTCTAGGACTTTTATTTCCCCTTTTTCTGCATAGGTAAATCCGTGTGTCTGCTAGGAAAGCTTTGCAAGACTTGACAACATTTGGACTTTCCTTCAAATATATTTAATTCTTAAGTTGTTTGAGGGGTTTTGGCTTGTTTTTTTAATCTTTGTTGTTGCCTTTTGGTTTTCTGTTTTATTTCTTATTTAAAAAAAGTCCTTCTAAAAGTGGAAGCGAAGTCTCAAATCTGACATTCTCTTATGATTACACTAAAAATCCAGTTCCAAAGTACTGGTATTTGTATGTTGCTGCATTTATCACAGAGAGGAGATTTATGCTTCTATGGCTTTATCCTAAATGCTTCTAATTGGTACCTCGCACTGGCATTTGGTTTCAAATGGTCAGAAGATGTGAAACAAGAATCAACTTTTCCAGTATCAGAACTATTTCATTCACTTCAAACAATGGTGAAATTAGGGACTCTCAAAGAGATTTAAGTGCGTTTTATATTTTGTGAGAATGAGATCCCCAAAGATGGGATTTTGATTTCCCACCTGGTTCTCAAAAAGAAAAAGAGAAAGAAAAACATTCTGCATTTAAATTTAATTTGACTCTTCAGAAAGGCTAGTAATTTCAGGCAGCAAAGAAAAAATGCCCTGAAAATGAAGAGAGACCTTAGCAGAAAGTGAAATAAATATTAATATGCTTGTCTCCAAGATCAAAACCAGACTTTTTACAAGAGCTGAAGATTGGCTGAACCAAGACAAGATGCTATTTTTTTAGCATCACTTTTCTTTAGCAACTGCTAAACCAATGGGAAATTCATTTAAAATATTATAGAATATCCCAGTCAAGTTATGAAATATTACAGTGTACAATGCAAAATGCAACAGGACCCTTTAAAAATTAATTACTGTCAGTCCCTACAAAAGAAAATAAACAACCAACAACAAAAAAATGTAATAAAAAAGCAGCACAACAGTTTTTGCCAGACATTGAATGCCAGTGTTTATGGTCCCAGCTAAGAGGTCTCCTCATTCTTTTCTCAAAGCGTTAAAGTGCAAGAACTCATCTGAATTTGTAAAAGCACTGAGTGGTAAGAACATCATCACTGTCTTTTCCATTTAGTAGACAATGCACATTTGTGCAAGTTGGCTGGGGAGTGGGAGAAACTAGAGTATATATTTCCATTTGTCTAAAGTTTGTGACTTTTAGCCAAGATTTGGCTTAGTTCATGCATTATTCATCAAATAACTGCAGAGTTCAAGCCATAGTCCTACACAAATGAAAAAGAAATCACCATACATGATAGAATGCGCAAAACAAATCTAGGGCAATCTTTTCCTTTCTTCACTGAACTGACTAGCAGAGAGCAGTGGCTTACAAGTAACAGTAAGGTGAAATTTAAATGCCATGTTAATTTTTATTAAGCAAAAAAGGAAGCAGGTCATGCTACAGCTTAACATTTCAGGAGATACATGTTTTGTTCCTAATTCACTAAAAATTAAGAAAATTATTTCAGCAATATCTTTTCTCATCTATGGATTATTCTGAGCAGTTTCCTACTATAACGGAAAAGATCTTCCCACTGACGCAACACTTGAAGGAAAACTCCAAGTACTCTGAGTTCTCCAACAGGATTTAGCACCTCCACCATAAAAAGGCGAGATGCTGAGACTTGAATTTATTTAGGATTTATGTTTAGACTTGGAAATCTAGCTCTTTCACTAGAAAGGATTAATATGGCAGGGGGAAGGGGTAGCTTGGGCTGTTTCTCCTCTAGGAAATAAATACTCCCCAGTGACATTCACCTAGAAGAGAAAGAAACCTGCTGTCAGACAGCTAATATTTAGCACCCCAGACATCCACCTTTCAGAATGACAGGGTGTGAGCATTCCTTTGAAATCCATAAAAGTGACACATTGCTTCTAATGGGAGGAAAGACCTCAGAGACCACAGGTGTTTTTAAAGAATATATCAGTAAGGTAATGTTAACAAAAAAGTACTTTAAAAACAAAATACCTTTTTCCTTTTAAAGTTATTAATTCTCTTCAATATTCTTCATAGGTCATGTTTGTCAACCCTTTTTTAAACATATTCATGTCTAAGAGATAACACTTTGGTTACAACACTTCCTTGTTCAGCATGTAACAAGCTGTTGTCTGCAACTGTGCCCTCATAATTAAAAGGAGAAAAAAAAAACCACACAACTTTGTATTTAACAGAAGATAGATGATGAGAGAAATGCTGCTAGGTTAAGATTAATGCTCAGAGGCAGAGAAAGAGTGCTGTCTGAGGTGTTCGCAAAAACTGAATGTTCATTCACAGAGCGTATTTCGTTGTCTGAGAACCAAACCTCTTTTCACTTGACCTTTAACAAATTTCTGAAATTCATAGGGTCACAGCTCTTGCTGATAATCTTTTAGTCCTGCCTTACCGCAACAGCAGGGAGCTACTACTGGTGAAATGGATGATGAAGAGGAAAACTTAGCAGTTCATCTGAGAAAGGTAAATTTTACTCCTTTGATGATGGATGAGAACTATATTCCACAAAGACACCCTTCATTCATCTCTATTGCCATGCAAGAACTTCAAGAAAGAAACTAATTTCAGTATTTCCCAGAACCCTCCTCACACAGCACCCACATATGCAGGTTCTGCAGTTACTTGATGTGCTTTTAGAGAGACACCAGCCTTGTTGAAAATTTCTGGTCAGTGAGTGAGTTTCAAACTTGTTCTATACTCATTTTAAGAAATTAAATCAGACAGATACAAAAGAAAGTAACAGTGAACTCAGGCAAAGACTAGATCAACATATAGTTGAAGCATCAACACCAAATGATGTTACATGCTGATCCATAAACCAGTTCAACTCCTGAAAACAGATGTAATCATACATTATCAAAATTAAGGACAGTACATTACTTTTTGGAAAATAATATTGCAGCTAAGATAAAAATAGTATGAAAGACTAAACTCTCTTCTTCATAGTCTATTGACTTGTAACATTCTAATCAGAATGGAGACACATCAAAGCAGTGAATACAATATGAAATATGGCTCATTGTGGTATATGGACTGTGCACATTTTAAAAACTCAGGAAGTAAATAACACAGGAACATGTAAGTTATTAAATGGAAACCCCTTGTGCTTCATGGTCTGGGGTTCTTTTAATTTTGGATTTATTTTGCGTGAAGTGAAAATTGAATTCACTTTTGGGAGACAACTTCAGGCAAAGTAAGAAAAGCAGTGACAGTTATTACTGGACTAGAAAAGAGCACCAGTGATGAGAGGCTGATCAAGCTGAGGAGAAAGGAAGAAAATTCTGGAGACAAAACAAAAGGGGAAGGATGCAATAACAGCCTCAAATGGGCAAAAGTCACTTCAAATGAAAATACTTTGTTCTACATCTCTGTCCATGGGGGACAGGACAAAAGTATTAGACTTCACATTTAACTTTTCTGGCAATGATAATGGCATATTGGAAAATCCTGGCTGGGAAGCATGCAGAAACCACCAGCAGATTTGAAATGGATATCAGCATGGGATAACATTAGTAGATCTGGATGTGCAAGTGATCTCTAGTCTAGGATTCTGTCCCACCTTGCAGGCTACCAAGTTATGAAGCGTATCATTTGTTTTACATTGGAAGCAGTGAATCGGATGCTGCAGGAGATGCTCACAGATGTGCAAAAATCTATCTGCAGGACTTCCTGGTTTTAGTAAGAATGTCCTTTTATGTAGAAACTTGACATTGAGAGTCTAAAATTAAGCAGTGCAAACAGAACCTCAGATGATCCAAATTGAATTCCTTCTTAAAAAAAAAAGTATTCATTCTGTTTACATTCACATGATGTTTTATATTACATCTTTGAAATGATAAAAGAAAAGCTTTTCTTTTAAGTAGGTGAGTTGAAGGTTACAAGGAGACAAGGTGACATAACAGCATTTGTTCGTCATAATAAATGAAATGTGTTACTGTATGATTGCTAACTATACTTGACCCATTTGGTTGTAATATTCTTGCTACTTGGGGATACACTATCAACCCTTTCACTCTGGGAAAGGTATCTAACAGTTTTCTTAAATCACCTGTTTATTTTTGTTGCTTGCTGACACTCTCTGCACTTGAATCTAACATAATTAGGAAGTTCCCTCAAAAATGTAAACAAAGCCCATTTGTTTCTACTTAATTCAATACATTTGGCACATATTCCTTTGGGGGATAAAAAATAAAAAATAAAAAACAAAAGCCAAAAATCATACTCTTCTCCTTGACAAGAGAGGCTTAGGCTGCCTATTATAGAGAGACTAGTCCTCAAAAATACCTTTCTTGTAGTCCCAGGAACAAAACACACTCTGAGGCAACCTATTTCAGAAGATACAGTTTTCTGCAACCGTCATCCTTTCTCACTCCTCCCCTGCACTTCTGAATGTACCAAGCACTCTGTCCACATCCATGCTTTTACCCTGGATGCACTTCTTACGCTATAGTATGGAGTACACTCCATACTATATAAACTAGCCACAGATTCTGGCAGTACCTCTTTTAAACTTGACCTCAAAGCCTATATTTCAGCCTTATCCTCCTTTTTCTCTACTATCTGTCCACTGCTGTTGATTACTTACTGTTGCCTAGACAGGCTGTTCAGCTACCCCTTCCCCTCCTTCCCTACCCAACACAGTAGCAGCAATCGCTCTCAATTTCCGTAACCCTTCCCTGGTTTTGACTTAGACCGCATCTGTGTACACTCAGAGACTACCACAATGAACATTCTATGCATGGGTAGACAAACTGGTTCTCAAACAAATTCTGCATTCTTCCATCTTCTGCAGTTCAGTATCACAGCCAATATTGCTAACCTGATAGCTTACCTCTTGCCAGATCATCAGTTTTTCAGGCAGAGAGTGGGTCGCTTTGTATGACTTAGGTTGCTGATAAAACACCACAGAAAAAGCTACAAGATAAATGCACTAAAAATAAATCCCTTCTCAAAAAAACAAAACAAAAAAAAAAAAACCCACATAACAACTAAACCAAGACAACACCACAAAACAAAACAACTCAGCAAAAAGGCTAGGTTGCTGCTCTGTACCCAATAGCTTCAATAACTCACACTCTCAGATGACCAGAACTCACCTTCAGTCTGCTCTTTCCAGTCTACAAGCAATATTGCTGCAGTAAGTTAGGAGACATTTCTGATTATTAATAAGAGATGGAGCTTCTAGAGATTCTGAAAGCACAGACAAAAGAAAACTTCTCACCCAAAAACATTCCATATAACATGATCATACTGCAGAGTTTTGCAGATCATACCTATGAATATTTTTTCAGGTTTTAGACTTTTATATCACATGGTTTATGAAAAGTCACCATGCAAACAGTGGTTCATGTGAAAAATGTATGGAAGAAGAGAACAGAAGCATTTGAAGAGAAAATTTAATTCAGCCATAAGCCCTGCTATGCCCATTGGTGCCAGTGGAATTGCAACTATGCTTTCTTCCACTTTGGTGGAACATAGATTATGTAGATCACCTAACATAAAACGTGCCTCAGAGCGTTGCTAGGTAGGGGGATAAGCAGAGGCTTAATTGGAACCCAAGAGGATTGAGCACATCCTAACTGTTGTTTGACCAATTTTTGAGGAGCACACCCACACGGCTGAAACCTGGTGTCCTTAATCAGCCTAGTCTAAGTAAATTTTTCATAGTTGGTTTAGAAGCCATTGAGACAAAATCTGTGCTAGAACCAGTATAATAAATCAAACTGTACAATTTGGAGTCGGTGGTGTGAAATTGCAGGAATGCATTTCTGCTAGTATAGCATCTGTTACCTTTCAATTTACAGCTATATATGTAGTATTATAAATAAATGTATTGATAAATCCACTAAAATTTGTTTAGAAATCCACTAGAATTTTATTATAATTGTTATGCATTATACATAAAGAATATAGACAAACTCTTCTAACACACACGGATAAAGTAACCATATGTCTAACCAAAATGGGATTATCATTTACATCAAATTGTTGCTTCACTTGTTTTGAAACATTACATACAATTAAAATATCCTTAGTGTAGCAGAGACTGTGTTACTGCAGTTCTTTCAATGTGGCAAATGAATTGCATGGAGGGTCAATTCAGGCAGGGATGCTGTACGTAACTGACTGCAGGAGGTGAATTTCACTAATTTCACTAAACAATAATGAACACATCTAGAGTTTGTGTTACAGAAGCACAAATACAAGATAAAGATGCTTCATACAATGCACCTTGCCTCCTGACTATCCCTCTGGGTTCAACCATCCCAATCTCAGACTGCATTTAAAGTCACATTAAACTCATTGTTAATTACCCCTTTATACAACCACCCAAAACCAGATTTTCTTGGCCCTATTCACAAAAATCATTCCCAGAGAAATTCCTTGCCCTTCTAGCATCCTTCAAGAATAAACTCATTTTCCTTCTTCCCTTTTAAATTTTGTCACTAAAATGGAGCATCGAGTAAGACAGTAAGGCTGCCTCTTTCAGTATTAACCAAGGACAGGAACACTGTCCTCTTCATTTACGTTTCATATTCTTATCCTTTATTTCTATTTTTTAGAAATCCATTCTCAGTTTTGCTTCACTTTTGCTTAAGCCTTTTCTTTTCAGGCTAGCCATCTTCTGCTATCAAATAGATCCTGGTAGAACTGCACTGGTGCCTGCGCTTTTAGTACAGAGTACATCCTAGGCAAATCTGAATAAAATTAAAATTGTTAATCCCTTTTTCCCCAGCAACACCCAACAGAAAGATGATTTATTTCAAGACTTTGCACTCTGTCACTGTACTGATGCACTCTGAAGAAGTAGTAAAGAAGTAATTTTTTTTTTTTTTTCTATGGGTCTTCATTTTACAAGATCTTATTGGGAATTTCTTGTGAACCGAATCTGTTAGTTCAGTCCTTTACCATCAAATAAACCCAGTTTACAAGTCTGGACTTTCTAACACTATTTTTTCTGCCTGTAGTCTGGACAGCCAGTAGGACACACGTCCTTGCTAATCCAGAGGTGATAAATTTAGTACTTATGTGGCAAACAGAAAGATGCTTTTTTAACTAGTCATGTAACACCAGACCATCAAAAACTTTAAAAACCCTATCACTGAGTATTCATTACCCTAGTCACAGATAAAGGAGGCATAAAATGCCACCAGTGTGGTGTATTTGAGGAAAAAAAATAAGGCTTTGATTTTATAGCAGTCACTTTTATTGAAAGCTATACACAAACTGTGCAGCAGTACAATAATATGCTCAGACAATGAGTCATGCAGTGACAGTAAGCTTCTGTAGCCTTTGTTTACACTATGTGGCAGGGTTCTTTATGAATTGCATGTGGAAAAGTTTCTATGAAGTCTCAAGAAGGTACAGGTGCTGTGGGTTATGCAAATTAACCATAAAATGCTAGGGAAGTCAATGTTATGTCACTATCCTGATGGATAGAAATGTGTTCAGGGCTGACAGGCAATCTGAAAATTAGCATTACATCTCATTTCCTCTTCTGAGAGTTTTTGTTCTTGCAGAATGAGGAGGATTTTGAATATCACGATCAAACAGCAGAAATTGGCTGCCATCTTCTGACACTTCACAGATAACATACTGTAATTTTGCTGAGTTAATTATCCTGATTCTGTTGTAGAAAAGCCCTATCTAACTTTCACAGGAGAGAGAAACATTACTCAGGACATAGGATATGATTGCTAATGGCCTTAAGAAAATAATAGCACAAAATCCTTCAGTACCCACAAAATAACCTAGTTTTCAATGTAAAGAGACCCACTGAAAACAAAGTAAAACATGCAAGAAAGGCTGCAATATTGAAGTCTCAGGAATGCAAGGAAATTGAATTTATTTCATGGCATCTTGTGTTTATATTACAATCCTACACTGGAAAAATAAAAGTTGTTATATTTTCTATGTCCAACACAGTCCACAATAAGCGCTATGCTACTTTGTTTCAACTCTTATATAGTTTTGAAAATAATTCAAATGCTCTGCCCATGAATTTGCCCTTGTAGATACAAAGTTAGAGGAGTCTTACCATTGTCCAGCATACATCCCTTTCACACCTCAACATAAAGGTGCACAGCACAACAGCATACCAACACCTCAGACAGCAAAAAAGTTTTATAACTATAAAACTAGGATAAATTTAAGCCTAGAGTTTTGCTCTGCTTAATTCTGCATTAGGGAAAATTAAGCAGCTCACATACTAATAGACAGAATAATAGCATCCCTTATGGTGAAAGCAAAGAGTCACTTAAATATTAAATAAAGATCTATATTACAGACAGCTTAGAGTGACATTTTCTTCTGTCATTGACTTTTGTTAGCAATCAAGGAATCTGACGTCTGGCAAATACCTCCAGATAGCTAGATTTTTGGGTGTGTAGATACATGCAGAACAATATTACTCGTTGATTACAGGAAAGCATGAACAATGGAATGAGCTGTAAGTGCGTTACATGTGGACCAGATATATGGTCAGGATTTTATCTGTGTTTTCATCCCACTGACTTAAATTTTTAGGGTGTATTTTTTAAAATTAGGATGTTACTGCAATTAAAAAAAGAGAAAGTGTAATAGCAACCATCTATAACCATATACATATGTTAAAAATGCAGATTTTTCTTACAAATATTTCTTCAGCCACAAGTCAAGTAAGAATTCCGTTCTGTATCAACAGCTTTCATTCACCATATTAGTTCATCTGCAATAGCAAGTATTGATAAACCCCTTAAATCTTTTCATACCTCATCCCTTTCCCTCTGACCACAACAGAACAAAAACTGTTTCACTCACTTTCTTTGCTCGTGCACACAATCAGTTGCACACAGGCTGAGAAATAGACCTCCTATTACACATTATCAATCCAAGACAAAACATACTCTGAAAAGAAAATTGAGGTTGAAATAGAAGATCTGTTACGATATTGGAGGAATAACTTTTTGATGTTGCAGTAGAATTTGCAAAGGTTTTTTAACCTTTTGAGAGGAGGGGGATAAATGATAGGAAGTACTATTTTAAAAATAATCAAGATTAAGCTCACATTAAGTCAATTAATTTATGTCCACTTATGATGAATTTTACATTATTTTGATGAAAAAGAAGAGAGACAAGGACAATGAGAAGGTTTATGCATGAGCCACACATAGCCCAGTCAGGGATACTGTACTCTTGTACACACACAAAGGAACATCTAAAAGTAACAAAAACAAGTTTTTAAGGAAAAAAATAAGCTAAAGAAACAAACAGAAATAAAATGAGCATAGAGTAGGGAAAAGGGGAAAAAAAAAAAAAAAGCACCCTGGAATGCATATGCCATACACAAACATATATATGTATTCTATATTTTAGAGAGGTGACTGCTGCCTCTCGACCATCAATTTTTACAGTCTGTAAACGTTGACTCTGTCTCCAGTTATTTCTTTAGAATTTTTGGAAATCACACAACCCAAGCATCTCACCTCAGTGCTGTACTTAAATAGCATTGTCCTCCACAAAATTTCATGCCCTGGCACTAATCCTGCTGTTCCCTTGAAATCCCAAAGAAGCATTCAGAGATTTGTGATGATGAAGCCTTGGGAAAGTGAAATATTTTGAATTTTCCAAAATATGAAAATTTTCCACATAGAGAAGGGGAGCAGAAGGAAATTCTCTGTGTTATACGTAGGGTCCAGTTCAATTTGCTTTCTCTTGCTCAACTCCTGTGTATGTTTGCAGAGAAAATGCATTAATTGTCTTGTTTACTAAAGTTACCTTGTTTACCAGTCTGTCAAGTTCTGTTGTTTTGCTTCCTGATTTTATAGCTAGACAGCATGATAATGTGCCCTGTAAACTCTACCAAGAGTCTCCAAACAAAACAATACCTTAATACCTTTATTTATTTTGGCTTTGCATACAGAGTTCTTGGTCATAACCAGAGCAGATCACTTTGTTAACCAGTTTGGAGTCAAGAGGCTGCATCGTTGTGCTAAATGTACTTTCCCAATATATGGCTTTTTTTTTTCCTCCATTTAGTGGCATCACTAAGTCTATATATAAAAATGTATTAGTTAAAATGAATTTCATTAGAATGACTCTTGTCTTAATGCACACAACCCCTATCTTACGCCTCAAATTTTCTTAGAGTTCAGCATAATCCTGATGCTGTCCCAAAAGTATTTCAAACCTACCAACGCTGTGACCCCCACCTCCACTACAGCCAGCTCCTGCACTGCCCACCTGCAAATCAAGCAGAAGTTAATCATGACATTAGTTACAGTCTGTTGATCATTAAAGTTATTTCATTCCTGCTCCTCATAAGCTCCAATACACACGAGAAAAAAAAAACCACAAACAAAAACTACGAACACCAGCATATGACAGCTGAAAGTATTAAGACTATATATTCACAGTATGCCATATTTACTCACACATTTCAAGTCTGACATACAGAATTATTAGGCTATTTTATTGTGTCATGAAAAATATATTTTAAAATATATCTTGAATATAACTTGCACTGACACAAAGTAGAAAGAGCCAACATACTTTAAATAATTTAAACCCCAGGTCTATGGAGCATTAACTTGTATCAGGATGCACGCACATACAAATAAAAAATAAGACAGATACCTTTATGGCATATTAACCAGCACCAGGAAGGTGTGAAATGAAAACTTACATAACTAACCCATATGAAGTAGATGAGGTAGAGACAAACAACCTATAAAAGTTAAAACCTAGAGAAATGAAATGAGGTATTTTGAGTGAATTAACTCACAATGACAAAATCAAAGACAAGAAGGACATATAGGAGATGTTAACTCACACCAGAGGGTCATGAAATATCTTTTCTAAAGCATTTTAGAACTGTTTGAGGTTGTCATTATAGCTTACAAAAAAAAAAAAAAAAAAAAAAAAGGAGGGGAAAAAAAGCCCCAAATTACTGTTTATGAGAAAATTAACTGGCCTTGCAAAATTGTCTGGGCACAGAGCACATAATCACTACCTGAGCTTAAATAAAATTTAACTGCTAAAGTTTATTCTTCTCCACATCAAGAATCTGCCTCCAAGAGAGCAGCCCAGGAAAACCTAGATGTAGGCATCCCCAAAACATCTGGTGCTAAAGGAAAAAAGGATTTCCCTGCTTTGCCCTGGAACCACTGGAATACCGGTCCAAGCTTGACAATGTTAGCTCAGGGTAACATGGAGCAGGCTGAGGCCAAGCATGCAGAAAACTGATTACCAGAATTACAATCATTAATAATGAAAACATATATTCATGCAAATAGAAAACATAGTATGGGTCTGGCTTTTAAAAAAAAAAAAAAAAACCAAACAGATAGGTGCTTTGGAGAAACAGGTCATGGACAGCACAGACCTTGGAAAAAATATCTTGGAAGTTTTGCTTCTTGTCCACACTATTATTTCTCCTCCACACTCCTCAACACAAAAACTCATCATCTTAAAAGGTACTTTTTAAACAGGAATACGTGTTCCCAGCTATTTTATATACAGAGACCTTAATTATGTAGCTAATGTAAATCTTTAAGTGTTGCTATGCAAATAGATGTTGATATAACAGGATCACTTGTGTACTTCGAGTATGCTCTGTTTGCAACCTTTGTCGCTAGCACAGGACAGATTATAGTTCTGTTTCTCATATTTATTTCCATGGGTCTCCTCAACATGTCTGGCCAGTTTCGAGCCTACTTCATCTCACCAGGAAGCCAAAAGACTTTGAATAAGGAAGTCTTCTTCAGAAACAAAGAATAACATTCAGCTAAAGTGCTAATTCATAAAGACAGACTGACTCAGCTGGAAAATCTTTGCTAATTTTTAGAATTCTTTCACAATGCACTTAGCTCTCAAAGATATTCACAGATGATATTTTATTCACATCTATACCACCCACATTTCTGCAGACATAGCAACATTAACTCCACGTCAGAACATTCAATATGACATATTTTGCTAAACTTTAGAAGCTGGTACATCAAAGTTGCACATGGTTAGGTAGTGTCAGCCATAACTTGACATGCAGCAGTAGTCAGTCCAAGAAATACTGTGTTTTCATTAACCAATTAACTAGAACTCTCTCAAACTACTAGAAGATGGAGAAATTAGTGTGGCACAGAGACACTGAACACCTGTAACCACTCCTTCCTCTCCAGCAACTTTTACCATGGTTTGGTGACACTCTGGACTCCTCAGACAAAAGAAAAAAAAACCACACACCAAAACACCCAAAAAAGACAACCAAAAAAAAAAAAAAAAGGCACCAAAAAAACCCACCAAAAAAAACCAAAAAAAACCAAAAACCAAACACTTCAAAATTCAGTAGTCTTTAGGCACATGTTAAGAATGACAAGTTTACCTTGGAGAATATTTTAACCCTTCATGAGTAATTGTTGCAAACAAATAAAAATGGAGACAATATCAAGACTGTATATTGCAGTAAAAATTTAGATGGGGGAAAATTACCAAGAGGCTAATACTGCAAGTTGGGCAAGGGGTGTTGATTCCCACCCCCCACCTTCTTCCTATAAAATAAGTTATATAGAATTATAGCAAATATTGAGGGCAAAAGCCTGCTCTGGTCGCTACTGGAGAGATTCAGTTCAACTGAGTTTCATGCAAGATTATGTTCTCCAGAAAGTCAGAAAGCTGCAGGGAAGCTAGCCAGCAAACCCGGGTAGAAGTTTGCATTGGTGACAACCTAATCATATCAAATCGGTTGGGATTTGGGGTTTTTTTGTTTTTGGCTTGGGGTTGGGTTTGGTTTTTTTTGGGGGGGGGGGAGGTTTTGATCAGGTTTTATATCTTGGATTTTGGCTTTAAAAAAACAGTAAAATAAAAAATTAAGTATTCATAAACTTCAACAAGAAGCAAACAAGATCCTTCTCTAGAGACCATCCTACCCTGTCCTCCAGCATATTCTAAAGTACTCCTCTTCCCAGCACTAGCATGAGCCTTTGAAGACGTGATAGAGCTTTGGGGTTTGACATTGCTGAAGAGCTACCAAGAACCCTAAGGTTTCTTGCTCACCTCACATCTATACAGTCCCCACAACAGAAATGTAAAATCATGGTCTAATATTACTAACACTTCTCAGAGGTATCACTTACTGCCTCACTGTTTCATTATTCAAATCTTTATGATCCTGCTGTACACCTCTTACGCAAAAATTATCACTATTAAGGAGCTGCTTTCAGACTCCCAATACACATTAATTTTTGAAGGCTTTATATTAGGAGCTTCAGTGCACAGCCCGATCCATATTACTCACCAAAGCAGTTCCAAAGGGTTCCTAGCCCAAGTCAAGTGAGTGGGTGAGAAAGTGCCTGTTATTTTTTCTTTACAGAACAAAATTTAGGCTGATTTGGTAGGGCTAGGCTTTGAACTAATAGAAATCTGAAGAACAGGGTCTGAGTTTTACTATTTTCTGCTCCAAAGATCTCCTCAGCTGAGCAGAGAGTATTCAAGGATGGAGACGCATCGATTGAGAATTCAAGAGAATTTAATTTTCAGAAGATAGATGACTTGTGTGTCATGTGCCCTCTCCCCCGCCTTTTTTTTTTCTTGCAAAATCAGCTTACTTTGAAGGCCAATGCAAATATACTAAATGTATGTTCATGTATTTGTCCTACTTCTGCAACCTATTTTAAGCATTAAGCAATTCTAAACAGTCTGTGATTCATCTCAGATTATTAAGGAGACTGAGCTGGAAATAAAAGAATGGTCTCTAACATCTGATTTATTTTTTATAACTGTTTTACATGTGTAATAACAAATAGTTATTATTCTATGGCAATTCTCAAAAGAATTATGCAGGGTTTAGTATTTACCAAGATCTATGCAAATTCACACAATTTAAATGCAGTTTGATGATTAAGACAGGATTTTCAATTTATTTCCCCAAGGCTGTGAGTATCCTTTCTATGAATTATCAGGACTACTTGGTACTGTTTTTTAGATTACCACTTTTTGCAAAATAAAACACTTCAAGTACCCGCAATGGCATTCGCGTCCTACCTGCACTTTTACATCTCTCTAAACAATTGGCTTTAGCTGTAGTCTAACCACCTTTCCCCCCCCCCCCCAACTTATTCTTCATATTCTGTTTAATATCTTTATCAGTGATCTGAGCAAGGGGAATTGAGTGAGCCCTCATTAAGTTTGCAGATGACAGCAAGTTGGGTGGGAGTGTGGATCTGCTGGAGGGTAGGAAAGCTCTACAGAGCGATCTGGACAGGCTGAATCAATGGGCTGTGGCCAGTGGTATGAGGGTCAAACAAGGCAAAGTGCTGAGTCCTGCACTTGGGTCACAACAACTCCATGCAACCCCACAGGCTTGGGGAAGAGTGGCTGGAAAGCCCCCTGGAAGAAAGGGACCTTGACCTTAGGGTGCTGATTGACAGACATCCAAGTATAAGCAGGCAGTGTGTCCAGGTGGCCAAGGTGTCCAATAGCATCATAGCTTGTATCAGAAATAAGGTGGCCAGCAGGATTTGGGCAGCGATTGTCCCCCTGTACTTGGCACTGGTGAAGCCACACCTTGAATACTGTGTTTTGGTGCTCTCACTACAAGGCAGACATTGAGGTGCTGGAATGTGCCCAGAGAAGGACAATGAAGCTGATAAAGGGCCTGAAGAACAAGTCTTACAAGGAGCAGCTGAGCAAACTGGGATTGTTTAGCCTGGAGAAACAGAGGTTCAGGGGGGACTTTACTGCTCTCTACAACTACCTGAAAGAAGGTTGTAGCAAGGTGGGGACCAGTCTATTCTCCTAAGTAACAAGCAACAGAACAAGAGTAAATGGCCTCAAGTTGCACCAGGGGATGTTTAGATTGGGTATTAGGAAACAATTTCACCAAAAGGGTTGGCAGGCACAGGCTACCCAGAGAAGTAGTGGAGTCACCATCCCTGGAGGTATGGCACCTAGGTATATGGCTTAGTGGTGAAGTTGGCAGTATAAAGTTAAAGGTTGGACTCGATATTAAAGATCTTTTCCAACCTAAACAATTCTATGATTCTATACAAATGAAGGTGAAAAAAACAGAAATGAGAGTACCCACAAAACCACAGTGGTCAATTTGCCAAGTCTGATAAACATAGTGCCTGCATCTAAAATATGTGCCTCATTGCTTTGTGCCTCTGCATCAATTAACATTTGACTTTTTACAACCTCACTTATTACCAGTTTTCATTGCTTTGAAACTAGCAAATGTTAGCTTTTCAAGTCTGTAAGTTTATGATTACTTATAACCATTGCAATTTCAGTTGAATGTAAGGAGATAAACATAAACACAGCACAAGTGCAGTGCTCCTACAGTACTGGTAAAATGAAAAGAAATTCCAAGTAAAGACTGTATGATCCTATTAGTTTTCTAATACATATATTTGATGGCAAACCAAATGAAAAGCAGCTGCAGAAACACACTGTCTTTATCAGTTTAAACATTATCTGTGTCTTTAGAGGAAAAATGGATTATCTCACTTTCTTATTTTATCTGTTCCTATTTACACTGTAACAGATCAAAGTAGCAGCTAATTAAATTTCAAAACAATTTCAAAGAATTGCAATACATATTTACACTGCCCACCAGTCTATGACTGTTCTGTGAGATTTTGACACCAGATCTGTGGAAATGAGCCAGTGACACCACCATGGTTTTATCAGAATTAAGAAAGGATATTAAGGACTTGTAAAACTGAATAAAGATAACTCCTCTCCTGTGAGGGTATGACCTAACCCCTGTTTGCAGCATGAAGGAAGTGTGAACACAGATGGTGTCTTTTAGTTGTCCACCTCAACATTTTTTCTCTCTAGGTTTCTTGAAGCGCTGCTCTCAGTAGATTCACAACCTACCTAAGAGACACTTTCTCGCAGTGACAGAAATGCGTACAACAGGCCAGAGTTATGAGCATCTCAGTAGATAAATTGCTTTATTCCAACAGGGTGATTAAATGAAAAAAGAAATCCCATATTCCTACTATACTAAATAAGAGTTTTCAGGTGAGAAGAACCAGCATGGCAGAGCTGTATATCTCCCACATACTCACAAAAGGTCAAAAAGAACTGGCTATAAACAGTCCCTGTTTTCTCAGCTCAGTACCTTAAAGCACCCATTCTTGAAAAACAGTAAGATCCTCTATAAGGGACTGGAGTAAATGCACTCATTTACATCCATATTTTGAGTCTTCAGAACAAACCACTGGTGGTCAAAAAACAGGTTTGTGAGCTGAATCTGGCTTCGGATGCTCCAAGCCACTGTACTTCCTTCCACCTTGCATTGCAGCCAGGAAAAACAACCAGGTGAGGCCCTGCAATGAAGCAAGGGAAATCACACATGCCATGGAAAATAGGAGACAACTACAGGTCACAGCCTAATACATATGTTTTCTGGGCACAAACACCCAAAATATGCTCTTAACTGCTGTCCACATCCTTCTGCCCAGCCAGAACATGGTATGGGAGAGTCTAGAGATGAACTGCAGAGGCAAAGTGTGCCAGGGAAAAAACACCTATTTACATGCAGTTCAGCTACTAAGTATTTTCTTTAGGTAGTTAGAAAGCCCTGCTTATGGAGAACTGATAATTTCTCATAAACAGTAGCTTTGTAAAAGGAATGAGCACCCTTACAATTCTTTGATTCCTTTGATGCTATGGAAAGCCCACCTGCACCCATCTTTCCTTTGCCTTTTGATGTCTTAGCAGCCTCTACTGACAAGTTAAGTTTTTCCATAGTGGACAAAGCAGAAAGAGTAAGAGATTCCACCTCCATCCTCTTCCTACGGATTTGCTTGATAACTTACATCAATTGAGAGAACATACAAATCTCTAGTTAGCTGTTCTAATGAAGTAAAGTGATCTCAGTTAAGCAGCTGGTTCTGAACTATGGGTAACCTTTTGCTCCCCAGAATGGGTGTGCCAAGTTTACCCCTGGGGAGCTCACTGCAAGTTGGCTGCCAGCAGCAACATGCAAGAGATCGCTTAGGAGATGACCAAGTCCCAAGGGACATCCTCACCCATGGAACAATGTTCCTGGAGAGTTGATTGCCAATTAAAAAATTCATTTCATCTTCAAAAACTATATCTGAATAAACAAGACCTCTCTACTCTTTCTTCAGGGCACTTTGCTCTTCTTGGTCTGTCTGGAGGTGTCCCCTAAGATTTCCATGAAAATAAATATGACAAAGAAATTTAAACACATTAACAACTTGAAATTCAGTGAGATAGAGATACTCAAAGATGCCCACATTAAATTACAAGAGCACTATAGTGCTCCTGAATCATCTTTCCTTTCCAGCTGCAGTCTAAATTAATTGAAATATCTGTTTTAAAGACAGCTACAGGAAGAAAGGAAAAGAAGAATGCTTTGATCTATAAAAACATTGAAAGAAACATGTTATAGTGTCAGAAGGAAGAACGAGAGGAAGGATACCTAGAAGAACTAAGGATAAATCAAGCATAATACAGTATTAAAAAAAGAATTAAATGTTAGAAAATCGGTGAAGGAAAGCCTCAAGAATAACTTTGTGTAATTCCTTTTAATCTTAGA
Source organism: Strigops habroptila (assembly GCF_004027225.2). Classification (NCBI taxonomy): domain Eukaryota; kingdom Metazoa; phylum Chordata; class Aves; order Psittaciformes; family Psittacidae; genus Strigops; species Strigops habroptila. The sequence goes on along the minus strand of NC_044284.2, from coordinate 27,252,215 downwards.
AAGTTTCAACACCTACATGATAAAACCTGCAGCATCAAAACAGCCACCAGGACAAAAATAAACAAACTCCCATGTTCAAAACATATCGCAGGCTGGTTGTGCCAGGCAGAGTTTATCACACTCTGTTTTCTCATGAAACATGTACATTTTCAGCAATTAAAGCTTGGTCAACTCCAGGAAAGCATTCAGCCCCTCTTTTTAACAAAATATAACCCTTGTCTGTATTCACTCCAAATACAGACATTTTGCAAGTTAAACAAATAAAGAAAACCACATATAGCCCTCTGGACAAGAAATATTTCTATGAATAGAATTTCCCATTATTTACAATTGCTTTTTCTCAATGCAATGGCATCAGCTCTTATATATAGTGATGTTTTCGCCAGGGAGAATTAGGTCCTATTCATCCATGAAAATCCCAGCATTTTCATGAAAATGGATTCATCTAAACACACTTTAATGCAAATCACTTATGAAGCATCCAGCAAGATGTAAAGCTCAGAAGCACTACTATTCTTTTTAGCTTCAAATGCTGGAAAAAATGATATTGCAGCAAAAGCCATAATATTATAAAAACTGACTTCAAGAAAATAGACTTCTAGCAGAGGCATGTAACAAACTATTCCAAAAGGATCATTCTTTAATTTTTCAGAAATGAAATTAATAGATCAGCCATACCAACAACTAAGATATGTCCACAACTCTAACCCAATAATCCACAGAAGTCAAGTCAAAGTTTTCAAGGACAGAAGATCTCATCCTTTTTGTCTGATGACCAAAATCCCACACAAATCCAGTAAGACCACTTGGCTGGCAAGGCACAAGACAAAAGAAAACACTCACCACGATGTAAGAGTTCTATAAACCAGGAATAAATATGTCAGTGTTTTTCTCTTCATCTACCTTTGTACTGATTTACTGATGTTGCTTGAATGTAGCCCAAGCACAAAATCAGCCTCTGTCTAGTCTCATGGGCAAGGAAGCAAAATGAAGTGACCCCCAGAGCTCTCATAGATGCTGGGCTGGCTTGGGAGAAGCAAAGAAATCTCTCAGAATTCTTGAACACAAATACACTGCTTGTCCCCAGACTGTTGTATGCTAAAGGATACCAGGTTACTACATATTCTTAACTGGGTAGAATCCCTTGTGCCTCCTGGGGTGGAGGAGGAGAAGGAGGGAGAGGTATGCTTTCTCATTTCTCTGCATTGCCAGATATGTCTGGGTGTACAGCACACATATGCCAGCAGAGCATTTGCAAAGCTTGGTAGCAGCTCCTAGACCAGAAAATAGACTAATTTGCAAATAGTTAACTGAAAGTCACAAAAAGCTTTCCTACCTTCTACTCTACAAAGAAAACCCTTCAGTCTGCCCCTGCAACATAAGACATCACGATGCGCTCTTACCTCAGCTCTATCAGAGCTAAGGACAGGAATTTGTATCAGCCCTCATTTTGGGAGGGAACATTTGTCTAAATAGGATAAGTGACAGAAGAATGAGACACAATCCATTGGTTGGGCAGCCTGGAGCCAGAGCAGGTGAGGAGAGATGAGCCTCAGGCAAGATCTTGGCAGCAGAAAAATGTATTTGTCTTTAGTTTACAGTTTAATTGCAACAGTTCCTGTAAAAGCACAAGCGTAACAGTAGGAAAAGCAGGAGCCTTTTTTCACCAGAAAAAAAACAAAATGCTGGTTGGGAAAAATTGATTATTAAAAAAACTCCACATTTACACAACAGTTTCATGACTAATACACACTTGATTTAATACGGTCTATACCTCAATTCATTAAACAATATCCCTCTAAACAATAAATTATATTTAGCTGACCTGTTAGGCTCTGTTGTTTGAATTACACATCCAACCAACCAGATTTGGTTTGTAGATGAATTCCCATGCCAGGCAGATGTATCAGCTGTTGGAAGTATGAAGCTCTTCAACATAGCTATTCCCATTATTAAAATTCTCCTTAAGGAAATAATAGACCAAACAAAAGGCTTAGCTGAGGATGCTTAAAAGTTCCTGCATATGCTGTTGGAGCTATTAAAAGGTGCATTAAACAGCTTCAAATAGGAATGCACCCATCTGTTTTACACTGTCTTGTAGACAGTCTAATTAAGCATTCTAGGCAGGGTACAGTTCCCCAGTGGGGTCTGAACTCCGTTTAGAGTTTTCTCAAAGTCTTTGAGTCTTTGATTGATGTCCCAGTTACTTTGTGACCATTCAAAGGATTCTTCTGCTTTCCATTATCTTATGCAACAGCACTTCAGGCTTGATCACAAAGAGGAAGTAGAAAAAACTTTATTAGTATTACCTATTCCTTAACAGAAAACAAGTCTGAATTTCTACACACAAATCCCAAATAAGAATAACAGTTAATCATATGCAGATCTTTAAATGGGTTTATAGCAAATAAATTCAAGGAAAAAATTGTGCATTTATTAAGCTCCTGGTCTTTGTTTAAAGATTTGATCCACAAATCCTGAACAAATAAAAATAACTAATTCTCCTGAATATGCCCTCTAAAATTTAATGGTTTTTTAATATACTTAAAAATATACACCCTCTACAGTTTAAACCCAGACAAGTAAACACTTAAACTAGATCCCGAATTACCTCTCAAGTACAAGCACCATCACACTCAATGCACCAGAAGTCACCTTACCTCTAGTATGAAATCTGTGGAGATGTATGCACTTATGCAAAAAATGGCATTTGTCACAGTCCCTACATGTATTTCATAATTTCAACTTGGTCCACACTACACTGACTTTTTTATGCCAATGAGGTCTATACCATGTGTTTCAGCTAAATGTGAATCATTTAAACAAATCTGCATGAAGAAAGTAAAACTCAATCTTTTGAAAATCAACAGGAGCACAAAGGTATTTTTCTTCCTGACTCGGTGTTAAAATATATAAGAGCAAATACATTTTAATTCTTTCGGGAGAAATCTGCAAAGGTTTCCAGCACTGCCCTCATCCTTCCCGCTGAAGTTTTCTGGTAGGCTTATGCTGGCTTAAGAGGCTCAGAGCTGCAATTCCCTATGGGCAGGCACCAGGGTGTAAAGATCCCACACTGGTGTAATCTTGGCAATTTTTACAAGGTGTTTATTAGAACTACAGGCATCATAGGTAGGTGGTCTGGTTCTAATTAAACCAATTTACAACAAAAATTCATCTTTTTATTTACAACTGTTCCACACCAGACAAGTTCTCCAGAAGGATCAACTGAGAAACCATGGTTGAGATGCCAAGAAAGCTTACATAAACACTAATTTTTTTTATATCTGAAATAACATGAACAAACCCCAGCTTCAGAGCTTTCACAGAGTTAATATTTCCAGTACAGACATAAATATAAAACCAATATTTTCCTCATGAAGATTTTGAAATGACTGTGTTTAAATGTCAAACAGCACAACAGTCTTTTCATGGACTAGATGTTGCCAAATATCAACTTATCCTCAAATAAAATGTGGCTTTCTGCAACTGCAGAAATATTCTCAGCCAAGCCAGAAAGGTTTTCTGCTGATCAGAATGTGTTTTCATTCTGCCTTGTCCATCAAAATAACAAGTTTTACAGAAAATACTCTTTCCCTTTTACCTGCTGGGGAGTAGAGAGCAGCAACCAGGATGAGGACCAGGCTCTCCAGTTCAAGCTGTTCACTCCCTGTTACCAGACAACCAAACCCCCAAACACCCAAGAACAGGTCTTAAAAGTAGTATTTATTTTACATTTTCAGTAATTCTTCTTGTAAATTATCTATTGTCCGTCAAAAAACATCTTTCTGCTTCACATGCAGAACAGAACATTAGGAAATTCCACTAAAATTAAAGTCACATCACTTCACTTAGATGCCTAGTAAAGCAATTGACCTCCAGAAGGAAACTCTTATTCCCATCTCAGAGGAGAGTAGCAGCTGAAACCACGCTCCACAGAAAAACGAAAATCACCATTTCATGAGACTAAATCACGTAATGAGAAAAAAGATATTTTCCATTATTAGCTGCTATATAAATAATGTACATTTCTCACATCTCTCTGCATGTTCTGAAATATTATTTTTGTCAGAAGTATAATTGAAATGACTTTTCCTGACACTTGAGCTTCATTAAATATGAACTCATAGCTTTTACTTAAGGATATCTAAAAGTATTACACACTTTGCATGCTATCGTTAGGCATCTGGAAACACATTACTATTACAGACAAAGATGGCGGTGAGCTATAGAGACATGAACAACAAAGGAATGTCATCCTATCCAGCCAGATAGTTACAGATAACAATTATTTCACAATAGTTGACCTAAATTAAAGACAAAGGATTAAAGGGTCATTACTCTGCGTATTGGTATTCTCTAATTTCTCCCCCCCCCGTGAACCAGTTCTGAAATACTGACTTTGTAAAGACAACATTATCACTTTTCAAACTAGATTGTTTTTGAACCCACATAAATAAAGCAGAGAATAGAGTCACAGATATCCCCAAGCAAATACCAATTATTTCTCTGAAATGCAAAGCAGGACCATGGTTATTGTAAATATTCAGAGACAGGCATCCAAGCCACATTTCACACATTATAAACCAAGATAGAAGATTAATATGTATAGCTACCAAGATTCATGACATTTTTGTGAGACTCACAATGTAAATTGTAGAGCTAGTTTACATACCATGAAGCATAGGCACACAGGCAGCACACTCTGCCTCTGGAAACAGAACAAGCTAAGCATAGAGCTATATGAGGGTGCCCACAGGTGCCCATGGTGAGCCTGAGCTTGGGAAAAAGAGAGGTGAAGTACCTTGGCTTGAAGCAGTACCTTGGATTGGCCCACCAACTTCAGTAGAAACATTAAAAAGAAACAAGTAAACAACAAACAACTTATTGCTATACTATTCACTTGTGTGTGGAAGCAAGCCTGCAATACAAAACTGAGACCCCAACACCCAGGTGGCACAGGACATCTGACAGAAAGCAGCAGGTTTGCTTGCACAGCATGGAAGTGGTCCATTACCATGCCATTGTCATCAGAACATAGCCAGCAGCTCCAGGTGGGAGGAGGAGACAAGAAATAATTTCCACTCACTGGTTCATTGTAAGAAAGTTCAACAGAAGACGCTCTGTTCCCTAATCTGCTAAATAGCTGAAGGATCAAAGGGCCCCATCAAGCACCTTCTGAATTGCATCAGAGCAATTTTTTTATTAAACAAGCTGGATCTAATTTCAGCAAGAGGGTTGTGTTAAACTGAGTAAAGGAAAAACAAGAGGCTCCCTCCCGTCACTAGACTTTGATCAGGCAAGTGGCCAAGGAGGAGGAAATAACAGTAGCAGAGCTCAGATTAATTCCTCTTTGAACAGCAGATGATATTTTGCTATCAGATGTCTAGGTGAAGGTACAGTCATGGTAAAAGACCATGGAAACACTGATCGAGTTAATGGCTTAACATTTCAGTGAAAAAGGATTACCTTTTTGTGATAGCAAAAGGCAGCAAGAGAGGTAAGTTTGGGTTAAAAAACACATATATTGCATTTGAGATTTTAAACACCCCGTGTTTATAAGCATTTGATTCATTTGGTGCAGAATGTGTTCAGAGGGCCTGTTGCACACTTTAAATGTAACATGAATTTTGGACATCCTCCTCACAAGTTTCATTATGCAGGCTCAAGCCTACTCTCAAGGTCATTATTTAAATGTATGAAACTGTATTGGAAATCTACGTAAGGACATTTAAAGTAATACAAGAATAGTCCACCTCTGTCCCAGAAGATTAAGTTATTCATCTAGATTACAAAAATCATGAAGAATAGAGAATGATAATCATAAGATCACAGGAATGCAAGATTTTAATTATTTATGTTTAAATAAATTGTACTGGCAGAAGTTTTCAAGGGAGTTTAAAGGAACTGGCTTCAAAGTTGCTTTAAAATTCAGGATCTTTTGAAAGTCTACCCATCATTAGTACCAGTAACTCCTGCTGGCCAGAAACAGTCTGGAAATAAATATGCAGCATGTCAAGAACCAAAGAGAAAAAAAATCAGATGAATACCTGCTTCCCATGTATGCTTCCGGCCTCCTACCCAGGAAGGAGCTCAACTTCAAGGTTAATTACTAGCCAGAAGACCATCTTCCCTGTTTGATGCAAAGTGCACATACTGTCCTTGGCAGCCATGAAGAGTGAGTGTACCACCAGAAGAGAGCAAGTGCAGGCTGTACCCACCTCCTCTGCCCTCACAGCTCCTCTGAAATGTTATCATTTGAGACCTCCATGCTTTTTGACTCTTCTACCCTTCCTGCATATGAGAATAGATTTTGGTAAATCTTCAGCGGGAGGGAGGACGTACGACACGACACCAAAACACACATACCAAAATCCACCAGAAAAAAAACCTTGCTTTTTCAGTGGTTGTTTTGATGCACAACAACCACCCCAAGAACACTGATCCCTAATGGTCAGCTACAGAGGGAACAGAAGGTCCTCAGTCAAGATCTTGTTTGGTGCTTTTACCAAGATTTCAGTGGGTTTTGTTGGTTTGTCTGTCGCAATTAACTGTTGACTCATTTTGGTTTTAGACTGTAAAGCAAAAGACATTCTGTAAGGGTGTTGATTATGCCATCAAAGATTAAAGGAAAAAAGAAATTAAAAAAAAAAAAAAGAAAATCACTACCCTCATGAACTTGGAGGTCACCCACCACAAGACCTGCTTGCTGTAACACATTAAGCACAGATGTATAGCTGAGACCTTTCTAAATCTGTGTACCACAGAAATACATCATGAAAACACAGCATTTGGCCTCTTATTCGTAACTACAGTTTCTTCCAAAATTATAGTGACTTTAGCAAGAAGTATTAATATGAAAAAAAGGCAACCTGCCCTCGTTTTAAAGTCAGGATCAAAACAGTCACATCATTCCAGGCTACTGTCTGACTTCCGCGATCAACTCTAGCTCAGCCACAAAAGGCAAGGTACCACCAGAAAACAGAACAATTGAGAGAGTATTAATAATCCAGCCACATCTTCTTGGTCATGAATCAATTACAACATTTACATAAATTAAAACATACAGTAACTGTTGAATACAAGATGTCTGCAAATCATTACTCTGCTGCAAAAATAGGACACAATATTGCACAACAGAAGGGCATCTTAAATCCCTTGGCAACACTTCCTGATCCTGTCCTTGAACCAAATGAGCACCCCAGATAGCCATGCAACATTATACATGTGTCCATATGAACACATATCCTTTGCCAAACCAAAAGTGAACCTCTACAAAAAGCAAACATTTTCTGTTGCTGCAAAGAGTCAAGAGTCAACAGACCTTTGCTCATATCCACGCAGTGACCTGTCAATCTAAAGGCTGATATTTGCTTTCCTTCTAGGAACAGTTTGACAGATTATTTCCCCATGAACACAATGAAACTGCATCCCCCCCATGAAACAGCATCAGATAAGCATAGTGATTCAATTCTGGAGTTTGCAGCAGCACAGACTCCATCATGTCCCTCTTACAGGAAAAAGAACCCAGCATAATCACTTCGGCAAAAAACACCGCACACACCCTTAATTACAGGCAAAAGCCACTTTCAACACAAAAAAAAAAAAAAAAAACACCACACACCACACACACACACAAAAAAAACCTCATGATGCCTTTAAATGACAGGGGCAGAATCAGCTGTCTGCAGCAAACAAGATCACAATACCTGTTTGCTTTGCTAAGCCCACACCTGTACCCCATCATGCTGGGCAAGGGAAGCTCTTGCCTACACACAGGGCAGAGACTCACTCTGCTTGCATGACACCAGCTTGCATTAGGGAAGGTTCACAGCTCCACCACAGCTCCAATCCTAGCCAACCTAGACCTCAAGCTTTTGAGTGCTGCCAGGTGGCAACGTTGCAGGAGGACCCCAGCAGTTGCACACACAGCAAGGCTGTGTCTAGCTAGGATGGTTTATTATCCCAAGCCATAGGAAAGCAGGTAGCTTGCTGCTACTCCAAGAGAGCTCTCACACATTTTTGTCTATAGAGACATCAAGTAAAGTTAAAATCAATTCAGATAAGTTTGGCCACAAACACTTCCATAAATTAGATCATAAAGCATCTCTCCATAACATACTATACATACATTTCTCATTTTGAGATTATTCAACATTGAAAAAAGAGAGGTGGTTTTGACTTAAAAAAAAAAAAAAAAAAAAAAAAGGGTTATACCAATCTGGTATTCAGAGCCAGTCCTAGCAGTAACCCCAACCTAACTGGCATGTGACAGAAGATAGAGAGTCAGCAAGTAGCAGTGAAAGCCTGAAGGTCAAGGCAGACTTCAGAGGGAGATGACCAGAAGACAGGTTCCCAGACACACAACAGGGAAAGTGCTTTTAACATGAGGTAAAAAACAAAAGCAACATAAACCACAGAAGAAAATCCTCCCTAAAAAAGGGAATATAAAAGGAGGAAGTCTAAATGAGAAAGAGCATATCCTAAAGACCATTGAGAAAGTGCTGTGAAGTGCCTGCCCACTTAAAGCACTGCCACAGGGGAGGTCTGGGAGAAGATGCTGATAGTACTCTGTATCTGGAAAGGTCAGTCTGCTCTGCTAGGCATCTCCAGTACAAAAATCATCTCCACTAAGTGACAGCAACTTTCTTGGCAGGGCCTTTTATCCTGATCTGATCCTTGCTACCCTTGATGCCCTAAGGGGGATAGATCTACCTAGATGAAGTTTTATCTCCTCATTTAGGGTCAGACTGTCCAGTTCTCAGACTGAGCCTGTCACATGGGGGACATTCTCAGAGGCAGGTCACATGTAGCAGCTACATGCAGCTGATCATCCTTCTCCAACATTTAAACCCCCACACTTGACATTAGGTAGTAGGTTAAGTTTACTGCATGTGTAAGTCACTGCAGCCCAGTTCCTGAGCCCTCAGATTTTTTTGTCTGCTTATCTCAAGTACTGCTTTGAAGTAATTGCTAATTTCAAACTCAACTCAATATTTGGTAAGAAACCAAAAGGAACAACAGATAAGAACAGCCCACTTACACTGCAGATTAAGTTATGTATTACAGTCATTTTTATAAAACTGCTGTAAATATGAATTTTTCTCAGAGTAATGAAATCTGTCAGTATTTTAACAAAAAATTAGCATGTTAATAAATTAACAAACTCAGACACCTGGAGTCTCAATAAAAGAATTATCGAGAAGGCACTTTGCTCAAGAAGTTGATGTCCATGAGTCTAAACTCACTTGGATGGAGACCCAGGACATCTGGAAAGGAGGAATATCATTTTGCTCCTTCCTCACACCCCACAAACCTATCTGTGACCCTTCTCCAGGGTCTACAGAAGGAAACCAGGGACCCCCTCAATGCAAAAACAAGAGGTTTTTTTATGGAGATAAGCCAGTTCCACCTCAAGCAGCTCAGGTCCACTTCAAAACCCTTTTGAGCATGAGCTGAATTTTATTTTTACAAGGAACTGCTACAGCCTCCAAAGGCCCAGCAGACTAGCTACAATACTTTAGATATAGTATTCACTACTGCACCCTGTGTTTCAGGTTCACAGCTGTTTTTCACAAACGGGCAAAAAGATATTCTGTTCTGAACAAGAATGTGTAAAACTGTACCACATTCTAGTTTCCAAGGGCTTGCTCCTGAGAGTGTGCAAAGGGCTTTCAAATTCTCCAGATGCCTTCCATGTCACTGAGTAGCAAGCAATTAAAAAAGATGTTACATCTATTTTTTTAATGTATTTTAAGGATGGAATCTGAGACTAAGCACCCAATGCCCTTCCTGTGTATTTGCAGCTGGAAGGGACCATATCCAGTGTTATTTGCTTTAATGACAGAACAGGCAAGAACAGTAGTGTGTTAAAGGCATGAAGAATTGAGAGTTGGCACTACAATGTTTGGGGATTATTTTTTTTTTATACTTTATATCAGTATCCATGCCTTGTGCCTGTGTGCATAAAGTGCATTTATGAGAATTAGATGAGTTTCCATCTGGGATGTCTGTCGACTTGATTTAAGAGAATAGATTTAATAGCAGTTATCAAACACTTTTTCAATACTGCTTTTAATGTAGCATGGACAGAGATTTAAGAGACCTGTTGATAAACTAGACGTAAGAGAAAGAATGGGGTTTCTTTTTCAAACATCTTGTAAACATTGATAGATAAAATAAGAATCTATGAAAACAATAAATCCACCCTTCTGCTAAAACTTGATTAGATGTATTGATTAGATAATAAAACACTACAGTTTGGTTTTATTAGGCTATAAATAATGTGTCCAAAATGAGGAGCATCCTCAAGTTGCAGGAGAAGATGCAGCATCCTCCCCCTCTGAAGTCTTTGTAACCCTGCTCAAGCCTGTGAAATTGGTAAGTAAAATACAAGTCAGACCTCTAGCATACTTAGGGTTTCTAGTGATTAATGGTATTGGAAGAACTCTCACCAGTTACAGCTGGCTTTGGATCATGCCCCAGGCAGATCTCAATGATAAATCCATACTAGTTGTTAAAGCAAGAGGCATTACCCGGATTTCAAATACCTGCAACAAGTTGTCCACAAGAAATCCATGGACTAGGATGTATTTGCAGAATGTATTAAAAGCTAACACTGACTTTCAAATGAGCTCAAGAAAAATTTTATGTTGTTCTCAAACAATTTAAAAGAGAAGTTATATTTACTTCTTCACAGTGATTATACATTCATATCAAGTGGCATTTCGGATACAGATACATTTAGGCTAGAAGATAAAGCAGACACGCACTTATACTGTGAGTACATCTGCATCATCTCAGGAAAAAAATTCCACCTTGGACAGGCCTGAGGCCCACTGAGACTGAATATCCTGCACATGATTTTTCATGAGATAGTGCAAGACACCAAGGGGGGGGGGGTAGATAAAGAGAGAGAGAAAAGCAGAGACTGTGATAAAATCAGAATAGGAGGGAAGTCACCTGCAAGCGACAAGTTGTTTATAGCCCTGCAACCTTGTCTGCTCAATGTTCTTTGGTTAGCATGCAATTATAACAAGTCCAGACACACTTAATGAAAACACTAAAAAATTTTCGCATCAGCAACACCACTGCACAGCAATTGAGGATGGATACATTTCCCTAAACAAGCAGGTTTGAGTCATAGGCACTAATTAGCATTCTAGCAAGAACAAAAACAGGAAACGAGCAGCAAAACTTGGGAGGATAGATCACAGGAATACTGTAAGGACACTAAGTATCTGGTAGAAGTCTCTACAGCAGTTATGCTAACACTTCAAAAATTTGAGATCTTACAGAGGGTGGAAATTTGGCGAAGATGAAACAACACGTGGGGCAAAGTACTAGCAAGAGAAACAAGGAAGGGAAAATTCCAGAAAGAGTAATTAAAAAAAAAGACACTAAATATTCTGGGTTTAGGCTAAGCTAACAAAACAACTGAATTTACCTTGGACTAATCCAGCTGGTTTGATCAATTAGTCTATTGTCTAATAGTAAAGCCCTTTAAGAGAGATTATCCTACTCCATTTAGTTGCTGCTACATTATTTGGTTAAAACAGACCTTCCATTCTTTCCTGCTTTGCCATGTATCATATGATTTGGGGATTGTACAGTCCTCATGAATAAAATATTTAAGATATGCAAAATTAAAGAATCACTTGTAAGTGCTTTGCAATACTGATACCAATTATATTAGATGCTGGAATATTCTGTGACTGGCTCCGAAAACCACCAATAACAACAAAGGAGAGCTCACTGAAGGCTGGTCTACAGCCTGAAGGGACATGAGAACAATACACAGAGCTGTTGCTTCACTACTTTTTTTATTACTTATTAATCGTTTTGAATGGGATAAGCAATCAAAAATTTTATTTGCACATGGCTTTAGCTGGATTTCTAGTAGTCCTACTCAGGAGTATAATGAAGACTAATGGCAGAGAGAATCAATCATTGCTGCATCCTGACACTGACATACTGAGTGGAAGAACTGACCAAATGTAAATCTTCTCTTCAAAAATGTCATCCTTTGCATTTTGTTTCCCCTCAGATTTTTCTGGTATTAAGATCTGACTCTGCTTAAGAGGAAGCAAACGGCATGAAGACACCCCCATTCACAGGAGCTTGAAGGGTTGTCAGTGATGGGAAGTGAAATAATCAGGAAGAGCAGAATAACAACCATGTGGCAAGTTCCTGCTGCAAAGCAATAAAAAGCCCCTGTAATAGAAGACTGGAACCTCAGAAAGAAAAGTGTCAGGTTGAGAAATGCTTTGACAAAGCTAATGCACAAATAAAAGGTAGAATGTTCAGGGAGAGGCAGCAGTGAGAAGGAAAAATAAGAACTATTTATACATAGCAGAGGTTTCAGTAACTGCTCAAATTATGAAGTAGACCAAATAAAGTTTCAGAACAGCTACTGGAATGATAACACACGGCCTGGCAAAATTGGGCTAAAATTAACCTGCTTCAAATACCAGGTACAAATCCTCTTTGTCTTGTTCCAACCTCAATTTCACATCTATAAGTTGCTTCTTTAGAGAAAAAACCACCATACTCCAGAAGAGAAAAATTAGACTGCTCTCACTTCTGTAATGCTCCCTCCAAGAGCAAGAAATTAATTTGTTCATAACTTTGAACTTGGTTGCAATGTCTATGTCACATGGCAGGTAACACAGGCCTGACAGCAGCTCTGAATAAGTAACATAGGACTTGGTACTATACCCTAGTTAAGTCCAGGACAAGATACCTGTGAGTAATATTCCTTACTTCAGACACCTTTCTGTGATCACCAGCATTTGTCAACATCAGCCAAGTACTTCAAAAAGAACAATGAACAGTCTTGCACCAAATTGTTGGATATTTGTACACAGCTTCAATTCAGGATGGACTAAGACAAAGCCAGGTACAAGCTTGCTCAGTTGCCTGCTCATGGCATTGTAAATGTGTCCTCAGAGCTTGGAAGAGACTGGAATTACAGATTTTACTAAGCTTATGTATTGCAGTTAGCAATCCACTCCTAGCACAATCCAGAAATCTGGCATGTCAAAACTTAACATTTTTACACAGCACACACAGCAAATCATCTGCAATGCTCCCTGCAGACAAGCCATATGCTCCTCAGCACTTCATCCAGAGCTGCAAGTAATCAACTCTTTCCCTGCACAGCCCAGCAGCAACAGCTTGGAGAGCTATGACAATCACCGCATCAAGATCTGAAGGGGCTACTTCAGGGTCCCATCAGTTCACTTCCCATATCTCCAAAACCCCTACCCAGCAATAACCTGGAGCATCTGGAGCACTCACAGTAAATGAAGTCTTACCTCCCTGCTTCACAAAGCAAACCTGCACTGAGACCCCCTAGAAAAGTCCTCCTCAAAGGGCATGTTTGACATCCAAAGATAAATCTTATTTTCCTTTTGCATCTCAAGTTCATTCACATTGATAGTAAAAACTCCCACAGGCTTTAGAGATGTCTTTTAACATATTATACATGTGGAGAGGCTCTGAAGAACAATTTGAGCTACACCTGAATGAGACAGCTCAGTTTGGCTGTAAATAGCTCCTTAGAACCTAAGGCATGGAATTGCAGACTTCTGTTCAATTGCATGTTTTGCCACACATGCCCCAGAAGTTAGAGTTGCTCTACAGCTTTCTGCTGGAGGAAAAAAAAAATGCTTTGTTTATTTTGATTAAGAAAGACTTGTGCATATAATGGCATTTCTAGCATTTGCAATTTTGCAAACACTGTAAATCCCCAATGCTTGCCTGCTTTAAGCCTTTTAAATCTCAGGCAGATTTGAAGTTGCTTTAAATCTCATGGAAAGTGATTCACCATAAATCCCAGCACTGCTAGGGTGCATTGAACACATTTTGCCTGGTAAGAACAACTTATGAATGCACAGCTATTGTAATAGGTCCATCACACCGATTCCACTCACATCTGCCATAGACCTTATAGGAGGGGCTGGCTCCAGCAAAATAGTGAAGTATTCCTAAAGCATTATAGAAAGAAACCATAATTTTCTGGAAGTATAGGATTTTTTCCTGCCCCACTAAACTTTTACTGCTTTCAGCAGTGCTGATTTTTTAGGACTGCTTTGGGAGACAGCACTCCAAAGCATCTTTTGCTGTAAAATCCCAGTGATGGAGAATAACTTTTACATCTTTCAAACTGTCCACTGTGAAAGACTTTTTTCATTAGGATGAAAGCGTTTAGGGATTTACAATGTAATATGGAATGATAACCCCACTGAGAGCACACCTGGCCTTGGTTTGGAGCCCAGGAATGATGAAGTACTCCTGGATGGACAAGTTACTCTTTCAGTAGCAGATATTTGTGTTCAAATTAAGCAAGTGCTAGTGGAGAAATCCTGCCACTGTGTAAAGCTCACCAGGATTTTTTTTTCCTCTTGAATTGGGATCTGTAAGAGCCAGCAATGAAGCAATAAAGGGACAGAAAACTAGCTAGCAGATCTCACATGCAAACAGTATTTGCCATATTGCACTTTGGACTTGTGAGGCAGAATTGCTAACAGGTGACAGCAACAGCTTCCACCAGAGCAGAAATACAGCACAGGGACTGCACTGCAGTTCCCCCATCCCTGTGCATTGGCACCTGAAGGTTATTTTATAATTATTTTCTTGGAAAGTTCTTAGAATCAGTTAGGTTGGAAAAGACTTTTAAGATCGCCAAGTCAAACCATTGTCCACTCATTCTGCTCAGGACGCCAGTATCTCAGCACTGATGTGGGGTGGAGAGAGGTTGCATCAGTGGAAAAAGTGGTGTTTAACTCCCTATTTCCCTGCCCTCTAGCTGTAGTTACCAAGCAGGCCGCAACCTGCAGCCCCAAAGCCAGGCAGTGCTGTCCCATTTCTCCCCAGCCCATTAATTTCATACTGCAGTCCTCTTTGATTCTTCAGCTTAAGGAACCAACCAGAATCATACCTAAAGAGACAGCAAGAGGGTATATTTTGAATCTTTTATCATCCAACGAACTGGCAATTAGAGAGAGCAAGCACAAGCACAACCAACACACACCCCCATGCTGATGGGGCCCAGAGTGCAGCCAGGAGCACATGCATGGGTCAGTACATGCCAGAAAAGCCTAGATGAGCACGTGGCACAGACAAGGAGAATATCATCTTTCCCAAGAGCCTGCTGCCCCAGCACACATAGGGCTTGTACAACAGATTATTCTTATATTCAGTGATGAAGGAATATCTGTACCTTTTGCACCAACTTGAAAAATAGTTTCGTGCGTATTTGGCTTTTCAATAAAGAGTAGCAACAAAGTCATCACTATTTTTCCATTAAAACTGTGCACAGAACAGGCCAGGGCATTTTCTTATCCAATATTGCTAAAAAGTATTTCTGTATCCACTACATATTTTCTTAATGCATAAATGACACAAGAGAAAATATTTTCTATCTTCATCAAAGTCCTTCCAGTGGTACTAAGCAATTCCTTTGGCAAATAAATGCTCCACCAGGAGCCCATCCATGGGGGAGCGCACATCTGGAGCGCTAGGTTTGCAGCTGGCACATATACCACAGACTTCAGCTTACCCATATCAGAATGTGTATCTCTCACTCCAGAGTGCTTGGGAAACTCTAAAGTACCCAGGAAATTAATAAGCACATTATTATCTGGAGAAGAAAGCATTGCCTCTTGAATACCTTCATTTGTAAACAAAAGGGGGGCAGAGAGTTGAAATATGAGTGCTGTTTTATGCACTGAATTTATTTCAGATACTGGTGTCTGTGGGTTCACTTTAGATACTGGAGTTGAGATTCCTGTAATTTATAACTTGTTTACTCAGAATAAAACAGAGGTGTGGCTATAACTAACTCTACACCTAGTTTGATGAAGCTGATGGTTTGTTACTTTAAATCATTTTTATTCTAAGTTACTTTTTCACTCAAGTGTTTTATTTTAGTTTTAAAATAACCTTCTAGAGCCCAAGATCTTTTTTGGTTTACTTCTTGTTTACTCTTTTTTGGCCACCAATAGATGCTATAACTCTAATCACATTGCATATGAATTTAGTCTTTTGTTTGGTTGGTTTAGGGATGGTTTTAAGAACCTCTGAAAGAATATATATAGACACTTCAAGTTACTTTCCTTAAAGTGAGTCAATTACAACCAATTGAGTGGAAACATTTACATTAGAGGTAAACACGGATAACAACAATGAATAAGAAATGGGAAGATATATTTGGAAATAGCCAGAAAGTCTGTGGCATGGCTGTTTATAACTATGATTACTGCTTTAACAGCTTGGAGATATTTTCCATTATTGCTATTCAACTGACAGTTAAGTTGTGCTTAATTTCAAATTAAACTATAAAGTCTAAGTCAGGAATAAGAGTCACAATTTGGCACAGCAGAGCCCAAGCCTCAGCGCATCGCAGATGCATACTCCTGCTGCAGCCATTGGGCTGGACCCAGAATAAAATTTCAGCTCCTCTTAAAGGGCAGTGGAGCAAATATCAACGGAGAGGTCTGAAAGTCAATAGTACTCAGCACCCCTGCTTGCATGGAGTTAAGAGAGTAGTTAAAGCAAAGTACAAAAGCTGTATTCAGAAGCCACACATAAAAGCTTATGGCAGAGCGCCTGCTACCTGTGGGTCACCTTTTGTGCAACAATTGAACAAAATCAATGCATTTCGATTATTCGTTACACTGTCTCAAGTGCAGGAAGGTGGGCTAAACTTCTCATTTTGGTGCTGGGGTCACATACACAGTAAGGATGTAAAGCACTACTATATGGGAAGTTATTGGTCCAAGTTACCTTTGACCATTAATATTGCAAATTAAGAGGGAAAACAAGCTACAAACTACCTTCTGAGAGGCAAATACAGAAATAGTTGAGCTGACCCCACACCAACTATCAATGCAGCTGTGCCACCTCCAGCTTGCAAGTAGCCCAGTGGCAGCCAACATTGACGTCCCCAAGTTGCGTTTCATATTTCCATGGGTGTGCCTCAAGCCAGGGAAGGACTCTCTGGAGTCAGTGAGATGGAGCCCACGAGTAACAGAGCAGAAGCTGCACACATGCAGAAGCAAACACATGATCAGCATCTAATATCAATACCATCATCCCCATTAGTCAAACCCACAAACCAAAGACCTAGCTCCCTTCCAAAAAGATATTTAGTCCTCCTGCTAGTGAGCAGTCACCCTTAAATTCAGTATCAAATCTAGCACTAAAAAGGTCTGGGGAGAAAACAGCACTCATAGACAAAGATCGGTGTTCTGTATTATCAAGATGCACAGCAGATTCTTCCAAAGTGTATCACACTTGACCCTTCACTGCAAGCCTGTTTGTCCAGTTTTACAGAGCTTTACCAATGCATTTTGGAAGCATAAATTCCAAGTCTGATATTTATCACTAGCTTTGAAGACAAGTTTGGCATGGGGAGAATTCGTGATTAATCCACTCCTCAGTGATGATCTACCAGTGCAAGAGAGGAAAGTTTTTAAAAGAAGTTTAAGATACCTGAATACTGTATCCTTCTGCACAGTTGTTATACCATAGAATACACGTGACTCATTGGCCACAGCTGGATCTGGAGTGTCCAGCCCATTCATAAATACCATAGCTACAATGTCAGGTCCAAAGGTCTACTGCTATGGCTGTAAACAGCAACATGATCCTGCAACTACATTTATTCCAACTCACTTCACACAGTCAAATAGTATTTCCAAACTATTGTCACTGGAGGAGTATTTTTAAATAAATTCTTCATAAAACCAAAGTTGCAGAGTCCACCAAGCAAGTCTCTTGATCCTCAGCACTTTCATCCAGATTCCTCATCTGGAGTCACCAGCAGGTAAACCTTATGGAACAGCCTTCGATGCTAAATATCACTTAAACTTCGTGAAACTCTGATATTTGGAGGCTCTGAGCTTTCAAACAGCATTTGTTGCACCTTGATACCTTTAGTAACAGCAGTGCAAATAAAGCTACAGCCAATAGAGCCTGTGACTACTTCTCACCTGCTAGAGTCACATGAATAAATCTTATTAAGCTTAAAGGCAAGCTGTTACTGCACTTGTTTGCTAGATTTATTATCCCCAAAACCTAGTGCACTGATGTGAAATGCAGGTATGTGTTGAATAGTTACACTGTACAAACAGCCATCTATTAGTCATATTACAGAACCAATAAGAACATTGATAAGGTGCTCCACTGGGATGTTTAACAAGTGTCAAAGCCTAGATTGAAAGAATTCATCTGTGAGAGTCAATGAAGATATATATCCTCATACCACAGCTAAATTTCATTTATATCACACAGGAAAGCAAAGGATGAAAAAATAGAAAGTGAGGGGTGTCCCTTGCCCTTCTATTATGTTAACCAATTTCCCGTAGATGATGCTACAGGATCCTGATGAAGCTACTATAGCTTCAGAGTTGACCCTGCCGCGGTTGGGTGGTGGACCAAAACCTCCAGGGGTGTCTTCCAACCTAACTCATTTAATAGCTGTGCTTCCAGCCAACCCATGTGTCAGCTCCATCAGATGAACTGCCATTAGACATAAGTCCCTGTCAAAGCATTTGACAAACTGGGTGTGGCAGTCCGGAGGGACATGCCAGGCACCTCCCACCTGAACAGAAAGTCGTCACTTAAAAGCACAGATTTTCTAGGAATAGAGAGCAGAGTTACAGCTCACCCTAAAGTTTCAGTTTTCAAGAATTTCTGTGACAGACACTACCTCTGCCCCCCAGAATCATCTCACCTTTAAAAACCAGTGACTAAATACTGTAAAACAGCCACCTCGGAGATGAAGAAAACTCAGCTGCCTTGTTGAGGTGGTCATACTGTGTTCTGCTACACATGCCTTAAAGCCTTATTCAGCATAAACAATTCTTACATCTGGCTTCAGTCTATTCTACACAAGCTAATTTATTTCCTCAGTGATGTTAAAATCACTTTTGTCTTGTATGCTGACACCATTTATGTTGTGTCTCATAACAAGAGATTTTGGTGGTGTTCCTCATTTGGGTGTCCTAACAAAATCAGAATTTGTTCTTTCATACATATAAACTGTGTGAAAATCAGTTTTAAACCATTTGACTTTAAAGGCTACTTCCATTAAGCTATCCTCAATCAAAACCAAGATATTCATCTGCTCTTACTCCCATCTGCTTTAGTAGATTTCAGAGAATATTAATGTATTAGAGATTTCTAGTAAAAAAAACCCTATTTTAAAATAGCTTAGACCAGTGTGAATGTTAGTGACCATGTTTAAGAAATCATTGTATTGCAGCCCAATGAGAAGTGTGTAGTATAAAAGGTACTTTAGAAAGAATTATTTCATGCTTGTGTGAAGCTTGGTAGTGTAGTTGGAATTAAAACCCCAGTATAGAGCTCTTCAGGGGCCACAGCCCAGTCCAGATCAGATTCTGCATTTCTACAGTGTTTGTAGCAAGCTGTTATTCCTGTGGTCAACATGCACCAGTCAGTTGTGAAACTGTACAAGATATGGAAAGAACACATTACATTTGGGAAATGTGATGAATTTGTATGTTAATAATCGTTT
Organism: Strigops habroptila; assembly: GCF_004027225.2. Classification (NCBI taxonomy): domain Eukaryota; kingdom Metazoa; phylum Chordata; class Aves; order Psittaciformes; family Psittacidae; genus Strigops; species Strigops habroptila. The sequence goes on along the minus strand of NC_044284.2, from coordinate 27,232,675 downwards.
AGTCCAAGAGATTTTCTAAGGTCTAGCTTACAGCAGGAAAAAAATATAGAAGAAGGTTGCACAGCTATTCAAGCGAACAGACAAGTGGTGTCCATGGCACAAGAGCAGGAGGAGACGCAGGCTAGCACTCAGCTCTGGGGTTTGAGAAGCACCTGCCAGTGCTGAGTGTCAGACTTTATCACTGGACATTGGCATCTTTAAATATAAGGCATCTTCAGGTGTCAGGAACAGATGCTACATGAGCTACAAGCAGACAGAAAAGCCAAAACAAATGTTTTCCAAGCACACATGGGGGTTGAGGAAGGGAGGACAGGAACTAGTACTACTCTTTCCCCACCCCTGAGCCTCACAGCATAAAAACAGCTTATTGATTAACCTCACACCTGCCAAAACCAGTATGCCTCTGCCCAGCTACACCAGGGGAAATATCTCATTTTCACAAGGTATTTAGTAAATCGGAAAGCTCCAAGGCAGGGCTTTTAAGGGAGGCTTATGTCATCCTTCACAGTGGAGGCAGTAGTTAAGGACACAAGACTACAGCAGATTCAAATCCCGGCTCATTCAAAAATTAGAACAGATATTCCAAAGTAAGATAAAAAGCATGAAATTAGAGAGCTAATATATCCATCAAATTAATCACTTACAGTGCTTGCAAGCTCTTCCTGAAGAACGGAAGGCACAACTGTTTCATAGTGCTGACGCTGTGTTGCAAACAAGATCTTTACTGGTTTACTTGTATTTTCTCAGCTGTCAATCACCAGATCAGGCACGACTGCCATTCAGTTATTGGTTTTCATTCTTCATTTAATAACTTCTTCAATAACTTCTGCTGATATTGCTGTTTCCAGTCACATTGCTCAGAAGACCCCTGTCCAGTCCAAGCACTTGGCTGCTGTATTCGTGTGCCCTTGCTACTCGCAGCATCTGTTTCTTCAGCTGACTGAGAAAGCCAAGACTCCAAACCTTCTTGCACCAACACGACAAAATACTAGTGGAGTCCTTCAGTCCACAAAGCACAAAAGTTTAATTCTGACATTCCCTTGACTTATTAGACAAAGAATTAAGCAAGGGGAAATATACTACTTCTTTTTTTTTTAACACATAACCTTGCACAATCTCCAGTGCTTTGAGCATGCATTAGCTATGAAACAGAGACACCCAGTAACAACTCCTTAGCGCCATACAAGTGTATTTGAGGGCATGCAGAACACAGCCTCAGACATGGTTTCATTTGTTTGGTAACCATAACCTTGTTCTTCAAAATAACTCCTACATCACCCCTCTTCTCCTTGCTTTTCCATCTGAAATGAGTTCCAGAGCTAATGAGGCACCTGGGAAGTATCAGCTCCTTCAAAGAAACTGAGAACATCTTTTCCTCTTTCTCCAGACAGTAAAAGTGAAAACATAAACATCTCTCACATTGAAAGCCCACTGGATTTATTTATGCTTCAGGCTCCAGAAAGGCTAACTTTTTTTTTTTTTTTAAAGACCACATCTAATTACATACCAGTAATTTGCCATCCAAAAATCAGTTGCAGGTGAAGATAACAGCATTTGGATGTCAAATTAATCAACAAGCCTCACAAATCAAGGAGGTATCTAAGTGCTGTACATTGCACTTACAGCTTCTCTGCCTCCTAAATTTGCACACGCAGAGACACTAAAAATGGGGATGTTTAGGTTTTGTTTCATTTTTAACACAGGCCTTATAACAAAAGAAAACCCAAAACAGAGTCCTCCATGTGGTCACACACTTAAGACTCTGGACTGCAATAGTTGCAAAGTAATGCACATATTATGCACGGAGGTTAGCGCTCCAGCTCTCTGCATCTGAGCTCTCACCATAGACATATATGCTGTGTGGTAAAAATTCATTCAAAATTAAAAACAAAGCTAAGTTCAGGGATTTGATCAATATTTACAAGTTCTCAGCACAATCCCTCTTAAAGATATCTGCACACTTTTGCAGGTCATATATAGGTCTTCGGGGTGACATGATGGCTCCCAAACAGGAAGGCTGAGTGAGGAAGAAGCAGGCAAAGGCTGATATCAGCAGAGGCATCAGGAAGTCCCATTCTTCATGAATAATATTTAGCCACTGATAAGCATGAGCCATCCCACTCATGGACCCAAGCCTGGCCTTTCATGCAGTTTCTAGGGCATAAAGTTATGAATTGACCCTCTAAGTGGATGTGACATGCAGGCAATGCCCCACCACTGTGACAGCCTCAAACCCAGTGCTCTCCAGCCTAGCTGAAACATCAGCTAACAGCAAAGAGGACACAGTGAGCCTGAAAATGGTGGACAAAGCAGCATGCTGTGCCTATAGGAAGCCTATACACAGGTTGATAACCAGATGAGTGCATACACTGCACCTAATTACACTGGAGACCAGAACCAATCATGCAGCCCCATCACCAGCATGAAGCCCCTCTCTGCAACCACGCCACAGCACCAAGGTCAGAACCGAAGATAGGCTCGACACAGCAGCAGTTGTCTTGATTTTTCAGGGGACTTGTAAGCCAGACCAGAATTCCCTCTGCTTTGCTGGCCCGTTCGTAGCACCACATTGCCATCTGCTGTTCCTTGCCTTCCCCAGCAGCCTCGCCAATAACCAGGTGAAATACAGCAGCACAACCAACACAGTCTAAACAAAGCTGTTCAAAATGCAAACAGGTCCGCCATTCATCACTTTTTAAACAGGTTTGTAACATGTTAATTAACTATTTAGGAAATACAGGAGATGAGCTTGTGTAGTGTGCTGACTCTGGCTGGATGCCAGGTGCCATCCAAAGCCAGTCCGTCACTCCCCTCCCTCAGCTGGATAGGGGAAGGAAAATATAACAAAAGGCTCATGGGTTGAGATAGGACAGGGAGAGATCATTCAGCAGTACTCTCATGATCAAAACAGACTCGACTTAGAGAAATTAGTTTAATTTATTACCAATAATCAAATCAAAGCAGGATAGTGAGAAATAAACCCAAATCTTAAAAACACTTTCACCCACCCCTCCTTTCTCCCTGGGCTTAACTTCACTCTCAGATTCTCCACCTCCTTCTCCCCAGTGACAGGGAATGGGAGTCACAGTAAGTTCATCACACATTATCTCTACCACTCCTTCCTCCTCAGGGGGAACACTCCTGTTCCCTGCTCAGCATGGCATCCCTCTCGCAGAAGACAGAACTCCTTCACAAAACTTCTCCAACATAGGTGCTTCCCATGGGCTGCAGTTCTTCACAAACTACTCCACCATGGGTGCCTTCCACAGCAGCAGTCCTTCAGGAGCAGACTGCTCCAGCATGGTTCCCCACAGGGTCCCAACTCCTGCCAGCAAACCTGCTCCAGTGCGGGCTCCTCTCTCCATGGGGCCACAGGTCCTGTCAGGAACCTGCTCCAGCGTGGACTTCCCATGGCACCACAGCCTCCTTTGGGCATAACCCTAATGTGGCATGGGGTCCTCCCCAGACTGCAGGTGGAGATCTGCTCCAGCATGGACCTCTATGAGCTGCAGCAACACAGCCTGCCTCACCAAGGGCTACAAGGAAATCTTTGCTGTGCCACCTGGAGCACCTCCTGCCCCTCCTTCACCTTGGTATTGTTAGATTTGCTTCTTTCACATATTTCTGCTCCTCTATCCAGCTGCAGTTGCACAGGGTTGGGGTTTTTTTTCCCCCCCTTTTTAAATACATTATCCAAGAGGTGCTACCACCATTCCTGATGGGCTTGGCCTTGGCCAATGGCAGGTGCATCTTGGAGGTGGTTGGCATTGACTATCAGACATAGTGGAAGCTCTTAGCAGCTCCTCAGAAGCCACACTCCTGTAGCCCTCCCACTACCAAAACCTTGCCACACAAAGCCAATACAGCCTGCAAAGATGCAGTCAGATGAAGCATCACAAACAAGCAGTGTACAACAGCAATTCAAGTATTAAATCTGCACACATTAGGATGATAGTATGCATGGATGTATCACTTCAGAAACAAATTCTTATACTCCAGCAATTATGATTCAAAAACAAATCTTGCCTCTTCTGCTTATAATGTCTTGTGTTACCACCCAACCAGGAAAGCACACCTCAGCTACCTTCTTTCACAAACAAGTTTTGTGTTTTGCCCATGATCCTGCCTGGTGTTGTTTTGGGTTTGGGGTTGGTTTGGGGTTTTTTTGGGGTTTTTTTGGGTTTTTTTGGGGTTTTTTGGTTTTTTTTTTTTTTTTTTTTTTTTTGTTTGTTTGTTTGGTTTTTTTTTTTCCTAAAGAACTTGCAGAAAGGTCTTCATTAAAATTAAAATGCAGGTTTAAGCAGTGGCTTTGGGATAAAGCTAACCAGATTCAGGGGATGAAACCTGGGTCTTACTTATGGTGGAAAGTAAGAACATTCTTTTTGGAAGAACATTCTTTTTCCAAAAGTTACCTGAATGTGATAAGTGAGAAAATAGATCTAGTAAAAGAGAAGTCCTTTCTCAGCAGCCAGGAACAGAGAAAGAACAAGGCATGAGGCAGTTCCTTATCAATTCTGACTGGCCTAACTTGCATGCCTCCTTTCTGCAGCTTGCAGTGCAAGCTCAGGAGGAAACAAACAGATGGACAATGACTTATCATTGGAGAGACTTGGATCAGCAACTTAGAAATTCAGATTTATACAGGAAAAGCAAGTTCGTCATCCAAACAAATAGATATGCCCTGGGGAGATGAAAATAATCAGGATAGCAGCAGAACTAAAATAAAACCTTATGAAAAATAAAGGCTATGAGTATGCAGAAGACAGAAGCAGATGCCAAGTGAATATAAAAAAGAGCCAAGGCAACACAAAGCAGGCATATGTAACTCTGCTAAATGCTCATTTCTTGTGTGACTGCATTTATAACACAATGAAAGAAAGATGAGATCTTAAAAGCACTGAATATACTAGCCTTTGTAACATATAGGTCCATATATTTGTGTTTTCTCAAGCACTTAAATATTTCCTGGTCCCAAGTTTTGCAGAGGAAGACTGAGGCTGTCAAGGTCCCAGCTGTGCATGTACTAATCCCTTCCAGCACTGTGCTGTGAGCAGCTGGTAGAGCCTCCCCAGCACTGCAAGAGCCATACACCCACCACAGTCTGACATTGTGATAATTTTTGGCACATCCTACACAAGTCTATGTTAGTCCAGGCTCAGGTTCACTCAGGAACATGCATGGGATGCACCCCATGTTTGCCAGCAGCAGCAGCCTCCCTGCACAGGCACCATGCAGTGCATATTCACCTTGTGCGCATCAGCAGCTAGAGGTAATAGGATATTCAGGATATATTAAAGTTCAGGATTTAAGATTAAAGTTATTGGGGGAGGAGCGGCGTCACAGAGCAGGTTATCTTGTGCCACAAAGAGCTTTTCTAAAGTAATTTCTCAGAAATATTTTAGAGGAAGCAACCTTGACAAGGCAGAAGATGGTCTGGATGATCTAATCATCTCTCATGTCAGGGCTGTGTCATTACCTTCAGTTTTCAATACAGATTACATGTGATACACAGTGTCTAGAAATAGCATATGCACCACAGGTTATTCTCCTGGACTCTATAGCTTCCCACCTGTCCAGAAATTGTTTGCCAGATCCACAGATGCATATTCCGGTAAGTCAGAGGCTATCATCTTGTTCAGCAAGAGGACACAGGGATAAAAAGCTGAGATACTGTTGGTATTTACCCTTCACAGAAGGCGAGGGGGAGAACCACCCAGAGCTGCAGGAGTATTAAGTATTCTCTCCAGAAGCAGGTCAGACATCTGGATTACACTTGGCAGTGAAAGACAGTTACGCTAGTCCCTGCCCTGTTTCCATCTCCTGGGTAAATTAACAAGGATGAGCTACTTATTACTCTGGCTGCTATTTCCCACTTCTCCGTACAGCAAGAGTATCAGAACATCAAGCAGTCTTTGCCTGGAAAACAAACCCAATGAGAGTTTCAAACCAAAATCCATGTTAGTGTTATTCGATTACACTAGGATAGGTCTAAAGGTTTTATCTTCAGATATTTCCAGATGAAAGTTAAGATTATTGGTAAAGCAAACCTGTTGTTTTGGTAAACATGTCAACAGTACTCAGTGCCTCAAAGAAAATATTAGTCAAGATGTATACTTTTTTCAAAATGCAACCCACAGACTGTTTTGACCAGACTGAACTTCAGCCTATCTCCATTGGTTAAGACTTCTTGTATCTTGTAAAGTTGGCTGCCTAAGGGGTTTAGATGCTTGAACAACAGAAACCAGAAGAGAGGTATGTTGCACAGGTAAGTGAACCTCCTGCTTTTGTACTGAACACAGGCAGAAAATTCCTGACAACTCAGCCTGCCTCCATCAGTATTTTATTCCCTCCTGATGCTATGGAGCTGCACTGGAATGGGGATTGCAGGAGCAAGGATATCACAAAACAGCCAAAGAATAAGAGCACCAAAACATTAGAAATATTTCAGTCCTGAAATTGCTTCCAGAACAAGCATCATGACCCAATGCCAAACATATTTGGGTTCAAGGATATGTATCATTACAGTTATTTAAATTTAGCTCAAAGAAATGGATTTTAAATGTGAATAGTCTGAGCAGAAACACTTGAAAGTCTCATCACCAAGACTCTACAAAAGCACTCCCTATTTCTTGTGCTTGGTGAGAAGCTCTAGCACTCAGTTACACCCTTTATCTTACCAAAGGCTGGTGGTTCAAGAACAGAGCAGTCTAAAGGTATAGTTTGCTTATCACTGATGTAGCTGTCCACCTTTCAGTTATATTTAGCACTGCAGAGAAGTAGGAACCTCCAGTTACAGCTGTGTCAGCCACACCAAAACTGTTGGGAAATTAACAGTTGCTCAGTCTTTCCCTCTAGTCATCATTACAGGCAGAAGTTAAGTAACATATGCATCAACTCCCTTCTCCCCATTTATTACCCAGGAGAAGCAGAACTAATTAAATATCAGCCTCAAAACAGACAATTCTTTCAGCATGAGGGAGATTGTGAAAAATCACTTTCTGCATTAACTTCTCACACAGTACCAGAAGAGCTAAGTTAGAAACCCACCAGCCTGAAGACATTTTCTCCTCCAATTTACATTTTAATGGGAGAGTAGAGGACTTATTGCTAAGCACCAGGAGCTGATAGAGCTGTGCACATTCTTAAGGTCTAATAAATGCACTGACCCATATTTTTCACATTTTGTGGGACAGCAGGGAAAACTGCTGAAAGAGCTCATTTGCAGCTATATTAATTACACTTGCTATGGGAAAGCAGAGGAACATGCCACAAGGAGCTACCTTCAGCTGAATTTGAGGGACAGTTTAATCTATTGTTTAGAGCAGGTAATTGCATGCTGGAAGCATCACAGGTTCTTACGACAGCTGGACCACTGGGCTCTGTGGTGGCCATGGTCAGACCTCAAACTTCCTGGGCTGTTCAGACCACATCCAAAAGCTATAAAGGCAGTGGGGCTTTACTAGGGGAAAAAAAAAAAAAAGAAAAAAAAAAAAAAAAAAAAGGAGAGAGAAGAGAAGCATTTGAATTGAGCTTTGTGTAATTAGGTCCTCCCAAGTAACCGTAACAAACTACAGAGGAGTTCATAAAAAGCTCTTATCTGTGGCATTTGTTCAATCTCAACTAGCCCCAATGCTGACTGCAGCTACTGAATAGGTGTTTCTTCTCCTCTTCTCACCACAGGGAAACAGGCAGAGCTAAAGAGAGCCCTGTACTGCCATCCTGCTCATCAGCTTTCAAAAGCAGAGCAGCTATGCAATTTGAGAAATGTCAGCTTTCATCACATACTTCAGAGCCCTTCAATCCACATTTTATGGCAAAGAGGCTGAAGATCACATTGGTACATGTGAAACAGGTAAGAAAATGAGCTGTGGAACAGCCAGCAGAATTGCTTAATTTAAAAATAGTACTGCAGCAGAGGCTAAAAGGGTTGGTTGAAGGAGGGTCAGGTTTGCCCTCTCTTCCATGCAGCATGTGTGGCTCTACCAGAGCTCAACAGCTCACCTGGCCCTGCAGAGACCTTCCCAAACACTAGGAACGAATCCCTAAGAGATGCTCTGTGCATACTGTTGTGTCTGTTGTGATCAAAGTACCTCCTGAGCAAGGCAGTAATGGGAGCATGAGATTTCTCAACAGTTCACTCACATGACTCGCTGAAGTTCAGTCCAGGTTCCTACGCAAGCAGGCAGTCACCCTGAACGTCCATGTGTTCTAAATACTGAACACCCTCACACTGGAAGCTGATGAATCCCCGATTATTTCATTATTTTATTTTGGGGATCTTGAGAGAGGAAAACCACTGCCACCTTTGACTGTTGTAACTGAACCCAGAACAAATGCTCAGAGTAGTCAATGTTAGCTAAATTTCAGTAATGTTGAATTTGAAAAGCTGCGATTTACATGCCGTGCATATACTGAAAGCTTTAAGATGACTTCTGGCTTAACAAGGATTTTATTTGGTTTTGATACCAAAGAGCTTACTAAGGACTTGGAAACTTGTAAAGTTTATTTCACCATTTCTTCCAAATTTCAAGATCTCCTGCAGTTTCAGCTGTACTTTCCATGGCTCCAAGCCGCTTCACTTAAAAAGAAAACATTCTGAACAGTCTGATAACAGTTTTATCCAGCAAGATGTGTTCTCCAGGGTCATAACTGAATTTAATCTAAATTATTACAATGTGTTTTTAAAGCTATCCTCCATAACCCCAATTTTACACCTTTAAAGCCAATTTACTGGCCTGTGTTATGCAGCTGAATACTAAAAGAAAAAGGGCAAGAGCCAAAGTGAAAAAATAACAATTTAGCTCACAAAGTGATTGTATTATCCCGACATTTTATCGACTTTTTAAAATTAAAGAGACACTGAGACAGATATCTTTATTGACTAGGTTGGTGCCCTTTCAATACCAAGCTGATGAAAAATCATATTAAGTTAGCCACGTATTTATGAATACCCTATAGCTTAATAAATTTTTATGGAGCAATGACAGTTTACTTAGATAACTAGAAATGTCAGAATAATATTACACAAGCACCATAGAGTATTACTCATTTGAATCACAATCCAGTGAATAAAATAAACTAAAATAAAACCCACTGCTTGTTACATGACTTCACCTTCATAGCAAGCTTCAGTTTTCCAGCCCTTGGTTACTCAGCACAGTACTCCACAGCTGTAATTTTTACTTTTTACAATTATTGATTTGTCAAAAGAGAGCAATAGGCTTAGGTTTTAGGTATAGAAAGAAAAAGCACAGAGGTAAAGGCAGGCAAGAGACAACTATGGAGACAGTTTAACAATAAAGCAAGAATAGATGTTTCCTCTGCCAGGGCAAAAAGGCACACCAGCAATTTCTCCACTGCCTTGTGGCTCCTTCTAGGAGAGAAGCATTTAAGTGTTACGCTGTCCAGAAGACACACATTTACATTGATCTCCTACCAGAAGAGCGTAAAAGAAAGGAAAAGCAGCTTTGTCTGGTTATCTCCTCTGCCAGACATGTACCTGGCTTCCCAAAAGAGACAGAACTGAGCTAAGACAGACCACACACACCAACCCCTTTGCAAAAAATAAAAAAAATTTAAAAACCTCACTTCAGATGCTCTGTCTTCCAACACACACTTGAACTGAAAGCTCCTTGGAGCAGGAATGGGAGTCAAACATTTCTATTATCTCAGAGGGGCTGTCAAAAAGAAAATTAATCATCTATTTCACATCACATCCACCAGAAAAACGGGAATCAAAACTGACACTAAGTTTCCAAACTATACCTTACCCCCTTCTGCTCTACTGCAATCTTGAGTAAGGAGCAATGATCTTTAGGGAGAAAAACTCCCATTTTCATCCAAATTAACCCACGCTTTTCAGCAGCACTAGCGGGGGAAGAAAAATTTGGTTCCGCCCTAGAAGCAGCAGCAGCTGAGGGTTTGCTGAGCTGCTCTTGCACACAGCATGTAAATGAAAAAGAGGCCCCAACCCTGTACTGAATTATGGAGAGCAAGAATTAAGAGTTCTTCTCGGAAGCTGTGCCTTGACAAGTAAAATATTTCATTGAAAAACACATTTCTGGAAGCTCTGATCTGTTATAAGAACACAACATTTTTGAACAAAAACCTTCTCCAAAAGACCTACCTGGAAAAAGAGACAGGGAGAGGTAGGGAAACAGAATTACAACAGATTACAAAAATATTTTGGTCATGCTGCGCAACACTGATAGAGATGTACTTGGTTGTTACACATACAACAATGGTGAGGATATAGGAAACAGCCAAGGACCAGCAAGGAGACAAAATTACATAAATTTTTTTAGTCCCTGCTGTAAATGGATGTATGTACACTGCAGATACCCAAAACCTGATCTGTAACCTCTTCAGCTAATACTACGCCCTTCCCTGTAAATACTCCTATACCAACTTTGTTCCTAGATTATTTCTCTCAACAGCAAGAACATTGAAACAAACAAGTCTTCCCTTGCCTCAATTGCCCTTGAGGTGCAACAGGCATTTGGTGCTCAGTTCTTCTTAATGCTGTTCATCCCTCCATCTTTTTCCCGTAACAAGCTTCCCTGCATTGCTTTACTAGGACACAACTGCAACCTAAATGTGCCTAAAAAAAAAAAAAAAAAAAACACACCAGCTCCCTTCACCATGTTCCCTTAAACTCAACATGCTGTAGTTTGTAAACACATTCATTAGCTTCATTGACTTCAAGCAGAACCAAACCATAGGTTCCCCAAAAGCTCACCGCTCCTGTTATCTGCTCTCTTCCTAGACAGACAGGTCCAGACTCCACAGGGATAGAAGTCTCAGTAACCTCATTGAATCCAACCAAACACAGCAGGAGGGAACCCAGACCGCCACCTTGTCGTCTTCAATTAAGACAGAACCGGCATATTAAAAAAAAAAAAGCTGCATATATTTTTAAAAGAAGACAATCTAACCTCTTTTCCTTTCCCCTTCCTCACCCACTACCTTTGCACCTTTAGATCAGACTTCCTATTTTTTTCCTGTTTACATGAGAAGTATATTTAATAACTGCACTTGTCCTGATGAGGAATTGAACAGGCAATCCCAGTAGCCAGTACATGCAACCCAGTACATCAAATAGCAGGATTTGCACTGTGATTTCTATTAGCCACAGCCACCAACATTCATGACAGCACAGCCACGGGATTTCTAGAGGTCAGGTTGTGTCTACAGGAAGTTCAGCCACCATTTAGATACCCTGAACATCAGTAGTAAAAGCAGTGCCTTCCTACCATGCATGACCCCATAGTAAATATACAGACATCAAAATACCTATCTGCATTGGCTTGTGCAAGCATTAAGGTGCACACCCAGATACAAGCATTTAAGGCTTACATTAACTAAACACACACAGACACACCCCCCAATCTTTGTTTTTTTTGTTTAAATCCATTGACCATAAGAAGGATTTGAGTTCTGGGAAACCAGCTGTATGGAGCTTTTTAACCAAATACCAGAAAACAAAGTTATTTACGAGTTTATTCCCTCAAACAACATGCAATTTTTTGCCTAATTTGATGGGCCCTAACATCACTATCAGGCATTAACTTGGTACCTCACGCAAATACCTGTTTTATGAAAAAATTCAGAGAGCTCAGTTCTAGAATTACTTTTTTTTTTTTTTAACTTGAGTCAGAGTCTCAAACATGAAACAAATTGGATTGGAGGTTGAAAAACAAAGCTTAAATTGAGAAAGATTAGGTAAAGCAAAGCCAATGCATTTTCTGTCCATCTACAATTTTACCTTACTGAAATAAGATACTTCTCATGTAAGGAACAAAATAGGAAAGTTCTGGCTGCAGCCAGTGGAACTACACCCAGAAAGTTTTCTCATTAAGATGGAAAATCCCTACTTGAATAAGGATTCTTTTACAAAGGGAAAAAAAAAAAAAAAATCTAAGAAGCCAATAAAATTCACAAAATGATTCAAATTTACCCAAAAAATTATTCGTGGACTTTTAATATATATATCAAAGCTTAGGTATGTCTATAGAAGATTATAGCTGATGTTAAAACAGGCCTTGCAACACTACGAAGAGCAAGCCCTTTTCATTTCTAAATTAAACTGTTGTGTGGTGCAGTACTCTGCCATTCTGAAGCTATTTCAAATAATATTTCTGAAACTTCAGTCTCAGAGGTACAGCTTGGCAGACAGGGCATATAAAACTGTGACAGAGCTCTTACTGTGAATAAATAATGGTGGCTATATCTAGAAAACAATACCAGCCTACGCACTGCTTGATAAATATCCTCTATTAAGAGGCTCCAGCATTTTACAAGCATACCAGGTAACTGGCAGTGATTGCACTATAATCCATTTTAATTCACATCAAAGGGTGTTTTTTCTCCTTTCAAGGGAGAAAGTCTTTCTGCAGCCAAGTTGTAAACAAAGTTACAGACCTCTGAAAAAACAAGACATATTTCTGTTGAAATACCTCAATTTGGATTATTATATTGTGTTTTCAAACTTGTTATGAATTTCTACCTTGAAGTCAGTGTGCCTTCACTAGAACACATCAATTTTCAACCAAACCAGTCTAACAGCAAGCACTCACTTACCTGGCTGCTGCCTAGGACACAGCACATTGATCCAGGAGGGAAGAAGAAGACTTCACCTAGGACATCTGCCTTCCTTCCACCACCCAGAGCCACCAGGCAGAATCTCTACTTCGAAAGCAACACAGCATCCTCAGCTAGTGGGATATTACCCCTTTTAGTAACCAACAGAGCAGGCCTCAGGCTTTGCCGGTGGGCTTCGTTCTGGGGCAAACTCAGCTCAGCTGGTGAGCAAGCCAAGATGCCTGAAAGCAAGTGATGGCTTTCAGGAGCACAGGGAATAAAACCCAGAGAACAAAAAGAAGCAGCACAGGGAGACCAGAGTTACTTGGTGTAAGATGGTGCCTCTTCTGTTACTCTGAGCAAAAAAACACAGCCCTGCCAACAAAACTGTGAAAATCCTAGAATGGTTTGGGTTGGAAGGGACCTTAAAGATCGTTCCAACCTTCCCTTCCATGGCCAGGGACACCTTCTGCTAGACCAGGTTGCTCCAAGCTCTATCCAACCTGGCCTTGAACACTTCCAGGGACAGGGCAGCCACAGCTTCTCTGGGCAACCTGTGCCAGGGCCTCACCACCCTCACAGTAAAAAAATAAGTGCTGATATTATTGTATTGGTGTAACATCTGAGACAGGGATGAAAAGGCATGAAAAATAACAGCAGACAGGTGATTTTCTCTGGAAATCGGAACAGCTTTGTAATCTCATTAGAGATGAGTGCAGCATGATTTGTGCCAGGTGAGAGCGATTCAGTGCTGCTCTGACACCACTCCAGGTACTTTATCTACACTGAGATGAAAGCAATGGCATAAAGAAATGCTATATCAGGAGCCTTATCAAAGTATCAAGAATTGTTTTCCTTCCCACCAGCATACTGTTTTCTGAGGTTAGAAAGAGCGGTTGCACCAAGAAGTTGTGACTGCTCATGATCCATCCCATATCCCTCACTCTCCCCTGGTTTTACATAGAGGACTAAGTTGCCTAACTCAGAGCTTCAGTACATTTTTACTAGCAAGGCACCCAAACCCTCCTGCATATTTAGCCTTAAACATCCTAATTAAAGAAGCAGCTGCTTTTTATGGCTTTATGTCAGCTTGGAATAATTTTTCTTAGTTATTGAAAACAGCTGCTCTTCTGATTAGTACACTGAGCATTTATTTTCTCTTATACCAGTGTCAAACTGCTCCATTGCAACACAGATAGGAGACACTTAGTTTTCCAAAATAAATCTGTGCTAAGTAGAAGCACAAGTGAAATGGAACAAATATTTTGGCATTTTTAGCAGTGCTACTTAATGAGACAAAGCATATCCTCAATCAATTCATTCACTGTTGTTCTGACAGGGCATGAAAAATGAGGAAAACCATACAGAAATGAGAGATTTTTTTAATACTTCAAGACTTGCCATAGAGCAGATTGCTTCAGTTGAAGGTTGTTGCAGTGCAACTTCATCAAAGTGCCCCACAGCAGTGAGATTGCAAATGCTATTGGGGAAACAAATAAATAAACAAATAAAAAGATGTTTTAAAATGGAAAATTGCTTGGATTGATGTTTTCTAGGTAGATGGCCTTGGGGAGGCTACCTGAAAGCTGGCAAGAATGGATAAAGCTCAGGCCACAAGAAGTGGAGGTACTCAGCTGGTCAGCAGCTCTGCCTCCCTTCTTCATTTCACCCCATCCTGAAGATCTGCTGTGTTTAAAGCTCTGAAACCCTTTGAGCAGGGAGGCTTCATATGGCCTTTAAAAGACAGAAAAAGCCTACTGAAGCACCAGCCCACCTGAGTCTCTGCATGTAAAAGGAGGAGGTGTGTACATTTTTTTGAATTGAAAATTTCAGCTGATTTGAGGCTATTTTTGAGCCCAGCTGTGGACTATTCTGTATAAAGGTACTTGATTAACAAACAACACATGGTTTGCCCAAGATACCAAGGTAGAAAAAATAGTAATGTAGAGAAGCAATATTTTCCAGGCATTACTGTTAATTCAATGTGATATTAGATAAAGAGAACTCCCTCTCTACAAAGACCCATATTTATCCAAACCACCCCTTACTGTGCTTAACACACTCACCTTTGCAAGATACTTGTTTAATGCATTTTAATTAAATTATAAAAAAAACCCTGTTTTCAAAATAAATATCAACACTTTAAATTAAACTAAAAGTACCACTAGCACAGCTATAGACCCTGAGAAATTTATTAGTACGAAAGAGCTGTGTGATATTTCAGTAGCTCATATGAATGCTTCTTGCCTTCCCAGCCAGGGTTTCAGGCAGAAATCCCTTCCACTGGTATTTGGTTAATGATAAAATAAGTCCTTAGCACAGGTACCAGCACAAACTACCATCACAGCCCTCCCATATCCATTATGGGGGGTTAGAAATCAGTCAGATTGTCTCACATGCATCCCACATTCTTCCCCAGGATCTGGAGTTCAGACCTTGCACAGCCTAAGGTGTCTCCAGCTGCTCCTCTTAACCTGCTCTCAGAGCACCTTGGCAGGATTTAAGCAGCTCAAAGTCTCCTAATCTGGCTCCCCCTTTCACGAGTGTATTTTATGCAGAGATTTTTAGAAAGAAGCAGGTGCTCTTGTAGTTGTACGGTGTTGCCAGTTCCTCTTTTCTCTGGAGGACCAAACAGTTAATTTACGGAGAGGATTAGAAACAAGCAGATTCTTGAGAGAACCTGAATTTTTATATTCTTTCTTTTGTAGAGGTTATTTGTGCTAAAAGTGTAAGAAACTTCAGCAGAAGAGAAAATTGCTAGTCAGATGTCTATATACCACCATCTGTTACAGGGGCCGTATGGGAAGCAGCACGAAAGCACAACAAAAGAATTGAGGGTGTTGTGACAGCAGCAATCTAAAATTATTATTACAACTACTTGGTTTTCCTCAATATTTAACAGCTGCCAGAGAATTCATAAACTGAAATCTGCGTCTTTTATATACTTAGTACTCTGGATTTGAACTACATAGGAACTAACTCAGATTAAGCACCAAATTAAGTACCAACTTTTTGACAAAGCCAGTACATCTTACATTTGAATTGCTGATATTGAAAGAGGGCTGCAAAGCTGACAAGTTGAAGGACCCTTTACATTTACTGGGTAGATAGGACCAGCCTTTTAAAATTGTGTTGTTTTTATCTTAAAATTTAACAGCAGTTCTCTTCTGTTCATTTTCTCACTGGATAAAAAAAGTCTCAAGAACACTTCATCTTGGTGCCATATAAAAAGAAGACATTAGAGATGGGGACATGATTTATGATGCTATTTAAATATGGTATGGAAAGCACCATGGCAATTTAAGCAAGAAATGTAAGACCAATGGGAATGGAAGCCTAATTCACCCTGTCCATGTTGGGGTCAGACCCAGCATTCACCAAATCACTGTGAAATGTCCCAGGCTTGTAACTGCCTGAGAAGCCAAGTAAATCCCAGTGCCACTGAAGGCTAACTATGGGACTTGAGTTTTATTTCTTGAAAAAAGATTGATTGGAATGATTTTGTGTGCCATAGTTAATATGCCTAAGGTGGTGTAAAGTTACTATAATGACAGAAGGTGCATTAATAAGGAAATATATCCAATCTGACATCCAGAGATTATTTAATGTCATATTTTTATTTCACAAGATTCAGCTCCATTTTGGCAAACCAGCTTTTTTAAAACGTGCCCACACTTCCCGTGGGCTGTCACAATGCCTGAGGCTTGGGGAGAGTGCCAAAACCTGCCTGCCTCCCCCTCCACCCTGCAGCAACAGCTGAATTGGCAGCAGCTCAGGAATGGGGGGGATCCTGAGCAGGCTAATCAGGCGGATTATGCATCTCAGTTACTTTTGAAAGTTTCAGCTATATCTTTGCCTAACGACAATAGTTACATTTTTTTCCTCTGATCAAATAGCTCTAATACTCTTTTAGGCAAACCTTTATATAACTCATGACCAAGTCTAAAGCACTAGATAATACCAATTCAATGATAAAATAACTTTAAATCTTCTCATGTGATTTCAAGAAACGTACTGCTTATGTTCACATCTGATTAAGCTCTATAAATCAAACCCTGCAATCTTTACCAAAACCAGTGGTTTTCAGTACTGATTTCCAGAGGTGTTTTGACCACACAAGGATTACAGAAGCTGGCCTGATTAAAATTGCAGTTGGACAATGAGTTTCATTACATAATTTGAATAGGCTAATTACAAACCTGAAGTCTGTGGTGTGAAATCCGCTCCCTATGACAGTTCTTCTGGTGTTTGGACAATGGTTTCTCTCAGCCATCACCCACCTGCACAAAGGACGTGCCACTTCTTGGGGCTGCTGATTAAAACTAATCCATATATTGCAAATACAAATATTTTTGTTGAAGGATCAGAAAACCTACCAACTAAACCAATATGCTAAACTGAAGCTCATTTCTCCTCTCACAGACAGAGGGGAAAGCACGTTTCTCAGTAATATCTTTGACTTTTAAATCTATAGCAGTGTCTCAAAAACATCTGGATACAGAAGAAACCCTGTAAAGACACTGTCGTCCTCAGCACTGACGTAGACCCCGTTCCAGTCCCGTGCAACCTCCAGCCACACCTGGTCACCCACACTGAGCTTCAGGATGGTCAGGAAGGATGCCTGGTCAATCTCCTGGCCATAGAGCGTCTCACGGGCTTTGGCCACCTTCTTGCTGCGGGCGACGAGGCTGACGCGGGCTGGGCGCCCTCTCACCGTCAGGTGGTAGGCAAAGACGTATGTGCCAGGCACACTGCAGTTGAATTTCCCAGTGGAAGGGTTGTAATCTTCTTGGTCATTG
Organism: Strigops habroptila; assembly: GCF_004027225.2. Taxonomy (NCBI): domain Eukaryota; kingdom Metazoa; phylum Chordata; class Aves; order Psittaciformes; family Psittacidae; genus Strigops; species Strigops habroptila. Next base: position 27,215,297 of record NC_044284.2, on the reverse strand, counting down.
TACAAGATCTTGTCAAATCTAATGGGGACGTTGGGTGGAGGGAAGGGCTTGGACAAGCCAGCACTGAATGCCGATCGCAGGAGCTTTGCAGTGTCCCCTCGGGCACCCTTTGCCCCACGGGAGCCTTTCTTTCCTGGAGCCCCTCGGCCGCCCTTGCTGCCAGCAACCCCCTTGGGCCCAGAAGGTCCTGTCACACCAGCAGGGCCCAGGTCCCCTTTTTCACCCTTACTTCCTTGCTCACCCTTTTCTCCTTGTTTTCCATCCACCCCCGAAATGCCTTCAACTCCCATCTCCCCTTTGCTCCCTTTTTCTCCTTTCATACCCCCTTCCCCTCTTTCTCCCTTTGCACCTTTTCCCCCTGGCTCCCCACAGTACCCCTTCTCCCCTGTGTCTCCCTTTTCACCTTTGTCACCCTGTTCTCCATCCACTCCTGGGTTTCCAGCATCCCCTCTGTCTCCCTTGTCTCCTTTGGTCCCATTCTCACAAGTGTCCCCTTTGGACCCCTTTTGTCCCTTCAGGCCAGGGAAGCCATAGTTGCCTTTATTGCCTTTTACTCCAGCTTCACCTAAGAAAAAGGCAAAGTGTGGGGGAAAAAAAGATTCAAAACATTAGTATTGGATTGGTTTGGGATGGAGGGGCATCACCAACTGGGAAAAGAAAGGTCAGCACAATATTCCTGGGTTTCCCAGCCCATGTTACATACCTTGCAGCCCAGGTTTGCCTGGATAACCAGGATTTCCACTTACTCCTCGCTCGCCTTGGTCTCCTTTGCCTCCTAAGACATTTCACAATTAATATACCATTGATGGTGGTGTCGGCAGCACAGCAATCATTACACAGAAGATGACTGGTACAATTTTGCATGTGTCCCTCACTTCAGTAATAAACTGTAAATGAGCAATGTGCTTTCAAGAAATGCCTTCAGAAGCCACGGCTGAATCTCACAGCACCAAGCACCATCATGCAGACAACTGCAACTCACTTGAATGTTGGATTTCTGACTCTAATCAGCACCTCAACTGGGAAGCAGTTGCTGGTGTTTAATGGCAGGATGAAGATGACGACAGTTCTGCATTTCTCACTCCAGGATTGCCAAAAGTCTTGTCCAAGAAGTGAATCAAAGCCTAAGAGACTGCACTGACTGAATTGCACAGCATGCTGCTGCTGGTACCCCATTATCAGCTTTCCTGTGTGTTTCTCTGTGCCCAAAGGCAGCCACAGGATCCTACCAGTGGTGTGTGGCAGCAGGACAGCACTGCTCTGAGCCTGAAATGAAGGGCAGGGTTTCCGTTCTGTTACTACTGATGGATAATAATCACTCTCATTAGCTGAGATAATTTTTTCCTGAGATGATACTTAAATAGAAATGCAGCTTCTACACCTGTGGCTTCCCTGGTATTTTTTTCCTACTTATATCTCTAATCCAAAGCAAACTGTAGTCAGTTTTTAAACTCCCATTCCGAACAAGCAGTTTACAGTGAGATCTTTATGAGCAGCTTTTGCTATACCACCTGTGCATACCATCTGAGTTATTGTCCCTGCACTAACGCCAGCTAAATCTCTCAAGGCGTCAATCTATATCAGCATACTCCATTTTCTTTGATAAATACTTTTTCTTATAATTTTGTGGTATTCAATGAGGACAACAGCATCTATTTCTGAAATAAGCAGTTAGGGCTTTACCTCTTTCTCCTTTAGAACCTTTTGGACCTTGTGGACCTGGGGTTCCTGGCAGACCTTGCAGACCAGCATCTCCCTTTTCCCCCTTGGGACCTGTAACGTAATGACATCCACAAAATTATCTTAGTAACTTAAAAATTTAACTTTATAAAGAAAATCTTCAATAACAGCTAAGCAACATGTCATTGAGGAATGCATATACGGAAAACTCTGTTTCCATCACCCTGGGAAGAGCTGGCTGCTTTATTTGACATCATACAACCAATGCAAAGAAAATGTGAGACAGACAGGTTCACCCTGAGCCCTGCTGCCCTACTTGCAGACACTACAGCTGAAACCCTACAGTTTCAGGTGAGGGGTGGTAGGGGCAACACTTCATTGCTTGTGCTAAGGTTAGTGGGGTGCGTGCCTGCAGGTCCCCAGTCAGGCACATAGTTCCCCCACTTTTGCCTTTCAGCTACTGCAATCCCTAAATCTTAGTTTTGGGTTTCACTTGGCTGTAGTTAAACACTTTTTAAAACCAGCTTTCAGCTGCCTCAGAGCCATAGGAGCTCAGACATTCATAAAACATCAGAAGTAATCTGTCTTTAATATTTGAGTGCTTCTAAGAAGTTTCCACAGCTTCATAATTGCCCCTCTCCTAAAAAAGAATTAAGTCTGCCAGTATAAAAGTGGAACCTGGCAGACAGCTCCATGCCAAGGCTGGGTTGAAAGGCAAGCAAGTTGGCTTCAATCTTTTTTTTACTTTTTCATCCACTTGGGAATCTAGAGACTCCCGGTGAACGTCTGGGAGCACACTATGGCAGCTTCAATCATCACAACAGAAGCAATTTGACACAAGTACTTTTCCATCAACACTCGAGAGACAGATGAGTGCAAACTCTGTCTGCAGCCACTATCATCTCTCCTAGCCAATCCCTCCCAAGCTATGGGAAGTAAAAATCTCTCGAGGACATTGTATTAAATGAAAATTATTTCATTATTTTACCACCTTTCCTCAGATGAGTAGTTTCTATCTCCAATATTAGCGCTATTAAAGTGAACATTTACAGACTAATGCGCTATTCATTACATCAGTATTAGAATTCGGCACTTTACAGATATATATTTTAGCAGTAGAAAAAAGAGACAAAGTATGTCTTATAAAATATTTAAGTGTTTATACAGAGCCGCCTCTTGTGAGGGCAAGTATTTATTTTAAAAATTGAACCCAAAATTATTTTTGTATTTAACTTCCTCTTTTCCAAGGGGGGGAAAAAAAAAAAAACAAGAAAAAGAGGCTTTTATCATAAACCTTCAGCAAAGATACAAAACTACTTGCAAGTAGTTTTGAGGGTCATAAAACCATGGTTAAAGTGATTGTGAAAGGAAATCTTTGGCTCCCAGGGGATCAGACACAGGGACAGAGAATTGAAGAGTGCATTTGCTGCATAAGTCTTGCCGACTCATTTCTTGAAGAAAAAGCAGGCGACAACCTGATGAGCTTTAGCTGAGCACAGCGAGACAGGCATCACCATACCTGGGGGTCCCTGCTCCCCTGGCTGCCCCCGGGGCCCCACAGCAGGCGGGCAGCAGTCACAGCAGTTGAAGAAGAAATCGGCTGTGTCAAGTGTGTAGTTCTCAAAGGGGAAGAGCGTGGTGGCCCCTCGGGCTGCAGGGCTCAGGGTGGGTAACTCGGCTCTGCCCGGTGCTGCCGGAAAAGGGCTTTTCCCCATGAGAGGAGTGAGAGACGGGTGAGAGGCACTGTCGCCCACTAACTGTAAGGGCTTTGTCTTCGTGTACTTCATAGCTGGGGTCACCTTCACTCCTGCATGCACAGCGGTAACAACTAGCATCACAAATGCTGAGACAGGCCCCAGCAAGCTCCACATGTTGGCAGCTGTAGGAAAAGACAAACGCAATAATTAATTGTTGCGCAGCACTCTATTGCATTCACATGTTCCCCACAAAGCCAGAAGACCTGTGTGAGTAGTTGTGTGAGACCTGTGTGAGTAGATGCCCTCCACATGGGCATCTGTGTGGAGGACTACATTACAAAGTTTCACTTTTTATGTGGAAAGTAAAGCAAAGTTAGCAAACCCTCCTGCCTGCTCACCCCTATTTGACCATTGCTGTCCAGCTGCTCTTGTTAGCAGCTCCTGGTAGGTTGTTGGAAATGATCCCATGAGTATCAATAGAAGTTCAAAGGACTGACTAAGAATTGCATGATCACTGGAACACCTGATTTCTGATGGATTATTAGGAATAATTCAGTAATTATTTCAGATTCCAACACAACTGCACAATATAAAAAGCTTTGCTCTAAAAGAATAAATGGAAACAAAATGAACATCGAGTAATCCAAAATTTTTATGTTGGTGTTTTCTTTGTTACTGAGTGATTTTCTGGACTTGTATATTCTTTTAGTGTAAACTTTCAGGTCCATTCTTCTTATCTTTAAAGTGCTGATTTAGCTGAACCAGAAAGAAAGAACAGTCAGAAGGACACATTTTTTCCTATAGGACAGATGACGCCTCTCAGATGACTTGTCATATAAAGCATCTTTGTTTCTTTTTTAAACCAGTGTACTGACCTGTAAATACAAATGGAACAGACTCCCTTTCTTGCTGAACCTGTAATCTAACCTTCCTTAGCAGCTAAGGCACTTCCTTACATGAAAAAGTCACCAGGAGAAATGCTGACTACCCTTGCCATCCAGAGGGCAAAAGGTGGTCTGACTCAAAGTCAGGTATTTGGGGGCTGGATTATAATCTTACCTTTAAGAATTCCATTTTAGAGGAAAAAGTCATTATTTTTTTCCATTTTCACAGAAAACCAAATCACTTAATAGAAAATTGATTATCCACACAAAATCCCCAGTGATCACTGTTGGCCATTGCTGCTGTTCAACCCATTCTTCACCCCATCGCCTCCCATAAAGGATAAAATACCCTTTCTCCACACATGTATCGCATTAGGACAGGATACCAGGCACTGATATTTGTCCTAAGCTCATACTTGCTCCCAAACAGCCCCTACCAACCTTACCATGAAGACTTTAACTCCAGGATGGTAGGTATAGGAGGGCAGCACTCAGCACAGGCAGGCAGAGAGGAGCCAGACCCTACAGCCAGCAGCAGGGAAACAGCTGTAGTCACAGAGAAGGAGGGTAATTTGCCACCTAGGAAGAGCAAAAAAAAAGTACCAAATTCTCCTTTTGAAGAACATGCTCATATAGGAGCATTTTATGACTGCTGGAGATAACTAAACTTGTAACTTCCACACATCTAAAGACAGAGCAGAAGGTAACTGCAACTTTAGAGACCTAGTAACTTCACAGGGAGATGGTAAATCAGTTTTCAAATCAAAACCATTTCTATGTTTACTGTCACAAACCACTTCTGCAACAAGCTCTAAAACCAGACACTATCCAGTTACATAGCCAGATTGATGAATTGCCGTCAAATACTATAAAAACTTAATTAATAAAAGAATTATACCTTACCAGTCTGTTTAGAAAATTAACAGCTCAGAGCAAGGAATCATCAAACAGATTTGCATTATAATGACTGTTCTGAAAATTAGACCTAAATATATAAATGCATTTTAATAAAACTGAAATATTGGACTTTAGCTCACCACCACGGATTGCAAAATCTTTCATTTGAATCCCCCCCACTAGGAAAGACTACTATTCACAGTGGACACAAAATATGAAGACTTAAACTTCGCTGCGGTGATATCTCATTCAGTGCATCTATATTTAATTGGATCTAAAACTCTACTAATTGTTAGCAATTACAATAATTATTGTCCCATAATAACATTGTAATAATACACTTATTCTTTTGTTTGGTCCCTAAAATTATAGCATTTACATATTCTAGTTCAAAACAGGTATTTAACCCAAATCTCCCAGCTTTCAATATCAGGGAGATGACTGACCTTTCTGTTATTTAATTATTTCAAATTCTTCTACACAGGAGGAAAAACACTCCTTATGCAGCTGTACATTCGCTACAGACAGCAGCTTTTCTTGAGACAAATTATATTGCCGCTACATCTTAAATTCTATGACTTCACTGCGAATATCCCACTTGAAGACTAAATGACCAGCACGTGCTATCTCCTACCTTACAAACAGTCCTGCTCCCAGCATGACACCACCTCAATGGCACTTTGGAAAAGACAATTTTATTTTCTGAGAGATTCAGTTTTATTTGTGTAGCAGCTTCTCCCGTGGCCAATGGGAGCCTGCACGGTGTGGCAAGAAGGGAGGATTGGCAAAGTCCTCTGAAAGGAGCAAGGTGACATTGAAATCTGAGGAAATTCAAAAGCTTTCCCCAGGCTGGAACATTGCTCTTCACTTGGGACTTTTTTGTCTCTTCCCCCAACACCTGTTTTGGGGTCTTTAGGGACACTCCTCTTTCAACTCACATTATGTTTTGGTACCATTAGACTCAGCATGAATTTGTTCATTTGCTTCATCAGGGTCTGGGTTTCTCTCTCAGTATTTAGTGTGCAGAGTTTGGCATCGCAATCCCCTCCTTGCAGTGGGAGTTTAGATGAGGTAAAAGAGAAATTAAATAAATAGCTGCATGGCATCATGAGTACATGTGTGCATGTGCCTGCATTGAAATACGCTGAAAGGGGAATTCAGCCACAAGTCTAGGCTGTCCCAGGGAAATGCAGAGATGGAGCAAGGAAACACTTTCTTCCCCCTATACCTCCGGCCCAGAGCAGGGTACCTGCGGGTGGTCATGCTGCATAATGGATTGGCAGAATGAAATCCTACTGGGAAAAGGGACAAACCCATCCCAGGAGAGTTGCTACCATGTTCTTCTTACTGGAACCAATAACCCCTCTGAATTTCACAGGCTGATTGATTTTTCTCACTCTTTCCCAGCAATCACAGCACTCATTTCCTTCCCTGGTGACCTTAAAATGGGGCAGCATTTATTCTTAGATTTCCCAACCTGGTTCAGAGTGCAGTACAAAATGCAGGAATGTGAGGCTGCCTTTCACTGCCTTGTCTTGATGAAATACGAGCAAGGAAACAGTCTCATTCAATCATCTGAATTTACTACATACCAGTACACTTAAAGTTCAGCTGTCAGACAAGAAAGGCTGCTTGTTTCAGACAGGCTGGAGAAAGCAATCAATTCTCCTTTAATGTAAGTTGAGAGGATTGTAATCCTCCGCGATTTATTTGCAACCACCCTTTCCTGCACAATAGTCTACAGCTTCCAGCAATAAAAGGTTGATTAAGGAAAGCCTATTACTAAGCTTACCAGGTTAGATTGATTCATCAGCTTTTCAGGCTATTCCAAAGAAATCAGTTAGGAGTTTTGCAGCAAGATGCTCTAACCCTGTATAGGACATGGGCTTGTCACAGGTCCTGCAATGGCACCTGCACCAGCACTCACTGATGCTCATTCGTACTGCTGAAAACAGAGCTGGATCCTGAATCCAAACAGTTCTTTTTGAAAAATTAATAACCCTTTTCAATACTGTAATTGGACTAAATGTTTTAAACTGAAATTAAAAATACTCGTGACTGCAGCAGTTATGTTTCTGACAAGATCATGGACACATAAACTGAAGATAAAAGGCAATCAAACCAATTTTAATAAAATCCTTATTTTGATCTTAACTCAAGACTTTTCATTAGCTTTTCATTATTCAATGGGGGAAGATTAACCATTTTTAACTGAGATTACTGCATGTTACAGTGCTGCCTCCATACTGACCAAAGCTACTCTTTCACAGACTTCAATTTAACACCATATTTTGCTGCACACTAAAGCTAAAGCAAGAAATACAGCTTTAATCCTTGGTTAGTGTGTTTTCCTGAATAGCTTGAATAGTAGCAGTCGGGAATAGCATTATTAGCTCATGTGACAACAGCAGCTTTTTAAATTATACAGTCCTTAACGAATTACTGAAGCAGTTTGGAAAACTCATGGGTTGAGAGTGTAAATTAAGATTTAGCACTAGATTAATCACTGTTTATTCAGGGAATCTGGTTCTACATTTTACTGGTTTACATCTTATATAAATTATGTGTGCAGGCCATTAAAATTCCCTCAAAGTACATTTCAAACACACTCCTAGCCTTGCATATTTGCAGGTATCTGGTTTTGATTGAGATTTGCGAAGTTCAGTTAAAAAAAATGCTGTCTTCATGCTACTGATTTCTACTGGCACATCCACCACCCATGGGTGGGAAGGGCTGTGATCTTTTCCTAACTACTGGGCCACTAAAAGCTCCTCCCAGGGCTTGGTAAAAGCAAACATATGAAAGCCAGTGCACCCTGTAGAAGCTTTAACCAGTATAAAGCAATTAATTCCCCAAGGAAACAGCATTCTTGCAACCATTAATCCTTGTGACCCTAATGCCGACTTGCCATCATTATCAGACATGGGAAGGAAGGGAAGGACTTTGCTAGAGACCCTCACCTCTCTGCAATCTGATGCTCCTCCTGGGGCACAAGGGGGTTCTGAACCTGGATGTTGTCCTTGCAGCATCCTCTCCCCCACTGTCATTGTAAAACACAGAGGGACACAGCAAACTACATAAATATATTTTGCATTAAATTAATGGGACATTTCTTCAATGAGATCTGCAAAAGAGATTTAAAAAGCACCTCCCAGATGGTTCCACTTCCATCTGTTTGCAAATAAAAATAGAAAATCTAGACCAGCAAATACAAGGTAGACTGGTAAACCAAAAAAAAAAAATATCTGGTTTGGAAATACAACAATGGAGGAAAGGGTGAAAACTGAAGCAGCATAGAAAATACACCACATTTGTAATAATAGGTAATTTAAAATCTTAATGTTCAAGTATTAAGGAGACAAACTGGAAAAGATGATAGTCACATAGAATACAAATCAGATAAAAATCAAATTAGATTATGTTTGAGCTAAGTAAAAAGTGCTAAAAGGAAATTAACATTTCTGTGTGGAAAAACAATTAACACTTCTCACAAGATTTCTCACAAGTCAGCAGGCCTCCTGGAAGATACCATTCTCCCCTCCACCCCAATAATTTTATTTTCTGAAACACCGAAATGTGTTCTGGTTTCCTTTATTCATTATTATTATTCATTATTATTATTTCACAAGTTTGCCAATGACGTTAAGATATGCAGTTCAGCTGATACGCTGGAAGGACCTTGACATGCTTGTGAGGTGGGCCAGTGCCAACCTCAGGAAGCTCAACCAAGCCAAGTACAAGGCCCTACACCTGGGTCGGGGCAATCCCAGGCACAGCTACAGGTTGGGCAGAGAAGAGATTCAGAGCAGCCCTGCAGAGAAGGACTTGGGGGTGTTGGTTGACGAGAAACTGAACATGAGCCGGCAGTGTGCGCTTGCAGCCCAGAAAGCCAACCGTATCCTGGGCTGCATCAAAAGAAGCGTGACCAGCAGGTCAAAGGAGGTGATCCTGCCCCTCTGCTCTCGTGAGACCCCGCTTAGTGTACTGTGGACAGTTCTGGTGTCCTCAACATAAGAAGGACACGGAACTGTTGGAGTAAGTCCAGAGGAGGGCCACGAGGACGATAAGGGGGCTCGAGCACCTCCCATATGAAGATAGGCTGAGAAAGCTGTGGCTTTCAGCCTGGAAAAGAGAAGCTGTGTGGAGACCTCATAGCAGCCTTCCAGTATCTGAAGGGGGCCTACAAGGGTGCTGGAGAGGGACTCTTCATCAGGGATTGTAGCGACAGGACAAGAGATAATGGGTTCAAATTTAAACAGGGGAAGTTCAGGTTACATATAAGGAAGAATTTTTTCTTTACAGTGAGGGTGGTGAGGCACTGGCACAGGTTGCCCAAAGAAGTGGTAAATGCTCCATCCCTGGCAGTGTTTGAGGCCAGGTTGGACAGAGCCTTGGGCAACATGGTCTAGTGTGAGGTGTCCCTGCCCGTGGCAGGGGGTTGGAACTAGATGATCTTAAGGTCCTTTCCAACCCTAACTATTCTATGATTCTATGATGATTCTATGATTATCATGAAACAATTGAACTAAACAGAAAACAGACTGAAAATTTTCTGCTATGTTGTTAATTAGGGAAGGGAATATTTCCATATGAGTCAGTATAATAGATAAATTCGTCAAGTCAAAATGCAGCTTCTTCCCTCCTCTCTTACATTATCGGTATGTTGTAGCCTCCTAAATGTTGCTTAGGGGCTGCACTAAACTTCCAGCAGGAACTCTCCCTTGTTGGGTTGAGGAAAAAAATACATAAATAAATAAAAAGCAGCCTTTCTGCCTTTTTTTTTTTTTTTTTTTTGTTAAGACCAACTGGAAAAGCTATGATTTCATTTAATTTCATTTTCTCCCCTATTTTCCTTCTGTCCTTTCTCTTCTTTTTAACCTGGAAATCCAGCGAGCCCATGTTTTCCAGGCTGACCTCTTTTTTTCCAAGGACATCAGGGCGCCCTTTGGACCCCAGCACTCCTTGAACACCAGATGACCCCATGTGATTCCTCCAGCCCTTCCCACCCACTTCTCCTCTGTTTTCCTCAGACCCCTTTTTCCCTTGGTTGCCTGTCAGTCCTATGTGACCTCTGAGACCCAGTTGCCCCTCATAGCCTGGAGGTCTTCCAGGACCAGTTTGCCCTCTCCAAGAGGAAGTCCTGCTTCACCACTGAGCACCTGATCCCTCTTTTCTCCTTTTGGTCCTCACCATGCAGGTCCTCCTGGGTGTCCTTGGATTCCTCTCTTCCCAATGTATCCTCGTTTACCCACGAAAAGGAAAAAATTGTTGAATTCCCTTTACTAAGACCAACGCGTCTGAACAGACAGAATACAGCTCTGTAGGAGAGCCTTCACTGGTCATCAAATTACATTTTCACCTAAATAATGACTATTTTTTCTATGCAACATATGACTACTGAGAACTAAGCTGTAAGTGAGGTAAGCACTTGTTGTAAGCAAGCAATACATTAAAAGATCAAAATGTTTTTCTATCTGGTGATGCTTCTCTTCAGATGCTATGGAGAACAGCCCAATGGACACTGCAGCCACTCTGGAAGCCTGGAGGTTGTGTGTGGTCTGCCCATGTGCACAGCATTTAGTTTGCTTCTTTTTCGCAAAACAAAGAATTATTAACTGAATGCTTGAGAGAAATAAAACTTTAAAATTTAAAAAAAAAATCTTTGTTTCCTTTACAGTTGTTCTGTTTTCAGCTTAAAATCTGGTGTAGCTTTCATTTGTGTTAAGAACATTAAATACTGTGTGGTGTAAAAATTAAACATTTATGTACAAGAAGGAGCTACTACTCATGTAGGATTTTAAAATGCTTGACTTCAGAAAAATACTGCCACAGGGATTTTCACTGGATGCAAAGGAGTAAAATAATCTCCCTGTAAAATCAGTATAATTGCATTTAGTGTTATTAATATTCAGACATCGAGGGGAAAATAAGATAAGAAAAAACCCTGCATCGGGCTATGCCAGTATATCCCACAAGCCCTACACCATATGTTGTTTAAATTTTGTAAGTCTGCAGGATGGCGGTTACACCTAAATAGAGATTTAATGCACTTTAAAATATAATGTCTAGAAGGATCCAAAAGCTACCGTTTCACATAAATAAGCATTTAGGGAGTTATTTAAGAACTATAAGAACTTCACGATACCTTTTACATTCTATCAAGTCAATCACTCTAAGAGTCCCTAAATGCATATTTAAAATACTAGTAACATGTACTTATTTCTGTGAGAGGCCCGAAATACAGCACATGAGTTACTGTAGCTCATCAGGCTGAACTCCTACACCAGTGCCAATTTTTGAAGCTCTTTTAGGAGTGGAAAATGGCCCTGCACACAAGCGCGCTTCCTCATGCATCGCGGTGCTGCAGCGGAGGGCAGACCATGGCTCCGCTCCAAGCCCTGTCCCGGGCACGGATTGCCTTTGTCAGGACCTACAGGTGCCTCTGGTCTTGGTTAAGAAACATGGCCATTGTGTTTGTCTGGAAACTCTACACAGCCAAAGGTAAAAAGTGGTAAAATTACCTGGCTCCCCTTTTTCACCCTAGTCTCCCTTTGTGTGTCGGGCTCGGGAATGTCACAGAAACCCAGCTTTTCTGGTGTACTGCTGTTTTCCTTCAGTGTGTTTAAGAAACAAAATAGTCCTCAATAGCTGTGCCTTTGCAAATAGCAAGTGGTGAGATTGTTTCTCTCCTTGTCTCCAGTACCATATTTCAGGGAAGATGATACTTCAGGGTGGGTGGGTCTGAAATTCCAGGCTGGTTGGTGATAGCAGCTTGTCCCTTTGGGGCGAGGGCTGTCAGCCCCTCTGTCAGCTGCATGCTGCAGCCAAGGATTCCAAAGCAGCCCAGGAGCCCCCCAGGCGCCACCCTCTGGGACCAGTGTAGTGACACATGTCCCCAGCCCATGGCAGGTCCCTTTTTCCTGATCACCATCCCCCACTGCTCCTGTTATCGATGAGAACTGGCTGAACATACCACCAGCAAGAGCTTTCCGGGCAAAATGGCTACCTCTAAAAGAAGGAAGTAGAGATGCGATATGCAGTGATAATGCAGTGCAAGTACCTCACCAGAAGAACATCTACCACTGCAGAAACTTTTTTCCCATCCACAAATACAGGGATTGTTGTTTGCACAGGATTAGATGCTAAAATAAAGAAGAAAAAAATGCACATATTGTACAGTCTTTAAAGAAGCACAGAAAGATCTCCACTGTCACTATTTAAAGGACACACAAAGCAACAGCTTCCTGGAAATTATATTTCCTGGTTGAAATCTCCTTTTTCATGTTTAATATATGAAATCCATGAGATAGAACCCTGATATGAAGTAATGTGCTGCCTTTGTGTTCTTTCACAAATTCTGCAGCTTAAAGTGGCCACTCTACACTTCATGATGTATATGCCAGTGTTTATTCTGAGATCAAAATAATCCCAAAGGAAGTACATCGTACCTATAGCCTGTTACAAACCAGCAGGTTGATGTATCTCAATTTATAATAGATTACATTTAAATAGATACCTGATTCAAAATATTTATTTCTCTCAGTCTAAATATTTGTCTGTAAATAATTTGGTAGAAATCACGGTGACCTCTATAAACAGTCATGAGCTACAATTTAACTGTTAAAACTACTCACATTGTGAACTATAAAATTGTATTTTAGATAATATCTTTGCAAAGAGATGAACTGTGAGAGTGATTTTACATGAACATCCAACTTTAAGTGAGTTTTTTTAACAATCTAAAGAGGCGAGAGGCCTTTCTGGCTTCTGGTGAGTACAATTCAGACACCAAAGTGCATTTACGGAGGATCAGTGAGTTGGCAGCAGTGCACCTGGAGAAAGATGCGCTGGAGTAGTCAACAGGCTGCTTGGACCACCTTGAGCACCTTGAGGAGTTTCTTCATCTAAGCACTACCATGTAGTGAGTTTAGATATATTTATATATTTTGTACATATATGTATACACACATGCACAAATGAATAAATGGGGGTATTTCCAGGAAATTTTCCTGCTGCATATTGTTGAACTCAAAGAATAAAAAGTGCACCATAAAGCTTTACATTGTCTCTAATTTTTTGTATCCTTTGTTGTATTGCCTCACTCATCCCATATACCCACCTTCCTCAAAGTTTTTAGGGGTACCTCCTATCATGCCAAACACCTCCTCTTTCAAGCACACCCCCCTATATCACCCTCACTCCAATGCTACACTTGGCAGCTCTACTCATGCAACACAGGCGTTAGCATTTGAGGGTCTTGCAGAAAATAGGCAGTTTCTCACCTTTTCTTTGCAAGGACCCTATAAGCCCATAAAGGCCAAATGACCAAAGTTCAAAGCATGGCCAAAAATTGTGAGTCACCATTGTTTAAAAATTCATACTCTAGTATTCAAAATTTTAAATTTTTTTATGGGTTTGTTGGGGTTTTTTTAACAAAGCAGGAAAGATTTGGCCATGCAGCTGCTGCTCTACATGGATCAGGTGCAACTATTCTCATATATGTTAAGTTCCCATAAAGTTCCACAGGCAAATAAAATTGACTTGACTGGCTGCCAAGTTTTAGGAATTTTTTTTACTATTAGAACAGGCAACATTTACCAAAGGTGTATGCTGGGATCACTACCACAGCAACGCTATTAATCAGCAAAGGGCAGGTGTTGTTTTCTAAGAACCTTTATGCCAGCACTGTGGATTAAGCCAAATATTATCCGTTTTCATCTAATTATTTCACAGAGGGTCTCTCTACCTTCATACACCTGCCACTTTCCCTTCTGAAAGACAAAATTTAATTAAATTCAGGAGCTTATGCCTATGTACTTTCTTTTCAAGAAGGGAGATGTGGTATGAGAAGCAAATCAGGCATCAGCACTGCCAACCCTTGTAGTTTTGTGATGAAACTTAGGACTCTTAAAGCTTAATCTCTTCAAACGTAGTGATTACAGAAAATTGCAGATTTCATTTTAAAAAGTTGGTTTTGAGCCTTCTGTTAAAAAGGCTCAGACACTAGGAGGTAAATGACAACAAACCCAAATGTAATTATATTTAAACTTTTCCAGTCTCATAATTTGAGAATTACTCACAGTTTGTAATATTTAAGCAATATCAACCTGGTAACTACAATCATTTTTACACAAAGAGATATGCCATGCTTCTGATTTCTGAGTCAGATTGTGCCCTTGAAAGTATTAAGATACGTACATAGGAATAGCATCAACTAAAATACCAGGACACTGGACTCAGTGATAGACTCAGCCCTTTCCTAGTCCTCAGCTACACCACCAGCCTTTTAATTACTACAGGTTTTAAACAAAGTCTATGTTCCTGCTGCACCTGCCCAAGAGATGGCAATGTCTCACTGTCGGACACAGACTGTCCAAGGCAAAGTGCTTTGCATTAGCAAAAGCTTTTGTCCTAAGCTTATTATTTCATACTAACCACTACAATCATTATCTACTTTAAAACTGTAAAATCCAGTCAGCCTGAAACTACCCAAGTTAATAAGCATCTTATGAGACAAAGGGCTTATAGATCTCCACAACAGCAAATTTTCTTCAGCAGAGAATCTTGTCCTGCTCCTCTGTGGCACATCAACACACAGTGACACAGACTTCTTTGCAGGTTATTTTACACCTGGATGTGTTGCAACAACTCTTGGAAATAAGGAAATGGAAATACCTACTTTCCTTTAACCCAAATTCTTCTTTGCTCTGGCAAATACATGTTTTGTAATAAAGCAAGGTTACATCCCAGGTCACAGTGTTGTAGAGAGGCATGTGCTGCAACCTTAAAATCCTGTTAGGAAGCAAAAAATCTGGGAACAAAATTGTCTCTATGTGTGCTGGACTCAAAAATTATAGGCAGTTTATAGCGTCTACGAAATTATAAAGCAAACATACAAACTAGATGCAAGGGACTTTGGATCAGCACTAAAGTCAGAGGAAAGATTCCCACTGATTTCTTTTGAACATATGCCTAATACCATGGAAGGTGAAAATTAACTATCCTAGAAACACGACTCTTCATTTAACAACAGGCGAGAGGCAATGTGAGAAGAACAGCATGGTTTGGGGGTCATTTCACACCTCAGCATGCTCAGAGATGAGCTGCAAGGCAGTGAGACACATATCGGGTTTGCATCTCCCAAAAAGCGTAACCACTCACCGTCCCCTGTGCAGCAGCTGCAGACGCCAGTGTGAGGCTGGAAGAGCATCTTCTGGCTCTGCCACAGCTCTGCTATGGGACTTTCACAACTAAGAGTATCTCACACTTTGCAGGCTTACACTCCCACACACAAAAGCACCATCCATCTTTCTCCCACACATATTTACCCTAATTTCCCCTGAAGATCCCCTGAGAGGAGCCACTGTGCAAACCTCTCCACTTTTGGACCTTAACCAGCAGCAGCAGCAAAGGCAGCAATATCTCCGAAAGAGTAATACAGGGGAATGTATCATAACAATAAATTTAATTTCGAATAAATTTTAAAATGTCTTGTATTTTTCAGATCTTTTGACTAGGGCAGGAGCAGAGTAACTTCCTTCCCATCTCTCTTAGCAGGCCTTGAAAAGGGAGAAAGAGCAAAATGTGCTTCAGTGGGAAGGATTTCTATGGCAGTAGCTGCTGTTTGCAATGAGGCGACAGAGCCTGGGTTGCACTCCAAATGAACTGCAAGCTTTCCCATATGCCAGACTTCGTGATGAAATGTAGCATATTTTTACAAGCAGAGCTGAAAGACAAAGAGGGGGGTTTCCACACTGGCACGTACAGCTGTGAAGAAACTGGAATGAGGGGGCAGAAGGTGGGATGGAGAAGGATAATACAAGAGGTTTCAGAAAATGTTGAGAACTGCTGCTTCAGCCAGAGGCTCAGCACAAGAGGGCACTCCAAGTGCTTCCAACAGCCCTGCCAAGGATGGTTTTACAGCCTGCACCATCCAAAGATGAAGCACAAGCATCCCAGCCCTAAGCTTCAATCACCCCCACAGAGCCCAGACATCATGCTCCTCATCCCAAGCATCCTGCTCCACAAGCACAACAAGCATTTTCCTGAGGTAACTTACCAACAGCCTCTAGAGCAAAATGGAATTTTTGAACACTGAGTATATGTGATTAATAGATAAAACACAAAAAATCAGGTATCTGTAAGACCTACACTTTTCAAACTTATTTCCACTCAGAGCAGTAATAAAGGCTGAATCTGTATGGTCACTGTATATAAGGGGAAACAAAAACAACAATAACAAAACAATCACCTATTGGTAAGAACTGCTCATTTCAAGAAAATTTCCCATAGCAAACTGGTATCAGAATGAGTAGGACTAATCACAAGGCTGGCTGTACTCACGCAACATTGTAGAAAAGTGTGAGGAGATGAAACATAGTAGATGGAATTGTACGTTATTAAAATTAAGGTGAAGGTGCTCTCCAGTGTCTGGGTACAACCCAGAGAAGCTGGAAAACTGGCTGGCATTTCCATTCAATGGGCCATTCCTTCCAGACCACCAAAAAACACAGCTGCTTTCTCCAGAGGGAAACTAAACTCCCAAAACAACTTCATTTTTCTCTAAAACACTTAGGAACCAGTTATAGGACCAAACCATGTATTCACTAGTACAGCCGTAAATTGCTGCCTACCTACTGGTTGAAGGTAATTAACAGCACAAGTCATCCAGCAAAGGTGGGAAGAGGAACAGGTTGTGTCTTGAAGGTATGAACATCCCTGGCTGAAGCTTGCAGCAGCTTTGCCTACCAGAAATCAATATCTTGTAAATGACCCACTCTGCTAAGAAGAAAGAAATCTGCAATAACTATACCGACATGCAAAAACAATAGTAGGACTGGCGCTGTTCAACATCTTTGTTGGCAACATCAACAGTGGGACTGAGTGCATTCTTAGCAAATTTGCCAGCAACACCAAGGTGTGTGGTGCTGTTCACGCACTGGAGGGAAAGGATGCCATCTAGAGGGACCTTGACACGCTTGAGAGGTGGGCCTATGAAAACCTCATGAAGTTCAACAAGGCCAAATGCAGGGTCTTGCACCCGGGTTGGGGCAATCCCAAGTACAAATACAGGTTGGGCAGAGAATGGACTGAGAGCAGCCCTGAGGAGAAGGACTTGGGGGTGTTGGTTGATGAAAAGCTCAATTATGAGCCGGCAGTGTGCGCTCACAGCCCAGAAAGCCAACCGTGTCCTGGGCTACATCAAAAGAAGTGTGACCAGCCAGTCAAAGGAAGTGATTCTACCTTCTACTCCGCCCTTGTGAGACCCCTCCCTCCCCCACCCCAGAGTACTGCATCCAACTCTGGGGCCCCCAACATAAGAAAGATGTGGACCTGTTGGAGTGAGTCTAGCAGAGGCCACAAAGATGGCCAGAGGGCTGGAGCACCTTTGCTATGGAGACAGGCTGCGAGCGCTCAGCTTGTTCAGTTTGGAGAAGAGAAAGCTCTGGGGACACTTTAGAGCAGCTTCCAGTGCCTAAAGGGGCTGACAAGAAATCTGAAGAAGGACTTTTTACAAGAGCATGTAGTGATAGGACAAGGGGGGATGGCTTTAAACTGACAGAGGGAAGATTTAGAAGGAAGAAATTCTTTACTGTGAGGGTGGTGAGGCGCTGGCACAGGTTGCCCAGAGAAGCTGTGGCTGCCCCATCCCTGGCAGTGTTCAAGGCCACGTTGGACAGGGCTTTGAGCAACCTTGTCTAGTGGAATGTGTCCCTGTCCATGGCAGGGGGTTGGAACTAGATGGTCTTTAAGGTCCCTTCCAACCCAAACCATTCCATGATTCTATGATTCTACATTTCTATGACATGTTCGGAACTTCTATAGGTTAATAACAAGATTATAATTATAATAAGAGATCACACACTCATTTATACAGACCATTAAACTGGCTGTAGCAATTTAATATTGTCAAAGGGACACATCAAGAGCAGAGAGTGATGTGAAGATCTGACTCATGCAGAATTATAGATTCCGCCCAGCCCTTGTATTCCAAGTTGATTAATCCTTTGCCTTCTAATTACTTGTTGTACCTGATCTCAGAATGCCACCCAGCCCCTCCTTTAGCTGGGTACAGGCAGAGTTGCCCCAACTGGAATTTACCCAGAACACCAGTTAATGCTGATATTTATGAGGACAAGTGATAGGCTGCTTTTAAATAAACACATTCACTGTATGCTAAATTTAAGCAGTTTTCCTGTGAAATGTAATTTCTCGCTTCAGACCATGGATCTTACCTTGCGCAAATTCCAACAGAAATTGCACCACAAAGCAGGATCAGATCCAACCACTGCTGCCACCAGCAACCAGCCAGTGCCTGCCTGGTGTCCTGTGTAGGCTTTCCTGCCTTACAAGCACCATTGCACTTATTTCCAAAGCCAAAGCTATAGACTGATGTGGTGTTCATCTAGAGCAAGAGGAGATGTAATCACCTGCACATCATTATCACATACATCCCACAGAGGTGACTGCTCTATCCAATCTGCCCTACAGTTAGATGTCCTCTAATTTGTCAGGCTGACTTTAAATGCAGTTTTGTAAGAAGATCAGTCTTTGACCTTCAACAACAGAAAAGTAACACCCAATTAGGACAATAATGAAAGCAATAATCAAAGCATCACCTCTGCCCAGCATCCCAGCCTAGGGATGTTTTTTAGGAATATTCTGCAAACTCAGACAAACCAAGCCTTATGTCTACTCTGGAAGTTTCTTTTCCATTAGTAAAGACAGCCTGGCTAGCTAGACAAGATCTGAAAAAATATATCCAGATATCTCACTATTGCAAAAAGAAAAGGATTCAGGCCTGTTCTTTCATGAAGTTTGCAGGACCATCGTTAGCTCTGCTCAGGTAACCTGGCCTGCAGAGGACCCTGTGGTTATTTTCCTTCTGCGCTTAAAGTTAGAATATACTTATCCAAAGTAAAACTACATGAAAGAAAGTGAAATTTCAGACCTTGCTTGCAAGACAGATGATGATCTACCATCTGCAGAGAACAGGTGCAGACTACATAGTGGAGTTAATAAAAGCATCATTGTGGCACTTTGACATGACTTAGTAGACATTCAAAGCTTGCATATAAATACCCAGCACACACAATGACTGTGACACAAATGCAGACAGCTAAAAATTAAGGTCTTTATTTTTAGAATGTTCATCCCTTTTTGCCCTCAAAGAGTTGCCTTAATCTCTAACAAGCAGCCTCACAGCCCAGTGGCTTACCTTCCAGGATTGATGAAGCCTGCACACAGGAGTGAAATAACCAGCAGAAAACAAGGGGCAGGGGCACTGCAGAAACCAACCTCTGCACCCGCTGGCAGGAACCAGCCTGAGCGCAGCAGCAATGCAGCAGCTACATGCAACGACAAGGTCGGGTTGCAAAACAATGCGCCCTGGCAAGACAGGAACTGCTATGGAAGTCACCTAAGATCCTGCCCGAGTTCAGCATCCATGCAGGCCACAGGGGCAAAGGCAAGCTGCAGGAGCTAGCAGAAGGAAATGGGAGAAAACACACCTGGACAGCGAAGCCTGCCCTGATGTGCAATCCAGGCACCCGCTGACCCGAGCTGGAAAGAAACTTGCCTCTTGGCAAGTATATCCGCAGCAGGGTGTGACAGAGCCTAAAGACTCGTGAAATATTCAAAGACTACAGTTTTGACTTTATAAATGTTATGCTAGCCTTTATGGCAGGTAAGTGATTTTATTCATGTCTCAAGGGGGATGTTTCCTGCAGGAGCAAAAGCCAACACTCAAATCCCCAGTAATGATTAACACAAATCCCTAGTGGTAAAACAAGGAAGGGAGCAGATCATCCAGAGCACCAGCCCTGGGGAGACAAGGAAACAAACTCCCTTGTTTTTATATACTTCATACAAGTAATAACTTTGGCATGATTTTTACAATGAAGAGCACAAGACTCTTAGAGAAACCTGAGGTTCAAACAGTTAGGAGGAAAAGGCCGGCAACCCCAAGGAAGGGGACAGCTAGGTCTAGCTTATCTGCGTTACTCATCTTTTATTGTATAGGCCTGGTTTTCAGGCACTGGGAGGCTCCTTTCAAACCCTGGCTGCTACAGCTAGTCTAGTAGAGAAGTTGAGTTTTTGTTTCCCTTTTTTTTTTTTTTGCTCACTTTCCTTTTGTTCCTGTTTTATTGCTTTGCTTTTCATTTCTTCCAAGGTGCAAGCCAGTGGGCTTCTCCTAGGTCAGTGAGTGGAGAACACCACCCGGAGCAGGCAGCTCAGGGAGAAACAGCAGGTGAGGGGAAAGAGCCTTCCCTTTCTCAGCAGCAATGCATGATAAATCAAACCACGGCCTCCTTTAGAATAAATCCTGTCCTACTTCTCACGAAAGAGTTATTAACCCTGAATTCAATCAGGAGGCAGTTCTGACCATCCTTCTTGGTGAGGTTCCTACCCTGGAAACACAAGTCCTTGAAACACCAGCAGGGCTTGGCAGGGTCCCTAAAGCCCTGTCTTCTCTTAAGGCAGACAACATTTGATTATAGTCAAATCCATAATTCATCATAAGGCAAATCATTCTCCATTTGATAAGATGGTGTGTGTCATTCAGATACACACTGAACCTTCATCTTACATAAATTGGCATCTAATGGGTGAACGGTCTGAAGCACAAGTCTTATGGTGAGCGGCTGAGGAAACTGGGGTTGTTTAGCCTGGAGAACAGAAGGCTCAGGGGGGATCTTCTCACTCTCTACAACTACCTGAAAGGAGATTGCAGTGAAATAAGGGTTGGTCTCTTCTCCCAAGTAACAAGTTATAGGACCTCAAGGTAGGTAATGGCCTCAAGCTGCACCAGGGAAGGTTTAGGTTGGATATTAGGAAACATTTCTTCACTGAAAGGATTGGCAAGCACTGAAACAGGCTGCCCAAGGAAGTGGTGGAGTCATCATCCCTGGAGGTATTTAGAATACATGTAGATGTGGCACTTAGGGACATGATTTAGTGGTGGACTTGGCAGTGCTTGATTAACGGTTGCACTCGATGTTCTTAAACATCTTTTCCAACCTAAACAAGTCTATGATTCCACGATTCTAATGCAACCATCAGCGGAACCGAGTGAAGCAAGACAGTTACAGATCATCGGGGGGATAATAAGACTGTGGGAAAGCTATTGGTAAACTCCTCTTAGAAAAACAGCCTAACAGCTGAAGCTGTTGTGTGGAGCAAGTGCTCTGATAACCAAGAATGCTTTTGCAAGTATTTGTATGGGATTGGTGTAAGTGACACCCACCCGTTGCTCTGTCACTGGCAAAAACACTCTTACCATTTCAGGCACCATCCACTCAGGCACCAGGTAATTTACCAAGCTAAGCTGCATGCACAGGGAGAGTGCGGGCTCCTGTAATCTTCCGGGACCAATGGGAGCTCTACTTCGAGCTAGAGAGGGGCACAAATATTTGTAAGTATAAAACAAAACCTCTGCATAAGTATTTTTTAAGATAAAAAACTAAGCAAGCATCAGTTCTGCAGTCAACATCCATAAAAATAGCAGCAGAAGAAAGAGGCACTGTTTTCTCTGTATGAGCTGGGAACAAAAGTGTCACATCCTGATTGCCCCTTTGCCGCCTGTGCAGCTTTGTTTGTGTAAGTGTCTTTTAAAGATATTAATTGAGGAAAGAGCATTTTTAAAGCATCATTAAAATGTGCTCAAATATTAAAAGAACACCTTTAATAACAGCAGTTACATCTAGCCCTTGAAACAGTTTGCATTCCTTTATGGTCTTCTGTGGTTCAGAAGACACCAGCTGATACCAGCGCAGCAATACCGTGTGCCCACTGCGCTGGAGGTGACCTCAGCTCCCATGGCCACACGCTCAGGACAAACCACCCCTCTCTGCAGGGAGGTCCCCACCAACCCAGAGGCAGACTGGGGAGCACAGCTGTGACCAGCTCTGCAGGCAGAGCTGTGGTGACAGTCACCTCTGGCAGGGTGAAACAATGAGCTGAACAAACCACTGCACAGCTATAGAAAATGTGCAAACTTCAGCTTACCAGCAAAGGCACATCTTTGAGAGGCAGTTTGTTGCACAGAAAAGTAGGCAATTTACCAGCACCAGCTCTTTGTCTCACAGTTCTCACCTAGTTGTAAAAAGCAGATCTTGTAATAGTAAGAACAACAACCCTGTGGCTAGCTCCAGTCTCTGGGCTCAATGTGGTACCTGCTGCCTTTGGGGGGTGAGTGCATGTGGCTTCTTCAGTGTGAGCACAGCCATAAGCCAAACAGACCTTGGTGCCTACAGCCAAACAGGCTGTGGTCAAACCCTCAGAGGGCTGCTTCATCAGCCACATACTCATGCTGCTCCTGGCTATTTGCTCTCACCTCTGCGGCACAGAGAGACACCAGCAAAATAAACTTATTTTTCAGCAGATGACTCCCGTAGCTCAGCTCATCCCTCTGCGATGGAAGGGGATGTACCCCAGAGGGCCAGGCAGGAGGAGGGCCCCTCCGGGTGTCTCAGTGCCATGGCTGAGGACAGGCACACCACACTACACTCACAGGCTCCCATATGCTTTGGGGATGTTCCTTCCTAATGACACTCGAGTGAGTGACTTTAGACAACCTTTAGCTGTGGGAGCTGCCTGCTGCTGAACAAGACAGGGACCTGGAACCAGGAACAGCCCTGGTCCCACCCGCAGCTGGACCATATTCACAACACCCTCATTTTCAAGTGCAGAAAACTGAAGTTGAGGATTTTTGCCCTCAAAGACAACGGGAGTTTCTCTGTAGCTCCTGCTCAACATCTAAGTCCCAATGCCCAAGTGTGCCTGGCTTAGGCAGTTTTTACAGAAAGGCTTTGTAAAGCAGCTGCTTTGCTGCTCTTTCAACAGCTCAGGGCGGAGCAGGACAACCAGCAGTTCCCAGCACTGCTGAAATCCAGACCTAGGCTGGCAGCACATCCAAACAGCGTGCATGAGCCCACACGGCAATGCCTGGAGCCCCCCTGCTCCAGTGAAAATGCAGATGTTTCACTGAGCCTGTCATGCTGTGCTCAGAGCCAGGACACTCTTTAAGATTCATTTGATGTGTCCATTTAAACTGAATGCTGGCTTATGCCCATGTACTCAGCAAGGAATTTGGTCATTCTCCACAAGCTGTTCCTTTTGGTACAGTACCAGTGCGAGGTTTTGGGCACAGACACTACACTGGCAAAACTCATTTTGGAGAAGTCACCAGAAGCAATCCAGGGATCCTTCATCTCCAGCAGTGCTACCCCGCTGGCCCCAAAGCTGAAGCCATAGCCCAGCAGCAAAAACCATAATCTTAAACAAAAGAACACAAGACAAAACCCAGCCTTTCTTAATGCCATTTGTTTATCACTTAATTAGTGTCATATAGTAACAGTTTTTAAGCCTAAGAAATAGAATCAGCCTGTGAAGATCGGTATCTGCAATTGCTCCGCTTCATGAATGAGATCCTGGTATCCTGCTGCCCAAGGGGAATACACTGAACAAAGCATTTCTGTTAGCTTTATTTCTCACTTATACTGCAAAGTTAAGTTTTAAGTAGCTCTTTGGCAGTGAGCAGGACAATAAATCATGCTTTTATATACCAGGAGCAGAATAAACTAAGAAAACCAAAGCCTTGTGGTTAGCAGGAGCAGTCATGTAGGATTTCAGTAGTCATCACAGGTTTCCAGATAAAGTCTTGTAAGTACTTGTCCATCCGTATCTCTTTTCTGGGAACACCTCATCTGATACATTATCACCTTTCTTACAGGCCCATGCCAGTGGTTTCTCACAGCCGTGCCATGGCACATTGCGATGCTCAGGTCTCTCCCTCTCAGTCCATTCGAGCTGGCGAGCTCCCAGGCACCTTCCTGCACTCCCAGGCACCCCTTCATGAACCCACTGTTATAAACTGAACTACAAGCTTATATATTACAAAGAATGCGTATGAGACAAAGCACGGGCAGTGACTACGAGGCGGTATCCCGGGGAGGGCTGGTGCAGCTGGTGTCCGGGTCGCCGCAGCGGGGACACGAAGCGCGTTACGCAACTGCATCTTTAGGATGATGCCGCCGATAGCCGCAGGACGGCGGGGAGGTACGGCACAGCACGGCCCCGCGGCCGCCAACCCGGTAAAGTCCCGGTAAACGCTTTCCCCATCCTGGCTCCGCGCAGCTGCTGCGGCAGTGGGGCGGGGCGGAGCGGGGCGGGGCGGCAGGGACCGGCCCCCGGTGCGGCCGCGGCCGGCGGGACTCGGAGCGGCGCGGAGCGGGGCGGAGCAGCGCGGTAGGTATTTAAGCGCGGCGGGGCGCGGGGAACGGTGATGCTCTGAGTGGTGTCCCGCAGAGCGCGGCCCCGGTTAGTCCGGTGCCGGCGGTCAGCCCATGCTCCGCCCGCCCAAGGGCATCGCGGCAGAGGCTCCGTTCTTCCCAGGGCTTCCCAAACCAAGGGGCCGGTGACCTTGGCCGAGCGGAACCGTGTAACCTGCGCTGCCATCGGCCGTTCAGGAGGAGCAGCTCGGTAAGGAGCAGTGGAGGAGAGGCCTTCGAGCAGAGGCGGCAGCATTAAAGCCTCGAGGAGTCAATCTGCGTGCCTTCCTTAAGGTAGCTGGTGGTGCAGAAGGACCTACAGCCTTCAGCAAGGTCTCTCTGGACTTGTTGCTGTAGAGCTGCAGTCCCGGTGGCATTGGCAATACAGCGATCAGGAAGGTGGTTTGCCTTAGCAGGAGCTCACTGAAAACAAGTTGAACACCCAGAAGTAAAGAGGTTGAAATGGGTGAGGAGTGGTGGTGGTGGTGGAGGAGGGAAGGTGAAGGTCCTACTCATACTAGTGTGATGGCAATACTCATGTTTGCAGTGGTTTTCTTAGAGTTAATGGTTGCTTCCAGTAATCCTTAAGTGTGAAGTAGGTGCAGGAGTACCTCCCTGTTCTATAAGTGCAGTTGGGATAGTATAGAGGAGAATCCCTGTAGTAAAAGCTACTACTCCACTTAATCAGCATGCATGGTACTTCTCAGACTGTGTATTTTAAAATGCTTTAGGAATTGGGATGCTCATTTATCTTTGGCTCATGAATATCATGAGTATGGCACAAATAACTATGTCTTAGGAGAAATTCTGTGAGTCCTTGAAGTGACTTCTACATGACGCAGTTTCAGCAGAGAAATACAGGGAAGCTCTGCATAGAGCATGTATGTTGTTCCACCAGTAATGGGCAATATGGTGAGTGAAAGGGTGCCTGGGAAGCCACTCAGGGTCATGGGAATGCTTACTCCATCATCCCTGTGTCCAGAAAGCATCCAGGACATGTGATGAAGTGCACAGGACCAAGGCTCAGGTGCTCCTTGCTCTGCCAGTCCAATTTTTAGTGAGCTTTTTAGTTGTATACCTCAAGCCCAGCCATGCTCCTCGTATGAAGCCAACTAAGAATTTACCAAACCAGTGTCCCAGGAGGAGACGAGCCTATGTGGTTGGGCTGACAGGTGACCCTTGTGGAGGGGAACCTGCCCTGCCTGGTGTAGCTGGTGCTTGCTCCTCTGCTTCCACAGCTCCTGTGGCCTCGTGTGCAAAGCACCTGAAATAAAATGTCAGCAGGTTGCTCTGGAGACCACCTCCTTTCCCCTCACCTGAGCTGTCTGCTTTAGTTAAGCATAACATCACCCAGCCCCTACTGCTTTTCAGGAGAAATTGGCACAGCAGAATGTTGCAACCTTGAAGAGCCTTGTCTTGCCCCACTCCCTGACAGGTGTATTTCTTGTGTTCTCTCCTCCAAAAACTAAGGAGTGGCTTTGCTTTTCCCACATTTGAAGGAGTATTCTGCTAAATCAATAGTTTTGTGTTCAAAACTGTTTGCTCATAGGGATGAAGGAGTCTGTGAAGGAACTTCCTGTGAAAAATGTGAATCTCCATTTTTACTATTTATCTGTTGCAGATATCTTGCTTCATTTTTCTTTTCCCCTTTTAGATCAGTATGCAGCATGGTGCAAACACTGCTTCCTTTCATTAGATCTCAAAAGAGATGCACTTGCACAAGAGTTTGGTGCCTGTTTTCCACTAATGCCTGTCATAACTATGACAGTATTCACCTTCTCATATTACATATAACCCAAGACTGGCTAGTATTTTCAGCTGCTTCAGAGATTACTCAGAGCAAACCAAAGAAGTCTGAATAAAAGAGAACTACATTTGAAAGTAAATCCTTTTGTAAAGCCCAAACATCTTAGCTATTTTGTTTATAGTGTGATGTGTTTACACAACCTTCTAAACTTTAAAATCTCTTAAATCCCCTTGAAGGATCTAGCCCGTATCCCAAACCTGAAAAGCTCCACAGGAACTGGGGCTTGTCACCAAGAGCAAAGCCAAAATGCCCTAGGATACCTCCTGGAAGAGTTTGAGAACTCTCAATTTTTCAGTATCTGCAATTTAAACCTGCTGCTGGTCTCTAGTCACAAATCTGAGCTCTCATTTGGAAGCTTACTTTGTACAAAACCATGTTAATAAACTAGGCTTACAATGAAAACACAGGGAAAGCTTGCCCTGAGATGTCAACTTGACAATTTACTGGCCCTCTCTGGCAGAGCTTATCGCCAAGGGCCGGTTCTGCTCTAACATGGAAGTCCTGTCACAGGAGGAGGACAGAGATCCCAGAACATGCGCAGCCCAGAGAAAGCTGGAAAGGAAGGGGTTCGTACATAAACTGTAAGAAGCAGCTAGTTATGTAAGAAAATGACTGAGGAAACTTCAGAGGAGGAAAGAACAGAAAATTCTTTGAAAAATTAATCTGGCCTTGGAAGAAAATGGGACAGAGCTGCTCCAAGAATGTTTTTGCTATAGAGAAGTTGCATCATCTTCATCTGTGCCCAAGTAAAGGAGAGTGAACCAACAAATCGGCCAGGCTTCGAAGTTAGGGGGGGTTGGGTTTTGGTTTTTTGTTTGTATTTGGTTGTTTTGTTTGGGGTTTTTGTTTTTTGGGGTTTTTTTTTTCCCGACTTGTCTTTTGCTAGGAGCAGCTTACCATTTTCAGGGAGTAATTAAGGCATTAAATCAGTCTAAACATTAACTGCTTTCAACTGTTGTGCTGTTGCTTGAATGGTTGGGAGCCTCTCTCCAAATGGGATCCCTACAAGTGCTGCAGATAATCCTCTCTTTTCTTGAGGATCAGCAGTTCATATATCATTTAATATTACTCCTCACATTGTTGTAGGTCATCATATGCTCAATCTGTGTACTTAATTAAAAGAGCAAACAGTATTTCAGAAATCACCTGGGGTATGCTGCAATCCAGGTGGAGAGGTAACCTGACAAGAATTCGCTTGCTCCAGTTACAGATGCAGCTAAATTATAGCACCAAACCAATGCTTGGGACCACAGTGTTGTTGACAAGCTGTTGAAGGAGCACACATATGACATGCACATGAGGATTAGGTTTGTGTCCAGAGCTGGAGACAAGGAAGTCTGGGTCAGATCTTGTGCAGGTGAGGCATTGCCTCTCCTGTAGTGCCACTTGGTGAGTGTTTTCCTGCCTTGTTTGATGCTACCAAAGGTAAAAGGAAGTACTTATGTCAGCAGTGAAAGGTGTTTGCTAGACTCCTAGGTTTTGTATGCATTATGTAACTTTTTGCCATCTAAAAGAAAAAAAATATCACCCGTGTGCTACCACTAAGGTTGGCAGGAAGGAGGGTTAGTGTTTACAGATGAGGAAGATGCTAGAGTTCATTCTCTGTGCAAGGTAAAGCAGAAATGTGGCTGAATATGCCATTGCCTTTTCTGCCTTGCAGTTTCCACTCCTGGAAGATTTTAAACAAAAACAAAACAACATAGCTGCAGCTAAGCCACTTTCACCCACATCCAAAATGTCTGAGTCATGTACAGCAATCAACTTTTACCAGCTCTGAACTTCATTCTGGTGTTGCATGGATGGCAGCAAAAACACAGATGTAAGAAGAGTTTACAATTCTGTAGCACAGCAGCTGGCAGTAATGTACGGCCAGCATGTGATGAGGTGCTGATTTAGGAAGATGAATGCTGAGGAAGAGAAACCAGAGATGGCATCACTGCTGCTGTGCATTTTTACTCCAGAATTAGAGCTGAGAAGTTCTTTATTAAAAGTGTCTTTACATACAGATTTTAATGGTGCATACTTGTCCGTAGTGGGAGCTACGCTGGGATTATTGTTGCTGTTCTTATTCACACTATCTGGCATTACCTCCCTGTGAAAACAAGCTTTAGGGCACATTTAAACATCCATGTGTAAGTACTACAGTAACCTGAGGGTTCTGCTTGTCAGTGGGTAACAGGCAGCTTTCTAAACTGAGATGATGCTATACGGCCATGGGCCATGCTGCATATGGGGAATCTGAGCAGCACAGATGCAACAGAGGAACAGACTGAGACGGTGTCTCAGGGAAATGCTGGTGTTTGGATTCTCTGCACAATTTTAACAGCTGCCTCATCTAAAGTTCTTCCCAATTACTGGTCCACAAGACCTGTATTTCATTCCTTAGGCACCATGCTTGGTGCTCACTGAATAAAACATATTAAAGCAAATGCATGATGGACTGGGAATGTGAATCTCTTTGTTCTATTTGCACTTACAGAAATGTCTGTCTACATAACATCTATGGGTTCATCCCAATGTTATGTTAGCATTAAGAGGGACAAGACTGGTGCTTTGGATAAGTCAGGGTAGTCTGCCTGAGTAACAGCAGAACAAACCCATTCAGCACAATAATATTACAAGTAAGTAAGAACAATTACAGATAAATAATTTGCAGAAAGGATATATATTTCAATACCCAAGGGGGATGACTGCTCACTCCTAATAGCTGAAATTATTTACATATCAGACAACTTTGTGTTTTGCCTTGTCACACCTGCCATTTGGAGACTGCAGGTTGTAGGTATCCTGCATGTGAGACCAAATACAAGCCTCAGGGGCTTGTGGCAGGATTTTACTTAAGCTCCAGCATGAGTGTAATCCCTTAGGATTCTGCAAAACCCACCAACTCTTGCTTCCATGCTATCACAGCAATCAGCAGATGGCCAATTAAATATTTCGGGGATGGATTGTTTGCTTGTTTTTCCTTCCTACCTTGTTTATAACATTTGGCTCTACTTTACATTCAAAGCCTCAGAGACCACCTGTTTAATGATTATGGAGCTATCTCAAGCTCCAGGGTTTGCTTTTTCCCCACTTTATCTAAACTCACCTAGACCTGAGTACATCTTGAAAACCCTTTTTCTTTGTATGCGTAAGTCAACAAAATGCTCCTGCTGAGGATGCAAGGTAGTTTTCAAGCATTCTTTGGAAACCAGTCTATTCCAGTTCCCCTGCAAGAATGTCTCTTTCCGCAGGAATTTCCCAGCAGGTGCCTTTTGCCAGGCACTGGCCAGACACCAGTAAGAGCTGCAGACTGCTAGTATGAACAAAGTCCCCCAAACCCCTGTTGCTCAAATCAAAAATTATATAGTACAGGACCTAACACTTTGGGTTACAACTCTAAACACTAGCTCTAACACTTGTAACTAATGTTATTAATAAGAAATCTTTAAGATTAGGCATGCTCTTAAATGAAACTTGGAATTTCTTTTGATGATGAGTTATCTTTTCAGCTGCCTTAATCAGAGACATGTGTCAACAAGCAAGAAAATCAGGTTGCCACTTAAAACAATAAAAGCTGCTTTACAGGTTTCTCTTCTTGCTTTTTTTGCTTGGAGGTGAAATTGCCGAAAATGATCTGAATGTTGCTTAATGGCTTTAGAAGCTAAATTCTATTCATTTTATTCATAGCTGGTTGTAACAGTCCCATGGCCTCTCAACAGAAAGGTGCTTACACAACACAACCAAATGTTTAAGTTCTAATTTGTAGATAAATGAGTGCTCAGTTAAAAACTGCATAACAGCAAATTTTCTCCTGTTCTGGAATATTGGGAACTGATGAGCTAATAAGGCAGGACCCTTTCAACTCAGAGTGCCAGCTGATTGCAGTGTTAATGTAATAAAACCCAGTAGCACTTAAAAATTTAAGTGGAAGCCTCTCTAGGACAAGTCCTGTTTAAAATACAGAATTTTTAGCCTCGAAAGTTTGTTTGCCTAGTGAGCTGCCATTCCCTTTGATTATTGCTACAAGGCGATTGGCCTGGGTGGCAAGGCTGCCCGAGACCTTCTGAGGTGGGGAGCTTTGGGCTATTGCTGAGGGTTAAAACTGGCCCTGACTTAATGCAAATGGGGTACCTTCAGAAAAGGTGTCTATCACAGTAACAGTGGATTCTTATATCTCTTTCCCTGAGCAGCTGGCTTAAGATAGCTTTCTTTCCCTTCTATGTTTTCCTTTTATAAATTATGCATCTAGAATTGCATTATGCTGAGACATCTCTCGTGTTTGCTGCATTTCCAGGACAGTCCTGCTGACGTAGAAAGTCTCTGGGTAGATTAAATGCAGTGAAAGTTGTTAGTGGTGAGGACAAAGACTGTAATTTTACTGTTTGTCTTTTACTTATCTCAACCTCTATCATTCATTTGGAGACTGTGCAACCTCTGCATTAAGAAGGCTTGCATTCTTGCTGGTAGTCCAGGGAGTCGCATTGCAGGTGTGTCTGAGTACCTGGGAATGGGGTTATACCCCTGTGTTGTGAACTAGAAGAACCAAAGAGGCATGGTTCTTCAGTTGGCTGCTAGGACTTCGTAACTGAGCTGAATGGAAATGCAGTCCCCAGGTTGGAAAAAGTGTAACAAGGTCTTTAGTATAAATCAAAAGGTCTGCTCCTTATTATAATGACTTCTGTCCTGGTTTTGACAACTTCATACTTCATTCATGTATCCCTCCAAGACAGCAATATCTAGTAAGTGATAGTGGTGAGTCTGCAGCCTGGTAGATTGGTCTAATACCAGAAAAATCAGCCTGGGGAATTTTTTTCCTGTGTTTTGCTGTTCTTTATACCAGTTCTGTACTGAGATACACAAGTGTATGTGCTGCTATGGGCAGAAAGCGCCGTTAACCTGGAATCTCTTCCCTCAAAAGCACTGCAGCAGTGCTCTGATAAACTCCTCATAGCCTTAAACACCCACAGCAAGCACTCCAGTCTCACGGTTTCTCCATGCGGCTTAACAGGTGTGAGTTTAACTAGCACAGGTATAATCCCAGTATAAATACCATAATCCTAGATAGCATAAGAGGACGCTTATTGTTTTCTTTTCAATTATACAGGAAAGGGCTTAACCTCTTTATTGAAAAATGTTGCTCTTTTTGCAGAATGTATAGATGGAGACATTTGGCTCCCAGTGAGTCACAGTTTGCCAGCTGTGCCATTTTTATTAAAGGCTTTGCAATATTTACAAGGCTTTGAGGCCTATCTTGAGTTCTTCCTTAAATAAATTATCTGAAAGGAGTCATCTTCCATTCATAATAGGACAGAAAACAGTTGTGACCCTTCTCGCAAGCCATCAAAGTAAAGCTGTTCACAGCAAAGAAAGTCACTGTGAGATGTAAAATAGAAGCGATCTTCCCCCAAAAAGCATGGCTGGCAGCCTCCCTGTCCAGGACGTGTAGTCCAGGAGATATGGGGAAGATGGAACTGAAGGAAATGCACTGCTTTGGGAGAAGGAGGGAAAAAAAGATATACTGGGGAAGGTACTGATGGTTGGAGGACACAGAAGAGGGGCTGCTGGAAAGTAAAGGCTGGGTGGGTGATCAGGCAAGTACAGAAATTTTTCTGCATAAAAAACCACTAACCAAAACAACCCTCCCTCCTTTTCATAGAACAGTTTGGGTTGGAAGTGACCTTCAAAGGCTATCTAATCCAATCCCCCTGCAATGAGCAGGGACATCTTCAACTGGATCAGGTTGCCCAGAACCACGTCCAGCCTGGCCTTGAATGTCTCCAGGAATGGGACATCTGCCACCTCTCTGGGTAACCTGTTCCAGTATTTTACCACTCCTGTAAAAATTTTTTTCCTCATGTCCAGCCTGACTCTCCCCTCTTTTAGTTTAAAATCATTACCTTGTCCTACTGCAACCGGCCCTGCTAAAAAGTCTCTCCTCGGTTTCTTAATGCACAGTGCTTACAGCTTCACTGCACTTGTTGCCAGAAAAGAGGTTGTGTTCATGGAGGTGCTCAGAGTTGAAGAGTAACTGAGGAACAGATGTAAGGAGGTCTGGACAGGAAGCCGAGGGATGGAAGGAGAAATACTGGGAAGGAGTCAGCACATGAATGAAAGAGAAAGAACAAAAACAGTCAGCTCCCTTATCAACAGCATTGGACGGGCACTTGGAGTGCCAGTTCGGTTGGACTCTCTGCCACGCTTAGGATGAGCTTGCAATTGTTGCCTTCCCAAAGAAGAAAGGGCAAAAAAAAATCTGCCTTACAGCATCCCCAGGTGGCGAGGTGTAAGCTAGGCTGGCAGGATGCTCTATTTGCGCTCTATTTGCCATGCTATGTGGGAGTGTTGAACTGGCACTACCAGTGGCCTAAAGGAAGAAACATGGAGAAATACGATCCGTCAAGGTGAGTGCACTTAACAAGTGCATCCACCAGACATATTTTACACATCAGTAACCAAAGTAAAGCTATTACAAGACAAATCAGGGATCCTTTTTACTGGTTATTTGTCTTCCCTTCAGTAAATACTCACATACCACCAGAATATACTGTACAGCCTTCAGAGGAGGTAAACTACTGAATATTCTAATATATTTGGCCTATATCAGTGTCCCATCATTATTTTAAACACGGGCTGCAAGTTTTCCAGTGCTAGCATTTGTTGCTTTGAGGGACAGAAAATTTTTCTTTACTCAAAACTCACTATGAACACAAGACTGGAGGGACATGACATGTCCAAGCATCTCTGTTCCTGGCATTTTAGGTAACAGAAGTGTAGAACAAAATGATACATCAGAAGGTTTTCCAGCAGGGCTAAAATCTGCTGTATTCCCTTTTACTGTGAGCTGACCTGGTCGGCATGCATGTCCTTAAACTCAACCCCCAAAATAAAGGAGTCCCTCTGTGAAGCCTCATACCATTGCTTATCATTCTCTCTGTGTTTTCTCCAAGTAGATGTTTTTAGCCTGAATTTAAAGATTATTTAAAATACTGAAAAACAATTTTAATAAAAAGCAGTGGAAGGCAAAATCCATTTCTTAGTTAATACTTGCTCAGCCATTCTCCTTTCTGTGTGGAGACAGGAATAATGAATGCATAAAGGTACTACCTGAAAGGAAAATCTTTCCTACACTTGTAAATTCCATTAAATACTCATTTAATATGTCATGTATGTTATTTCTTTGGAATGAGCTAAAAAAAATGCAACTTCTTATGCTATTTGAGATTACTTTTTTCCCTTCCCTTTCATAGCTTGTCTTATTCCCAAAAATTGCAGAATAATAGAAATTATCAGAAGCGGAGTTTTTACAGAGCAGTTCTTTTAATCTCATCTTTATTCCAGAGCATATGAGTCTGCCATCCTCATTTATTGACACTGACCCAAAGTCTTCCCTTTTAAAAGCATATCTCCCTAAATTCCACGTGAACCCTGTGCCTTTATCAGCTAATGTGGTTTTAATTCCTATTGCAGAATGAACAGCACAACACGCTCAGAGTTGGGAGTGCCCAACTGATACAGGTTCAATGACTGCAAGCAGCAGTTGTTAGACCTCAAGACTGTTTTCTTCTGCTCCAGCAAAGTAAAGGCTGGTTGGTGATGGCAGCGATGCATTATTTCTGTTTGAACTTTATGTAACAATTACATGTGGTATCAAACCTGAAATGATGGTCACAGCATCATTTTTTAGTTCCAGGTCTTCTGTTCCACTGCAGCTGTAATCCAGACTTCTTTATCATTACAGGTCATCTTCTCAAAATCGCTGGAAGCTGAAGATGGATATTAAGCATGTGAAGGACTACATCTACTGGCTGTACTACCAGTACCTGTTGATCACCTGCAGCTACGTGCTGGAGCCCTGGGAGCGGTCCATGTTCCACACCATCACTGTGACTGTTTTTGCTATGGTGGTGTACACAGCTTACGTCTTCATTCCTATCCATGTCCGCTTGGCTTTTGCGTTCTTCTCCCAGCTATTTGGAGGCCAGCCTGAAAGCACAGTTTCCATTGTGAACTGAACTTGCCTGAGTAGTGATTAGCAGCTCTTGCAACTTGTGAAATGCAGTGTCTTCTTCAGTTTTGTGTACTCTGAAGCAGTTTTGCAGTGATGAAAATATTTTCTCTTATAAAACATGGCTTGCTTAATTACTATAGCTGAAAATCAGAATAATGCACTACTGGCTGCACAGTCCCCATTAAAAGAAACACAGGCCAGCTTTTGCTACGTGATAATGAAACATATCACCTGGAATGCCATGTTTACTTAATATTCAACCAGCTCCCCCTTTCAGCACCCTGATTTGATCACACTGGCATGCATGAAACAGCAAAGACTGTTTATGATGGCTGTGAGGAGCGGTACTATGCTCATTATACACGCAGAAGTTCTGCCGAGAGAGTGCAGTGGCAAAACATCGCACATCTTCTTTGACCCAGGTTAGAGAGTACAAGGAGATGAGTATAATACAGTATGATTTCAGTACTAATATCTGACTGGTTATTGACTTCTGGTTTCTAACAGATGGGAGAAGAAATCAGAAGAGAGAAAGTAACAGGAGTATGAACTTGAATCTGTCTTTTTGCATTTAAGTTGCTGCATTGGGTGGGGCTTTGAGCAACCTGGTCTAGTGAGTGGAAGGCGTCCCTGCCCATGGCAGGGTGGTTGGAACTACATGATCTTTATGGTCCCTTCCAACCCAAACCATTTTAGGATTCTATAAGATAGTAAAATAAACATACTATAGGTAATCTTGCAGTTTACTGAAATTGACAGAAAGAAACAGAACTGGCTCTGATTCAGTAAACTTCTGCCACCTTTGATAAAAAACTGAGACATCTTTTCTTTCTGCTCCCATTCACCAAGGCAAGCAAAGTGCATGTTTATGCCGGAGGAAGACAATCCAGAAAAGAGAGTGGAAGTAATATTTTAATAACTGCAGGGAAGTCTGAGTGCTTAAAGAGTTCTCCTTTATAAAGAAGAAATCAGATTTCATATAATTGCCTGTGGGGAGTTTCTTGAACAATGGAAGATTTATTTGGTTTTCACTCTACACCTACATCAAAAGTGAATGCCAAATCATAAGTTATAGCTATACAGTGCATGTATCTAACAGCTGATGCTACTGTTAGTAGAAGTGAGAGGTGAAAAATGTAAATAGCTTTCAAATGATGTTTGCACAGTTACAGGATTAAAAAAACCCTCTGAACTTCTTTATCAAGCTGCAGTGGGGTCCTGCATGCTTAAAAGAACACAGTTTGTTTGGAAACTAAGACATGTTTTGAAGGTTGAACAGATCTGAACATGTGTATGCAGTTTTTTTAAGAAAAAAATAAAAGTTTTATTCTTCAGAAACAACGTTTCCATGCAAGACTCGGCTCCTCCTGTATTTCCTATTTGTTCATAAATACCCTTTGGTATTTCTGTGGATATGTGTGGGCCAGGCTGACACCACGGCAGACAGGCTATTTTGTTGCCAATGTTTTGGGGCAAGGTTTCTGAGCCCCTTAAATGATCCATGTGTGGACTGCCATGTTCATCCTCATTAGTGCTCCAGCCCAAGACCTGCCCTCTCTCTGGTGCTGGGGGAGGAAGAAAAATAAAGGTCCTGAAGGCAACTCTTGGAGATGCACAGGTCTCCGCTTGCAAGAGGCCACATTCATCATATCATACTTGCTAGTTGTGTTCAGGTTCCAGCTCACACCTGAGCCACCTGTTCATATTGCCAGTACAAGCAGAGCATGGATGCACCTGAATTCTCTTGCAGACAGCTACTGATGTGCGTCAAATTAAAGCACCAAATACATGTGTGTGCTGGTGGCACAAGAATCGGGTGATTTAGGCTCAAATGGGAGCCAAAGACTTAGCTGTCCTATCAGTTTAATCACAGTTGTTAACCTGCAAATATGAGGTACAAAGCTGTAATCACACAGTAATAAAAGAGCATTGGAGGAGATGAAAAATGTCAAATACCTGTGAAAATTTCTATGAAAGCAGTGTATAAAATAGACTAAAAGTAACAACCCAAGTGTTGGAGGTGAAAACATGAAAATACTTACGTAGCAAGTTGGTGCTTGAACCAAAAATACTTCCCAATAGCCTATCCTCAAAAGAGTCTACTTTTAACTAGATAACACAATGATGTAAACGCCATGGCATCTTCTCATCAATCCTGTTTCCAGTAACATCTTATTTTTTAATTTATCAGAAAGGTTATTTGTTCACAATAGCATCAAACACAACTGACCTGTTTTTAGGAGTACAAGGAAAAACACTTTCTTACAGGTATGCAAGGGCTGGGTTCTCCTGTCTCAGGGAGCACACACCCCAATGTAATGTTGCTATTTAAACATTTAACTTAAAGCAAACAGCTTTGTTCAGGAAGAGGGAATTTCCACTGACCTCTCACGGTGGGATTCCTGTAAAGTGCTTCTCTTCCTTATTATTCCTGTTATCTTTGTTTAACTTTGCAGGAGGTGCTCGGAAGATGGAGGAAAACAGCCACAGTTTCTCTTTGGGAGGGTCCCTGCAGCCTTACTTAAGTGAAAACACTTTGTGTGCATTCTTCAGCTTCTTTACTAAATTGTAAAGTTCTGGGGCAAGAGGAAGGAAAGAGACAGCTGAAAATAACCTCTCTCTGCCAAAAAAACTTTTGAGATTTTTCCAAGCCTTTTCACTTCTCCTTTCTACTAGAAAAGCTGAAATAACTCTAGCTACTTGATATTCAAAATTAGTAGGTTCCAGCAAGAGATTTCAAAGCATTTTTTGGCACACAGCAGTGAACAGAAACATTTTTTCCCAGGCTAAAAGAGAAAGGAGGTGGGATACCACTTTCTAAGCTTGAGACCACACCACTGCTTAGGAAACTCTGCTCCAATTTTGAAATCCTTTTCCCTGTAGATGAAGCTATTCATACATGATGGAAAAAGGTTTCCATCAGATTACATCTGCACACTAATGTAGAAGCACCACCAAACTAATGTAATAGCAACAAGCTGCAGGAGCAAGGTCACATTTCAAAGAGCTGCCAGTAACACCAGGAGATGGCTCAGAATGTACAGCATATGGGCAACAACTCCGTTGTGAAAAGTATAGTGTTGGGCTCTTTATAAAGCACCTTGGCAGGGCACTCTTTTCCCCTGCTTCATTATTACTCCATGTTAATTGTAGTTAATTGTTCCATCATTACCCTATGCTAATTGTAGTTCAGGCTGAGCACAGCAGCTGGAAGTTTTTACACCCAAAAAAGCAAATGAAAGGACTATGTTAAGAGTAAACAGAACCAATAATCCAACAGTGATAAATGAAACAAAAGCAGAAAGGGAGATGAACCAGTTCCAGCTGTATTCACCCTGAAAGTACAAATGCATCATTAAATTATGTGCCAGGAAATTTTTGGGCTCAGCTGGCCAGCACCATACCTCCCTTCCCTAAAATTAATTTTCTTAATTTTGTTTAATCAAAGCTAGCATTTCTCCTGCTGTAAAGGTTTCCTGGCCAATTTCATGGATCACCTCCCAGATCCGTTACTGAGGGTGACTACACATGCACATGTCCAGACCACGAACCTCCAGAAGCTTCTTCCTGAAGCCCCTCCAGGCAGCCTTTACCCAAGACTATTAAAAAAACTTTCCCAGGGACCTCTTCCTTAGCAGTGGTATTGCACAGGAAACTGAGGGATCAGGATCACCTCCAGTGACTGTACATCTACCAGGCTTATTTCTAAGTTATTTTGGTGCACTCCTTTTATCACATGATCTAAAACACAGAGCTTGAAATAGGGTAGCTGCAGTTTATAACTTGGAGGGTTGTCAGTAGGACAGACACGTCTCTGATGAGCAGCTGCCAGCTAAACTCAGCTTACATGAGCAGTGACTAAATGTAGCACTAACTCATTTGAAGTGTGATATCCCCAGTCCTTTTCATAGCCCCAGAGAGCCTTACCATGGCTCCTGCCTGACTGCTTACTTAATAGAAGAAAGAGAAAGCTCTATTTCCATTCTTTCTCTTGGTCTTTCCAGAGAAGACTAGCAAAATAGCCCAACGCGGTTGTTGGGGGGTGCTGTCATTGCCTATCCTTCCTACACATCTTCAAAGCATCTGGATTCAAACCAGCCACCTGTAGAGACAGGCCATCATCTGAGTGTCTGATTTCATCTACGTGGAATTCCCTGAAAAATGAGACCCCCTCTTTATGAAGTTTTGAAATATTAAGGATGTTCAAGCGCTTTTTTTTCTGAAATTTTACTATTGCTGTTATTTAGCTATAATTTAAGATTCTGGCTTTGAATGCAAATTCAGTGAAAAAAGTTACATCTTTTTTTTCCACTTACAATGATTCATATAGTTATGGTTAAAGACAAGAAGTCCCTAAAGGTTTTTTCAAGTGAAAAATGTCATTAACATTTTTTAAATAATCATTTTTATAAAGGCCCTGTTTTAGATAAACCATCCAAAACAGTAACCAGGTATCACTAATCAATAGCATGCAAAAACTACAACACATGAGAAACATGCCTCCATGGAGATGCCTCTTTGAAACTTGCCTACAAATGAAAATGGTATGTAACAGAAATCACTCTGATCCCCGTGGTAAAGGACAGATGTTGTCCTGATCTTCTTGTACACACAGAATTAGCCCTGCCCAGCACACACACAGCATGTATCAAGAAGGGCTGTGAATACCCTACATAGTGCCTGTCTCCCTTCACTCTTACCACAGCAACATTCCATTTCTAGAGTTTAATTTTACTAATTATTTGGAAGCTAAGGAAAAAAAAAACCCAACAAAAAACCCCCCCAAAAACCCCCAACATACCCAGAAAAAGACAAAAAAAAAAAACAAAAACAAACACCAAAATCAAACCAAAAAAAAGAAAAAAAAGCCCTCATAAAAGTACAGCTGGGTGTAGTATCAGTCAGCAGAACTATACAAACTGCAAATCACACTTGCACAGCACCAGAATGCGTGTGCTGAAATTGGGCCGATTCTTGCAGATGGATTACTGCACCCTGGGGTGAAGATGCGGCCAAGTGGCAGCATGCCAAGCCGAGCATTTTAAAACTAAAGCAGAAAAGGCTAATGTTCAAATTAAATATTACTGAACTCGTAATAACTTTCTTATAATCACACAAAATTATCAACATCCAGGGGTGGCCACCAGGGAAAATCATGAAGGAAGCGCAGCACGGCTGTGAGGGGAGATGATGAGGCGACAGCAGGGGTGGCCACGAGGGAAGATCATGAGGGGAGAGGAGGGGCAGCCATGAGGGAAGATCGTGAGGGGAGAGGAGAGGCGGCTGTGTGGGGAGATCGTGAGGGGGGCAGCCATGAGGGAAGATCATGAGAGGAAAGGCAGCCATGAAGGAAGATCACGAGAGGAAGGGCAGCCATGAGGGGTGAGAGGAGATCATGAGGAGAGAGCAGGGGCAGTACTGAGGGGTGAGGGGCAGCCATGAGGGGTGAGAGGAGATCATGAGGAGAGAGCAGGGGCAGTAATGAGGGGTGAGGGGCAGTCATGAGGGAAGATCGTGAGGGGAGATCATGAGGGGAGAGCACAGGCAGCCATGGAGCGTGAGGGGTGACCATGAAGGGAGATCTTGAGGGGATATAAGGGGTGGCCATGAGGGGTAGGGGCAGCAGCTATACAGTGTGGGCCACTATGAGGCGCCGATGAGGGGTGGCTGTGAGTGGAGATTACGCGAGACAGCCATGAGGGAGATCTTGAGGAGAGATGAGTTTGCCCTTAGTGACATGGTTTAGTGATTGCCTTGAAAGTCCTGGGGTAATGGTTGGACTCGATGATCCTAAAGGTCTTTTCCAACTCAGTTGATTCTATGATTGATTCTAAAGGCAGTGCTGTCCTCTCACAGTGTACAAGTAGGTCCCTACCCAAGTCATTTTAATTATTTACTCCTAAAATACCAAACTGCAGCTCTATCAGCAAGTTACTGATATCCTACCACAAACTGATTTTTGCATGGAGCTCATTTTTTTATGGTAACTCCAGACAATTTCCTAGCCAAGAAAAGATAAAAATTCATTTATCTGGACTCCCTGTGTGCATTGAGGTACTGACAACAGAATTTAGTGATAAACCATGACAAAGATGGACTCTCCTCTCCCTTCTGGAGTATTGGTTACTTTCTTCAGAGACAAGAGCATGTGGCAACAGGCTCACAGGACAGCAGGAGACATCAGCTTCTCATTTCTCCCTGCCCCACAGCCTTGCCAGCAGCAATTGCCAGTCCACGAAAGAGCTGCTGCTGAACCCAACTCACCCTCTTTGGAAAGTGACCTTTGCTGCTGGGAGGAGAAAAACAGAGCCCCATTCTATACCCCAAGACCAGCATCCAGCACACTGCACAAAAAAGGATGCACCACTTTGTCCTACCATCTCAGTGAGATTCCTACATCCTCTCCTACTAAACTTCCAAAACCAGGTGAGCTCCTCATTATTTCCAGAAAGACAGTGTGATGGTCTGTCAGCTGACAGGGACACAAAATCACAATTAAACCCCAAATCTGTCTCTTTTGCCAGCTGAATTACTTGGTGTTTCTTAGCTTGCACTAATCTCTCCAGTTGTCTGGAGAATTTTCCAGCACAAGCCCTGAAGTGCATCGGTCAGATCACATCAGCACTCCCTTCCACGCCAAGTCTGATCAGAAACTGAAAAACTGGGGAATCAGTCGAAAAGGTAGACCCCTTCTAATGTACAGATCATCAGCTCCTACAGCCAAAGCAAACTTCACCCAGCATGCATCCCTGTTGCATACTTGTTGCAAGGGAATCAAGGGAGGTGAAATTACCAAAATGTTCTGGTAAAATAAACTACCTCAAACCTCAGGAAACTGAAAATTCAGTGTACTGAGCGCTTGTGAGCTGACAAGGGAGGTCAGACACCTGCAACATTCCAGAGGTCCTCCAAAGGCTGGAATCTGAGCACACGACGACAGCACAGAGCTCATCCCACGACTCCAGCAGTGAGAGCTGTAATGAAACAGGCATCTTTTTACTCTCTAATCTTACACACAGGAATGAAAACTGAACTAAACTGAACAGCCTGAACTAAATAATGACACCTTGGTTCAAAGCATAATCAATTTTGTCCTTAATATATTTATTCCTTAGAGTAAGCAATATTTTGCCAGAATTTGAGGAGCCCAAGTTACGAAAGTATCTCCAGGCAACTTACATGGAAACTCCCTGGCTGTAAGGCCATGATTCACAGGTGGAGGTAAGAATTAACTCTGAGAGTTCACACTTCTCATCATGGGTGTCTACTCCACCCTTATTTCAGAGGCTGCTTTCAGTAGTTGCTACATCAGGACAGCTAAGAGGTGATAAACTCTGCTGATTCTGGTGTTTCAGTAGCCCCAAAGTGGGGCTGTCCTGGAGTTCTTACTGAAATAACTGAGGCCTCCTTTAGATTAGAGTAAGAAGCTCAAAACTAGAAATAGGCTGTAAAAATTGCTTCATGTAGCCTAATATAAACTATAGCCCCCCTTGATTACCAAGACATTAGTCTAGGTTTAAAAGTGAAATTAAAAAGATGCATGAGGACCCTTTGCATCAAAATACGCATCCTGCTGTTGAGACATGCTCAGGCAAGAGAAAAAAGCCAAGAACCAGGACAAAGAGGAGAATGGAAATAGGTACACAATGGAGAAGAGAGTAAATCTAGCAAACCTGTATGAAAAAA
Organism: Strigops habroptila; assembly: GCF_004027225.2. Taxonomy (NCBI): domain Eukaryota; kingdom Metazoa; phylum Chordata; class Aves; order Psittaciformes; family Psittacidae; genus Strigops; species Strigops habroptila. The sequence goes on along the minus strand of NC_044284.2, from coordinate 27,173,382 downwards.
ACCCAAACAAACCAGATTCTGCTTTGCTTACAATGACTGAGCAAAGAGGGCAGAGAGGAGAAAACGAAGGTAAATTGTAGCCGCATCAGGAATAGACATATTGTCAACTAGGGTGCTGTTTCAGTTATTTTTTCTGACAGCTCCTATCTTTGCTTCATAATCATGGAGTAGCTCAGAAATATCTCATTATTCCAAGGTCATATTCAAGGATCTATTACATGCCATGAATTTTATGAGGTTTGGGGTTTTCTTAAAAAAAAAAAAAAAATCCAAAAGAAAAGAACAGGAAGAGAAAATGCAGGTAAAATGTACATCATGGAGTATTTGACCCAAAACAACTGAGGCCAGGCTCAGAACAAAGCACCCTAATGCTGGAGAAGGCTGTAAGAAGGTTGCAGCAATGTCATTAAAAGACAGGGTGACAAGGCACAGCAAACGGCCTCACCCATCAGGCTGGCAAAGGAAAGAGCTTCTATCAGTTCTTTGCATACTCCACAGCCACAAATTGCAAAACGAGAGAAGCCTGGTACCTAATGCACACTAATTATCTGCCAAATGCACAGAGATTGAGTGATTTATGAAGTAACAGCTGGAAAAAAGATGGTGCAAACCAAGTAGACACAACCAACTCCATACATCCTGGTGCCTTGCCAGAGGGAAGTACAGAATGTACCAGATATTAACTCAAGGTAAAAAATACTCAGACCCCAAGAAGCCCTCTCCACATCGCAGACAAATACTTTTGACTTCCCTTTCCAATATTTCTCCTTACATGAGAATAAAAAGCACAACTTCATGAAATCAAGTAGAATTAGACCACTATCAAAGGGTGCATACCTACATCAAGTGCTGTGTTCAGCTGTCCATTCTGTCTCACACTTGGTGTGGAAAAAGCTGAAGAAATGCAAAGTGTTTCCTGTATTAAAGACTTTCACATCTGGCTAGATTTGACTCGTGCTATCCAATAATTCCAGTATTTTGGTACCCAAAAGCTCCTCCTTATCACAGCTATATTTTGGTAGCACCAAAACACCTCAGAGCCCTGTACCCAGTTCAATCTCAGCTTCCTATTCAGAATTACTGTGCTTTCTAAAATCCACTCCATTCAAATGTTGTTACAAGAACACAAGACTTGGGCACGAAATAAGCATCTTACTGCAGCAGCCCTGGGTACATGGCCTGTTTCTCCAAGAAATCTTCAATAGCAAAACTAGCATCACTAGTCTTTTATATAAATGCACATACTGCATAAATAAATCAAGAGCTGCAAGCATTCATTTCAGCTTTGGAAGTTTCCACTCACAAAGAGCAGCCCACACTCAGTGCCTTTACATTAAAAGTCTATCACACGTACAATAAGTTCCGGTTTTGCAATTTTATAACTGAGCAATACCTGCACAGACATCTTTTAATAGCTATGTGTCAGATCTGCATGTCGTGCCTGTGCCAGCATGATGGGAGTGGTGGAAAGAAAAATTCAACCCACTGAAGTTGCAACACTTCTTCCTGAGAATTTATCTTGATGAATAATTATAAAATGCATATACCATCACAGAGGACTGTCACAAGTGGGGGGAAAAAAAAAAAAAATAAAGAAGAAAGAGCTACCTGCCGTTACATTTATCAAACCTGCTACTTCAGCACTGTCCCAGGATACCACTGGTAAGACCCTTAATGCTGCTATGTTCAAGTGGTCTGGCAGAGCCCTGGGTTAGCAGAATGTTCCCACTCTCCTCCTTCCATGTTTTCCTTTCCTGGCTGTTCATGCAATTTTCATGTGTCAGTCCACATTCTCTGGCACAAATTAGCTACAATTATGCAGATTAGTACTCATGTTCTTTTGAATTGGACTATTTTGCAGTCCAGCCTTGCCTCAGAGGATTATTTCAGTGATACAAGGTTGGCATACTGACTGCTGCAACATTATCACTGCTTACTGAAGAAGGCATCAAGTCTGTACAAAAACAAAGCCACTCACCACCTCCCCTCTGCTGCACTCTAGGGAAGGCAAGCCATACAGCAGATCTCAGGCCGCTCCAGTCTGGTGCAAGGCAATTCATCCAGCAGTGTAGTTTTATATCATCTTCCCTTCCTACCCTTTCCAGTTGGCTCCACATGGCCCAATGCAAAGCTGGATCATTGTTTCGATTTGTTTTACCTCCCGTTTCCACCAACAAAGTCATCTCCTTTCTTTACTTCTCCTTCTCCCTTATAAACTATCAATCTTTGGCTCTTCCATCCACATCGAAACACATAACTTCTGCCTCCACCATACTCCCGTCATAGAATCATAGAATGGTTTGGGTTGGAAGGGACCTTAAAGACCATCTAGTTCCAACCCCCTGCCACAGGCAGAGACACCTGCCACTAAACCAGGCTGCTCAAAGCTCCATCCAGATCATCCACAACTCCTCTGGGCAACCTGTTCCAGTGCCTCACCACCCTCACAGTAAATAACTTCTTCCTAATATCTAATCTAAATCTCCCCTTTTTCAGTTTAAAGCCATTCCTCCTCTTCATATCACTACATGTCCTTGTAAAAAGTCCCTCTCCAGTTTTTTTTTTTTGTAGGCCCCCTTTATGTACTGTCCTCTGTTTTTACCCTCAAGAGCAGCAATACAGTGAGGAGGAGCAGTGCACATCCCAGCCAAAGGACAAGGGATACAGGTTTGGTTCTAGAACAAGTTCACTGAACCATTTTTTGGCTTTTCCTCTGCCTGGTTTTGTCTCCAGCCAACTGGAGGCAAGTCTAGGAACTGTCAACACCATCCATTATTTTTATGTACAGGTTTTTAACAGCCACAATGTGCAATATATTTTTAGCTGCATATCGTGTTTCACATACTCTCTCATACAGGAACTCAAAATTCCAATATCTGAAAATATAAATTCTACAAAAATATATTCATTTTACTGATGCCAATATCCAGGTTTCACAGTGGCATGAACCCTTTCCTGTCAGCCTCACATCTCTGAGCACAACATACCCTCTCACCGGGTTTCCTTTAGCCAACTAATAGGATGAGATGTTTCTAGCTGAAATGCGGAAGATTACAAAAGGCAAGTGGAAAGCAAACAGCTACTGTACCATAGTCTTTAAGATTCCTATCATGTTCTGATGAGCAAATATTTACCTTTTTAAAACAATTATTTCTTAGTCTGAGGTTCAGGTCTAGTGCATCCTGGTACAGGTAACAAACATACCAGTACTAAAGCAACACTTCCCAGCTCCTGTCCATGCTTTTCCTTAAAATTAAATCTTTGCCATGGCTCTTCCCCAACCCAGGTAAAGGAGGCTGAACTGAGTATCAAAACCTGTCACCATCTTTTATGCTAAGCCACAAAAAATGTAATAAAAGTGATTGCTAAATTGAATTTATCTGTGGGAATTGGCTGTACTTTCTGCACAGGCTTCTCAAGCAGGTACCACACTAAAACTGCCACCCCTCTTTAAAAGAAGAACATTTTGCAATCTCAGAAGAATGGCTAAGTATAAAAAAGCAATGGAGAATTAATTACCAAAATATTTCCTCTAGCAATATAGCATGTTGATTGGGCAGCATAAAGGCTGAGCTGCTCGGGTTGTCCTGATGATTAACTATAACCTTTGGGGTTTGTGGTTATCAAGAAACAGTAAGCTGTGATGTTTGATAAACACAAAATGGGTGACAGGAGCTGCTGAAGAACAGAAGTTAGCACAAGGAGGATTTTCCCTTGTAATACCCAGGAGAAGATCTTATTTCATGAATCTAGAATTTCTCCTTTTTCAAGTAGCTCAATTCAAGTAACTATCATTTGAGTTATTTTGGTTTTTAATGGCTACTAAGAAAAATTCACTTGTTGCTAACCCCAGGACATAGTGGGGATTCTTAAAAAGGCTCCAGAAATTTAGAAAGCAGAGGATGCCCTTCAGTGCAAAATTGCTGCATGCATCCACTGTACCTCTGACAGCAGCAGCAGGACTGGGTTTGCACAAAACCAGCACCTCTGCCTCTGGCGCACTGAGCATCCAGCTACTCCAGCTGCTTCAACATACAGCAAGATAGAGAATTATCCTCCTCTGCTGACAAACAGCAGCATTTACCCCTCACTCTGGTGCCCCTTGCACAGCCTGCACACAAGCTGCTGCTCTTTCAAATGTTATTCAAGAAGTACGCCCTGCACTGGATCAAATACACCTTATATGCATGTTTCATGCAACACCTTACCTACTTAAAAGGAAACTAAACCATATATGTGCTGTGACAAAGCCCATTAAAACCTGATGATGCAACACACAGATTTTATCTATTGATCAGCTCAAAGCAGTGTCACAATATGCTGATCTCTGTTGCAAAGCTATTTTAAAGAAGTTTCTTTTCAGCTCTCTTTGTTCCTGCCTCTGAAGTTCAGCAGTAATAATGTTTGTGGCTCATCCTATAAATTGGATTGCTAATTGGATTCATCACAAGGAACTGAAGACATAGGCAAGAACTGGAAAATAATTGGAGCATTATCCCAGTAAATTTAGTGCTGATTATCTCACAGAAAGCAGCTCCTAGAAGTGTCATGTCCCAGTGGAATTAGACAATATTACTCCTCCAATTCATACTGCTCCCTGACACCACAGAAGACGAGTTGAAACAGCAGTACCTCTGCTGAAGCACAGCTCTGCATGGCCTGTGTTGCTGAAGCTATTAGTTTGCAACTTTACAGCTCCAACCCATAAAAGGCCACAAGAGCCCTTCTTTCCTAAAGGAACAGGCTACTTGGGAATGTCTGATTAAAACCATTTAAATGGGGGTCTGGGGTGCAGATGAACCTGTGGTTGCGAACGCAAAGCTGGATGGGATGAACAGCAGAGAAGAGCAATCATCTATGGAGGGAATGTGAGGATATCCCTCCTAGGGCTCAGGACTCAGGAGTAGTTGTGCCTGCAGGGCAGGCATAAGTCCCTGCTTCAGACTGCATATGGGGGAAGACACCTCCTGGTCAGCAAAGCTGCTGCCTGGTCCCTGCTTGGAGCCAGATCCTGGCTCCCACTGAATCTGGAAGCTGGGAGTTAGCACCCCACACACAGGCAAGGCACAATCTGTTCCTGCATATGAGTATCTCCTACAGCTTCAAGAACCGCTGGCACAGGGAGCTGCTGCTTCCACCTTGTATCCTTCAACAGTTCACTTGGCTGCAGCCCTACCTCTATTTCCCCACTCTGAGTACTGACTACACTTCTGTTGTACTGACTACACTTGTCTGCTCTCTGAATAGAAACAACTTCGTTCCTCCAAATTATCACTTGATGCAATAGGAAGAAGGGTAAAATTGCCAGGAACATATACGTGCTCAGGACCTTGATAACTAAAAATACAGGCTAGGTGTCACCATGATCCTCTTAAAAACTGAATTTGACATCAGTAAAGATCATACAGATGTTTCACTGTTATTACATAACTCCTCCCATGTATCCATCTGAATATAGTTAATATAATTCTACAGTTAAATTAGGGTATTTTTATTAATATTTGACTTGGTGGTGCTGAATGTACTAGAAGCTGTGCACACTGCTCTGAATCCCAAATTTATTTTACAGGGAATATTAAAAAAAAAGAAATTGAAAAACACGGTGTTTGCTTTTGTTCTTGAATTCTTGAGAGTTTTACCTTTAAATTAAAACAGCTAATGAAAACAGTAGTCCAGACTAGAACAAAACCCCTCTGTTGGAACGTCACACTAGGTCCCAGGAGCTCCTCTGCTAGCTTTGCCACCTCCTTTCCTGGATTCAGTTTACATGAGCGAATAGTGACCTCAGGTGTCTGATAAATTAATCACAGGAAAATCTTTCCCACGAATTTATCGTTTAATGCTTCTTCTATTTATTGATGTTTCTACTGAAAATTAAGCTGCTGTAAGCCAGTTGTTCTGCTGGCAGAGCTCCACAAATGCTTTCCTGGCTTTTCTTGCCTTGGCACTTGAACTTTCATGCAAGCTACATACAGATATTTACTCAAGGGCCCATTATCCACATATAGGAATTTGAGAAAACTTCTATTAAAACTGTTTTAAAATGGTGTGCTTGCTTTCCTTTACATATCACAGATGCTTTTAATGCTGTGACTTCAGTATTTTTTAGTTAACTTGGAGACTAAACAGTACATTTAAAGATTGGATACAAAATTTACTGCAAATCTTAAGATAAACTCGACTTGCATATGAGTTCAGTGTCATTCATATAATTCAAATGTCAGTGTGCACAGTCAAATATTTGGATAGCCTAATGAATAGATATTAAACATAATACAGCATAAGACGAAGTAGTGTGCTTATGGTCACAGATTATATAGACCCTAAAGAATAAACAGTAAGAGCAGAAAACCACTATATAGAATAAATATAATACTGAATACTCATTGAAAACAGAAGAGGGAAAGGTAAGAAATCAGTGCAAACTGACATGTCTTTCACTAGGAGGTAAGATTCAGGCAGATGTCTCAATTCACTAAACAGCTCACTGACAGCAAAAACTACTGGTTCTCTTCCACTTAGATTTCTACTGGCTTAGTGATCAGTGCCAAGGACCATTCCTGGTGCAACAACAGGGTCAGGAGCTTGCCTATGGAACAGCAATATGCAAAAAAATTACTTTTCATTAGTTCATATTTTCTGATTCTGTAACTCAAATTAGAAGAAACTGAGTTATTTAAAACCTCACTGTAGAACCTTTGTCTGCGGGCTCAACCTTTGGAGGAACTATATGGACCTCAACATTTTTCAAAACAGAGGTGTACAAAGACAAGATGTACAGTACAGAGGAGCTTGTAGGACCTGAGCCACTGAAGAACCAGGCTTTTTGCTTACCCTTTTGCAACTGCTGCAACATTCAAGTGATGCCACAATAACACGGGATCTCCTCTATTTGAACAAGTGAGCTCTGACACAGACGCAGAGGATTATCAAGTACATACTTTTCATACTGAGTATTTATTTCCCAGACACTCTTATGCTAGCCTGTAAATTTTCTAAATGGAAAAAAGTGACAAAGCATTTAAATCACTCTCCATCCCCAAACTCTGTGAAGAAAGAATGTAAAATCTTACACGCATTGCTTGCCATGCTTCTGACCTTAGGGAGTCCTAAGGAGTAATTAAGAACTCCATGCAACCAGTCATACATTGAAATGCCAATACAGTTTTAGACAGCAGCAGTCACAGAAGAGGCAACAACATTTTTCACCCTCACCCTTTCCACTCTCCATCATTAGCACTGGAGTAGCTGGTGGTGGAGACCTGACAGCTTTATCACCCAAGCTGCCAGAATTTACAAAGCCATCTTTAAATTCACGGCACTGCCTGTACACAGTCTTATAACTCCTGGGTGAAAAGGGAAATTAAATGGAGCTGTGAAAACTGAAATGTCCTAAGGAGTTACCATCTTGCACTTTAGATAACAGCTCCACAGACATTTGCAAGGAAAGAAAAAAAAAAATATTTAAAGCCTCAGCCCACATTAGAAGTATAATTCCTCTTTTTCCAGGAAAGTAAGCAGTTATTGCCCCTTTCTTACTTCTGTATTATATATGCCATGAAGCACTGCATGGCTGTTTCAGTGAGAATGAGTGAGAATTAAGACAAGAGAACACATGTAGCAGCATATCCAGACCAGCTTGAAATCCAGCCCCTTCACCTTTCTTTGGCCTGTTTAAAACAGCAACTGGGCACATTCATAGTTATTTTTCTGTTTTGTGTTCTCCCAGTCACTTATACCAGATCACAGCTGGAACACTCCTGAACCCAGTATTTCTGTTTCCACACTACAGTTTCATATTGCCTGCTACAAGTGTGACTGCCCAACATATATAAAGAACAGTGAAGAATCCCAAAAATGTACTTATGCACTGTTTTCTTCCAACCAGGATCTCCTTCTGTGGCCCTTATACAGTCCCTTTGCAGCTGGTAGGGCAGTGAGGGACAGTCACGTCTGGTTTGAAGGCACACCAGGCCTTGCTCCTTCGAGTCTGGCTGCAGCATCAGTAAGACAGTAGCAAGCATACAATTACAAAAATACACAGCGATCTTCCCAATGTAGCATATTAATTTAAAAGACTGATCTGGACCACCACAAATGAAGCTGATGCAGCTTGACAGGGCTGAAAAATAAACCCATATCCATCATTTTTTCTACAGGCATTACCATAGACATGTGGTGATCACACAGAAGAAATCAATAGCCTGCAGGATTAATACTCACACCTAATCAAATCTGACTCTCTCTTAAAGGATATGCAATATAAAAGAGTTCCTAAGATGTCAGACCTCTGGCTAGTGCCAGCCTACAGCAACTAAGGTTTTACCCAGAAGCCAACATAAAAATGCTACTCATTTAGAGGAAATATCATAGAATCATAGAATAGTTAGGGTCGGAAAGGACCTTAAGATCATCTAGTTCCAAACCCCCTGCCATGGGCAGGGACACCACACACTAGACCATGTAATTTAAGACTCCATCCAACCTGGCCTTGAACACTGCCAGGGATGGAGCATTTACCACTTCCTTGGGCAACCTAAACTTCCCCTTTAAGTTTGAACCCATTATCTCTTGTCCTATCACTACAGTCCCTCATGAAGAGTCCCTCCCCAGCACCCTTGTAGACCCCCTTCAGATACTGGAAGGCTGCTATGAGGTCTCCACGCAGCCTTCCCTTCTCCAGGCTGAACAGCCCCAACTTTCTCAGCCTGTCTTCATACAGGAGGTGCTCCAGCCCTCTTATCATCCTCATGGCCCTCCTCTGGACTCGCTCCAACAGCTCCATGTCCTTTTTATGTTAAGGACACCAGAACTGTGCACAATACTCCCAAGTGAGGTCTCACGAGAGCAGAGTAGAGGGGCAGGATCACCTCCTTTGACCTGCTGGTCACGCTTCTTTTGATGCAGCCCAGGATACAGTTGGCTTTCTGGGCTGCAAGCACACACTGCAGGCTCATGTTAAGCTTCTCATCAACCAACACCCCCAAGTCCTTTTCTGCAGGGCTGCTCTGAATCTCTTCTCCGCCCAACCTGTAGCTGTGCCTGGGATTGCCCCAACCCGGGTGTAGAGCCTTGTACTTGGCTCAGTTGAACTTCATGAGGTTGGCATTGGCCCACCTCTCAAGCATGTCAAGGTCCCTCTGGATGGCATCCCTTCCCTCCAGCATATCAACTGAACCACACAGCTTGGTGTCGTCGGCAAACTTGCTGAGGGCGCGCTCAATCCCACTGTCCATGTCACCTACAAAGATGTTGAACAAGATCAGTCCCAATACTGACCCCTGGGGGACACCACTCGTTACTGGTCTCCACCTGGACATTGGGCCATTGACCACAACTCTTTGCATACAGCCATCCAGCCAGTTCTTTATCCACCAAGTGGTCCATCTATCAAATTGATGTCTCTCCAGCTTAGAGACAAGGATGTCATGCGGGACAGTGTCAAACACTCTGCACAAGTCCAGGTAGATGACATCAACTGCTCTGCCCCTGTCCATCAGTTCTGTAGCCCCATCATAGGAGGCCACCAAATTGGTCAGGCAGGATTTCCCCTTAGTGAAGCCATGTTGGCTGTCACCAACCTCCTCATTGTTTTTCATATGCCTTAGCATGCTTTCCAGGAGAACCTGCACCAAAATTTTACCAGGCACAGAGGTGAGACTGACTGGTCTGTAGTTCCCTGCGTCTTCTGTTTTTCCCTTCTTGAAAATGGGGGCTATATTTCCCTTTTTCCAGTCATCGGGAACTTCACCTGACTGCCACAATTTTTCAAATATGATGGACAGTGGTTTAGCAACTTCATTCACCAGCTCCTTCAGGACCCGCAGATGGATTTCATCAGGTCCCATGGACTTGTGCACATTCAGGTTCTTAAGATGGTCTCGAATCTGATCCTCTCCTACAGTGGGCCTAAGGTCTTCATTCTCACCGTCCCTGCATCTGCCTTCCAAGACTTGGGTGGTGTGGTCAGAGCACTTGTCAGTGAAGACTGAGGCAAAGAAGTCACTGAGAACCTCAGCCTTCTCTAAATCCAGGGTAGCCAGTTCTCCTGTTAGCTTCCGGAGAGGGCCCACATTATCCCTAGTCTGTCTTTTGTTTGCTACATGCCTATAGAAGCCCTTGTTATCTTTCACACCCCTTGCCAGACTCAATTCTAACTGGGCCTTAGCTTTCCTGACCTGGTCTCTAGCTTCCCAGACAACATCCCTGTATTCTTCCCAGGCCGCCTGTCCTCACTTCCACCTTTTATAAGCTTCTTTTTTCCCCTGTAAGTTTCCTCAGCAGCTCCTTATCCATCCATGGAGGCCTCCTGGCCTTCTTACCCCATTTCCTTCTTGTTGTGACGCAACGCTCTTGAGCTTGGAGCAGGTGATCCTTGAATATTGATCAGCAGTCTTGGGCCCCTCTAGAGCTTTATCCCATGGAACCTTACTGAGCAGGTTCCTGAAGAGGGCAAAGTCTGCTCTCTTGAAGTCCAGGGCAGTGAGCTTGCTGCATGCCCTTCTCACTGTCCTGAGGATCTCCAACTCAACCATCTCAGGATCGCTACAGCCAAGGCTGCCCTGGAGCGTCACATTCCCCACCCGTCCCTCCCTGTTGGTGAGCACAAGGTCAAGCATGGCCGCTCTCCTTGTCGGCTCCTCTATCACTTGCAAGAGCAAGCTGTCTTCCACGCAACCAACAAACCTCGCTCCCCCAGGGCGGGTTCTCCCCGCTCGGGCGGTGCCTCCCTCCTGGCGCCGCCCGCGGTGAGTCCCTGCGTGCGGCAGCAGAGCTACGGCTCCTGGGCATGGCCTGGCGAGAGCTCGGGGCTCCCTGGGGCGTTCTCGGCGCTCGGAGCTGGGGCTCCGGGACGCGGCGTTGCCCCTCGCTCCGGTGCTGAAGGCTCCTCTGTGGAGCTGCTCACAGCGGCAAATGACCGTTATTGGCCAAGGATGACCAGTTTAAATCTGCCCATTCAACAACTACACAAATACTGGCTTTTCTTTGCATGCTGAATCTTCCTTAGAAAGAGATGGTGAAATCTTTCAGTCCCCATCACGTGGTCAAAGTCAATGGAACAGGTTCTGAAATCCACCATTTCTGAAATTTGCAGGGAATTCCGTGGTGTGCTTTTTATCTTATTTATTGTGTACAAAGATGTAAAACCTTTCAGAAGTGGTGCTAAGACTGTTAACAATACTTCGACAGTTTAAAACATACAAATTATACTTGGATAGGTGGAAGCCACATGGCAATGAGAGCTCGCAGACGCAATACAAAGTACCTTGGTGACTAGAAAGAACGTAGCTCTGATACTAACTGGCAGTAGGCGGTGGCTATGCCTTGAGCTGAGGTAAGGTTTAACATATTAGCATCAAAATAAGCCGGAGAAAACTGCAGTTGAAAATAATCCTGCAGTGGAAATATTTAAAGTATTATTAGGATTAAATTCTTCTCCCAGTGACATCTCAGGCAATCTGACTCCCATAAACACAAGTTTTGTCCTACCCCTCTTGCAATGTGAGACTCGCCAGGTGACAGCCTGCAATTCACAGGAAGTGTATTGCATAAATCAAAGAAATCTAAGATCGAGTGATTCATCAAGGCTTGAAACACATAATCCACTGTGTATGATCTATAATCTATGTTATCAGAAAAAAAGATGATCTCATTGCTCAGACTAAACAAAGGGAGAAGTTTAGGAACTCCCGTTCCTATAATGGGATGAGAAGTTGCCAGCAGATGCAAAAGGTAGCTAGTTAATTCTGAAACCAGCGTCTTTTCAAAATCAATACTAGAAGTAATATGAATTTAATGCCAAACATCCCTATTCTTACTCTTTCCACCAAAGTTGGAAATTCTTTTTAAAATGCACTTATGTGGAGACATTCAGTTGTATGAAATGCACTCAGAGAAGTATTTGGAGATGTTCAGCCATAGTTGACAAACAGATCAAAACAATAATGAAACTGCTTCAGAGCAGTATTTACTGAAGCTAGTTTAGCAGCAGCCTTTAATTTCTGTTGAAAAGGATCACCTCCTGGTGCACTGCTGATAGCACACTCCCACCAATTTCATCAGGATTTGCGGATGTGCAACACCTGCCAGATTAGTCCCCATGCTAATAAACGTATGTAGTACACTTCCATAAAAAAATAACCATAACTACAACATAAATCTGTTGGCCTTTGGAAGAATACAAGGTTGTACGCCGGGGTCAGGCTTGTAGCCCACCGCTGCCATTTGTCGCAAGAACAGCACAGGCTCGCCCGGCGGGGAAAGAAGGTGGATAGATTAAAGCCCACGATTTTCACAAAAAAATGAGTTAATGTTTCCAAGCCGCGGTGATTACGCTGTCATTCCCAAGCCGCATTCACACACCACGACCCACCCCGAGTAGCCGCCATTTTACCGCCACCCTCGGGGCCGCCGCGCTCCTCCCCTTCCCCTCACGCCCGGAAGCCGGGGCCACGTGTGCCGCCGCAGACATGGAGTACATGGCGGGGCCGGCGGCCCCCACCCAGGGCAACATGTAAGCGGCGGCGGCGGCGACCGGTTGCTGCGGGGGGTGCCTGGGTGTCCAAGAACCGGGGCACGGAGGTGGCGGCTCTCCTGGGCCGTCGCTTTTCTTTAGGGGGAAAAAACCATAGAAGAAAAAATAAATTAAAACTCCTCCGCGTACCTTCGGTTGCCGCCGAGGGTTCCCGTGGCTGTCACCGCTGAGATGCTGTTTGTGATTGACTTTTTTTCCGTCTCTTCCAGCCTCTGCTGCCAGTGCGGCATGCCCGTTCCGCCCAACCCGGCCAACATGTGCGTGGGGTGTCTGCGGGCCCAGGTGGACATCACCGAGGGCATCCCCAAGCAGAGCACCCTCCACTTCTGCAAGCAGTGCGAAAGGTGGGCAGCTGGGCCCCGCCTGAGCGGAACCGGCCCTCGGCGCGGCCGGGAAGTGGGGCAGCGTCTCGCACCCTTTTCCGGTGCATATGTTCGTTTGTCAGGACTCATGATTTCTCTGCACTTCTTGTATTTCTTTTCCTGTGGAAGTAGAAAGGTGTGAGTATATAGGGCGTAGAGCATTTAAATTAGTACATTTATGGTCTTTGAAAGGAAAAAAAGTGTTAAGGATGGCAGTAAAAGTGTGGATGTACTTGGAATGTGTGAATCCTAATGCTTAGGGAGGCAAAAATTGTAGCTGCATAGTTGATATTAAAGTTGAAAGCCTGGGAAGTATGTGCTTATCTTTTGATTGATTTAATTTACCGAAGCAGCTTTAGCGTGCTGTAAAATGTTTCATTATACATCATATACCAAATGTGTCATAGGTATCTTCAGCCTCCAGGAACCTGGATCCAGTGTACCTTAGAATCAAGAGAGCTTCTTGCTTTGTGTCTTAAAAAAATCAAAGCTTCGCTGAGCAAGGTTAGTTGCTAATCCTGTTCGTATTTCATGGCGTGTCTTTTGGTTGGTATTGCATAAAGTGGTCCCACTAGCTTATGCAGGGTTCAGTCCTTATGGAGCAGCTGTTTGTAGCTGCATAGAGCCGATCAACTGATTTATGTTAAACATAGAGAGTGACAATCTCATCTCAAATAGCTGTATGCTAGAATTTGTGAGGATGCAGTAAGGACAGGCTCTTACAAAAAATCTCCGAGTGTACTGAGGAGGCTCTTGCAGTGCAATTCTGTGACTTCAGAGCATACAGTGTACTGCACAATTGTTACTGTTGTTAGTTGAGCATAATTAACTGAAGGAAACTAATGTGTTTTTAATGCACCTTAATTTTACAGTTTTCTTTTTACACATTTTTAAAATTGTTTATACAATTCTTACCAGTTTATGACAACATGAAGGAGGGTTGCACTGGTGTGTATATAAATTAAATTGAAGTCATGTGTTTAAGTTGAATAAAGTATCTCTTAGGTTCAGAATCTTACCAGAGGAAAAAAATATGAGATAGTGTTTTAGGCAAAAAAATTGTTTTGTTACCACAGTAATCAAGGTTTGAATTAGATCGCCTTATTGAGCTGCTTGCTATCAGGTTAGTGCTTAAATATATAAAATGTCTTTTGCTTCAGTAAATTTGCATGTTCTTAGTTTTAGAGATGAAATTGGCTTTTAGGTCCTGAGGAAACTATTGTACTATCCCAGTTCATCATTACATGGCATCCAGCAATAGTGTTGAATAGTGTATTCAGTTACTCTGGTATGACAGTTTGAGATTGCATTGCCATTAGTTTAGGTAGATTAGACTGTGTCCTAACTAAGCATTATTAATTAGGTTGGGTGTACTGATACGTATGGTTTTAGTTAAGGTTATTCACTTCATTGCTTGGTTGAGGATCTATAAACTGTAAGCTTGTGTTTCGTGCTAGTTAGAGCTGCGCATTTTTAACATGTGGGCAGTAGCCGAGTTCTTGTTCTTTCCCACTGGCAGGTCCGGCTGATTGATGCAGGCTTTATTTGGACTGAACCACATTCTAAGAGGCTAAAGCTGAAACTGACTGTTCAGAAAGAGGTAACCGGAGTACAGTGTCCTCTGTGTGGCTTTTATGATAAACAGGGGCTAATGAAGAAACCTTTTCAACTTATGTTTTGCAGGTGATAAATGGAGCAGTTCTTCAGCAAGTATTTGTGGTGGAATATATAGTTCAGTCTCAAATGTGTGAAGACTGTCATAGGATTGAAGCTAAGGATTTCTGGAAAGCTGTAGTGCAAGTCAGACAAAAGGTAGAGGCAAACTGAGTTTTCATTTATTCGTGGCAGAACAATTAAGCAGACAAATATTTGGATGATTTTCTCAGAAAAAGATGGACTCTCACTTGCACACTGCCAGAGTGATACATTTTGTGTTCAAATTGGGTTTTTTTGTTTTTCTTACAGATACTAGTTTAGAAAAACTTTCTCTCTGCTGTCCAGTATTATTAGTGTATTCTTTTTAAATGATGGCTGGCAGGAGGTTCTTTTGTGAAGTACTAAATATCCTGTATTTTAAGGTAGCGTTAGTGGGACAAATTGCTTATAAATATTTACATTTTCTTTAAAGAAAATACTATCTCTAGCAACCAGTTACACAAAAATGAGAAACGAAAGCTCTGAATTATTTGATATAATTAGAGCAAATCTCTGAAACCTTTTTGGTTACTTGGAATAGGCTTTGGACTGTTCTTTCTCTATATGACCCCTTCATATAAACACTTATTCAGAGACACTGCATTTACACTAGAAAGTTCATAAATAACCTTAATAATTTTATTTTTGGTTTTAGACTCTGCACAAGAAGACTTTCTACTACTTGGAGCAGCTGATTTTAAAACACAGGCTTCATCAAAACACACTTCGCATCAAAGAAATCCATGGTAAGTGAAGGAGCTTGTTAGTCTAGAGGTAGAACAGACTAACCTGTTTTATATTGGAAGAGTGCTTGTGCTAGTAGCTATGTACAGGTAAGCAGCAGATTATTTAGCCTATGTATTGTATTTGGAAAAAAACATAGTACTTGAAATGTTCATCAAGCTTTCTTTTCTTTAAGATGGCCTGGATTTCTATTATTCTTCAAAGCAACAGGCCCAGAAGATGGTAGACTTTCTTCAGTGTACGGTTCCATCTAGGTATATCATTCTCCTTGATTGCTTTGAGTACTCAAGCTTTTGGGAAATGTCTTTTATCCTTCATTTTTAAAGAATTTTGTGTGTGAAAGTGTAAAAAAACCTGCATTCTAGTTAAAACAGACAAAATCCCTTCTATAGAAGTCCTATGTTTTCCCCTTAGGCATTTTCAAACTAGCCCTCATGCATTTTTCGATTTCCTTAATTTTTGCATTTGTAGTGTAGCTCTATACTTTCATTGCCATACTTAGTGCTGATTGCCTCCTCTTTCAAGTAATGTCCTTCTTGCTGCCTGAAGGCTCTGTTTTTGTCTTGTAGGTCAAAATCATCTCAACGTTTGATCTCGCATGATATTCATAGTAATGTCTACAATTACAAAAGCACTTTCTCCGTGGAAATAGTTCCAATATGCAAGGTAGCGTTCTCTGTTTCGTCTTCAGGGTACTGTATGGAGTGGGTGGAGTTTAGTTTTGGTGATGGAGGCCTGATTTATTGTGTATTTGGGAGGATGGGAAGCGGTCTATTTGCTACAAAGCATGGGAAGGGGAGATAGCACTATTTTGAGGAAGTTATTGGGTGGAGAACTGAAAATAGAAAGTTTAAAAATCTCTTTTGGTTTTCTCTAAATACTTGATTAAAACCCAAGGAAATCTGAGTGTAAATTATTTTCTGTTTGTATGCAGGACAGTGTTGTATGTCTGTCACCAAAACTGGCACAGAGCCTTGGGAACATGAGCCAGATCTGTGTGTGCATTAGAGTTACAAGTACCATTCACCTCATCGATCCTAGCACTCTGCAGAGTAAGTTACAGGTTCTTTTCTGCACTGCAGCAGCATCTGATTTTTCTGCTGGCACAATTATTTTTATTTTTCTGTTGATTTCATGCAGTCTTATGTTTAAGATCTTAATGTTGTACATTTATCTGTACAATCACTGATGTAGAAATTTAATAGCAAACTAAGACATAGTTCTCTAAACTTGATTTCCATAGTATCCTATGTAAAACGGGCAGGCTCAGTGTTAAGTTCACGGATGTTCTTGCCTCTTCTACGTACTTGGATTTGTCAGGTGTATTCCTCTAAAATTAGATAGCATCTAGTTTTTCTCTGGATTATGATTCTAGCTGCTTCAGTACCAGAAGCACTCTGCTTTGGTATATGCTGGTAAGCTCTACCAGTAAAATGCCTCTAATAGGGATTACATCCAGGAGGAAGATTCTTGTGAATGAGAAGGTCTGTGCTTCAGACATGATTTGCCTGTCACAGCTCAACTGCTCACGTTTGCAATATGGGTTGTGTCCTAAACACTTGAGTTACAATAGCAAACTTGAACAAAATACATTTGGCAGTTGCCTTAATTTTGCCTAATGGTTCCTTTTAATTTCTTTGCAAGAATTTCTGTCCATTGTCATTAATTGCCCACGTTGGTTTGTTTTCTTCAGTTGCTGAAATTGATGGGAATACCTACTGGCGCCATCCTTTCAATAGCTTGTTCCAGCCCAAACAACTGGAGGAATTTATCATTATGGATATCAATCGGGTTCAAGAAAAGAAAAAAGGTGCAGGTGCAGGAGCAAGATCCAACAAGGTAAAAAGAGTTCCTCTCTGATTGTGTTTTAGGCTGCCTTCTCCCCTCTCTCCCCTACTCAGCTGAATTTCTGTTTTGAATCATTCAGCCTTGCAGTCAGATGTATGCTTTTCTGTCTTGCCACTGGCAAAACCTCTTCTTGGGAAGATGTGGACAGTGTTTGGTTTGGAAATTGCACAGGCATTGTGTGAATTCCACTTTCAGAAATTCCTTTCTGTTGAAGAGTTTAAACTTTGTTTGTTACTCTTATTACTGAAATTGTTTTATATTTGCAACTCTTCAATTATTAAATTGTTTCTGTTGAAGTGTAGAAGCTTTTCTTTCTAATCAGAGTTAATGAATTGGTACTAGACATTTTCTTCTGGGTCAAAAGTTGTATGAGGTTGAAAGTTACGAAGGGAAAAAAAAAAACCCAACACCACAAAACAAATGTCTAGTTGTAGAAATAGCCTTTGTGGAATTCTTGTGAAAAGTAGTTGGCATGTCCATTACCTTGTTTTTGTGAAGATGAAAAATGAGAAGTAGCAACCAATGCATTTGGTGCTTGATGTAGAAATACAAGTTTAATTACAAATGTAATGTAAAACAGTAATACAGCAGTGCAAATGTTCTAACAGCACAGCCAGTTAAGCTGTGTTTGATTACAAGGGTGTTTTATTTTTCCTTCCTCAAGCACACGCTGGCTGAAGCCTGGGTACGAAAAACCTCGGAGTTGAATACGGATCATCAGTATTTCTGCTGTACTCACTTGGGGCACATTCTGAATCCCGGCGACCTTGTCTTGGGGTCTGTTCTGTTTCTTGGTTTTTATTAAATGATTATTTACTGACTGAATTCTCTGGATTCTCTATGGGCTTGTATATTATCAAGAAAGTTTTGAACTGTTCTGATCTCTAAATCAGCAAAAGAGATAGAATCTTCCATCTTGGCCATGAAAAGATGATCCTAATATGAGAAATACTTGTTTCTAGCGGAAATCATCTTGTCAAAAGGGTTGTTAGTAACGAGAGAGCTGAAGTATTGAATTTAGAGTGCAGATTGGAATATCAGTTTAGACACAAATATATGGGAGGAACTTTTAAAACACCAGGCGAGATCTTTTTGTTAGATAGTAGTTGTTTTGTACAGCAATGCTAAATTTTTGTAAGATTAGTGTCCTGGGTTCAGCTATAGCAGTCATTTTTCTCCTGCTTAGTAGCTGGTGCAGTGCTGTGTTTTTTAACTTTCAGCCTGGGAACAACGCTGATAACACCGATGTTTTTAGTTGTTGCTAAGTAATGTTTATTCCAACCAAGGACTTTCTCAGTCTCATGCTTTGCCAGGGAGGAGGGGAAGCGGGGAGGAAGCAGAGACAGGACACCTGACCCAAACTAGCCAAAGGGGTATTCCATACCACAGCACGTCATGCCCAGTATATAAACCGGGGGGAGTTACCCGGAAGGCCCAGATCACTGCTCGGGTCGGGCTGGGTATCGGTCGGCGGGTGGTGAGCAATTGTATCCTCTCCCCTTGTTATTTCACTAATCGTTATTATCGTTGGTGGTAGCAGTAGTGGTTTTGTGTTATACCTTAGTTGCGGGACTGCTCTTATCTCAACCCGTGGGAGTTACATTCTTCCCATTCTCCTCCCCATCCCTCTGGGAGCGGGGGGAGGAAGAAGGGGGGGGGGGAGTGAGCGAGCGGCTGTGTGGTTCTGAGTTACCGGCTGGGCTCAAACCACGACAATTAGGCAGGTCACACGATTCTCAAAGAAGCTTAAACATTAATGTTTTTGGAGCTGTTGTGAACCCAGCAGAACCTCAGTGGATATTGAAGTTTAGGTTCAAGAGCCTGGGATATGATGCATTGAGTTGGATTTTGTAGACTTACAGAAAAGGGCAGGATAAAATAAGTATTTTTATTTTAGGTTCGACTTAGCAAACTGCAACTTAAATGATGAGTTTGCCAATAAGATGAACCCACACAATATTCCTGATGTGGTAAGACCGTTTTCTTTATCTGTACAAAGTTCTCTGCATTACCCAGGGCATTGGGAAGTATGGTTTTATAATGAACACTCATTATTTTTGTAGTGAGTGGGAGATATTAATATTTAAAAAAAAAGAGGGGATATTAATATTGAAATGCGAATAGCATCTAATTTTGAGACTTGTTTTTTCACCACTTAAATGCTTTAGTAGTTAGATAATACATTAACTTACCTTACTCTTTGTTGTTCTTGTTCAAATAACCATGCACTGTATGATGAAAACTGTATTACAACTCAAGTGTGTGTCTTTCTCTTCAGGACATAATCTAAAATGTTTGGAAACTTTTGAATTGACAAATGCTGTATAAATTCTGTGTGAAATTTCTCAGTGCCAGACTGACTGTGATATTTGTTCGGCAGATTTTACAGTTGCCCAAGTCTAGACTTGGTTTGGATTTTGAAAGTGTGTCATCAGCAGCATTGAAGGCAAGAGTGTGTAAATATGTGCTGGTTTTTACTGTAGGTGTTAATAAAGAAGAGCTATGACCGTACCAAACGCCAGCGTCGCAGAAACTGGAAGCTGAAAGAGCTGGAAAGGGACAGAGAAGGCGTGAATACAGATGATGAAAGGTTCAGTATCTGCCGTGAAGCTTTTCAGTCCCTTCTACTTAGGATACTGCACATAGAAATCTAGAAGCCTAGAAATAACACTTCTCAGTTTCCACTGAGGATAAGTGCAGTGTAGTGCCTAAGTTGATGTGCTGATTATCAAGGGGGCACAAGCAAAAGGTGCTGGTTCTGTCTGAGCAAGATGGTGGCTCATAGGAGAGGTTGATACCAGTGTTCTTGGAAGAGCAGTATCTCTATGTTACATATATCTACATAAGGCAGGAAGTGCTTTAAATATACACTCCTTACTTAGGCTTATCCTCTCTTGACTGCTCAATTCTCGGGTAACTGAGGATGCTGAGGACAACAGGCCAGGGGGTGTGGAAACGGATTGAATCCTGCAATCTTAAAGATAACACTGCAAGTTTTTCAGGTTTACTGTTGGAAAATATAAAAGCTACTTTTATGGGTTTTTCTCGCAGAAAAGCTTAAATCGTGAGACAAGTGAATAATACCAGAAGCATTGTGTCTATACCTTACAGTTGGTGTCTGTCTAGCTAAAGGGACTCTTACCTGAAAATATGCTTTTCACTGTTTTTTTTCAGTGACAAAGCTGATACAGCAACAGCAGATCCTAAATAATGTTCAACTGGTTAAAAAAATTAGAGTTAAATGGGGACAGGCAAATTAGATTATTTGAACTAATAGGTGATAATAAAAAAAAAAGGTAGAAAGAATGAGTTGGAAACGTGGGAACGCTTCAGCATGTCTGAAGGACTGTGGATTGCAGTCCTTCCTGGGGGCTTTGTTTCTTTGATTTAATTTTGTTTTATAGATTTGCGTAAAGGAAAAGTGAGTAAATAGGTTAAGCATCTTTTACAGACAATACCAAGATTTCCTTGAAGATCTTGAAGAAGATGAAGCCATAAGGAAGAATGTCAACATCTACAGAAGTAAGGCCTTTATAACCACTGAATTGCATGTAATGAAATCATGACAGTTTGAGTCAAAATATTTTTACTGAAGTTCTGCATTCAGGGTTATTTGAACTCCTCGTGCCTAGAAAAATGCTGTAGCATAACAGGTTCAGTTATTCAGTGTATTTCACAGGCGCTGTATAGATGTTGATGGGTTTTGTTTGCTTGCCTTTACATGAGAGAGAAAAGCATATTTTCTCCCACACCCAAAAGCTCTGCTGGGTGGAGGATTTGATACATAATACCGTATCTTCCATGAGTGCAATTGCCATGGGATTGTCATTTTTTAGGAGGGATTTGTTTGTTGATTGTTTATTTTGGTGGTTTTGGGGGTTACATTTTTAGTTCCTCTTCCTTGGGATTGGTATTTTCTTTGCTTATCTGTTTGTTGGGGTTTTTTCTGTGCGTTTTTAGATGCAGATGTTCCAGTGGAGAGTGACACAGATGAGGATGGTCCTCCACGAATCAGTCTGGCTGAAATGCTAGAGGATCTCCATATCTTCGAGGATGCCACTGGTGGGGAGGGAGCAAATATGATGACAGAATAAGAATAGTGCATTAGTCAATGCAATAAATATTCCATTGCTGAGGAAAAAGTACCCAAAACATATAAACTGATCACATGAACATGCAAAGTGATGTGATAACTACTGCTATACCCCTAAGTAATGGACCTAAATTAATATTTTATGTATAATCTTCTAGAGAATCAGCAATTTAAGTTAAATTTCTGGTGCAGGCATTGCAGTATAAGCTTCACGTGTTCTTCCCTTCCGAGAGAGCTCTGTCCTTGAAACTTCAGCAGTGTAAAGGCCAACTGACTAACATCAGAGTTATCCATTGGGAGTAATCAGTTGTCTTGTGCTGAAGACAACTGATAAAGAAGGATGTCCAGAGGGAGAGATTTCGTTCTTGCTTGCCAGATTTGTAGGTAGGATACTTACCTACTGTTTATTGCCTTAATTTCTTCACATGGGAAGGATTTTTCCTGTCTTAGTCTTTCTGGCACGATGGTTGAAGTCTGTTATGATACTGATTTTTTTCTATACAATAGTGTGTTGGGGAAGCTCAAGAATGTAGCTTCTGTTCCTTTGGTAAAGGAACTCCAAAGATACGTGTTGTGTACACACAAAAAACTTCCCCGTAGATTGCTAGAAGATGCAGCCCTTGATGAGAGAAATTGGAAACTTCTGTTGAGTGTAATGAATGTTGTACTATATTCCATGCCTGTATGAGTCGATTAAAGCAATATGCATAATGTCTAATTAATACATCGGGTATGAACTATTAAAAAGCTCCACAAATATTTTTGGTCCATCATTTTTTAGTTAACTTTATAATCAAATTTCGCTCTGCTGTAAGCCCAAAGAAGACATAAGTGGTGTAGGAGGACATTACATTCTTAAATCCATCTTGTTCTAATTCCTGTTACTGCACAGAAGTGGTTCAATGAAAACTTTACTAACAGTTTATGTGAATACAGATTTGATTTAACTCTGTGTAAATACAGAAGCACAGCATAGAGTAGTTTTGCCACTGCATTTTTTTTAACTTCAGGAAAAAAATGTTCTGAAATAACTGGTGTGTGTAAAGGAGGGAAATACTAATAATGTAAAATTGAAAAAAATATAGATGGGTAGGATTCGTCAAACGGTATTAATAATTCCTCTATCAAGGATCTGTATAGCTGAAGTGAGAACGCTTGCGGTTTGTCTCTGCTTGTAATAGGAGGGTTGAAAACAATGCTATTTCCCTATAGTATTGCCAGAGGAAGTGGCTGGAGCAACGTTCTCTATTTCACCATACTTCACATCCTTCTAAGGCCTCAAAGAAAAGAAATAATCAAGGAGTCCTCTGTGTTCAGCTTCCTACCACGTGAGCAAGATTCTTGCCTTATCATTTAGTTTAAGTGTCAGATTCCCAGCAGATGTGAATCCGTAGGACTTCAGGCTTACTGAGCTCAGGCAGTATGCCATCGAAGGCAAAGATATTTTTGATTGTAAAAGATGGAGCTAGGTTTAGTTACCTGTTACTCATGCTTCTTTTTTATTCTGTTGCCACTTGTAAAGGGGGCAAACTGGGAATTTGCAGAGGCAGTTTTAATGGAGTGAATCTCTAAGCTGTCTGTTGGCAGTGTTAGCAGTGCCATCTTTTACTGGGTATTTGTGTCACACTAAGTTCTTATGCTTCCACTCTTGGGAGCTTTGTCATGTTTTTTTATTGTGTAGAACAGTAAAGAAAAATCCATAAAGCTTCTGGGAATTAAAGGTACAATTTGTCTCATGACAGAAATTTAGTTCAGTATAGGAAAGGCGTAAAACCATGCTTAAAAGACGTACATGAGAATGCAGCCGCATAACCTGAATTATCACTGCACTAAATGTTTTATTACACATATTTTACAGTAGCTACACCTGCTAGTAGTGCTGGGGAGATACAGATAAACTCAATTCTAGTGACCATTGGGCCAAATCTGAAGAACTTTCATTTGTAACTTGTGGGCAATGGATGTGTTCTGTATCCAGATGAGATGCAGTTTGAGTTGTGATTTTTCTGACAGAGGTAAAAATGATGAAGCCTTTATGTTCTGTAGTTTGGCAATAGCTTCCTGTTGTTGGCAGGTGAAGAGGGAGTAATAAAAGCTCTTTTTAAACTGTGGTGGTTTGATCTAAGCCTTTTCCTTCCTCTCCAATGTTTTTCTTCTATAGTGTGTCTCTAATTTCAGATGTATTGCTGTCTTGTCTGTCATCCTGTTTGTTATTGGAGATGTCCCTCTTCTACCCCCTCTTTCCCCCGCCAGGGTCCGTTGCCAGTCTGTATTAGGTTTCAAGCATCTTTCAGCAAGTCTTGTCTGGAACAATCTTCTGCTGTAGCTGCTAGGCAAACAAGTCATAAATCTAAGAATATTGCTTGGCTTTTTGTGCATTTTGTTTGCTGGCTGGTAGCACATAGTAACAGCTCTCCAATGAGCGGGTAAGCTGTGTGTGCTTGAAACCAAAGATAACTCTAATTTAGGGTTCTCGAGTTTACAGTATCCCTTTAACATTTAAATGGTTTGGAGCCAAAAGAGTCCTAAATGGTGTTCCAGCAAATGAAATATTTGCCAGAACAAACCTTCTACCGGGTGGGCGAGTAATTTGACAAAAGCTACTTAACTCACAATTGATAAAAGGCTGCCACTTACCCTGTGCCTCTTTCTGAAAATCTCTCTTGAGCCACAGCTTTTCAGTAATAAGTACTTAATGATGAATTTTCATCCAGATTTTGATGAATTTTGAATCGGAAGAGTTAAAGCATAATGTCCCACTAGTTTTCTTGGGGAGGATGGGGGGGTTGCTTTTGAAATGTGAATATATGCACGTGTGTGTTCCAGATTTGGCACAGGGTCTGTGTGATAGCGACTACCAAGTGGTAGCAGTACATATAGTAATTTATGAATAGGATGCAGATGTAAAAGGGTTGTCTGAAGTAGTTACATGATGGTTAAACCTGAAGTGTACTCGCCACATGCAGTAAGCTAGTCATGAGACTGAAAAGAAATAATGCTTTTTAAAGTATTTAAGAAAAAGAAGCACAGCCAGCTGGTGAGATTCTGTTTCAGCAGAGAAGTTTTGTCCTTCAAAACAGCCAACATTTTGTTCTTCCAGAAGCAAGGCTTTTATAGCGAGAAACCAAGGAATTCTTTGTCAGCCTCTCAGCCCCATCAGACCAACTCCCCTGGCCAGGAAGATGTAGTTACTTAAGCTAATGGAGTTTCCCTTTTCTTAACCTCACCCCATCCTCCTGGGGGAACTACTGGGGAGAAGAAAGGAGACAGAAAATGCAAGACTGGATCTAAACTTTGTGGGGTTTTAGTGCTGAATTCCCATTTTGCTTAATGGTGAATCACTTCAGGGGTTCGGTTGCCTTAGTGAACAGTGTGTGCAGTAGCTCCCCTGAGCACTCCATTTAGATCATTGTATTGAAACTCAAAGTTCTTACATCAAAAATAAGAAGCTGTCCAGAACTTTGTAACAACTGAAAGTTTTGCTCACAGAAAATGGTGGAGAATGTTATGTAGCATAAGTCAAATCTAACAGCACAAAATATGTCTGATGGAGGGGAAACAAATACCCAAGAAGGGGTGGTTGGGGTATGCAAGCACTACTTTTTGATATTTATTTATTTAATAGAAAAAAAAAAAAGAAGTCTTCTTATCTATTGATGATGAAAATCCTAAGGATAAGGATTTCACCTTTAACTGCTTTTTAAAATCTGTTCATAAAATCTCTTACCTAACTACAGAGGTTCCCAAATACAGTTCAGATGGAAATTACTCAGGTAAAATATTTACTGTAAATACTGTTAAAATCATGCCAGAAAGCTCATCTTTGTACTAGAAGGACTGCTTCTGTGCCAATTCTGGGGAATCGCAAGCTGAGGAGTACGCGCTAATCATTATCAAACTGCTTGTGATTTCTAGTAGAATCAATGTTAGTCTCTTTTACTCTTAGAAGTAGCTTAAATATAGGGAATTACAGGGGAATATTGTCATTAATTTTTCCTTAAAGAAGTTAGGCTAATACAGAGGTTGTTTCTGTTGGGTGGGTGGATTTTGGCTGGGGGGGTTGGGGGTTGTGCTTTCACTGGATACCACTGCGAAGAGCCTGGCTCCATTGTCTTTACCGTCTCCTCTCGGGTACAAAGACAGACTGATCCTGCTGAGCTGTCTCTTCCCCAGGCTAAACAGTCCCAGGTTCCGTCCTCTCTCCTGTCAGAGTGCTGCAGTTACAGTGGAGGGGAGGAAGGAGATAGTGAGCTGATCAGACCATTTTCAAACAGGGAATGTATTTTGGGAAAATCTACACATGTAAAACAGTGCTCATCCTCTCAGACCAGTGCACCTGTAGATGTGATCTCTCTCTGGCCCAAACTGTAGATTAGTTCCCGTATCAATTCTACCTCCTCTCACGTCAAATTGCTGAGTCTGATGCGGGCAGGTACTGTTAGAAAAACTCAGTTTTCTTGCTGTAACTGCAACATGCTCAAGATGTAACACAAAGTGTCGGGTGTGTTGTAAGTATCGTTCTAGGCCAAATGGCCAAATCCACATTGCTTGGAAGGCTGCCACGTCCTGGCAAGAGGTGCAGGTCTCATTTGGGTCAGGCTGCATGTGCAGCAGCAGGTGCTTGCCCATTCTTCCATAGAAGTTGCCATAGAAAAATTGAGACGTGCCTGCGATTAACGTGGTGGTCCACCTGATGTCAGTATTCCCTCACGTTAATGGCACCAAACGCCGTCTGCTCAGCTACTCTAAAGATGGCTACAAAACTCAGAAAAACTTCTTGATGCCGATGTAGTTCCTAATATTTTCATTTAAATTTAAAATAACACTAACCTAAGGAAAAATAAGACAAAGCTTTGATCTTGATGTTAAAGGACTTATTCCTAGCAACCTACTCCTTCTGCCAGCAGATTTGTCTCTACTTACATGTTGCCAGGGCCGCTTATTTTAGCTGCATTCTCCCAGAACAATTAAACGTAGGGGCGCGACTCACGTGTTGGGTTTCAGAGGGGTTTTGGCAATGTTTCCTACGGCTCGTTCCAGAACATAACCACGTAGCAAAGAATATTATTTGCCTTCGGAAATTACTGATGTTTTCTGTACTTCACCTTCATTATCAGCTTAGGATGGGAACCTAGTTAAGACATGTAAGAAATGGGAGGTGAAGTTTAAAACTTCTCAGGATGTCAGTTCCATGGTGGAAAACAAAGCATAATCATAAAGAAAGAGAAGTGCCTTCATGTAATTTGAATATTCAGCTTTCTAAAATGAAACAATTATGTATGACACAAATCCACAACTAGTGTTCCTTTTCGTATCAACTAAGAAAATGTTTCAGATGTGCAAAGGACTGAAAAGACTTGGAAGATTATTTTAGAATAACCTGTGCTCAGTGACAAGTTTTGTGAAATAGAAGGAAACTATTTAATATGTAAATTACTTGGCATGTTGTTTTGTATACCACTTGGCATGATGAAGCTTCGTGCTGCATGGGTTGTAACAATTATGATTAATTCCTTTATTGTTAATGTAGGTCTTTGTTAATTCATACCTTTTTGTAGGGTGGATCTGCGATATAAAGGGCTGCAATTTTTAACCCATACCTCTGCTGAAGTTAATTTATGCTAATATATGAAAGCTTGACATATTTAAGCTGGTATGAACGCAGCAGAAGAAAAAGCCCTGAAAGTCGCTTGAAGTCCTAGGTTTGTTTTAGACTTTTCTTTGAAAGGCAAATGATCATATTGAAAATAATCCGGAATAGAAGCCCTGGATCCCCTGAGGAGAGGAAGTGTTCAGGCACTTTAAGGTTCCCTAATGGAAGCCTCAGCCTAAGGTTGGCGTGCAGGTTCCAACACTGCAGACACAGAGGTAGCCTGAAAAATATCTAGGCAAATTTCTACATAAGTACTATTCTATATGGTGTTTACACTGCACACTGGAAATGTCACCACTGTAGGAAGAACTATTTTTCTGTAACAAAGAAGACCAAGCTGTTGCATGAAGTAGTTTCAGCTAAACAGACAAGTTAGGCAGAAAGTTTCAGCCAAGCAGGCCCGAATAATTTAAGGTCAGCTTTTTAAAAGGAAACTGATCTGCTGTAAACTCAATATTGTTCTAAACAAATTTATGCAAGATGAAAAGGAGGATCTTCTGCAGGATTCAGAGGCTCTGAAGTGCTGACAAGTTCATCTTAGAGACAGGATTTTCAAGTCAGATAATTAATAGCTCAGATAAGAACTCCAATTACACTCAGATGTAAATAGTAGCAGAGACAAAATGTATACATCACAGTGGCAAAGCAATAAAAGTAAAAACAAGGAGCATGAACTTATCTGAGGTCTCTAAAAACTGTCAGTAGTCAGTAGCAGAGTAACGTTTTGTGTGAACAAAATCATCATCTTCATTGCCTTGAGGAAGGCAAACTATTTGGATCAATAAAATACAGTTATAGTTTAATAAGAGATCAGCTGTAGAAGTCCTACAATAATAAATCTTCATAATGGGGATGCCGTGAATCTGCCATTGTGTATTACAGCTGTAAAGATCAAAGAGTTCCTAGGGAACAGCACGAGCAGCTTTATTTTAGCAGATGTTTATTATTTGTTCTTTAGTTTCAACTCTTGCTGATCCAGCGTTGGTAAGTTGTACAATTTAAATATGACATTCCTTTTAAAAAGTCTTTTAAAAAGTCATTGAAGCAGTGATCTGGATGGTGCTCCACATCATCCACACCTTCCTTTTTAAGGTATAGTACCACAGGGGCATTTCCTACTTCTCTTGTAACACTTTCTGCTTCATCCATGCATTAGTAAATCTAGTTTTGCAACACTTTCCATCAGGTTTGGAAAAGATACGCGGCCACTAAGGGCTGAGCCAGTACAAGCTCTGCTGATTGAACACAATCTTCGAAGGCAGAAATTCTGCTGAATGAAAACAATCTTGAAAAATACTGAAGCAGGCTGTTACAGTAGTCTCTGCTCCATGGCAGACAGCATTTGGTCTCACACAGCTGGGATAAACATATGAAGTGCATGGCGATTTTGATAGACACCAAATTACACCGTGTCTGACCTTGATCAAATTTACATTGCCAGATGAGCATGCACAGGCCTGACTTCAGCAAATCTGGAGCCACAACCACCTTCTAACAATTCTGTACCTCGGGCTGCTAGGCAGACTGCAGCTTCCAGTAGGGAACCTGCCTAAGCAGGTTTGTGTTTCGAAACTGAAATTGCAAGGTGGAGTTTGAACGTAATATTTTAAACCCTATTCTGTAGATGAGAATCTGGGTGACAGGCAGGGAGAAGATCATGATGAGTAACATTAATCAAGTAGCCGAAGGGTTGTTTTTTTCAGCCCCTTGGTTCCTTGTTGGCTTTTTGTTGCTTTCCTGCCTTTCTTCTATTCTCACAGCTGGGCTGGGATCTTTCTGCTGTGGAAGAGCATGGAGAGCTGGAGTGACTGTCACCAGCAGACACCCAGGAGCCAGTCCGTGCGGAAGGGCTGCTGCACGCACACCACACAGCTCAACCAGCAGGATCCTACGCCAGGTATTACAGAAGAGGCAGCAGGTTCTTCGGGCAACCACAACAAACACCAAATGGGTTTGTGCCGAGAGAGGTGGGGAAAGGGTGGCAGTAAACAAAAACACACCCAGGGGAAGAGTTCCTACTTCTCCAGCCTGATGAGAGAGTTAATGTCAAGAAATACTTTGGATGTATGTGTACAGTCTTCAGCTGTAATTCAGTGTGTCCATGTATGTGGTGGTCTGCTTATCCACCGAGCTTTCTTCACAGGCATACAAAGCAGTTTGTGCACGCCTCTTCTGCACATATAATGCAAAATGCAGTATTTAGTTATCTATATTATAGACTGACAGATTTGAAACAAAATTACTGTCTTCGTAAGTAGTCTAATAATTAACATAACTCAAATAACACGTTTTCTTCTTCTGTTCCTAAACATCAGTAAATGCAATACAGGTACTGAATATGAAAGCCGCTATCAGCAAATGTAAGATATTTACTACTTTAGCCATTACATTTATTTAATAAAACATACAATTGGATTCTTACCTAAAGCATTCAACAGAAGATTTTTTACAAACTTAGAAATTACTTGAGTACTGTCAAAAGAGTTGTAAAGTTAAGCGCAGCTGCCCTCATTTTCCCCAAATAAACT
This sequence comes from Strigops habroptila, assembly GCF_004027225.2. Lineage (NCBI taxonomy): Eukaryota > Metazoa > Chordata > Aves > Psittaciformes > Psittacidae > Strigops > Strigops habroptila. The sequence continues at coordinate 27,143,924 of NC_044284.2, read as the reverse complement.
ATTTTTGTATCCTATCTTATTTTCCCCTAATTATAAATGGGGAAAGTAACTGACCTTGCAGAGATGACAAATAACATATCTAATGTCTTCACTTCGTTTTATCGCCTTCTATGACCAAATCTCATTTCATAAGTCATTTGACTGCCACTCAGTAATAACATCCTAGTCTCTTGAAGGAGAGGATGTTCCAGGAGCATCTCAATGCTCAAAAGCTATAAGAAAACTCACTTCATTGTGGGTGGGAGCAAAGTTGAGATTACATCACCCCGTACGCACCATGCTAGTACTCTATTCTTCTGCTGGGATGACACAGAACACCAGTTCTTATTGTTCTTCATCCCCAGCCAGCTCCATTCCACATCTGACAGCACAGGCATCTTGTGTTTCTAAGATTGAAGCTTAAAAAACACGGATGTTGAAAACAACCCAATTACAGGGTGTCCAGCATGTTATTTACAAAGTGTGCAGTCTCAAGAATTCATGTTTCAGACACTATTCAACATGTAGAGTCTAAAAGAAGGTAAAAGAGGGGGCATAAGTGATTTAGGCAAAAAGGAAAGACATATTTTGGGTAGGGGTTTTATTGTTTTTCAACTAAAATGTCCCTACCACAACCAAATGTGTAGTTTCATGTTCTGTGTAGGATGTGTGTGCTTTATCAGTCTTCTCAAAGTAAAACAAAAATGATCTTTTTTAATAAAGTCCATGAATATCAGAATTTTACTATAAATTTTCATGGAAGTGAACCCCACGTTTTTAATAGATCAACTGCACTATTTGCACAATGATCATGAAACATTCAAGTAATCCATTGTCCTAAATAACTGAGGAAATGAAATAAATAATAAAATCATTCTATAAATACATACATACCAAGCTTAGAGAAGCAGCTTATAGTCCTATAGTGTTGTGCAATAACTTTTGTGTACACATCTTTCCTGTCAGCAAAGCTACAGCAAACAAGAACAAATGTATGCCTTGTAATTTCTCAAGATGAAAATTCTCCATATCCAAGCAGCTCTTCCTGGAATAACAAGATATATAGCACAGTCGGTTCTGTAGGAAACCCAGCTTCATAACTCCAGACAGTCTTTAAAATTGAAAGCTCCTTAAGAAGCAGTCAGTCAAACAATAAATTGAGGAGTGATTGAAATTGTTTTGGCAAAATAATTTGCTGTCAGGGTCCCAGAATACAGAAGAACATTAAGAGCTACTGCAGAATAAAATAGTGTTTGCGCACACCCTGAACCTGTTTCTTAACAAAAAAGTGGAGTGTTAAGAAAAACACTTCTTTGATCCAAAACTCAGGGTTGGGTTGCCAATGTTACTTCACGATAGAAACAGTATTTTCATGTTGGTTTCCAAACAAGTGCAGGCAGAATTGAAAAGCCGTGCTGATGTGGATGGGGACATAGATGTAAGCGGTGTATAACACCATGAATAACATGGTAATGTTGAAAGTGTAGAAAAGCACTTTTTCCCAGGGCTCCATGAGATAGCTGCAGGTAATTAGTTCGAACTGGCAGAACAGCCAATAGAGGTAGTTCTTCATGTTCTTAATATCCATCTTCAACTTTGTGCCACTTCTGAAAGCCGTTCCTATTAAAATAATGGATAATAAAAATAGAAAACTTAAAAAAAAAGGCAAAAAAACCCATAAAAACATCATATGTGCAGCAACTCCATGCTACTCAGTTTGCTCATACTGACCATTTTTAGTAAATTATGTTTTAAAACCACAGCAGATGTAAAATTCCAAGACTGCAGATGCATTTTGAAGCATAAAACATGGTCAGATAGTAACAGACTAACATGAGTCATTCTTCTACCCCATCCCATAAAAGGCTTTGTTTGTATTCCATTTTCCTTTCCTATATTCAGTTCTGAACATGTCAGTTAAACCACTGGCACTTTTATTTACCAAGGAGGCTCCACAGTATTTCTTTTTTCCAGAAATCAGTTACTCAATAATTGTTGCAATTCTGTTCTCTGAGCCAAACTCTACTTTCATAACTTTGCCTTGCACTGGATTATTTAAGACTTAATTCAAAAAGCATTTCAAACCCTCTCTCCTTCACCACTCATGGATTTTGACATAGAACTTGGCTAGAAATCTGATTTCTCCTACTGCAGGCTGAATTTTATCTTATGTTTCAGGTGCTGCCAGAATGCAAACTGTGAGTATGCAGAACGCCACACAGACAGAACTACAATAAAAGGAAACTATATACAGATTCTCCTGCTGCTTCTGCAACAGAGATTTATTTTAAAGCTTAGTGTTCAAATTAATGTTGATAATTACTAAGCATTACACTGTATAGTTACCAGAACACAGAACTGGAGAGGTAAAGAGAAAACAGGACTATTTCAGTTACTGGTGCTTCCTGTCATTTGGTAAATAAGAGGTGACAACCCAAAAACTGATTCCTCACTTTTTAATAGAAAAGTTAAGAACTTCTGGTGGTGTCAAGGTCTCTGAAAAAGAAATTATTCCTACATAAATTAAATACAACTTCATACATCAAGAGTGGGATTTTATCCTAACAAAAGCCCCTTCCTAATGTTTTTAGAAAAATTTTACCTCACCTTTTCCATTTTACTTCTACAAGCTTCCCCAACTCTTTTCTGCCTGACAGGTGAGATAAAATAGATAATGCTTCTGTAGTTAAGAATTGCTATTAACTACTTTTAGCAATATCCTTACTATATCCATCACATTTCTGTACATTACCTGCAGCTTTTACTAAACCTAGGTTATACCTAAGCCTCTTATCATCAAATGCATTGCCAAATATCTTTGAAGAAAGACTTTTCTTACCAAAAATTGATTTTGCAGAAAGTGGAACTTACCTCTTTACTTCTCCCTGATGACAAAACGTCCAGGTGAGAGATGCTTCCTAACACTTCTGCCTTTTGCAGCTGAACAGCTCAGGTACAGATTAAGAAGCAGAAACAATTAGCTTTGATCTTCAATTACAGTGTGTATCCTCCATGCCCCGCCCTTCTTCACTGTTGCTAAAACTCTGGTCAAAATTCTCTGCATTATGCAACCAGGACAGGCATCGTCTGGCTAGGTACCACACTCTCACGACAGCATTAATTTGATAACTTGTACAAAGTCAAAGTTTAATAACTGCAGGTTGGGAGGAACATACAAGGCTGAAATACTGTTCAGGACAATCAGCAAAACATGTTTACAGTCCGTGCCTTCCCTAATTTTGCATCTCAAAAAGCATCTCTGCTTCTGTGAGACTTTACGATGCAGGCTGCCAAGGTTCCTACAAGGTGCAATTTAATGTCCATGCAAAAATACAAGTTACGTAGCCACAAAAATGTAGCTCAATTAATACGTCACAGGCAAGTCTCTGGTGGAGCCACCACCTCCTGCAACCTTTGATTAATACCAATTCCAAGCAGTTCCCAGTATTCTTTGTATCGGTATATCCCAGCCCTGTATGAACACCTCAGTTGTCTTCACCCAGAAACCCCAGGGTGGAGAGAACACATGGACAAGATTTCTGCAAGGAAAAGATTGTGAATTTTTCTTAAAAATGCTACAAAATAAAGCCAAGCCACAAATGCTTGAGGCATTTTAATGGTCTAATTGGACAGGTAAATGAGGTAGAAATCTGCATAATACATTATGTCCTAAACTATCTGCCTGCAGTCAAATAATTTCCAAATATGAATCAGCTTCATTTTCGGAGACTATGCCACAAGCAATGTCTAAGGCATCTGAGTCTCACCTTCCTTCTTCCCTTCCTTACAAAACACAGCCTGAGCTGATCCATTAGTAACTGCTGATCTATTAGTAACTGCTGATCTATCAGTAACTTCCTACCCTCTCCACACCCCTGCTTTTCAACAAAATAAAGTTTTCTGTCTAAAAACTGTCCACTTTTCATAGAAAATTCAGAAATGGTAAACCACTGCCCCGGCAGCAGTAGTCAATATAGCCCCATGCCCCACGCCCCATGAGATCTGCCACAGGAGGAGTGTATCTCCCAGGCTGAACAAACTACTACATCAGGGAAGATATAACCTTGTTTGTGGTCTAGAGAATGGACTCATCAAACGTGAAATGTAATTGCCCTGAAGTACTGCTGCAGGATTCTTATCTCAAGAGTTTCTACTTTCAACCAACTCCATATTTCAGTGGAGTATGGCGGGCTGGGGAGGGACAAGTTGATTTTCAGGTTGGTTGGTTGGGTTGTTTTTTTTCATGAAAATGTGGTGAAAATCCATGTGTACACAGGAGAAACATTTGACTACTGCAATACCCGCCCCACTCCACAGGCATCCCTGCTTCACATTACTCACCCTTCCTGTGAGGTGGATCAGCCTCTTCTGAATCCTTTATCAAGATGCACTGGCAGAGCACTGATTACCAGGGCAGCTGAAGGCAGGGCTGTCACCCCCATGCTCTCTGAATTCTCTCCAAAAAACATACATGTAAGAGCCAGGAAAACTCAGATCGGTACTTCTGCCATTCTCAAGTGCAAAACCATACAGAAGTTTTCATTCTTTTCAGTAATTATCCACTAGTTCTTCCAATAGCAAATTCCCTGAGTTGAAACAACACAGAAAGAGACTTGTTGGGTTTGATGTAGTTCTTAACAGTTTCAAAAAGTTTTTACCTGACAGCTGAGTGCCACTGTCGTAGTGCAGAAGAACAGGCAGTTTCACAGCAATAAAATGTTGGGGTAGGCAGAATCCGTTCCCAGTGTGGTGCTGTAAGCAGATCTTGGATCATGGTATGTAAAGCCCCCAGGCATTCTCTCCTCCTCGCTTTGTGAGCAGCCACTCCTGCTGCTTTTCCCAGCTTCTACCCCAAGGGGAAATAAGAACTCACAAATACCTTTCAGAAGTTGTAATCATATGTGTATAGCTTCACTCAGAATACAAAATTTACTTGAAATGCCTGGCTTTTAAGGCAGTTTTAGCCTATGTGCTTTAAGATTCTTTTCCCCACATATAGAAGAAACAGAAATAGTCTTCAAGATAGAAACAAAACAAAATAGACCAACAACAAAACCAGACAAAATCATACTGCAACATTTGGTAAGGCACTGTGATGGATGACTGCAGATGCATAGAACTTACTCTGAAGAGCAGGAAAGAGAATCTCCTGGGTAGCATTCTGTCCCAGAAGGGCTGGTCCCTTGTTTTCAGATCTCTTGATGGTGTTGCACACAAAATTAAATTTCAAAACCTCTTTTTACTGCTTCCAACTGTGGTTTCCAGACGAACAAATTCGAACACAACCATATGAAAGTCACACAGTGAGACAGCAACCAGAAACATTCAAATTACCGCTGTGCTAAAGGAAATCACCAGCCTCCCTTTTCTAAGTTCTGTGAGGTTCTCCATATGGAAAAGCCACCACTTCTGTTTTATACAGAATTTAGACAATTAGCTCCAGAAGCAGAAGTAATGTGGGGTTTTTTTCCTATTATTTCATGCCTTATAATGGGATCCGCTGATGTCTAGTAAGGTGCAAACCCCTGCTGAGGCATTTGCTCTGCATTTGCTTCAGAATGGCTGTTGTCTGTGTGGCTTCTTTGCTGTCTAGTAAGGACTATGTAATAATCCTACTTTTTCTCTTCCTGATCATCTCTTTTGACAAAATTTGTACCTTTGAGATCTTCTCAAATAGGTACTTTAAGGACTTCTTTTTCCAACTTAACTGAAATTGGTCATGGGTTAAAAAGCATGGTGTGTATAGAGAAAGGTAATGGAAGAAAATAAGCCACGTTTCCTTAAAAGATCAAGCTAAAAATGCCTGAAATATCTCCACCTCACACCTACACACTGTGCCAAGTCATTTATCCGTCTACTTAAAATTTACAAGCTGGAAGATAATCAAAGCAGAAAGTTTAGGTGATCAGGACAGCTTTCCAATCTACTTCCATCCATCTATCCACACAAAGCAAGGAACAGACAAGTTTGTTTTGTCGTAACAGTATACTTCAGTTTGTTTGATCCCTTTTGGCTCCAGCACCTCTTGGAAAAAAGCAACATCACCGATGAATTATTAACATCCTGGTGAGGCAGCTCTCTGTGACAGCCAGCATCTGTGTGTGCATTAGTACAAGCTCTTCTGGCTGCAGCTTCAAGTCCATAATGTGGTCCTTAGCTCAGCAACCTCTTCCTGCTCTCTCCCTCATGCTGGCAAGGAGAACACACCAGGGAACTAGTTCAGGCCTGGCAGGTCATAGATGTGCCAGCATCTTCAGTCTGCACAAAACCTGACCACACAACTGCAGGCACTGGAGGAAGGGACAGGATGGAAACACAGGACAAGGGCAGGGAGATGGTGGGAAGCTGGGCAGGGAAGTTGGGCAGGGCACAGCAGCCCAGGCGAAGGTGAGCTTAACCTGCTATGAAACTTCACCACAAGGTAAGTTTCATGTCCACCAGCAGAGGTGCCAGCCTCCTCCTATGAACACCTGCAGCCTCTGAGCATCATCCTTTGTCCTCAAGGCACCTGAGCACCAGCTTCACAGCACAGGGAAAGAAACTCAGCAATATGGGATGGCTCATATAGCGAGTTGTCAGCTTGGCTTGCCAATACAATCAAGCTGCACCAGAACATATACTATCGTTCCTGGAAAGGAGAAACATTGCCCTGTAGTGTAGAACAGGCCAATTCTTAGAAAGGTTCTGCTCTGCGTGACGTAAAATGTCTGGCATGTGGCTCCACAACTTCTGGCACCAGACGACAGGTTTATCTGGAGCGGTATCACGCCTGGAATCAGGCTGTATGACACCACGTAGCAACTCAAGGAATGTATCTTGATGAGGAATGTATCTTGGCCCCAGCTTATAGGAGCTTGACTTGCTCCCACTTGTAATGCAAATAACATATTTTCTTTATTACATTGTAGCCTGCAAGAGTCATACGATTTCCCAGCATGATTCCCCACACCTGGCTAGACCAGTTCAGGAACTTCTTAAATTCTACATCAGGACAGATAATTAAGTGAAAATTATGGAGGCTAGTGATCTCCAAAAGCACAAGGAATACACGTACTTGGCCCAGAAGGATTAGGGACAAACTAAGATGATATCATACCATTCAATACGTCGCAAACTGAGTGTTTCGTAAAAGCTGGACAGTTAAGCACATCAGTTGTGAAAGCAGTGAACCCAGACAATTGCTGTTTATCTTACTACATAGCTCAGTAACATGATTTTTTATTTGGCTACCACTGATGCGCAGGAAACTCCAGCAAAGCAAGCTTCTCCTGCCCATCACTGTCCTAGCAGTATATAGAATGTGCTTTTGTGGGACAGTTCTTGCATGCCTCGTCCCTCACGCAAGTCAAAGGCTTGTCTCACACATGAAGTGTGGTTCAAATTCACCACATATTCCTTCACCTAGCGGACTTCTGAAACAAGGAAAGGTAATTTAGGACAAGAAAGGGAACTATATGTTCCTGCACTGAACAGCTAAACTCTGCTTTCTCCTTGTTTCTCTAAGCTGTCCACAGTGTTTATCAGGTTTTTTTCAGTGTTGCCCATGCTGCCGTATCCCTCAACATGTAACTGATGTTGTTCAAGGTGTGAAACAAATATAACTGAGAAGGAAAAGCTGCCTAAAAGGAGTTTAAAATCTGGAACTGTACAGATAAAAACCCACAACTGTGATTACAGAGCTGAATGTCCAGCCTGGGACTAGGAGCTGATTACACTGGCAGTTTTCCTAAGACCAAGATTCTCCTGTTCTCTAATTTCTGGGATCGGCTTGTAGTTTTACTTTAAAGCAGGGGCGATACAACCCTAGCTATCTTGAAGACCTTCAGCACATTATACAAAGAACTGACTACAGGAGTAAGGAGAAGAAATTTAATTTGGCATTTGGCTTTTAGTGGAGAAATAGCTGTGGTTCTTTAGGCATTTTTACACACAAACAGCAAATCACATGCACAATGACAGTCATAACAAATACAGCTCTGTCAAACACTATAGAATAATTTATTAACACAGGACCTGGAAAAAAAGTGCATTTTCCCAACCAGATTATCTATTTGGTAAACTATTCTAAAATTGAACTTCCTGTCCTTAGCCTATTTGTCAGGTATACAGAAAATTACATCAGAACGCCCTGCTAAGAGTGACACTACAGTGGAGTGGGACAGGATGGGAACTGTGGACTTTCCATTAGCACTGGTCAGTGACATTACGTCCTCCTGCACTGCCATATCCCCTCCTCATTCAGATCAGAAGTACATGCACCTCTGGAGAACAGTCTGAGTAAACACTTGAACTACATACTTCAATGAAATTCCACCTTTAATTAAGAATTCTCAAGCTGACTCCCCAGTACTCCTGCAGCAACAGAGTCTCGAGAGATGACAAAAAGCTACTGCAAACTTCAGTTGTGCTGCCAGCAAATACAGTTGTCTCCCACGTGTGTGTAGTGAATAGAGGGTTTCTATATATATGCTCAGGATGGCAACAGCTGCAGTCCTGATGTGCTCCAGTAATGCTTCATCCCTTTTCCAGGAAGATACTCAGCTGCCTGATTCTTTCACAGGCACTGAGGGATTCCCAAAGACTTTGTGACTTAGCCCAGTTGCAAAAAAGACAAAAAGGGCTCTTTAGTGGGCAACAACTAATTCTAAATCATTGCAGCATTAAACCCTTCCCCATCTTAGGCTGAAACCACAGGAAATAGTGCACTGGGTTTGGAATATGCAAAAGAACATTCCACTTGCAGAGCATCAAAAGGATAATAACTGTATGCTTGGTTCTCTCTCCCATCTAGGTCAACATACGCTTAACACACACTAAGAATCCACCAGAACTGGTACACTGTACAGAAGATTTGTCTGTAAGATAAATTAGCATAGGGTGAGGTCCAAGGAGCTGGTTTTCAGGAGGAAAGACAAGAAATTGAATTTTTCTTGTTATTTTAAGAAAATATGCAAGATGAAAGGATGAGCTCAGTGATTGTCTCTCTCTTGTTATAATTAACGCAGGTAGTTACCAAAATGGGAATTCCTTCCTGGGCAAGAGTAATGAATTCTCACTCACATCCTCTTTAACTTTAATTTCAGTTGTGGCATCTAAAGCTTGTACCACCCGCAAAAAAAGTGCTCAGAGCTGAATTCAGTCTTTCAGCAGAGTACATCTCTTCATCAGCCATCATCCACCATATGTCCATCCCTGGCAGCGTTCGAGGCCAGGTTGGACGGGGCTTGAAGATGTGATCTGGTGGAAGGTGTCCCTGCCTGTGGTAGGGGGGTTGGAACTGGATGATCTTTAAGGTCCGTTCCAATGATTCCATGATTCTGTGACTCATTCTCTGATTCTATGTCATCAGGAGACCTGGCCTTGCTCTGAGAAAAAAGCCCTGCCAGTGGGCTGGTGAGGGACGCAGTGTCCCTGCCAGGCAGGAGCCCCTCACGGGTCCTTACCTTGTGAGGGGCAAGCAGGAGTCACAAAGTGCTCACTGCCATGAAACGAACTAAAGGAAAAAAATAAAAATAAAATTAAACAACCAAACACCGCCACCACAAAACAAAACCCAACTAGAAACATTCACTCAGATCTCATCTTTTCATTGCAGACAAGAGGAGAAGGGCCGCTGTGTGAAATCTCGGCACCTGTCCCGCCACTCGCCACAGCCGGACCCCACACGAGCCCCCCGCGCTGGCGGCCCTCCCCGCGCTTCCAACACCCTCAGCCCCCCGCCGGCCCCTCGTCGTCTCCTCAGCCTCCTTGCTGGCCCCTCGCTGGCCCCGCCGGGCTGCCCGCGGCTGCCGGCCCGGCCTCGCCCTGTGCTGCAGCCTCGCGCCGCTCTCCCCGCCCTGGGCCGCCCGCAGCGCCTGCCCCACAAAGTGACCCGGCCGGTGGACCCCGGCTCTCCATGCGGCGCGGGTGCGGCGCCGGGCCCCCCTGAGGCGGCAGCTGCCTACAAGCCCCAGCAGCCCCGGCGGCAAGGACCGCCAGACGCGGCGGGAGGGCACCGCAAAGGGCTGCTGGGGTCGGTAGTCCCACGCAGGCTAAATGGGGGCAACGGGCAGCGCAGGTTGTGGGCATATGGTGAGAGGCCAAGTTCAGTGTGGGCATAGGGCGAGGGGACAGACCGTGGCCGCGACAGTGTCAGGGTAATTACAGTCACACGGACCTCAGACATTCCTCTTACATGATGTTGACAGTTGTTTGCTGCATCCACTCTCCTCACGACCCTTCCAGCCCAGTCCCTCTCCGCTTCTCTTGCAGCTATGTGAACAGCTGGGGGGGTTGTGCTTATATGTTATTCCACATCTTCCAAACTATAAGTGGTGTTACTCAGACGAGCCTCTTCCCTCAAGGGCTCACTGTGTCTCCCACCTCAGGTGGAGCGTGCAGCCGTGTGTCCTGACCAGCCTGCGGCCCCCGCCGTCAGAGCTGAGTCCCTTCAGGTAACCGGTGCCCTCTGTTCCGCTGTATTTCTTTTCAGCACGCCGTACACTTGGTGAGTAAATCAACTATAAGCGAAAATTCCCTGCAAAATCTAATCCTACATTTTCTATCAGATAATTAATTGTGTGTTCTGAGGAATGAAATAAATCCTGCCTTGCATAAGTGATCCTTTGAAAAGGCAAATTTGACAACACTTAGTGTATCCTTTTGACAGAAGGATCTCCAGAGGAATTATAGTACTAAGAAGTATTTCAGTCTTTTCTGTAATTGCTTTAAGAAGTATATGGCATTCAAATGTGTCTGTTAAGAAATGCTCTCTTTTCTTTCTGTCTAGCCGGAGGTATTTTGCTGGAAAAAAATTTGCAACTGTCTCATTTTTCAGCATTTTTTCTTTATTTATTTTTGTAGGATACTATTGCTATTTTAGCACGGATCCTTCCTTGCCTCATCAAACCCAAGGCAGAGGTGTTTGTTCCTTGGAGTGCATAACTGTGCTCAAGTGAATGGGCCTTCAGGGGAACATAGCGCATGGCCACAATTGTGGATATGAACAATGTGGCAGGATGAGAAACCAAAATTAGACTTACCAAGTTATTTAATGCATCACTCCCAATTGTCTTGAAGAGGTTTTAGATATCCAAATAGCTTTGAGCTGTAGGTACTGGAGTAGAAGGGGCACCATCATTTGGGTACCTACTCTCTTTCAGTGAAATCCCAGTTGGTAAAATTCTGCTTGGATTTGAATACATGGTGTAAAAAGTGAAAACAATGCAGGGGAAAAGCACTGGAAAACTGAATAATCCACAAAAAAATACATCTTTTTTCTCCAAAAGGCCACATCAGTCTGCCTATATGTGCTTTATCTAAAACTTCTTTCAAAGAAGTCTGTCAATGCAATCCAAATGAAACTATTTCTAATTTAACTTGAACTAAATTTTCTTTTATCAGTACATTTTTAAAATTCTGTTTCAATCTCTGGTGCTTAATAACTATGAGGGAGAAAAATATTCCATGAAGGGAAAGGGTGGCAGAGATTATGCATAATAATGGAAAGATTGCTAGTTTATCTTCTGCTAAGATTTTAGCCCAGGCTGACTTGTGAGTGCCTTTCACAGGGCAGATGACTTTCAGTGAAATTTAATCTACTGTAAGAGGAGCAGAAAACTGAAGACTTGGGAAATCATTTGTTTTTTTAATTGATGACTCCTAGGAACTAGAGAAGTGAACATCCTCACACTACTGTGAAAGTGGGACTAGGGATAAGTCAAGGAAAGACTGGAAGAAAACAGAAAACCCTGCAGCTTCAGTATCCTGGAATGTAACCTATTTGACAGAGAGAAAAGTGGCCTGTCAGCAATGCTCCAAAAATAAGGAACAGGGATTTGCACTTTTGCCGGCTGGTGTAATTAGTCATTGCTTCCCACAAAAACACAGCAAGCAGTCGCCAGGCTATTTCAACCTGCTGCATCCTGCCTCTGCTGACTGTCAAACTCATTTACACCAACATGTTAGAGCTCGGCTTACAGAACCGAGATGTTTCCATCCAGAGAGGATTGTGCCCTTTCTTTGATCCCCAGCTCTGCTCTTCCAAACAGCTTCCAGCAGCCAAGCATAACAAGGTTCGGCAGTACGGAAAATGCCTGTATGCTGGTGTCATCTGTGCCCCAAACAGACAGCAAATGCACCTCACGCTGCCATCAAGCCCCACGCTGTGGGACTGTGGACGCATGTTTCACAGTTGGCTCATGGTCAGCGACGCCTGTCATCGCTTTCAAACTGGGGTGCTTCAGGAGTCATGGTGTCCTGTCACCTTTTCCTCTCACAATGCTAACTGGACTCTGCACTCTGCAAGTGCACAACAGAGACACAAAACATGCTGGTGAATCTTGTTTGTTGCTGCCCTGTAACTAATAAATGCACCTCAGGACGGGCAGATGGATTGAGCAGAAATGTTAGAATTAATCCTGCATTTTAGAAGTGAGAAATAGCAGATAAAACAGTTTCTGCTTTAAGACATTCATATTATCTCATTAAAACTAGGTCTGGACCCCAAGCAGAGACCCTTCACCTTTGCCTATAACTCTTCATCAAACCTGGTTTCTTCTGTGGCACATGAAGGGGAAAAGGCTAATCAGGGTGGAGAGAAATTTTTTAGTCTTGGATTGAAGAATAATGATCTATGTGAAAGTGATCTGCAAGTGTGAGAGTCAGACAGTGGGAACTGCATGGAATGCAGCAATTATGTTCAAAATTAATTTCCCTAGCCAGAGAACCAGAAGTTTATTATTTTACAAGAAAACCTTAACATTTCCAAATAAAGCTTGAATTGTCTACAAAGAACCCAAATACATAAAATTTGTGTCTTATCTGTGTGCATTCGTTTCTCTGACTGCATTTACTTTTCATCCAATTTTTCTACATAAGAAGCTTTATAAAATCAGAAGGCTAAAATACACAGAAGTACGTACTTTGTTTAACTATGTTACAGTTCACTGTTCTCCAGGCCACATGACTTTGAACCCTTCAGACAGCTTTTTTAAGTTTGCTCTGGCCATCTATACTTTGCAATAGCACCTATCAGAAAAGTGGATCCATCTTATATTTTATCCCTGTAATTTCTGAGTAATGAAATTGATAGATTATGAGAATTTGAGGCAGATTTTTCTCAACCTTTATGGATTTCATACCTATTTTATGTATTTTTCAACCTGTTTTCTATTAGAAAACAAGTTTTCTGCTTTTCCGCACTGCCAAAATAATAGGCGATGCTGCTTCTTTATTCATACCATTTTGGCAGGGGTTCAGACCCTTCCTCCATGTGAATTCTCTTTATTTAGATACTTCTTTTACATGTGTCCTAGTCTCTCTAGGACTATGGCATAAGAAATGGGAATTTATTTTCTGTGTAATTCCCAAATCACCACTGACAAAAATAAATTCTGAAGGATAATTAGGACTATTCTAGAAATACATGAGGAAAAAAAGGAAAATAAATATATTCACAGTTTATAATTTAAAGCAATGCAAAACAAGTCTTTGTAGTTGTTATTACACACTGTGTCCACACGCATGCATATAAGTGGCAGAACAGTACCTATTGTACTACTGATACAATAATGTTAATTGGGTATTTCTTCTGTTGTGAAATTTCTGCATGTCAGCTTTAACAGGATTCCTATAAAATACTGTTTCACATGAAATTTCTTAGGTCTTATTGTCATCTTCTGAAAACTTCTCCATACTGTTGCAATAACTCATGTATGGATTACCAAAGAGTTTTTTGTTCTGTGGCTTCATTTTCAATGTAATCAAGCACTACCAGAGGGATGCTATCTTATCTAAAAGGTGGATGCTTTGTTAAATATGGTGCATTGATTTGCTAAACAATAAATTAATAAGAAGTGGGATTCTTGAGTTTTAATCTTTGATCTGCCTTAGCTCCTCCAGTGCCCCTTTATAGCTGGAAACTGCAAAAGCAGTGGGTCTTTGAGCCAGAAGGTCTCATTTTTAACATTTCTCTTTGATTTTCTCTTTATATCCCTCTCTTATTAATAGCCATTTGTCAATGTAGAATTCTCAGAATTTTAGTATAGATGTAAAAATATCTTCTTTTATACATATCCATCTTTATGATTAATAACGGAGATGTAGTGACTGGCCTAAAAAGACGGATTCCTTTCAAAATTGTGAAAGGCTTTCATCTGATGTTCTGATCTTAAATGAGGACATTTTTAATCCTGGAAGAATGAGGCATTGCCACTCCATATAAATCAAAATCTGAGCTCACAACCTAATTTAATCAAAAAAGGGAAGAACAGTTTTTACTGGAAAATGCAGACATAATCATGAAATGACGGATAACATAAGGTCAGTGGTAAGTCATCTCTTAGAAGAAAAAGAAACCAGAGATTTTCAGATGCAAGATTGTATTTACTATTCACCTTTACAATGTAACTAAATAGAAACATTTCCCAGCAGGAATCAGTACCCAGAGTGTAGCTTTTGAATCTTCATGGATTTATGAACCATGTTCAATTACATTTTTAATTCTTTCCTCACACACAACACTTTTATGACCTTCCCACCTATCAAAGCACCATAAAAATAGGACTCTGTCACTCCAGAGAGACCTATTGTTTCAAGATTCCACAGACTTACTATTAAAGCCCATTTCATGTTTCATAAATTTTTATATCAAACATTCATCCCTGGCTTGCTTTCCTGTCTGAATGACATACTGGGTTTTATTTTAAAGATAAATTAAATTCTTTCAGCCATATTTTCTTTATTCCAGATATAACACTAGAGGACCTCTATAAAATACCATTTGACAGTGAGAGAAAACAAAACCCATTTTGAAAACAAAGGGCAAAGTTATCCATAGTTTGTCTCATTGCGACTTACATGTTGAAACCCTCTTCCATATTGCTAATATAAATGTAATATTTGTTGATCTCCTGCCTCTCTTCATATGCAGAGTTCAGTCACTGACTGTGCTTCCAATGAAGGATATTTATTGATATTCTTCTCACTTCAAAAGGCTAGAGAAAGGGAGAGCTCTGAGTACACAAAACAGTCATTTTAGCTGTAATTCTGCCGCTGATTCTAACAGAAAGCGATGTATTAGACAAAGATTTAGATGTGTTTAAATGATCTAGTGTGTCTCTGTGCATCATTAAGAAATCTGCATCTCATGGAAGAGACTGGAATCAGTTGTCACATCCATGTGCGACATTTCACCTATATAAATTTAATGCAGAATTATTTGGTGTTCTTTCAAATGCTTTGTATTTAAAAGACGGCCAGGGAAACAGTTTGTTACCAAAAACTGTTGCAATTTTCAAGTGTTTCAGCGAAAAAATTATTTTTTATTAAAACTGTAAAACAAACGTCAGTGATTGGTTAAACATTAAGGAAGTAATATAGCAGGTTTTTCTCATTTCTTCAGAGAGGTTCTTACTCGCTTTATTTGTATTGCCACTCTTGACTTGATGTTTGTCAGTGTGAGACTTCTCAAACATTTAAGAACCCATTTTATTGTGGTTAGAGGCCTTTATTACGTGCCATCAAATCTGCTGGACAAGCCCTTGAACTTCCTTACATCTTCTCAACTTTTGAATTAAAACTCACTGTAAGGGAATGCTGTGTGGTCTCCCAAAACTGTATTTTACACAAGCCAACATTTACTGCCACTGCTTCAGCTGCATATCTTGCGTTTCTTAGACTGCTCCTCACACCTCAGCAATGCAGATTTTCTTCAGAGTGCTGGTTACTGTTAGTTTCAGTTGGAAAACTTATGAACATAAAGGAAAATATCTTAAAGTCTTCCAAGTAGTATCTTTCATGCCATAATCATTACAGAAAAAAAGTATATGGGCATTTAGTTTTTTTCAGTGTGGTTCTACTGTTTCATATGTACTGGCTGAACCAACCCCTGCTGAAGGGAGCACTTTAAAGGGCGCCAGGCTCAAAGGCAGTGGCAGAGAGGGGTCTTCCATCTGTTGTGTAAGAGTTCAGTTGTAAATAGAGCTTGCTTCACTTCCAAAGAGCTTTGTGATTCAAGACTTTTATAAATTTTCAGATCTAGAAAGGCCAGATAAAGAAAAGCAATAGAAGATCAATGAAAATGCATGCAGCCAACATATTCTGTACATTAAGCTACGTTTTGCTTTTCTATCCTCACATGGATCAATTCAGGAATTAATTCCTGTTGCTTCTGATTGGGAACATAACTAGTAGAACTCAAATATTGGCTGGTAGCCCAGTTCCTCTCATATAAGTGCATCAGACATCTCTTGTTCCATTATCAAATCCATGGTATATAGCATAACATGTATTTATTACACAGAAAGTGCTGTTAGTTAATGCTTAGCCTAGCTGTGACATTATCTCTTGAATACTTTACTTTTTCTATTACAGCCGGGAGCAGAAAGCAGAAACTCTTTTATCTGTATGCAGTTATCTGGTTTTACTTCTAAAGCATGGGATTAATTTTAACATTAAGGTGTTTCTGCTCAGTTAATCTGCCTATCCTGAGGTACATTTCTTCACTTTATATTAGAAATGTTATGAGATTCTACAGAGGAAGGATTGCTTCTTTATGCTTTCACTTCTGGAGACAGAGCGGAGTGTGGTTGATGCCCTTTTTCTGTAGCAGGCCAAGACAAGCCACAGTGGCCCTGGCCTCTCTGAGAACCCCAGTACCTGCAAAGCCAGAGATGCACAGCTGTAGGAACTGCAGCAGCAATATTGACTGTGCATCAAGGAAGGGAGCAAGCCCTTCATCTCCTCCAGCAAGAGCGTGGGACACAGCAGGCATGTGAAATACTGTATCATCCCTCCAGCAAACAGCATCACTTTCCATTTACTGCACAGGTCTCCAATGGGCAGCAACAAACAAGATTCACCAGCATGTTTTGTGTCTCTGTTGTGCACTTGGAGAGTGCAGAGGCCAGTTAGCACTGTGAGAGGAAAAGGTGACAGGACACCATGACTCCTGAAGCATCCCAGTTTGAAAGCGATGACAGACGTCGCTGACCATGATGAGCCAATTGCAAAACGTGCATGTGCAGTCCCACAGCGTGGGGCTTGACGGCAGCGTGAGGTGCATTTGCTGACTGTTTGGGGCATGGATGATTCCAGTGTGCCAGCATTTTCCGTACTGCTGAACCTCATTACGCTTGGCTGCTGGAAGCTGTTTGGGAGAGCAGAGCTGGGGATCAAAGAAAGGGCACAATCCTCTCTGAATGGAAACATCTCGGTTCTGTAAGCTGAGCTCTAACATGTTGGTGCAAATGGGTTTGACAGTCAGCAGAGACTGGATGCAGCGGGTTGAAATAGGCTGGCAATTGCTTGCTGTGTTTTTGTGGGAAGCAAAGACTAACTACACCAGCCGGCAAAAGTGCAAATACCCATTCCTTATTTGTGAAACATTACTAATGGATTGGCATTGCACAGGCCACTGAGAGACAGAACCCCTGTATAAGGAGCTGACAGTATAAGCAACTGGTCAGATTACGGGCTAGGTGTCCTCAGCTCCCATATTAAATCAGGTTTACTGGTTATTCTGGAGAATATCACTATCCATAGTGACCAGCAAAGACAGTAAGGTAAAAAAGCAGGAGATACAGTAGTAAATAATGGATTCACAATACAGCAAGAAGCTTTTTCCCCCTGTATTTTAATTTAAAATTATATTGCTTACTTGGCAGAGTAGGTCTCATGACTTTCAATTTAAGTGTAAAGGTCAGCAGAGAACAATGTTTTTGGAGATGTCATTAGTTATAAATAAATCAGTTCATAACATCTGATAAACAACCTCCTGCAGAGGGATCTGTGTAAATACATTCCATTCCTTCTATGTGTTCTCTTACCCTTTGTTCGCTTCTTTTACGTCAGCTGAAGGCAGCTGCCAGTTGTTCTGCCCTCTCTAAACAGGGCATGTGGCAATGTGATTGTGGCAAATTTTGTGAGTTGTGAGAATACTGAAAGCAGTGGAGCTTGCAGGGAAGAAAACTGAATTCAGTATTGTCTTGCTATCACCAGCTTTTTCCATATGCACATGCAGAAATGAATCCTTGATAGCTGGAAGCAGCAGTAGGGAAGCCCGCAGCTGTTTGAAACTCATTCCCACATCTGGTGTCAGCTTCACAGTCTGGTGCCTCAGGAGACCTAGGACGGATGTGGGAGCAGGGAGGGGGGAAGAAAGGAGATATAAAAGGAAATTAAAACAAAGTCATAAAATTCTCTTGTAGTCAGTTGATTTTTTCCATTAAAATACAGCTCCTATGTGGCAAATCTGCGCGATGGTGAAGCAGATGGTGCTGTGGCATGTGTATTTCACAAAGTGGGAAGGAAGGAGAGACAGTTCTGACAGCTGAAAGTACCAACCCATGCAGCTATTTTAGTAAAAACCATGCCATTTGCATCTCACTAGACATATTGCCCATAAGAAGATGGAGAACAAACAAAAGGAAATGAGTTTGTCACTGCAGACACACAAGAAGAATAGATATCACTTAAAACATCCTTGAGTAGGAGTTGCATATGGGAATTATCACTTTCCTTACTGCATCCAGTTCTTATGAACTCAGACTTTCTTGAGTACAATTCAGTGGAGCGTAGATATCTAAGTATCTCAAAGCAGCTTATCCTATTACCTGACACAGAATGTTTTTAAGGTCTTCTTCTATGACTGTCCCTAACAGTTGACTTCTGATTTTTCTTTTTTTTTAAATACTTTTGTATTTCTTTCTGTGCTTTTGTATTTTTTTTGGAGGAAAATTACGGCTATATCCAGTGAACATAAGCAATCCTACTTCAGTATTCTGTGCCGGCTCTTTAGAGAAAGTCTGAGTCTCTTCCTTTTCCTGCCACTCATAGAAAACATATCCCATTTCAGCCCTAGAGGTATGAATGCTTCATCTTTACTTATCAATAGACCCATTTCAAGCAAATTTCAAGCATTGGCCACAAAATACAAACATTATAATTTTAAAAATGGGAGAAGTCTTAATAAACTCTCTATATCCCAGTAAAAAAAATTCTTCCACCATCCTCACTTGAATATTTCTCTCACTCCATCACCAAAAACTGGGAAAATCAGTGAGCCTTTTGAACTGAGTAAAAGGAGCCTGCCCCTGAGGCTGCATATGAAAATGAAGCTGTGCGTGAGAATCGATCACATATTCCCAGAGACAAAAGGAACACAGGCTGCCTGCTTTGTGCCATTCAGGGGCCATAAAGCAGTCAGAAAATAAATTTACTTAGTCTGCTCAAGGAGATCTTAAGTAGCCCAGAGCTCAGTTATCTTGATCACACCTTTTATAAGGCTTTACTTATTTTGAGTATATTAGAAGTATGGTCAGGGGAAGGCGTCGGGGCTTGAAATACACCTTGGCTGTAACTAACCTCTTGAAGAGTCATGGAACAGAGTGCAACTTGGGATCAGTTTTAAATTGTGCAGTCAGCTGACTGCAGTTGTCCACAGTTAATTTTAGTTTTAGAGTAAGTCACAAAAAAGGCGCCTGTGAGTTCAGTTCCCCTCTCTTCTCAGTTTTGGTACAAGCCTAGCATGGCTGACCTAAAGATCTAGTCAGGAATGCAGCCCACAATGTTTTGCATACAAATGTACTTGAGAGAAGTAAAACCGCAAGGAATTAAATTGTATAAATCAAATTTGTAGTCTCTTGCTTAATGCAAATTAAATAGTCTACAACAAAGCCAAGAAACATCTGCTGAAGAGAGTAAAAATTAATGAACAAGAAAATTAAGATTGCTTTGTTGTTACTTTTTATCAATTTGTGTTCAAATCTGAGAAAGATTAATAAGAATGCTGCCCGTTTGTAGCTAATTCGATGTTACTCTAAATTGCTTAGCTTCTATTTATATTTTCCTTGCATATTTTGGAGTTCTTCATAAAAGTGATTTGCAATGCATTAATTCACCAGCAAATACTTTACAAACATTTCCAAATATATCTTCACTCAGTAGCAATGCAAAGTTATGCTGCTATTTCAATAAAAGAATACTTTATGTAGCAGCTTTGGCAGTGAGGGTCATCTTCGGCTTCATCTGCCAGGCTTTTTTGGCAATATTTCAGTCATGCTCCAATTCTCAGTGAGTTCATCTCTAGAAACTGACAGGGAAAAATGTGTTTTGAATCATTATGATACAGAGGGGAAACTGGGGAAACCTCAGAATAAATCAATGAGAATTTCCAAGAGTATGTCATGCCCTTGAGAGCTGGAGTTCGAATCAGAATCTTGGGACTGTACTCCCACCAAGGTCCAAGGCAAAGACTCACACTGACTTCAGTGGGAACAGAGCTTCAGCTTCTCATTTGCATTTCATTGTCACTGGCAGTGTTATAGTTTCTTTGTGGACCTTTTATTTGGATCACCTGATAATTGTACAGCTACTGAGACCAGAACCACATCATATTCCTGTCAGCTTCTTTCCATCCCACTTCCTTATGCCAGTTGCAGATTGTCTTTACGTCAGCATTGTGAGGTCACTGTTAGAAAAATGTTTTACTTTTCACCTATGCTAGCCAATTTTTAATTGTAATACCAGAATTGTATTAGTGCAAGGTTCTGTAAATTGACAGACCCCATAATTTCCTGCTGAAGTAATCCCTGGTTAGATTTTTCTTGCTTGTGTGTATCACAGGAGAGTTTGGCTCTGATATTAAAAGTAAATAAGAACTTGTAAACACTAATAAGAAACACCCCTTAGTTTACTTGGGAAATTACACTGATTTTTGTTTTCTTGAAATAATGTTAGTTTCAGGAATAACTTACACCAAATCATCTACTTACAATCAGAAATTATATACTCTGCCACTGGCAAGCCAGGTCTGGGCTTTCCATTCTCATGTCATCTGCCTGTATGCAGGTACCTGTCTACGTATAACCTTCCCAATGTATCCAGGATGTGCTTCGGCTGCACAGTGATACACTGCTTCACTTCATGGTTTGGTGCACACTGTTCCATAGCAGAATCTTATGTTAAAATAGAGGATGTTGTTAAAACATGACTCTCAATTTCCCAGAAATCTCCCTGCATCCTGTGACTCTCATTCTCACTGACACTAAGGTCACTTTGTGTTGCCAGGAAATAGACAAAAATCAGACTTTACACATGAAAATGCACTGTAATGAGGAATGGGAATTGAGAATCAAGGAAAATAGAAAAGAGCAACTTGTGTGGAAAATTCTTATTTTCATTCCCCATCTGCAAATGTTCCTCTTCAATGCAGATGCAAGATGAGCAAAATTCCTATAAGATTTCTCATGGGTTTACCTGGGAGAAGGCAGAATTTACCTGTAATGCTTGGCATTTTCTGCAACATAAAATTCTGGAAACACTGTTAGAAAGTATTGTTTATATCAACTGAGATCAAAAGAAAGGATAAAAATCATTGGCAGAAAAGCTGAACTTTATTTACCTGTTACCAAAACTACTGCAGAAGACAGTTCATGATATTGCTATACTGTTATTCCTCTGGAGAGCTGTGTGTCATCCTGAATGATGACAGACAGAATCTTAAATTCTAAAATTTATTTATTTAAAACATTTGAAAAGGAAAGCACAAAATATTTTGCTGCATTGCAGTTTTATTCCTGACATGCAAAAAGCCAGTTTTATAGTTATCATTGGTACTATTTTTTCTATTATGATTTTATACATCAACAGAAAGAAAGGGAGGTGCCTCTGTAAGCTTCTGTGGATATTCTGATATAAGGTTCAGCGTTCTGACCTGCAGTGAAAGGACTAGCCTGCAGTAAACTACATTAGTGTGCACTTCTGATTTATGCTGATAGCACTGACTGAATCTGAAAATCCTCAGAAGACTTTTCAAATAGACAGAAGAATACAATAAATAATAACAGAAGCATACTCAAAATTTTAGCACCCCAGAGAATACTGCAGAATAGAAATTTTACAGATTCTGGTAGTGTTTTTACAAGGAAATTCCCATCAAACTAAATGCTTTGTGTTAGTGAAATTGTGCAGCAAAGCTGATGACCTATTCAGTATTGCATCTTCACTGCTTTTCCCCGGGGTAAAATAAGAGTAAATTCAGTTTGCAACTACAGTAAATGAAATCGTTATTTTTAAGTTATCCTTGTAAATATCTTTACAAAGTGAGACTTCTTACAATCAAAAGCATTGTTTTTCTATTCTAAGGAATAAATTGTAATGCTAACAGTGATAGTATTGTGCAGACTAGCAAAAAGTGAGTGCTTTCTCCAATATCTTATTCTGTATTTTAGTTCTGGGTACCATAAATATTGCCTATGAATGAAAGCTATATGTTGCTTTTCTTCTCTTGGACGCAAAATAATTTCTCATTTTATTCCATATGAGGCAACATAGACGTAATTCTTGTGTGTTATAGCACTAAATAGACAATGAATACATGTTTATATTAGCAGATTATTTGCTTCTGTAGCCAATGCATGAAAACAAATTACGCCTTGATCCGTTCATGCTACGTGTAAGCAGTAGGAGGAGCTGTTGAGCAAGAAATGTTTTCCACATGTGCGAGTCATTACATCGTATGTAATCAATAAGTTTATTTGAGAAGCTGACTCAGTGATTGCTTTTCATTCCTTTCACAAACGAACAAAAGTCAGAGTTCTATCCCCAATAAAGCCGAAATGAAATCTTTTGATAACAACTGATATCCCAAATATTTATGATTTTTTATTAGCGATTTGCAGTGTTTCAAAGAACGTTTAGGTCTCAAAGCTCTGTGTCGTCACTGGGGAGATTTGCTAGAGTAAACGGTGCATGATTCCATCACAAGATGCAGAATGAAACCTGTAGGTGGGTTTGTTGTCTCACTCTTCATTAGCCTACTGTGCTGTCTCAATGTTGCTTTGAATGTTGCACTTAACGGTAAATTGGTGTAGAACATGTACTTAATACCTGCATTTTTAGTGTTTAATTAGTGGACAGTTCCATTTCAAGGTCTGAGTACTTACATGGATCACTTTGAGGTGGTCCCACTGCGACAACAGCTGCTGCCCCACTGCATCTGTTCATTGGAACAAGACTTTGCCTGTACCCTACTGTTTCATCTGGCTCCCGCTCAGAAAGGAAAGCTTTGGACACTCTGCAGCTGCAGAGCCTTTCAGATCATATTTTCACAGCTGAGATGCTTTTAGAACCCACTCCAATTCTCTTGCAGTATAAAATATGCATAATGCAATGGAAGATAGGCAACAATAATCACTTTGCTAATGGACTCCTCCAAAGAAGTGTGGAGCCGCTTCTGTTTCTGTGGGCATTTACCACAGAGAGGATCTTGCATGCCTTTGGAGAAAACTGTTGGACAGTGTATGGGTACTAGACCTCATCAACTGAAATAACAATGAGGAGATGCACACTGGTGGCTGGAGGAGTGATTTGTGCAATCTCTGGCTTGAAACTGCTTTATTTCACTTCGCAATTCCATAATCTGAATTCAAATTGCCATGAGGAAAACACAACTTTCATAAATGTCGCTGTTCCCTCACAGTATATACACATTTATATGCCATTAAAATGATAGTTAAATCAACAATGAATTAGTTGACAGTAGTGAGCCATGTTCTCTGCATTTTTACATTTATCTGCCATTAAACACAAAATTCAATAGAATTGAAAGAAGCCATAATACAGTTATTAAAAGCAAACACAATCATTACAGAGCCAACTTTGCTTAGCAGCCACATACAGCTTTCAGCCAGTACAATGAACAAGTCAAAGGGGATTGCTGCAGCAGCACAGAGCCAGGGAGAAGAAATTAGCTAAGGGCACAGACACAAAGACAAACTGACTGAGCTGAGGGATCTGTGTTGCAATACAAGTGTCCCAGGCATGCAAAGACACAGTTTAGACAGAACAGGCTTTGTTTAAACCAAAAAGTTTTGCTAGAAAAGCTCTATTCACAAAATGGTGACTTAGTCTGACTGAAACACTTCAGGCTAGATGCAGCTACAAAGTTTGTAGTAACAAAAATATTATTTCATTGGTGTAACTTGTTTTAGCCCCTTTGTCGCATTTAGTCTTGTTTCTTGGGAGTACTCGTTCAGTTGGCTATTCCAGCAGCATCATAAGCCACAGATGCTGCAACGACTGTGTTGTTGCCGGACCACTGAACTTGTGGGCGCATGTTTTGGCCTTTCAGGTAAAGAGCTTGAAGCTCAACTCGAGCGGACAGTGATAGGTGGGAAGATAATAAAGGTAAGTGTTTCTTCAGCCCTGAAATGTACTACTTTGGACAGTCCTTTGAAGTACTGAGAAAGTGTGATGTACCTCCGAGATTTAAAGCAGTATCAGTTGTAGACAACATCTGTAATTAATGTTCCTGCTTCTCAGAGTAGGATGTAAGAATCAAAGACACAAAAAAGCTGAAATCATTAACTTTGTGTTAACCAGGGCCGGGTTTATGTAATTTACTTAAGATGCTCTTTAAGAAAACTAGCAAAACATTAGTTTATGCGCATTTATGTGTAACTTCAATGTTAACGAAGTCCCAAGGGAGTGGAAGCTGCTGGAAGACTGGAAGGTGTAGACCCAAACGCTCAGCCTTGGCTAAAGGCAGTTTATCGTATTTTCCACTCACAATTTCAGACTGGTTTTGTGGTTTGCTAATTCATTTTCAACACCACTCGTGCTGAATATTGTATCAGCTGTCATACTCTTTGAGGTTGGTTGAATAATTTTGTCAGTTTTTGAACACCTGGCCTGCCACTCAGCTGAAAATCACTTCGGCTCATTCACAGCTTGGGCGCTATGCCGAATTGTTGTTTATATTCCAGCCAACTTGTGCTCACACCCTCACAGCTTGCAATTTTCATTCCTTATCAGTTAGCAGAAAACCGATGGTTTACAGAAATGGCTTGGAGAAAAAAAAGAATGCTTTCGAATATTAGGGGGTTTCCATTCAAATGCTGTCCAGGCAAATTCTACCATCAGTTTAATAATTGAGAAACTCCTGCTTTGGTTCCCATTCGCTTGCATGCCCATGGATGTACCTGGACGCTACCTGATAGTCTTGTAAGGTTACCCTCCAGCAAAACCTCAGCCTTACTTCGTGTCTCGGTTGCCTCGGGTTATCGGCAGAAGCAGGGTGGCAGGGTAGGGTCATCCCGCCATTGGAGATAGGGCCAGCTGCACTTCAGCGCCTGCCGCCCGGTGCTCCTCCGGAGGGGAGCCCGGGCTCTCTGCAGCCGAGGGGCTGCGCAGCGCCCCCGGCCCACCTCCCACCCCGCGCACACAGCCCCGGGCCCAGCCCCGCCGCCGGACTACCAGCCCCAGAACCCTTCGCGCCGGCCCACGCAGCGCCCCCCGCTTCCCGCGACGGCCGCCGGGGCTTGTAGTCGGGCGGCGGGGACCGGGCGAGGCGGTGGCAGCAGCAGCGGCGCTCCGCCCCGGGGGAGGGACGGCGCAAGGCGTGGGGGACACGGGAGACAGGTACCCGCGGGCGGCCCTACCAGGCACCTCCTCGCTGCGGGCGGCCGGGCTGCGAGAGCGGCGAAGCGCGGCGGCCTCCCGCGGGGCCCTGAGGCGGAGCAGCGGCCTAGGGGTGCCCGCGGCGGGCTCAGGCTCTGCGGGGAGACGCGGCCGCGGGGGTGCGGCACTGGCGGAGCCTGCGGAGCCGAGCCGCGCCGCGCTGCGCTGAGCCGGGCCACGCTCCTCGCCCCGCTCCTGGCGGTGCGGCCCCTCCGCAGGAGGCACGGGGCGCCGCGGGGCCGGGACGCGCCGGTGGCCGCCGCCCGGCAGCGGCGGTGCGCGGAGCCGGCCCCCAGAGGCCGCCGCCGGGAGGAGAGAGCGGCGGGCGCGGGACTCCAGCGGAGGAGCATGCACTGACTCGCTGCCTTGGCTCAGAGCCACCCCGGCCGCCGGGTGCGCGTTGCATGGTGTGGGGATACACGGTCTCGATAATAAATGATAGAGGATACAATGACTTTGCTGTCTCTGCTGGGTCGGATCATGCGTTACTTCTTGCTTAGACCGGAGACCCTGTTCTTGCTGTGCATCAGCCTGGCCCTGTGGAGTTATTTCTTCCACACGGATGAGGTGAAAACCATTGTTAAGTCCAGCAGGGATGCGGTGAAGATGGTGAAGGGCAAGGTGGCCGAGATCATGCAGAATGACAGGCTCGGGGGGCTAGACGTGCTGGACGCAGAGTTCTCCAAGACCTGGGAGTTCAAGAGCCACAACGTGGCTGTCTACTCCATCCAAGGCCGGAGGGATCACATGGAGGACAGGTTCGAAGTAATCACTGACCTGGTGAACAAGACTCACCCTTCTATCTTCGGGATATTTGATGGGCATGGAGGAGAGGCAAGTGCTCAGCTGGAAAAATGTAAAAGGGCACAAAAAGCAAAAAGGGGGGATAGGGGTGGATGATTACAGGGCAAGGGATGGATCTGTTCTCACCTGACAGGTTTGTGTGGTTATCTTGAGACATTTGGGGGGGGCTTTCCTTGTTTCTTGGGGGTGGGGAGGAGGGTACGAGTCTCTAAATAGGGGTTGAGGATACTCTGTTCCCTTTATCTCTCATTCCACGGTCAGTGCAATATAAATGTGTTTATACCCTGTCTGCCCTTTACAGTAGTAAAGGTTTAATTGAAGTAAAAGCCGTTGGAGGTGGCTCTTACGTGTGTGGAATAACGATGATGAGCACAGACTCCCTGGAGTCATCTTTTGTTACAGCGAAGTGTGGTGTGATCTGATTTTGGCACGGAGCTGGTCTCCCCCTCCTGTCAGGAGCTGGACTCATCATCAGCAGTTAGAGAGCAGTCCTCTTAAAGCCAGTGTGCGTAAAACGTGTCTTCACAGGAATTCACCCTCAAGTGTTTGGGAACTGCATGTAGATTTTAAGTCATTACAGCTGTGCTGTACTTATTCCCTCCCTAGTGGAAAGCCAGGAAAACTGTCATTTTGAAACTTTCTGGTGTTTAACCTCTTAACTTTTTCAGGAAGGGTGATTCCTTCAGGTTGTGCTGTGTAATTAGTGTTACAGCTTGATGGGATGCTTCGTTTATTACAGATTACAAATGCTGCAACTATAGCTTCTCCTTTATTTGGGATCATGGTGCTGCCACGTAGCTTTTTGTATAGCACAAAGCACATGTTTCATAACTGTGGGAAAGGACAAAGAATTTGTCCTTGTGTGACAAATTAGCTCAAGCAGCCATTCTGCTGGGTATGAGAGAACCTTCCAGGTTTTGCTGGGGTGATGGAAGCTGGGGAGAAATGGTGAAGTTTTTCACAAAACTGCTCCTGCCAATGACGAGTGAGGCAGCGAGAAAGCTTGGGTGTTCCTCCAGCTGCTTTCACAGATCAAGGAGTCACAGTCTTTCCTTGAAAAGCCTTGGCAGTGACCAGACACTAGTGGAGCACAGGGTGCTGCTCTGAACCTGTAAGTGCTGCCTAAAAAATCCAGGCCTGAGGCACGTAATCAAAAAGCTGCTTTTCTGCTGCCTACATGGTTGCAAATGGAGCCAGTCATGTGTCCTACTGCTGTCTTGCAGTGTCCAGCATTTTGACCCCTTTAAAATAATGCAAAAACTTCGGACAGTGAAAATTGTTGGCTTCATAAAAATTTCTGGTTGTCATTGAACCCTGTTTTCCTGTTTACATCTGATTTCAGTTGGGGCGCAGCCGTGCCAACTTGTACTGGCGTACTTGTGCCAGCCACTATCCTTGGCCTTCGAGGAATGCAGGTAGAAATGTCTGTGTATTGCAAACTGGTTTCACATCTTCTCCTGAAAGAATATTAGCTCTGATCAGCGTGTTTGGTGCATCTGGCTCTCTTGTTTTCGGAGGAGCTGGACAGGAGGTGCTTGTGCTCTGTCTACTGCCTTCTTCCCCTTTGTTTAAACTGACAGTTTTCCTTGTCTGAACTGATTAGCCGAAACAAGTTTGCAGGAATATCTGTGTCATGTTATTAAACAGTATTCTGAGATTGTTACAGATATGAGTATGATACACATGCTTAGACTCTGGCATTGTGAAACAGCGATCTTATTTCTTTCATTAATTTGGTATCATATATGTATCTTGCCTCACGCTTGATTGCAAACCCATTATATTAAATAATCCAAAACTGACAGAGAATAGCTAAAACAAGAATGTGCCCTATATATATATAGTTTGCTTGTTTGTTTGTTTGTTTTGTTGTGGATCTTAGCATTACACCAATAGGATATATTAATGATATTACTGAATCTGTGGAAAGCTCATTTGTCTTTTGTATTCTGATTCCTTAGAACCTGCTCTAATTGTTTCAGTGGCAAAGTATGAGGCCTTTCTTTAAAAGGCCTGTTGTTTTGAAAGGTTTAGCAGATCTCTTTCCATAAACCTTACTAAAGTTAATATTAAAAAAATTATATGTATCTAGTACCTCTTATTTATCTTTCAAATGCAATTCTCAGGTGTTCTTAGTAGCCTTTACTCCTACAGAAATAAGTGCCTAATCATTGGGGACATAACTAGTTTCCAGCTTTAGATTTTATGTAAAACTGAGCAGAAGAGCATGGACTATGTGCTGTGAATACAGGAAAAAAAAAAGAAAAATGGGGTTTAATCTGGACAGGTTTTGTAGTTTTGAGTAGAAAAGAGGGGAGGGAGAAGAAACAGGAAAAATTAATGCTCTTATTTAATCCGTAGTACATAATACTAAATTTCAGGTCTCTATTTGAATTGGTTTGCTGGATGTCTGGGGTTTGGTTTTTTTTTTGGAGGGGGGGTGGTGTTGGTTTTGGGGTTTTTTTGTTTTTTTGGTGTTTTGGGTTTTTTTAAGATAAATGACTCTGTAGAGCACTTTACCTACATATGTAGCAAAGCCTTTGTGAAGATTAAATTTTCCACGTGCAGTCCCATTAAATTTCTTCATGTGTATTTAAAGAACAAAGAACTGCTAACCTCTGGAGTTACATGTGAAGCAGACTGTTCTATATGGGGAAGAATTGTTTTTCCAAACAGACAATACCACAAATGAGATGCTAGATTAATTCTTTCCAGCTAAATACAAGGGAGTGTGTCTCCATTAACTACTTCCTCCCATATCACGTTGAAGTGGAAAAATAGAGAAGCATTATACAAGAAATACCACTTACTGTGTAGTGCTAATTTATGAAGATTTCTGAGTTTTGCTTAAATATTGCCAACATTTTACATGAATTCTTCTTTTCTGTTGTGTCATTTCCCCTTCTATTTTGCAATTTTAGCTTGAATAGGCTGGCAGCTATTTGCTTTTATTTTGTGGCTGGCTTGATGAGAAAGCAATATGCAAAAATAAGTATTAATCCTCTGTGTTACAGCTAAGAATCTGGTGTGCTGCTGCAATACCTTGTGAAAGGCAATAATATTTCAGAGACAAAACTCGATACATGGTGGTTAGTGCAGCCTTCCTTTTGTAAAAAGTTTGTTGCTTGAAGACTGAATAATAGTAATAATGCAGAACAGGTACAAGGCAAAGTAGTAGACTTGGAAAGAGTGAAGAAAAGTTTCTGCCTGCTGTCTCTCTGAATGAGTTTGGCCAAAGGAGTCTTCAAGGTAATCTAACTTAGGATCAAAAAAGACGAGAAGAAAGTATTAGACTTTTCTCCCATCGCTTTCTTTACAAGGCTTAAAGATAGCTTAATACCTCTTTTTTCTTTCTTACCCTCCCCCCCCCCCCTTTTTTTTTTCTTCTTTTTGCTTTATTTAGAAACTTCGAGGCTGTCTAGACTGGAAGCTGGAGAAGTGGCAAACTGTGTAAATGATAAAATAACAAAAAGAACTTGAAAGCTGAGCAAAGAAAAGGATGGTTGCTTAATCAGAATGATTTGACTATTTTAACTAACATTTACTAACGGGTTCTTTTCTCAAATATTTAAGGTTGAAACACTCGGTTTAATGAGATTTCATTATTAGACAAGAACAAAGTAGCTCAGCTACCATCTGCAGTTTTATGGTTATGGCTATGTTGCATATCCTTGTTTTTTCGTAACCCTATGAGGTAAAGACTTTAAAAATAATTATAGTAATAGTACCTTAAATGCTGCCTGCGCTTGTTTGCAGTCATAAACTGATATGGATAATGATGGGGGGAAATTAAAGCTCAGTAACTGTCTCATAAAAAATGTCTTGCTCTTTTTATTTCTTTTAGCCTCCTTAAATAGGAACATGGCAAGGCTTGTCCCTTATGATCTGCAGGTATGGATAAGAGCATTTTGCATGATATAATTGGTTTTTAGAGTTGCTGATATAGTGGTGCAGTATGTGAAATGCACCTTTTTATTTTTCTTTATAGTGTAAGGAAAGATTGAGTAGCTTAAATGTGAAAGGAGGGAATTTGCTGTATATATGACTAATATTTGTAACCACATACAGAATCACATAATGCATTGCATGCCACAGGACCTTGAAATCAGTAGCAGAAACTGTTGGCAGAAGTCTCTGGTTACTGATTAACTTACAAAGACAAAAATAAAAGGAAAAGGTCAGAAGATAATGGTGAGAGTCCTTGTCTGAGACTATGGAAATGTGAATGCTGAGGTAAGGCTTGGAGAAGAGGGCAGAGTGCCAGCTGTGTTTAAATGAGCCTGCTGTGCATTTAAAATACAGGTACCTGAAAGCGTGATTAATTCCTCCCTGATTCATTGGGGTGAACTTGCTGTCATCTTCCGGCCCCATCGCAACAAACAAGCTGCTGGGAGGTTAGGTTGAGAAGAGAACTTCTGAAATGCTGAAATATGCTCTTGTGCATATTCTCCTCCTTCATGAATATGGGATGACTCTAGTCCTCAGTGAAGGCGAAACATAAATTTACGGAAGTGTGAGAATTTGGGCAGAGCAGCTGTAAATCGCACTGTCAGAGTAGGACATAGTGTCTGTACACTTGTGCTTATACCAGTTAACATGATTTTTAACCCTTCACAACCATGAGCTCCCCTGCATGTAGGCTGTGCTATGATGATGGACATCTTTTCAGGCACTGATAAGGGGAAATTTGTTCCATTTAATTGGAAATGCTAACTGACAGTTGGAAGATAATGTTTGCCTTCTACCAAATATGTACTAATGAGCTAATACTTTTATTTTGGTGATCTTTGATTTTTTTCTTTTTCCTTAGTTTCTGATCCTAATAGCAGAAGGTGTTCATGCTGTGATAAAAGAAGAGAAAGCTAACAGTTTTGTTAGGTTTTTTTTCTAAATTCCTTTGGATCTGCTAATTCTAATTCTAAACCTGTTCCTCTGACGCTGAACTACTTAGGCAAACTTAGTGATGAAAATGTATCTATCATACTTTTGAATAAAGGCCATTAGGGATTAATGGCTTGAGGTTTCATAAAACATAAGAATAAATCAAACAACAGCTTTGAGTTTTTATGGATGTCATAGTCTAGTTGTAAGGTGAAATCTTTCAGGCTTTGCAGTTTTTAAAAAGAAACTGCTAGGATGGTTTTCCTTTTATAGTAAGTTCCTTCAGTTTCTAATCCAGAATCCTCTGTAAAGTGCCTAAATGTTTGAATAAATATTTACGTAGGTGAGGTCATGTTGATATGCAAGTCTCAAATCTGTTTATAAATTCCACAAGTGGCCTAAAATATAAGCCAAAATGATATATAGGAACATTTCTGTCATTTTGTTTTGTTTATCCAAGTTTTGATTCCTGGGTATCATTTTACAGGGTTATGATCTTCATCCTACAAAACTACATTTATCTGATTTTTAGGTCTACACTACATGCTCATTTGCTGCACAAAACTGTGACTTAAAATTGATTAAAATGGTGTAAAAATATGTAATCGGGAGTAGGAACTCATCGCTGCCATTAACAGCTGTATCATTTGGTGTAGGATTGAGTCTTTTTCAATTTTTATAAAAATCAAAAAGTCAATTAATTTTAAATGCAGTTTGCCAGCTTAGCTTGGATCAGTGCTTCCATGTTTGGGCACACAGGCAGCCAACGGATTGCCACTGGTTTAATTACATCAGTTTTGATTCTTAGGTACTTTCAGATTATGAAAGTCATTTAAGTTTCCGTTAAGAACTTGAGTAACTCAGAGTACATAGGAAGCGTTTGTGTGCATGCTCTTGCTTCGTGGTCGATGCTCAGCGACTTATCCATTGCTGTAGATGGAGAGGATATTTCACAGCTACCAAATAGGAATGTTCAGACCGCAGTTCTTGGAGTGCCCGACACTTTTTAACTTGATACCCTGCGGTAGCACTGCTGGGGCCACGTCCTTAGATACATAAGCAATCACTTACGTAGCTAAGAGAGATCAGATGGATCAAGGCTTAGAAATGAGCAGCATATTAAACTCCTTAAAAATGTGCTGATTTATGTTACTGATACTGCTTACCACACAAAATAAGCAGTGGTGAAAACTTGTTAGCCAGTCCTGCTTAACCTAGTGTCCAGCCTGGACAATAATATGCACATTTAATACGTTTTTGGGCAGTAGGATTTTAATCAATTCTGCTCTGCAGGTCAGGAACTTGGACTTTTTTTTTGTGTAACAGTGTGAGAAAAAGAACATTTGGATTCTTCTGTCGTGGGGTCATTTAAAACAGCAGATTGCTCTAGCTCTGTCTAGAGTGTCATGCTTTCAGTAGCTCTTTCGGACCAGAGTAGTGTTTCTCCTTCCTCCCAGTTGTTAGAGATCCAAATATTTATAGTGTAAATTGTTCCTTAAAGTTGAGTTCTGGCTTCTGGCAGTTTCACTTTTAAAACCATCTCCTGGCATCTGGATACTTGTTTTGCGGTGGCTGCATACTAGTTGCTGGGTTCCCTTGCCCTGGATCTGGCACTTCTAAATTTCTCCTTGCTCTTAGGACTCTTCAGCCCTGTCCCGTCTAACACACTTCCTCAGCACACAGTTATTGTCTTCACCAAACTGAAACTACAGACAGTGCTTCACCTTTCCCCCATCCCCAGGAGCTTTTGGACATGCTGATGTCTTTGGAAATGGTCATGCATGAGATTGGTCAGCTTTTATGACCCGTACCTGGAAGTGTTGAAGGCCAGGTTGGATGGAACTATGAACAACCTGGTCTAGTGGAAGGTGTCCCTGTCCATGCCAGGAACTAGATGATCTTTAAGATCCCTTCCAACCAAGACCAGTCTATGATTTTATGAGAGGCAATCCAAAGGTGTCTAGCACTAATGTTTCTTGGGTCTTGAGGTTCAGGGCTTGCTCTTCACTTTAAGCACAGTATAAATACTGATAGATCTGGAAAAAGGAACAAAATGCTTATATACTTCTTATGTAGTGCCCTTTGGTTTGAATCTATGCCCTTGAAAGGAGAGTTCTCAAAACTAATTTAAGGGCAGCAGCTTCTATAATTATACACAGAAAGTCATATGCCTCTAGCTCCATTTCTTCACTGTAATATGTGTTAAAACCTTAAAATGTAAGTGAACTCAGCTGCCCTTTGGACCGTATCGCCATCCTCCCTACTCTGTGTCTCACAAAGCAGGCCTCCTCACCGACACACCTGTTCCCCTGCTGTCCAGGCAATTTTGTGACCATGCTTTTGCACCTGAGCATTGCATGATCCTCATGCTTCATCCATTCAGGGGACACTCTACCTCAACAAGCTGTGCTCTGTTTGCCCATGCCCATGCCAGCCTTTGGGTCTTTGCACTGGGTAAGTCCTTGCATGTGCTACGACTTGAGCAGACCCATGAGGAGCTGTACAGGGGTGCTGGGGTGCTCAGCCTGTATCTCAGGCAGGATGCCAAAGGCAAGCAGTAATACGAGCTGTTGCTGCTCATACCATGTGGCACGTCCATGCTGATTAAAATGATCTGTGTGTTCCTAGCAGAGTGCATGCATGCTGCACTTTGAAAACCTCTGTAACAAGTTTGGGAATGTATACCCTGTGCCACCACCTTCTGAAACAGGGAGTAGGTATGATTGAGGCTCTTTTTACTTTAAAACAGCTTTTATAACTACAAGTTCCCTTTGGTTGCTGACTTCCTAGTCAGGTTCATGTTATCATCAATGTTCACCATCAGTGACTCTGTTACCAGATGCCACTCCAGCTGGATAGACCAGTTTCTCTGGCTCATGGCCAGCCCAAGAGATCTTCACTGTAAAAGAAGGTCATGCAGAGTTAATGACCGTTTGTCTTTGTTAGCCCCATAGAGTTTCAGTTCACCCCAAACGTGATAAGACAACAAGTATAAGGCTACAGTTAAGGCAAGTTCAAAAGGAAGTTTCTGTCCGGACACAGATGTCCATACAGACAGCTTGTGATCTCTGGGCCGTTGTAAGTTGTATGCAAAATCAGTAGTTGCAACAAGGTGGAGAATTTCTTTCTTTTGGGCTGTTTGTGTGCCTGTACTTTTTAGCTAGTGTTAAACGCTTCAGCTAGCATTTTTTTGAAGGCGGTTTAAAATGTACTGTCAAATGTAGAGATTTCATTTGAAAACAGCATAGCTTTAAAAAAATATACATTTCATTGCACTTTGCAAGAAAAAAGTTTTGCGCATGCTAGAACAGAATTGTAGAATGGGCTGGGTTACATGGGCAGGGACAGAACCTCCCTGCCGTGGACAGGGACACCTTCCACTAGACCAGGTTGCTCAAAGCCCCATCCAACCTGGCCTTGAACACTTAATACTAGTAAATACTCAAGTCAAGGTAAGTAGGTGAGACTGGTGAGAGTGCAAATTGCAGTTTAAATAACTGCCCATTTATGCCAAAAGGCCTGATATTTAGATGGCAAAGCTGTTCCTGATCTATGTGAACTATCTTGATCACCTTCAAGAAATAAAAAGAACCAAAAGTACTTGTTAAGACTAGGCTTTCAGGTCTAGAGTAATCTGCAGGCCATAAAATAGTCTGAGTGGAAGAGTCTTCTTTTCTTTCTACTCTTGTAGAAAAGTCATTCCAGAAAAGTAGTTGGTTACACATGGCACAGAGCTGGGCCAGCAGTTCAGGCTCCAGGAAGGGCAGTGCCTGAGTTGTCTTGTGATAAACAAAGATGAGGGACGTGGAAGAAGCATCCTCCTTTTGGTTGGCGTCATAGCACGCTTCTGAGAGCTGCATGGCAGCATGGAGTACTAATCCTACTGCTCCTGATACAAATTGATTATGATGCTGAAACATTGCCGGATCTCTTCATCTCTGACCTTGTCTGATTCACAGCTGTGTGAGCAGCTGACATCTCCAGCCACACAATCAAAGTATGTGACTTAACTGCTAAACCACAATGCAATTATCCATAGCACGTCATGACAGCAAACCTCAAAGCTCCCTCGGAGAAAGGAACATTTATTTGCATTTACTTTCAGTGCTAAAATGTTATCCCTTTCAAATGTTCTCATTGTCATAAATGTTGAAAAGGCTTTTTTGCTTTTTTGCTTTTTTTTTTTTCCCCCCCTCAAAATCCCCTTCAGGGGTAAACATTTGATTTTATTAAGTTCTGTTGTAATAGCTGAAACTGTCATACAGTACTGCTTTCAATCAATACAATTTTTAATGTAATAAATCTCTTTACTTTTTCATTTTCTACCAGATAGAAAATTGCCAGAGGGCATGAAACATTTCTTCTGATAAGTGAAAGTGTGTGGCCCATAATACAGTTCTCTGGTGAGCCACAGCTCGCTTGCACTCCTTTAAACTTGCATTTTAATGGGAAGATGATTTATTTGCACGTAGTCTAGGCATGGACTGCACCGTAGAATTGTCTAAACTTTCCCTGAAATGTATGTTTCCTCCAAACACACACTGAAGCTGAGGTATTGAAATACCTGATTGTGATCAGCATGAAATAAATATCTATCCAAGGTGGTGTGCTTCAGAAATGGAGGCGTTGTGTGGGAGTAGGAAGAAGGGGAGGAGGAAACATGTTTGTCTCATTAGTTTTCTTAATGTTTATCCCCTTGAGCTTTCATTTACTTTCCTGCATTTGAGTGTGAATGTGTTCTTTTTTCTACTTTTTCTGGCTTTTAAAATTTTATGTATTACTTTACTTAGGTCTTTTTAGAATTTTATTGGACACTCTAGGATGTAGAAGATGCTTTTAATGTTGGGGGTTTCTTTTATTGTTTTAATCTGACATATGTGCAATGTGGTTACAGTGGGTTTATTTCTGCTGAGAAGCAGAGAAGTTGAATAAGAGTCTATATGATCCCACTAAAAAAACTCAGTATATTCATTAGATATTTACTCCCAATCATCCTCAGTTTGGCCCCTTACTGGTATGGAAGGAAAGGGAAATCAGACAGGGAGAAGTAGAAAAATAACTACAGAATAGATAAAATCATTCTCTAGTTCACAAAGAGGAGAGAAGCAGCAACACTGGGAAGGAGACAATCTCATTTCCCTGAAATGGCATTAACTGGGAGATGCCAAACTGACCAAAGTCATACATAGGATTACAATATGTGTAGATGCTTGTTACAGAATCATAGAATAGTTGGGGTTGGAAAGGACCTTATGTTCCAACACCCCTGCCATGGGCAGGGACACCACACACTAAACCACATCACCCAAGACTCCTTCCAACTTGGCCTTGAATGCTGCCAGGGATGGAGCATTCACAACTTCCTTGGGCAACCCATTCCAGTGCCTCACCACTCTCACAGTAAAGAACTTCTTCCTTATATCTAACCTAAACTTCCCCTGTTAAAGTTTGAAGCCATTACCCCTTGTCCTATCGCTACAGTCCCTAATAAAGAGTCCCTCCCCAGCATTCTTATAGACCCCCTTCAGATACTGGAAGGCTGCTATGAGGTCTCCACGCAGCCTTCTCTTCTCCAGGCTGAACAGCCCCAACTTTCTCAGCCTGTCTTCATACGGGAAGTGCTCCAGCCCCCTTATCATCCTCGTGGCCCTCCTCTGGACTCGCTCCAACAGCTCCATGTCCTTTTTGTGTTGAGGACACCAGAACTGTACGCAGTACTCGAAGTGGGGTCTCACGAGAGCAGAGTAGAGGGGCAGGATCACCTCCTTTGACCTGCTGGTCACGCTTCTTTTGATGCAGCCCAGAATACGGTTGGCTTTCTGGGCTGCAAGCGCACACTGCCGGCTCATGTTCAGTTTCTCATCAACCAACACCTCCAAGTCCTTCTCTGCAGGGCTGCTCTGAATCTCTTCTCCGCCCAACCTGTAACAGTGTCTGGGATTGCCCCGACCCACGTGTAGGACCTTGCACTTGGCTTAGTTGAACTTCATGAGGTTGGCATTGGCCCACCTCTCAAGCATGTCAGGGTCCCTCTGGATGGCATCCTTTCCTTCCAGCGTATAACTCATGTTCTCCTATAATTGAGATTAAACAAGATTTTGTTGTGAAAGGCCTTTGATAATGATCACCTCATGCTGGTATTGTGATGCATAGCACACCTGATCACAGCTGCTGTGAGGACTAGGCCTGCTTGTCTGTGGGCAGAATGCTGCTGGGATTCCCATTGGAGAGAGGTGAAGGTGAGTGGCCTTGCATTATGTGCGTGGATATGCAGTTAACTCTGAACCATGACAAGGAAAGTTAT
The DNA here is from genome assembly GCF_004027225.2 of Strigops habroptila. Classification (NCBI taxonomy): domain Eukaryota; kingdom Metazoa; phylum Chordata; class Aves; order Psittaciformes; family Psittacidae; genus Strigops; species Strigops habroptila. Next base: position 27,106,516 of record NC_044284.2, on the reverse strand, counting down.
TATTTTAGTAATTACTTGGGAAAAAAGCTGTTGCTAACTTTTCTGGCTGTGCAGTTGAAAACATCCAGAATTCTTTGTGGAATAACAAGGCACAGGGATTCCAATGCAGGAAGGGGGTGAGGGAGTTGAGGTGTGGAGTTTGGGATTCAAAGACAAGAATGTGGGTAGAGGAGAAGAGCGAGAATAGCATGTGGTTTGCATCGTAGCTTGCCTTAATTTTAGATTGCTGTAAGACTGAATGTATTTGATAAAAAACTGTTCTAGCAAGGTCACCAGGCAGCCATAGGAAAACTACTCTCAGTTTCAACGTGCCACTGTTTATATATTGCCCGAGATCCAAACCCTGAGAGATGTATGTCTAAGGGTTATTTTTGTGGTTTAGGATGAATACCAATTTATCTCTCTCTCTGCATGTTTGAGAGAAACAGAGAGCATGAGTGTACATTTTGGCAGCATTTCTTTATGGCTCCTGAAAGGGCACTAACAGTTTTGTAACTCTGGATGCTCTGAAAACTAAACTTTGCCCTCTTTGTTTCTGCTGTGGTCACTGGTTTGCTGGCACTTATCACCAGTCCTTATTGCTCAGGACTTAGAGAACAAAATGTAGGACCAGCTGCCTGTTTCATGGTGCCAATTGGCATTGGCGTGTTAGAGAAGAGCTCCAAGCAGCCCGTCTTCTTGCTTCTGTTTCAAGCATAAATAGTAACGTGAGGTGCTATATTAATTTACAAAGATATTGGTATGACAGACTTTTTCATTTTGCAAAATGTTTTATGCCTTCATATAAAATACATCACATAAGTTTGACTTTTTTTTTTTAAAGACTTGCCTTACAACTACTATTACAGTAGTGGTTTTGGAAGGCAAAGTAGAGTGATTGAATTCTCTGTGGATTAATGTTGCATAAAAGATTTGTAATCTTTGGCAATTAGAAAATTGTTGCTGAGGTTAATGGTGATATTATTTTTAACTTTGAGGGCAGGAGCAATTTCCTGCCTCCGGGATGGAATTATTTCAATCAGTGCTTTAAATAAGTACTTTCTGTGATGGTTTAAATTGACAAACACTTAAGTCATCAACCTGAATTATTTTTTTGCTTGAGTATTTATTTTAGCAATTGTGTATCCTGATACACCAATTCACATTATTTTTATTTTGTATTGTTTCTGAAAAGGAGAATGGTATTTACTATCAATGTTTTCTGTGGTAAGATTTTTTTTTCCCCTGCTCTTGTGGAGATATTGTAACTGTAAATAAAAGTAGAACAACAAACTAAATAAGAGGCTAAATAATGTATTATTTGTTAGAAGTTATTGAATGATTTGCATCTCAAACATTCTAAGCCCCTGGAGGTTGAATTGATTTGAGACATGCTTCTGGGATTCTTAAGGTCTGTTTTGTGGTGGAGGTCCTCTTAGCAAGCATCTCTTCCTGAGACCTGGACTCAGTGGCCAGATTGTCTGTGATAAGGTCAAGTACTGTCTCCTCAGACTCCAGCTGTAACTTGATTTAGGGCAGGACAGACAAGAATTGGAGATAATTCTATCTGATCAAGCTAGCCTACCACCTTGTCAATAAGAATGATGGTAAGACAGTCAATAATTTCAAAAAACCCACATTTTTTCCTGCTTAGGAAAACCTGCTATTCTGTAAGGTGTTCTTTGCAAGAATATTGGTTGTCCTCATCTAGATTGCTCAAAGGCTCTGTCGTGGCTCTGCTAGGAGGTGGTACTTTGATATTACTAGTTCGGTAACTGTTTCTCTTCAACCTTCAGAGATAAATATGTGCTGTTTCTAATCTGTTATTTTTATTAGTTATCTAATTAAGGTGATAGATTATGCTCTCAGGCTTTGAGATATACATATTGTTAATAGTTTTATTTTTAAATAACGTGTTCTTTAAATAAGCAAATTTATCTGCCTTATCTAACTTTAAATAAGCAAATTTATCTAACTTATCTACCTCCTTGTAAAGCACAGTGCTAGTGTGCCTGGTAGTGTCATATAGCAGCTCAAAAGGGTAGCTGCATACTGGTTCATATTGCAGGTCTGCATGTGATGACTAGAAAAATACTTTGAGTAAATTGGAGTATCTCTTGGGATGTGTTGGTTTTGCACGCCACACATTTAAGTTGCGTGTGTTGGAGTTTGTGTATTCTAAAGTGTTCGTGTAAACTTTGAAGACTGGCAGTTGAGACAGCTGGCCAGTGTTACTCCCATCTTCAAAAAGGGCAAGAAGGAGGACCTGGGAAACTACTGGCTGGTGAGCCTCACCTCCATCCCTGGAAAGGTGATTGAACAGGTCATTCTGGAGGTCTTCACCAAGCATGTAGAAGAGAAGGTGGTCATCAAAAGTAGTCAGCATGGATTCACCAACGGTAAATCATGTTTGACCAATCTGATAGCCTCCTATGATGACATGGCAGGGTGGGTCAACAAGGGGAAAGCAGTGGATGTTACCTACCTTGATTTTAGCAAGGCTTTTGACAGTGTCTCCCATAACTTTCTTGTAGGTAAGCTTAGGAATTGTGGATTAGATGAATGGACAGTGAGGTGGATCAAAAACTGAACGGCAGAGTTCAAAGTGGTGTGATCAGCAGAGTAGAATCCAGTTGGAGGCCTGTAGTCAGTGGTGTTCCACAGGGCTCAGTACTGGGTCTGGTCTTATCAACAACCTGGATGAAGGGCTAGAGTGTACCCTCAGCAAGATTTTCTGATGATACGAAGCTGCGGGGGGTGGCTGATACACCTGAAGGCTGTGCTGCTATTCAGTGGGACCTTGATAGGCTGGAGCATTGGGCGGAGAGAAACCTAATGAGGTTCAGCAAGGACAAATATAGGGTACTGCACATGGGGAGGAAGAACCCCAAAGACCAGTACGGGTTGGGGGCTGACCTACAAGAGAGCAGTTCAGCAGAGAAGGACCTGGGAGTATCGGTGGATGCCAAGTTGAGTATGAGCTGGCAGTGTGCCCTTGTGGCCAGGAGGGACGAGAGTATCCTGGGGTGCACTGGGAGGAGTGTGGCCAGCAGGTCCAGGGAGGTGATCCTTCTCCTCTATTCGACCCTAGTGAGGCCACATCTGGATTATTGTGTCCAGTTCTGAGCTCCTCAGTACAAGACAGACAAGGAGCTACCGGAGAGGGTTTAGCGGAGGTCCATAAGGATGATCAGGGGTTTGGAGCATCTTTCTTATGAGGAGAGGTTGCAGGAGCTGGGCCTGTTTAGTCTAGAGAAGACTGAGAGGAGATCTCATTAATGCATATAAATACCTCAAAGGCAGGTGGCAGGAGGATGGTGCCAGACTCTCTTCAGTGGTGCCCAGTGACAGGACGAGGAGCAATGGCCATAAACTGAAACACAAGAAGTTTCACCTCAACATGAGGAAGAAGTTCTTTATGTTGAGGGTGACAGAGCACTGAAACAGGCTGCCCAGGACGGGTCATGGAGCCTCCCTCTCTGGGGACATTCAGAATCCACCTGGACATGTTCCTGTGTAACCTGTTCTAGCTGGCCCTGCCTTGGCAAGGGGTTGAACTGGATAATCTCCAGAGGTCCCTTCCAACCCTAATGATTCTGTGATTCCTATAATAAACTGTAAACAACAGTACGATGCCATGGTTGAAGAGCCAACTGAAAGTGTATCCAGCAGCATATTGGAATTAGTTGTTTCAAATTTAGGTTTTAAAAGCTTTTTTGGCATGTGGGTTGTTCATCTCTTATTAAGGAAAAACCTGACACTAAAGGAAGATGAAAATCCATGTTGATGAACAGTATGAAAGGCTGTAACCTCAAACCTGTTATAGTGAAGAATGATATTTTTACTGGAATGTTTTTTTACTGAGTTTCCCAGCACTCACAATTGATAGGAGAGCTCAATGCAATTTATGACAAATATCGTTTAATTGAGCTTTTTTTGTATACAAATAGAAAACAGCTTTTTGCCTGTCACAGTGGCTTTAAGTTGACCTCACTGTGCTTCTGATTCAAAGTATTTCAAGTGTGTCACGAAAACATATTATACCTCTGTGAACAGGTGTTTTCAGATCATTTTACAGGCTTAAATTTCTGGTTATGTTCCTTGGCTGATCCAATACAAGTCAGTAACACAACTGAAAATAGAACTTTATAGTCCTCCTCTCCTTCTCTCCCAGGTGCAACTCCTCATTTTTTCTCTCCGTCAGACGCCAACATCTTTTAACCTTGTGCCTTCTGTTATTTAATGTAACACCATCACCTACCTGTTGGGTTTTGCAGTGTTCAGTTTCATTTCTTAACATGGTTATCAAGAAAGGGACGATGCCTGAGACCCAGCAGCATCAATGCTTACTTCACATTGCTACTGTGGATCTTAGTGGTCATCTTTCATGCCAAAATGATGTTATTGATGAGACCCTGTCACTGTGAGAAACCCTGTGCTACTATTTGTCATATTTTAAAGGAATTCTTTCAGCATTTTGTTGTGAAACAGAATTTTTGGTTTAAGAATTGATCTGAATAGCAATAGTGAGTGTGAGAAGATGGCCAGCTGTTAAGAATAGCTGGTCACTGACCAGCTCTGTTGGCCATGACAAGCATGAGGAACACAGCTGTTTTTTCATTAAGTGGTGTCCCAGTCCTGGTGACTTATTTGGTAGATGAAACCTGCTGCAGAGGTCATGAACTCATCATGCATCCGACCTGCACGTCTGACACTTCATCAGTCATTTCTGGAGCTGGAGGGGTTCTGCCTGGCAGTTCCAGGAGACCCAAGCACGTAACCGATTAACTGAATTAACCCCCCGAGCTTCCAGCCCTTCTTAGTGGTATTGTGCAGGGGGAGAAGCTGAACATAATCTCAGTGTTCACCCTCTTCTCTGGAAGGGGGACTTGGTGTTCCCTTTCTTTGCCAACAGGAGTCTTTCAGTGTAGGGAGCTAATGGCAAGACTTAAAAACTTGGCATAATTTGCCCTCCCTTGAGCAACATGAAGAGTCACTGAAAATAATCTACTGCTTGCAATTTAACTGCTGCAGGTGTTGCAGTGTGGGTTTCTAAGGCAGTACGCTTTCTTCTGTCTAATTTTGTGATGTTGAGAGTTAAATAAATGCCCTGGAAGACTAAAATCTTCTGGAAGCTTTTGATCTAGGAAACCAACTTCTAAGAGGCTGGGAAGGGAATATGGGTAATGTTTTCTGATTTAAATAAGGAAAGAAAAGTTAAATTAGGGAACATGGTGGTGGGTAGGGTTATTCTTTTCATAACAATGCCCCAGAAGATCTAGTTAAGTGGTTTTGGTTTTGACTTTCAAAGTTATGTTAATAAAACAATTAAGACCGCGTGATCTTTCTTGAATTAAAGTGCTGTAATGCAAGAAAATTGCCTTTAACAGTGAGGGGTGTCTCAAGGTGAAGAGGGATGAGTTGGGAACAGTAAAAGGAAATTAAATGAATTAAAATGGGAGTGGGGTGTCTGTTTTACCATGCCTCTTCATAGCCACATGAGGAGCCACAGATGAACCAAATGAAGAAAGTGCATGTGTACCTTGGCTGAAGGGGGATTTTGCTGTTGCTTAAAGCTCATAGCTTAAACAACTTCACACTACTGGAAACAAGCTATAGGCATTGTTTTTGCACAGGAAGAATTTGTGAGATACTTCAAGAAAAGAGAGAGGTTCTGAGTGCTCTAAAGGGGAAAATATGTAAATATTTTGTAGGGAGAAGTAATTAGTGGTAGGAATAATGCCTAGGCCCTGAGCTGCTAGAGAATCTAGATTGCCCAGTAAACAGTTTCAGAATGCATCACCAGTGCCTTCCCTACTTCATCCATTAAGCCATAATACGCGAGAACTTACTCAAATGTCAGAGTTCAAGAGCCTGTCACGAAACTGTCTTTACAGGAAGAAAATGAGTCAAAAGCCTGTCATGGAACTGTCTTTATAGCAAGAAAATGAGTCAAAACACTCCAGGAAAGATTTTTTGTCTAATCTATCTCTGCAGATGCCTGTGTCCTGGGGACCACAATTCCCATCCGTGTACTTCAGGAGTTGTGCAAGCACGTTTTCACATCTGGGTTTTGAAAGCTCTGGCCCTGGATTCGTGTGGGCATACGTGGGTGCACAGGTGCCGGGAGGGGAGCTCCAGCAGTGGTGTAGCACTGGCAGTGCTGCAGTGTAGCTCCGTAAGTGCCCTGCTGCAGTTTTTCCTGTAACTCTTTAGCTATGGTGCTCTAGGCTGATAAATTAGAGAAGGATCTGGGCTGCTTTAGGAGTTATCAGTGTTCCTTGTGCTTCAGTAGGAGATGTGAGGACAGTGTTGCCTTGACCTGCCCCTGTTACGTGACCTTACTATTTCAAATGTGGTAACTTTCAATATTTGAGACCATATGAACCACTTGGTGTCTAGTAAATGTGTTAATGATCTCTTATTTGCATGAGCTTGAAAAGAGCAGAGCTATTTTAAATTACAGTTGAATTCCAGAGGGACCAAAGTAAGGATGGGCTTAACTGCCTGGTGCGTACCTTGCATACCTGTCAGGTACCTGGGGCAGGTACCTGAAAGGAGAGCATAATTGCAGACTTTCTTATCCCTGTCTTCCTCTTTCATCAGCAGAATTTATAGCATTACGGGACACTACTTACACCATAAAGAGACTTCTTAATTTATCAAAGACTAGAAGCTAAAGATCTCATCAGTACAAAGTGATATTTGAGGGAAAGTTTAAAAATAAAAGTGAAACAAGCCAAGTCTTTTCCATTCCTTTATGGAGAAAAACAAATACCAAGTCATTTCTTCCTTGATTTATTCTGGTAAGGATAAGGATTATCTGTTTCAGCTTGAAAGCAAAGGTTGAAGCAAGGAACAAGAGGGATCCATATACTGAGTGACTGAGGGAAGTTGGCTTGGTTGTGTACATGTGTGTGTAATAACCAGGAACACCTCTGCTCCTTTCTTGAGGACCTCCTAGTGAAAGCCACCACCAGCCCAAACAGAAGCAGAGACAACATGAACATATTTCCGGGTGTCACAGCAGCAGTAATGAGTTGTCTTAGGTATCCAACAGCCTCTTTTGTTTCCAGTTGTGTTGTTTCCAAAGCTCTTAACAGAAAGGCTGTTGGTTCTTTGGGACAATACTGAAAAAGGAAAGATGGCTACTCTGTGAGCAAGATGCCCAGGCTCTTAATGTATTCCTGTGCATCTCATAATATTGGGTGTTCCCTTGCTGAGAAGTGAGAGGTGATGTAAAAGTACAGTTGCAAAGTCTTGGGTATCAGTATCTCTCTTGTAATTGCAGTGCACCTTAATAATGTACTTCAAGGTTTGCAGAGAGCCAACTCCTGCTTTGCCTTGTGAGTTCTTAATGGGAAAAAGAGAAGCTTGTGCAGAAGCCTGAGGCTATAATGGATTTAACACTAATTTTAAATTTTTCTTAAGAAGAGGAGAAATACTTCAATAGAATGCACAATTGTATCAGGTTATGATAGTTTGGAGGCTAAGGCATGCCTGTACCTCTGTCACCACTGTCACTGTGGTGTATGCAAGCCTATGTGAACTAGCTCAAGTACCGTGATTTGAGTAGCTGTTGCAGCACTCTTCAAGACTGAGTAAAGAGGCATAAAGTTAGCCTGTGTGGGTTTCCATCTTACAACAGCCACATGCTAGCAATATTCAAAGAGGCTATTTAAAATTAGCACTTCAGCACAGTAGTATAGATTATCTTTGGTATAAACGTATCTCCTGCTGTCTCCATCAGACCTACTTAATTCCTCTTCATTTTTCCCAGCAACAAAGTTGAAATATTTAACTGCCTGTTAGCTATTGCGGGAGTTAATACCTGGTATTTCTGAATGAAACCAGATTGTTGTTCATTAGGATGGAATTGGGATTTCTAGCTAGTAAGAGAAGATAAAAGTCCTGTTTCAGATTCTGCTGTATGAGAATTTAGTACTAATTACTCATTCTATGGATATTAGTTATACGTATTTTATGAATATTAGGTATATGTATTGTAGAGACAGCTTTTTAAGTACAAACTTCAGATCCTCATATCCTGTCTTGAAAACTGAATTCCAGTGTGAACTTGACAATCTAGATTTAGATGACTTTGGAACATGAATAGGGAAGCTTGCAAAGCACTACCCAGCATTGCAACTGGATTTCGTCAGAGTTGGTCATGCTCCTTTTTTTTCTGGACAAGAAATTTGCATGCAAACTTAATGAATCAAGCATGGGAGGAACATTTGGCATGCTTGGTCATGGTGCATACATAAACAGTAGGAAGTCAGACTCCAAAATGTTACTGTTTGTTTCAAATTGAAAGCAAGTAATAATCATAAAGGTTCCATAACCTGCAAGTATATTTAATAGAAGTTTATTAACAGCTAAGAGAGGTCATCTTTAAAATAAAACCTGCTCTCCAATGCATATATGTGTAAGATCAGTGTTGTTTTCTTTCATTGCTTATAGCTATACAACATGCTTATGATTTAACTGTAGGAGATGATTAGCCTTTAATCATTGCCATGCCAGCGCAGACTGGATTTAACAGAGGAGGAGGTGGGAGAGTTTGTTGGAGTGACTTTTGTCTCCTACTTCATAAAGGTTGCTTAAAACTGCCCTAGCAGTGAAATTCATACATTTTTTTAAATTGCCCATACAGTAAAAATTGTAGATTTATGTTGGCTGAATAATTCATCGTTCCCTGGTTGTAATCCTGATGTGACTTTCCCACTGCAGATTAAAGTTCTCCAGACTTGTTTAGTGACAAGACATTCATCTAGATGAAATGGAAACAGAACTTTGAGACCAAAAAAGAAAAGATTTAGTGTGTGCAAGTACATAAGGAAAGAGATGAGAAAGAGCAAAAAGCAGATAAGAACTGCAGCATTGTGCAGCTGTATCAAATTCATTTCTGCTTTTTGTTAGGATGTCCAGGGCTAGGAGTCTGTCCTCTCATGATTCTCCCAGATAGTGTTTTCAGCCCTTGTTTGGCTGACAGAAGATGACAGGAATGACAACTATTTATTACATCAGGGCAACGCCTTGGGTGGACTCTCTGTGGGAACTTGTTCAAAGACGGTTGAAGTGATGTGTGTGAATATAGGAAAACAGAGGCCATGAAACATGTGTAGAGTATGAGAGAGAACCCAATTAACAAAATTTTATTCCATGTTAAAGACAAGGTAGGTATTTCTTTAGCAGTCGCTCACTGGCAAAATTTAACAGAGCCAAATGTTGAGAATGAAGAAGTCCATATAGACCATCCAGAAGATGAAGAATCTGTGGGCATTTTTTGTGGTTAGGTCTCCATTAGACAAGAGGGTCTGGAAGATTTGTTATTTTAAATTGTTCCAAGTGAAAAAATAGGAAACTTTTTAGTACCTCAACCTCTGACATGTTAGCATTCATGAATCTATGATTCTACGATTCTATGATTTGCTGTGTGTATTGTATCTGCCATTGAAACAAAGTGGTGATCTACAAAAAATCGCTTCCCTAATTCTTTCATTGTGGAAACCACATTTGACTTTCAAAATATTTTGAGTATCCATTGTAAACATCATCCTTAAAAATAATTTCTGTGTTTATTCTTGGATTTATTAGTCCCATCTTAAATTAATCCCATCTTTAGAGAAATAATGCCGTTTTAAAATCTGGATATAGTCATACTCATGCTCTTTGATTATTTGATCTTCCTCAATCCCAACAAATTGTTTTTTTCCCCTATAATGCTTTAGTCTGGTTTTGGGTAATTTCGCATTTAAATATTGATTGCGATGGTGTCCCCAGAGTTCAGTGCACATTTTCTTTTTGAGAAGTTAAGTTTGAGAAACTGACTTACAGTTCTTTACATATTGAGGGAAGGTAGAAAAATTGAGAAAGTTTTACCGTATTATAAAGGCTGTTAATGTCCAATAATTACAGCTTTTCAGTCTGAATGTGGTTCTTACTGCACCAAAACCATAGAATTTTTATTTATTTATTCATTTATTTCTAATTTCTTAACCACTTTGCAGAAATCATGCAGCACTGTACATCTGGTTGGAAGACTCTTCTACGCTGGAGATGAGACTGTTTATTTAATTTATCACCTGAGCAGCTGTGTTGCAAGAAAACATCTTATTCTAAGGTTGAGAGACATGGAAATACACTTTTTTGGGAATGACCATTACAGCTGTGATGCAAACAGAAGGTCTGTCTGCAAAAATAAATTTTATCATCTCCTCCCTCCCCCCCAAAAAAAAACAAAACCAGAGGTTGAAACAGAGCTCATCTGTAGTTTGACAGCTTTTTGACTGGACACAAGCAATTTTCTCAGTGCTCAGTAGTTCAATAGAGGAGAAAAAATAATAGTCTTGCTATTTCAATAGGCCTTAAAATATCTATAGCTACAACAGAGAAAAAGGAACTGCTAAGTGTAGTATAATTACTTAAAATAATCTAATTTGTCCTGTGACACAAACATCTATTTATTTGCAATGGGTGCCTGAGTAGAAAAAAGGCATTTCAAAATAGAGGTCAAATGCTGAAGTTCAAGATGTTATAGAAAGACTTCTGCACATGGAAAACCTCCAGTCAGTGGGCAGAGCTGGGAGAATTCATAAATCTCTGCGGGAGTGGTCACTGCTATGAATTCCACAGCTGTGAAGCACTGGCCTCCCAGTATAGCACTAACTTCCAAACACCTAGAAATCACCATCATCATAGAATCATAGAATGGTTTGGGTTGGAAGGGACCTTAAAGATCATCTAGTTCCAATCCCCCTGCCATGGGCAGAGAGACCTTCCACTAGACCAGGTTGCTCCAAGCCCCATCCAAGCTGGCCTTGAACACTGCCAGGGGTGGGGCAGCCACAACTTAGCTGGGCAACCAGTTCCCATGCCTCACACTGGCATGTGTTAATTTGTCCATGCATGCTTTTTTGTTTGAATATTTTCCAGTTTGAGATTTTCTCTAGCTCCGTAGGATGTCTGTAACAGGATGTCACTGGGATGTGGTCTGCTGCTAGCCCCTCTTGTTGGAGTTACCGTGATCTTATTCCCCATCCGCTTTTTGCTTTCTCCTACATAAAAAACTTCGCACTGAAGTGTACAGCCCTCATCATCTGCTTGTAACTGGGAGAAAATATACTACCGTATTCTGGAACACCTAACTCCGTATGTGAATATGTGACAGCATGTTCAGGCAATGGTCACGTGTAACCACTCCTTTGGACTACATTGCAAGGAAGAAAATTTTCTTTCTTTGTGATGCATTAACATCCAGTTAGTATGCTTAAATATGCATGAAATTAAATATGTATTTCTTCCAAGGCAGGATTTTATATATATGTAAATAAATCTTTTCCAAGAAATGGTCCTTGGTTTGTCTTGTCAGAAAGGCCACAATTATTTTATGACAAATGGTACAAGTAAATGCAACCTAATTCTTTCTCTGTGACAAACCTATGTGTCTACAATAATTCTGCTGTTCAGTTAGAGATGCAGTTGGAGAGAGGGAACATCCTTAACTGGAGATGCTTGTCAAGTATCAAAGTGTTACAATGATTTATTTATTAGTCAGGTTTCTTAGGTTGTATGTATTTTGCTTTAGTCTGCTAGTCAGTAAGATGAGGAATATATGTTACATACAGGTATTTACACACAAACACACGTGCATACACGCTTGCTCACAAGTGAAGTTCAAGCCTTTACATGCAGAAATATAAATCCTCAGTGAGCTATTGGACATAAGATGTTTGCATAAGACTTAACACAGCAAAAATTTGGAATAGTTCATTTAGATTTCATGCTAAATCCAGATGCCATTGTGGCAAGAATGAAATACAGGAAAGTCTGAAATGCAAACTGCTATTCCACTGGAGGCTGGAGGGCAGCAAAAATTTTCACAAGGCACAATGGGTTATTTGCTTTAATTTAGCAGGTTTTGGCCCCCTTGACAAGTTACTAGTAAACAGAATCAAACTCTGTGGATGAAAACAATGAAAATTAGATTTTAACAGATGCTCTTCAAATGTTAAACAGATTTGGATTAGTCCTATGGATCGGGGGATTTTTTTAAGAAAATCTGAGGAAACAGTTCAAGGGTTATGTATTTCCAGCTGATCAAAAAATCCACACTGAATCATTAGCCTTTTAGGGATGCAGATGTGGAAAATGGGCAGATGTGGTAGGAACCAGCATGAGAGAGCAGTGCCAGCATCATGAAGAGAGATCTCAAGAGCCATTTGCCTCCCAAGTAGTCCTAGTGTTCTCTGCCTTAGAGAAACACCTGCAGCAGTAATACTTTTATACCAGTAGAAAGAAAAATGTCTTAATACTTCTGAATTTTTGTGTCAAAACATTTGTCGAAAGTCTTTAGAAAATCTTGAATATGGTAAATACATGTATTTTGGGTGGCTCTTTTAGTGGACTATGTTGTACCTTCTATAAAAAGAAGAAAAAACAAGTACGGTAGAACACTGCAGTTACTGGACACAATGTAAAAAGCACTAATCTGCAGTGAGTAGTATCGTTTAAAGTTAGACCAGGTATCATCAGGAAATTTGCCATATGTATAGTTTCCTGCTTTGGATTTACAGTCACAGAGTAGGTTTATTTCCAAGTTCATCAAAAATAGCTCTAACCAGTCTTGCACAGACCATAGCCTGTGTTTTCTTAAGGCTCATCTATATGCAGAGGTTCTGGTAGATTGACATTTAATTTGTTTGCTCTAAATTACTTTGCATCCACATTCAGGTCTTAAAAATCCTCTAGCGTAGGGTGTCCTGTTTCACCCTGTATCTAGCCTGTTAACTGGTGTAGCTGCCTTCTGCCTACCCTACTTGTTTCTCCTTTTTCTGGACACTTGAAACACTGCAGTTAAAAGTTTTCTGTCTCACTGCTAGATTAACTCTCCATGGACTTTGCTTCCTTCACAGCTTTACTGTGCTAAAAGAAAAAAGCGGGGGCATTCCTAATTCCACAGTCCCCCCCCGGGCACTGTCCTAATAAAACCCCCACCACCTTGTCAGTGGACTGAATTGAAATGAGGTTGGTTTATGCAGCTAGGTTGGTAATACCTCACTAAGCCAAAAAATACATGATTTTGTGGGGTTTGCTTTTGTTGTTTATAGCCTGGTTTATCACAGCAAATGAACAAGAAAGCAATATAAGAGCCTGCAGAACTTCTTCACCTAGATGAGAGCACTTTTTCTAACCAGCTGTGTGTTCTATGCAGTGAAATTAGCTAAAGCCAGCCAATTAGTTCATAGCTACCAGCTGGTGCTCATTGAGATCTGACACCAGGTGAGCACCAGCAGTGCAAGGGAGCGTGCTACTGGGGTGGTGGCAGTTGCAGCTTCTCTCCATGGCTGCAGCACATGGCTCTGCTTTGCTCTGAGGTAAAAAATGCAGTAATTTATTCCAGCAGGATGACTGAGACTACAAAAGTGGTTTTTACTTATTGCCAAGGTGCATGGATCATAGCTCATCTGCTGAATAGTAAGTTGCTTAGGGGAAGTAACCAGGATGTGGGTTCAAGGTGTCCAACTGATTTAAAAGAGGCTGTTTCCCCTCATCGTTGCCCTGACCTTGCCTTCTTCCTGCCCTGACACTTCACTGACAGTCAAGAGCTGCTTCAGGAAGCTAAAATGGCAGAAGCTGTTTTTTATCAGCTGGTATCTACAGGTGTGAGCTAACCCTGGAGCTGGTGGGAGTAGAGGAGAGGGGATGTGGGGCAGGGACCACTGCAGAGCTGGGTTTCAATGTGCAAACATTGTCGTTTCAGGCACTTTTTTTGTGTGTGTGAATGTGATGTAAAGAACTTGTTTTTTCTTGCAAGGGTAGTGCCTCAGGTTAGGCTTCTTGGGTCAATCTTCAAGTATTTCTGTGACTCATTCTCTGCTGTTTCCTACACTCCACCCCACCCATCTTTCTATGTGTTTTTTACACCTGTGTCAGAAATACGTTTTCTATTCTTTCTCAAACCTTTCACTTCCTCTGAAGGTTACTTTCACTCCTCCAGCCTTGGTGTCACAAATATTCACTGCTGACCCCTTGCTGTATTCTTTTTCTTTTTTCCTTTGTATGTCCGGTTTTGGACATTAAACTGCTTGTGGGTTTAAGTCAGTCTGGGAAGCCTTGGGAGAAGTAATTGATTCTTCAGAAATGTTACAGAACTGTGGGAGACAAGCAGTGCTGCTGTTCTGTGTAGTTTGTTTTTTAAATTACAGCAGTAGAAGCCAACCATAGTTCATGCCTTGCGAAAGAATGTATTTCGTAGGAAGAAGGCAGGAGAGGTGATTAAGGTGGTGTTTGAGTGCATGGGTTTGTGTGTGTATCCATTGTGCTGGGGTACAATGAATTACTTGTCTCTGATATGATAAACTGTTACTGCAGATTTAACAGTGCTTCATAATATGCAAGGCATAGTAGAGACAGAACAAATCTCCCCAAAGGCTATATTAATATTCATTACAGAGTTAACAGCATTACAACGCTCCAAAACAGGCATAATATATAGAGAAGAAACTTTGTGGGGGTTGAATCTGAGGACTCTCTGATCTAAAAGTAGCTGCTGCACTTTTAGAGCTGAAGAATCTTGGCAGCAGGAGTAACAGCACTTCTCTCCTTCCAGCCATTAAGAGGCAAGTAAAATACAGCATTGCAAAGCCTTTATATTTTGAGCTCCATGAATTCAATTGGAAAAGATACAGGGATCTCCTGGCACTGACTCAAAGCAACCTGTCATGAAGCCTGTATAAACTCAAGTGATGCACCATAACCTGGCAGTTCTGGGGTCTTTTAAAACTGGCTTGCAGAATGTCTTCTCAATGAAATACCTCCCTCGATGTGTGCGTGTCTCCTGTATTAAATCTTCTATGTTGAAACGATTGAAAGAAAGCTGTTCGCTGTTTGTGCATCTTTGAATTTGCACAGAATTCTTAATGGTAGCAAATGTTTTACTCTTGGAAATGGTCTTATGCAGTAAGCAGTAGGCTTTTACAGGCAGAAGGTGGCTAAAATGGAGTAACATGTTCCTAGAAAAACTGTGTCACTGAAAGAGAAAAGAGTCTAACTCCCTAGCAGTGTTTGGAATTGGGGTTCCTGGGGATAAATGAGATCCATGCAACAGAGGATGAGGGACCTTAGATGGTGTTTCTGCTTCCAGGCCATTATTACGTATCTGGTTCAGCTCTAAAGCAAGATGATGGTGATGAATTCCCGAATAATCAATAAATAAAATGTGTCGTATTATTCCTTCATTTTTACATGATCTACTTGTAAAATACATACTATCCCTTAGGTCTGTAGGCATTACTCCTGTATTTGCTTATCTGGATGTGATATTGCTATAAATTTAGTTCAGAGTTGAAGCTAGAGCTGAGGTTCTGCCTTCATTTGAGCCAATACCTAACACAGCAATAAATTTCAGTCTTACTGAAATGATGTATTATTACATTTTGTTCTCTTGGCCTCATTGATCAGGTTTCACAGATTCTCAGTATTATGGTATATTTTCATTTTGCAATTGAAAATGTATGTGGTTCCAAATGGCCTTTCGTGCATCTTGACCTGTTTGGCATCATCTCATCCATATTTATTATTTTTAATTCCTTTAATGTAAAAGCAGGCATTCCATTTGATGTTTTGTGTTGTCTCTTCACAACAGTAAAAATTAGAAAAGTCAGAGATTATCTAATAGCTGTAAATTTTATAAATAAAGTGTTAATCGCTGCATTTTCTTGTCGTAATAAAGGTGGGTTAATTAGTTTTACTCCTCTATGGCAAAAGGAATTGAGTGGTAGGTGGCAGTCAGCTCTGATCTGATGAGACCTGAGGGAATAAAGCTATTCAATGACTGTGTCGAGGTTTGTTTATTTCTAAAGTGAGTAATTGTCTAGGCTGGGTCTTTGTAGGGTGTATTTTTGTCTATGTAAGTGTGGTGATTTGGTCTGTCTCTTCAGTGGAATCAGTCTGAGTTATATGGATCAGCTGAGGATAATTTAGTAACTGATACTGAAGATTCCTTATTGCTTCAGAACTGTGACTAAAATCAGGCAGAGCAAAATAAAAAGGAAATAACGCGGATTTTTAAAATAATAATAAAAAGACAGGCAATGCAGTTAAGATCATTCTATTTGAAAATTATATGATACCTCCATGAAGAACATACAGGATGTTCTTACTTTGTGCTTTAATAATGTGTTTAAATAGAAGTTAATAAAAGTTCACAAACTGGCTGAAGAGGAGCCAAATTGCTTTTAAAATACTATTTGCTGTAGCGTAAGATGAGTGTTCATCTTCCTGACTGCCAGATGAGGGTTCAAATTGCAGAGGTTGTTACGATAGGAGAAATTTCTCTCCGTTGTTGGTGGCCTTGGATTGTTGTTAGTGACGGTTGAGGCATCCCAGAGCAACAGCGTTTGGTTCGAGATTAGGATTTGTGTACCTGTAAAAGTGCTTGCTTGCTTGGCAGTGTTAGATCAAAAATCCAACCAGGAAAAGAAATGCTTCACATCTAGCAAGTTCACTTGAAAATTATCACGGGTTACGTAAATTATATTGTTTTAAATGTTTCCTCCACGTATCTTGAAGTGTGATTGTTAATCTTGCCGGATGCAGCAGAAGTGCATGGTGAAAAGCTTGTAACAGTTAAGCACATGGATTTCTTAACATGCTACTTTATTCCCACTTCAGAGCTCAGTATTTGCTGGGTTTATCTGCCTCACCTGCAGTCCAAAAAGTCTTGTTAGGATGGTACTGTCATTTAATTTTAAACCAGGGATGATATTGATGCATCAAGTTTTGGAGGCTAAAGATTTTTCTCCAGAATGCTTTGTGCTATCTACATTGTAAATATTTAGCTCAGGGATCATGCTAGGTCCAGCGCAGATCACTTCCAGTCCACAAATAATAGGTGTTAATGTAACTTTGAAAGGGAAAAAAGTTGGTTCTTTTATTTGTAAAACTAAAGATGAATTTCTCTTCCAACTTTGTTTAAAAAAACTTGCAGACAGACCTGCCTGTGACAAAGCATACATAGCAGTATCACCTTATTACCACTTAATTTGTAGAAGAGCTTGTAGAAATAGCAGTGAAGGCAATGAAAATTATTTTATACTTCAATCTGTTGAGTACCAGACACAAAAGAGGTGTCTTTGTGTTAAACCTGTGTTGTATGACGTTAGGCAGTCAAGCTGTTAGTGACAGAGAAATAGATAAACAACTTGATAAGAATCTGTACGCCCTGAAAATGGCTTCAGATTACAAATTTCAGGGCTGAAAATTATAAGTACTTTACAGTTATAAGGGCTCAAAGAGAGATTTTTAATTAGAGTTGCTATTAGAATTCATTCAACCTGATACGAAGCCAACATTTTGGAAGGCTTAAGATAACAAATAATGAACCTCTGATTTTACAATCAATTCCCTGGAAAATCAATTACACTTCAAATTACACCATTCTAGAAAGAATAGAATGGTTTTATTATCATAGTTTTATAAGTTTTCTTTCTAGAGCATAAAGAAGCTAATTCCCCTCTCCCCCCCTCGCTCCCCAAACCTTCTGCGATTATAATCTTGCTTTTAACAGGTTGCTTGTCAATAAGGATTATAATAAATTGTAAGCATATTGTTTTCTAAAGAATCTGGAGAGTGGGGGATTAAACCACATTGCTAGAACACTGGTAGTGAAATAGAGACTGTAGGTATAGGAACTAAATTACACTTATGAAAACTGTTTTAATAGTTTTCAAAAGATCCTGAGTGCTGTAAATGTATACAAAAATTTCAGTAGAGAAGAAACTTTCTAGTACTGTATCAAATGTACGTATTTTCCATCCATTTGCTGCTGTAGAATGGGTGGAGCATGCTGTCCTCTGGAAGAGGTAAAAGTCCTAACGCTAAAAATCATAGAACAGTTAGGGTTGGAAAGGACCTTAAGATCATCTAGTTCCAACCCTCTGCCATGGGCAGAGATGCCTCACACTAGAACGTGTCGCCCAAGGCTCTGTCCAGCCTGGCCTTGAACACTTGCCAGGGATGGAGCATTTACCACTTCTTTGGGCAACCTGTTCCAGTGCCTCACCACCCTCACAGTAAAGAACTTCTTCCTCATATCTCATCTAAATCCATCCTCTTTCAGTTTAAAGCCATTCATTCTTGTTCTATCCCTACATGCCCTAGTCAAAAGTCCCTCTCCAGTTTTCTTGTCTTCCTTATATCTAACCTGAACTTCCCCTGTTGAAGTTTATACCCGTTACCCCTTGTTCTGTCACTACAGTCCCTGACGAAGAGTCCCTCTCCAGCATCCTTGTAGGCCCCCTTCAGATACTGGAAGGCTGCTATGAGGTCTCCACGCAGCCTTCTCTTCTCCAGGCTGAACAGCCCCAACTTTCTCAGCCTGTCTTCAGAATTTAAATACTCATTTGCCATGACAGGTTGGTGGGTTTTCTTGGTTGCCTTGAAGCTATAGTGCTGCCGTGCTGGGGAACAGCTTAAAACAAAGCCCTTACCTAATAGGTGGGAGTTCATTATTCTGGTGGAACTAGGACAGTCAAACTTGAGTGTTGCCCTTGCAAGCTTAGCTTGCCCCATCCTAACACCGCCTAAAATAGTTCTGTGACACGCCTGCCTTGCTACAGCAGGTCCATGTGTGCCAGGTAGGTAAATGGAATAGTTTCTATCCTTAACATGAGAGGAAAAATTGTCATTTAGCTTTTCTTCATCATTCCTGTCCTTCCTGTAGCCTGGTTTCAGTACAATAGGCTTTATAGCAAAAACCTATCAATTCTCATTTATGTTTTTATCTAAGTTTTGCAAATTATCACATTCTTGCCAGCATCCTTCTTCCTAAAACTTCAGCTCTCTGATCTTCTTAGTAGCTGTCTCTGATCTCATGACAAATTGATGTAGTGTTTAGACCTCCTGGTGCTTTTATGTCTCATCTTTTCCTGGGCCCTGGGTTGTTTTTGGTTTTTGTTTTTCTGTTTTCTGGTTTTCTTTTTTGGTTTGGGTTTTTTTTTGCTTAGTTTTTCTCTACCCACATCCTGGAAGAGTCCGTGGAAGCTGTCCTCTCAGCCCTTCTTTTTCTGCTTCTACAGCTAAAGGTAAAATGTGCAAATTTCACCCTTTGTTCTCTTTGAGCTAAGATGTCAGTGTTCGTGGTCAAGTCCTGATCGTCTATCACTGTTACTATTAGATTTCCCTGACTGATGGTCTGTATATATGAGGGCTAAATTTTGCAACACCTTGACACATGCTCGTCAATTTCCTCGCACTAGGTGTGTTTTGTCTTACTGGTTTTTTTTTCCTGTTGTGGTGTTTCCCAGCCGGTTAATAGGTATGACTGCTTCAAAGTAAATGGCAAGGCTCTTTCTCCAGTCCATTCTTGCTCATTAATACGGTCTTGGCTCCATTGTTTTTTCCAGGCATGTTGTTAATACTGAGTTTTCCTGCTCTCTAGTTGAGCTCCTAGGACTGTCAGTCTTGGATCTATGGTCAGATCCAGCTCATGTCTTGTCTGTGATACTCTCCTGCTTTTCTTTTCTTGCTGCAAGAGAGTTCTGAAGTCCCATTGCCTTTGTTCTTACCTCTGTGTAGTATTTCTCCACAAATTGTGTGGGTTTGGGAGGAGATTTTCAGGTTTTATTCAAGTGAATTGTGGTATGTAATTTATAGGATGAGTGTGCAGTCTTACAGAGGAGCTCAATGCCATTTACAGAACAGGGACTGGTATAGAAATAGGTACTAACAGTAATATAATATTTTATTAAAAGTCACTGCAAAACATAATATTTTGCTTTTTTTATCAGCTTTGCACATTATCTGCTCACCGTTGTAGCAGCGTCTGACTATGCTTATTGAGTCCTGATTTATTCCTTTGCTGCAAAAGTCATTATTCATTGCCTGGCTAGATTTAATATACTAGTTTATCACTTAGTACTACAAATGTAAAACACAATCTGGGGACAGGGGTAAAAAGTATAGTTGAATTTGGTTTATGCAATGCCAAATGAATAAATTCCTTGTTTTCTAGCTCCTTGTGAAGTTTTCTGCCTATAGACAATCTAGTTGTACTGTGCATCCAGTTGTTTCATATTCAACAGTTCTCACATAGCAAGAGAGTTAGGAATTTTCTTACAGTGCTTTGACACCTTATAGAATTATAGAATAGTTCCACAACTTCTCTGGGCAACCTGTGCCAGTGCCTCACCACCCTCACAGGAAAGAACTTCCTTATATCTCATCCAAATCTACCCTCCCTTAGTTTAAAGCCATTCCCACATGTCCTATCCCTACATGCCCTGTACTGGAAGGCTGCTCTAAGGTCTCCGTGGAGGTGCTCCAGCCCCTTGAGCATCTTTGTGGCCTCCTCTGGACTCGCTCCAATGGGTCCACATCCTTATTATGTTGGTGGCCAGGTAGGGTCTCGCAAGAGCAGAGTAGAGGGGGAGAATCCCCTCCCTTGAACTGCCTTGTGGATCTAATTCGACCACCTGGATAGAGCCATTGGCTGTACAGTAGTGCTCTGCTAATTTGATGGAGTTCTGGGCCCAGTTAGGTGAACAAACCTCTCTCTTTGTAGAAAGCACAGGTACTGGCCCAGTAAACAGCAGCTGTGCTTGGGTGCAGTGAGTAAAAGAAAAGCAAAGAACGACAATGCGTTATATGTGCGAAACAGAAAAATGTGAAAAACCCCAAATTTGCCTGCCTTGCATGGTGTCTTCATAGAAGGCAATTGTTTTTGCAAAGTTTTTGCTCTCTTCACCTCCTTATTCTGTTGCTGGAATGTCAGCCCACTCGAGGCAGGCTTGGCTATTTTGACAAAAGAGCGTTTTAATTAATTATTAGTATTCAAAAATGGGCTTTGGTTGTTAGATACCTTGTGTAAAAACTGGTTTTTACCTAGGTATTTAGAGAGCATAGGAGTATATTCATCTTAGCGTCAACTATTTGTTTGCAGAGTAACTCGGTCCAGTGGTATATTTTAATTACATCCGCATATAGTCTAATGCCATCTGGTGATGTTTGAGGAGGGGAAAGGTAATATAGTGACACATTTGCAGTGGTTTAGAACTGGGAGAAAAATAAATATTTAACTATTCAGCCAGTACTAGGCAGCTGTAGTGAATTTTCAACACCTCAGCCAAACCCTGCTACTCCATCAGATCTGTATGTCTCCCTTTTGCAGATCTCCTTTATGGGAATCAGCA
This sequence comes from Strigops habroptila, assembly GCF_004027225.2. NCBI lineage: Eukaryota > Metazoa > Chordata > Aves > Psittaciformes > Psittacidae > Strigops > Strigops habroptila. Next base: position 27,085,343 of record NC_044284.2, on the reverse strand, counting down.
TCTCTCACCATCACATCTAGCATCTACCAGTACTTTTGCTCATCTTTGATCATTATAATTCAGAAACAGTCTAATACAAGTCCAATGAATTCACTAAATTAGACCCTAATCATTTCAAGACAGATGAGCACAAATTAGATATCACAGAGTTGAGGATTTATCTGGCTAAATGGTTAATGATAGAAAATATTTAAAGCTAGCTCTCCTGTAGGCAGTAAAATATGAGGAACAGAAAACTGCTGAATGACATTTAATTGTGAGTGGCTTCGGGATGTGAAGAGCAAACACTTTGGGGCTTATGTGGTGAAATAAAGCTCCATAATAAGTACAAGACTTTATTCCCGGTCTGGGAATGAATCCTTTCATGGCTTTCCACTTGGATGTGGGTCCTTTTTATTTAGAGAATATAAAATCATCTGCCTGTGGTGTAGGCAGTTCCCTAGGAACTACTAGGAATTTGAAATAAATGATCACAGGACCATGTCGTCCTTCACAATTGTGTCAATTTCAGCTTTCCTTCCTTCACAAGGTCTACCTTGTGAGTACAAAACACTTAGTGTTGAATTCTTGTCTCTCAAAGCTGAAAACCATGTAGTCATAGTTGGATAGCTTCTGAAGGGCATCAGTATCTTTCATTGCTGTTTCGTGTTGATTAATGAAAATCTACATTTCCTCCTGACATGCTTGTTCCTGCTGAAATGTTATGTTGGTTTTGTATTTACGTATCGACTAGTTTCTTCTCCTGCTATCAAACTGAAGGAATTAACTGCCTGGAAATAAATATTTCCTGATAACATTAATATTAAATAAATATAATTAAATAGTATGTATTATTGAAAGTTTTTTCTTGTAATCTTACAAATTCATACCAAACACTGCTGTCTTCTGCATGTCTTTGCTTTTCAGTTGAACTGTCTCTCTGGCTGTTGAGAATATGGCGATACTTTGCAAAAAAACGGGCAATCTGGCAAAGTCTTTCTCTTAAAGGCTCTGTGGACTCGGGACCATAACTTTCGGTTGATAACAAGCTCAAAAATAAATCACATCATAGAAACACATAAAACGTAGTACTAGGATAAAAGTTTGTGTATATATAGTGAATCTAATGTAAGGCTGCACACTGCCTTTCCTAAATAGATTCCTTATGTAATTATGTTTCTTGCTACTGATTTTGAAAAGTTTTGTAGTTCAACCTCTTCAATATGTTTAAAGTTCCAAAATGTTACTGCTAGCTCCTCTTAGGGGGAGTCTGAACTTATCTCAAGTGTTTTCTAACCTGCTGTGTGAAGGCGAGAAAGCTTTTAATGTGTTCCTTCAGAGCTGACATGCGGTGGTGGAGTGGAGTGTAAGGCTGACCTCATGCAGGTCAGTGAGCTGAGCCTGGAAGCCTGGGGTGCACAACAACAACATCTCTTGGCTTCCGTTCTCAGTGGCTTTTACAGCTACCTCACTATTCTTGCTTTTGTTTGCCATGATCTTAAAACATTTACTGTGGTAATTAAACAGCAAAGGTTGTGTTTGTTCAGGACTGTGTTACATTGAAGAGAAGCACACAAAATAATTTTTCAGAATGAAGAATTGGATTATGTTTAAAAAATACACTAAGATCATGCTACATTGGGTATACTCCCCCATTAAATCCACTCTTACATTAACTTTACAAGCCTGTTACTAGTGCCTTTATTCTGTATGCCAGAGAGGCAGACTGGCACAGTAATTACATCACTAGCCAGCCTTTTCTCTGTTACAGACCTGTGACCTAAGATCACAGATGTGACCTGTGTGACCTAGGGTAATTATTTAACTTTTGTGTGCTTCATTCCCCATCTGTGAAACGAGGGAGAAAAACTCTTCCTAGTGTTACAAATGTCTGAATACAAATACACCAAACATCATGAGGCCGGTAGATACCGTAGTCTAGGTTAAAACAAGGGTACTATTGATCACAAAAATATGTGCCTTTTAAGCAATTTTTTTCAATGAATAATCCAAAATAAAGATTGTTTTTATGTAGATTACTGTACAGTTGGTCTCATTAGACCTAGTGAAGTTCATTTCAGTATCAACTTGGAAGTTTGTTTACCTATGGGGACACTTGGTTTTAAGGTGCTGAACTGGATCTGTATTGATTTTTCTGTGAGAGCAATTGGAAATATTTTCTTCACGTGTGTCAAGTGTTCAGTGGCTGGAGGGAACTGCAACTTTGAATCTGGCTTCTCTGCTTAGTTTGATGTTAATACCTGAGTTGCCACGTGGTTTGTAGTGTGGGTTACATGTGTTTCTGCAAATAACTGGGAAGTGGTTTAAGAAGATGAATTGGTGGTGTTAGCTACAGCCAAATCAACTGACAAATGAGAATCTAATAAATTTTCTGTAGCTTTTTTTCTTTTTTTTTTTTTTTAACTGAAAGTCATGTTTGTTAATTAGTGCAAAGGAATTGTGTTCCACTGCAGGTATGGTGAACATAAAGCTACACTGTGGAACAGATAAATTAGTGATGAAATATTTTAGGCATTTATACAGCCTACTGCTAGTCAATCCAGAATCAAGCTTTCTTTCACTATGAGCCATGAGAGCTATCTTTAATCACATGTAACAACTTGTGATTAATGAAGATTTGAGTCACAATATTAAAGTTATGTGAAAGTCTTCATGTAGGATTGCATTTCATCATCACTGTCCTACCAGCAAATTGATACTGACACAGAAGTGTCACGTGAGCGAATTCCTACCCCAAACTAAATATTGACTTTCTGCACTTGACTGTAATGAAGTATCACCCTTTAAAAATATTTTTGAAACCTGGAGAAGTGTGGAATAGAGGTGAGATGGGAGCAGGGATGATGCACCCTCTCCCCAGGGAGGGCCAACAGCCTTGTGCAGGGTTCCCCACCACAAGGAGGAAGGTTGACTGTCCTATACCATCACTGTTGCAGCTGCACTTTCTCCCAAGTAGCTTAAGAATAAGCCTAGTGAATTTAAAAAAATAAAATTATCATACAACCCAGTAGTTTTCGTTACTTAAAATTTGGGTGGGTATAATTTTTCTTGTTACGGAATACATATAAATAAAAAATTGGTGTTAGTTTGCATTGCGTGTGACTTTTGGCTTGAATCCAGGAACAGATAATTCGTGTTGCAAAGTGGCTGGTTTTACAATGGCTTTATGCACAATTTATTTGCAAGTGAAGGCCTAGTTTCAGGCTAGGCACTTGCTAGCTTTCTCCCTGCGTGCCCTGCATTCATGTTGCAAAGCCCACATCAGTCATGCATCTCTGGGCTGCCAGCACCCTGCTCTGCAGCCCCTTTCATATCTATTCTGGGAAGAGCCATCTATGTCACTGTGCACTTGGGGGGTGGCCCAGCCAAGTTGTCTGTCATTTTAAAAGAGGAAAGTAGGCTGTGCTGCAAATCCCTGGGATGTGGGTACTGAGAAGGTGTCAGCATAACCTCTGCAGGCTCTGAATCGGTATCCTGCAGGATCAGGAACTTGTCCAACACCATTTAGATTATGGGCAGTAGAGCCAAGAGGCCAGTAGGATTTGCTCAGACAGCACGTTTTGGGATATAGTATGCTTAACAATGCTTTACAGTATGCTCCTAAGTGGTGTTTGTGTACAATAGCAAGAAGAAAAATTGGAGAAACATTCTCATGTCTAAGAAATGTTACCTCTGTTCTGTTCTAGGATTTGAGGTTTATTGCGCAGATTTGCATGCAAGAGGTGTGTTTAGCCTTCTCATCTTTCAAATTCAGAGGAACAGAATAGGCCTTTCCAAGGTTTGTAGGGAGTGGTAGTTGATAATTGCTACTGCCAGAGAATTTGACCAAACTAAAAAATACAGTTTCAGATTTCAAAGAGGTACTTTAATTTTAAACCTGCAATACACCTAAAGGATTTAAAGTATGGCCATTTAAACTTCTTATGTAGATTTGTATAGGAGGGGGCAAGCCTTGTTATTGCTTCAAGTTTTGATTATGGTTTTCTTGAGTCCTGCATAGATCTAGGTCAGCAGAAACATTAGAAACTAATCAATGTTACAAAGCCATTTTTTGAAAGCTAAGACAAAATATCCTGGATGGGCGAGGTAAGTATTTAAATTTTATTAGAAAAATTACTGTCTCCTCTGTGGAACAGAGGCAGCCAACTGAGCAGAATGAGTTAGTCATGGTAGCTGGGTAACATCTCGAACTGTGGCATGCTATAAGCTATGGACACATATATGTGAACATGAAGGTCATTAAGTAGACAGTTTACAAGACTCCCAAATGTCCCATGGGCAGCTGTCTGTTTCAGAACTATGACCCTATTCCTTCATCCGGAATGATGACCGGATATGACCATCCTGGTCATATCCTGGTAGTTACCTGCCAAGGTAGAAAATAAATGCTGGAGCAAGGCTGACTGTACCTGCTGGAAATGGTAGAAGACATCTCACAACATGTCCAAACCTCAGCAGGAAAACCTGCTGCAGTTCAGTGTTCAGCTCTTTGAATTTACATTTCTTCTTTTTACTAATTCAGTAAACTTTTTATATGTTATACTGTGCATTAGCTCTTTGATATCATCTTTGATTGTGCACCTTGATGTTCTTTGCAATTAAATGTTTTTTTGGCATATATCAAGCATGCACTCAACCCTCTTTTAGCAGCACCTTTCTGCTCAGCTCATGCTAAGCAATTTTAAATGCATTCGGCATGTTGTGATCTGTGCCATGGAGTGAGTCTCACTCCCAATGCTCGCTGCTTCCCTAACATCCCAGTCACTCCTCCACAGCCCAACCACTCCTGGCACTCCCAAATTCCTTGGTGCTTTTGTTCAGTTATAGTAATTGCTCATATTGTGTTAGGTTTTCACTGGTTTACTTTAGCCAGTAAATGGCTAATTATTTACTACAGAATTCTCTGCCACGAATAACTGAATACCCTGTAAGTCCTACTTACAGTGTTTCAGAACAAACTTCAACCTTTCTCTTTACGCACTTTTATAACAAAACCACAGACAAGTGCAAGATAAATTCTTCTGATCTCGGATATGCAGTGGGAATGTGATTATGGATTAAGAGTGTTTGATCTGTCTGTAATCCGTCTCTGAATTTGTGTGTTTTTATTAGGTACTCAAAATTGATATTGAAGTGTTTGATTATAGGGCAAGAGAAAAAATCAATGGCAGAATGGATTAAAGTTATTTCTCCTCTACCATCACCACCAGAAATTAATTATCAGAGCTATTCCTTCAAGGAGATACAGGTCTTGTTTTAGAGCTGTTTCCCTGAAGAGCCCCAAATCCCAGGTGTCGTTCTCCTCAGCATCATGTGCTGCTTCTCACTTCTGCGATTTATCTGACCCATATCCCAATTAGTTGCATACAGTTGATTTTATTATTCTGTGGCCTGAAACATTTATTTATTTATTTGTGGGGGGGGGTCATGCTTGCAACATCTTAGTGAACGTTCAGCAATTTAAGTGCAACATCTTGTAGGAAGAATGGCAATTTTAAGTTCATGGGCTTTTTTTCTGTTGAGGATTTTAAAATTTTTAAAAAGGGATAAAGGCTTCAGAAAGTTGTTTGACAGGAACTGCTATGAATAACTTCCAGAAGCAGCTGAACTTACAGCTTTGGGCCCGCTTTAGTTACATTAAGGGAGGTAAACATGCAGTTTTACTTTGTACAAGCGGCATGATAAATATATTCTGTTTTAATTTGCCTGTCTTAATGAACATCATTTCAGTTTTTCATTTACAAGTTGCTAGAGCATAGCATGTTGAGTTGGCGGAATAACTGTGGTTTTCAGAAGAAAAGAATAAATGAAAAGAGAATGGCTTTTTAAGACTTCTTATGTAAAGACTAAAGGAAGTAACATTACTTTTGTAGTCCTTTTTGGTGCATCTACTATATACATGCTCGCTCTTCTTTAATTTGTTGCAAGTTGAATAATCTGACTGGTTAATGCTCACCGACAGCTTGACTGCTCAGTAGTACATCAGCCTGAAGAGATGTCACTGCTTGTGACTTGGATATTGCTTTCTGAAATACAAATGCTCACTGAGTTTGGATTTTTGTTTGCCATTCCTGAGGACAGATTCCCTGAGGACTCCTATGGTATACTTTTTAGCTGCTTCAGTATGATGTCAAGTATCTGTCCTGTTGCTTGCACCAGGTTGGGTGTGTTTGCCTTGAGCTTTGTTGCATGACACTATTTATAGAATGATATCCTTAGAGCCACAAAGTTCTGTTTTAAATGACACAGTCTAATGGTTCCCTGCTTCTCCCCCCCCACCCCCATCTGACTTCACATGTAAGGAAGCAATTAAGCCTTTAGGCAATTAGCTGTGAATTAAAGCATAACTCTTCTTAAATTGCTTCTAAGTAACTGTGGGTTAAGTTCATCAAGATGAGAATTTCAGCAAGTAACAACAGAGTTTCATCTTAAAAAGACTTTTTTTTCCATAGTGGTCAGCCTCTGTAAGATGAAATCAGTCTTATTAGCACTGGCACGTGTTTAAACCATCTCTCCAGCTTCATCAGCAGTAATTGCCAAGATCAATATTCAATTATTGCAAGTAAAACAAGTTCCTAATTAACTTGGTGAATCAAACAGGTGTCCAGGTTTATTTCTGTCCTGGTTAGATCAGTTTTTCAAGGACTTTTTGTCTTATCTTGTACTAAAACTATTTTGTGTTTATATGTCTAGAAAATTATATGGTCTACATCTGGAATATGTATTTGCCTAGCTCTTTTTTATTAAAGTCTCTTAAAAAAATTTATTTGACTATGCTGTTTTATAGGCAGATTGAAATACAAAAACAGTTTGGATGTCCCATTTGACACATCTAAAGCCCAAGAACACAGTGGCCACAAATTTAAAGATTTATTTTATTTTTATTCCAAATGAAGTTGTGAATGCTTTGTATCTTCACAGTTTAAGTTGTACTATCTCAAGCTGATGATATGCAAAACAGATACCAAGAAATCATTAAAGTCCACTTCCAAAAATTGAGGCTCATGTCACACACCAGGCATGTCGCAAGGGACTGATGAAGTCTGGAAGTGAAGGGAGGATTGTGCCTTCTGGTTGCAGGCATTAGGAAAGACTGGTTGGGGGGCTGGGGATGCAGGTCGGGAGTCAGAGAGAGTCCCAACTGCGGGTGGGGAGCTGCAGGATGATTCTGATGGCCAGGTATGGCAGGGGCTTTGGTGGCCAGCATTGGACCCTGAAGCTCAGGGCAGAGGGCAGCTCCATGAGGCCCGGCTCTGGGTGCCGCAGGGGTCTGTGTGACCCCTGTGCAGTGAATGGTGGCTGGAGGCTGGATTTGCTGGGGAGGTGGCTGCTTGTTGGCAGGGTAGAGGGGTTGCAGGGACAGCATGGGGTGACCCAGGCGGATGGAAGCAGCTGCTACTGCTTTCTCTTTCTCTCGAAGCTCCTCCTTCTCTGTTACACTGGTCTCAGCTGGCTTTGGCAGCTCAATCCTCCCATCCCTTATGAACAGACTGATGATACAAGGTTATCCTGTTCTCTGTTGACTTACAGTATAGTAATTGGCAGGTATAAAGATATCTGAGTTATGAATGGAAAACACCCCCTTGGTATTCTCCATGAATATGGATGTGTAAAGTATTGTATCAACGAAAGCAAATTATCCTGAAAAATGGAGCACTGGCAACAATGCTATTAAGAGGAAATTATACAGGCTTACCCTTTCTGAATAGAAGTGCCCCTAGCAATACCGTTTGTCCAAATTGCAGACTATGCAGTCTAAATTTTAAAAGGCGCTTCAGTATTCCTAAACTGAGGAATTATTCATAGCGTAATGTACACGTGAACTATTTTTAGAATGTGCAGACTAGAGACTATTCATTTTACATTTACTTGGGGATTTAGACTCTATTTTATACAGTAGCATGGAGTGAGTTCTCTCTTAAAATGTCCTGTCTACTTGGAGGAGGAGGGAGGTAGAAAATACTGTGCCTTGCTGCTGATTTCAAATCATATGGGTATTTTGTATGTTATGGAAGTTCAGAGGTACTGCCTTAGTCTGCTTAGTTTTCTGCTTATTGTAGGAAAGAAAGGCATAACTTTAATAGTGTTAATGAAAGAATACAAGCTCCACAGGGGTGTGGGAGACTGAGTATGTGATATCGCTGCAGTGGAAGTGGTTGCCAATAGATGTTCAAGTGAGATATACAGGTACCCATATTGACTTCATCCCATGTTAAAAGCATAAACATAATGCTTGCAAATAGATACTTAACAGAACTGTGCCTTGACCATACTACCTGTATTTCCCCTGTAAAAGCACATGGAACACATGACTGCTGTAAATGCTTTTTGGGGGCATGAGGAATATCTTTTACTCATGGAGTAAGGCTGTGCTGGTGGTGAATAGGCTGTGCTGGTGGTGAATAGGTGGTGAATAGGCTGTGGTGAATAGGCTGTGCTGCAGACATCAGTGCCCAGAGTTTGGATGCTTAGAGATGGAGTCCCACCTTGCAAAACCACCTCTCAGAGGGCATTTTTTTTTTTTCCAAGAGAGAGATTTCAGGCAAATTACAGTTTAGTTTCCCAGAATGCACTTGCCACAGAGCTGCTGTCCCCACACTTGGCAGCTTTGCACAAACATCAAGCCCATTTTCATATAAGCCTTTAAATACCACTGAGGAGAAACCCAAGTAAAGCCCAGAAAATATTCAGAGGAAAAGATTTGGTGGAAAAAATACTTTAAAGTGCTTAGTTTGAAGTAGCTGCAGAGAAATCACATGACTGCTTATTTCATACTTTGCCATTAACATTTATCCTGGAGGATCTGAGAAGGCAGAAAGGGAAAGTGCTTTGGTACCGGTCCATTAGTCTGGAGGTGAGGCAGAAGAATATGTGCAATCTTTTGCTGACCATGCAAGATGTATCTCTGTCAATAATAGAAATATATTTCTATTTTTGTGCTCTTGAGGGAAGTGTTAGTGTTAATGGCTTTCACTGCAGCAAGAGCAATGACATGGATTCTGCTCAGCCTAATGACCGTACATATCCAGGTCTTGGGAGGACAGGAGCAGGGGAAGAAAATGGCTGGCATCCTTCTTTCCAGTACCAAATGCATGGCCAAATTTATGTCTGATATCTAAGCTTGCTGTAGGGTTACAAATTCAACCTTGTATTGAGTTTGTAGAAGAATTTGGCTCTTGAAATAGCTTATAGTTGATTGCTAGACTATCTGTTCTGGTCAAACGTCACAGTTAATTTGCAGCTAAAGCTGTTTCCTTGAACACCATTTAGGAGGATATATATAGATCAAACTTTTCACATATGCACTGACCAGAACTGACTGCTAGATTAAAGCAGAAATTCCTCTTCTCTTCGTTAGCTCCAGCATCCTGGCAACAATATCAAATAGGGTGCTATCTTGAAATGGAGTGGGTGCCTTGTTTTATGGGTTTTTTTGGTAGGAGAAGTATTTCCAGTTCCTATGTTCAATGAAGGTTCGTTATAAAGTTTCTTGCAGGTCATAAATATAAAATACGCCTTGCATTCACAACTGAGTAGTAACTGGTGAAGACCAAAATATGGTACATTATTAAAGGTGCTTTCAGGACGTGTACCCATAAAACAGAGTTATGACAAACTCCTGTATTGTTCATGCATGTTTAGCAGGAATATATGCCTTGTCAAGTTGGCTGTGATGGAAGAGATTTATTGTACTATGCTGAATATACTAATATATAAGAATCCATACAGTTGTTTTCCTAAGGGGGGTGGCTGGGAAACCACAGGTAGCAGAGCGTTACCCAAATTTAAAATTCACAAGAGTGTCTTAAAATTTTCTGACTTCACTAATTATTCTATCTTCTTATTTTGGCCTTTTAATTATGATTTTAGTTTCCCTGTTCATTCTGTGTGGATGGCTGCTGAGAGACTGCTATGCTATATATGTGCATATACATAAAAGTTAGGGTTTAACCTTCTGTGTTAGAAATACCGAGGTTTGTATCATGGGCTGCCTGGATGTATAGAACTTGAATGTAATGCATCAGTTTTATGTTAGCGTAAGATCACCTGTCCATTGAACCAACCTCTCCTAGGCTTCATTCCTTCTTAACACCCCTTCTTGGCTGCAGTGTCATAGCAAGGTAGGGCAGTGCTTATTCCCCCTGTTTTCCCAGAAAGGGAAGGGATAGATCTGCTCTGAACTGTTCTCTCTTCTGGTGCTCTCCTTCCCTCTTCCTTCTCATGCAAACCCTTCCCTGCATCCCTTGCCTGCCTCAGCATTTCTTCTGGCTCCTGAGAATGGAAGGGAGCATCCTTTTATTGATACGGTTTATGGCAGTTTGCAGTCTAAAATTCAGTGGAGCAGCTATGACAGCTTATATTCAACAAAAATCTGTCCTGGGGTAAAATTAATAGTGTAATTTTATATTCATATTAGTCAGTCTGACAGCTTCCTCCTGGAAGGACATTTTCCCACTGGAATGGGAGCTGCTGATCAACATGCTTCAGATAGGTAGGAGTAAATTATTTAGGTTTTAAAGTTTGTAAAATGTGGCCTGAAGTAGTGGCACTTTTTTTCTCTTGGCAAATCATCAGCTCTCTGCTGTCAGCAATTACGGTGGTAGTTGTCACTAAAAACACGTCTTGCTTGTCTACACTATAGTGACTAAGCGATATCAGTTTGAAACAGGTCTCTGCTGCTGAAATGCTTTTCATAACAGAAAAGCATCTGTAAGCCTACACGTAGAAGGAGGAAGGGAGAAGCACGGAGCCTTTTGTTCTGCAGGAACGTGCATCTCCTATTCTGGAGCAAGTGTCATTTCATCAGTATTTCTCCGAAACTTGGAGTCTTCTTGACACTGATTCTTAGTGTTCAGACTATTCAGAGCATTTTTTTTAAGTTGTTCAGCTTGTGTGCACACATATTTCATGCCTTACAGGTTCCTGTACTGCTTGTTCTGGTTGAAGGATAGCTGGATTGTGCTAAGGTACATAACATCACTCATTTTGCTTTGTATCGTTTTTCCAGGTGGGAACTTGTTTGTGCAGTGAAATGTTTGCTTTCCTTGTTAAATGGTGCTTCGAAGTGTTGCTTTGTCTCATGTAAGAGGATGTAGATGAAAGGAGCACACCGTGGGGGGTGAGTTTTGTGCTACCCTTCAATTTTGGTGGGGGATTTTGGTTGTAAAAGCTGAGCAGGGATGATAGATAGCATGTCTCTGCAGAGTTTACCTTTATCCATTTGGGTAGTGCCGCATTTTGCCTAAGCAGTTGGTAATGTTTTCTATCCTGAGGCTTGAGATGGTGGACCCATATCTATAATTAGTGTGAAGCTAAGGACCAAGATAATGAAGCTGATTTAATTTGTATGCCTGTCTTGAACAGTGGGATTATAAAGCCCAGTGCCAGACTTGCACTGATAAAGAATTTATTAAAACATATTGTATGATTGTGGATTTATTGTGGATATGATTTTGTATACACAAGGTTTGTCATTTTTATATTGTGTGCCAACTTCAGCAACTGTACTGCTGCAAAAACAAAACAATGAGCTTAAATAATGTTGCGTGATCTCTGTAAATGTTCTCCTGTAGGTTAAAGCCTATCAGTGTATAATGTTTCAGACCCATCAAAGGCGTGTACAGTGCCGATATAAATATTGATAGTACATACGTCATTGCAAAAAAATGGACAAACGCGGCAAAGAAAATTGTCCTCCTCCAAGTGATTCTGGCACCAGTTAAGAATGAATGATGTTCTTGGGTAACAAATCATGTCTTCTCTGTGCCATTTCCAGATTTGCATTAGTCTGCAGCAGCGACAGAACATCAAGTCTCGACAAAAGCACAGTAACCCTCATCCCCAACTTACCCAAACAAATCATCTCCTTTTTTGCTACTACTGTTGTGTCAAAAACAAGCTGTTTGGGTTTCTCATAATAGAAAAGAAAGAGCAGCATCCTCCTGTATCTCCTCTTCTTACTTTTCTGGAAATGGCTGGTCATCATTTATCTTTGAACAGTTTTACTTTTCTCTGATGGGACTTACCAGTTTAAAGAGGTGCCAGCTTTTGATAACTTTTGTTGCACTGTATGTAAAGCAAGAGCCCGTGTAGTACTCACCTAGCAGTATATATGCTGAATATATTGTTTATATGTATGTTATAATATATAGTGTATGTAGATGTTATAGCATACGGGTTTTATACTGATGTGATGTTGTCTACAATATTGATATTATTACCTCAGATTGCCAGTCCTGTAAATGTAGTGTAAATGGTACAAGCAACTTATATGAAATTTTTGATAGAATTAATGTATGTGAGGGATCCTGAGAGCATCATCACTTTGCTGGCACTGAGGGGTGGCACCTTACTATCAGATGAATCTTTTAACAGGTCACTTCTGAGCCTTGTTCCTGTGTTACCAAATGCCATTGTCAGTGCTTGTGCGTGGATAGATGGAGAAATCCCACATGCAGGATGGGAAAGTTCTGAAACAATGGCTTCACCTGTGCTTTAGCTTTGCTGCATGTGCATCATTTTAGTCTCTCTTTTTGGCGTTTCTGGAGCAGCGACCAGTGCTTTCTGAATGCAGTAGGAAAGTCCATGAGCTAGAGGATCGTTCATTCTTGGAACTACAGTCCACACTTTTTCTTCCACTTTTCGCTTGCTCCGTCTTCCCAGTGATTTTGTAGAGGGGAAAAAATTCATCTCTGGTTTTTATGCATTTCATTGCAAAAGTAGCACTAGAGAAATAGCAGGCTGCAATAGTAATTGTAAGCATGGCACAAGATGCAGTTGTTCTTGTCTTACTGAAATGCCTTAATGTTAGGTCTTCATAAACGTAGGAAATCTGTGACTGCTGTTAATGCAGCAGCCTTACTGCAGGGAACTCTAAATGAAAACAAACAAAAAGATACAACAACAACAAAAAAAAAATCTTTTCACTGTAATTACTTTGTATTAAATGGAGATATTAAGTTGGCATCTACAAAAACATGAGAGGTTAGACCTGAGTAATAGCCCAGACACAGCAAACCCATAGTATAGTAGGACCATTTTCAGTAGACTGATTTCACAGCCTGCATCAATCCTACTGCAATGTCATTATCAGGTGTCATTTTGGAATTTCCCAGGTAATAGTAGTGTAGAATTATTGTTTGATTTCAGTGTGTTCTGCTTGTTGTCCTTTAGCAGAACTTGTATAGCTTTTGGAATAGACTTTATCTCTCCATCCACTGGCTGTCCTGCTCACTTGTTCATGGGCTGGCAACTGGACGGCAGTAAATGTAGAAGGGGGCCTCTACTACCACCTTGCCCCACTGCCTTGATCTCGCCTTTAGGGAATAGTCCAGGCTTTCCCTCACAGACATTCCTTTTCAACTGGTCTCACAGTTAGGGGGGGGGTGGAATCCACAATGGGCTTCAGAAGGCCAGTACACAATTTTACCTGTTACTCTGATGTGTAAATTGATTTCGTCGTAACTAACAAAGGGTGACAGCATGACTGGGAGGCAACTGGAGTTTCTTAAGCATGAAGGATTTCTGAAATGGAAGCAAATCTTGCAGATTTTTTAAAATAATTATGTTGGCAGCAGCTGAAATAATAGTTATATGGTAGATTCTTTGCTCTGCCTGGGCACCACTTTACAGAAATAGCCACAGCCTTTGCTGTCTGCTTATTGTTTATTCACATTTAGAAATATTGCTTATATATTCAAAATACTAAATTCTGTATTTATATATGTTTTTGCATTCACATCTGAAGCAAAAATTACATCTGAAATTCAAATCTTAACTCTATTAAAGTGTCCTTCATTTCTATACTAAGGTTTTCATTATGTTTCTGAAGTTTATGTATTAAATGTTTATGCTGTTGTAATTTTAGGGAGAAAAACCTGATGTGAGCCACATGTTAGCAGCAATTTGGCCACTTTAGGTTTTGTCAAGAATAAACCTCTCCACAGTTAACAGTTTTTATTATGCTCAATAAACTGTGCAACTGCAGAGAAGTGTATGCATTCACAAATATGGCAAGTGTAGGAGAATGCCGTTTAATCTACTATTTTGCTTTAAATGTTTTAAGAATGTTTATATGCACTCAGGCAGCATTAAAAGAACATTCTAAAGGTTGTAATCCCCTAAATTCAAAATGCTGGAGTTCAGTTTTTGATCCTCATAGTGTGTACCACTCTCCCCCCATACACTCAGGTTCTGTGCTATTCGCGCTATTAGGTGTAGCTTTAAATTTAATTTCTGTCTTCTTTTGTTTTTTTTCTTTCTTGGTGGCAGTTTAAGGTATAATGTGATGCTAATGTCACATTAATTGCAGAAAAAAAGTAATTTCTTCAATTAAATTAAAATCATAGAATCTTAGAATGGTTTGGCTTGGGAGGGTCCTTGAAGAACACCTAGTTCCAACCCCTCAGCCACAGGCTTCCACGAGAACATCTGCCATGAGACCAGGTTGCTCAAAGCCCCATCCTACCTCACCTTGAACACTGCCAGGGATGGGGCAGCCACAGCTTCTCTGGGAAACCTGTTTGAGTGCCTCAGCACCCTCACAGGAAAGAATTCCTTATATCTCATGTTAATCTACCATCTTCCAGTTTAAAGCCATTCCCACTTGTCCTATCCCTACATGTCCTATACTGGAAGGCTTCTCTAAGGTCTCCCTGAAGCCTTTTCTTCTCCAGGCTGAACAAGCCCAGCTCTCTCAGCCTGTCTCCATAGGAGAGGTGCTCCAGGCTCTGAGCATCTTTGTGGCCTCCTTTGGACTTGCTCCAACAGGTCCTACTTATGTTGGCCCCGGAGCTAGATGCAGTACTGCATGGTTGTGATTTCATCTTCAGCTCTATGCTCCTGAAGGAGATTTTTAAAGTTGCTGATCTGTTGAAGGCAGGAGGGAGGATGTCCGACGACCATGATGGGACAGTGCTGTGCCTTTGCCCTTGTCCCCCCAAGAGGAGATCTCCAAGTAGAGATGCTCTATCCTTGCAAGTCACAATTGATTTCCCTGTTTTTCCTGGGCATCAGCTTTTAGGTATGCCGGTATTCTAAACAGTAACACTAACTTTCGCCTGTAGGAAGTAATACCTTGTTACAAGCAGTTTGTATTTAATTTCTGTAATTCTAGTGATTTAACTTCTGTTCCCTGTGGTACGCAAAACGAATTCTGGGTTAGATGTAAACAATAGTTACACCACCGTTGTTTCCCTTCTATAATAACCCATATTTAATGAAGTGGAGAATAAGTAATAAATAACGAACTGTTTGTAGACCTGCCTGCTGGAAGCAGAAGCAGGTATAATTGCTTTTTAGTACGTTAGTGCCATCATTCCTGTGATTAGCCAGGAGCTGGGCTGAGATGTTTATAACGTGACCAGCATCAATACCTGCATCATCATCACCAAACATGCATCTGCGCTGCTGTGAGGAGCCTCCTTGGGTCCAAACTTGACTTCGCCTCTTTCTCAGGATTTTTATCTTCTAAATTCTAACTTGGAACCTGATATCCAAGAACTCAGAACGAAACAGCTGTGCAAGTCTGGTCTTCTAATAAATTCAAAATCCTTTTTCTGCAGTCCGTTCATTAAATTTTAACTTGTGCAGCCTTTTTTTACAAGGGATTTGAGCAGGATTTTCCCTTTGCTGAGATAAATTGCATTTCTGTGTAGATGTTGTGGGTTGTGGTATATTTAAGAATGATGTTCCATGGATTCTAAAACTGGTGAATACCATTATATTTATTGGATTAACCTCTGAAATTTCTAGTCTTAAAAATACCTCAAAACATCAAGACATGAAGCAGACAGGGGTTTTTGTTTTATAGCCACAGTTTGGGTATAATTTACTTCATTTGTCATCTTCTGTAATTATTTTTCCAACGGTACATCTACTGCAGAGACAATATGTGAATTTCAATAAGCTGTGAAAAGCTGTTCATGAGAGGAATAACAATTTAGACATGTGGAGGTAGTTACTTGCATTAATTTATTTTTAAATAGAATTTTCTTTATCCTTCCTATTTTCATCCTTTATTATTAATAATGTTGTGGCTTTTCCCAAAACACTGCTGTGGTGTGTGCGAGTGCTGCAGACAGCTATTACTTGGAGGGCAATTTCTTTCAATTAGCCTGAATTAGCTAAATTGGTTTTAAAATAACAAGGAAGTAATTTAAGCTGCTAACCTCAGCTGAAAGCCAGCTTGCCCCTCATCACGTGCATTATAACTGAAATGAAAGACAAACCCTTTTTTCCAGTGCAGGGAACTGTAAGAAAATTAAGAGCCTGCTTGGTAATAAAGTGCCAGTAGGACTTAAGTATTGAGCCATACTGGTAGTTTTATGATGTGTTATTTGATAATTTCCTACACAGCTTGTGTTACAGCACAGGTTACAGTTTTATACATTTGAATTCCCTGAACCTTTTTGCTGTAAAACTTGAGAAGCAGTCTATGTGTGGGATTTTTTTGTAACTGCTTTGAATTTTCTATCACTTTGTTTGCAGACTTGATGGCTTTTACACAACAATAAAGTTAGTAAGTACAGTGTTTACATCAGGTATCTTGCTCCAGCATGAGCCTTCTACAAAACACAGAACAGTTTGGGTTGGAAGGGACCTTGAAGACCATCTAGTTCCAACCCCCCTGCCATGGGCAGGGCACCTTCCACTAGACCAGGTTGCTCAAAGCCCCATCCAAGCTGGCCTTGAACACTGCCAGGGATGGGGCAGCTGCAGCTTCTCTGGGCAACCTGTGCCAGTGCCTCAACACCCTCACAGGGAAGAACTTCTTCATATCTCATCTAAATCCATCCTCTTTCAGTTTAAAGCCATTCATTCTTGTCCTATCCCTACATGTCCTAGTCAGAAGTCCCTCTGCAGTTTTCTTGTCGGCCTGTTTAGGTACTGGAAGGCTGCTGTAAAGTCTCCCCAGAGCCTCCTCTTCTCCAGGCTGAACAACCCCAGCTCTCTTAGCCTGTCTCCATAGGAGAGGTGCTCCAGCCCTTTGAGTATCTTCATAACCCTCTGATCTAAGAGGGGTCACAAGTCCCCTTGTTTGAAGGAGGCTGACAGCTCCGTATCTGTCTTCAGAGTCGCAGCTGATGCCTCATTGTCCTCCACTCAGCCTCCAGACCTGCAGGTCCCTAGCAGCTGCTGCAGCAGCCCAATGTTTTGTGCAAGCCAGTGATACCTTTCCTCTCTCGTTTCAACCTCCTTTTTCTTCTGCTAGTTTTGAAAGCCCTGCTGTGCAGCATTCTGTCTGGAGGACTGCAGTCCAGCTCGGTGCTCTTCTTATGCCAGTGTGTCATCCAGCTGTTCCTTAAGATCTCCCAGCCGTGCTCCTGAGCTGGGTTGTTCTTACATCTCCTTTCATTTTTCTTTGTTGGTTGTTCAAGTGCAGTGAGTTAACTGGCTGTGTCTTTATCTGTTTTTCTATGTAGTGACCTTCATAACTGAACCAGATGACTTTTTCTTCACTTACTCATAAATCATTTCCTGTTCTTTTATCAGATTTTCTCTCTTCTGCTTTTTTTTCCCTAGCACAGTGCTTTATTTTACAGCTGTCAGCAGTTATCTGAAGTATACCAGTGTCACTACCCCTGAAATCCTTCCAATTAGAGAGATAACTATTTCTTAACACCATCTCTTCGTACATACATATCTCTCTATATAGATATATCTCCCCTGTTTAAGATCTCCAGTCTCTGGTTCTTTACTTAGGAGAAATGCAACAATTTTTGCATTGGCATGGGCCTAGCAAACATTTGTTTTATATTTGGACTTTGCTGTTCTTGTCCTTCATGAAGGAGAGACAGTGGTTAGTAGAGACCAGCTTTGTGAATGTGCTGTACTAGTAGAAGAGAGCGTATCCATATGTATTTTCTGCGCAGGTGTAAGCTGCACTCCTGCTGCCTTTCAGGCCCTTTGGGCAAACTCGTGTTTCTGTGTTTGTGTGTTTCTTCACGTTCCCTTCTAATCTTTTGATGTTGCACTGAAAGGAAAATAAAGATAACTTGGCTATACTGATACTTAAGTTGTTTTCTTTTATATTGTTTTCATGTCATGCTATATATTGGACACTGTGTGTAACATACAATGCAGTTAAGAAATAATACAGTTTATTAAAACACAACAAAGCTCTGTATTCTGCATACACTCTGTAAATTAGCGTCTTGAGAAAGTACCAAAGAGCAATGGAGGGTTTCAGTCCAGCTAACACTCATTTGGAGGCTTTCTTGGGCACAACTAACACTAGTAATGGTGATGAAAAGGTTTAAGTGTTTAAAATTTGCTGGTGGCTAGATACAGAAATAAGAGAACTAAAAGCTGGCAAGTCGCTTCCTAGTAATTATGGTTATTAGGAACAACTGTTCATTATGAGGTATTTGGATTCAGTGGCAAGGGGAAACAAAGCTGGAAAGAATACTTCTTCGTACTCACAGAGATATTGTAGTGGGGTTTAACAACACAGAACTTTCAGCAGTTGCAGGGTAACAAGAGGCAATGAAGACCTTATTAATACAGAATGAAATTAACACAGGTCGATATTTGCCAGTGCTGTCTTAGAGGAAGAAAATGGGAAGCACTTTCAGAATTCTTTCAGAGAAAAATAAATGAAGTGGGAGATTTAGAACCAACAACCAACCAAACTTCCTTCATTACCCTGATTGGCAGCCTGAGATGCTCTTCGTCAGAAAGTATCTTAAATTATCAGGAAAGGCCAGGCTGAGTAGGAGAAGGGCAAGAAGGAGGGAGGGAGGGAGATGAAGTTTGTGAAACTAATTAATGTGTAGCATGTGAAGTTATTTTCCTTCAGTTATGCAGATTTAGAACGCACTATTTGCACATATATTTTTTCTGCGTTTTTTGGCAGTCAATTTATAACTATATTGAGATATTTAAGATGAGAGGCATGAGCCTGCGCTGAGCCTCCTGGATGGCAGTGTGACTGACACTACCAGTGGAGTAATGACCTGGGAGGCAGCAGCGGGTACACAACTCCTCCAGTAGTATGTTGCCTCAGGATTAGCCTGTTACCAGGTCATGCCTGTGACTGAAGATCTGGCTCCAGTCCTTCATTTTTGCACAGTTAGCTTTCAGTCAGATTAGTAAACTGATCCACACACGGTCCTTGGCTGCTTTTTGCTGGATGTAATGTAAGTGACACGGGGACATGAGCTTGATGGAGGGAGAGAGCAGGACTGTCCCTTTTGATGATAACTTACTGTTAAATCAGGCTTGTCTTGCATCTGTGGGGAAAAAAAGCACAATGAAGAAGCGGTTTTGCTGCCGCAGCAAAATATGGCCGTAGGGTTTTTCGTGGAGGTGGTGTTTTATTAGTTGCAAGTGCAGTGGTGGTCACACTCCTGTCTTCTCACATTCCTTCTTCTCCCGAGCCACCTGCATTTGAAGAGGTTCTTGGGTTTGCAATCATCTGTAGCTTTTTTCTTTTACAATCTTTTATCAACATTGCTTTTTTTAGTATATGCAGCGCATTCTTCCCCAGGTCCTGGATGTATCTCTGTGTGCTTGCAGACCATTGATGTCAGTGTGACTGTTAAAACCTAGCAGAGGGTGGATTGCAGACCAGGAATGTTTTTTCTCCCAGTTATGGGTTGAATCCTATTCCAACTTTTATTCTGACAGCTACCATGAAAAGCATGTGAAAAACATTAGACACTGCTATTTGTTCCAGGGTACAATAATTCTGTTTTCAAATAGAAAATATACAAACATCCTGTCCACTTCTGTGATGAATGCTTTCAAAAAATGTCTCTTAAGATAATACTAAAAGGAATACATCAAAGAGGAACCTTGTAAATAAATTCCCTCCCCCATCTAAAATAAACCTGCAAACAAAGCCCTGGATAGGATGTTGGTGTTAATAATATTTTGCATTGGTTCCGTAAAGCTAGGGAGGGTTTATCTATTTATAAAGCTTTTTCTGTTACAGCAGTTTAAATACAGTCAGTTTCATTCTGATTCATGAATGATAATGAAGATAGACTGATTAGCAGCTTTCTCTTCCTTCAGATCTACATCTACCTGCTGCAGCCTTCATACATGCAATTGTGAAAGAACTAATTTAATTACGCTGCCCATGATTATTACTGTATCCTCTGGAATGTGATACCTCTAGGAATGGGTTGCTCCAAACCCTTTATTTTACTTCCAGAATTGGGTTTTTATTTGTTTATAGTGTTCTGTGCAGGACAATGAGATTGTTTCCTCGATTTATTGAGGTTTAGAAATACATCAGATACTTTGTTCAGACCATTGCTCTGTAGCTGGAAATAACCAATTTTCCTTCAATTACAAGAGTTTTTAATTATGGCCATTACACTTTTTACCAGGAAGCTTTTGTGCAAACAGGGACTATTATTGAAGTACACGTCCTTGGTTTTGTCTTTCTGTGACCTGATTGAGCTCTTTAATTCCTCAGAATGAGGCAAGCCAGCAATAAAGCTCAAAGCAGGGTTTTAGGCTGCAACATATAATGATGCCACACAGCCTTCAGGCAGGCCAAAATACTCTATTTTTAAATCCAAGATAAATCTTTGAAGTATTTATCCCAGTCAGAAAAGGCAGTGGGATCAGCACAAAATATGTTTTATTTATGCCAGAGGTACAAAGTTGAGGTTTTCATTTAGAGATAACAGCTACTGTGACTTTTGCAGAGATTTAGGCCAGAAAGTGAGAATTCTTTGGGGTTTTTTTCCAGTTATGCATTCCTTGGAAAAATCACTGTTTAGTTTCTTTGTTGGGTTGTTTGTTTACTGCAAAGGAACAGGTCAGTGCTGCAAAGCAGCCACTGGCTAAGGATATGAAATTATTTTTGCATAGTAATACAGAATGCAATTGTACAGATTTCTAGCTGTGTTCACATTTGTTTAGATTCCACTGGTGGGCTCTCCAGCCAAGCTGGTGGTCTCGTTCCACCAGGAGAAACCTCTCTTGTTCCATCTGTTTCACATGATGCAGAATCTTCAGATGCAAAGCCTTCAGCAGGGTTTGCCTGTGCTGGGTTTCTCCTATGTAACCTGTGATTGCTAGAATTGATGAACAAGTACCAAAAAATATAAGAAGGTTCAACAGATTTATGGAAATAATTAAGGAAAAGCTTTTGCTTCTCTTCTTTATGGTTATAACATTTGGTATGTTATTAAAAATTCAAAATGCCAATTCTGACATATGTTTTTATGCTAGACACCTTTAATGAAAAGGAAAACAGTCACAGGACTGCTGGAGAGCCAAATGTTGATGATGTAATTTGCCCTGAATTCCCTTTCATATTTACACCTCAGGTCATTTTCTAGATCAATACTTAGATAAAGTTGCATGGAAATTACTTTGTTAGGTCTCTTTCAGAGTTAGAGTAGGTGTTAGTCCTTTTAGAAAGAAACAATCTGCATGTTATTTTGGCAATATTTGGTAAGAGAATAACAGAGCTCAGATTTGTCTTGTAATTGATATCATTACAAAAAGTACATGATGCTAAACCACTAAGAGACATTATTTGAATGAATTTCCAACTTGTTTTTTGAGCAAAAGTCAGATTATTTCTTGGACACCTAACTATAAAAATATTTTAACAGCTTTTTTGCTTGACTCTGTAGTTACATATCTTATTCTACATAATGCCTATGATCGTAGCACTGAGAAAGACTATTAGGTGCCACCAGTGAAAAAGCGCAAGAATCAGCAGTGAAAAGCCAGAGAATACCTAGCAGGTCCGCCAGGCCCTCCTTGTGGAGGCGCCACTCTGAACTGACGCTCAGCTCCCATTGGCGTCCTGCTTTCTGTTGGAGTCTTGACAGGGTCAAGGAAAGAGAATGAAGGCTGATGAGTGCAATTTCAGCATGGGTCACGGTGCCCAGGAGAGGGCAGGGAATATATCTGTGCTGCTCCACTCTCTCTGTAGAGTTGTACCAGCTGTTAATGAGACTGAGCTGGACAAACAACTCTATTAAGAATGTTACTGGAGTTTCCATCTACGTTAAGAGCTGTCACCTATGCCCGCAAATGCACAGAGGTCTTCTGGGGGCCTGGGCTTGTTTTCAGGATGTGTGAGGCTTGATTTCAACTGATGATAGCTTATTGTCACTTGTAGGTGACAATCCTCAGTGCACAGGATTGCAGGCAGGAAGGCGCCATCAGCAACGACAGAGGGAAACCTTTCTAAACCACCTCACCACACCAGCTGGCCTCTTAAGTCTGCTCTGCTCTTGCTTGGCAGACCCTCTCAGACAGCTCAGGCCTTGGGGGGAGACATGGTATTATATCCACATGTTAGAGCTCAGGCCCGCATAGCATACATATATTTGCTAGCAGAGGTGGGAATGTCCTGTTGACAGTAATGGAGCATCTGTTACAGGAGAGGATGCAATGTCTCCTCTTGTTGAAGGCATCTGCAAGCATGTACCAACCTGTCCTTTCTAGTTATCCCCTATGGCCTCCCTAAGCTGGAGGAGTCTGTGTTCAGCTTAACCGTGGTCCATGTAACAGTAATGTCAGTTTAGCTATGAGCCGTGGTACCTTTTCTTTTGTCCTTGTGGAACTGAAGCTTTTTAGGGGACTGGCTGAAGTATTCCTGCTTATAAACCTGTTTTTTCAGTTGAGTCAGAACCTGGAGTTCAGTCATAGGGCTGTTTCTGAGACCCACCCTTATCCTCTACCAGTAACAGCCTTTTCTATCAAGCACTTCTTGCAGATGCCTAGAAAGTGCCATCTGAAATGATTTTAAGAAGTTTTAATATCATCCCAGTCAGATTACTTAAATGTGATGCTTGAAGAATGCACATAGTTTGATTTTCAGACACAGCTGTGGTTTACTGTTCTATTTATTCTGTGTGTGCTTAATATAATATCTAGCATATCATATAGGCCTTGCCAAGGAAAATTTATAAACTAGATTTTAATATTCAAAATGTCTCATTATACAAAAAAAATACTGTGGGAACACGAGGTTAAGTAACACAGTCTTTAGGCTATGTTGAAAAGTTGAGCCCATAAATTCTAATTTGTCAAATAATTTAAGGAGTTTAAGAATAAAACCAGATGCTTAAAGAAAGGATGCCAAATAACTGAGAGTAGAGGGAGGAATAGAAGTGGGAAAGCTGTGCAAAGAGGCCAAGGGCAAAAGCATGGCAACAAGAAGTAAAAATAGCGGGATAAGGATCATACTGCTACCAAAAAATAGCCTGTAATTCCTCGTGTGTATGTGAAACCTGAATAGTGACCAAAATAACCTTCATGGAAGAGAAATATGAGATATTTACTTAGAAGCTCTCCAGATCATACTGCTACCAAAAAATAGCCTGTAATTCCTCGTGTGTATGTGAAACCTGAATAGTGACCAAAATAACCTTCATGGAAGAGAAATATGAGATATTTACTTAGAAGCTCTCCAGAACACCTATGTATGGATGTAGGTGTTGAAGTATCTCCTTGTGAAATAGCTTTTTATCCAGTGGAATAAAATCAAGCCAAACTCAGTTTTGTCTCTTTATTCCTTTAATTGCTGGGATTAAAGATTTCACTTTCAGGTAGTTTAATCTGCAGTTCTTTAAAAATATAATCTCTCATGATTGTATGTAAGGAAAATGTTGACTACATGATTTTGTATTTGAATTAATTTACCCCCTTTGATTTTTACCTTATTTCTAAGCAGTAGAGTTTATTACAAAAATTTGGAAAAATGTTAAACAGAATATTTTTTAAGTGTTAAGAAATGTCAAGCATTATATCTTGATTTCCTACAGTTGTTGCTCTTGCAAATTCAATTTACCAGTGCACTAAAATGCTGGGTTTGAAAATATTGCTTCTAAATGTAAGGGAAAGGGAGTTTGTGGACTCCGAAATTGAGATAAGAAGTTCAGAAGTAGCCCTGGTTAACTTTTTGTGGACTTCTTGCCTACATGTTTTATTCTGACCTTTCGTGGAGCCTCTTATATAGGAAACAAAATGAAATGTTTCTTTAAAGCAGCACTTTTGCCTACGAAACATGTGCATTCAGTTTAGCTCATCAGATTAATTTGCTGTCAGATTCTTGCATTTTCATTCTAGGATATTTTTGGGTTTATATATACATATCTGTGGCTCTTTAAGGTAAAACTCATTCTCAATATTTGTTTTGCAGGGGATTTTTTTCCTTTCTATAGTGGGATGGATTAAAAATAGCCAAAATTCAATCAAAAGGACAAGCAAGGCAAACTAATGTGATTTTGAACTACTGAGCTGGCATGCACACCAAGAGAGGGATTGGCACTGGACTTTTTATGTCGCTGGCAAAGCTACCTTTAACTGCAAGTGTCTTTTCGAGTGAAGTCCAGCTTTATGCTCTTATCAGTACTCATCCCAACCAAATAAGCTTTTCTCAGAAAACAGGGAATTGATAGACTCTAAGTTTAGTGACTTAAAACCTGTCAGGGCACTGAATAATACCAGAACCTGGGGATTTGCCTGCAGAAAGCCTCCCAGAAGTTGGTCATGCTCTTAGCAGCAGCATTAACTTCTAATCTGTGATTTTCTTTCTCTTTGGGGAAGTGGAGTGACATTCTGTATGTAACTGTAGCATGGTGCATCAATCTTGGGGTACCCATCTCACAGAAAGGCATTGTAATGAATGAGTGTCGAGAAGTCAGGTGTGTCCATGTTTCGACAATTAATGATGTTCTCTGATTTACAAAGTGCCTCAAGCATCTCTAACTTCTTTTAAGTTCTTCATCAAAGCTGTCATTAAAAGATGTCTCTTAAAATTTATCTTTTCTGTAACAAGCTTTTTGGTGGTTGGGCTTCCTTTTTGTCTACCTTTTTCCTCCCTGTATATACATTCTTCTGAAGCAATTCATCATTTTTTGGCTGCAACGATATACCAGTATGTTGGTTCCAAAACTGGTTTCTGAGTCTTCTACATGCTATGTGTCTGCCAGGGGTTTTTTTCCCCCAACATTTCCTGTTGGTATTTTATTTGTCTCTATTTAGATTAGTTTCTGTCACACCCACAACATTCCCAAATCCTGTTTTATCCTTTTTTTGCTCAGTGTTGGCACTATTTCTTTCAACCATGCTCACGATACTGGGATTTTTTCAGATGTTGTTTGCTCATTCTCTGTTTGTGTCACAACTTCAGTCGCCAAGAAACAGCCCACTTTTTGGTACAGAAAGCCTTGACTCCAGCAGTTTCCTGCTTTAAATTATTTTCTCACATTTTTGTCCTGATCTGTCAAGACACCTTGAGAAGCATATTTTTCCATTCTGCTCTTCTCTTCTGGTTTCACTGTGGTTCATCCCTTTAGTGTGTTCTTCTGCTCAAAATAGAGAGTTTACAGTGGCTTTGGCAGAGAAAGAGTATTGCAGTGGCATTTTGAAAAGCTGGAAGTAAAGCTAGATGTCAGCATGAGGAGTGGTCAGTAATTGAGATCATTCAATGCCATGAACGAGCATGTTGCTTAGGGGGTTTAAAAGCAACCGCATCTTCAGATGATGTGCAGGAAGAATGGAGAAGGTTTAGACATGGTTTATTTAAGTAAGTATAGTAAACAGAGCCAAGTTGGAGATAACACCTTGGATATGTTTTTCTAAGAGTAATACTGGGGTTCTCCTGGTCTCTGGGATAAGAGGATGAGAGGATGACTTGCAGCAGAAGATTAAGACCTATGCTTCCACTGCGTTATCTTGCACCACTGTGTGAATATCCCCAAGTAAATGTTAAAGCTGTGTGGCTTGGATTTTAGTTTAGAAAGCTCTGGAGAGCCAAGGTAGATTGGCAAATCATCAGCTTAAAGATTACAGCTGATTTGGTTCCTATGAGTGGGACTCGGCCATGACCCTTGCTTTGGACAACCATTATGAAACTCTTATGGAAAATAACAGGTGGGATGGGAATAATTCTGTGAAAAAGATCCAGATGGAATTAAAACAAAAAAGCAAAAATAAAGGGAGAGTGGCATGAAAGCAGGCAAATTTCAAGAAAGTGATACTGTATGGTAAAGTTTCTGACAGTGATGTTGACAGAAGTGTCTAGAAACGTGTAGGTAGAGACCTCAGCCCATGCGACCTTATCTGAGAGTCATCCTGTTATGCTGCTCATCTGCCTTTTTGTTCTGGGCCCTGTTTTCTTTGATGGCACCTACATGTTTTGAAGTCTTACCTCACAATACATTGGCTCATTCACGCCTCTCAGCAACTCTGTTTCTGCTGTGCAATCTGCACAGTTTCTCTGCCACAAACTTCTGGACATGGTACAAGCTGGGATGGAGGTTCTAAGTACAAGGAATATGTTGGTTTAAAACAAGCATTCTGCAAGGGGAAAGAAAGCTGTTTATTTTACAAGGACTTTGAAGTACATAGCAGAAAGGAAATGCACTGCGGGAGAGGTGGGATTTGTAAAGCCTTGGGGCAGCAGGCAATATTGAGTGCATGTTCAGAGCACAGTGCTGTCTATGCCTCTGGTAGCAGTCCAGACTCTATCAGTGAAGCCTATTTGTGGTACATAGGTCCAGCTCAGTGTGCTTTAAGCCGTTACGTCTTCATCAGTTGTTATGCATGGAAAAAAAAAGCAAGGGAGAAAATAGTGCTTGTGCAGGTAGAGTACTGGTAATGAAGAGAGGGAGAGGGAAAACTCGGAGTTTTTCCATCTTCAGGAGGAAATACTGAAGAGAGGGCACAGCACCAGGCCAAAAGACAGAGCATAGCATCTTACCAGAGACGAAGTTCCTGAGAGTTTGGAGGAAAAAAATAATGAATACAGAAAATAATAATTCAAAACCTGAGTGACAGCAAAAGCAAGATTTGCTACCAGCCCTTTCGGCTGAGAAGATAATCTTGATCTCAACAGCTTTCAACTGTATACCTCAGAGGCTGTCTGCTAACTGAATCAGAAAAATGTGAGTAATTTATTCATGAGGCAGGTATTTCAATGAGTTTTTGAAAGCCAAGGCTGTAAGATAAGCTGCTTGTTAGCTATGTTAATCTTTTTCATAGAAAACAGCCATATTTACTTTGCTGTTGCTTTTGATGAAAATCTGAGCAATATTACTCTTCTCGCAAGATGCATTGTATGCTGGAGTGCTGAGAAATGATGAACCAAAAGATGATGTGTGTTCCCTGGAGTAAAGGATGCATAACTGTTCCTGAGCTGATGACTGCAGGGTATCTATGAAACACTTTTTAAGAATAACTCCATTGCAAATAAGCCTGGAAGGAACTTTTCCGTCAGCTGTTACCCCGCACTCATCCCCCGCCCCCACCCCCCCCCCATCCAGGAGCCATGGTGGGGATGGTTATGAGTCAGGAGTCTGACTTCTTCTCTACCAAGGTGCAGCCTTGGTCAGAATGCTTAACTTTCTCTGCATCTGAGATTTTCTTTCTGTGGATAGGACTCACAAGAGTGGTGATAGTTCATTTGTCTTAATGCGAGGTATATGCATGTCAGATTTCAACAGACTTAATATACTGGACATGTAGAAAGCAGTCTTCCGGATGTACCCAAGGGGAAGGGTTTGGGTTCGTGTGCCAGAGGGCAATGAGTTAAAGCAGTGGTCCAAGTCCTGAGGCACTGCCAGCACTCACTTCTGCAGAACAGCAATCTCCCCATGAAATGAAAGCACAAGCAGCCTTTATGATATATTGGGTTCCTCTGAATTTCAAATCTGTTGTTCTTTAGAAATGTTGGCTCAGGTTTGCTTAAATTTCTGTTTAAACTCCTGGAAGTTAAAGGTTGAATATTTTTGGGAACGTTCCAAAATATTAAGCTCTGTTGCATAAGTTGCTTCGCTACATACTCCTGATAAAAAGGTATGTGCTTTTTGTTGTCTCAGGGCTCACCATGAAATCCGAAAACTTCAGGCTGTGTCACTTTAATAATATACAAACACACTAAGCAATACAAAAGGCTTAAAATCAAAGCTGTGCTGTTATCTCTTCAGGCCAGGAGCTTTTTCAAGAAGGTTCTAATGCAGAAGCAGAATAACTTCCAGTTGCGTCTTTGAAGTTTTTTTAGTGTGATATCATGGACATTTAATCCGTGCTGTGACTGCTCTTAAAAATAGTAAGAAATTGCAAAGTGAAGCAGTAAAGGAAAGAAGCTGTTTGAACGTTTAATCAGTCTCACTTGATAGTCTGCTGGTTCTGTCCCAGTATGGAGTAAACCTGGTCACGGCTGTTACTTTAAGTCTGATGCTGCTGAAATGTCCCAGTTTAGGTGTAGTACAGTGTGATGATGTATAGAGATATAAGGACTACTAAAGTGATGACTGCAACATATTCTTTAATATTCTCCTAAGACGGAGAGCATGCATTTGTGCTTTAAGTCAGTGTACATTTTTAGAGGGAAGAAATAATAATATCCAGGCATTGGTGTTTATTGTAACTGGAGGCCTGATTTATGCCTCTCCTTCTCTCAAGGGTACTGCTCTCAGTGTTTATGTAGTGAAATGGCCCTAGAAAATGAACATGCTTTGGAAACTATTTATGGATTGGAATTGGCTGCTTTCTATTTAATGAAGTCTCTGTCTTTGAGTCTGTGCCATTTAATTAAGTGGTTTATATAATTACTCTCTGTCACCAATTCTGTCCACTCTGGAAGGTTTGTGTTTTCTTACTGAAGGTGGTTTATTTAATACTGGTTTGTAAGTCCTTCAACTTGGGAAACAAAACAGCACGGAAAAATACAGAATGCCAAGGTAAAGATGCTTTCTGTAGCAGGGTGGACTGAGTGGAGTCAGGTGAGATGCTTCTACGGCCATTCCTTTCTCCTGATGTACCAAAACTTTCTCTTATTCCTCCTCTTTTTAGGAAGAGGAGCTGTGATCCAATCTCTGTGTCGATACAGACAACATCTGTGTGCTCTGGGCAGAACAGAATCACAGAATGGTTTCATTTGGAAAGGATCTTAAAGACCATCTAGTTCCAAACTCCTGCCATGGGCAGGAACACCTCCCACTAGACCAGGTTGCTCAAAGTCCCATCCAGCCTGGCCTTGAACAGCCTGGCTCTTCCTCTGCTATAATTCTGGAGACATTTCAGGCTCATCAAAGGTCTGGCGTTCTTTACATACAGGTAGTACCTCTTCATGCCCTCAGTGGCTGCTTTCTGTAACTCCATGACATCATTCATAGCAGTGGAGTCACTAGCTCTTGCTTCAGAGCTTTCTCTGCATCCTGACCCATTTGACTTGTTACTGTGTGCTGCTCATTGGAGGGAGAGTTTGCTTCTCAGCAGCTGTTTTTTGGTGACAGAGATTTTGGAGTAGCTTGGTTTGCTCCACAAGAGTTTATGGGTGACATCTTCCTTCTGACTAAACGGAGAGCCCTGTGTAGAAGATACATCTCCAGTTTTTCCACTTGACCTTAGCTTTGGTAAATTGAGACAGATGCTTGCTTCTCCTGCTGTTATGTTTGGGGTTCTTTTAAACTGTTTTCCTTTTTTGTTGTTGTTTTCTTAAACCGTCAGATGTTCTCTTGATTCTTGAATTCCAGGTTTAAGAACTAGGCATAGTTTTCCATGAACAATTCCATAATAACTTTACCATCAATCATTATTATTCCCTTGTTTATACATCTTAGGATTTCAGTAGCCTTTTTAAACAGTGTTGTACCATAATCTTGTGTATCAGCTGCTTATCACCCACATGATCACAAAGTCTGACAGGCATGAAAAATCTTTTTTCCTGGCAGACTGGTGTTACAGTAGCACACACAGAGAGGAGACAAAAGTTTGCTTTCTTCTTGAACAGAATTGGATTAGTTTTACATAAACTGTGAATGCGGTGCTTTCCTCACTAGCTCCCAGCTCATTATTTGCAATGTCGGTCAATACAGTGGCCTTTTAAAATCTGAAGTGAGGAGAGGACCTAAGCAAAAGAACCATAATTGCATTTAAACAGAGCTCATTGAATCTCAAAGTCATTATCTTCACAGATTTTAATTTCCTTATACATTGCTAAAGGAAAATGTCATCAGGCCCTGCAGTAAATTGTTTAAAGGACTACACAACCACATTTTCTTCGTTAACTGTTTGTGTGCAGGGTTTGTTCCAGCTTTTGAGGAGACAGCAGGGGACTCTGGTAAATATGGCTAGAACAAATCGCAGTTGTGTCATCTATTCATTAATCCCTCCAGCTCCTTGGAGCAAACAGCACAGGAGAACTGCTTGGATTAACCCTGAGGCTCTCCAGCTTCCCAGCCTTACTTTCTCACACTGACATGATTTATCTTGATTCTCATCTCCTTCTCATCACAGCATTGGATGTGATACGGGTTAATTATTAACATGATACAGAATTTTTATAAAGGTCACTCGTAAGAGAAACAGGGACCTAAATGAAAGCTTAAGATTTGGTTCCAGCGTTAGACCTACCCCATTTAGTAAAAGCCTTATCTGGACAGGCGTTGGCTGTTAGGCGGCAGGGGACAACATCTGGTCAAAGCTCCTGCTCCAGAACAAGAGTATGTGATGTGCTGCCTGCTGCTGCAGTGTTTGGGGGGTGCTGGTCTCTTAAAGTGGTGACGTGCAGGGGATTTATGACTGTGGAAAGCAAAATAATAGTACTTCATATATTGACACTCCACAGTTATTTGAAATTCCTGTCCATTTTCTGCTTGCTAAGCTTTGGAGTTTTGAAATGGTACTGGAATAATTTACAGAAGTATTTCACTAAGGAGCACTGGACTTGGTGTTGGGAAAAGGAGCAATGGGAGCCTTGCAGGTACCCTAGTTCTTGGGGGAGAATGCACCAAGAGCGGCAGCGAAGGAACTGGAGATACTGTGCTGCCCCTATTAAGTCCATTAAAAAAACCCAAAACTTGCAGATTTGCTTTTCAGAATGAACCATACCTGTCTTCCATGCACAGTTATAAAAGCATAATGCAGAAGGGCAGACTTATTTGCCTTGTGCCATGACCTAAACCCTGAGGGGAGTGACTTACAGATCAGTGTCTGTGCACCTGCCTTTCTGCATGAGAGCCTGTAAGTACAGAACAGCTCTGTGTGAACCACCTAGACAAATGACTTCAGCTAAAAGTAATGGTCAGGACTTCAGTGAGCCTGCCAGTCCTGACCAGCATTCCTCTAAGCGCACTTCACACCATGCTGTCAAACAGATGGTGGGTAACAAAGAACACAGCAATACTGGTATGTTTCTGTGCTGGGCATTGTAGGAAATGCACATTCCCAGCTGTCTATAAGGTGTCTTATGTGCTCGTCTCTTCATTATCTGATGTCTTCATGATGGAGACATCGCAGGAAGTATGAGCACCCTGCGTGTGCAGTCCCCTGCGCTGTGTGACAAAGATGGTATCAAGCTGAAGCTATTTAAGGAAGTGTTTGCCAAAACTGTGTCTTTTACAATCAGAAAAACAATGTCTTGTTCCTTAACTTCCTTCTCTAAATGAATTATTTGATTTTTTTTTTTCTTTTTTTTCCCAGATTAACAATCTAAAATAGAATGCAGGTTTCTAACCAAATGGTTGAATTTTGGTAAAGTTCTAAGCAGGTGAAAATAGAATCTTTTTCCAAAAAGGAAATAGAATCTGGCATAACAAACCAATTCTTAGTGTTTCATCCCAGGCCAAATCTTTCCAGTTCTTGTGATGATTTCTGCTTGGCAAAAAGTGATGTCTCTAAACCAGGAGAGACCATATAGACTAAAATATTCCACTATACTTACTTTTTCTTTGCTTGGAAGGAGAGAACAATGGCAAAGAAAGGAGAATGCTTCTTGCTGTTTAATTGGGTCTGATAAGGTATAAATACATTTTTCCCTCATCTAAAGTAGCAGAATGAAAGGCTTCTTGTATAACTGATTCTTCATAAACCATCTTGTATCCCAGTGCTATTTGGAAAAGCATCTGCACAGATACACTTGTAGAAATCCCCTGGAGTAGTTTTAAGGCACTTTAATTGCTGATGAAGGCTTTCATTTCAGGATCTGCACTGATGCAAGGTTACAGTCACAAAGTTTTAAACATCATTTTCTCGGGGGTTGCACAAAGTGGCAGTCATTTTGAAAAACTGATTTATTTTTTTTTTACCTGCTATGTTGAACTTTATGAGCTCAGTAAAGTACAAAATGCAGTATTTTTCTGTATAAGAAAAGTTTGATGCCTAGCTTACAAAATGAGTAGTTCAACACTCATGTAAAGATAGTTGGGTTTATGACATTTCAACCAACATTGCGCATGTTATTTCTCTTTCACTTCTGCTTTTTTATGCTAATATTAAAAAAAAAAAAAAATGATCCCCCTTTGCTTAGGTTTGATTACAGTAGTATAAGAAAGTGCTTCAGTTCATCCTGGTTGGAGGAAATTTTTCTGACAGGTCTTCAGCAATTGCAGTCCCTGCTGGCATGGCAGTATAGGCATTTATATTTAGTAATCACCTGCAACCTTCAATTGCAATTTGGCACCTAGATTTTTCTGTGCTGTTGAGTGGTAATGGACAAGTATTTTTGTGCATTTTTAAAGTATTTTTAATGTTTCCTAGTTTAATATTCAACTCATCTATGTTAATAGTTAACCAATTAGCATAAAAGTTGGCTTAAATCTTGACATACCTTTTTTTTTTGTACTTCATTCACACATATTTTGCTTTGTTCCATTAGCTAAATCATGCCTCTTGGCAAATAGAGATATTAGTCTTATATACTGAATATTAATGTCCTCTACACATGGCTATGTGGATATGGTAGTCATAATTATTGCTTGTCTTTTGTGTCTGTGCTTGTGCATTTTCCAGGATTTATGAAACACATCACCTTTACAATAAGCTTGAGCTTCCTATTTGTTAAAATTAGCACGAGTGTTATAAAATAAGTACTTTGTCTGTAGCTAATTTTCAGTTTAATTTACCCAGTAATCTTAATTCTTCTCCTAAAAAGGGCATGAATAATAATTGGCTTCCTAGTACAATTAAGATTCAGTTTGTTTCTGTGCATGTGTAATGTAAGTGCTAATGCATTTCCTTTTACTAGGGTAATAACTTTTCTTTATCTCATTATTCTTAATATATTTACTAAGTATTTTTGGGTGCATACATGCAGTTGTCTAAACAACCAGAGGAAATATTCTGAGTTGAGAATTCTCTGGGAGTATGATTGCAGTCACAGGAGGACTGAGGTTAGAGGTGCCTCTGGAGACTGTCCAATCCAACCTCTGCAGGAGATGGGGCAGCCAGAGTAGGTCACTCAAGAACACGTCAGTTGGGCTTTGACTATCTCCAAGGATAGAAACTCCACAGCTTTTCTGGGGAATCCACCTCAGTGTTTGACCACCCTCCCATAAATAAAAAGATTTTTCTTAGGTGTAAATGGAATTTCCTGTATTTTGCCTCTTGGCCATTCACTGGGCACCACTGAGAGGAACCTATCTCCATCATTTGTGCTTGTCCACGTGGATAAGATCCCAGTGAGCCTTCTCTTCATTGGGCTGAACAGTCCCAGCTCTCTTAGCCTCTCCTTGTACAAAAGATCGTAGAATCATAGAGTGGTTTGGGTTGGAAGGGACCTTAAAGATCATCTAGTTCTAATCATCTTCGCTGGGCTCATTTCAGTATGTCCCTTGTCTCTGTTGTACTGGGGAACCCAGCACTAGATCCAGCACTCCAGATGTGCCTCACCAGTGCTGAGCAGAGGGGAATGATCACCCCTTGACCTGCTGGCAATGCTCTGCCTCATGCAACATTGTGCTGTTGGCCCTCCTTGTTGTTAGGGCACATTGCTGGCTCATGGTCAGCTTGTTGTCCACAAGGACCCTCAGGGCCTTCTTCAACCAGTTTGGTTAGCCCCAAGGGTATCCTGGTGCATGGGGTTGTTCCTCCCCAAGGGCAGGACTTTGCAGTTCCCTTTGTTGAACTTCACAAGGTTGCTGTTGGCTCATTTCTCCAGCATATCCAGGTCCTTCTAAGTGGCAGCACGACCAAGTGCTCCTCTTAGTTTTGTATCATCTGCTATATTGCTGAGGGTGCACCCTGTCCAGTCATCCAGGTTAATTAAGGAGAATATACTTGATTTCCTTGCGAGTAGGATTCCACTTCGTAGCTGTATGAATCAAAGCATGTGATTGTTTTCATCAATAATAATAGTTCTCATAGCGATTAAGCAAAACATAGAGAAACGTGTTTTGACTTGATGTATGTGCTGTTTTGAATACTTTCAAATCAATAAGGTATGTGTTAAAGGGTTTAAACTTGGGTTGTGTGATAGACTTCAGGATAATTATAAATAGAAATTGTTGAGTGGGTATATTCATAAGGAGAGCCATCCTGGCTCTTGCAGAGATGTGACTTAATAATTTCATCAAAGGTTGGAGAAGTGGTAAATAATGATGTTCAATTAATGAACCAGAGAAATTTGAGTCATTTGTTGGGTGAACACATGCAAGCAGCATACATTTCACTATAATCAACTGTAAGTCTATATACCTAATAGTGTACAGCGTAGGTCATAAAAGAAGATTCAGGGGCTACATGACCTGTACATGAGCTCTCAAGGCAATAGTGAGCCAATAGCATAATGCAAATGGTTAATAAAAGTAAGGAGTGGGTTTGGTATTAGTAAGGCTTCCTCAGTGGTGTGGTGCCTTGCTGTGATGATTACCCCTAAAGAACAAAGTTGGAAAATAAGAGCGTTCAAAGGAGAACCATATGAATGCTTGAAAAGATTAGAAAGTGTGTGCAATAATGTGACACATAATAATGTTACCATTCAGTGAGCTCCATCTATTGAGTCTATCAATGAGAAGATAATGGGGTGATTTGATCAATTTGCATGTATTTACGTGAGAACGTGGAATATAGGTGAGCAGATCTTTTACTTGATTCAGTGGCTGAAAGTCATAGATAATAGCAGATGCAGATTGGAAATAATGTGAACATTTTCTGTGGTATGTGAATTTATCCTCTGACAGTAAAGATAATTAACTTCCAAGGGCTATGGAAGATTCTCTGTCTCTGAAACAGTTGCATACATATTTTTCAAAATGACTTATTAATTCAGACTATGAGACGGGAAAGTCCTGTGGTCCTGATTCAAGATGTCAGACAAGATAATCACAATGCTCGCTCTTGCCTTGATAACATTAATCTTCTAATTAGACATCCAGATTCCAGAGCACTCCTTGTAGCTCTGCCAATTGCAGTGAAATCTCTGACAAATCATTCTCTGTGCTTTGTTTCTTTCCTCATCTGTAGAATAAGTGACTGTTTGGCTGTATTACATGGCGCATGTTTTTGTTAATTTTAATGAATTAAAATTAGTCATTAAAAAGACTTGTACAAGTATTTCACTAACCACTCCCTCATGACAAGATAGAAAATAATTGTTTTGCATTTATTCTCACCTATTCTGATCCATCTCCTAGATTAACGAGTACCATGCCAACATTCGCGTGTAGGATCACTGCAGTGTCACACATTTCTATATGACTAATGTTGGGGGGAGTGGGAGGGAGAACAGAACATGTAATTTTTCCATTACAAATTTTGTTGACTTGCTTCTCATTCTAGGACGTTTAAATCAGTCTATTTAAGAAATGAGTGACAAGTACTGTCTTAAGGGAAAAACTAAAATGCGTCATAGAAAGCCATAAATCAATGTCTTTTTTTTTTAATCCTTTCTATTTAGTGATACAATTATTTGGATTGCTTGTAGCCATAAATCTACATATAGACTGTGTCAAAAAAGATCAAGCTGTCTGTGCTCAAAGCATAAAGTCATAGCAAAGCTCCACAACAAATGGTCTTTTCTTTCCATTTCATGGACACAAGTTCTCACTGGGCAATTCATTATTCTTTACAGTGGAAGCAGCTGTGGAGTACTGTAATTACGGATTTAATATATCTCTGACAATCCAGTGTGAATACTAATTTGAACTTTATACATCTCCTTGGAATCAGGTTAATTTTCTCATGATTATATAGCTTTCATTAACTAAAGATGTTTGTGAGGCTTATATTTTTCCTGCTACGGAAATAAATTGTGCATGGATTGCAAAATAATAGTGGTGTATCTGGTGTTCAGTCTTGTTGAAAGTCCTAGGAGAGAATTTCTGAGTTTCCAAATGTTTTCAGATACCATGCTTTTGCTAAGAACCTTGGTTTAAATTGTGAGTTTGGCTTTCCTAGGATACATATTGATCAATGTTAAATTATTTACTTGAATATTTATTTCTTAGAAAAAAAGGCAATTTAATGGAAATAATAGGCTAATTGTACCAAAAGTTTGTGTTACAGGAAAACTCTGCTAATGCGTTTCTGTTGGCATGTTTGTCCTTTAAATAGTTCCTTGCTTTAGAGGGCAAATGTCTTGGTGCCATTTGTAGATCTTGTATTATCCTTTTGGGAGCAGATTATATTTTGCTATCATATGTTTTCCTGTTGAAGAACTATTCATAGCTTCATGTCCTTATTCCAAGAGGTTTGCCTCAGCAAAATCCCACTTTTGGGCTTCAGTGGAGTTATTCGTGGTTCATGCTGATGAAGGAGAGGCATCTGATCCTAAATACCGATCATGAGATGTGAGAGTCGGGGCCGATGTACGTCTCTTTCTCTGAAATCAGTTGAAGTGGCACATGTGGGCCTGGAAGCAGAAGTTTTTTACCTCCTTCAATCAACACCAGCCTTTCCTGCACTGCAGTGTGAATAGGTTGAGAAGGTGGTTTGTCTGCAGTAAGTTTAGCTCTTAGGAAGGCAGGAACCCAAAGAATATTCTTCAGCCGTTTCCTTCCTATAGTAAGCATCTGACAAATCAGCAGGATGCCAAGAAACAACTCTTGAAATGACAGTAAAATGAGAACAGATACTCACTCCCTATGCTGCACCAGGTTTGAAAATGACATGGCTGGGCAGCGGGAATGTGGTTGTAAAGTTGTCCTGGTTTGCCCCTGGAAGCAGGGGGATCCCTACCAGAGTGAAGTGGGTCAGGGGGAGATTGACTTCCAGGTCTTTTATTTAATCCGGGATGTGATTTCTTTAACCTAGCAATCTGATTTTTTATATATATGCAAATATATGTAATTTTGTACTATACATTTTTTTAAATAAACAGGAGAGCCTTATAGCATTGCTACGAAAAGGTCACTAAAAGACTCTGGAATACATTTCTTGTCTGCAACCTTATAATGACATGGTTTTTACCATCCTATTGGGAGATATCTAGTAAGTGAAGTGCACTGTTCCTGCAATAATGAATTGTGTGGGTGGTTTTTGGTTTGTTTTAAAGATGTGAGTCCAGAAACATGTATATAAAAGTATTTCTGCTAAGGAGTGTTAGCCTGAAATGTGGAATGTGAAATTCTAAATGGGATCATTATGTATTTCCAGTAGGACCTCTAGTTGAAATCTTGTCCGTGAGCCTTAAAGTGATTGAGCTGTGCACAAAGGTCGGATGGTGGCAGTGACAGGCTTCCACACTCTGTGTCCCCTCCGCAGGAGCACCAAACACATGTGGTGCGTCCAAGGGAACTCTGGAGATGCATCTTAATCCTAGAAGATCCTCTGAAATGCTTAATTTGCATGGGATTCAGCATCCTAATTTACATGGAAGGCTGTTTCTCTGGGATCCCCTGAGGCTTAAGAGAACAGCATGAAAGATTTGTCTGTGGTGATGATGTGATCAGTGGTACTAAGACTTTCAAGCCTGGACATGTTTGCTGGAGTGAGCAAGGGAGTGTTTGCTCCCTAGACTGCACTTGATAGGAACAGAATTAGCAGGTCTCCTTACAGCCTGAGAGAACCTCTTTGCTCTCTGCATCTTCTAAATCTTGATGCTTTTTTGTGCATAGAAGTCATTTGATCTTTATCCCCTTTTTTTTTTTTTTGGGCATCAAAGCTAAACTGACTAGTCTGTAATTGTTTCTCTCCCTTTATACTATTTTAAAAGTAGCCCTAACATTTGCTCTTTCCAAATAGTGTCTCAGCACCCTCTGTGAATTTTCAAAGGCCGAGTTTGTTAAAGAGACTGTTTCAGCCCATTACCTACGTATACCTGAATGAATTTCATCTGGCCCAGCCAGCTGGAAAATATCTAATCTTTATAAGCGCTTTCCAACATGTTCTTTCCCTATTCTGTCTTGAGATTTTGGCTATTTGCCTCTGATATTAGCTGCCAGTTGAATGCAGCAAGGTAAAGATAGTGCGTACTGTAGCAAAAAAAGACATTAAATACTTCAGCTTTTATGGCATCATTTCTTAATAGCTTTTCTACTCCACTGAGCAGTACAGCAACATTTTGCCTGTTTTTTTTCTTATTATAAATGGACTTGTAGAACCTTTTCTTGCTGCTTTTGCTAGCTTAAGCTAATTTTTTTTTCTTTAGTCTCACTTGTTTCTCAGTATTTATCATTCATTTACACTCACATGGTATTCTGACTGTGTATATATGTGTCCTCCTTGAGTTGGAGATCATTGAGCAGCTTAGGACTTAGCCAGGTTAATTCCTAGGGTTTTTTCTGCATTGGGATAGTTTTCACTTGCATCATTTCTCTTAAGGAAACCCGTGTTCCCCATACCTTATTTTCTCCTTTGTCTTGCAGCTGTTGGTCCTTTTGTACTGTTAAGCCTCAGAAATTTTTAAGTGCCTTTCCTTTAAAGTCCTTTGTCTTTATTATGTTGTCTTCTCCCTGAAGAATTAATCGTCACCTTCATGCAAGTTGTCTTTTGCCTTCCTTATCTTGGGGCTTCTCGGTGCTGGGACATCCTGCACCCAAACCATGGTCTTCTCTACTATCACCAACACACTCTGAGGCTTCTGGACAACCTGTGCTCTGAAATACATTTCCTATAATGTATCTGGGTAGTTGCAGTACTTCATTACGTCCTATGCTTTGGGTGATTATTCCAGTTCCTGGTTAAAACATCCAACCTCTCTATTTTTCGTCAGTGTCTGGTTGACCTGTGCTGTAGTAGTGCCCTCTGCTTCTCTTTCTTACATGATCTGTATTTCCATAGCCTTCTTTCTCGGTAAATTCTATAGTCTGTAGCAACAATCTAGTCTTGTGAATTATTTACTGAACCTCTCTTATTGAAGGTCAATTATATTATAGTTTTGATACTGATCTAATTTCCTTTCAGCTCCTTTTGTGTGTCCTCTACAATTCTCGTAGAGATATCTAGTGGAGTCCACAGATCAATCCAACTTTTCATTATGTTTCCTTCCCATGAGATTATCGTGGCCAACCTTATCTTCCACACATAACGTTCATACACCATGTTCATTTGTAGTACCCAACTCAGGTTTTTATTTGCCAAACCCACTTGATCCTACTTTAAAAATTATTTCCCTGAGGTAAACCTGAAGGTGAACAAAGTTGAAGTTCCTCTTTTTTTGAGGAAGGAAACTTGTAGTGTGCCATGTGTCTTTGGAGGGGAGGGAAGTGTGTGAAAAGGAGAGGCAGCAAGGTGAGATAGAGGGATCTTAATGTTTTTTTGAATCCTGTACGTGTACGTGTTACACTAGCAATATCATGCTCTAAAATGGATCCTGTATTTTCCTGTGGTCTCTGAATGTTTGAGTGGGCACACAGGCAGAATGAATTATCTCAAGAATATTAAGATCGTAAATTTGTGATTTCCCTCCTCTCCCTGTAAATCACAGGATTCAATGCGGAGTGTGGGTCTGAGGCAATAAAGCCTCCATCTCCCATTTTCTAAATTGGAAACCTGTGTTTGTAAATAATGGCCATTCAAACTAATTAGATCGTTCAGTTGCTTTATGTGCCAGTGTTCTGATCTTCCTATAGCTCTTGTTTGCAGTGCTCATTTTTCATGGGGTTGTGGAGCCGCTTAACACTTGCTGTCTTATTTAATGCATTTTGTTGTAGGGTACTTGGGTCACTTCTTGCATGTTTATACGTGTGCCCGTGCAGGTGTACCTTCTCCGTGTGCAAGCATTTGCATGGAGAGCCACATAATTTGAGAGCCGGCCCTGCTGCTCAGCCATCCTGCTCCTCCTATCCAACCCAACAGCGGGGCGAATGGTGAGCAGAATCCGTTGCCACCTGGAGAGGGTTTTCTGCTGACCAGTGTTCCTTAGCCGATAACATGATTTAATGAGACCTGCTTGAGTGTTTCAAGTGCCAGAAATATGCAAGTTCCCTGTGTTTGCTTTGGTGAAAACCTGAATTTTGAAGGTCAGGTGGTTTGGTGAAGCCAGGCTATGGGGTATATTGAGCTGCAGAGCCAGCAGAACTGGCTGAGGATGAGCAAAGATGCAACTGTCCCTTATGGGTGTTGTGGTCTTCCACACGCCAAATACTCTACTTTCTGTGTTGAAAACCTTTCTGAAATTACCCAATATAACTGTGTAAAGAGACTGCTTTGTCAAGCCACCGCTTGACTTTTGAAGTAGCTTCATAAAGAAGCCTTTAATTAACCACTTTAAACCTTCACTTCCCTACATACATAGGATACACTTCAGGAAAGCAGATCAAATTTTAGCAGGCAGGTAGCATAACATATAAAAGTAAAATTTACTTTGAATATGTATTTCTCATCAATTAAAAAATGAGGGCAAGTTTGGTAGTTGCAGAAGGATAGTAGCTGCAGTTGAGGTTCAGGTTACTACACAATGAGGGATTTTTTCAGCATTTCCTGATGTGATTTTTATGTAGGGGTTGTTTTAGTGAATAGAGAGAAATGTGATTACTTTGTGAATAAGTTCTGCAAGTATATTTCATTGTATGTAGATACTTTAAAATTTATTCTATATATTGGAAATATTAGTTTTCCGTGGTAGGATGAAATAACCTAAAGTCAATTAAGGTTTTAAAGTCAATCCTTTATTCAGTTTGGAGAAGGGTGCTTCAGACTGAAAACAGATTCATGGGGGATGCTGCAGTTTCGATTTTAAAAGAGAAATGGGTAAACTCCTGCCAGAAAATAGGAGGTTATTGTGATGGAGAGAGCTAATAGCTCAGCAGTGGGTGTTTGTGTCACATTGCTGGTTTGTGGCCATGGTCTGTGGGAAGGTGCCTCCTGAGCGAGACCACTGTTTCTTCACATTTCTCATTGCTGCAGTACCTACAGCTCCAAGTTGCTTTTTCATAGGGGTGGTGATAAGGAAGACTGACTAGCAAATGTTGTACAATTAGTTGTACCTATAATAGCTGAGGTCAGATGTTCTCCAGGAGCAGCTATGTCTATAATTCCTTCCTGCAGGAGTAAGAGGGACCGCACAGAGGAAAAGAGGTAAAGTTGTTTTGAAGCCTTAAAGTAGTGAAATGGCCCTAACTTCCCCTAAATTCCCCTAACTTCAGCCTGTGACACAAATACATATATTAATGAAAACAGGTTTCAGGAGAGTGAGGGGTTTCCAGCACTGGCTGGAGTGGTGGGATGTTCTGCCAGCAAGCTGCAGTGAGCGGCATAGAATCATGCAGTGGTTTGTGTTGGAAGGGACCTTAGAGATCATCAAGTTCCAACCCCACTGCCACAGGCAGAGACATCTTCCATTAGACCAGATTGCTCTAAGCCCCATTCAGCCTGGCCGTGAACACTGCCAGGGATGGGACAGCCACAACTTCTCTGGAAAACCCCTTCCAGTGCCCCACCACCCTCATAGGGAAGAACAACTTCCTCATATCTCATCTAACTCCATCCTCTTTCAGTTTAAAGCCATTCATTCTTGTCCTATCGCTACATGCTCTAGTCAAAAGTCCCTCTCCAGTTTTCTTGTCTGTCCATTTAGGTACTGGAAGCTGCTTTAAGGTCTTCCCAGAGCCTTCTCTTCTCCAGGCTGAACAGCCCCAACCCGTTTGCATCCTGGCAAATGGGTCTCTGGGCTGCAGTCTGCACCGGAATCCATAAGGGAAGCGCATGGAAGGAGTTTCTGGTCTACTCAAAAGTTGAATATTGTGGTCTGTGTGGTGAGAATTGTGGTAGGATGGAAGAGCATGGAAATGGTGGAAGTCTTTCTTTTTTAAACATTGTTTAATTTTTATTCACCCAGTACAGCTAGTTTCTTGGTTTCCTTAATACCAAACACATGCATACACACATGCACTCACACCTTCATGCTTTTTCTTTTTTAGTATTGCAAGTACTGGAAGTGACTTTTTAAACCTGAGATAAAATGGCTTGTGCTGAATAGAATATAGTACTATCTGTCTCATTGCTGCAGTGCAGCTAGGGATGTAATTACTCAGATGTGGCCGATCACCTTTCTTGCTAGAAAAGGAGAAGAGTTTATATCGGTTTCACCACTGCTCTACAGTTTAAATCTTTAATAACTTCTAGATGTAATGTGAAAGGCAGTGGATTAAGCAAGAGTGTTGGGGTTTGCTTCTCATGAGGGGGGGGGAAAAACCCACCTGTGAGATCACACATGAAATGGGTGTAATCCTCAGCCTTGATGCCTGGAGAAAAACTTGCCAATTGGGTTGCATGTGGCTGGCGACAGCTGTCTGCCACACCAGCCATGGCTGATGGTCCCAATGGTTTTCCATCTGCTTGTACCCATCTGTCTCTTGATTTTCACTTAGGCTGCAAGATCTTTGGTACAGGATGGGTGTTTTTCCTTACATGTTTACAGAGTAGTATACAAATATTCACTCAGCTGGCACAAGATGTATTTCAGAAAATGAAATGTTTTGTTTTCTACTCTCAGAATTGCTGCCTGAAGTACTCTGCCACACAAGTACTCTGCCACAGAGTAAAACCTCTTCTCAAAGGAAACATTAAACACAAATGCCTGAACTTGGACTAAAATAATTAGTATACAGTGTATCTTTTGGCCTTCCCTTGGAAGAAAACGACTATGAAAATGTAACATTAAATACCCAGTAGTCATGCAGAGTTCCTTTAGTTTTCCTAGAATAGTTTCATTTGCCTCGCACGGCTTAGCTTGCAGAAAAATAGAACACAATGTAAGGTTGCAATTTAATCAGCAATTGACTTTGGAAAACTAAATATAAACCTAGGAAGAGCCAGAATTGCTGAGTGGAGGTAACTTCTGGTCAGGTCCAGACCTGAATTAATACAATCTTGTGATCATTTGCTTTTCTTTTTTATCTTGAGGGGTTGGCAGGAAAGCTGGAGCAGTGGGCAGCAGCCTTTGATATGTTTTCCTCTTCCAGTTTTTTCCAGAGATGGAAAGCAAAAAATTAAAAAAATTAAACCCTCCCCCCACCAAAAAAAAACCTGGAAAAAATCAACACCATGGCAGAAAGAGGAACTTTCTCATCCCTCTTGTAGTGGGAGTGTAATACTTGCAGGAGAGGGATGCTGTTGCTTAAAAACCAGAAAGCTAGTTTGTGTTTGCATTTCACCACGGTGTCTGAGCCCAAGCCCCGAGGCAGGGAGCTGTTCCAGTGGTGGCCAGGCTCTGGGGGACAGGCACCTCTCCAGAGACACACATTCTTATTAGTTACTACCGTTTACGTTTTTGCACAAGGCTCTATAACATCAGTACAACCGTGCCACCTTGTGTTAATTTCTGTTTCCTTATGGACTTCAGCAGTCACAGAAAAATATTTACAAGGTTTTTCTGTGTGTGGATGTGTGTGTGTGTATATATAGATGTCATTTTTTAATGCTGTTAAATGTTCACCTCTATCTCCCTCTCTGAGCCTGGTTTGTATCATGGCAGGTGAAGTGATTCCACTTCGTACTTTAAAATGTAGAATAAAGACATTATATTTCATAGTTGTATTTTCAAACTGTGTTAACAATGAAGAAGTTGAGCTATTGTGGTATATGTGCGTCCTATACAGCATGAGTAACCCTTTCTGGGCTGCTGTAAACTCCCTGCTGAAAAGTGGGTTATGCCTCAAGGGGAATTGATCCATTATATCCCTGACTCCTGGGAAGTTTTGGGTGGGCAGGGGTCATTTTCACAAAGAAATGATCTGTGGATTTTGCACCATGGAGTTAGCAGCAGTAAGAGTGTCTCACTGTGAGGAGTTCTATTTGAGAATGCTTTAAATTAAAAAAAAAAAAAAAAAAAGCTATGGATATGCATAGAGATTTTTAAAAGCAAACGTATTAATTAAACCTTTGCCTCTTTTCTACCTAGTCGGCAGCAGAATATGTGAAGTCCCGCCTGCCTGAAGTCCTGAAACAACACCTTCAAGACTATGAGAAGGACAAGGAGAACAGCGTGTTGTCTTACCAAACTATCCTGGAACAGCAGATTTTATCCATTGATCGAGAAATGCTGGAAAAATTGACTGTATCCTATGATGAAGCAGGTATATCTGTGTTTCTTTCTAAGTTACATTTTACTGGGAAAAGAAAAAAGCTCACTTTGTCTTTCTTCTGCATACTAGTGTTTGTGCTGGCATATTGAACTTTGTCCTCAAAGTTATGAGGTGACTCAATGAAGCATTTCTTTCTCCTCAAATCAAGTTGAGATAGAAAATTTTCCACTTCAGTGATTGAATGCTAACTAGCTGAAAGGACAGTTATTTTTCTAGCGATGCTTTGTCCTTTGTAATGCACTGATGTTGATTGATCTAGCTATGCCTCTTCAGTGTCTCTGAAAATGGTGTGACCTGGTTTCCGTTGTTTTCTCCTTCACTGCTAACTTCTTTTGGGGCTTACTTAGCTAAGAGTGTACTGGATAGTCACAGAAGCTGATTTTTAAATGGGACATGATGCATGTGGAGAGGCAGACCCGGGTAATTTGTAGAGTGTTAGAGGCATTTTGACAGTGCAGTTACAGGGGTTTCAGTTTCAATATTTGTCCCTTAATAATTTGGAGGTTTTCTTAGTTACAGGAAATACTTTTCACTAGCAT
The DNA here is from genome assembly GCF_004027225.2 of Strigops habroptila. Lineage (NCBI taxonomy): Eukaryota > Metazoa > Chordata > Aves > Psittaciformes > Psittacidae > Strigops > Strigops habroptila. The sequence continues at coordinate 27,040,633 of NC_044284.2, read as the reverse complement.
TTTGTTTTAAGGTAGTTTGAAATGTCTTTCAGCTTTTAGATCTTTCACAGAGTTGTCCTCATGCATGGTGGTCTTTATACTTACAGAGAAAAAAAAGAGATGCTTTCAATGTTTTTCAGTGATCTTCCAACATAGCCACCTATATATGCTATATGTCTGCTCCCTTGAATCATATCCAGTTTCTTGGTGTTTAAATAAATTGAAATTAACTATGCAGCCTTGTAAAGAAAGGATCAAACAAAAGGAACAGTTCATTATTTAACTGCTGAGTTAGTATTCACTGCAACAAGTGGACTGGCAGTCTGTATGGAGGTCTGTATGGACAAGCCACATGTTTCCACTCCAGGTGTGTCATGCCTTCTCACTATGTTCCCCCCAATATCACATCTCTCAGCATCCTTTGTTTCTTAGCTCTATTGAAAGACACTGTTTTCTCTTTCTCCACTTTAACCACTTGTGGCTGAGAGCTGCAACACACCATCTCCTTTCATCTGCAGCCCTACCAACCAGCCTCAGGCAGCCTTGTAGTACAAGACGACAGTTTATATTTAGTATGTCCTCATTTTGGAGTTTTTCTTAATCCCCAGTGACACTTTCTTGTTCTCTTATTCCCCTGACCATACCTGACACCATAGTGCCTTTGCAGAACTGTGCTGAGCTCAGCTCCAAGTTTTCCTTCCACTTGCTTCAGGCAGAAGCCTCAAGTTCATAACAGGGTTTTTCATCCTGTTTAGATCACACTTGCCAGACACCAGCCCAAGTGGATCACTCATTTGTTTGGTTAGGTGGCATCCTGCTAAAATTACCGTCAGCTGTGTTTCTCATCAGTAGTCTGGCTCTGGAAAACCAAGCACCAACAAGCTGGTGTTATTTTGTCCTATTACTTTATACTCATGCTGCAGCGCCCCGCAGTACTTAAAATGCTCTAACTACTTATCAACTTAGTTCAGCCTCCTACTCAGACTCCCACCCAGTAGCAATATGATTCTCTTAAGCTACTTTGATCTCAAAGGCACTCGAGCAACTTAAAAAGCCATTTGTAGACTCTGCGTTCTGGGTACTTACAGGACTGTGAGCTTTAGTAACTTCAAGTAATTACAATGCTCTATTACTTTATCAATTATATTCACACGCTCATCTAATAAATAAGCCTGATTCTCTTAAACTGTTTTGATCCCAAATGTTCTCAAGCCTCACGCGGAGCTGTTTGCAGACTATACATGTCACGTACTTAAGGAGCTTGGAGTCATATGAGTTCTAGAAGGACAGCAGAGTTAAAATGAGGGCACAAGATACTTGTTTAATCACATATGGCCTGTTTTTAATGATGTGTAAAAAATAAGATTTGAAAGTTGTTGCTTTCTGTTGCTCCTGTTTATCTTTTTTAACGCAGTATTTACCATTCTAATGAATCGTGTAAATCTTTTACCCTGGTTTGGTCACTTCATTTCTCCAGTCATTTTGATCAATAGAAGTTTATTAGGAAGGAGAAAATGAAGTGGAGGAAATCGCTGACTCCTGTCAGGGAAAAAGAAATCGTTTTCCTTTATTGAAAACTCTGTGTTTGTACAGAGAAAATAAAGATTTAAATTGCTTGAAACACACATTTGGGGATTTATATCATGCAATAAAACAATCGTGGAAATGAGAAGCTACATAAATAACTAGTTTAGAAAAGTCCCATCATATACACGTGTTCAGAATGGAGTGACAACACAGCTCATTGTAAAGAGAAAACCAGAATTTCAGCTTCCCAATCAGGTAGAGACACCTCTAAAAAGATTAAAACATGGAGATGGAGCCCGCTCATCATTCTAATCATGTCACTTGTTTACTACAAAAGCAGAAATGCTGCTACCTGCTCTTGAAGTAAGATCCAATTGTGAGCAAAGCACAGAAAATGGGTAGTTAAATATAATTGCAGCAGCTGTTCGTGATCCTGAGCACTCCAGCTATTCAGCAGTGCTCAAGCAGTTGTGTTGGTGACATTTTTATTAGCATTTTTCTGTACCAAAATCAATGTAATGAGAAGATCAAGCTGCTGGTGGTACATACGAAATGAAGAAAGCAATCTTTAAAAGTCACAATTGTGAAAATAGAAGTGATTGTGATGTAAAGGGAAAGTACAACTTTGTCTGCAGGGGACTACGTGAGACATCAACAAAACCCATTCCAAAGAGCACTGTCAAGGGTTTAATTTCTGTAATCATGAGCAGTTGGAGTTCTATTGTGTGTCATCCAGGGAAACTAGAAATTAGATGTTTAAGGTACGTGATATCAGGAGCTCGGAAGCTGACTGTAGCAGGGTGTTGCATGTAGGGGAGCACTTCCACTAAGGGAGCAGGCCTTTCCCATCCAGGAAACCTTTCCCATCCCTCTTGGAAGGGCCATTTTCCAATGGTTCACAGAGTGCTCACCCCCAGCTGACTCTCTTTGCCCCAGGGATGTCTAGCAAAGTGGGTAGAATTCAGCTGCCAGAATAAAACAGAACTACTCTAAAATGGCTTGGGCTTTTGGTATAATTTTGGGTGTTAATTTGGCCTTTCCAGCAGCATACAATATTAATTACGTGCAGCTTTGACAGACTCAACATCCTAATGCCTCTTTTTGTAAATCATTCCCTTTAGGAAATCAATATATTGGAGCTACCAAATTAAATGAGCTTATCTAAAAATAGTCAAATGTTGACAAGATATTTAGTGAAGTTTGACTAAGGAAGCTTTATAAAATGAAAGCAGGCCAGAAGTGACAGATGGGTACAAATACCCTCATAATCTTTAGAAATTCATTGGTTTAAAAAGTGGCATTCTTGACTCGCTAGGGCTGGGTTAAGTTGTGCGAGACTGTTTTTTCCCGCTGAAGCCTTGTTGGATGTTAGTCCTAGTTCTTTGATTTATAGTGTCTTTAAACATAGAATCATAGAATAGTTAGGGTTGGAAAGGACCTAAAGATCATCTAGTTCCAACCCCCCTGCCACAGGCAGGGACACCTCACACTAAACCATGTCACCCAAGGCTCTGTCCAACCTGGCCTTGAACACCGCCAGGGATGGAGCATTCACAACTTCCTTGGGCAACCCATTCCAGTGCTTCACCACCCTCACTGTAAAGAACTTCTTCCTTATATCCAATCTAAACTTCCCCTGTTTAAGTTTGAACCCGTTACCCCTTGTCCTACCACTACAGTCCCTAAGGAAGAGTCCCTCCCCAGCATCCTTATAGGCCCCTGTCAGACACTGGAAGGCTGCTATGAGGTCTCCACGCAGCCTTCTCTTCTCCAGGCTGAACAGCCCCAACTTTCTCAGCCTGTCTTCATACGGGAGGTGCTCCAGCCCTCTTATCATCCTCGTGGCCTTCCTCTGGACTTGCTCCAACAGCTCCATGTCCTTTTTATGTTGAGGACACCAGAACTGTACACAGTACTCCAAGTGAGGTCTCACGAGAGCAGAGGGGCAGGATCACCTCCTTTGACCTGCTGGTCACACTTCTTTTGATGCAGCCCAGGATACGGTTGGCTTTCTGGGCTGCAAGCGCACACTGAAGCTGGCTCATGTTCGGTTTCTCATCAACCAACACCCCCAAGTCCTTCTCTGCAGGGCTGCTCTGAATCTCTTCTCCACCCAGCCTGTAGCTGTGCCTGGGATTGCCCTGACCCAGGTGTAGGACCTTGGTAGGTTAGGTAGGAACCTAGGTAGGAACTTGGCTTGGTTAAACTTCCTGAGGTTGGCATCGGCCCACCTCTCAAGCGTGTCAAGGTCCCTCTGGATGGCATCCCTTCCTGTATCAAGCGAACCACACAGCTTGGTGTCGTCGGCAAACTTGCTGAGGGTGCGCTCAATCCCAATGTCCGTGTCACCTACAAAGATGTTGAAGAAGACAGGTCCCAACACCGATCCCTGAGGGACACCACTCGTTACTGGTCTCCACCTGGACATTGAGCTGTTTACCACAACTCTTTGCGTGCGGCCATCGAGCCAGTTCTTTATCCACTGAGTGGTCCACCTATCAAATTGGTGTCTCTCCAATTTAGAGACAAGGATGTCGTGCAGGACAGTGTCAAATGCTTTGCACAAATCCATCTGGAGTAGTCATTGACTACTCTGTCAAAATACAAGTTTAGGTATTTAAAGGTACTTTGGCACATTTAACTCTGGTGTGCCAGGTAGCTAAAGGCTGCTGGGAGATTCTGCAGGTGGGTTTGTACTGTAGTCAATAAGTTTTTCTTTAATGGGTGGCCCCTCTCCCTCAAAGTCCTGTAGAAACTGAGTTTCATTATTGTGTGACAAAAAAGGTTAATTTCATTTTTCCATGCCCTGAAGCAGTCAGGAAAGATGTTGACATTTAGGCACTGCATCCAGATGTCAGCCCAGAACATGTTTTCTTAGCTAATACTTGCTGGAGTGCCCTGTGTTTCCTGGAGCCCACCGCAAGGAAAGTGGGTGGCTGCTCCTTCACACATGCTCTATGGGGGACCCAGAGCTCATGCCTGGCTGGACTCTGCGGGCACGGCTGGTGTTAGAGTTCATCTGGAAACTTTTAGATACAGTTCATGTGCACTGTTGCTTGAGACACTCAGTGTCAGTACCATAGTCTTGCTTAAAGCGAATTTTTATGCTAGTAGTCTGTGTCCCAAATTGCCTGAAAACTCCAATTTTAGCAACACAGTTGATTTTTCTGGTTAAAATATGGTAAAATGTGGCCATTGGCACTACAATACATAGGACTTTATCTCTGGATGAGATGGGGGTTTGTACTCTGCCTTCCCCAGCCATGCCCAGCTGCTGTGCTCTCCCTGGGAATCTCACGGTCCTTCAAAACAGGAACATGCAACATCCTCCACTCTTTACTCTTGGTACAATTTAGTATATAATGAAATGATAAACAATTAAATCAGCTCCTCGTAATCAGCCTGTATTTCTGTGCTTCGCAGAAAGCTGTGTCTGGCTTCTCTAGTAGCTGCAGCTGTGAAAACCGTCATTGAGCACAAATCCAAGGCTCAGACCTTCTTTCTGACTCCAGGACTGCAACCTGGCATAGATCCAGTCCCGTTAGCGTTTGCCGTTCCTGGCAAAAATACAGTAAAGCAAAAATATCCAAGATTAAACTTCAGCCCAAGAGATTGGCAAATCCATCTGCTTCACACAAAGTCTGTGCTACTGTGGTCGCACTGGGAGAAAGTTAACTTTAATCATCGAGGGGCCAGTGATGCCCCTTTTTCAATTACAATGCTCCCTGTCTGGCAGTGCAGGCAGGTGTTTTCCCCCAGAAAAAGCGATTACAAGGAGAAAATGAGAGAATTAAAGCAGTAAAATTGTACCAGAAATATATCCTATAATTTGGGATAATAAATCCTCTGCTGGGAAAAAACCTTTTTTCCTGCTGCGAAGAGCTTTACCAGGTAAAGTCATCATTATGCTACATCGCAGTGAAGATGAAGTAAATTATCTTTGCTGTGATGTTTATCCCAAGGTGGCTCATGCTCAGCAGTGAGCCATTAAAAATACAGAAAGAAATCTGTTGGGTTTGTTAGGTCCTTCTTTAGAATAAATTAAAAAAATATTGTCTTATAATGCACACTCTCACTTTGACCATGCTTTTGGTGTGTGTTTGACTGGTCCTTTTCATGGAGGGCTTGGTCTTTGGGGGAAATGTGGGAACACACTTTCAATAGTGGTGGTTTGTCAGGTGTTTAAATCCTTGTCCCAACAAGGAGTCTCAGGAATATTTCTCTTCCAGGCTCAGCTACAGCCATTACCAGTAAGGCAGAGAATGGGCTTGCTCTGCTGACAGCACTGGGAAGAGCAGGCAGCTATAATCTCACAGTTATACAGTGATAATGGTCCTGCAAGAACATGTAATACTGCCAAAAATGAAATAGCCTGAGCCTGAAAAATGTTTAAAAAGCTTTAGATAAGTTTTTAGGAGGGATTTAAAGGATTTAGCAGGAAGGAAAGTTATACGCTGAACATGATAAAAACAGCAGTTGCAAAGACAGTGGGTTGCACAGAATATGGAAGAACAACAATGGGAGAGCTCTAAAGGAGCTGTGATGAAGCCAGAAGCAATGTATTTTTCTGAAGCAAAAGCATGTACAGGCAAAGGATGGTTATAGTGGATTATGTGTTTCTGTTACATATTAAGAGATGTTACTGGGTGGGATCTCTGTGTGCTGTGGCGAGCACCCCTTGACAGGGGCACAGCAATCCAGTACATTTATTTTCTGATACGTTGCAAACATGTCGACACAGCAGATGTGTAACTACCAGCACTGGAACATTGCATTGGGCAATGTTCATTGCTGCGCCAGAGGCTTCCTTCTGATAAGGAGAAAACCAGTGTGGCCTGCAGGCCACTGCGGGTAGCTGCTTTCTCTCCAGCTCAGGTTCCATTTTTAAATGATTTTTAGGTATTTGATCTCAAGAACATGATCTAAACCAGCTCCCTTCTCTGGGTCTTTGGTTGCTGCAGTGAGAACTCAACATGGTGCCTTTTCCAAATAACACAGTAGAAGTTTTACTCTTTATAGCCAGATGATTACTGCTGAATTTATTTAATCTCTGCCTTACGCTCCATGCTTTCTTTGGCTTATTTAATTTCTTTTACACGTTAAACATACAGCTTAAACCTGGTCACCGTGAACCAGGGCTCTGTTTTAGTGCAGAGGACCAGTACGTACAGCAGAAATCAGAAGGTAGTCACTGAGGGTAGAGCTGGTCCCTTCTGCATTTTGTACGTGCATTATAGACATCGGATTCTGGCCGACTTCTCTAGAGCTCTTCAGTAGTCACTGGAAAGAGAACAGCATTTCTGGAGCAATTCATGGGTTTGTTTTAAGCATCTGCTTTAGTATGTGAAGAGTCATTTCCTAAACATGGCTGCTCTTTTCCGTTGTCTGTGAATTAGCTTTTGCTCACAGGTAAAATACAGGTAGCAGCTCTGGCTAGGGCTGAACGTCAGCCTAAGTGTTCCTGTAGGTGTACACATAAAACCATGTAAATTACATTTCAGGGTGTAGCTTCAACATAAACTGTGCGTCTCTGATTTCCTACGTTGTGGTCTTCCAGCTTTTTAGACTATTGGCAGTGTTTGTAAACAACAGGCGTGTTATTTAAGCCAGCCCAAGTGTGTTGTATTCTTCTGCTCCATTAAAATATTTTTTTATTATTCATATAATTATAACCTTTCAGCAGAAGCTCAGAGCAGAAATAGCACTTTGACAGGTGCCTGGGAAACATTCTTCACTTCCTCATGCATGTTTGAAGTAGGTATTTAGCTATTTAAATTTATCAGCCAGCAGCCCTTCTTTCAGAACCGACACAAACTCCAACAATATTTGGTTCAGAGTATGTGGTAAATACATTTATATATTTGATAAAGCAACAAAAAATATTTCTATATATTTGGTGAGACCTCTGTGCAGTGTCAGTGCAATGGTGACTCTGTAGGGCTGTGTCAGGGAATTTTGTATTAATCACATAAAGCATTCTATTTTTGCTCAAGCAGGTATAACTGTTTTCAGTCTTACTGTATGAATGCCTTGTACTCCTCACTTTGGTATTTATATATTTGTAGCAATTAAATTATAACTTAAAAATTCTACTGTTACCAAAGTCTTGAAGAAAGAGAAGAAACCAACATATTTGGTTTCTGCAGAGTGCTGAGAATCAGTAGTGTAATAGAAAATGTTCTATAAATCATTTAATGATTTTAATCTAATTATAATACTAACTTAATTAGGATTTAATATTAACTGGCCATTTCCTTTCAATGTACTTATCGATTAAGTCTGGAAAGCATCTTAGATGCATAAACTTAGTTTTTAGGTGGTTAATTAATTCAGCCATAATTTGTGGTAGAGCTGGTCCTGGCTGGTGCCCTGTGGAGGGGTGGTTTGAGGTCTCCTGCATTCAGGAAAGGGTGTTCCTCCAACCTTTCCAATCCTTTCCGATCTGAAAGGATTTTTCAGGCATGCTGCATTATGACCACCCGACTGACGTCTTCCCTGTTTGTATCTTTGGCCTAATGAAAGACTAAAAGTATGTAAGCTCTGCAGAGTTAAAACCACTTTTTGAGGTTTATTTTGCTTACATTTTTGTTGGATGTCATTTGAAAACCTGTCGATTCTGTTGAATCTCACTTGAGATAGTTGCTGTCGATACCATAGTGTTCTTCCTCAATTCCAGATGCATGTGTTGCATGAATACAGATGTCAGCATGGTTGTATCTTTTTTTAATTAGAATTTATTAAAAACATATCAGACAGAGATGCATTTGAACACACAGCTTGCTGCAAATTCCATTTACGCAGAGAGAATATCTGTTCAGGCCTCTGGAAGAAAGCTATCCATCTCGGCGGAGGTTTGTCATCTGGTGATGGATGCAGAGATAAATGCCTGAAGGGTCTTGTGAGCCTGAAGGGTCTCGTAAGCAGCAAAGAAGACAGCGAAGGGTCTTGTGAAGACAGCAAAGTTTGTTCTTCTTACAAACCTGACAGATCGTTGGGAGATCCTTATTAAATTTTCCTGCATCATTACCCAGACAAGCAAACAGCATTGGTGTAGCAAGGTGCAGTGGCCCAAACCCATCACAGACTATACCTTTGCAAAACCCTTCATTGCACCAACAATTGCTAGATTTTTGTATTTAAATGAGTATCTTCAGTATTGCTGCTCCATATCATCCATACCCATAGTTTTGCCATATCATGTATGAAAAGCTAATATTTGCATTCTTTTGAAAACATTTTAATAGGAAAATCATAAAAGAAAACATTGTAAGAGGGACCTTGACACGCTTGAAAGCTAGGCCCATGCAAACCTCATGAAGTTCAACAAGACCAAGTGCAAGGTCCTACACCTGGGTCGGGGCAATCCCAGACACAGCTACAGGTTGGGCAGAAGCTCAACATGAGCTGGCAGTGTGTGCTCGCAGCCCAGAAAGCCAACCGTATCCTGGGCTGCATCAAAAGGAGCGTGGCCAGCAGGTCAAGGGAGGGGATTCTCCCCCTCTACTCTCCCCTCTACTCCGGCAGTGTTCAAGGCCAGGTTGGACAGGGCTTTGAGCAACCTGGTCTAGGGGAAGATGTCCCTGCCCGTGGCAGAGGGGTTGGAACTAGATGGATCTTTAAGGTCTCTTCCAACCCAAACCATTCCATGATTCTGTGGTACTGTAATAATGTCAAGCACAGGCACATGCACAAGGATTTATGATCTAAGGGTGCTGCTGTGTTTCTGCAGCTCACTTGCACTCCTGCTCACATCTTTGTGTGCTCTACCTTTCTGCTCTCCCTGTTTGCAGCAGCGTTCAGCTCGTGCTAAGCCCTGCTTTGCATGCACAACTGCATTGCATGCCACAATCAATCACTGTTAGCCTTTTCCATTATTTCTCAGTGTTTGAATTATACATGGGGAGATGTAGGAGGAAAAAGGAGCAAGAACAAAAGGAGGCTTTCTCTTCTCAAGTGAAGCTTTATTTAAAACCCTATCCATAGTCTGTAACAACCCATTAAGGTAAAGAATTTGGTCATAAACAAGCAAAAACTGGCTCTTCTTCGTGCCATAATACCTTTGTAACAGTGGCAGTTGCTGAGTTTCAGCAATATCTGTGCTTTTTGCTCCCTCCATGTGCATCTTGTCCATCAGCTCTGGGATTAGGGGCTGCAGTCACTGTCTGCCAATGGCTTGAGCCTGTCGTTGGAAAGGTTTTTACCTGGGCTTCAGCTGCCAGCTGGATTTACTGATCTCATACAAAAGTTCCCCTCAAACTATTCTGTTCTCACTCAGCCACGTGCTGGGAGATGACAGCTCTGCCCTCAGAAAGTGGACGTTTGGTGGATGGGGAAGTTTTGAATTTGCAAATGGGTAGATAAGGTTTGGTACAGGGAACAGGAAGATATAGTTGGGAAATACAGAAGGAAAAAAGTACTGTCCAAAGTGACTTTTGGCCAGGTATTGGAAGATTATTAGCCCCTGAGTTAGGTTAATCTGAAAAGGGGAAAGGTCACCAGCTTGATTTAAGCTGACACCCTTGCTCAGGCCAGCCAGTCTCAATTTACAGCTCAGTAAAATCTGCATCAGCAAATTTTGTGTGTTAGATATTGGAGGGGAGGGGGACAGAGTGAGGATCTTGAATTAAACCACAAACCTCCCTAATTGTGTGTAATTCTGGTGCATTATCACTCCCCACCCTTTTTTCCCTCCTCATCTTGCTCCCACTCTTCTGCCAGCTTGGGAAATACAAAGACCACAGTCCCTTTCCATGGAGTACATGTTTGTATTTGTAATTTGGAGGTACACCTTAAGTACTAAATAAATAACTCTTAAACACTGCCTTGCTGTACAGCTTTGCCTGTATAGTAATAAGTTCCGTATTGTTCAGGAGTTAAGGTGAGTGATCCATCATCCAAGTGCCTCAGGGCCAGCTGGAGAGCACGGCAGGTATTTACAGTGGTCCTCCATGAAATTAGCTGCAGCCTGATAGACGGCCCTGTCACTGATGGGTGTTAGTCCTTCGTAAAATCTCACCCCAGAGGCTGAGGAATAATGTAGTCATAGTAAAAGCCATTTGTCGGATACAACTGCCAGCCACAATGGGGATTTTTGAACAGCCCCGTTAAGGCTGCGGGATGCAGAGATGTGCTCAGCATCTGTAAACCAGCCGCTACTTACACTGTTTGTGAAGGATTTGCTAATTATATGCCTTCAGTTTAGTGCCTACCTGCTGACACCTTATTTATAGCTGCTGCTGTAAGTCTGGTGTCTGTGGCTCAGGCACCTCAGGAAAGTGCAGGTCAATTCCTGGGGCTCAAATGAAATTTTGCATCCTTTATCCTTTAGGCAGGGCTGGGGTGAAGCCAGAGATGTCCCAGGACTTGGCAGAAATTGGACGCTTTTAATTACTGGGGGGGGACGGGGGGGACGGTGTCCAAGTGGAATCTTCATTTTGCTCCTACTTTTTCCATGTGATTACATAGAATCGTAGGATGGTTTGGGATGGAAAGGACCTTAAACATCATCTAGTTCCAACCCCCCTGCCACAGGCAGGGACACCTTCCGCTAGACCAGGTTGCTCCAAGCCCAGTTCAACCTGGCCTTGAACACTGACAGGGATGGGGCAGCCACAGCTTCTCTGTGTAACCTGTGCCAGGGCCTCACCATCCTCACAGGAAATAATTTCTTCCTAACATGGAATGTAAATCTCCCCTCTGTCAGTTTAAAGCCATTCCTTTTGTCCTGTCCCTACATGCCCTTGTAAAAAGCCCCTCTCCACCTTTCCTATTGGCCCCTTTAGGCACTGGGAGGCTGCTCGAAGGTCTCCCCAGAGTCTTCTCTTCTCCAGGCTGAACAATCCCAGCTCTCTCAGCCTGTCTCCATAGCAAATGAGCATCTTCGTGGCCTCCTCTGGACTCTCTCCAACAGATTCACATCCCTCGTGTTGGGGGCCCCAGAGCTGGATGCAGTACAGCAGGGGGGGTCTCACGAGAGCAGAGTAGAGGAGCAGAATCACCTCCTTCAACCTGGTGGTCGCACTGCTGGTGATGTAGCCCAGAACACAGTTGGCTTTCTGGGGTGCAAGCGCACACTGCCGGGTCATGTTGAGCTTACATGGCCCCTAAATTTTAGTTCTGCTGTAAAGATCTAGGAATTGGGGAAACACATTTAACAACAGGTAGGGTGGGGGGAGAGGGAGGGAGAAATTAGGTGTAATTCCTACTTGAAAGCAATAACTGTTGTTTTCATTTTATATAACCTGTGTTTTTAAGCAAGGGAATGCTGCATTTGAGCCAGGGGCTGCGCCTCATCTGCTCTGCCCAACATCTTGAAACCTCATGCTAAGCTGGACCCTTCGCTCTTGCTGCTTGGCTTAGGTAGCAGCTGGTTAGAGCTACCATAGGAATATGGTTTGAAAGAGCAGCAGCAGGATCCCTTTGTATATATCTTACATCGCATGATTGTCTACAGTCATTTTAGTTTCCAGTGCTTCAGGAGCTCCTATAATCAGAAGAATTCAGACTTTATAGCTTGTGTGCAAACGCTGGCGTTGCAGTCACCACACAGACTGTGTTTCAGCCCATGGATATCGAAGGCTCACAGGGAAGTGTCAGCAAGAGGTTTCTTTTCCTCTCATGTACAGACCTTAGCGTAGGCATTTTTATTTGTCATATAACTGCAGGGCGGTACGGGAGGTTTAGTTCTGCAGAATGCCCAAGCCCGTCCATGAACGAGATTGCAAGTGTGGTTTTCTGCGCTTTAATTAGCCTAGTGACATAAAGAGATTTCTAACCAGAAAAACATAAACAGTTTTCAACATATTTCTACTTCTAGTGTGTTAAACGGGTGAGTGGGATGTTCAGGTGAAACTAAATATGAGAGCAGTGCCAAGAAATCGACTTTCGGACAGAAATGGAGATTCCCATTGTATTAAGGTTATTTTTCATAAGGACAAGAAATTAATCACACAGCACTAGGCTGGCACGAAGGTCGGAGCGCTCCCCGTTCCGCTCCGATATTGATGGGGCCATGTCAGAGCGGTCTGGAAGATGGAGGGGCTGCCCAAAACAGGTTCCGTGTTTCAGTAATTAACTTCTGTTACCTGATGCTCATGTTCTTCTACCTGGAAAACACTTTCAGGTATCTTTTACATAGCTGAGTTGGAACATTTGCATGAATCTGTGTATCCCAAGTGTGATGAAGATAATATGATTAATGGTAAACAGGATCGAGGAATAGATACATACTCATGGATTAGACCGGAAAGTAGAATCTAAATAGAAATACAATATGATTCTCTGTTTCAAATATAAGGTCTTAAAATATTGCTGCATACACCCAGGTAGGAATTGTTTTGTGGTGGAAATTAAGCTACCATCTTATAAAGATTTGAAGTGATTTCTGTGTATTTCTAAGAATCCAATGTTTCCTTTAATCTATTTTAAAAGAAGGAGTTATTTTAATTTTTTGGAGGGGAGAAAAGTGTTCTGTTGAGATTATTAAGAAATTATGAGACCTTGAATTTTCAGAATGGTTATTTTTAGGTTTGTGCTTTACAAAAGAATTCTGTTAGCTGAAAGAAAAGGCAGGCATAGCTCGTTTGTAGGAAACACCAGCACAGAGGGGATGCAGGGATGAATGCCAGTATCATGTGTAGGCTCTTCAGTCCTGTACACCTTGCAAGACATTTGAGGAAAAGGAGGTGGATACTTTAAAAATGCACCTGTAGTTTTGAAAGGTGTTGTGGGTGATCAGCTCTTTACTTCATTCGCAGGCAGTTAGCTCAGTAATTCACCAAAATTGTGTGTTTTGTAGATTATAATAGCATTTTCTCTCATCTGCAGAGCTTCAGCTAAAAGAAATTGTGTAGCTATTTAAAGGAGTAAGGGATGAAGAAGAGCTAATGAGCACAATTAGCTTGGCCTTTCACAAAATGCTTAATGAGGTTGGATGTCATTAGGGAAGCCGAAAATGCACGTGAGAAATGGCACCTTGGATTAGAAACCAGCCAAGGAGGAGGCAGTGCGCAGATTGTTGGGATCCAGCAAAAGGTTTCACAAGTGATCCAACCCCAATTACAGGCTGTTGGGATCGGTTTTGCTTGGAGAACTGATGCTTTCAGTACCTGATTTGTCCCTCCTTTTCCACGCAGACGTGATGGTTTGGGGAGCACCAGAGCAAAGAAGGGACTCCAGCCGCTGTAGTTCTTGCGCTGTTGCATCAGGAATGAAACATGAATGTCTGCTACTTGATTTTATCCTTGCTTATCTTACAGATAAGCAGTGGATAATTACATTTATTTTTATGGCTTTGGATTAGAGTTGGCGGATCACTTGGAGGGCACGCAGAGGTGGCGTTTCACAATGTTAACTTTTCATCCACATTCCTGGCCACTGGGAAGCAAGAAGCTCCCTTAACCTTCCTCATATACTTACCTGCGGTGTTTTTCTCAGTCTTGCCTTTTCCCTGGGCTATAATCGAAGGGGTTTTTTGCATTGCCTGGGAGGTATGTGCAGAGCATGTAAACTAGAAATTCAGGAGACACATGTCGGCTCTCAACGGGAGGACCTGAGGCAGATGGGCAAAGAGGACAGATATTAAAATATCGGTAAAAACAGCACATACCTGCTCTAAAAACTACTGGAGTCTTATTGTTTAGGATTTGAAGTCCCTGCAAGGCAAGTAGAAATGCAGATCTATAAATGAGAAAGAAGCTGCATGCAGTGCAAGTTGCTAGTGGAGAGTAAATATAAATCTGGATTTCTGTTTATCCTGCTTTTTGCACTGTTCTGAGTCATTCTGTTTCCTTCCGGAGATTACTGAAGCTCGAAAATACTAATTCTTGCTTAATTATTGTGCAAATTCAAGCTTGAGCACTGTTAAAAAAAGATGGGGAAGGTTTTTTTGAGTTGTTGTTTTGTTTGTTTTTTGGTCAGCCCAACCAAGTAAGTACCAAATTCTTGACCTGCAGTCGCTGTGAATGCATTTCTGCTCAAAGGCTACAGTAGGCCTCTGCTCTGCTGTATCAGGCATCGCAGGAGTGCTGTTGTACACTGACAGTTTGCGAAAGGGGATCCACACTCCCTACAAAGCAGCTGCCTAGGTTGATTTAACATAGTTCCCATCCGACTTGGAGTCACCACTACAGCAGGACTGGTCTGAGCTGTTATTCCATTGTCAGTTCTGTGCAAAGGGCTATGGAAAAGGTGGGGGAGGACTGGGAAAAGCAGCGAGAAGGCATGTGTGGGGACAGTTGTTCAGAAGGAAAAGCCCTGGCCAGGGACTTCGGCCATTTAAGGGTGTGAGGTAGGGGCAGGGTGGAGGTGTGTTTGCTCACCAAGAGACAGGCAAAAATTCAGGGTCGAAGAGAGGGATGAAGGGGAAGAGGAAGGGAAGAGGTTACATGTGCTGGTGGCCTCAAAGCTGTGGGGCATCAGAGACTTGGAGTATAGAAGGAAAACTCAGCAAAGAGGGAGAAGTGATGTGGTGAGCGCCTGGTGAGATTAACTGAGATTTTGCGAATGGGTAGGATGAAATGAGGACACTGGGGGACTTTTCAACCACCATGGGCCCTACAGAGCCCCAGAGCTTTGGTCCTCATCCTGAGCTGCCGCACCAGCCAGGAAATCTGGAGCCAGGCGTCAGCAGGAATTTCTGATGCCGTGCGCAAAGCATGATATGGTGAGCGGCTGCAGGGTGAGCTGGATCATGCCTGGGCTCTCAAATGCCTTTTAATGTATTAACCAGGTCTTGTTTGCACTCGGGTGACATTTCTTCCTTTCAATAAAACAGTTATCTAAAAACTGGTAGAGCCGGTGCAGCCTTGACTTTTACAAGGTGCCTTGTCTGATACTAAAATACAACACCAATGATCTTACCTGACTTAAAACCTCCCTATCTCTGCAGCCAGTACCGTACAGGTTTTAAATTTTCTGGTGATTTTCTTTGTAAACTGCTCAGCAGGGTATTATTCAGGCAGCTGCATCAAGGGACTAATATAACATGTGTTCTCAATTTTGGACCCGTTATGTTGGGAATTTTCCATTGTGCAATTGCATTAAATCTGAGGCAGCTGACAAGAGCACGATGTTTTCTAACTCTACACAAGGTTAAATGACTGAAATAAAAATAGATGGAAAAGAAAACAACATAAAATAAGTTTGCTTTCTCATGTAACGGCAGGCAGTAGCATGAGGTCAGGGACTTAATGATAGCCCAGCCATCAGTCAGGGACCGTGAAACAACTGATGCTTCCTGAATCACTTTGGAAATGATCTTCTGTTTCAAATGCTCATTCTCTTTCGTTCACACAGATCATATGACCAAGAAGACTGTATTCAGTCAATGTTTATGTAAATTGTGGTAATAATTACTGTGTATGTGAAGCATTTTACTTTCTGAATGCCAGGGCTGTAGGATGTTATTTGCACTTTTTTTTACACTAGGAAACATAATTTTTAACATTACTGTTAGGAAAAATACATGCTGAGCCGATGTCAGGGGGAGGTGGGGGCAATCTGCAGAGCAGGAGGGTGGTCTTGCATACAGGAGAGTTGATGAATTTACAAATGCAGATGTCAGGCCAGGACGACAGCTACAGGTACAGCCGCAGCAATGATATCCCGAAAGCAGCCTCAGCCGGGTGGTGGATCATGGAGCCTTGCAGCCCGCAGCACTCCAGGATCCTTCTGGAGTTGTGTTTGACTCTGTGTTCCCATCCAGCAGGGCTTTCACTTTTGCACCGTTTTGTGTCTCACAGGTTTTGTTTTCAACCCAAATTGCTCTGTTTCTGAAATTCAGGCCAGCTTCAGCTGGTACCAGCCCTCCAGTCTTGTGCAGATTGTCAGCATGATGCTGCTTGAATGTTTGTTGAGAAAAGTTTCATAAATAAAAGCAAAGGAGGCTCCCGTTTAGTGCTGTGATTTTCTTACTGAAGCAGGGCTTTATGCATTTGCAGAGTTACTGGCTTTTGTTCAGGTGGAACATGAGATGCCCTCCAATGCTAAATCCCATTTTGTTCTGCTTAAATGACCAGCTGCCCCACACTCCAGTAGTCTGTACCCTCGTGATTGTTCTGTTGTCTTTGTGGTTTGGATACTGGTATTTTCACCACCAAGTCTTCTGAGGTTGGAGTGGGTCTGTTCTCCCAGGTGATAAGGCCGGGCACCCTGCACCCAAGCAGGGCAGGCATCTGCCCAGTGGATGTCCCTTCCAGCACAGCCTCCCTCACACCCGCTGGTGCAATCTCAGTCTTTGGAGGAGATATTCCTTGAGCAGGCAGCTCATTTTGCTGGGTTCCTCTGGTGATCCTGGTGGACAGGTTCCTCTGCATGTCCCACTGTTAGGTGAGCCATCAAGCTGTGCAGTTAGCAGGGGGCTATGGCAACAAATGTGAAACTATATCCATTTAGGTCTGCAATGTGCCAGTCAACTGCAAAAAATTATATATATATTTATATATATTACTGTCTTGTGAAAAAATAGCTCTAGTTTATTGCTGTGCAAGACAGACCATTAAGTTAAAAATAAATCTTCAGAACATAGTGCATCTAAACGCAAATGGTTTATTACTGGCTCTTTTATTTATACCAGTCATGGGACATTCACCTACTGACATGGGAACAGCAAAACACAGTTTCTAACTCTGGTTTGGATAGCGATGAGAATTTAGCTTGAAGACCACAAAGCGTAGACTTAAACCCTACTATAGCTCCCCAGGACCAAAACCAGTGGTCAGGATGCCACTGATGGCAGGCGGTGAAAGCGCCCTGTTGCTAGCATTTTCATTACAACTCCATCTTTGTCTGATTTAAAGGTACAAGCAGAGACGTGTTTCTTTGTGATGCTGCTGTTGGTTGCGTTTCGTCACTGGGACCCTCAGTCAGGCAGGCCGGCCCCACGTGCTGCTTCCACAGTGCCTCGGCTGTGGATGCACCTTTTCTAAATGAATAATCAGATGTAAATTAACAACATGATGAAAACTCAGCCATGTGCTTCTCTGCTCTGCCTAAAAGGAAAAGAAAGCTGCCAATAAGTTAATTTTACTTACTGTTGGAGGATACAAGAGTACCTCTTGTACCAATTTTAGCAGCCCTATGCAATCTGAATTGAGTGCCAGGCATGTTCCCTTTCAATGTTTGTTAGTCTGTATCTAAAAACTTAATTTGCCATCTTTCAATTCTAAAGCATGAATGAAATTGTGACGTCTGGTCCAAAGCCCGTACAAAGAGTATTTGTAATATTCCTGGATTTCTCCTATATATTCCTCCTATAAAGCTGAGGTTTTATGAATACAGCTCACACTCACTGGAAGGAGAAAATACAGAAAAAGGATGGTCTTAGTAGGATCTGCTTTGCTCAACGTTCATTCCACTCCACATCAATTAAATGAGGAAAATAAAACTATAGCATTTACACTTGAAAAACAGCCAATTTTTCTAATACTGTCCTGCCACTTTAGCCAGCAAGTACTATGCCTATAGGATGTAGTGGTCAATGACTAATTACATTTTTATGTATGTATTTAAAGGCTAAAGTAATTAAAAATGTCAAATATTTTCATTTTTTTCAACATAAAAAAATTAAAACTGGCCTCAGTTCTCGAGGGGATAAGGGGAGAGAGCTCTGGTTTACCCCTGCATGGTCCACTGTAGCACTAGCAGTTTGGAGAAGCAGTGAGTGGGCTTTGGGGCTTATTTGTGCTTTTCTCTTATTATTTTCCTTGGCCATTAGGAAAAGCCAACACTTAGATGGAGACTGGGAAGCACTTCCCACTTCAGCCCCTCTCTGCCATTATTAATAGAAAGAACATTTTCCTGGTAATCATTTAGAGAGATATATATATCCACACACACATACACACCCCATATATTTGTTTTGCTTCCCATTCCCTTCTATTTTTTTCCAGGTACAACCTGTTTGATTGCACTGTTGTCAGATAAAGAACTCACAGTGGCCAATGTTGGAGATTCGCGAGGAGTCCTGTGTGACAAGGACGGGAACGCTATTCCCTTGTCACACGATCACAAGCCCTACCAGCTGAAAGAGAGGAAGAGGATTAAAAGAGCTGGTGAGTTGTAACAGTTTTGCTTTGGATTGAAGGTTTGCTACTCTGTCAATAATACAGACTTTTCCCCTGAGAGAGACTGAAAAGTACCTGACCGAGGCATCAGCAGATGAAATCCGAACTAGATGATCTTTCAGGTCCCTTCCAGCCCAAACCATTCCACGATTATTAATGCAGCACTTTTCAGTGGTATGTCATGGTGCAGGCAGAGAGGCGGAAGCAGATTGACCTGTCCCTCAATGACCCAGTGCCAGAGTAAGAAGAGCAGCCTTCATCTTCAACAGCCAGGTGATCATCCTAGCCACTTCCCTTGTGATCTCTGCAGGGAGCAAATTAATAAACAGGAGCAGCAGCATCACAGGCTTCTTGACACCAAACCATATCAGCAGCCTTTATGTGAGAGGCTGTGTCGGATTTAGTTCCTCAAATAAGCAGAGCATGAATCTAATTCATCAAAGCTATTTTTTGTTCCCGTATAGTGGCTGCTAATGAGCACAAACATGTAAATTGTAGCAAAGTGTAGGAAAAGAACACAACAAACAGAAACCTTTCTGCCATAAATCTTTCTTGCTTTCATCACCTGTCAGTTTAGCGACCTCCTGGGTGAAAAGTTACATTTGGATCATCAGGTTTAATAGCCAGTTCTCCATGAATTTGTCGAAGTTTCTTTTGAATCCTTTTCTGGTTTGGCTCCCGCAGCAGCCTGCAGCAGCAAATTGTTTGGTGAAGAAAAAAAGTTCCTCTCGTTTGCGTTAAACCTGCCAATGAGCATTGCCTCCAGAGAGGCATTGCCTCGCTGCCGGCCAGGTCATCATCTTTAAAGTCAAAATAGGAAGTATTTCCCTAAGAATAAACCAATTCCAAAACCTGCAGGTTATCCACATGCTCACACCAGCAATATGCACTTTCCTCTCTTTGCTTTTGTAGGTGTAAAAGCAGTGGGGATCCTTCCTGCTGCTAGACAGAGAGACGAGGTCATGTATGTTCCCCAGAGAAAACTCTACAGATCCTAAGAAGAACGAATAGGAAAATCTTGATCTCACTTTGCTTCAACTCAGCACTTGGGGGATGTATTAATGAAATCTGGAAATTTGCCTGTAAATCTGCTTCCCTCTTAGCCAAGCCCAGGGCCTCTGTGCAACTGTTCATTCAGAGAAGACTTCACTTAGGAGAAAAAAATAATTGTATTATTTCATTTGTCTAGGAGGGAGGCTTTATAACACAACAACATGTAAAATTAACCTGGATTTTTGCAGGAATTTCCAAACTTGGGAAAAAAAGTATTTTAGTAGACAGCTAAATCTTATAACTACCTGCAGCTAAGCAAGAAAAACAAGAAAAATTCTATCTAGGCTCGTGACTTAATGAATTTGCTTCTCTGTTTCCTATTGCCCCATTTATTATCATTATTGATACAGCCTCATAGTGCTTAAAAACACACAATCCAGTTTAAACTGCTCCTGGATACTTTACATTTGGGAACATCTCTTCTTTACATACAGTAAGTGTAAAATTTAAGCAAAGTGCCCAAACTGCATTATCAAGCCTACATTGCTACTGTGACAAGTACCTGACTTTTCCACCATCTGGATACTTTCTCGTCATGTAGAACTAAAGAAAGTGACAATAACCACAACATACTGTTACATTTTGGTTTTCCAACTTTACATTGCGCCATCAAGCTGTACTGCCCAGTGCCCTGTAGGTAGTTACAAAATGACTTCATGTTTGTGTTAGTAGGATTAGATTTCATGTAAAAGTGAAACCATATAGCCACGGCTGAGAAAATATCCTTCTTAACCACATTCTGATATAAATCAGCTTGAGGCAGCCTGAAACAGCAGCTCAAAGAAAAGCTTGACTTGCCCTCTGCACTGCAGCAGGGTGTTGACGTGGGAATGACAAGTCTAACCTAATCTGTCATTTTTGGCTGCCGTGGTGGATGTTGAGGAGCCTCTCTGCTTGCTGTTGTCAGCGGGCAGTGGATGGGGAATGAATTCATTCCCTCTCCTTTCCCAGCAACTGTGCACAAAGTCTTAGTCAACCCACAACTAGAAAAAGAAATGTCCTTTTATCAGTCCGGTGGGACTCGAGCAGCCCCAGAAGCCACCACTCAGGTTTCTCATGGGAGTTCCGCAATGCAGTGAGAGGCCACTCACAGATGTGCTCACAGAGAGCTCACAGCCAGATGCCAAAAGGAAAGTCAGCAGCTAAGAGCACAGGGCAGGGCCCTCCATTTTGGGCTGAGGTGCCACATCCTGTGTGGAGTTACTGGTTCCGCTGTGTGGCAGCGCAGTTTACAGCACCCACCGGTCATGGTCTGGCTGTTGTTTTCACAAGAGGCTGGCTGATGCATGCTCACGGGTGCTGTGGTGCTGGTGACCTTGCAGCTGAAGGAGACTGGGGTCCTGCCACTCTGACCTGTTCCTGTGGCAAGGGGAAATGCATGTCCTGTGATAAAAAGATGTTGGTTTCCCTGGAAAACACAAGGAATCTCCTCCTGATCAGGAGCTTGATCAATGTATATAGTACTGGTGTAAGACAGCAGCCTTGAAACAGCCATGGTTTTGGCTTGTGGAGAAACACTCAGTTGTAGAGCCACAAGGTGACAGTCACTGATAGAAATTAAAGTCATTCACCTTGAACATAATCCTCTGAGCTCAGTTCTCACTAACATGTAAAATGTTTGAGTGGTTGCCAAAAAGCTTCTATTCTTTAATGCCTTTCCTTCTCCAGTGGCAGCCAGCACTGCAGAATGTTTGCTTTTCCAGAGCATTTTTAGATATTCGGTATGGGTGGCTTTATAAAAGAAAATATTAGAAGTGCCAATAGACACTTCAGCAAACCACAGGAACTCAACTTGTCCTGTAGGCAGTTCCGGGTGCCACATGAGAGTGGCACCAAAAAGTCACTCTGTACATGTAAGCACAACCTGCAGAGGCTCCAGTAAGTACATGCAGCGAGTGCACAGCATCAGCTACCTCCTTTGCAAGTACTGTGAGGGGTACAGGCCTTGCTGTCATGTGGAATCATAGAATCACAGAATGGCTTGGGTTGGAAGGGACCTTAAACACCCCTGCCACAGGAAGGGAGATCTTCCACTAGACCAGGTTGCTCAAATCCCTGTCCAACCTGGCCTTGAACACTGCCAGGGATGAGGCAGCCACAGCTTCTCTGGGCAACCTGTTTCAGTCTCACAACCCTCAAAGGAAAGAATTTCTTCCTAATATCTCATCTAAATCTCTTTTTTGTCAATTTAAAACCATTCCCCCTTGTCCTATCCCTACATGCCCTTGTAGAAAGTCCCTCTCCAGGTTTCTTGCTGGCCCTTTTATGCACTAAGAAGCTGCTCTAAGGTCTCCCTGGAGCCTTCTCCATAGGAGAGGTGCTCCAGCTCTCTCAGCATTTTTGTGGCCTTCTCTGGACTTGCTCCAACAGCATCCTTCTTATGCTGCAGCCCCAGAGCTGGATGGCTTCTGGGCTGCAAGTGCACACTTGCACACTTGTCCTCTAATTGTGTCTAAAATGTCTGCCTCTTCTTAGTTGGATTTTACTTTCCCTGTTATTCTGATACGTATACGTAATTACATACCAGTTACTATAGTCCTAATCACTTAGGACCAGAAATAAACCCCGGGCTGGTGAGTAGGTGGCTGTGTAACATTCAAGCAAGGTGCCCTCAAAACCTACAGCAGCAGCTGTACGAGGTTTGCTTGACTCCGTATCTAAGAGGGGTTGCAGTCAGCTCACGTGCACTTCCTTTTCTTGAGTGTGGAATGAAATACCTTCATACTAGAGACTCCATATTCATGAAAATGCACAGCTAAAAAGTTTTGTTTCTGCTGTTTTTAACACAAATCAAGCTCCAAGCTTTAAAAACAGTAAATCATGACATTAAATTAAGTTTCACCTGAAAGCAGAAGGAATTTACAGATTAGATCAGCCAACCAGGAATGAAAATGCTCTGTAAGATTTAGGGGACTGACAAATAGCACACAGGCTGAAAAGCAGAACTGAAAATATGCTGATAACCACAAAGAACATTTATATGAACACCAAAGCAGATAGCTTGCGGATATAAAACACAACAGTTCACCTAATTTTGTCACACATTTTAATGTTCCATGTCACTGGATGTCACAAATAGCAGTATTGCCATGAACAGTGCAGACAGTGGCACGCTAAGGTATGCACGGGAATTGAAGGTGTCTCAATTTTACTCTTGGGCCTTGAATACTGTGTAGTTCCCTCCCTGGCGCAAGCCAGCTGTGTAGCCGCCAGGTGCTGGCTGTGTCAGAGTCACCGATTTCAGTGTAAAACACATCTCACTATAATTAACCCCTAAATAAAACCATGTATTTTCAACTAGAAGTTGTCTTAATCACTGTGCTGGTAAAATCAGTCCATCAAATCCCACATGGCCTCCTTCTGACTTGAAGTAAAATTTTGTGGTTGGTTTGTTCACAAGTTTTTGGTCCTTTTTGACACAGCTCATTCAAGGCAGTTGAACAGAAGAGCCTATGATATTTTTGCACTTGCTTCTTTGCTTTCTGCCTTAAAGTGAGGTGTGAGTCCTGCTGCAGGGTGTTTTCAGTGTTGTTTCCTTCATAGATCTTCTGAAATGGGAAAAACATGAACTACACAGAAAAAGGACGTGTTTACTGACACATGAATGTAAAGATTTGCTTTCACTATTTTTGTTTTAACACTGCCGTAAGGCTTTCAGAAGAGGGAGTTGTATTGTACAGGAATACCTGTGCTCAGTAAGTAGTTGGTCTCTCTGGGGGAGCAGAGAGCATGCAGCTGCTTTCTTTGGAAGCACAACCTTTCCTGACCTCTCTGCTGCAGCTGTGGCAGCAGCACTAGCACCCACAACCCAGCTCCTCCCTACAGCACTCCAAGATCTACTTGAAGGCATCTCCTGCTTCTTGAGATGTGTAACATCTGTACGCCTCAGGATACAGCAGGGTGAATTTTTGGGTGGGTCTGGCAGGAAGCCAGAGGAATGCTTTAGCTTTGAGAAGACCTGCATTAAGTGTTGGTGTTTCTCTCCAGGTGGTTTTATCAGCTTCAACGGCTCCTGGCGCGTTCAGGGGATCCTGGCCATGTCCCGCTCATTGGGAGATTACCCTCTGAAGAACCTGAATGTTGTCATTCCCGACCCCGATATCCTTACCTTTGACCTGGACAAACTGCAGCCAGAGTTCATGATCTTGGCATCGGATGGTCTGTGGGATGCTTTCAGCAATGAGGAAGCCGTCCGATTCATCAAGGAACGCTTGGATGAACCACACTTCGGTGCAAAGAGTATAGTGCTACAGTCCTTTTACAGAGGATGTCCCGATAATATAACAGTGATGGTGGTGAAGTTCAGGAATAGCAGCAAAACAGAGGAACAGTAATTACCAGTGGTTCTCTGCCTCGCTCTGAACTTAAACCAAACTCTTAAGTTTTAAACATAGTAGAAAGCTCTAGTAAATACCATTAAGATTCTACACAAAAGGAACAGATCCCTCTGGTCTTTGTTCTTTGCTTAACAAAAGGAGCAATACAACAAATACGTTCTGAGTGATTAGAAGAATTAAGTTTGTTCACATGTACCTGTCTTCTGTGACCTTGCTGCTCCTTAGAAGCTAACTGTAATCTTCCATTTCAGAATTTTCCTCACAAATCCTGTGTAGGCTTTTCCTTTGATCCCTTTCCTCTCATTTCTAGTGGTCAGAGGTTCATTTAGACACACAGTCGGGTCAGGGCTGTGCTGTCACTTAGCAGCAAGTGATAGGAGTGATGCTGCTCTTCACTCAGGTGGGATGCCTCAGAATGATGCTCTCATGTTTCTCATCTCTTTTCTTTTTTAATCTGCAGTCATAAGGTTGTATAGGAAAAGGTTTGTGATTATTGGCCTGGTATTGATATGAAGGAGGAAAAGGAGCCAAATATTAGCCTGCTACCACAGAACTGGCTCTCTTACTTTGTTTAACCTCGCCCTTCTCTTCAATAAATCCTCACCAAGCATGTGATTAGGTGTAGCTACTGAATTACCTGAAGCCACATGTTTATTCAGTCTGTACATTACTCTGATAACATTCCTTCTATGCCATATTGTATTCAAACCAACTGATGTTAAACTTCAGCAAAATATCTTGAGGTCTGACACCTTCTATAGCAAAAAATAGCTCTGTTGTGATAGAAGAATGTTGGTCATTCCCCAAGACTCATGTTATTTGTTTGGCATGGACTTTTCATAGGCATGGGAAGAAAGTAATGCAAGGTAAAATTTACTTTGTTAGTGACTGTTTGGAAAACTAATGAAAACAGGGCATTCCTGAGAGTGACTTAGATGGAAGTCAGGGCTATTAAAGACTTCCGTGTACCACTGCAGATTAATTGGTGGTGTTAATCCAGGAGGAAACCACTGTAGAACCGTTCTTTGGTATAACATATAAATGCCAGGCAGTGGCCTTGCACTGCAGAGATGAAAGCTTGTGTTAGGTCTAGATAAAAATAAGTTTAGATCTAACTTTCAGTATTTAATTGTATTTTGGAATTTGTGACTACTGTAAGTTTAAACAATGATAGCCAGAGTTTGCTCTACATCTGGTAACTTAGTTGCCTGCTTCGTGACCGAGAGGCAGTGGTGGCGGAGTGGCAGGGCAGTGTGTGCTGAGGAACAGAGCCAGGGCCCGAGGTGGAGGTGAGTGTTTCAGACGCCTGCTGTACCGGTGTTGTGTTCTATAATAATCCTGGGGATTCCCTCCCTTCAAAATGTTGTCCTGGACAATCTGCTGAGGTCTCTTGTCTTCAAGGTGATGGAGACTGTTGGTATTTGCATCCTGAGGGGAATCACAGATGTAATGCGTTAACTAACATCATCTGTTCCTTGGGTAAAGATACAACATCACTTAGTTAATCAGCCACCTGTTGCTCATCACCCACCCATAGGATTTTGGGGCAAGTGGCTTGCTGGTCCCCAAAATACCGTGATGTGTTGTGGTTATGCTGAGCAGGTGTGTGTCTTAAGACAGAAATGAAAGAGGACAAATTTCTGCATGAGCAGGAATTCCCATCTTAGTCTTTTCATTTTTGTTCCTAGGCTATCTCTTCCCCAGTAAACTTCCCTCCTTTAATTTGTTTGGAGAGTATCACAACTCTTAGTCAGATCTGTTGCTACTACCAGTGCTGTTCAAATTGTATCGTACGCTCTAGGTGCCTCTTCTCACCCCAGACTCTGCCCCTCGACTCCACGTAACAGACAACTGAAAAGCAGAAGTGTGAAAGTGTCCAGCATCCTCTGAAACCAGCAGGCCCCAGCCTGCACCGCTCCTTCCCCGGAGGACGAAGGCTGCGGACTTCTTAAATCTCTTGAACAGTGCATTCGGGGAATTTTAAATGCAACTTTGAGGTTAAATTGAGCAGCTAACGGGAAATGTTAATAGTGACAGAGCGCTTCAGTTATTTTATTTTGAAAAGGTATATGAGGTCAGAATGCTGTGAAATTAAATCCTTGTGTGATATTTTCATGGGAGTGCTTAATCATGTACTCAGTGATGCTACAGCAGCAGTATCGAAACTGCTCCGGGCAGAGCTCACAGCGCGTGTCGCGTTTGCCTTTCCTTTCTCCTTCATAGACGATGTTTCTGTTGTACTGGCTTTTCTTTGGAGGACACAGCCTGGATGCTTGTCAAAACAGCTGTCCAGGGAACAGAAGAATTAGACCCAGCAGCCTACAGAACGCTAAAGCAGAGGGATGCTTGTGTAGGAGAGACATCACCGCTAATCCATCGCAGGCATTTGAGAAGTTGGAACTGGGGCAACGGTCAGCTCCAAAAAATACCCCATGGTAGACTAACCATTGAACAAAAAGTTTACAGCTGCCACTCGACCTCCTGCAGCTCATGTTCTTGAGGTTAGTGAGTGCTGCTGAGGGATGCTGACCTGCTCCGGAGCACAGCTTACTGCTTCAGCACTCAAGATACACAGAATGAGGTGTCAGGAATCCTACGCGTTCACAGGCTCCTGAAGAACCATGGGGAAGCAGTGGGAGGGTGGCTTGCTCTGGAAGTAAGCCATGCTCACGGGATTTAGGAAAACAGCACAGTGCACTACAGAACTGTTTTGCAGACTCATCTGAATATTTATTCCAGGATTCATTCACCCTGTCATTCACAGGCCCATTCAGTCAGTTACCCCATCAGCCCTATTTCAACCTTCCAGCGTCTGCAGTAGCAGCAACAGCTGTTTTAGCACCTTCAGTTTTCTCTGCAACACTCCCACCTTTCTAGTAGCTCTTTCCTGGCCAAAGACATTCATGCCAATGATTTCTGGTAAAGTTGCTGACTTTTGGTTTTATTATTTAAAAAAACTAGCTACAGCTACTTTAGGTTTAAGGATGAAGGTTTAACGGAGATGAGAGGCTTGTGCAGTCTTCCACATATATGCGCAGTGCCTACCTATGCTCCCTGCTAGAAGTTTTTACTCCAGATCTAGACATTGGTAACTTTCCACTCATGGTGATTTGTGCCAAATCCTGTCGTGATACATGCAGCTGTTGGATGACAAGATTAATTAATGTATGTATTGCTTATGCAGCCTAAACAATTTGGGGGCTGATCCTTCACTGCCTTAATCTATACCCTACATCTGGAACGGTAGCCAGACATTGTTGCCAGAAATACCCCGAGTACACTCAAGCAGTGTGGCAGAATGTCTTACAGCAGCAGAGAGGGAGCACTTCCAGCACACCATTCTCCAGGCTGCTCTTCTGCCTGGGCACCTCTCCAGAAGAAGGGAGATACATTTTGGTTAAAGCAGCTTGTGCCCATCTGAGAGCTCCCTCCTGCTGTACGTGCTCATGCCTGGGTTTTGTTGCTTAAGCCCGAGTAGCTCCGCTGGTGACATCTGTTCAGCAAGTAAGAGCATCACATGGCAGAAAACTGACAGATTAAGTTGCTGCCAAAGAGCACCTTTCATATGGTTCAATATGAAAAAGTGCACCTTGTAATTAGTCATCTGATCCAGTACTTAAAAGAAGTTGGGCTTTGCCTGGTGATACTGCAAGCTAGCAGTAGTTAAATTAAGCTCATCAGGTAATTAACTCACATAGTACATTTTAAAGCTACTACCTTTTAGCTTCTCATCCTGATTATAGACTACCATTGAGTGTATTGTTCTTACCATATACCGGTGGGTTTTCTGAAAGGCTGCTCATCCATAGGACGTAAGGGCTACAAATATCTTTCACCCTGCACAGCTCCTGGTACCATCGCAGGGATCCCAGGTCTTGGAACCAGCCTCGTTATGTGAGACCGTAGCTCCGTCTAGTGGCTGGCCTGAGCACGGTAACCAAGCAGCGGGCCTTAAAAGTTACGAGTTGCTCTCTTAGCCGCTGTGAAAAACGTGATTTGAAGACCCCGCTGGCCTTTGCGCAGAAGTTTGCTGTGAGGTTGATGCAGAGCCGCTCTCTCAAGCTGAATTCTACAGCAGTGCTGAAGCGGTGCCGGCTGTGCATGTGCATCCACAGGCTAAGTATCAGCCAAGAAACACAGATAACTCAGCTACTAAGAAGTTGGGACACGCCTCAATCCTGCCCCATGTCCTCAGCCAGCTCACCCCCAGCACGGGTGTCTTCACATCCATGAATGCATTTTTTGTGGGATCTAAACCTTTGGCAGCAGTGCAGCTTACTAGACCATAGCAATCCAGTTTAGGGGAGGCCAGAATCCATCACTAGTCCCGGGCTGGCAGGAAACACCATTTCATATAAAAAGTAATGCCACATCTTTTGTCACGACATCCAGTACTAGTGGTCTGGGCACATTGATCCTGTCTCACAGGGAAGGGATGGTGACAGAGGACGCTGTGAAGACTGCTGTGGTCCTACAGTTTCTAAAAATACAGAATTTGAAATGAATGAGCCTGTTCTACTGAGCAGAATGTTTAGATTATAAAGTAAATTACATCCAGCACCAGGTATTGGCTACTAACTTGTGAACATAAGGGCGGTACCAGACTGCTGCTAAGGTCATTACAGTATTATACCATTTACATAAGGTGAAATAAAAATAAATAGTTGTGTTTGGAGTACAGAAGTTAGTACTAAAGCACTGCATCAGCTTGAACTAATAGGGTTTCCTACGTAAGCACTAATGCTGCACCTTGAAAATAAGGAAGTTATGTTCAGCTGCCCTCAGAATATGTAACATGCTTGCCTTAAATAACATTATTATATTGATAGTATTGGATACTTTACACAGAGAAACATGTAGCAAGTGATTATACAAAAGAATAAAACCCCCTCACCAGCCTTTCATTTCCTAAAGCAGGTTTTTAGGCCTCCAGCCTGAAATCTGGCTGTATGAAATTGCGAGGTTAAAATGTAGAATGTTTGGCTGAAGCCTGGCAACTGCAAAGACCAGAGCTGATGCCCCTCAGTGTTGTCAGTATATTTATAAATCACCATTCTAAACCCGTGGACTGTATCTGAAAAGATAGATGCAATTAAGTTAATACTGAGTTGGAGTTTGAATCACTTTTATTTATATAGTGCTGACTATATAAGGCTTGGGTAGCAGCTGTTTTACCTAAGGTTTCCCTTAGGTAACCTGAAGTTCTCAGTATCGGCTGTGTCTAGTTACAGCTGATGAGTTAGATGCTCTGTTATGCAGGATGTGTGCAGTCAAAGCAGCTGAAGCCCATCCAAACCCGTAAATAGTGGCTCATATCAAGAGCAATTCTTGAGTAAAGTTTGGAAACCCATGTTCAGAAGCAGGTGAGCTCGTGGGTTTGGTCTCATCTGCTCAGGCTCAAGGAAAACACTGAATTAGTTGAGCAATAGAGAAATAAAGCGCTTTTTCTGCATGTAAGTGGCCAACCCTCTGTTCCCTTAAGTCTCCTGTGGAGACGCATCCGTACTTCTAGGGACACGGATGCTCAGAAATCTACTCCAGCCCATATTCCACCACATTAATTAAATGAATAATTGGTTATAATGTTTCAGAAATCTAAATGCAGAGCTGTCAAGCATTGCTCCCCAGCAATTCCTACACCATATGCAGGGGTGCGAGAACAATATAGCTGAAACTGTGCTTTATCTGCACTTGCTTTCATCTTGGTAGCACCAAGAGTCATGGGAAGAGTTTGGGAAGAGTTCTTTGAAGGTAGTTCCATTCCATACTGAATCTCTCTGCTGCTCTCTGGTGCATCACTCCTAGGTGCGTAAGCTCAGTACGAACCATAAGCAGTGCTTAGCTGTGCTGGATTTACAAGCACAATCAATTTTTATAAAGTTCAAACCCATTTACTTTTAACATGGCAAACTGTAACAATGGTGTAACTGTTAAGTACAAGGTGAACAGCAGCAGGGTCTGCAAAAACAACTTTAAAACCTGGGCTGTGTGGATATTACACCAAGCGACTGTAAAACCACTTCTATCCAGCATATCTGGAAATGCTCCCTCAGAAACGACTGAAGTGGCCACATTAGGAAAGAACGACACATTTAGAACTCTACAAGGGCAGGTCAGAGCTTTATTAACAAAAATCCTGCACAACACCCAAGATAACAAAACCATGACATTTAAACATCCGTCTTGGTTAAGGACAGCTTCCATTTAGTGCAACAGGGCTGTGTTATCACAGGTAACAGCCTTTTCAGGCTGGTTTGTAACATTTTTTCACTCCAAGCCAGAAGTGTGTTTAAGATTTTATCTGTATTGCCAGCTCAGGGCAGAGTGCACTTTACTCCTAGGTGGAGGACGGCTGCAGGCCAGGCGTGGCTGAGGGGAGTGGCAGGGTACTGGGCTGAGCCCCAGCGCAGCCCGGATGGATGCGATGCCCACATGCCGGCCTCTCTAAACCTCATGCAGACCACTCGTATCAAATGTGGTCTGGAAAATTAACATGCTGTCAGAAGACTGGCAGCGGGCAGAGCTCAGATATATGAACCATTTCAAGAGAGGGTGCTGGGGTAAATGTTCTATTTTTAAGACCTTATTTTATAGGAGGAAAACTAAGTCCCAATGTCCCGTAAGGGCAGATAAGGCAAACTGTACTACAGGTAGTATTTCCTCCTGCGAGTTGCAGGTCAATACTGCCTTTAGCTAAGAATCACACACAGCATCATTTCAGAGAGAGACTACATATTCTTTGGTTCTGTGAAATGACAGGGCTTTAGGAATTTTAGAAACCCGATATATAAATGGAGTGGGGTAGGTCTGGTTTTGTTTTACAGTTTCAGGTTTCTTCCAGATACAGACTCAACTACAAATGAAAACCAAACCCAACCACCTGCTTAGCTTCAACGTTTTCTTTCCTTCCTGCACGGAGCACTGGCACTTGGTTGTGGTTTGCAGCTTAATACACAGTATCTGCATTAAAACCTGATGAGCTTAATTTAACAGAGACTACAGAAAGCTTTGCCCTACCACCTCTATCTTAGGCAAACTGTAAAGTACATATTAAATGTACATACTACTCACTACTGCGGAGCAAAGCTCTGCGTCCCAAACTGCTCCAATATACCTAACATAACTGATGGACACAGATCAGGAATTAGAGTCATGTCATTCAGTTAACCTTTATCAGTTTTAAGTTTAAATTTGAAAGAAATACAATAAATTTACGTTATTGATTGTGCATCCAGGCATTTGTGAGGTCTTTGCAATGAACTGTGACTGTAACTAGAAAAGGTGAGACAAAACTTAGAAAAATATTCCGAACTGTCTTAGGTTCTGCTGATACTGATCATAGCGAATAATGCCCCAAAGTTTGCAGCATGCGCTGTCTCACAGTTGATTTTGAACTTGTTTTTTCCAGAATGCACACAAAACATTTAAGCATTTGACTTTCTAACTCTTCTGGAATACCATACAGGAAGCACAGGCTTGAAATTTTACATTTTAAACCCCTTCTCTGATCCACCCAGCAGCAGTTCCAAACATCTTTGACCAATAAGTTGTCATTAGGCTTTTCAAGTTGGAAAGCCTCACGCTTTTTCTTATCAAAGTCACAACTGCTTGGAATTCTGATTTATTACAGCTTTCTGAACCATTTGCCTGCATGAGAAAAAGAATCTGGGTATTTGGAAAAGTCTTAGCCTGTGGTTTAGGCTTCAGTTTTAGTACAGTATCGTAGGCAGATGCAATAAAATTTGGGCCCACCACTGACTTCAGTGCTTGTATTAGTTCACATTCTTAAGCTTTTTTTACCTTTTGCATGGCTGCTCACACTAGAAATTTCCCTGATATTTGCTTTAAGCAGAAACATTAGCTTAGTTGTGAATTTTTAGTCTTTTAAGCAATAATAAGGTCAGACTCAAATACAAGCCAGATCTGGAAATGAAAATAAAATTTTTAAAAATAGAACGGGAACAGGAATATTTTACACCATACATTTCTTGCAGAGTTGATGTCACTTTACATGACAATTTCAGGTGGCATAAACAGACCACTGTGTATGAGCAAAACCCTTGTAATCTATGATTGGCATTATCATTCTGGGGCACAAATACTAAAAACTACCTTGCTTGGTGGCTTGGTGACGGCTGTGTTTTCCCCGCAGCCGCCTCTCTGTGACTGTGGGTTCTGGGTCTCTCAGCGGGAGCACCGGCTGCTTTAGCCAGCCGCCTTCTGAAGGCTGCAGCGTCTCTCATAATTACTTTTTTTTTTCTTTTTTGAAAAAGCAATACAAACTGTGGTAGCATCAGTGTTCTTGTGACAAATAAGTGATTTCTCAACATTTAACATGGCAGGCTTGTAACAGAAAAAAGGAGGTTGGTTTTCTTTAAGATGTGTAAACAATCAAAGAACAAGTGAAACATTTCTCACAGTGCTCTCGGGATCTGATCACAGTACAACAATCAAATAACAGATCCTAAACCCACAGGAACAGCTGTAGTTTTACCTCCGTTTTGAGAAATAGAAGAGCATTCTTTCCTCCATTATGCAATACTGTATCTTTAGCTATTTAGTTTAACAAAAAAGTATCTATTTTTGAAAAGCGTTGACCTTCTTAACATACATTCTTAAAACAGTGACATCTGAAATACTTGTCTGGAGAGTATGGTACCCACGACCTCATTTTTATATCTAAAAAAAAATAACACTTCCTATAATTCCATCAAAACCCCATGTGTAGTAGATGAAAAGGTAGCAAAATTCAATACTGACCATAATCACAATGTAACAAAAAACCTGGTAAAACCTCCAACTTGGTACTAGAGGTTTCTGCACCTCTTCTAATTTGTCTCTAAGAGACTAGCTGAAAGACAGCCAAATGTAAATACACGGTACCATCCTAGCTGTAGTACAAACAAGGTGGCAGTGCTCTGTCATTCTAGGTGTACAGGATGTAACTATAGTATCTTCACTGTGTAGTGGATGTGTCAAGAATAATTATGTTAATGCAGTTGCAAATTCTGTATTGTTGTCTATTAGAAGTGTAAACTACTGAAAACTCGGCCTTGCTGATATGAATAAAGTGATTAAAATACCTGTCTTTACAGATACAGTAGAGTTTGTCTTCTTTATGCAATACAAATGATAGCATTTCTTACCTTTTTCATTTTAAAATCTGAAGAAAGCTCTTTTAGAGACAAATGTTTCTAAAAAATATGTCACAATATAGATGCATCTATTTGGATCTTCCCCACGTGCTGCAGTACACGCATGTAGGTGTGTACATACATGGGGTTTGATTACCCCCATGTATTAGAGATGTCTAGTAAATAAACTGCATGTGAACTCCACTGCATCTGCCCCTCTAGTAGGCTATGAATATTACCAAAGGCACCAAGGTAATTCTGTTTTATCTGTCCATAGATACACACACAGAGAGTGCATCCCATTCCCAGAATTTCCCATCAGCTTCTGCAGACCCCACAAGGTCCACAGACTTGTAACACTCCCAAAGCAATTTCAGAGGTAATACATTTAAATAAGACAGTAACACTCTTGGGACAATTACAGTGGTGATATAGTGAAAGAAAAAGGGTGGCAGAAGCTTCGTGCTGGGCAGAGAACAAATGAGAGTGGCAAAGGGTGATGCACTTGCAAAACCAATAAATACAGGCAGGAATTTGGGAAGCACCTCCAAAGCCAGTTTCTTAGCATAAGCATTATTCCTTGGTGACATTTCATATAGTCCAGAAGATTCAAGTAGAAATCCTGTAGCTATAGCTGATCACATTGAGAAGCATCAGAGGAAGTCAGGATGGTGTATTCCAAACTATCCTGCATGCACAGGGTGCGTACATGGAAAAGTGCTTTGTGAATTCCTAACGTTATTTCAGAGTAGCAGAAAGTCCCAGAGAAATGCTGTCACTGCACTCTGCCCCAGCAGCACAGCCCTCCTTCAGTTGAAGCCATCTCTGCAGCTGTGGTTTGGTTTGGTGTTGCCCTGGACGTTTTCACACCGAACAGGTTTCACTTTATGTGTTAATACAGAATCAAAGGCAAATAACTGAAGTGTCTGATGACAAATCCTGCCAAAACCTGATTATTTCACTTGATGTAATGCCATGTACTGCAATCAAATGCCTATACTTACAGATATCAAAATTAATTTTATAAAGAAAGAATTGTTGGTTATCTTCCGGAATACTGATGTTCACATTAAGCAGATTTAAGCAAATTCCAACATAAACATCCTCAAATTTAATAGGTTTGATATGACTCATCAGTTCATAAACTCTCAGGGCCAGTTTTCCATCTAGGATATAGCCCATCCCACTGCAATACGGAGGGTACAACCTGAATGGATATTCATCGTACGAGATGTATGTTTTTTGGTAAAAGCCTCTGTAGGCAAAGTTATCGATGAGAGGATAACCAGTAAAAATATTTTCTGAGGAATTTAGCTTCAGAAGAAATTTTACCAAGTTAGCAGTGTTGATGAAGACATCGGTATCAGTCTTCATGAGGAACCTAGTGTTTGAACAGAACTCAGTAACCCACCGAAACGCCATGATTGTTTTCAAGGTCAGATTGTCATAAGTGTCCATAAAGTCCTGGCAAATTATGTCACCATAGAGGATGCTTTCATCTTCTACTGACAGGCCTGTAGCATTGTTTCCTCTTTGAGAATCCTGACCTAGCAAGAACAGGGTTAGAATTCGATGTCCCCACCAGAAGCTTTGAGACCCCCACGTTATCCTGATGGCCTGCCTCGATGTCACATCCTCGGGACGTGAAGACACCAAGATGACCAGAAATGGATTTATGTCTTTGCATTTCAAGCGCTCCCGCAGCGTGAAGAGGTAATGTTGCTTGTAAATTGGTTCATATTCATAGAAATGCATGAGGTTTGTATGCTCAATCACAGTGTTGGAAGAAAAAGCTACATACCACACTGCTGTGACAGAAAATACAAGGAGAAACAAAAAAACCCATTTTAATGGTCTCGTGTACACAACACTAACTGGAATTGAGCAATAACTGGTTTGCAGAAGTGCGTCAGTGACCTTCGAAATCTGTACCACAATTTCTGAAGCATGTTTCTTGCTGAAAAAGAAATTAAAAAGTAGTATTCAGAATGCTATTATTCAAATATTATCTTTTTCTTACCTTGTCAAAAGTGTCAGTTGAGCATATGCTGTAATATAATGAGACAAATACCAGACCCATTGGTCCAGCTGTTACATACGGCTCCCTGCACACCAGGAATTGCTGCTGTATTCCAGAAATGAGTATGAGCAGAGCACTGAGCAACTCCTGAGCACAGTGTGGGCTGAGACCTCATGGCTTTCACCTTGGAAATTCCCCCTGCATAAACCTGATCACACAGCAAGCACTGTGACCCCAGAGATCTCAGCACAATCTCTTTGACTCAATTAAATCTCAAGGGAGGAATAGCCTGAATGAAACCTAACAGCTACAAAGTGCTCAGCAAATTGATGTTCAGAGGCTTCAAAAAATTGTGATTTATTTTAAAGAAAGGAATTCCTACTGGTTTTGATAAGCTGGAGCAAATTGGACAAGAAAGCAGATAAAAAGAGAAGTACAAGCACTTATTTCATCTCTTGTTTAACGGTTGAACATCTGCTTGTTCCAAATTGACTGAAGAGGTGATGGGGAAGAAGGAGAAAATCAACTTCCTTATGAACGTCACACCCACAGACATGCCAACACAAATGTATCTTGGCAGACAGAGCTCTTATACCACCCAAAGAAATGGCTACTTTCACAACACACAACACTGAACAGCAATCATTTATTTTCTAATAGGTGCTTATTATTTGGTTGCAAGAAACTGAACATGAGCCGGCAGTATGCACTCGCAACCCAGAAAGCCAACTGCATCCTGGGCTGCATCAAAAGAAGCATGACCAGCAGGTCGAAGGAGGTGATCCTGCCCCTCTACTCTGCTCTTGTGAGACCCCACTTGGAGCACTGTGTACAGTTCTGGTGTCCTCAACATAAAAAGGACATGGAGCTGTTGGAGCAAGTCCAGAGGAGGCCACGAGGATGATAAGGGGGCTCGAGCACCTCCCGTATGAAGACAGGCTGAGAAAATTTGGGCGATAAAACAAGGGGTAATGGGTTTAAACTAAAACAGGGGAGGTTCAGGTTAGATATAAGGAAGAAGTTCTTTACTATGAAGGTGGTGAGACACTGGAAAGGTTGCCCGAAGAAGTGATAAATGCTCCATCCCTGGCAGTGTTCAAGGCCAGATTGGACAGAGCCTTGGGCAACATGGTCTAGTGTGAGGCATCCCTGCCCATGGCAGGGGGTTTGGAACTAGATGATCTTAAGGTCCTTTCCAACACAAACCATTCTATGATTCTAAGAGATTTAATAAAGGGGCATCGCAACCAACTTTGTCATGGCAGCTTTACAGCTGGCATAATGGGAGCAGCAGGGAATCCACTGCAGCCCACGAACTTCAAATCTTAAGAAAGTTTTGTAAATTATTCTAATAATTTCCATTTAAACAAACAAGACACTACAAAATCCACCTACTATTTCAATCTACTTAAGTTTTAAAGAAGAAGGAATTCCATCTGCATTATTTTTATGCAAAACCCTACCCGTCTGCGATGGATTCTCTCAGCTCCAACAGGCACATCACACACACCAAAAACCACAGTCGGCACTGGAGACGAAGACAAACCAAAACCATTTTTTGATTACAGACATATGTCTTTGAGTCCGACCTGCACAGGCAGGTACAAACCCCCTGAAGACACTACTACAGCGTCAGGACTAGATACTTGTATCAATTCGTCTTGCCAAAACTAAACGTAAAAATAGAATTTCAGGCCTGCACTTAAGCATTTAGCAGTGCTTACCTTTACTGTATTCTTGAAAACTATATATGCTGTGTAGATATCTTTAAGCCAAAATAATTACAATGTTTTAACATGGGAGTTCCAAATGATTTCTAATGTTTGCAGTAATAATATTTACCCTGTGCTGTAAAGTATCCACAGACACAGTAAGGGTGATGAAAGGTTCAATTTCACAGCACAATTAATTACTATTTAACTTATCTTCACAAAGATCACCACAGGGCTTGTAAATGTTTTATATTAAAAAAAAAAAAATAAATCCAAACCCCAACATAGCGTGCTAGAATTTAGATGAATTTGATTTGCCAGAGCCCACCTGCCTTGTACTTCTGGGTATGATCTGACTTTAAATTAATGATCCTTTAAAGGAAGCATCTGGAGCACATTTCACTGACGACACATAGCGCATCACTTAAAATGCATTAAAGCAATTTTATGCAAATAGCTATTTAAAGAAAATAATTTCAGGCTGATCCCTCTCAAGGCTGAGTTACTCAAAAAATACCAAGTGACGATCAGGAGTCAACCCTGCATTAACGGTACCTAATATAACCACAGATTAGCATGTTACTAAGAACTTCCTAACGTGACTGATGTCCTGCCTTATAAAAACACAAAACCTCAGAGGTTTCATGCTCATTCACTTCCTTTTCCTCCACATGGATTAAACATATGCAAGTAAAACAGAACAGAAGTTTGCAAGTGCAAAGGAAAGCATCATCGAGGCTGTTCAAACTGCATTTAGGGAAGTTGATTGTAACTGAAAAAAACCCCCTTCAGAGTTGCCAATCTGGTATTTACTCTTTGGTTTTATGGAAGGAAAGAGAAAAAAAAAAAAAATGCTCAGTTCTTCTCTCTTTATATATACCAACCTGACTCTCAGCGAGCAACATGAAAAACACATACTGGAAGAAAATAACCTTAGTTACGTATCAGTGCTTAAGTATCTGATTTTATATAAATAACATTTCTTGGGGTTTGATGATCAATTTAAAGGAAATCAGATAAAAATTTGATCAGGTCTTGACTACCTAATAAAAAAAACAAACCTAAGGATTTTGATTTTTTGCAGACAGAAAAGCCTGATTACATGACATTCTTAACAGAATGCCTGAGCTACTACGTAATAAAAAATCTGGGAAAATAAATCATCAATTCAGGTCCTTTGCCCACACTATGCAAGATGGAATCTTAAAGCTTCTGTATCCTTACAAACAGCCACAGGGCATCCAGGGCAAGCACTGTAAAGCGCTGTTTTGCTATGTGACTCCTGAGGAGGCCAAAGTCCTGTCTCCACAAACCCTGCTGCTCTCTTTCTTAAGGTCGCATTTCTCCAGTGACAGGCTAAACGGTTTGCAAGCTAGCATAGGTTCACCAAAACACAGCTTTTATAATGGTCATGGGGTAGAAACTACACTCCCCAAAACACAAGACAGGTGTTTTTGCAACGCTGAGAATTCAACATACAGGCAGCCATCCTCCAGCATCATTAAGTGAGAACTCTGCAAATACGGGCAGAAAAGAACTAAAGGTCAAAGCAAAGGAGAAACCCTAGCACGGCCCTCGACAAGAAAACCCTCTTCACTCCTTATTTCAAACGCTTAAACCAAAGCAATGAGTCTGAAGTAGCGAGGTCTGAAAGCCGAGCTTTTGCCTGGAGGTGGTGCAGTTGCAGCCCTTCCAGCTGCTGGAGAACGTGGAAGGTCCTCCAGCACTTCCAGGCGTTCCCTGCTAGCAGTTTTTGCCTTCAAGGGATACTCAGCAGGAGCAACGCAAGGGCAAGAACTGCTCCTTTCAGGGAAATACTTTCATTTGCTTCCAAGCTCGCCGCTTGCTGGCCCTACATGGCAAGACTCTCAGATTATGCTGACAGAGAAAACTGACCAACTTGAAAACAAATGTAAGAAAATGCACGCTGAGCACATGCGTTAGTAATTTCAGATACATTTCTCACACTCTGCTATAGCTAGGCAGTCACCGAGTACAGGCATGCTCAACAGGAGAAAGATGGCAAATTCTTGTATTCACTAAAGTCTAATAATTACAATAACCAATGGATAGTCCGATTTAAAGATTTTTTTTTTTAATACCCCATTTATAATGTTGGATGTATAGAATTTTTTTTTTTTTTTTTTTTTAAAAAGCTACCAGCAGAAATAACTTGGAAATAAATGACTGTTCCTGGCTTCTTGTTTTCTCCGTATGGCTTACTACCAATAGAAACGAGAGGGATTTTTGCAGGATCTTGGGCTATGATGATCTAATACAACAATACTTTGAACCTTATTGTAAGTAACTTTTAACAACACCTGTTCTCACTTCAGAATGCCCAAGAAATCTTAATTTTCCGTTCAAGGCAACTTTCCACAAGCACATAGTAATTAAGAGGCGACACCCCAAAAGGCAGAGTTCATAAGAGGAAATCCGCTGCCCCCTGGTGAAGCCATGCAAAAATGGGAAGCCATTTAATGGTTAGATGTTAAAAAGGGAGAACACTCGACACATCAGTTCGCTGTAACCACACGGGAGCCGTTCCCGCCGCTCGCTCTCCCGCACCATGGCCCGGGCGGGTCCCGCCGCCTCAGCCCGCCCCAGCCGGCCCGGCCCTGCCCGGCCCGCGGGGCCACCGCCTCCCGGCCCGCCGTCCGGGCTGCCTGTCAGTGGTGGGGCTGCCGCGGAGGCCGCGCGCGGCCCCTTAGCCTCACCACGCGCCGCCGGGGGAACGCGGTGTCCCTCCCCGTCCCCCCGCCCGCCGTAGCCGTTGTAGCCGTTACCGTGGCGGCTGGGGCCGCTGCCGCCGCGCGCCCGCCAGCCATGCGGGGCAGGGCATCACTCCTCCCGCCGACAGCGGCCGCGTCTCCTCGCAGCCACGGCGTCGGGTCTGGCTCGGGATGGCCGGCCCCGCTCTGAGGGACTGGGGGGCGTCTGGCCGCGGCGGGCGCCGCAGAACGCCCTCCTCCTAGTCCGCCTCCTCGGCGGCGCAGTGTAGCGGGGAGCCGGGAACCGGGAGCCGAGCGCCGGGCGGGAGACCGCTCCCAGGGCCTGCAGCAGGCCGCACCGGGGCGTTCCGTCCGGGGCGCCTAGCCTTCCCCCACAGCGCGGCCAGGGGCGGGCCTGCACTCGCAGCCTCGGAGAGGGGGCTCCGGCCGGTTTCTGCTCTTACGGGCTGTGCCCACGGCACATTTCGGCTGTGGAATTGAAGTTTACAGGTTCCAGGGAAGGAGAGACGAGCATTTTCAAATGGAACTTGTTCTCTTGCCTTAGCTACTGGAATTCATCATGGTGAGGGCTCACCCTCAGCTTCCCTAAATAACTGTACTACATTTTGTAACATTACAAAAGCATGCAGCTGTGGTGGAATATCCTGCCTGGACAGCCCAGGAACCTACACAGCTTACGTTAAAGCTGCAGAGTTTACAAAAGGTTTATTGTGCAAAGTTTGAGTTTGGAATAATTGATGCTAAAGCAGCTGTCCCAGTTTTATTGCTCTGGGGATTTAAAACCTTAAACTCTGGGGATTATTCAAACCCTACACAAGCAAGATAGCCTCACCCCAGCAAAGCAAATACACCTTTGGACAAATCAAAGGTAGATTTCTTGCTCTTTCAAACACTCACCTTTTGGTGCAAATAGATACAGAACCTGCAAGCAGGAGGCTGCATCATGCTGCATCTTGTGCAGCTGATTACAGCTTGGCTCTGATCTCCTTCTGGTGTACAAACTCCAAAGCAATGCAGGAAATAGGTTCTGGGAGTGGCTCTGCATCACAAAATCTTGCTCTGAGCCAAACTCGGGTTTGACTTCGATACAGTTAAAAACTGTGAAGCCAGAGTCTCCAGAAGCTGTTACGTCCTAGAAGTAAATGTAATTAGCTTGTAAAAAAGTCAGACACTGCTTAATCACTTCTTTAAGGCAATAATCTGATGTAATAAATTAACGGTTACAACCATAAATATAAAATAATAAAATAATAAATATATTTATGCAACCATAAATATCAGATAAATACCAAAATACAGCGGGAGCAAACGTACAGTGCAGAGAACTGAAGCACAGTCCGTCGGAAGCAGGCCATCTGTCCTCTCGCTAGCACAGGAGGGAGGTTTTGCCCTTGATCAAGATAACTCTATTTCAAGGAAATGGCACGCTGTCTTGCAGGGAGTTCTGGTTCCTTTGGCTGTGTTAACAGTGTGTTTGACAGAGTTTCCTGCCTCCCCATTTTTTGGTTCATCCACATACATATAAAGAAACACATATACTTTCTTCCCTGGTTTAATACATCCTCACCTGCTCCTGAAAAAACCTCTACACATAATCTAACCATGTTATTACATATGAAGAACTTACAACAGTGAGTACGTCACAGTAATCTTTTGTTGCCCCTGGTTAGTTCTGGTACAACCCCTTCAGCTTCAAGAGAAACCAGATTACAACTTGTCTGTCAAGACTGAGGTTTATTTCATGCAACATGTGTGATAGTTGAGCAACCAGTGTTGTAATTAGCAAAATGATCACCCTACCCGTCAGCAGCCCATGTGACCAGGAGACCTTTACATCTTTTTGCTGCTTATGTACTTTCTAGAGCAAAGATGAATAGTAGTAACTAATACTAATGCAGCTGTGTATGAGGGCAAACCAGTACTGTGGTACTCAGGATGCATGAAGCCAGCCCAATGTAGGTCTGCTGTCAATAACATGGAGGCTCAATATGGATTCAATGATATTAGACTAAATTTTATATCTCCTCTTTTTTTATTCTTATTTTATTTACTATGAGGGTGCTGAGGCACTGGCACAGCAACTCTGAGATTGCCCAGAGAAGCTGCAGCTGACCTATCCCTGGCAGTGTTCAAAGCCAGGTTGGATGGGGCTTGGAGCAACCTGGTACAGTGGAAGGTGCCCTGCCCATGGCAGGGGGTTGGAACTAGATGAGCTTTGAGGTCCCTTCCAACCCAAACCATTCTATGATTCTATGATTACTATTTAGAAGCAGCCAAAAAAAAAAATCTTTTGATCAGGACTTCATTGCTTCACCCCTTTGGTTCCTTTCCTGAGGGAAATCATCTTAGATCAGCGGGCAACAATGGAATAGAGCATAATGAAGTGAACAGCAACTGTTGATTTCAGGTAGCTGAATCACAGTAATGATCAGATTGTAAGGTCTCTATTTAGGCTCCACCACACCGAGTGCATCTAAACTTGTCCATACAAACATAACTCGCCCAGTTTACAACTCTGCCAGTGGAATCTAAGCGGACATCTTCAGGGGTGGGCAGGAGGAGCAGCTGGCGGAGTTGAGGCAGCCAGGTAGAGCTGAGCACAGTTTTCAGTGGAATTGTCTTACGGTTTGCTCGAGTCCATGTGCCCATGTAGACTCACATTGGAGACCACTGGAGATTAATTTGCTGCTGGAAGGTGAGATGCACCAATAAATCAGGTTCCTTGTCATTCTGTGGGTTAATAAGTATCAAAAAACATAAGATTTTCCTTCCTCACTGGCTGTGTTTATATTTCATTTCTTTTTGAGAACAGATGCAGATGCAGACATAAAGGGATTTATCTTTTATCTTTATGCCAGGCTGCACCTGGAATACTGTGTTCAGTTTTGGTCCCCAGTATACAGAAAAGATGAGGACAAGCTGGACAGAGTCTAGAGAAGGGCCACAAAGATGATCCAAGGACTGGAAAGCCGTATGAGGAAAGCCTGAGAGAACTGGGTTTGTTTAGTCTTGAAAAAAGGTGTCTCGGGGAGACCTTAATACCATGTTCCAGTATTGAAAGGGTGGCTACAAGGAAGACGGAGACTCCCTTTTTACAAGGAGTCACATGGAAAAGATGAGGGGTAATGGGCACAAGTTAATCCTGGGAAGATTCCAGTTGGACATGAGGAAAATTTTTCACAATGAGAACAGCCATTGGAATAATGTCTGCAGGGAAGTGGTGGATTCCCCAACACTGGACACTTCTAAGATTTCGCTGGACAGGGTGCTGGGACATCTAATCTAGACCATGCTTTTTCTAGAAAGGTTGGACCAGATGATCCTTGAGGTCCCTTCCAACCTGGGATTCTACGATTCTATGACACTGTGATCTCTGGAATAGGGCAGACAGGTAGCGGTTCCCTGGCCCATGAGGTTAGGGATCACAACCAGGCTGCTGCAGGTTCTGTACACAAAATACAATGTAAAGAGTTCTTAACTGCTCATGGAGGTGCTGTTCACTGTTCAAACATGTTCGAAGACTGTATAACCTTTGTGCTTGTGACCAGTTGGCACGTTACTCATAGCTGTTCCACCCACACAGGCTTGGCACTGAACAGTACACCTTCATAAATACTCTTTGCATATTATCAAGTTGATAAAAGCCAGCATGTATTTGTACAGTGTCTTCATTGACTTCTCCTAGCGCAAACCTGCTTCATCGCCTTCCTCTTCCACATTCTTTGTGCTTCATCTGACAGGGGAAGAAAGACATCTTACTGAGAAAAACTGGCTTCATGAAAGAGACTGAATCCCAGTTTTAAAGGCTGCCTAGAGACCACCGCAGGACAAATGGGCCTCCACCACACCAAACACTCCACAGTCAAACAAGCCAATATACTGATGTTAGGACTTGATTCTGCTGGGAAATCTA
The DNA here is from genome assembly GCF_004027225.2 of Strigops habroptila. NCBI lineage: Eukaryota > Metazoa > Chordata > Aves > Psittaciformes > Psittacidae > Strigops > Strigops habroptila. Next base: position 26,997,163 of record NC_044284.2, on the reverse strand, counting down.
AGCTGCTGTACAAGCTCAAGTCTAACGATGTTTTTCTAACAATTCCAACAATTGGCTTTAATGTTGACATGATTGAAACTGGGAAGGATTTTACACTGACATTTTGGGATGTTGGAGGACAAAAGAAAATGAGAGAGGTTTGGTGCAATTTCCTGGAAAATGCAGATGGACTGCTGTATGTTGTGGACAGCTCTGATAAGCAACGTCTGGAAGAATCAAAGAAAGAATTTGTACACATTTTAAAGAATGAATTTCTAAAACGGGTACCAGTCATCATGCTAGCTAACAAGCAGGATTTGCCTGGGGCTTTGAATGCTGAGGAAATAACCAGGAGATTCAACATGAAGAAGTACTGCAGTGACAGGAATTGGTATGTGCAGCCCTGTTGTGCCGTCACAGGAGAAGGTTTGCCCGAAGCACTCCAAAAGCTAACCATGTTTGTAAAACACTACAGCAGATTAAAGGAAACTTCTACCATCTTCAAGGAAAGCAAAACACTTTAAGAATTTCTATAATCGAATTCTGGTCTAGTGAACATTAATGGACGTATTTTGTTGGACAGACTAAATCTGAAAATATTGGATTCTGGAGAACTCTTATAAGTAAATATTTAGAAAGAACTACAACAATATTTAATTTTACTGTTATACCCACAGATGCTTCTGAGATACTACTCGCCACATTTTATCAGTGATAACATACTCAGGTTATTCAGCTCAGAAGTGTGGCTGTTGAATGATGAAAAAGGTGGAGCTGAGCTTCTGAATTTTAGCATGTGGAAACAAAATGGGTGAGCAGTGCTTTGAATGCTTAAATCAAGTAATTTTCTCAAGATGTAAAATAGCCAAGTCATTCGTTCAGCTATGATAAAACATAGTTTTGTAATAAATGCTCTGTGTATGTATTTCTCATGTAAAAATGTAGTCGGTTTATATCTTAAACTTTTAGTTTTCTACAAGTGAACTGAATGAGGAAAGCCTGAGAGAACTGGGTTTGTTCAGCCTTGAGAAAAGATGTCTCAGGGGAGACCTTATCACCATGTTCCATTATTGAAAGGGTGGCTACAAGGAAGACAGAGACTCCCTTTTTACAAGGAGTCACATGGAAAAGATGAGGGGTAATGGGCACAAGTTAATCCCGGGAAGATTCCAGTTGGACATGAGGAAAATTTTTCACAATGAGAACAGCCATTGGAATAATGTCTGCAGGGAAGTGGTGGATTCCCCGACACTGGACACTTCTAAGATTTGGCTGGACAGGGTGCTGGGACATCTACGCTAGACCATGCTTTGCCTAGAAAATTAAAGAATGAATCTGAAATACTTGTGGGATATTATTGCATTCTAGAACCAATTGCTCCAAACAGGTTTTAACAAGATCCGCTCCTCATCACGTCACAGACCACAGTGAGGTGCAGTACTGTCTGTAAAGTGGAGGTTGATGTCCCTCTGTTGCAGATTTCCATGTACCGATTTCTTTGTTGCTGCACCATTGCATTGCTGTCCAGTGAGAGCATTGGAAGGTAGTGCTCTACCCGTTGGTTTGGGGTGAGGGATATAAAGGGGAAGAATGGGGGGGATTGGCTCCTTGGTTGGAGCAGGCAGTATCTTGATGGATCCTGTCTTGCCTGTACTAAAGCCACCTGAAATTTTGTTACTGATAAATTTAGGTTTGATTAAATTTGACAGAAGTGGCACAAAATTGCTAATACTATTACTACGGTTTGTAGAAAAAACAATCCAAATGTCATTTCTGTGCAGCTTTCCTGATGGATAAAGGAGTGAATTGGTATTCTGAATGACGTTAAAGCAATGAAGGATTGATAACTAGAAGACTAATTGAACTGTATCAGCCACTAAAACAGTTTAAGCACTAAGGCTCTTTTAAAAGCAAGAGCAAAGAGACCGTCTAATTATTGGTTATACAGCCCCAGAAAATCCAACCCCATTATTTCTGCCTTGTGAACAATGTCAGCAGAGATAGGATGCTCCAGTGGTTAGGATGCTCTCTTAGATAGCTAGAATATTTTTTTTCCCTATGTCTACCACAGTCTTTGACCATGGGCAAGTCATTTAATCACTCTGTGCCTCAATAGTCCCTTGGCAAAGTGAACTTCCCAGTTGTGCACTCTGAAAAAGCTGTGGTAAGGGTCAGCTGTGAGTCTTTCTCTTGCGACAAAATTATTATGCCAAATAATTCACATAAGAAATTTACATTTAGTTCTTACTAATAAACAGGCAGGAATTTCAAGTTACAGAAGGGTGAAGCTGCAAGAACAGCACCCAGACGTATCCTGTTGTCTCATGCATATATTATTCAAAGACAAAAAAATCATCAGGTGTATTTGATGAAATAGTAAACAAGAAGTTTCTCAATAGAAGCTGTTATTAATACTGGCAGTAATTACCACGGGCAAAAACCTGAGTCATGTTGAGACTTCATTTCTAAAAGGAGAGCAAGTATTTAGACTTGTTATTGCCCACTCTGATGATTTAGGTGCAATATAAAATATCGTCTTCTGTCCCCAAAAAGATTTTTAGAAGTCTGCAACAATGGGAACAATAGTTTTCCAAATAAAATGATTCAGTGTTAAAAAATGTAGCATTTCAGATCAATACACTTATTAACATTTGCACCTGTATGTTACATATTGAATTCTCCCACTAGTTTAATCTGATCATGTGTCTATCATAAATCTGAATCTAGTTCACTGGCCTCAGGATTTCCTCAGGGAGAAACACTCCATGAGAGATTTAATGAGAGTGCACCAGGGTCTCTAATTAGACAACCAGCAAGTTCTGAAGGGGAAATAAAGTAGTATAATAGATCAGCTGATCTAGCTAAAAAGGATAATAAGCTTTCAGGCACACAGTCCCTTTTCCAGGTTATCAAATTAGATTAAATGATACTCACATTGACTTGAAGAGAATATTTCACATTATGATTCAAAATAAATAAATAAACTCTATTCTATTCACTTTACAGAATATCAAGTATTTAAAAATGGATTTTTCTAAGAGCTTGGTTTCCTGAAGAAGTGAAGCCGTGCCCGTTTTATCTGCCCATGGAGACCTCTATCTTTCTAAATAATTTTTGAGCTTTAAATAAATATCAATCAAGATGGACAGAGGCACAGGTTCTCAAAGGAATTATATGCCTGAAAGTTTAATTAAAAAAACCAGCAATATAGAGAAAAGTGACCATACTGGTGCCCCCATGAAGGCAAGGCTGATTAAGGAACAAAAGATTAATCCCCGAGGAGATAAATGTTCTGTTTTAGTTGCAAGAGAGCCTACAAGAGGACATAAATCCACACAGCCCAGGCTTAATTAGATCTTCTGCTCCTGGAGCTAGTTGGTCTTTTTCTATACTGCATAAGTAGCGTACCTGGGGGCTCCTTTAGGAAGAGCAGATAGAGGCTAGAGAATCCACTGCTTAAAATTATCTTTCTACACCTGGAGTAAAGAATCACCCTGACTACTCAGCGTGTTTTGGGAAGGATCCCATCGCAGGTTGCACGGTGAGATCCATAGCAAAGAAGTTACAAAGGCATTCGACAGCTTCATCCTGCTATGGAGAGTTTTAGATCTTTTGAATACTTGGCTGAACAATGTAATAAGCAGAATGTCTCTGTGTTTCAGAGCACAACAAGGGGGAATTCTACTTGTGCTAAAAACACAAGCCACAGTACCGTAAGCATAATTTATTCCTGGAGAAGTTGAGGGTTTTTTTGTTATTTAGAACTTATATAGGTTGCTCACTAAAAACGATTTTAGAATGTTTGAAGGTTTCAGGATGCTTTGAGGTGTAAGAAAATCCAACTATGGAGAGTGCTGCTCCCCTTGGCAGTGGAACCAAAGTCTGTGAGTTCAAAAGTTTGCATGGGATGAATGCAGGGCAGTAAAGAGTTTATGATTGCCCGCCCCCCACCTCCCCCTGCCCCAGCTATTCGTACTGCTTCATTTTTTGGAAATTTTTTCATTAGCTTTCCAAGTAAATTACACCCAGATCACCCTGGTGTTTCTGGCTTTTTTTTTACGGATGCATACTGGCAGTCTTGTGCAACTGTGATGAAGTGTGGAAGCACTACAACTATATTGTGGCTGAAGTGTGCAAGTCCTCCAGTTCTGCTAATATTTCTTACACCGAGTTTGCTGTACCTGTTGGTTTCTGCTGAAAGCACAGTCATTCATGAAGAAATAAATGGTACATATCCGAGATTGTGAAACACAAAGGGTAGGGTGTGTGAAACCTGAGGCATGCTGTATCCCCCGCCCTCTGAAGGAGATGATCCCCTGGGATATGTTTGAATGCGACCATTTAAAACCTGACAAATCCAGAGGATGGGGCACTGTCCTTTTGACCACTCATTGATAAGATTACTATGGTACAACATCATCATGAGCTTTCTGAGCTCATCCCATTCCAGTGGGATGAAAAGCCACTTTAAGGGAAGGTGTGGAGCAGCATAAGAAACCATTGCAAATTTGGATAGGAACACTCCCTCCTTCTTTGCCTGGGAGAAAATTCTCCCAGTAACTGAATGCTCTGCAGAATCAGAGTATAAGAATCTGCAGTGTATAAGGAACGCAGGACAAGGCTTTTTCAATACCAGATAATGTAGAGGTGGGTGAGTAACTCAAAAGGTCTCTGTTGCCATCTCCTCCTCATTTCTGACAAGTTAACTGAAACAAAGGAAAGACTTTCATATATCAAACAAGTTCTAAGCCAACTGCAGGGGAAGACAATACTTTGAAGCGCTGTATGCATATTAAGCTGCTTAAAGCAGGCTTTCTTCCCAAAGTAAATGACCCATGCTGAGTTCTGTACTGCTACAATTAGACTTCTTCCATTTGTAATTAGTTCAAGTATTCCTATTCAGCACAAGGATTCTGAATATATATCTCACCGGATCATGCAGGCTAGATTATACAAGTCTCTGTAATTTAGGATGTAAACTCTTGAGGGTGGAGGCCCTATTTCCAAAGCACACACATTACTGCAGGTACAATTTGCATAAAACAGTAACAAGTCCAAACGCATCTTATTTTAACACATCTAATTTTTAACACATCTAATTTTAACAAAGTGTGTGTTAGCCTGTATTTCAGTTTCTACAAAATTCTGTTCTTTAGCTGGGATAGACGTTTTTGTGCTGCTCGTCCACAATGTGTTTGCAGTCATCTATCGCTAAGTTGGGCTGCTGTCAAGAGACACCTCCCCTCACCCTCTGTCTCCTCTCCGTCCCACTCCCTAGCTATGCATTTACTCTTGCAGGTCTCTGCACAGCAGTGATTTCTCACTTCTCTTGTCCTTCCCCAGTTACCAAAATGGTGATACCAGTTTTCCTGGTCTTTTTATTAGCTTGTCATTGAGTGGTTTTGTGCTTACTCTCATGCTCCTCTTTACACTTGGAATTACCTAAACACATTTACAAAACCATTTCATTTGTTTCTTTCAGTTTGTTCCTTAAAACATTCCCGTCCCATGATGTATGCAAAAATCCTGACAATAGCTGTTAGGGTTTTATGACAAGGCCCTGGCCTGTCTCTTTTGATGAGTATTCTTTTATTATTTCCTTCTTCTCACCACATTTATTCATCTGTTCCCATTTAGCCTGAGAATGTGCTTGCTTTGGTGCAAAGATCATAATTTTGTTCTGTGTTTCATATACTGCCTGACTGATGAGAGGAGTTTCTAGACCTTATATTACTGATATAAGGAGCCCAACTCTCATGGATTATCTGATAAAATAAGTAATTTTGTGAGTTTAAATAAACCATCTAACTCTGCAATCTGAGCCATGTGTATTCTTCCTTTTTAGCAAACATAGTTGGAAACTGCAACAACAATGCCATTGATCCAAACAAAGGCTAATCTCCCAAGCACAATTGTGCTTGGCTGTTAAAGTATAACTGTGCCTTAATCAGTAGTTCTCAGTTACTTTATCTAAGCATGCCCATTAATCATTAAAGAATGCTAGTCGTTCAGCCTTCTCTTAACTGATCCGTAATTCTGAAAAGTTCTGTTTTGGTTTAGGACTGTTACAGATTCAGGTGACAATCCCTCATACCATTTGGATGCAAACCAAAACGTAAAGGCATTCTGCAAACGGTTTGACCCCTGTAATGATACATGTATGCCAGTCTCCTCATCTGCTGGGTCTCACACCCAGGCCGCCCTGCTGGCCGCTATCATTCCATGTGTTCACTACCCAGTGCAATGGCTTTTGACTAAACTCATGTTTTCCCTTTGCTGAGGATTGTAAGGTTCAATATACCTACAAATGCATACAGCTGTTCACAGTATGAATGCTTATGTATTCATCAGTTATTCATGCGTGTTGCAGATCAACATGAGTGCATACAAATCCAGCTTGAATGACTCTTTTTATCTAAAAAGGTAAAACAAAATAAGAAATTGTATGCTACAGAAAAAGTATATACTGAGTTAAGCAGGATGGGAAGTGAGAGATGATAAACTAAAGAAATACCATGGAAAAGGACAGAGAAAAGATAAATAGGTGAGAAAAACTCTCAAGGCAAACCTAGTTCTAATTGTGGGCAGATACATGAAGCAAGAGAAAGCAAAAAAAAAAAAAAAAAAATCATGTTTCAGCCATCAAATCTTGAGTGGCTTTTGCATTTCCCTCTCGTGATAACAGTGTATTAAGAAGCCTTCTTTTATTTTAAAATTAATATTTAATGTAGGCTGGCATTCCTGTTTATGCTCACATATGTAACTTCATGTGTACTCTCTCTGAACATATATCACATACTGAAGGCAAATATTTCATCAATTTTGGTTACATTAGGCCCCAATATAATGTAACCTCAGAGAAAATACTATGCAAATAACTGGCACCTTATAGTAACTCTAAACAATACTAATCCTGAATATGAGTAATTTAAAATATATAACATCTTATTAAAATCAAATGTTGTGGAAATTAGATAGGGTAGTTTCAAATAGCTCTTCCATTTAACCTAGATTGGAAGACATTCCTGGTTTTTGGTGATCACCTGCTTACTAAGGTCTATATACACTGAGCCTTTCCTTTTTGAAGGTTAAGATTTTCCAATGAGTCATTTGGCTCATTGACCCTTTAAAATAACAATTTTTTGCCTACACTAACGGTAAATTTCTAGATACTTTTATTTCTCCTGTGCTGCTAAAAAGCCCCTGCTAAGTATTAAGGAAAACCCAAGCCAAATACTAGAAAACCTTTACCTCAGCTGAGTAATATGACAAAAGCACTTGTATAAAGTTCAGCGTTTCCGCACTGAGACATCTTGTGGCGTATGAGACATACTGCAGTTAATAAAATCGAAACCACTTTGTTGTAAATCCAAATAGTGACAACATGAGCTTGAGAACTCTCTGTTCCAGAGGTTTAAACCAGACAGGTAAAAATTTTGTACCTCGCTTTTTTAAACAAAACTGGTTGTTGTAATTACAACATTGATGGGACTTATTTTTCAGATACTAAATATTTACAAACCTGATTGTAGCAATTCGTCAAATTAAAATTTCTGCTCTTTAAGTAAAATCGGCATTTGTTTTCATTCCACATTAAGATGTTTCAAAAGTACATCATTTTGTGGAACACAAATTTCCTAACAGTGAGGGATGTTCAAACTGTCCAAACAAGAAGACAACAGTCATTTCCACATTTAATGAGCATAACCTGCCGATATAGATGTCCAAAGCTTAACAACCCGTTAGCATGCAACACATGCTCCTGAGCAAAGTGTGCTCCAGTCAGCACTAACAGCATTGTGAGCAGGAGCGATCAACAGTGGGTCAACTGGATCCAAAGGAAAACTAGCTTGTTACTGTGGAGAGGAGCCTGGGGAGGCAACTTAGCTGGGGACCCACTTGCCTCTTCCCCTTCCCTTCTCCCTCTTTCTTTCTGTACTTTGCTTTTTCATTTTTACCAAAAAGCTATTTTTGCCATTAGAGTTAAATGTACACTATCAGCTATGTCTCAAGAATAAATCATTAGGTGGGTAAGTCTGTCTCAACATCTTCTGTGCGACAGATGGGCATGCAAGCCAGCTTTACGTCAGTTTTCCACTTCCTAGATTGCGGACGAGTGTTATTCATAGTCTACACAAATGTATTATACAGCAAAATAAACTGTTGGTTGTTACAGCATCCAGAATAACCAGACTGCTGTCCTCCAAGTCTGGCTTCACCCCTCAATGGTTTCAACACTCCTTCTCCATGCCCTCAGCGCTATCCTCCTGCAGGAACACTACAAAATGCCATCACGTCTGTCTCACAAACTCAGACAATCAAGATGGAGAAAGGACAACACTTACTCCATAGTTTATAATTATGTGTTCCTAAACTGGAATTGCCATTAATGTTATTGTATTTTTTTTCTTCACATTAAGTTGCTAGTGATTTATAAGAGCCTTGAATACCAGTTCATAACTGAAAGGAGACTTTAATATAAAAAATAGTAATGAACATTAAAAGAAAGGGTTGATCTAGGCAACGTGACAGAGGCTTGGAGTTCCTAGAACACTATATATTTCAGGAAAATTATGTGTCCATTATCCCCCCTCAAAAGAAAAGCCGAAATAGAAATATTGCTCTTTATCAGACATCAGAAAATCAAGGAGAGCTCAGTCAGAAATCCTTATGAGAATGGGCCTCGTTAGTGGTGCTGCTCAGAAGTACTCATTTTCTTCATTACAGTGTAACAGAGATATGCATACTGAGGGCATTTTCACATCTCTACTCAATACCAATCCTTCAGGCTTTTGAAATTCCTTATTCAGATATGTATTCTCGTTTCCTTGCAAAATCAGCCTGAAACACAGCATTGACAATAGCAATCTGCATCTGGACATTTACATTTTTGTTGCATAAAAGAGGCATCTTGGATTCAATGCTGGTTTATATGCTAAATTCTGCTCACTGGCAATGTTAACAGCCAGAAATAAGATACCTTACATTTTAGATGCTCCCATAAATGTCTCTAGCTTTGCGATCCTATTAGTGTTTCTGTGTACGATGTGAAACACGTATTACCTAACACTTCATCCTAGCATTGCATTATCTAAGCATATTGTATATATTTTATAAATACAGCTCTGTGGATCATCCTTTCATTTGGAAACCTGAGTAACTAAGGGTATGAGGGCAAGTGACTTTGCCTTCTGAAGACAGTCAAGTGGAACAGAATCCAGAATACCAGAGTTCCCAGGCCTGTCAGGAGGCCTTTCCTTTCCCTTTCCTTCTAGAAACATTATGGAATTCACCCAAAACAAGCAGCTGCAACAGCAAAGTTTTCTGTCACTTTGTTACCACCAGCAGTGCTCCCAGAGGATGACTTTGTTCTAGGGGCTTCTGAAGAAGGAATTTTTTTTTTTTTTTTTTTTTAACATGGAAACAATATATCCCTGAATCTTTCAGGGAATGCTGGAATGGCTCATTTCACTCACCATTTCCTCACTTTTTATCAAATGAAATTTCTTCCCTTGCCTTTATAAGGAAATTGTTCTGTTTGAAAGGTAGGGCAGGAAAGTGCAGCTCCACAGTTTGCTGATTCCTGATTGATTCCTGTTCTTCTTGGGCCATTTGCAGCTAATAGATTTTGTGATCAAGAAACATTTTTGGCAATGGGCATTTAGTGATCTCTAAATTTGTCTGCAAAATGTCTGATCTGGTGCATTAAAAACTGAGCGTATATAGGCTGAACTCTAGAAAACATCACCAATGTAAATTAAAAGCAATCCCAAAATCAAAGCTTATCATAAAAAGTTACATTAGAATAACTGAGATCAGAAGTAGGCTCAGTGAACTATTTCAGAGATGGCTTTGAAACTCCGACCATAAATTTTAACGGGTCTGCCTCCTGCTTAGTGTTTGCAGTCATGTGGGAGCCCTTGGTTTATTTTCTAATCACAGCAGCAGATGTTCAACTGATGTGGATCAGCAAACGGCCACTGACGCCAGAGGAACTACCTTTAATTTGCACTGTCTGGGGATGTGTTTTGCAGCCTCTCTGAAGAAACAGAATATTGTGCATTTTCTTACAACTAATCACATGGTAGCATACAAAAAAAAAATAAATCTAGAGCTCTTTAACTAGAAAAAAGTACTCATTATGTGATGTTTCAAATTGAAACGGGCCCTGTGAGAAGACATCCTCAAGGCATCTATAATACTCAGGCTGTAAGTAAGCACAGGAACGCAAGCCTGGCAAGGGACAGTGCTAAATGAGTGAGAGCACTAAAACTAAATTGGCCCAGTGACATCAACAGGCCTGTGGCTTCATTAACATCTGATACGGGCCGGCACCTACACTGGGATCAAGAACGTCTCCCAGTGATTTTAGTGTCTTGTACAACATGATTAAAGTGATATAAATGGAAAGGCATTAAATGCTACTACATTTTAGACATTTTAGGATACTTTAGGTTGATTTTCAATTCTCTGTAGTTCATTACTCTGAGAAACTGTGAGTTTTTAAGTACCACTCCAACTAAAGTGTATTTTTTCCTAAGTATAAATACATGGTTTTTATCCTAAATATGAAAAAGCTGAAATACAGTGTAACTAGTGGTTCTAAATGGACACAGCAAAATAAAGGGGACACATGCACAGGAACTCTACAGCTTTTGAATACAACAGAAGAGTCCCACTGCACAAAAGAATGCCCCCGAATGAGAGTGAATATAGCCAAAAGATAGGAGGACTGTTCAAGTATTTATGCTTCAAATCTTTTTTTCCTACTGCCATCCAAAGGACTTCAGCCAACTTCCATCAAAAAGCAACTTTAAACCAGTAGGCTAGGGTAATAATTGAAAAACAAGTTGAAAAAATAGCTGAAATGATTGCTTTTTTTTCTTTCCATGTGAGGAGGGAAGCAGGGCAGAAGGCTGGTGTAAGTTAAGAGCTAATAATTTATCCAAGGTAGCAGCATTCGCATGTCTTTCTAGCTCAAAAGGGATGGCGTGCATCCATGCTGGATGTATTGTCAATGCATGGTCCATCATGCTGCTGTTCTCACATGCCTCTAGACAACAGAAAGAGTAAAGGAAATGTCAGTAATGAGGGGAAGATTTGTTGTGGGTGCTGCAGATACCCAGATGAGTGTACAGCTTGTTATTACAAAATGGCATACAACTAGGGCAAAGCATATTGAACAACTAATTAAGAATTGGCTAACAAAACAATTGCTCAGGAAGGAATTCTGACTTTGTGTGAACATTTTCTGAGAGAGAAAAAAAATTACAGTCTGGCTCAAGCAGTTCAAATGGGTAAAAGAAGAAAACAGCAGGAGAGAATATGGAGGGTCAGGCAAAATCAAGCACTGTGCTAAAAGATGACATCCTAAAGATAGTAGCTGCTTAATGGCACATCTGGAAAAAATATTCTAGCACACTGATATAAGAAAAGACTAAATGCAAAAAATAGTACTTAAGGAATAGAAATCAAATGTTCTCCTAGATTTAACCTTACAAAATGTGCTGTCTTTTGCGTCTTTTGCAAAAGTATGTCTTTGAGTTATCTCCCCAAAAGCAAGCTGCAGTTGTTGTTACTTCAGTGGGGGAAGTCTGAAACGGAAGTGTGCCATCTGCTGCCCACGACCTGTGGTCATTCCGTGTGGGGACTGCACTAGCTCATGCAGAGGGTTCTGTGCTGACTTACCTCTGGGATCATTAGGCCTCCACCTGCCTGCTCCTTCAGCATAAAAGCTCTGTCAGCACCTCTAGATCTTTCTAGAAAAGGGTTTTCATGATCAGGAGCTACGGGAGAGCTCTTTTGGGGAAAAGTGCAAAAGAGCGCAAAACCCCTCAAGTTGTTTAATGGAGTCCAAGAAAACCATGGTGCTTTACTTGGATTGGTCCTGTTCATCTTACCTCGGTTACTTTTTGTAATAATGTCCCTTTAAATTAAACTCCCTGTGCTGTGAAGCTCAATTTTGTGTATTTACTATTTGTGTATGTCAGGTTTTTATGTCTTTTTTACCTGGTGCAATAATCACAGCTGACCCCAGTTTGATATAGCGGTTTCAATGTCCAGCAAGTTGGATTCCAGGCTTGGAGACACTCTGTGTAAAATGAAGACAAACAGCTGTGTTTGCATAGCAGACGCATTATAATAAAAAAATTATAATAAAAAATTATAATAAATATCCTACCAGCAGTACAGTGGTCTACTTTTTTTTTTTTTTTGGTTAATACTAGCTATTCCATTTTCATAAACCCCAGGATTAATGAGAATTTTTCTATGCGCAACACAAATCTTTGCAGCTTTACATAATACTCTGTTTCTTATACTAGGGACATAGGTCTACTTGCTATGAAAAGCCATTTGGGATAACTCATTGTACCTAAATGTATGTTTAGGGCAAAATATGTTAGTAAAAGATTTCACATCAATTTACATTATTACTGGAAAGAGATTTTTCAAGATCATTTGATAATGACAGATTTTCTAATTGCACAATTAAGTGCAAAGTTCATAAATTATAAACATCTTACCTGTTTTTAAATGTAAACTATTTGTAACACCAATCTATTAAGCTGCGTGTACATACGTGGAAGGGACAACAGTGGCTAAAAGCCATGCAAACATACATATTCTGCCTTTTTTTCTTTGTTTTCTTTGTTTCTCTTTTTCTTTTTTTCTTTTCTTTTTCTTGTCTCTATTTTTTTCCCCTTCCCCCCCCCCCCCTTTTTTTTTTTAATAAGAGATCCAAATGATCTCTTAAATCGCAATGGCCTCTTAATGACGTAGCTGCTTGGCAAGCCAAAATTTTCATATGACTGAGCACAATGCCCATGCAGCATATCGTCTGTGTTGGAAACTTTGAAAAGGGACAAAATTTGCTCCTTACATCAACTGGAAACTTGCATTGTGGAGAAAAATTCCTCCTTGCCAAATGGTATTTCCTTTCTAAAACCAGTACATTGTCAGACAGCTCAAATCCCACCAAATTACAACCACCACAAGCTACTCTAGCTTCATGTTCAGATGCCAGGAGCAAACACTTTACAATCATTCCATTAATGAGAGGCTAAGACAGCTCTCAGTATCCTTCCTTTTACTGCCTGAAGGATTGGAAGGTGAGCAGAACCTAATTCACATCTATATGTTTGCATTACCATTAGTTTCCAACCTGAGAAATATGCAAAAATATATAAAGATAGAGAGCTTTGTACTGTAATATCACATGAAGTTTGACCATTATCATACCACGATAATTTGTATTATATGCACAATTTATTATGTTGTAGGCACCTACATTTAGCCAAAACATACCCTTCCAGGAGAAACTAATTTAGAATCAAAATAACCAGTTGGTTTGTGCCTTTTTTTTTTTTTTTTAGAGACAGCCCTATGCCACAAGATCAAGAATTCAAGAGGGAACTGGCCTATTCTTCAAAATCGGTCTTCCGAGTGTTGGTAGATTTGCACTGCAGATCTGAGGTAAAATCAAACCAATATAAAAATAACATGGTAATTGTTCCTCTGAGAGCTAAACAGATTAATTAGACCACAGTTAAACAAACTGCACTTGATTAATCTCTGATTATGTCTTCACTGAAGTCGCGCTATAAATTATTCCTCAGACAATACCAGATCATAAATACAGATCAAAGACCACTGAAGGATAGTCTGCCTCTGAACACGTGTAATTTAGTATGCGCAAAGCATGTTCTTACATTTCATATGAAGGTGCACAGTAAGAAAATTATGCCACCGAGTGGTATATTAGGTGTGGCAATGTGATTCTCCAAAGTGATTCTCAGTTATTTTCAAATGGTTACTCATAAAATAACATGATTATTGCTCAGTCCCTTCTCTCTGTCGGTCTTTTTCCAAGCACACAGGGGGAAGGTCAACAGAGAGATGACTTAATTAAAAGGTCATTGTCACTAGTTAGGGCATTGAGTCAGTTCTGGTCTCTAGAGAATGTGCTGGCTTTCTGATTCCATCTTCCCCAAACCACATGCTAGGTAATCAGTCAGTGCGACTGCTGGATGAGCATGTGTATGTGTGGGTTAGCAAAGACATGGAAAAGGTAACTATGAAAGGAGCAGTGGTGGAGGAAAAGGGGTTTTTTTTCTTTTCATGAACATCTGGGTTGGATCTTAGACACCAAATATTTTTTACCTTCATAGCCTGACAACTCCAAGACGTGATCAGGAATGTAACGCACTAGAACCAGTGCACTAGTCTGATTTCATTGTTAATAACCATGTCCTGCTGAGACAGAGCCTCAGTTGTGCTTTATGGGACTGATTCACAAAGAAACTTTTTTGGGGCTACAGAATTTTAAAACTCATTCTGCAAAAATGTTTCTCAGGGCCACTAAAATTATTCCTTAAAGGAAGTGACGCTACAACTAACCAGGAAATTACTGATAGATCTGTAAAATACCTTTTAATTTTGAGACTGATGACTTATGCCATTATGTAAATTCTCACTATTCTTCTTTATATTTTTGGATAAAATTGTAGAGCAATTTTACTTGTTAAAATTCTTGTATTTCCTCCAATGGGTGCATAATTTCCTCAGGAGGAGCTGAACTTCAGATGTACAACTAGATGAGCCAGTCAGAATAACAGAATCATAGTGCTGCATCCTGAATTTTCACATCTTTTGTAATAGTTATTAGTTAACTTTTGTTATTTTTAGGTATCTCTTTCTGGATTTCATACCCTTATTCTGTAAAAAGCTGTGATTCAGCAGAAAGTATCAGATCATGCTTGCCAGTGTGATACTATACATCATATCAAGTGTGTGATTACAGTAGGTATGTTCGGCTAGGGCAATTCCAAAGATGACAGAGAATAAAACATATGCCGGGTTTTGCATGTCCCTGTGAAACATACAACACAATCTATAATCACAAAAGGAAGCACCATCAAAATACTCCTGAAAATAAAATCGAAAGTAGTTTGTTTTACTTCGGTTAATTCAAACCATTCAGGTGTAAATACAGGGTTATAAAATAAACTCAACACCACAAAAGCCACAGCAAATATAAAACGTTGCTGATTTGGTAACGCAAAATATTTTACGTGCAGATCATTTTCTTCAATGGTAAGTGCAGAAGCTAAGAGCAATGAGAAACTACCTGTCAGTTCTATTTGACTGATTTAAAATTGAACATGACAATAGAATTTCTTCTTTCCCAGACTTCACACATTTCCGCTTTTTAAGTATTTTAATATTTTTCTTATTTCTTTACTAAAGGCTTCCTTCTGAAATGACAACATACCCTTATGTTGAAACAGTGAGGTTTTGATATTGGGATAGCTGTTCCAGTATAATTTCTTGTTTTCTTAAGGCAGCTGTGCTATGATACCAACCAAAACGAGCAATAGCGCTGGCTAAAGAGATGCTCTTTTTTCTTTTCCTCTGCGTAGTCTTCTAAAACATTGCCAAATGGGCAAACTGCATTGTTTTTTAAAATGTAAATAGACATGTCAAGAGAATGTCTTTTTTGTATATCCAGAGTGCAAAGTGAAAGGGTTGCTGTACCTACAACAGCTTTGAACAAAATCGTTTACTGATTGGTAGCCAAGTAGCTATGCCTATATGGAATACCATCAGGACTAATTAACCCTGACTAATTTACCCTCCTCATATTGCTGTGATATCACTACTACATTTATGCAACAGATGTGGCTGCAGTGACTCAAAACTTCTGACACTTTCAGTCTTGACGAGAACTCTTGCTATCTAGAATGGAGCCTTCTCCTCTCATAAAAGTCCTGGAGGTAAAACACCCAGTCGCTTGTAGTCCCAACGATCACAATCTTCATGTTTTCACAAAGAACTAAATCAAGTTCTCTCTTCTGATATTCATAAGTCACTTAGTTTACGCACTTGGGAGACTGCATCTCTCATCACAGCTTTGACTCTGTGTTGCCCTCTGTATTGACTTTGCACAAGTATCATGGAAAATTGTAAGGCAGCTGGTGAAACAAGAGTTCTATCAACACAGGACTTAAAACAAGAATCCCCACAACCCCTGCCTTAATTTTGTAATCGTTAAGAGTGAGTACAAGCTATGTGATGGATGAGGGCAGTATACATTCCAGTGAGTGCTTCTACTTAAGCGCATAGGTACTATTTTCTGGATCAAGTCATAACAGTAGGAAATTTACCATCCCTTCTGCTCTCTATCTATTTTTTTCAATACTCATGTCCATAAAAATTAACCAAGTTAGCTTAAACAGTTTGGATAGCAGATTTTTTTTTTTCCCTAGTATTCTAATTACAGCTATTTTTTTTTTATATTCTAATATTTCTAATATTGTGGAAGACTGGAAGGAAGAGGTATTACTCTGAGCATCTTTTGCTCACAAGTTAAAATGTTGAGTCTCAAATGCTACAGGCATTACCAAGTCAGCTTTGAGAAGAAAAAACACTGGATATTTTGTAAATCAATCATTTTGTTTCCCTGGCAATTGTTGATCTCTCTGCCTTTCCAGAAACTTTCTGTAGTCTAATCACCCGCAGCACAGAAAAGCTATAGAAGCGGGAGATAGCTCTGGTATTTCTGAACAGTCACTGTCAAGAAGCAATAGTTTATCAGATGTGAGTTACCAATAAATAAGTAATTTCTTATAGCTAGGATTTATCTGAATAAAGACAGGGACATACTCTGATAGACTCCGTATTTGGTGTAAACAAAATGTCTTGGTTTATGTTCAAACAAAGCACAAACGTGGAATTTTCACGGCATCGATCCCTTTGCTGGTATGTTCAATGCAAATTCAGGAATGCCTTTCTGCAGCTCACTACAGTTTGTGTAACACAGAGGTGATGTTGCCTGCTATAAAGCACCTGAAGGAAGTTTTAAGTCCTAGAAGGGAGTTTACAAACGTACGTAACCCTGATGACTATACTCAAAGGTGACAAGCCTAGCTGGTGAAAGCTCATCATTAGTTTGGAAACAGTGTCCACCGCCCTCACCTGACAATGAGTTACAGCATTTACTGCTGACCAAAATCCACTGCCACTAAACCTGTCATCAACAAACTGGTGAGACGTTGGCCTGTAAAAAATTCTGAGATAGTAGAGTCCAAAAGATGACAGCAACCTATTTTGGACCCAAATAAGCCAAAATGACCTCTTTTCATCACTTTAAGAACCTAGAAATATCCACAGAATCTGATCTTACCAAAAAGTAATTTTGCTTCTAATGCTGATCATCCCTATCAGAAATATTCCCACATGTTGTGGGTCCACATTTGCTGTGCAGAATAGATGAGAATATTGCTCGATAAAGCAAGAACCCTGAAAACACACCTGCGTATCAGAGAATGTTAATTCTTGAGGAGAGCTTGCTCGTGTCTCCAACGAGGCTGCCAAAATACTTGCTGCTGTATCCTGTGCCCAGCTTCATTTACTTTCCACACCGAGTTGTGTTTAGGGCCAAAATCTAGTGAAGTGGTTTGGATTAAAACCTGGACCGTGCCAAACGTGCTGGCTGCAGCGGCTGCCTGGGCTCAGCCTTTACCAAGCACTTTTCTGAAACTTCACAGGCGTGACACCACTGAGCCTCACCCCCCCTCAGGTGGCTCAGGGAGCCGGGTACGTCCTTCCCCCTCAGCCGGGACACCCCGTTCCTTCCGTCCTGCGGCTGCCAAGGGGAAGTTTTATTTTAAAAGACCCTTATTTGTTTTTTAACTGGCGAGGCGATGTCTCCGGCCCCCTGAGGGGGGTGAATGCAAAGCGGAGCGGGGCGAAGGATGAACTGCTCTCGACTTTGGTCAGCAGCAGCAGCGGGCGCTGCGGGGCGGTGAGGGCACAGCCGCTCCTCCTCCCGCCCCGGCACACCCGGCACGCAAGATGGCGACGGCAGCTGAGAGGACCGGCCGAAACACCTCGAACAGCCCCGCTCCCCTCCCCCCGCCCCGCGCACCACCAGCGCGCGCGCGTCACATCCCCGCGCAGCTCCCTCCCTCTGCCTCCCTTCTCCTATTGGCCGCCGGGCTCGGGTTCCGCAACCAATCGGCGGGCGCGGCCGGCCGGCCCAGAGCGAGGCTGCCCCTCTTTCCCCTCCCTTCCCCCGCTCCCGCCGTTCCTCGCTACCGGCACGTTCGGCCGCCGGGCGCAGCGGGCAGCGCCCCCCCGAGCAGGCCGGCAGCGGCACCTCCCCGCGGCGTCTTCTCGGATCGGTGACGCCGCCGAACGGGCGCTGAGGCGTAAGCGGGCTCGGCGGCCGCAGCGGCGCCGGGAAGTGGGGCTCCGGCGGGCTCGGGTAGGGGCACGGGCCCGGGAGGAGGCGGAAGAGCCGCGCTCCTTCCCACCCACCCCACCCCCCCCGCCATGGCCGACAACGAGAAACTGGACAACCAGCGGCTGAAGAACTTCAAGAACAAAGGCCGCGACCTGGAGGTAACCGCCGCGGCGCCTCGCGGGAGGGGCCGGCCGGCCATGGCGGCGGCAGGGGGCCGCCGCCGTGTGGCGTCTTTCCTAATCCGTCGGCGAGGGGCCCGCGGCGGGGCCGCGGCCTGCGCTGCCCGCCGAGGCGGGAGCGCCGCTCCCCTGTGCCCGGGGAGGGAAGAGAAGGGAGAGGAGGCAGAAGGAGAAGGAGAGGAGGCCGCGCTGTGGGGCCGGGCGCGGCCGGGCTGTTGGGCGCCGCGCGGAGGCGGGAGGGCCGCGGCTGAGGGGGCAACGGCTGCCGCTGCCTGCTCGGTCCGCGCCGCCCAGCCCCGCAGCGCCGCCCGGGGCGTCCGCGGGCCCCGCCGCCCAGGGATGGGCGGGGGGCGGCTGACATGAGCGGCCGGTCCCCGCGGCGCGGGCAGGTACCGGCCTCGCAGGCGGGGCGCTCGTTTAGTGTAGCTCGGCCCAGGCACTCTCTTGGTAGAGAGTGTTCTGCCTCGGTGTTCTGCCGTCCAGCGCAGCATTCGTGGTTTCGCATGGCTCTACCTTAATTTCTTGCTAGCGCTTAATAATCACTCTTTGCTCTGCGTGGCCCCTAAAAGCCTGAGTCAGGGATTAGGGCCCAGTTGAGTGTTTTGCTGTGTGTCTCTGTAAGGTACTCCAGTGAATAAATGAATTAATTATTGCCTACTCTTTATAGTGAGGATTTTTATTAGTAAAAGGCCACTGAAGATTTTTGTATGTATAAAATAAAGCACTTTTTTTTTTTTTTTACAGAGCTAGTGTTACTATTTTACTGCTCAGTTGAGCATGGAAACAGTTGTGGCTTGTAGCATTGGAGCCTCTTAAACTTTCTGGTGGCTGGATAGCTACACATGTTATTTGAGATGTGAAGATGCTTCCTCAATGCGGAAGAAGAGATAATTAACTTTGGGTTTCCTTAGTAAATATGCACTTTTAAAAATTAGATGTCAATCCTCACCCGTAAATGCTTGGCTGGGAGTGCTGATTTAGGAAATGTGTGCATCTAAATATTGTCAGTATAGGGTTCTGATCAAGAAATGGTCTTTGGCATTGTCATGCTATTTTTCACTACTCTTAATATGTGTCCCTATAATTAGCGTAATATTCTAATCTTTCATATGAAGTCAAATTTTTTACAGTATTTCCTTCTCAAAAGTAGAAGGTGCATTTACATCGCTGTCATTTATTAGAACATCTGCCATGCTTCCCATTTGGGTAATTCAGAAGCCAGTAACACCTGGATTTTTCACTTGTCCAAGTATATTGATAAAACAGTTTATTATTCAGTTATGTCCAAAGTTTGGTGATGCCAAAAATGTTGAAAGTGGGAATAATTAGTGCAGTGATTGCTCTGTTTATTAGTAGGGTGGTTAGCTTTGTTGTAACTACTTGTCTTAGATGTTAATTTGATTTTATCTAAATTGTTGCATTATCATTGAATAGACAACTGTACAAGAAAGACATTTTTAGAAGGTGCAGTAAAGCATATACTATTGTAGTAAAAAATTAAAAAAATGGGAAAATACAGGTTGGAATTCATCTGAGTTCTCTCCTTTGGTACCTCTCTACTGAGTTTTAAGGTAAGAAGGTGCATGGTGGACATGTGCAAGTAAAAAGAACACGTGTGTGTGTCAGGAAGCAGGTTATCTCTGCAGTATTTTTTTTTAGTTTGCTGATGTGCTTAAATGGCCTTCTACAGAGTGAAAAAACCCCACTGCTGGGCCATGTTAAATTTTAGATATTGACATCTGTCCAACAAGTCCTGGAACATATGCTTGGTACCTAAAATAACCACCGTGGATGGCTGTTTTTCATACAATAGCTCAGGCTTACAGCTCTCATTCTTGCTTATTAACTGCTTACACATCACATTTTTTGTTAGTGTGAGGGATGTTGGTAATGTCCACTTATAGTCAAGTATCCTGTGGTAGCAACAGTTGCTAATGAGTATTCAGTTAGTTCACAACACCTGTGTTTCTGTGCCCGGAAAGATGTCTATTACTTCACATAGGAAGCCAACATTTGATCTCTATCTCTTTCCCTCCTCCTTCCTTCTTCACTCCTCCTCCTTTTTATCTCTGCTGAAATTACACATTTAGCCATTGGTTTCTTTTACAAACCTGTGATCGTTTTTTCTTTTCCATGACAGTTTACCTCCATTTGCCAGGAGCAGATGAATGTAGCTAATCACTCTAGTTGTGGTGAATCCCAAATACAGATATTCCAGAGGCTGTGAAGGGTTGTCGTGTCACAAGTTAAGAATTTTTTTTAAATGGTACATGTACAATTCCATATTGTTTAGATCAGTCATTGGCAGTTATGTTGCTACGAGTTGCTGTCACATGCACTTGTCTCCCAGGTCTCACGTCTTCACAGTGTGTTATTGTATATGTTACAGAAGACAGGGAATTCCTTGCATTTTGTCTCCTAAAGTGCGAAGTGTATGTTTAGCTTTTTGGATACTTAATGAATTAAAGTTGAACTTCCATTTTCCAGACCATATCAATGTGCTCCTGAAAATAGAAATTCTGGCCTTGAAAAAGGGGTGGTGGTGGTGGAACCAAACCACACACACCTGTTTTACATAAGATGTTTAGCAAAATTCCTTCAAATGCTTGAGTATTGGGTAAACATGCATATGTGGACATGTTATGTTGTAGACAATTGCTGTTAGGTGTTTTAAGATGACAGATTGGTGGTGACTCTGGGAATAGAGGGATTCACTGTGACCAGAAAGATAAAGTACTTCCTTCTTTTTTTCTTCTTTATAGCACTGCTAGAAGAAATAGTGTAATAGACTTTTTAATATTGGAAGAGTTTGTGCTGAGAGAGCAATAATTTGTAAGGCTGTATCTCTGTGTAGTGTTAAGAACGTCTTAACAGCGTTCTGTAAGGTCTTAGATCTAAGGGTTGTTAGAGCTGTGGAGGAAAAAAAATAGTGTTGCAACAGCACAAACAGGAGCTAGCCTTGCGGAAGAGGTCACTTGGGTGGTTTTGGTTGGTGGGGGCTTGGGGGGGGGAGGGGATTTTTTTGTGGTGTGGTTTTTGTTTTTGTTTTTTTTAACATCCAGAATCTTACTGAAGTGCTTATCTGGACTCTTACACAGAATTATGCAAATGCCTATCTACTAGCAAAGCTAGTTAAGGTAACTGTTCTCCTCTTGTGTTTTCAATAAAGAACAGGTTTTACTTAGGCTTCTTTTTTTCTCTTTTTTTTTCTCTTTCTTTTTTTCTTGCTTGAATAAGAAAGGAGAAGCTGTGTTTTCTGTTAACTGTGGGTATAGTTGTGATGATACCCAGGTTTTTTTCCGACCTTTACTTTTAATTGTACCACAGACCTCAGAATCAAATACTCAATCTTTAGTATACAGAGGCCAGGAGAAGTGCAAACTGTTCATTGTGTCTGCAACAGACATAATTTTATGAACAGTTTGGTTTTGAGTAATTGCTGTTTGCTACTGCATGTTAGGGGTTTTGAGCTTCTGGGGAGTTCTGAAGAGAGGGTTTGGGTTGGGTTTTTTGTTTGCTTCTTTTTGTGTTACCAGGTGATCAACATCTCGCCTGCTGCAGCATTCAGATTTGACTGACGTTTAGGCTCTTCGGTTTCATTTAAAAACAAACAAAACAAAATATTTTATGTATATTATTTCTGTGGAACTGCTGGAACAATCTGATGCTTTTCTGCTGGCCTCTTCTTCCCTGGCTTGACTGTGTTGCTGGGTGAGAGATGAAGAATTGCTTTAATAGTGCCAGCACAGGAGAATCGTCAAATGGATATTTCTGCTCTGTAATTGAGAGACACATGATGTGAAATAATGATAATATTGTAATGCAGAGTACTTGAAAACTAATTTTGGAGCAGCCATTGAATCTGGATGTTTTACGATCAGCAATGTGAAGATTTTAAAGAGTTGCCAAGTAGGGTTCACTGGACTTGTAATATTAACTGCATTTGAGAACACCAAGGAAGCTTCAGGGGATTGAAGGAAAGATAATGTTACAAGATATACTGGATATTGCAGGTAGTTAAAGCTTTTCAGTCTTCTCTGTATTCCACACAAAATAGTTTAGTTAAGATTCAAATATGGAGGAACTGAAGGGAAGCAGGAATTTCACTCACTGAGTTAAAAATAGGTTCCTTTAAGCTGACTTGTAGTTCTGTGGTGAATCTCATTCATTTTATAATCTAAAAATCGTACTTATTTGTTTGTGTAAGGCATTTTATTTGGCATGCACAACTTCTCCAGGAAAAACCAGAATGACAGCATGTGCAATGTCATATTGATTTTTATTTATTTGTAATGGAGAGTCCCATTATAATTCTGAAGGGGGAAGAGTTGCTGAGATGTGTTTTCTGGTGGTATCTTGTAGAGATTGTGTTGGCTTTTAAAATGCCGTACCATTTTTATCAGTGATCTTTATCAGACCTTCATTGCTCCAGGTTACAAATGAGCTAGGATTAGTATAGGAGGGAAACAGTTGGTAGAGGAGGGCATAAATGACTTGATTAAATGTGAAGAGTATGGATTTTTAGCAAATGCAAATATGAACTTGAATCTATCTGAAGGGTTCTTTCCTTGTTTTGTAGTTTGGTGCCTTTTACACTTGTGAAGGACAAGACAAAGTTTCCTAGTCATTGCTGCGGTTGCTGCACTGGATGGTATGGAGTGTAGACTAGCCTTCTCCAGCTGCCGTTTACAGACTGGGTGCTTTCTGAGTACTCTAGTGAGTAAGCACTTTGTGCACAGGGCCATAGTAAGTGGTGTTTTAAAAAGAAAATAATTGAAAATGCCATCCAGTTCACAAAAGGTTTTGGAGATTAAATAGTAGTATATTTCCCACACATGCATCCTGCTCTCCCTTTGTTGCCTTTTTTTTGTTTGTATTTTGAGTAGTAGAGCAGACTAGTGCTGGGGTGTTGTAGTGACTTTCTAGGAAGGAAAGATGGTTCAGGATTTAAAGTAACTGTTGCCTTTGGAGTTCCACAAAAGAAACAATGTGCCTTTGGAAACCATTGAATGAGAAGAATAGGTAAAGTTCTACCATTATTGGAATGCTGTCAGACCTGCCTGTTGTAGGTGCATAAATAGAGCTACTTGAGTGAAATATTTTATAATAGGAAAAGGGTCCAAGTTTCTGAGAAGCAGTGGTTCAGATGAAGAAGTGGAAGAGGGGTCGAGATGCATTAGATGAGCTCCAGGCTTTTGTAGTTAGAAAGGGCTAATAGATCTGAGTTGTTCCTGAGTGTGGAGTGTAGAACATTTGGTCTGTTTTCTGGAATTGTTGCGAAAAACACTAGAATGTATCAGGATTCTGCAGGCATCAGCTAACACAAGATTTTAATGATAAGCTGAAGGGCTCAGTAATGACTAATGGTCAGAAAATAGCCCTTATGATAAAACTTCAGCTAAATATAATTGGAAAAAGGAGGATGGAGGAGTACCAATCATAGGCTGACAGAAATAGATTTGATGATTTGATTTTTGGTGGAGCAAACAAAGAACAGGATCCAGTGATTGAAAGAGCCACATGAACTCATACTGAAGTGATGAGTATGTTTAAACTGGAACACTTTACAAGGACCATTCTGAATCCCGTTTCTAAAATTTTTAAGTTGAAACTGCTTTCCTACTCACAGTTGTGTTAGTACAGACTGAGAACTGAATCGGGGAAGTCCAACAATCGAGTCAAATCTTATCCAGAACAGACAAGAGAATCTAGCTTGACAGTGCTACTTGCCAAGGAACCATTATACCTGGTTTTCTGCCCTATGAGCTGTTTTCCAGAAGGCCACACAAGTTGATCATGAGTCTGCTGACCAATCTGTCTATTCCATTTCTAGGCTGAGGTGGTGATGCTGTGAAACTCCTTGGCAGAGCTTACTTCAGTTCTTACTTGTTGTGTGTTTTTCTTTCCTAGGAGGAAGAGAAGTGACAAGTTGACCAGTAATAACTAGTTTGTCAAGCAACTACTGTTTACACAGAAAATTAATTTATTGGAGCCTTATTTTGGTAAATTATTCTTGAATGACTTCACTAGGTGCTTGTCTTTCATGTGAAGGCTTTTGTGAGTCCAAGTTATGCAGGTCCTCTTCAGAGGCAGGCAGGAATTAAAACCAAAGGCCTGTCAGCTTATGTCTGGAGGGAGAACATTCTTCTTGTTCCAGCAAAGTATTGATAGTTCCAGGATTTTTTTTAAAGTCTGATCAACTGCATATATGATTTTTCAAGTAAAGAAACTTCTAAATGACCTGTCCCAGGATTTTTTTCTTGGAGTATTTATTTTGAGCCCACTCACTTGTCCCTGTATCTCTATCACATACATATGTGTGTGTACTTGTCCTGAAGGTATGTTACCACCTGAGTTGGGATATATTTCCTTTTGGGCTCACTAGTAATTGCAACTATTACTTTGTAATGTCCTTACAGCTTAATGTCTTATAGTTGGTGTTCTAGTAATTCAGTCTTCTACTCCTTTGAAATGTACATTGGGTGTTGGTCAGCAACAGGTTTTCTGTGACTAGTAATGTCATGATTGAAGTCTGGCCAGAAGAATCCTTCTTGCAGTACAGCTTTTCAGTAGGTATGCTTATTTTGTTAGGTCGCAGTAGCACTTGTAGATTGGGAAGGCATTAATTAACAGTCTAGTGAGATGAGCAAGGGCTTGGCACAATTCTGCACTCTTATTATCAGAGATTTTCCTTGTTTTATTTTCTTCTTGAATATGCCAGAGTAGCAGACTTTGGAGAAACTACTTTGAGCACTACATTACAGGCTGAGAGCAAGAGCCTGTAGTAGATAAGTTAGTTGTAAAGTTGCAGCATCTTTCCAAAGCCTTTAAGTGGTGAGTGATATCCATTAGTGTATCAGCTTCTCCAGGAAGGCAGCAGCGCTTTGAGCACTGATGAATGACTACTGAGTGCTGCTTGCCTTTAGCTCTCTTCTTCAGTTGCCATTCATCACTCAGGTGGGATATGTGTCTTTGCTGCTGAATCCTAGGCTGTGTTTTCCTGGGCTCACATTGCATGATGCTAACTTGCATTGTTGGCATCCTGTGACTCATTGAAGTGATGTGCACTACGGAAAGCTGAAGCATGGGCTCCCAGGTGATGATGCCTGTAGTCTATAACCATATGTATGTATGTGCAGGAAGATAGCTGCAGGAGAAACTTTTCTCCGTTTTGTGCTGATACAGAAACTTGAATTGGAGATGTTAAAAACCATTAAAATGTTAATTATGTATTTATACAACTAGTATTATATTAATTAGGAGAATACATATTGGACTAGAAAAGTGTTAATTAAGATTGATTATTAGTGAAGTATAGTTTTTCCTCTTCAGAGGTTACACCTTTGAGATTCTCGCTGTCATTTGAAGAATTCAAGAAATACTTCAAAAGTTTACCCAGCTATGGAGAGTAACTCCGTAGCACTGGAATAAAACTTACCTGCATACGAGTAGTGTTCAGTGTCAACTGTTGACCTCCATGTAGCAGACATGACTCTTTTTTTTAGGTTGACAACTGAAAAAGCCATAAATATAAACTGCTTTAGACTCAGCTATTACTTCTGATTTTGATTGGCCAGTCGAGTCAACATTCTTTAAAGATGCATGTATTTCCTGGAAACTTGATTGGGTGCTTTTTAGTGTGGGATGGTTTTCACTTGCTTATTACGGCTCTTATCTAGTCATCGCAGGTGCCGCAGCTGCATTGGTATGCTTGTATACTTTGCCTTTTAAATATGGGAAGCTATTGTGGTGTGGGGCTGTTGAGTTTTTTCCCTCCTGTGCCTGTTTTCCTCATGACAAACTGCATTTTGGTCCTCAAGCGATGAAAATTCTACCCCAAAGCGGTGGGGAACTGTCACTTCCTTTCCACCTGCATCCTTTCCTGCTCTTTTCTTTTCTTGTAATTCCTTCCTTTGAGAAGGTAAACTGTCTTCCTCAGAACTGGGAATTTTTCTGGTGAAATAAACATTCTTTTCCATCAAAACAGTTACATTCCTGAAAGTCAAGTTTTTAATCCTTATTTTCAGAGCTGCTTCTTATTGCTGCTCAGAAGGTCTCTTGGCTGTTCCTTTTCCTTGTATTCTGTGTTAATGCGGTCCCTTATGCTCTGGTATTTCAAGCTTTCTCTAGGCTTGTGGATGGTTAAGTCGCAATAAAAATGCAATTGTTTTTAACTTTGTTATTCTTACTCACTCTGAAGTTCAAAGTATAAAATCACTTTAGACTGATTTTTTTTTTTTTCCTCCTATTTTCACTTTGCATAGCAGTAACACAAGCAGTAGTAAACCAATTTAAGTATCTTTACAGTTGACTTTTTTTAATGAATACTCTCAATGGGATCTGTAGAGAAAACAAAAATTGCTCTTACAGTGCAAGGGGTTTTCTTGTCAGGTTGTTTATTCCCGATCCTGCGTACCCTTTTTTCTTCAACATGAAGATCTAGAAGATGTTATTTCATAGTAAAAAAACCCCAAAACCCCATACTTATTTCCATTTCCTAATGGATTTCTACTTACATAATGACAAATCCTGTGTGTATGAGTACAGTTTAAAGTGCAAGAACTTTTTTAATTACTTGGTCTGGATTCAGAACATAATGCATTTTGATTTTTATTCTTTTCAGACTATGAGAAGACAAAGAAATGAAGTTGTTGTGGAGTTGAGAAAGGTGAGATGACTTAGCATTAGTCTTACCAAAAGGCATTTGGCTATGTTCACATTTCAGTAGAATTTGAAAGGTTTTGATACAGGCTTAAAAGAAAACCAACCCAACTGTTGTGTGTTCTTTCAGTAGTCCACCACTAATACCATTGTTAAACTGTCTATTTGTCTTTAGTAATTCTGTGAAGGTACCTTGGTTTAGAAGGAAGTTCTGATGTTACCATACCTTTTACTAGAAATTCCATAGTTTTTCTTCTAAAACTCCAGGATTTTATTTGTAATCTATTGAAGGGAATAATGCTTCCTTCTCCAGCTAGGTTTTAATTGTAGAAACTTACAAAAGGGTTATGTCTTTTCCTTTGAAAATCGGATGTTCCTACTAATCTATAGACAGAAAGCTGTTTACTTTGCCAAAACAGTTCAATACACAAGTAGGAGTGGAAGAGTGAATGTGTGAAGGTAACACTGCTTAGAATTGTTGGAAAACTAGAAAAGTAATCATAACTTGTTTTGTTCTACTTCTGGGATGAACAGAAAACTGGCCCCTGGGAATTGCCTTGTCAGTGTGGACGGATGTGTGCACATGAAACTTCCAGAGAAAGTAGTTACTGTTGTACATGAAGTTGAGTGGAGGATTTCCAAAATGTGCTGCTCTGTGCAGTCCTTTCCTACCTCTTGAAATTTTGGAAATCCCTTTGGAAACCCCTTTGGAAATTTTGCCAGTACCAGTGAAAGCATGTTTGATGATTGTTTAAGACAGAAGCTTCTGTTTCCTTCTTAACGTGCCCCACACCCCCTAAATCAAAGTTTTAAAGGTATTAAATCATTTTTCTCTTTAAGAACAAAAGAGATGAGCATCTTCTGAAGAAGAGAAATGTTCCTCATGAAGATATTTGTGAAGATTCTGATATTGATGGTGACTTTAGAGTGGTAAGAATTTATCTAACTCTCAAGCATGTCCTCTTTTTACATACTTAAAAAGCATTTTGAATTTCTAACTGCTTTTGTCTCTCTTTTCTAGCAAAACACTTCTTTGGAGGCAATAGTACAGGTAAAAAAAATTAATTGTTTGAATATTCTTAGTGTCATGGTGACAAATATATGAAAAGTCTAAATTCTCTTATTTTAGAATGCTTCGAGTGACAACCAGGGTATACAGTTGAGTGCTGTGCAGGCTGCAAGGTAAGAACACTTTTCCCAAATACATTGGTTTTATTCTTATTTTCTCATGCTCTTAAATTCAAAAATGTGTTCTAGCTTAACTAGAACAAGTGTGGCGTTTACTGTTTGTTGATGTGTTCGGGTTTTTTTTTTTTTTGTTGTTTGTTTTGTGTTCAGGTTTTTTTTTTTGGTTTTTTTTGTTTGTTTGTTTTGGGGGTTTTGGGTTTTTTTGGGGGGGTTGGTTTTTGGTTTTTTTTAGAAAACTTGATAAATAGAACTTAAAAAAAACCAAAATACTTAAGTCTTTGAAGTAGTCAGGATTTTCATTATATATAAATCGAAGATTTATTTTAGTGCAGTATTTGGTGGTTCTGTCAAGTAGAGTAAAATATACAATTAGGAGGACTATAAAGTCTTTAGCTTTAAACACAAGAATTGGCATAATCCTTTTTCTAGTTTTGTCATAGATTAAACTTTTTGATTTAAGAGGAAGTCTGTGTAGTTGTATGTATTCCAGAAGTGATCCTAAAATACTCTTAGGAGTTTTGCTTGTGTAAATCCAGTATTTAATTGCTGTTTCATGAACTAGTGGATGTAGCAGAAATCTGTTTCTGTTTTGTAGCAGAAAGCTACAACTCTGCATTTGTTTACCCTCTGTTGTCAAGGGGGTTCATTCAAGTGCAAGGGAAGATTTCCAGATTGTGGAGAAGTTGGGTGAATTTGGAGTTACGTTGACTTTTGAGATTTAATGTGTTTAAAACTGATAGGGGCAGGACCAGTTTCTGTGCCTGTTTCCATTGGGCAGCTTGCCTTCACTAAAGAGTCTGATCAACTCAGGGTTTCATCATGTAGAACACCCTATTTAGTCTAATCTAGTTTAGAGCGGCTGTAGTAAAGAACACTGAATTAAGCCTGACTTAAAATGAAATGGAAATGTTTTTGTGGATTTCTTACTATTGTAACTAGTTGGTTGGTTGGGTTTTTTTAATTGAAAACTAATTTAAAACAGTGCGGTTTATATTATTGGAAAGGCATTAAAGTATATTTTAGGGATGAAAACGAATGCTTCTCTGTCTTGATTGAATCTGCACCATCCTTTGGTCTGAAGCTGGAACAGGAGAAGAAAACCTTGCTGAGTCTAACCCCTAAAACACAGTTAGAATATGAGCAACAGAAAACTGATTAGACGTGCTTAAAAATCAAAACCCAGACTAAACAAACAGCACTGCCTGACCCACGTCCCCACATCTGAAGTTTTATTTGATTCTGGTAGTAGAGTTCTCTAGCTGTTTGAGCAGGTGGTTTGTGAATAGACTTCACTAAGATTGTTTTGTCACTGGACAAAAATCAGTATTAAGACTCTTGACGTACACTTTTATTCCTTAATTTTTATAAGCTTGTAGATGTAAATTGTCTTCACTTATAAAAGGAATCTCCTTTACCTATTTAAAAGTTGAAAATGCACATCTGATTATTACAAGAGTCTTTGCATAATCTGTGTTAAGATCTTCCCTCTTGTGATTGCTTAGTTTTCCAAGGTATTTTGTTTTGCTGCTCTGGCTTTTCTTATGTCCAATTCTTTTTCCCAATGTTGCCCCCTTTAACACACACCATTGATCTTTCAGGATAAAGCAGCAGTGGAAAGCTGATTTCTAGTTATTGTGTCATGCCTTTCATGTGTTTGTGAATAGGCTGATACATGAAGAGATGACTATGTACAATCTCTATTCCTACTGCTGGTAAAAATTTGGCGCAACAGCCCAAGTTGTCTTCTCGAAGAAGCTTCCTTCTTTCTCCTTAATTCCTTTGCTGCAGAAAGGTGAAGCTAGAGGGTTTAAAAATTGAAACAAATGTGTACACTTCTGTTCTTTGCAGTAGTACTTTGTGAGTCTTTGCTCTCTGAAATTATATCCTTAGTAAAGAAGAAACAGGTTTCTGCCTTTCCCATCAAAGCAGCCAGGATCTGTTTATCTTCCTTGTTGGGTGGAGGAGGAAAAAGCTGTAAGAGGGTGTAACTGAATAATAACTGTGGTGATTTTTATTTTACTGACTGGTAATACATCTTCAAAAGTAGTCAGAAAACATGGCGACCGAAATGGGCAATAAGTGTAATGGCTTCAGTTTTCTGATAGTTCAGTAATTCAAATTTTGGGAATTAGCTGTTTTCACTTAAAGTGGAGAAACAAATCCTGCTTTATCTTTGAGAGTGTGAGACACACACCGGGGGGGAATCTTCTCAGAGCAGAATATAGTGCAGCACTGGAACAGTTTGTCCAGAGAGGTTGTTGGATCTTTGTGCTTAGAGATTTCTAAAACTCAACTACAGGAAGCCATTACTGACCTGATCTCATGTCAGCAGTAGTTCCACTTGGAGTGGAAGTTAGGACTAAACCTCTAGAGATCCTTTCACGATTTCTCATTGTGTGGTTTAAGTTTTGTGTTTTCTCCTTTTCCTGAACAGAAAGCTGCTTTCCAGTGATCGCAATCCACCAATTGACGATCTAATAAAATCAGGAATATTACCTATTTTAGTGCATTGTCTTGAAAGAGATGACAAGTGAGTATTTCTAAAACTTAAAATGCTTTAATTACCGCAAGAATTGTTGGTATTTAGCAATGTGCCTATGACATCTGGTTTGAAAACTCATGTTAAAATCTTTTTTTTTTTTTTTTTTTTTTTCTTTTTCTTTTTTTCCTTGCTTTGCAGTCCTTCTTTACAGTTTGAAGCTGCCTGGGCTTTGACAAACATTGCCTCTGGAACCTCTGAACAAACACAGGCTGTAGTTCAATCTAGTAAGTCCAACAGTATTTGATCATTGATAAAGCACACACTGTAGTTTCCACAGAAATAAGAAAGATCATCTGAATGATACTGTGAAGAGCATCCACATGCCTGTTCCTCTCTATCTCAAGCATGTTTACCAATCCATGTGTTAGGGTTGGTCCTTTCATGCGATAGCCAGGATGGTTGAAACTGAGTTGTCAATCACAGGCACATCGCTGAAGGACCTGCCCATGAAGTCTCCTGCCAGATGTTCTACCTCTTCTCTGGCAAGCAGCATCAGTTGAAGCGCACACCTGCTTTTGTTCTTCATTTTCTCAGATTTTAAATTCAGTTGGGTTTCCTAATGGTGAGTAATGTATTCTGGAAACTCACACTATTTTAGCAGAGTTGATACCTGCTGGTTTCCAGTTTTCAAACTTAAAACAAACCCAACAGAAAGCTTGAAACAAAACCAAACAAAAAACCCTCCTATGGAGGGATTTCCTATCTTATTGTGAAGAGGGAGGAAAAGATGTGGACCAAGGCCGGAGGGTGCCTGACACCGAACTCCGTTCCAAGATCAAGTTGAAGAAAACACGCTGTCCTTCATAGGTTGAGGAATATGAAGCATGGAAAGGAATTGTTGTTGGACTTGAAATCTGACTTGTCAAGCAAAGCAAATTTTCTTCTGTATCTAAACATGACCTAAGTCGAAGTAGTACTTCTGTTGGTAAAGCAGAACTAAATAGAAATGTCTGCAGGCTTTCTGAATTGAATTAGTAAAACAGCAGAGCTTCCTGAGGCCCATGGAAGAATCAAGAATACAGTAAAGCAAGTTGTCTAAAATTTAAGGGAAAAAAAAATCCACAAAATGTACATTACGTGAGATACCAATAGTTTTAATGGTTAGAATCACTGTTGTATTGCAGTGCATGCTGCCAGTACCATTAAACATGTTGTGCTTCCAACAATGAAAAGACACAGAATTATGCTTAGTCTTTTTCGTGTGTTTCGCCCTCCCCTCAACATTCGTATATTAACTTCTTTTTAGAACTGCTTGGAACTTTTATTCCATGTAGTAAGTACAATTTCTAAGATTTGTGCTGGTGTTTGTGTTGGAATGTCAGTGTTTGGTACATATATTCCAAGCCTGATTTCTTTTTTCTTTTTTTTTTTTTTTCCCTTCCACTTCACTGATTAAAGATAATGGGCTTTTTTGGTGGTTAGTGCTGAGCAGTTACAAGCTTCTCACAAACTTTATATTTAGAAAAAGATAGGTTCTTAGCACCATTTTCTCTGTTAAATGACAGGGTGTTTTTCAAAATCTTTAACTGGAAAAATTGCTTAATTCTCTGCAGTGGATGTGAAGGAATTTAAGGCAGGTGACTTGAGGTTAAAGGATTTTTTTGTTTGTTTTTTTGGTTTTGTTTTGATGGAATGTATGTTTTATTACTGCATTAGTTGCAAGATCAGTTGTTCTTTGCTTTTGCAAACTCTCAGTATTAAGAACCTGTAAACTTTGATACAGCTTTGTTTTTAGTATGTATCTTTGCTAATAACTCTAATGTTCCCTTTTCCCATCCTCCTCCTCTTTTCCCTGTTGCATCCCAAGTTTTCTTTTGGAAATCTAATAAATATATAATCTGTCCCACGCCTCTGATCTAGAACACTTTATTTAAACCTATCTTATAAATGGATTGAAGATGAGTGCCAAATGTAGTAATGGTTTATTTTGGTGATGATCTCCAACTTAGCTAGGTCTGCATTTATGCACTATATTAGCTAATTTAATAGCTATAACATATGAAAGTATGGTTTATTTCTTTTAACGATGTGTTTCAGTAGAAGAGATAGACTCTTCCTCAATGTACAATATTTTTGCTAGAGAAATAACAAGAGATTACAAAAGACTAACTAAAAATACCAGCCTCTCTTGACTATGTGATACAAAGTGAAAGAATGCTTCGTACGGCCTAAGCTGTTGTTAACAAATCACGTCAGCAAGCACCTGAGTGCTGGGGATAAAAAAAATTAAGGATCAGTTATCTAAACGTGTTGCGTGTAGAATGTGTTTGAAACGTTGGTTTAGCTTTAGTTCTCAATACTGGGAGCATTCTGTCTAACACCAACATAGGGTAGAAAAGTAGCTGCCTTGGTTAACAGTTGCAGAATTGCGTGTTGTATTTTGAATCCTTTTCTTACTGCTCAGTCAGTTGTCCTGTTGTCTGGGATTTTTTTGTTTGGTTGGTTGGGGTTTTTTTCCCGTTTTGTTTTTGTTTGGTTTTTTGTTTTGGTTTTTTTTTCCACATAGTAGTAGTATTTGAAACAATCTCTTAGATAATAAATCTGAGATTAAGTAGAGTCAGAACTCAGTGATATAAAAGTAGACTTCACACCGAGGAATGTATCTGTATTAGCTTTCAGGAGGCCAAGATGACTAGATTGGTGGGAACAGCTGCTGTCGCTGTACACATACCTTCATAATGGTTATCAAAAGATACCGAATGCAGAGCTGGAAATATTAGGGAGAAGTACACACTGACTTGGCACTTTGTAGTGCGTCCGTATGGGCAGCAGGGCTGCTTCTGGCACAGTTTACCATGTGTCTGCTTGTGTGTGCTCCATCAACCAAGCTTCCTTTTGGTAGAACTACAGGTGATGTTGATCCCTGGAGCTCTGTGCTGGCAATGTAGACAGCAGATCCCTTGGTGGTTAACTTTCTGCATGTGCTCACACTAGCAACTGGCACATACTTCACTCTTAGTAAACATGTGATGTGGGGATATCAGGTACTGTAAACTGGAGATACTGAAACAAATTTAAACCCCTGTCCTGTCCTCTTGTACCTTACCAGTCAGTAATGTAGATGTAGACCTACTGACTCAGCTAATTTGAATGAGTGAGGTTGGTCTTAAATGGTTACTACTTTGCAGTTGGTTCTGATCAATAACTTAGCATGGAATTTCTAAGTTCAATAAATAATAAATATAACTAAATTTTGAGTCCTGACAAGCTTCAGTAAACTTGAGACTTGTAAACAAATGTCAGGTTATTTTAGGAGATGCTTTCATAATGTTCTGATGTGTGGACTCTTAAGAGTGCAGTAAAGGAGGAACTGTTACGGTGTGTTTTATTTCAGTATCATCTGGGAAATCTTTGGTACTTAACAGGGAGGAAAATTTCTCGTGTCTTTTAAGAGCTAATTATGTGAACTATTTTGTCTTTTAAAAGAGAGCTGTATTTGTTAACAATTGCATGGCATTTTTTTTGTGTCTTTCAGATGCTGTGCCACTTTTTCTGAGACTGCTCCATTCACCGCATCAAAATGTTTGTGAACAAGCTGTGTGGGCTTTAGGAAATATCATAGGTTTGTGTGACTCCTCCCATAAAAACTTCTAATTTCTTTTTGGTGAACTAAGACTAAACTAGGTAGGATTTTGTGTGTTAGAACTTACAGATGCTCAACTATAAGACAAAAGGCAGCTGTTAAGAGTGGCAATTACCCTGTTCTTCACTTATTCCTGTTTCCTCTATTTTGTATTGGTGGTCTGTGGCCATAACCATATGCTTGTACACTCTCTTTCCAGGTACAAAAGAGAGAACTCCTGGCAAACAGACATGCAGATTGCAAAGCACTTTTTGTTTTAACCTAGAGTTCTGAAATTTTGCTTGAGTGTACAGACATTGTGTTAAATTCTAGATAAGCTGTGATCATTTGGTTTTTTCACTTGATTTTTCCTCCTCTCGTGCAAGTATTAGCTTTGTGGTTTACAGCCCTGACTGTGCTTGCAGTGCTGGTGGACTAACACTGGTTCTGACATCCTGAGATTTCTACAGTCTGGTAATTTTAGAAGTGCCTAGTTCTTCTTAAGAAGCAAACCAGCAAAATCCACAGTAGTGTAACTGCCTGAAGCTGTTAGTGATAACACATTCAGTACAAGTCAGATGCTGCTTTCAAGGCAACTGTAGTGATACCTGGGTAGTGACAAAAGCATATTCAGATATGAGGAAGCCAGTATCCATTTTCAGGCTTAGGATGTTTTAGTGTGGAAAGATCACAGGATTTATAATCAGGACTATCAAACTAGTCACTATCAGGACTACCACCCCTTTGCCCTTGCCTACCGCCATCCCAGCCTGTACATCTGGTATAAATTGTAAATTTACCTGGTTTTAATGAGTAGTTCAAAATGAAGCAATTGGGCAGGCAGCCACAGATCCTACTAAAGCTTTATCCAAGTATCTTTATCCTAGAGGTATCTATATAGACGTGTGTATGTCTGTATTTATTTACATCTTTCCAGGGCCCATATTCTTTATTCTTTGTATGCATTTTAAATAATTGAAGAGTGCAGAAATCAGACTTTTTGAGAATGGCATGGGATGATTTGTATTCATAATTCTTTGATGTCTCAAACAGGTGATGGACCCCAGTGTAGAGATTACGTTATTAGTCTTGGAGTAGTGAAACCACTGCTGTCCTTCATCAGCCCATCTATTCCCATAACTTTCTTAAGAAATGTTACATGGGTCATGGTCAACTTGTGCCGCCACAAAGATCCTCCTCCGCCAATGGAAACTATTCAGGAGGTGACTGAATTACTCACTGTTCAGTGTAACTAAACTGAAGTTGAGTATTTGTCTGCCGTAAAAATAACTGTCAGATGCTTCTTTCCCTCCTTAGATCCTTCCAGCGCTCTGTGTTTTAATTCACCACACAGATGTAAATGTAAGTAATGTCACTTAGAGCAAGTTTTGCACTCTCATATAAATTTCTTTAACTGAAGTATAAAACTCGCCATAATTAACCTTTTTCCTAAAAAGAAAAAAAAATAATCAGTGATGTTCCCTTCCATTATAGCAAACTTATTTTGGTATCTTTTAACTGCTTAAGTATCATTATGATTTTTGCCTGGTATTTCTCTGTGTCTTTGCAAGTGCTTATTTGCACGTACTTTTCCTGCACTTAAAAATAAAATGCAGTTTTGGTTGTATTTCTGTGAACATTCATTTACATATAAATACAGGATTTATTTTGCCTAGCAATTAAGTTTGAGGTTGTAATGAAAATCAGTGTAAACTAAAGAAAAATTAGTGTCTGCTGCATATATAAAACGTTAGCTTTAGATGTAACTTCAGAGTTGTTAAATATGAACATTAGGTTATTTTAATAGTGAAGTAAATGAGTGAAACTTTACTGAAATTATGAAATAGGTCAGTGTTCTGCCTAAACATAAGTCAGAATTGTTGAAGATTGTTTGCTTCCTAGTGAAGTTGTAGCTCAGTTGGCAATGGCAACGATGCTTTACCAAAGTAAGTTTAAATACATTGATTAAAGTTTGACTAGTAATTATGCTATTTAATCTCTTGTATACAAGTAGATGAGGTTAATCTTATTTGAATTTCTTGAAAGGGCTGTATTTGTGAATCAGTTGAGTTGCCAGCTGAAACAATGCTTGCTCAATTTTTGTGTAAGTTGTCACTTGAAATGTTCAGATTTAGTGCTAGGGAAATTGGCTTTTCTGTGTGTGAATACACCTGTGTGCGCACACAGGAAATTCATTGTAATTGCTGCTGCACCACATGTTAAAACATATTCAAAGCTTTTAAATTTTGTGGTGGAAGAAGACATGAACTCGATGCCATATGATGTACAGTTTGTTGGCTTGAGAGTGCCAAATGCTCATAATTTAATACTCGCTAGGGCTTTGTCTTCCTTGCAGGGGTGTCTTTCATATCTCACATTGTCTACCAGTATGTCATGAAAAGAGCAGATATAATTGAATTGCTTTCATTATATCCTTCAGAATTTAAGCTGCAGTTAGCAGTTTAGCTGTTGGTTAGCTGTTGGTTTTTTTTAATCTCTGTATTCTTTGGGGCTAGAATAGGTTGAACAGCAGTTGCATTTTGGATTTCTGTAGAATGGAGTGTATGAAGTT
The DNA here is from genome assembly GCF_004027225.2 of Strigops habroptila. Classification (NCBI taxonomy): domain Eukaryota; kingdom Metazoa; phylum Chordata; class Aves; order Psittaciformes; family Psittacidae; genus Strigops; species Strigops habroptila. The sequence continues at coordinate 26,960,236 of NC_044284.2, read as the reverse complement.
TGTAAAGGTGAGGTTTTGCTGTATAGCATCAATTCTGGCTTCACAATGAGAGTTTTACATTTTAATGCACATTATTTTCTTGTAAGACTTGTGATATTTCAGCACTATTTACAAATAATTTTTTACTGTTAGATATTGGTAGATACAGTCTGGGCACTCTCATATCTAACGGATGCTGGCAATGAACAGATCCAGATGGTGATTGACTCCGGAATAGTCCTTCATTTGGTTCCTCTTCTCAGTCATCAAGAAGTCAAAGTGCAAGTAAGTTTGAATAACTTGAAGCAAGTGTTGCTCAAAATGTACTATAAGAGAAAGTAGCTGGTTTCGTTTTGTAGTTCATGTTGAAGTTTAAAAAGTACTTTTTCTTGTGTGAAATAGCATTTGCATAAAACTTTTTCATTTTTTTCAGTGTTACTGTTTAAAAGTATGTGCTCAACTAGAAAAATCTTTGATTAAAAGTACTCTCTTTAAAGAAAGTGTTATGTTTCAGACTGCTGCACTGAGAGCTGTAGGAAACATTGTCACTGGTACCGATGAACAGACACAGGTAGTTCTGAATTGTGAAGCTCTTTCACATTTTCCAGCACTTCTGACACATCCCAAAGAAAAAATTAATAAGGTAAGTAACTGTAGAGATTTCACCCTGCAGCTAACTGTATTTGGCCTTGCTGTTTTGGATTCCACATAATGTAGTGTGATAGACGTTTGAGTAATTGACTACTTAAACCAGGCAGGGTGCTGAAATTTTTCTCTAAGTTAACACCCATAGGAAAATCTGTAAGGAGCTGCAAACTTGTACTTGACAAGAATGTCATTTCCTGATTCTTCTAACTGAATTTTTTTTGAAATCAAAGCTTTATCTTATAGTTCCAGCTGTTGTCATAAAAGTTCTTGATATGCGGAATGTCACTAATTAAACTGACTCTCTTGGAAGTGATGAAATAGAGATAATCGGATGTCTCTTTGAACGGAGAGTGTGTGTGATAAATGGAATTTAATCCAGGTCAGGCTGGGGGTGGGGTGTGGGGAATACGTGTGTGTGTGCATGTGTAGAAAAGGCTTTAAATGGGGGCACTGATTGCTGTGCTGATTCCGGAGTGCATCTGAGGCATGTTGTTAAGATCTGGGGTGCCAATTCACAACATTGCCGATGATTAAAGCCCAAAACAAGCCCACCAAGACAAGCCTAGGCATCCTAAATCTCTAACAGGTTCATTAATGAAAGTGATCCTGTGATCTGATCTGAGAGACGCAGTTGAATGAAATGTGAGAATTTCTGAATCTCGTTGAGAGAAATATTTGTCTAAAAAGTTGTCACGCCAGGCAAGTTGAGAGGAGAAAAGAATTGAGTAGGAGTGATGGAGGGTTTCTGGGAAGGGAGAAATTTATCAACTGTAAGATTGAAAGAAGTCAGTACTTTGAATATACTTAAAATAGTATGTGAAACTGTGTTGACTAAAGTATAAGTTCCCCTTTAAAAGGGGAGTGGGGGACTCTCCATTCTTGTTTAATGTAAGAATCCAGGTACAGACTTTGGCTTAGTTCAAAATTTCAACTGTTGAGGACTGGGAGGGCCCACTGGGGAAAAGATATCTTCTTTACACACTCTCCTAGCATCTGCTGTTGGTTACTGCTGGAAGGGGAGAGTCCTGGGCTTACGGACAGAGAAGGGGGGTCATAAAGGATCATATAACTTTACAGTATTCTTGAAAAGCAAGCATTTAAGTAATACGTGTTGTGTTTTGATTTGTTGCTATGAAGAGAAACGTTATGCAGCAGGTAAAGAACACATTGTCTTCTGCTGCTCTCATGTCTGGAAAGTGATGCTCTGATGCATTTCAAAGCTTATCTGTCAGCTGAGAACTGCTAGAGCATTCGTTCTCAGTCATGAAATCAGTTATGCTCACTTGTAGCCATGTGACTTTTTTTTCTCCATATAATTTTTCCGTTAATCTGTGGATTTGGAGTATTTGGTTGTAACTTGGTAACAATGAAAGACTGAAGAACCTTGTGGAGTCTCCTAAGGCGAGACTATCCGCTTTGTTTGTTGCCTGTATGCCTAGTCTGTTTACTAGGAGTTCGACTATGTACAATCAAACCAATGCAGTACTTGATTGTGTTTTAAGATTGGCTAGCGTATGAACTACAGAACTGAAAATATGCATATATAAAGTCATGCTGGAGTGGAAATAAAAGGAGGTATAAAGGACTATCTGAATTAATAATTTCTCACATTTTTGTTTTGCAGGAAGCAGTGTGGTTCCTATCTAACATCACTGCAGGAAATCAGCAGCAAGTTCAGGCAGTGATAGATGCAAACCTTGTTCCAATGATAATACATCTTCTAGATAAGGTTAGATAACATGAAGGTTTTAACAGTTTGTTTCCTTAATTGGGGAAAGTGACATTGAATTCCTTCATGTTTTACATTGTACTGTAAATGTGATGGGCAGGGGTGGACTATATTCTTGAGCAATTTTCATATGTTGCAAGATAAAATACATTACTGCTGATAGTCTTCTGTGAAGTGCTGTGAGATGATGAGTGCCAGATGTATTGGGGAAAGGGAGCAGATCAGGGGATCTTGAGTCCTTCTAAATCTCATTTAAATTCTTTTTTTTGTTCTGTAAACAATGAGGATAAAATCTTTACTCCTATATGTGGCATGAATTGGTCTGGATGGCAACAGCACTCAGTTAGTTCCCAGCATTTTGCCAAAGCTTGAGAACTCCTTCCTTTTTTTTCCCCATATTATCTGGAAACATAAGAAAGTGCTCAACAGTAGTATTTAGTAACTTAGTGTTACTGCATTTATCTAGTCTGAGTATTCCAAGTCAAGATCTGTGACACAAGATTATGGACTGGGCTTACCCCATCCTTTTTTGGTTTGTTTTTTTTTTTTTTTTTTTTTTTTTTTTAACAAGTAGAACTGCATCACTGAAAAATAGGTGGCCACAGAAAGTAAGCTTTTGTGTGCTCAGTTTTTCCCACAGAAAAGCCATGCTGTGTATAAACGTATGGATGTATGCTGCTTTTGTGTAATAGACAAAACTTAAGATGGCTGCTTCCATTTCCTTTTCTCTTAAGTAGTCACTCACAAACACTTCTGAATGCTTTTCTCATGCGTTTTCGAGCCTCTCATTGCTTGCTGAATATGAGAGATTGAGTGCTAAGGGGTCACATCATTTGGGACTTCAAATACCTGTATTCCTATACAATTGTTGGGTATTAGTGTCTTTTAAAACAGCAGTTTCCAAGCCACTTTACTATCCCAGTAATCTGCCTTGTGAGAAATGAGGGTAGCTAAAAGTGTGTTTTCAAATGGGAACAGTACAACATTTTTATACTTTAAACACTTCCTACTTTTTGCTTTATTCCTTACTTTATTTTTCTTTCCTGTGGTGTGGAGGGAAGACAGAAATAAAAAACTGAACGATATGTTCTGCTATGGCAGAGATGAAATACCTTGCTTCAGTGTAGAGGCTGGGGTTGAGACTGAAGAAATACTTTTCAGTAGCATACAGCTGTTCACAGATAGTTCTGTTCACTGCTAATTCATCGATCACTGAGAAAAACAGTTGGAGACCTTTCTCTTTAAATTTAGTAAGCAGACTCGAGTAACTTCAGAGGCAGACGCTGATACAGTATGTACAGTGGTTTATCAAAATTGACACCAGCTGCTTATCTCTCACTGTAATATGTGACAGCTGTTGATAAGGGATGCGAGGGAGTGGAACACTACAGGGTTTTTTTTTGTTTTGATGCAAACATATTTTCCTTACTCTGCAAGATTAAATTAAAAACATGGTTGCAGGAAGGGAATGAACACTGTGAGTGGACTCAAATATCTACAGGATTTGTTAGTTACTTTCCCTGCTTACTGAAAGCTGATATGGTGATACCATGCAGAATGAACTGTAACAAATGGAAGCTTTTAGTAGAATACTGCATAATTAAAAACTGAATGATTATTCATGGTTGCATTTTTAGGGTGACTTTGGTACTCAGAAAGAAGCTGCGTGGGCAATAAGCAATTTAACAATCAGCGGAAGAAAAGACCAAGTAAGTAAAACCTTAAGAAAACGTCCATCATCTTTCCTGGGTGCATTTGAGAGGGTACATGAGCTGATACACATGATACATGAGCTGACACATGAGCTGAGTACACAGCTACAGGTTGGGCGGAGAAGAGATTCAGAGCAGCCCTGCAGAGAAGGACTTGGGGGTGTTGGTTGATGAGAAACTTAACATGAGCCAGCAGCGTGCACTCGCAGCCCAGAAAGCCAACCGTATCCTGGGCTGCATCAAAAGAAGCGTGACCAGCAGGTCAAAGGAGGTGATCCTGCCCCTCTACTCTGCTCTCATGAGACCTCACTTGGAGTACTGTGTGCAGTTCTGGTGTCCTCAACATAAAAAGGACATGGAGCTGTTGGAGTAAGTCCAGAGGAGGCCACGAGGATGATAAGGGGGCTCGAGCGCCTCCTGTATGAAGACAGGCTGAGAGAGTTGGGGCTGTTCAGCCTGGAGAAGAGAAGCTGCGTGGAGACCTCATAGCAGCCTTCCAGTATCTGAAGGGGGTCTATAAGGATGCTGGGGAGGGACTCTTCCTTAGGGACTGTAGTGGTAGGACAAGGGGTAACGGGTTCAAACTTAAACAGAGTAAGTTTAGATTGGATATAAGGAAGAAGTTCTTTACAGTGAGGGTGGTGAAGCACTGGAATGGGTTGCCCAAGGAAGTTGTGAATGCTCCGTCCCTGGCGGTGTTCAAGGCCAGGTTGGACACAGCCTTGGGCGACATGGTTTAGTGTGAGGTGTTCCTGCCTGTGGCAGGGGGGTTGGAACTAGATGATCTTAAGGTCCTTTCCAATCCTAACTATTCTATGATTCTATGATTGGTTTAGACTACTTCTGTGCCAGGATTGTGGCTCTCTGTATTCCTCCACTGCTCAGTAACTCTCTTCCCTTTTCCACAAGAGATTTGAGGGTGAACTTCAGTTGTTGTTACTGGAATGACCCAAGATTAGGAGTATCGATGGGGATTTGGATGGAAGCTCTTCTGTTAGGATGGCCTAGGAGCTATGAATGACTGCATTCAGGCTCTGATGAGATTCTTCATAGAATCATGGAATGGTTTGGGTTGGAAGGGACCTTAAAGATCATCAAGTTCCAACCTCCCTGCCTCAGGCAGGGACATCTTCCACTAGACCAGGTTGCTTCAAGCCGCATCCAACCTGGCCTTGAACACTGCCAGGGATGGGGCAGCCACAGCTTCTCTGGGCAACCTGTGCCAGGGCCTCACCACCCTCAACGGAAAGAACTTCTTCCTAATATCTGAAGTAAATCTCCCCTCAAACAGTTAAAAACCATTACCCCTTGTCCTACCCCTATATGCCCTTGTAAAAAGTCCCTCTCCGGCTTTCCTGTTGTCCCCTTTAGGTACTGGAAGGCTGCTCTAAGCTCATTTGGCATATGTAATCTGTTTTACTTTTCTGCTATGGATAAGCATGTGATCATTATAAAAACAGTAGCCATTGAGTAGAAACATACCAGTTTCTTCTAAGCTCAGAATATTAGATTTGTGGCAGGGTTGGGGTGGTGGCATCATTTTTCAAAGATAAGTTTGGAAACCCCTTGTCTAATACTGAAAAAAATCACAGTATCTACTACTTGGGTGTTCTAGACTTGAAATATATTTGTAAGTTAATACATGAATGTTATATTTTAATGTGCTAAAACAAGAATTTCTGAAAGTGGCTGCTATGGAATAACTTTCTTGGGTAACTTTGAGTATTTGGCTTTGTTAAACTTGTTTGCACATGTGCTTGTGGTGCACTGTTTGCTTCTGTCCCATTCCTGATTTAACTACTTGCTTTTTTCCCCTTAGGTGGCATACTTAATTCAACAAAATGTAATTCCTCCCTTTTGCAATTTGCTGACAGTAAAAGATGCGCAAGTTGTGCAAGTGGTTCTGGATGGACTAAGTAATATATTAAAAATGGCTGAAGATGAAGCAGAAACCATAGCCAATCTTATAGAAGAGTGTGGAGGTATGATGCTTACTTTTTCGAGACTGCTTTTATTCAGAAATTGATGGTTTGGCTTCCCACCACATATATATGCGGTTGGCTTTATTGTGTGTTGGCACAGATGTTTTAAGCAAACCCTGTGTTAAGAGTAACCTTTCCATGCCTGTCAGGTGAATATACTCAGCTTTTACAAATGGATTAAGTTCACGATGGAGAAGCTGGATAATGGCAATAAAGTTTATTAAGTGCCAGTTTTGTAACAGTCTGGTGTACCTGTTTGTGTGGGGATGATACACTTAATCATGTACAAGTCATGTCCAGGGGAACTTAGGGTGGGGTGGGGAATTGCATGTGCAACAGTTGTAGAAATAGAATAGCTTTAATTTCCTAATGGTTATCAGACTTTCTCTGTATTGGTCGCTGTTTAACTTGACTCTTGAAACTCTTCAAGGATGAAAGAACAGTGATATTAAATTTGGGCACAGGTAAAAATCTGTGAGATTTTGTTAACATGGGGCAGAATAGTCTTTAAAATACAACATCTTGAGGGAGGCAGGGAAAGCTTAATTGATCATTGGGAGAAAAAAGAGATGTTCATGTCTGTCGTGGTTTGAGCACCCAGGACAATGCCTAAAGCTCTGATTGTCAGAACTTCAAAAATACTTGTATGTATGCTCTCCTCTTGTCTGCCAACAACTTCTGCTGTACTGGAGCTACTTGCTTTAGAATCAAGCTACAGGTCAGTGATAGATGGCATGTGTGCTACCAACAACAGTGTGTGGATTTGAAATGTCCCAGCTTGGGGCTTTCACACCAGGTGCTGAAAAGATGTTTTTCTGGAAAGGGAGTATGTCCTAGTGCTTGGCCCTCACCATATTTCCATAGAGTAGCTTAAACTAGTAGCAAGAAGAGAAGGGAAGTACTGTCATCACTGAAACTGACCTGGAATTACTGGAATTGAGGGGAGAGCAGTGGATGTTACCTACCTTGATTTCAGCAAGGCTTTTGACGCTGTCTCCCATAACTTTCTTGTACGTAAGCTTAGGAATTGCGGGTTAAATGAAAGGACAGTGATGTGGATCAAAAACTGGCTGAATGGCAGAGTTCAGAGGGTTGTGATGAGTGCAGTAGAACCCAGTTGGAGGCCTGTAGTCACTGGTGGTCCCCAGGGATGAATACTGGCTCCAATCTTATTCAACTTGTCAGTGACCTAGATTGAAGGGCTAGAGTGTACCCTCAGCAAGTTTGCTGATGATACGAAGCTGCGGGGGGTGGCTGATACACCTGAAGGCTGTGCTGCCATTCAGTGGGACCTTGATAGGCTGGAGCATTGGGCGGAGAGAAACCTAATGAGGTTCAGCAAGGACAAATATAGGGTACTGCACATGGGGAGGAAGAACCCCAAAGACCAGTACGGGTTGGGGGCTGACCTACAAGAGAGCAGTTCAGCAGAGAAGGACCTGGGAGTATCGGTGGATGCCAAGTTGAGTATGAGCTGGCAGTGTGCCCTTGCGGCCAGGAGGGACGAGAGTATCCTGGGGTGCACTGGGAGGAGTGTGGCCAGCAGGTCCAGGGAGGTGATCCTTCTCCTCTATTCGACCCTAGTGAGGCCACATCTGGATTATTGTGTCCAGTTCTGAGCTCCTCAGTACAAGACAGACAAGGAGCTACCGGAGAGGGTCCAGCGGAGGTCCATAAGGACGATCAGGGGTTTGGAGCATCTTTCTTATGAGGAGAGGTTGCAGGAGCTGGGCCTGTTTAGTCTAGCGAAGACTGAGAAGGGATCTCATTAATGGATATAAATACCTCAAAGGCAGGTGGCAGGAGGATGGTGCCAGACTCTCTTCAGTGGTGCCCAGTGACAGGACGAGGAGCAATGGCCATAAACTGAAACACAAGAAGTTTCACCTCAACATGAGGAAGAAGTTCTTTATGTTGAGGGTGACAGAGCACTGAAACAGGCTGCTCAGGACGGGACATGGAGTCTCCCTCTCTGGGGACATTCAAAACCAGCCTGGACACATTCCTGTGTAACCTGGTCTAGGTGTCCTTGCCTTGGCAGGGGGTTGAACTAGATGATCTTCCAACCCTAATGATTCTGTGATCTTTCATACTTTTTTTTTGTTGTGGTATGTATTCCTCAGTTTATATTTCCTGAAATCCCTAAGAAGCTTTTATGATTTAAGTATGTCATATGAATTTAACAGCATCTTATTCATAGTCACTCTATGCCTAGATTTGTTTTTAATTACTCTGTATGATGAAGCCTTAAGGGAGGAGAAGTTATTTTGACTGAACTTAGTATTTTAACTCAATTACATTTCTTGTGTATATGTTTGTAGGCCTGGAGAAAATTGAACAGCTACAAAATCATGAAAATGAAGACATCTACAAACTGGCTTATGAGATCATTGATCAGTTCTTCTCTTCAGATGATGTAAGTGTGTAATAGCTCTGCAGTCTGTTTTTGTAATTGCTTATATTTATAGATATGGTTCAAGATCAAGGCAGCACCTCTGAAGCCTGCTCTGGGACATTTGTTTGGTTTTTCAGTGAAAAATGAGCCCTTATTTGAGCCTGTTGCATATCTTGCTGTTCTTCATGATGAAGCATCTGAAGATTTGCCTAATTTAAACCCCGTCTCTAGGGATTACAATACTAGGCTTTGAATAACTCTGTTGACTGTCAGCTTCTAAGCTTGATACTTCACATCTGATAAGCTCCCTGCTGACTTGAGTACTGAATCTGAGTTTCTGCTTCTTAAGAAACAAACTATTTTAAATATTTCAGTAATTTCAGAGGTAGAATGTGCTGATCAAGAATGTTTTCATTTTGAACATGTAACAAAAAGGTTTTAGATTTGTATACACTTTTAAATCAAAAAGGTTAATTGCATATGAAGGAAGTGCAGTCATGTCTGTGTCACGAAGTGAGGGTTTTCTACTTGAAGAACTTTGGGGAGCAAAAATTACTGCAAAAACAGTAGAGCTCAGTTGCATTCACACCCTGCTCTTTGCATTGAAGTTTATTTTGTGCTGGAGTTTGACTTTTATACGAACAAGATGCAAATCTTGTTTAGCAGCTCAAACTTCACGTGCACAGCAAGACTTTTAGTCTATTGTCAGTTTGGTAACCTGCATACTACCTGTTTAACTGAAAATGCGTTTCATCTTAATCATTGCTTGATTTTAATGGTATTGGTGTTCTCTTAAGAACTGTGATGGTTTGTAAGCTGGCAATAAGGACAATGCATGACTGACAGTGCTTTGCAGGAGCAAAAACTACATAAACAAGAGAGACTATTGGGTGCCATGTAGCCTACCTACTGAATACGAGCTAAAGCATTTCAGCCTAAAGCACTTTGTCATTATAGTGCAGTTACTAAACTGGGGAAGAACAATGGCAAGACTCGATGCTAGGAATAAGGAGAAGAGGGAGATGCTTTTTAGGATTGTGCAGCTCCTTTTTGGTGAGGCTTTGGTTTTTTCCTACTCATGATATTCTCGTTCTGTTACAGATTGACGAAGATCCTAGCCTTGTTCCAGAAGCAATACAAGGCGGAACATTTGGTTTCAATTCATCTGCCAATGTACCAGCAGAAGGGTTTCAGTTTTAGAGTGGTATTTCGGAAGTTAGGTACAATGCAGCACTGAATAAAAAAAGGTTTGATCCATCAATCTTGGCTCATGGGATCCGCTGCTGCATTAAATCGGGAAAGAAAATGTGAAGATTTCATTTGGAATCACAGAAAAGCCCAAATGAAGTCAAGATGGCGAGTGGGTGCGAGTGAGAATGAGTGGCAAAATGTAATGAAAAACTTCACACTGAATGCTTATTTAGATTGTTCAAAGAAAAAGGGCTACAGGTCAAAGATCTTCAGTGCCTGAGAAGGAACAATGACTTACTAGAGCAATTGGGGGGAAATGCAGTACTATCATCATCAAGCCTTGTAAAGCATAAGAGAATAGGATGCCCACTTAAGTCCAAGGAGAATGAGCCCAGGCCTTGCTATGAAGCACCGTGTGAATGGACAACGTTGAATGAATGTCTGGACTCGATGCTGTGGAGCCAGGCTCACGTTTCAAACACGGGGCTCTTCGGTCCTGAAGCAGGCTCCTAGTCCGGAGTGGCGTGTGTACGAGAGTATGGTTGTGATGCTGTATGTGAACGCATGCAAGCTTGATTCGCCTTCAGGGGGCTGATAATAAACCTAGTAAATCATCAAAATGAGTTCATAAGTGTTAACTTACACTGGACACACAAACGAAGACCGGTTTAGCAGCAGACTCTGGTTTACTCCTGCAGCCTGTGTTTCTTTTTTTGTTTTGTTTTGGGTTTTTTTTTCCCTCTTATTTTTCTTTTAGTTACTTTTCTTTCCTGTATGGCTTATTAGTTGTTTGTAAAGTCAGAATTTCAGGAAGGCTTCCCTGTGCATTTGCACCAGATAAATGTTTGATGTTATGAAAAGCTTTCCATATCATCAAAACTAATTTGTAGATTTTTGCATGAAAAAAAAATCATACATTTCCCTTCAAATAGACTGTGTTGCAATACACAAGTTGCCATAATAGTAGGAAGCGGTAAAATGTGGTAATAAAATCTCATCCTTTTCATTTTCAAAGATAACATGAAGACCTTTGCATGTGGTAATCTACAGCATAGTTCATTTTTAGATTTTGTTGAGTCCTGTAACCAAATGTTTCCGTTGTGGTAGAATAATACTGTGCTGTGTTTCAATGTTACTTGTTTTCAAACTTTGTTTTCTATGAAAATGATATGGAAACTTCTAAAAATGAAATTTGGTGCATATGTACTGCCGAATAAAGACCGAAAAAGAGGTGTGAATAGATGTACAAATCAAGTCATGGTTTGAACACCTTTATTATGCCTAATCCAATTGTTTTAGACTCTTTTTATCTTAGATGTAGGCAGCCATGAACAATCTATTTTGAGCCACTTTAGAGAGAAAACTTTGTATTTTTAAAACTTGCACAAAAAGGATGCAAGTGTTTTTATAATTGGAGTACTGCCTCAGTTTTGAGGTTCTGCACACTAAATTAAAGGTGATGTTACAAATTTGTACAAAATGAACTCTTTATAAGGTGGCTCATTGTAGGAAATGCTGTGCCTTCCCCTTTGAGCACAAGTGTTGCATGAACAACAGTTTGCTATAATAAAATGTACCAGATTAGCCACCATTAGCATCTATATCTACCTTGTGTTTTAAAATCAACTGGTAATTCTGAAACACTGTAGAATGGATAAAGATTATTTTGTGATCATAACTCTTTGTTGGACTAGAGTATTTTTGCAGCATTCCTTGTCATCAGAAACATGGTTAAAGTTTAAAACTAGAAGCAGCGGAAACTAGCTTGTGAAATTTATCCAAGTAGAGTGCAGGCTAGGCTGTCTTGGGGAAATAAACGTTAAAACTTGCAACCCAGTTGTATTTGGTGTGTCTTTGTTTGTACACTTTGGTTCTCATCAAAAGGTGTGAAAGATCATTTGAAGACAGACACACTTCTGAATCTCTTGTCTTGAGTTTTTGTGGGCTTTTTTACCTGCTAAATGTCAGTGTGTTTTGCGGTATGTTATGTAGGCTTGAGGTAAATAACTGGTTTGGTATAAGTATTAAGAAGTAACTAATTCACCTAATTATATACTATGTGTTCACTACATTAGGGCTTCTTTCATGTAGGAACCCTTAGAGGATGCAAAAATGCTTAAACTGGTATTTTTAAGGAAGTTGCAATGCTGTAAGTAAACTTATGACTAACATCATACTAAAGTATCTTTGCAAAAGAGGTACTATGGAAAACAGCTTCGCTGTTAAAATCCTTCCTTGTTAGGGGTAAGAGGAGAACAGATGTTTGTAGCAACTGCTGTATTTCAAAAACAAACAAACCCAAAACACTATGTCAAGGCGTTTCGGCACTTCCCTTGATATAATTACAGACAATTACCTTAAGCCAGCGTTGTTCTAGCTGCAGCCTGTACTTTCTTACATGGTTGGTGGTGGTTTTGTTGGCCTGGGGTTTTTTAGTGTGGAAGATTCTCTTCACCTGCTCCACAGCAGATCCTGTCGTCATTCTGTTACTTTGGAAAGCTTAAACATTTTGGCATCCACAGGGTGGCAGTATTCAGAGTTCTTCAGCACTAAAACTGAAGTTAGTTTGTGCAATGGCTTTTTTTCCCCACAGTGGCATTTTGAGGTAATGTACAGTGTTGGGGAAAGGGGGGTTGCTTGGGAGGCTTGAGATACCAACAAATAACTTAAAACACTTACTTTAGAAATACTGATCAGATGATTAAGAAAGCAGAGTTACTTACAGGTACAACCTTGTGCTTCTGCAGTGGAAGTCACAGACCAATTTTTCTGCCTACATGTGAAGATGAATAAATTTTAGCCTCTAACTTTATTGAGCAGTGGAATTAGGTCATCATCAGAAGCAACTCAGATGTTTCCCTTTAAACATGACAGCTGTGACATGAAGTGTACTCAGCTTGGTAGTGGAACACTGCTCCGATAGATTGTCAAATCTACTTTTTCAGTATGTTGAAGTAGAAAATAAGCTTTTCAGTTGAACTTAGGGTAGCAGATATGTAGAAAAGGATCTTTAAAACATAAAGGGACAAAAATTAATCCATAATACAAGGTATTCCAGGTGGATTTTTATTCCAAAAAGCAGCATTGTTGGACCAAGTAGCTGCCCTGGAACTTTGGGATCTTAGGGTTGGACTAGCTGACTTAGCTAGGAGGAGTACATTGTGGAGGGAAGAATAGTGAGCAGAATTGAATGGTTTGGGAGAAGTTGACACTGTTTCTTTCTCTCCCACTACTGGTAGTGGAATAGCCCGTGATTATGTGAGGCCTTTCAGCACAGGAAAGCCATTTGCTGGATGTGCAGAGCCTTGAACAGAGACGTACCTTTCATCTTTCTTCACAGAATGGTATCTTCTGCTGGATCACAAGCATTCCCTGTAAGTTGTCTACTTCTACTGGTTTTGCAGTGGAACAGGCAATAATTACTTCTGGGTAGGGTGTTAAGATAGCAAGCAATTTAAAAGGGTTCAAAGTAAAATGAAATGCTGGCGAAGGCAACTTACCCAGCCCTGAACACGAGAAACTGATGACTTCTGTCTAACCAGGACTCTGCTCTTACACAATTTCAAAAGCCGAAGGAAAATGGTGGGTGTGCAGGTGAGGAAGGGGAGGTGACTGACTTTCTGCTTGAAAGTGAAGAAATACATGTATTTCTTAAAACCAACTGTCATATCTTGTTGCATAAATTACCAAATTGCTGCTTTCTAAGTAAGAATGTATTAATACTTGTAGACTCTGCCACTTTTAACTATAAATGTTTCCTCAACTCTGCATGTCACCAAATTACTGGCAGAAATGCTGGTCACAAGGCTGGAAACAATTACAGAAGTCCTGCATCTGGATCAAATAGACTTTATGAAAGGAAACTTAGTAGCAGAAAATGTGTAAAGTTTACAAACTCTTCCTAATAGTAAATTTTGGCTACTGCCAGAGTGAAACTCAGAAGGCACACAAAACTAGTTGAAAAAGTTAATACTACTTCAATACCTACATAAAAATGTCTGGAAATCTAATTTCTATAAAGAAATACCCATTCTTGCTTGGAAATACCTTGAAATGGGGGTCCTGTGTTTACTCTGCTGCTTTGGTGTGCTCCAGGGCCGAGGAAAAGTTTTCTGCAAGCTGACATTAAAACTGTCATCTGTAAATACCTTTGGTATACTTTTAAATCTCTATAAAACAACACTGAAAGCTACTTTTACTATAAAACAACAAATGTGGGAAACTTTAAATGCCAGCTATTGGTAAAAGCATTACGGAAGCTTTGTAATTTGATGGGCAGATGGGCAGTGGTCAGACTTCATATCTACAACACCAGGTTACAGTGTGAAGCAAGTATGTCCTTCCTAGAATGGCAGGTTTTCAGATTAAATGTTGCTGCCTAATTCTTTTAAGTACATAAACTGGGTATAAACCAACATAGGTTCTTACTCTGAACATCAGTTATCTATTTGTCAAAAGCTCCCTTGTTTCTGTAGCTTTTTCCTTACTACCTTTCCGGGTGTGTTGAGGGGGTTAGTAGAGGGGAAAGGATTATAACTAATTTTTTTCATTCTGTCATATGTAGTGCATGTAGCCCAGAAACAAAACTACTCCCAGGTTGAGTGCCTGTGGCATTTGGACCCTTTCAGGCACTGTGGTTTACTAGGTGGTCTTCTCTGTTGTAGCAGTGTACTTAGTATATTTCCTGGAGTAGAATTATCAATACATTCCCATCCACCACCCCAAAAATTAAAGTGCTGGTGAGCCAGAGAAGCATCTTTCAAGAAACAGGAAACAGATTTAGACCTTTGTGAGCTTGGGGTGGGGAGGTAAGGGAGTAGTCCAATACTACAGACAGCTATAGACTGGTAGTCTGAAAAATATGGTTATCTCAAATGTATTAAAATGATGAGAGGAACCAATAACCATAGTAATTGCTTCAGCATTAAAATTAAGGCAAAAAAATCAGAGTGCTTTGTCAGCCTCAGAGTTTTTTGTTAGGTTGCTATCCGTGCAACCAGTGATGTTCTGTGCATGGGTACTATGGGTAAATCTCTTGCTTGAGTAATACTGCAAAATCTTGCTCTATCCTACTGTTACTTCCCTTTTTACAACCTTTAAAGGCTTGGTTGCTTTTTTCGCCTTCTATCTCCCGCCGCCCTCCGCCCCCTAACTCCATGCAAATTTACCTCTTTCTCATTTAAGTTGTTTGGAATCTGTTGTAGATTTGAACTCCTTCACTTACACCACACAGTTTGTACTCATTTTTCTACTACCTATGACAAGGTATTTCTAATGAACCACAAATGTGCAGCCAGCCAGCAATTAGACTTTGGTGGTGGAACTGAAGCTTTAGTTTTCAGATGATTGTAATGTGGACCTGAAGATGCCTTTCGTCACCTAAAACACTGTCTTTTTACTAACTTATTCTAATAATATGTTCAGTTACAAACCTTGACCTGTTTACGCATTTATCTTGGCTCTATGGCATTTTCATTTTTTAGCTGCTGCAAGCTTCTGTGTGTTTTCCCTCATGATGGCTTTCTAGAATTGTATGAATATAGACATGCAGATTTTCTTAACAGGGTGAACCTCTGAAGTGTGTTTCAGGTTACCTGATTTGTAGTGAGACACAAATAATAGCTATGTTGCAATATCTTCTATGTTAGGAGACTTGTGGGATACCTGTTTTGCAGTAGCTATGCATCCTCAACACATATTGCTTCTTACGATTTTTATATTTCACTTAAATTGCAGAAACATCTTTTATCAGGTTATTCCTGCACAGACCCTACAAATGCAGTTAGAAGGAAGCTCTCTATTAAGCTGTTGTTTTCAGGCTCACTCTGGCATGAGGACATTGCAATCTCTCAGCTCTGCAGGTTGAATGCTGGCCCCTTTCTTGTCATTGCAGATACATTTCTTGTATTGCCAGATACAGAATTATGTTAGAAGGTACTTATTCCCAAAATTTCATTTGCAAAGATTTGCTACTGTGATGCTGTTAACATGATGCTACAATGGAACATCTGTGTGGTTGCAGCCTGTTCTACAAATTGGGCAGAACAAACTTCTGGATGTGAAGATCTGTATATCTGGCTTAGTATTACCTTGTTCAAATAGAGATGTCATCTCAAACATTTTATTAACTGTAATAGAAAGTGGGTTACTGATGTCAGTGCATGCACACATTCTGTTCATCTTTGACTTTTTATAAAATGTGCTTGCATCATCTTGACATACCCACAGCAGGTGGTTTAGTAATGATCCAGTATGTGGCATGATCCTTCAGCCAATGGATCCAGTCTCTGAAAAACAAGTTATTTTCTGGGTTAGTTTTCGATAAGCCCCTGTGGCTGCTTGAGCACAAGTGAGAAGCCACATCTGTGATGAGTGCAGACTGGCTCAAGTTGTGAACCTGCTGGCTGGGTTAGAAGTGGAGGCAGGGGGTAAAGTAAGCAATTCACAAACCAACCAATTTGCATAAACAAGGGTCTGTTGGACTCTGGTCTCGCCATCAGCAGGGAGGATGAGCAGGGCTGGCAGGGATCTGTCCACCTGTGATTAAGGGTAACATCATGATTTGAAGAATGGTTTTGACAGAGCAAGCAACTTTTAAAACCTAGTAACTTCAGCTAAGGCAGGCTTCTGGCTTGAAAGGATGAAACTGTAAGGTGATGGTGAAAAGTAAAGGGAGAATTTCTCTAGTTTACCCCAAGCTATAAAATGAACAATGTAAGATGTACTCATTATTTACATAGCAAAATAGGAAAATAGGAAAATAATAACTAGTGTGTGAATAAATCAAATAAATGTTGTTAGCAAAACTTCTACTGTGGGACACAGGGAATAGTCAAATGGAATATATAATGAAGCAGCATAGCTTGAGAAAGAAATAAACTATGTTTGGACTATGCATTTGCAAAACAAATATGTAAAATACTCTCTCAGTCCTACTGTAACATTACCAATATGCAGAGTTGCCTCAGCATGGAAATGAAGTCAGAGTAAGAAGTCCATGCTCTTTCAATCTTTGTTAATTGTTTTAGGTTTCAAAAATCTAAGACAAACCTTAACTGAAACTGATTATTTAATAAACCATATCTATTATTTTGGAATTAATTTTAGAATTACATTATCTCTAATTCTAGAGCTAAGCAAGTATTTGGACTTACAGGGTTTGGGTTTTTTTTTCCCCTATTGCATCTCTTCTGGAAAGGACATTACCTTCTTCTGAAGAACACTTTCAGGACATCTAAGTCCTGTTCTCAAGTCAGGAAGAACCTAATGTTTCTCCAAACCATGGGGGGTTTTTTTAAGGAAAGATTTGATTTTCAACATCTTGAGTCCCGTTTATGGCAAAATAAAAATTTTACTGAAACTTTCTAATCTATAGATTTTTTTACTGGATAAATCTGTTGCTGTGTGGTGTCTGGATAGTTGCATGGTTTCAAAACACATTTTGAGTAAGCTGGACCTAGATGGCAGCATCCATACTGCCACAAATGGAACTACAGTAATAGAAAGCACTATTTTGACTTGTTAGGTTGAAAAACTTCAACTTGATAATAGCATACAAAAGTTTCAATTAAAGTTGTTAGACATGCAGAACTAAAGTGGTGTAACTGGCATCACAAGATATGAAGGTAAGACTAGTATTGTAATGGCTTCACACAGAAAAGACCAATTACAGCGTGATATAGTATTGAGAACTTTGTGCCTATCAGCTGAACTGTGATGGTTGATTTGTTAGCATATGAGGTTTTTTTATTATCTGGAACATAATTCCAGATGTTCCCCAGATATCTGTGTAAGGTCCTCTAAATACCAATTTTCGGGCAGATGTTTAGGTAACTTCTGAATGATGATGTATTATGATGTATGTTACAATGTTAAATTAATTTCTCTTTTAAATTAACTGTGAATGTAACACCTGAGAATAACTTTACAGTTTAGTTTGGTGAACTGTAAATAAATACAGAATAATCTGGAATAGGAGGAAAGTCCACACAGCACTAGGAACTTTAACTGATAAAATCCTGAGATTTACCAGTGTCACGGTAACCACAGGGCTCATCCACTTACTTTTTACTGCAGTCTTGGTTGTAGCTCAGCCAGACGGACATATGCTCCACATTCATTATTTTAATGTATGGCACTAGTAATTTTGCTTCACATAAAATACTTTAACTGTTTTCAGTAGATGAAGTAGGTGAATATGCTTAAATTGAAACTGAACATTACCACTTACATGCATTTTTATTTAGTAGTTGGCAGACAGTCTGTTCCTGCTCCCCCTGAGCAGCCGTCAGTTTTTTGTCTCTTGGTTTTCAGCGTCAGGGTGAATTTCCCCTCAAATTGGGCAGAAGCATCAGTCTGGTAAGACATTGATTACAGTAATTGCACA
Organism: Strigops habroptila; assembly: GCF_004027225.2. NCBI lineage: Eukaryota > Metazoa > Chordata > Aves > Psittaciformes > Psittacidae > Strigops > Strigops habroptila. The sequence goes on along the minus strand of NC_044284.2, from coordinate 26,942,214 downwards.
GAAGAGCAGAGAACACAGCTGTGTGCCAACGTGTTTCCCCTTTAATGCCTCGCCTTTTGTTACTGATGACGATGGCGGCGCCAAGTGCATCATTCCTGAGTAGCTATATACCTCTTCCCTGCTCTGTGTCTGCCTTTCCCTCTGCCTCGAACATTCAGCCGAGTCCGGGATACACAAAGCCCAATTTCCTTCAGCTCCAGCTGCATGCTTACTCCCCGCAAAAGCACCGCCTGACGCGCTCTGCCTGACCCCGCCGGCTCGGGGCCCGCCCGCCGCGGGGAGGTGCCTCCGGGGCGGCCGTTAACGGTCACCTGCCCGGTTTGAACGCGGCGCCCCGCCCCGCTGCCGTTTACTTTCGAACGGCGCGGGCGTTGGCTGCCCTCGCGCACGCGCGGCTCGGCGGCGCTGTGGAGAGCGGCCGGGCGCGGGCCCGCCGGGCGACGCGGCGGTTTGAAGACGTCTGTGGCTTCGCCGTGCAGAGCCCGCCGGCTCCCCGTGCACACGTCTGGGTAGCGGCTCTATGCTGGGGTCCTGGCGCGGCCGTGCGGAGCGGGGCGCAGCCGAGGAGGCGGCGGACGGAGCGGCCAGGTAGGCTGCGGGGCGGGAGCGTGGCGGGGAGCGCGGCTGTGGGAGCGGGGCAGCCTGCCCCGGGGCTGCGGTTGTACACCCCGCCAGCGGGTGTTTCGTGAGGGCTCGCGCGGCCTCCTGAGGTGAAACCGCCCCGCGAGCGGAGCGGTGTCCGGTACGGCCGCTTTCAGCCAGCCTTCTCCAGCCCGCTCGGCTGGGCAGTGCTGGGGTGCCCGCCCCGCGGGCATGGGGACCCCCTGCCCGCCCCTGGCGTGCCCCATCCCTGGCAGTGTTCAAGGCCAGGTTGAACTGGGCTTGGAGCAACCTGCTCTAGTGGAAGGTGTCCTTGCCCATGGCAGGGGATTGGAACTGGGTGAGCTTTAAGGTCCCTTCCAGCCCAAACCGTTCTGTGATTCTATGAAAGGTGTTACCTTCCTTCTTGCTCCACTGCCTAATGTGAAGAGACAGATGACAGATCAGTGCCTAAGGCCAGAAGCTTTAACAGAGTTCAAGTGATAAGGGATGGAGAGCAAATCTTGGCAATGGAATACGAATATGGAAAGGATAGAGTACTACATTTAGGTTTTTTTGAATGTGGTAACTTGTGTAAGCTTGTTATAGTGGCAGCCAGGGAGCCAGTGGAGGGATATATGGAAGGGAACTGTCAGTTCAGCTTGGTGGGGAAACTAGACATGCTGCTCATCATGTGGGCTATTTGTGGTGTGGAGTAAAGCAGTGCAGCTGAAACGAACTGGAATAGATAAGTTTAAGGTCTAGCTGTCGTTTCTGATTTCTGGTGCCTGGCTTCTTGTTACAACCCGCAAACCTGGTGGCTGTGTGACAGGCTCTGTTCCTTTTGGTGCACTGACAAATACTGGAGCTGTGCCTTGGCCTTCTGTTTTTTAAAAAGACTTCTGTCACCCTTTACCATGAAGGTGACTTATAAATGGAAAACACTGTTCACAATGTTATTTAATCTCTTAGTTTTGCACAGTATAAACTTGAGCTTCTATGGCAGTGTTACAGGATGGCTTCGTGGACCTCAGTGGGATGGGGAGACAGCATTTCTGACATGGGTTTAGTTTAAGTACAGTACAGTATTGAAAGTCAGGTCAAATCTTACAGTCTCCTTCAGGGGAGAGCAGATGTTTTCTTTCCTGACAGTGGCATCAAGGAGGAGTAAGAAGCCTGGCAGCCCCTTCTATCTCTGGGTATAGGCTGTCACATCTGTTACCAAGTATCAAATTCACCTTTTAAAATCCTCCAGGCTTTTGCCATAAAGCAGTTAGTTATTTACCTAAACACTGACATATGCTGTATCATAGTTAGAATTGTTTTCAAACACCATCTTGCACAGTTAGCTGGAGGAACAGTGTCCTGATGGATAGGTCAGGAATGCAGTATTGTTAAGGAATGTGCTATGTTACTTTGATCTGCTTAACTGGAGGCTTTGGCAGATAAGCTGTAACACAGGTATACTTTATGAGATGTTTCCACCTTGTCTACAGTATTGCTAATTAGAGGAAGATAAAATGACGGCCACTTAATCGGCCTTCTGTTGCTGGAAGACTTCTGAATCTCACTGTGTTACCAACACAATTACGCTTTTGAATTTTTAAAATACCTTCTAGTTTGTAATGTGCTTGTGCGGAGTGACTCTCATTAGAAATATGCATATACACATGCACACACATATTTGCTACCACAGCTGTCTGGAACATTTAAGGACAAGTAGCTGCTCTGTGCAGGAAAGCATTTACCAGTTTACTGCTCCCCCTTTTTTTTCTCTTTTTTTTTTTCTTTTTTTCTTTATCTTTGCTTAACTCTCTGATGTTGAGTCTGCTCTTTTTTTTTGTTGCTGTTCCAATCTCTCTGTTTCTGTTCGACATCTTCTGATATATTCCCACTGTTGTTTATATGTTGACCATTTCCTACATGCTGCTACCAGTGCAGGATGAAATGGAATGTTGTGATTTCTACCTCTTGCTTCCCTGGTACATATCTGGAATAGTAGTTGTCTAGAACAACTTTAAAAAATCCAACAGCTTCGCTGCAGGCCGCCCGTCCCTCCTGAAGAGCTCGAGGCTATTCATAACAGAGCTATGAAAAAATTTATAAAGTTGCTCCTTTGTTTTTTTGGTAGCAAGCAACTACTTTGCAGTTAAGATAAATTTTTTGAAGATTAATTTTATCTCACCCTTTACATAGCTCAGATAAGCTGGACGTGTGTTCTTTACAAAGAAAACTTCCCTCCTGTGACAGTTTCTTTGAAGAGAACTATGGCTCTAGATTTAGGAAAAATTAGTGATTTTGAACCTAGAGTTGTTTTTGTTGGGTTGTTTTTTTTTTTTAACTATATTAATTCCATATATAAAAAAAAAAGTAATGAATGAGAGCACCTACTGAGCTCTTTTTTAACCATGAGCAAAAACTTAACCTTTTTTTTTAAGTAGAAGTGACATTCCCAAGATTCATAACTTTATATATATATGTGTGTGTGTATAAATACGTGTGCATATATATATAAAAATAAAACCTTTAAATGTATTTCCTCTGAGAATTAATTCACAAAAAATAATTCATCTTGGACAGTGAAGTAGATTGGTTGTTCAGCTTCTTTTCATTATTGACACATTTCTTCAGTTTCAGTGCCTGGAACATCACTTAAAAATGTGAAGTTATTAATGCATAGACCTAAAGAACCTAGTGTTGCCACAGTGGCTGAGTGGAAAGGCTGGAAAATAAAGGCCTGTGCCTCCTAGTAAGAAGAGAAATACCACATGGTGTATAGTAAGAGCAGTGCAGTACAGAGGTAGATGATGTAGTGTCAAAGTGGTGTGATTGTCTTTTGTTAAACATATGTCGTACTTGATATTAATCCTCGTTAAGTAGGAGAATACACTAGTTATAAATGTTAACACACTTGATCATTCTTCTTTTAAAGGGCAGTTCTTAAGAATGATGTCTCTCTCTAGCAGATTTTCTTCCAGCTTTTGTCAAGGTCTCTTTGAAAAAGTGGAGTTCAAATGAGTGATCCAATATTTAGTACCGAGTAGCTGAAAAAAATGACGTGAAGTGTTTTGGATAGATTATTTTTATTTTCAATTTTTTTAAAGCTGAATTAATCAAAATGTGTTTTCAATATAAAGTTGACTAAACAACATACAAATACCTCCTGCAAATGAACTGGATGTTTTGGGTGACGATGGCCATTAGATGTTGATGTTGATATTGTTATTATTGTTGTTATTGTTGTTCAGTCTGGTTTTACAAGGCAGAAGAGTCTGATCAGACTTGCAGAGTTGAACACTTTCACTTTTGGATGTACCAGCCTATCTCGATCAAGTAAGATAAGGCACGCTTACTTCTGTACAAGCACAGTAGGTTTCTCTGTTCAGAAGCTGATTTAACTCTCCAAGAACCAAGGTGTGAGTATTTGGCTTCCAACTTCCGCCAGGTTAGCTCCGTGCCTTTGGCAGGCACAATGCTGCTTAATCGTTTTACTGTAAATTGTTTATTAGTTAGTGGCAAATTTAATCCTTGGTGGTTTTCATAATTCTAGATGCAGTTTAAGCTTTTACTTTCAAAGAAGAGTATAACTAAGAATTCAGCTGCTTTTAAGTAGATTCACTTCAAATCAAACTTTGTTAGTCTCGATATCAGTGAGAAACACCGATAGATCGATGCAAAAACATGTTACTGCATTAAAAAGATTAAGATGTCACAGCAGAACACAATAGCCTCCTGAAATACACCTCGTGGGTAGTTATCTTCCTGACTGAATCAGAGGTTCGGCTGCATCTCTTGCAGCTGGAGTGTCCCAGCTGCATATTGTTGTTTTCAGATTTAGAGGTAGGCCCTAAATTGAGTCTTTGATACTAAATGCTTGAACAATTTCTTTGTTGACTAGAACTGACGAAGGCGACAGGAAAGTGTGACACAAAGGAAGTACGTACTAATTTCCCTATTTTTCTAACAATGTAAAATAAAATTATAATTTGTTATGAAAACTGGCATTGGGGTTGTTATTATTTGTGACTTTACAGTGTGACTTCACAAAGCTGGCAAAATAAAACAGGGCAACATTGCAAAGGGAGGAAAATGAGTGAGTTTTTTAGGTTTGTGCTTAAAGTAACCCAGGAATAACACCACAAGTCTAATTACTGTTAGGGGTATTGTGTTTAAGGGCCACTGAGTTAGACTCTGGTTTGTGCCAGAGAGTGGAGGTGCTAGAGGTGGATTCTGGTAAATCTGACTGTTTATATTACAAAAGTAACATTTGAGGAAAGTTAGGGGAGGAAAAAAAACTTTCTGTACTTATTTTTCTGACACTGAAAATGTTACTCACAGTGGGAGAAAACTTTCATAATTCTTATGTTATTTAGACGCTTTAGTTCTAACTTTTATCACTCTCTTCTACTGTTTCTCACTGTTAAAAATACCTAGTAGCAGATTGCTGCTTTTCCTGACTTTTCAAGGGAGAAGTTGGATATGGGGGAACAGTCTAGTCACATTGCAAGTGCTGATCACAGTTTGCTGAAATATTTGAACAATTGCTCATTTTTGTTCTTGTCTACCTCCCCCCCCCCCCCAATAAAATGCTAATATAGGTCAGGTTATTTGTCATCAACTGTCATGTTGAGGTGCTTAGGTTAATAAAATGATTAAAATGAGTTGATTGTACAGAGATTAAACTGTTCTTTCTTTTTTGTTTTTCTTTCGTAGGACATGCATCACTTTGAGGAAGAACTAACTTGTTCTATTTGCTACAGCATATTTGAAGATCCACGCGTTCTGCCCTGTTCCCACACGTTCTGTAGGAATTGTCTGGAAAACGTCATTCAGCTGTCGAGCAACTTTTCTATCTGGAGACCCCTGAGAATTTCTCTGAAGTGCCCGAACTGCAGGAGCGTTGTGGAAATTCCTGCTGATGGTACAGAATCGTTGCCTATCAACTTTGCACTGAAGGCTATTATTGAAAAATGCCAACAGGAGGATCACTCTGATGTTGCAACCTGCAGTGAACACTACAGGCAACCACTAAACGTTTACTGCCTTTTGGATAGAAAATTGGTGTGTGGCCACTGCCTTACGATAGGAAAACACAATGGTCATCCTATTGATGACCTTCAGAGTGCCTACACAAAAGAAAAGGAGACTTTTGGAAAACTTCTTGAGCAGCTGACTGATAAACACTGGACTGATGTCTGCCTGCTTATTGAAAAGCTGAAAGAACAGAAGTCTCAATGTGAAAGCATTGTCCAGGATGATAGAAAAGCAGTAGTACAGTATTTTAAGAAACTTGGCGAGATCTTGGAGCACAAAAAACAGGCTCTGCTGACAGCACTGGATGAAATGAACGCACACATTTTGGAAGAGTATGAGCCTCTCATTGAGAAGCTGAAGAAAATAAGGGAAGAACAGCTTGAATTAATGTCCCTGCATACCTCTATTAAAAAAGAGGAGTCCCCGCTTATTTTTCTTGAGAAGGTGAATGGTCTACATCAGCGTATAAAAGCTCTGAAACAGAAGGAACTCCCAGATGTTAAACCTGTGGAGATTCACCCCAGGATTGGGCACCTGTTAAAAGATGTGTGGTCCAAAACCAAAATTGGTCAGATCAACAAGATCCTCACTCCAGAAATAAAACTGATTCCAAAAGAGAAGTTCTGCAGCAAAGGCAGCGGAAAGGAAGGAGGAGACTCAGAAGAACTCCTTCAGCCAGTAAATCCTTTTGCAGTCCTGCTTCTCTTGATGATGATGATAGCGTTAACTCTGTTTTCATTTCACAGGCCAGTGTTGTCGGTTGTAATTGAAGATATTCGCACTTATATTTCAGAATTCCTGCTGCTTATTTATCGAGATTTTGTCACTCGTTTGCAGAATACGGTGGATATGCTGGACCATATGTTTAATTTACTGATGGGAAATTTTAGGGAGAACTGTTTCTTTTGACTATCTCAATGATTACTTAGAAGCTGGTTTGTTAAAGCGTTACACTTTTCCTTTATATTTCCATATCCTTCCTTTTTTCTGTATCGTATAGATTTCCTCTTTGCTAACTCTTAACTTTGAAGATTTGCAACAGAAAAGGCTTCTGCTGATGCAGTTACAGTAGGTTGGTAGGTGTTTGTTTGAACTGGAAGGTACTCAGTGGCTGCAAAGAGCTGTGGTTGGCTTCAGACGGTAACCCTGAGTCCTGTTTGTAAGAGCTCCTTGAAAATCTAACAGCTTTTTTTTGAAACTTTTTTTTTTCCCTTCTGTTTTTTGTTTTTTTGTTTTTAATAAAAGCACTACAAGGCTAAAGGTTAGAAGGAGACCTCAGCCACTGGCTCTGGTATGTGTAAAATTCCTATTTTGTATTTTACTGAGCACTCTCTGACTGTTTTACATGACGCATCCATGGTCATTAAAGCGCGTATTCATGGCCCAGGGCTTCATTTTCTTTGTTCCTGGTTATTGGTGAAGAACATGGTTTCATCTTTGTTTTGTTTGGGGTTTTTTTTAACCTGTGCACAATAACTGCATGTCTTTCAGATGGTTTGTGCCTCTTTACAGAGCAGTATTGATAGAAATTCTGGTGAAATACTGCAGTTTTTTAGCACCAGCTACGTGCAAATCATGTGTTTGCTCAGGCTGGCAGGAACCTCTCACCACTCTCAAAAATGAGCCCCGGCTTTGTGCTAAATCATTTCAGATGTGGTGAAAATACAGACATACTGTAGTAAGTAGCAAAACTCCCAGTGAACTCAGTGGCGTAAGGACTTCAAATGTTGTCCAGAGCTCTTAAACAACTTGACAGTGTAAATTTATATTCTACTTTTCAGCACAAATAAGAGGCCTTTACCTTGACACAGAGGAAGTGTGCGCATTTTCTTCCGCAGTCCAATGCTCACTAACCCCCTTTGCTGCTTTTGCTGAGGTGCTCCAGCCTAATTTGTGCTCTAGTGCAGAGGCCCCAGGGAAAGACAGCTTTGGCCTTTTGTTATTAATGGGCTGACTACAGCAAGCACTGGGGCAGCCTCGAAGTGCTGCAGTCACAGCAGCAGAACATGGATCACTAATGATTTTATAAAACCCCCCAAATTATTATTTACCATGTCTAATTGTATTTGACTTTATAACAGGCCTCCTTGGCTGTTGTGTAGTTTTAAATAATAGAAGTTGTTTAAGCAGTGGTTGAATTCTAAGGCTAGCTGCTAACTGGTTGCTATATCAAACCAAAACTTGCTTGTTGTGACCAGCAGATGCTGCTGGGCTCCTGCGAAGTACCCATTGCTGCCAGGCTTCCTGGAGAACTTGAGTGCACAGTTGATTCCGATGCATTCCTTAAGCCTAAATAAATATCCTAGTAAAGATATTGAGATCCTAATATCACCGTATTGATAAAACACTGAGTCAGCAATGCAGTGGTGGCATAGGTCCCTTCCCAACAGCTCAGCATGGTGTATGACCATGTCCAGAGCTAGCAGTGGTCAGGGGAGTGGCCTCTGGCTGTTTCTTTTGTCATGTTTTAGATTCTGAGAGGCAAATCCCATTAATGCCAGAGGTAAGGATTTAGAAGGGTGTGTAAGTGGATCCTGGGCCCACGTAAAAGTTGCCGCATCAACTTCCCAGTAAACTTGAGAGTTTGTTTCTGCCTTAAGCCCTGCTGGAAAGCTGTCACTGGGTGCGTGTGGCTGGCAAAGCCTTGGTGCTGAGTGTTGGTCCTGTGCCCTGTGAGGTATCTTGCCTTCCTGTCTCTTATTTTCCTAACTTTTAAAAACTAAAGAGTTTATAATGCAATTTTATTTTTCAAGACTACAGGAATTTATAAAATGTCTTTACCACTGGTTTAAACATTTAGTACTTCTAGTACTTTTAATAAATTTGCATACAAATAAAACGTATTCTTACAGTAGGCTTGGCTAACACCTCCATTTCCTTCCCTCTGATCCTGAAGAGCACTGACCCAGTGAGCGAAGGCAGAGGAGCCAGTCTTGCCTACACAGGAATGTGCAGCAACACTGTCTCCAAGTGACCCTTTTTATTTTTGGCAGCGAGTCCCCAGTCTACGCGTCCCACTGTGGATTGCAGAGTCATGCACCCTGCCCACCACAGGCCCACTTCACCTGGCTTTGTCAGCAGGTGGCAAGTGCTGGTGCAGTGACTCCTTTTCCTCTTAGCCCAGTCTGCTAAGCATTGCACAGCTAAGCCCTGCTCTGTTCTGTCCTCCATGCTGAGTTTGAGAGAGAGAAACAAACTTTATCAAGAAAATCAAACCTTTTAACTGCATTTTAATTGAGGGGTTTGTGCCCTTCAAACCTGGGGTGGGGTTTCTTTCTGCTTCTTGAGCTAGGTCATTACTCTGCTGCTGCACTTTAAAAGGGCTGCTTCTTGATCCATACATTTTTGTTCTTGGCTGGTCCTGCCCATCTGCTGATCCTGAAGCTGCACTGCAACACTTTCTGGCTTCATCCTGAGACAGGAAAGCCAAAACTGCACAGCTGGAGGGGGGCTGCAGAAGAGATGTGGTCCCATTTTTCTCATCCAATGTCATGTGTGTGACTGTTGCTGCAGTTTCTGAACACTGCCCAAATGCAAGACCCTGGTCACCTCCTGACAATAATTCAGGCTTTACCCATGTACGTTAATTTGATAAATCTTAATGTTGAACATTACATGGAGAGCATATCTCTACACTTTATAGCTAATTATTCCAGTAGGACTCCCTCCCTTACCTGTTCCAGATCTGCTCCCTGTTGACGGGGCCTCTGGTGCTGGGCTGAGCCTGTCCCATCCCTGGGGTTGGGTCAGTTCTGCATAATTCCCTGCCTCAGGAAGCGTGCCAACATGTGACAGATACACTCCTACTTCAGGGAGCAGTTCCAGTGCAAGTGTGCCACGCTGGCCTGGGTTTTGGAGTAAAACACGCAATTTCAGTTCTAAAAGTACAAAAAAACCCCCCTACCAAAACAAAAACAAACAAACAAAAACCAAAACCCCACACCCTTCCTGTACTGAACAACCCCAAGTGCATGCTGTGGCCTGCGGAAGGGGAGAGGAAAGTAACAGAAGAGCAGCTTCCTAAACTGAACCAAGTCACTACAAAATGGCTACCAAATTGGCTGTTCCCTAAACCGTGCAGCAGGACATAGGACATTATACACATGTAAATGATACATATACCGACCTGACTTGCTGGAACTCGTACCATACAATGTTACAGGACATTGATGACATTTGAAAGCAATTTCCTTACTTTAATAAACACAGCAAAAAAAGGCATTTAAAACCAAATGTGGAACCCAAGCATTGACGTAAAGCCTATACCTGGAGTATTAAGATACAGCTAAATACATAATTTAGGGAATAGATTTTCTCTTTTATTCAGTTCATAAAATTAAGATATAAAGTCTATGTATAATTAAAAAAAAATTAAGTTTATTGAGGCTGGTTTGATTAAAAAGCTCAAACACAAAAGAAAAATAATCTCAAAAAGTGTATAATACATGAAACAGCAGCAATGAGAATGTAAGTGCACTCTACTCTATGGTTGAGCTATACCGCACCCAATAGCCTTGAGTTCATCCAGTCCTTTAGCTGCAATAACTTTGGGGTTTGTTGCCACGCTTTTTGTCGTATTGTGAGTCTTATAAATTCCAATTAACCTGTCCGCAATCTCAAACATGTTGTTCCGCAGGGAGATGACAATGAACTGTGCATTTTTGGTTTGCTCCTGAAATAGAATTTGTTTGTGTCAGCCCATAGTTTTTCAAAACTCCATTCCTGTATGATCCCTACGTTCACATTTTAGGAACTAAGGAATACATTGCTACAAGTGCATCACTCAACAAGTCGTGATGGTGACAGTTCCTGCTGTCTGTAATCTGCCTGTGCGCAGCACATGCCCAGTGTGAGGCTCTGTCATGTACCTCAGTGTTTGTTTCCTCCTTTTACCTTTTACATCACCTACTTGAGTGAATTCGATGCCACGTGCATAATTTCTTTCCAGAGATGGAATTCACCACAGTTTTAACATGAGTTCCACAAGAAGGCGGGTATTACTAAGTTACCTGAATTGTTACAGGAAGGCTTGCTTTAGGGATGAAAAGGAAACCAAACCTATTTCCATTTCCTGTGAGACAGGGGCAAGCAAGCCCTCTGCTGACAAGGACAAGCCTTGACAAATGCTAGTGCTGTGATCCTGAGGTGGAACAATAGATAACATATCTAAATCTGTGGTACTTTAGGAATAAAGCCAACATTAAGAATCTAGCACCATCACTGGAAGTTCACCAGTCCTCCAAGCCCTGTGGAGATCTTGAGCGCATTAGGCAGGAGAAGCAAAGCCAAGGTACAATGCCCTTGGCTCTGACTGTATACAAGATTCCAGCTACAGCTTTATACTAAGCCATGATTTTAATTTAGGAGCTACACTATACTAAATATTAAATTCAAGTGCTAGTCAACGCTGCAGTTGAAATCACTTTGCTCTACCAAATCATCCTCCTCTGTGAAAATACAGGCATTGTGGAAGGAAAGTTTAAAACTACAGCTGCAGGCAGGTATTTTCAAAGTGTTTCCCTCATTTTAAGTAAGGATCATAATCTTTGGCACTTCTAGGGCATTCCCAAAACTGGTGGTTATACTTTGGAGAATTCTGAAAATTCTAAGTTTAAATTAGCAACTGATGGAACTGTAGTAATGTAAATGTTTGCCTCAAATATGATAATGACAGAATTTTTATAAGCATGAAAGAAAAAACCCCAAGACACTAATAAAGACACAGATCTAATAAGCTTGTGGGAAACAGCTGATGTTAATGAAATGGAAGTACAGAACCCAGGAACCTTGGCTGCTCCCGAGAATGAAATAATGAGATTGGATGCACAAACGTTACTAAGAGCTAAGTAAGTTACTCTGTTCTCAGCTGATTACAGCTGGTGGCTTTGGGGAAAGCATGTTCATTTTAAAGAGGAAGCAATAGCAGCAAAAGTGTATGGAAACATGGCACCTTTGGTAAATTCCAGCATTCTTTAGGCAGCTTTGAAACAGGATTTAGAAGGAAAAAAATTTGTAAATCCTCTATAAGTCGCCTCATTTCAGGAAAGCATCAGACTTAGCAGCTTAGAAAAAAACATGCAGAAAGCAGCATTCTAAGAACCATTCTAGAAATCTGCTTAGCACATCATTTCCACTTAATGCTCTGTTATTCTGGATTTTTAAATCTGGCCTTAATTGTGCTACCATTTCATCTTCTCTGGCAGAGAAGAAAATATCCGAGAAAAATTATACTACAGTAGTTACCATTAAATACTTACATATATGTAAAACGCTACAATAGACACATTTTTGAAGTCAAGTGCTGCATCAATTTCGTCCATAAAATAAAGTGGCGTTGGTTTGTAATGATGGAGAGCAAAAACTAAAGCCAGTGAACTAAGGGTCTTCTCGCCTCCCGATAAGTTAAATATCTTCTTCCAACTTTTCTTGGGAGGCCGAACGCTGAAACAGATCAAGATTTTGTAAGTTATAAGTATGTTGTGGTGAAAAGCAAGTCATGAGATGGGAGGGAATTCTTGGAAGACATGGATGCATAAAGAAGCTTGACTAAAACCACAGATGAGCTGCTTGGTACTCTCAGTCCTCTGCAGCGGGGAGGAAGTGAAGCGGATTTTTTCTGTTCCCTGAGGAGTAACTCCCTGGGTACACACAAAGTGATGTGGTCAGCCAGTTTTTTCTGGAACTCAAACACATGGCTGTGCTCTGCAGGAGCTACAAGAACTGAAGAATTGCTATTTAATTATCTTTCAAAAGTACTATTCTGCTCTTATTAATGTAGGTGATTAATGTACTCCTAGGAGCATTTATGACAGAATAATCTGTAGTTACCACTGTGATTGACACAAGTCCCTAGGCAGAATGAAACAATTTGGGAATTAAGAAACTGAGAAATTACTTCAAATTACTTTGTAACTGCTGTTAGTTACTCATTTCTCCAGGAGAAATGGATCTCAGTGCTAAAAAGCTGTGGCTTTCGTCAGCATCTTGCCAACACCTCTCTTGGTTAGCTGCTATCAGTGAAAAATTAAAAAGCAGGTTGATAAAAAAAGGAATACAACGATTAAGAATTAGAGAATTACGACAACATATTTTGACAAACCTAAACATGATTCCCTCAGAGAAGGGATCCAGACTGTCCACAAGTTCTAACTCGGCATCCCCTCCCAGTGTAAGCATCTGGTAGTTCTCCTTCAGTTTATTTGTTATTACATTAAATCCTGCCATAAACTCATTTAGCCTTTGTTTCCGGAGATCTTCAAAAGCTTGCCTGAAGTTGTCTCTCTCATTGGTAACGTCATCCAGTTCAGCCACATGTTTCAAGTACAGCTCTTCCTGTAGAAAAAAACCACAGCAAACCAGAAGTACAGTAAAAGAAGCTGTCTCCTTAATTTCAATTTTAAACCTGTTTAAACCATTTGAAAATTCATTTGTCCCAGAATGGTTACCAGCCTTGAAAACAAAAGAACCAACCAAACTATCTCTTTTTTTTTCCTCATCTCTGTATTGCTGATGGAAAACTCTTGTTGAATAGTCCGATATTACTGAAGCGAGTACTGTAAGGAGAAAAAATTCCTAGTGTGTGGTGTTGTGGGTCTGTCTAGACTGTCAAAACTGGTTGACTTTAAGTCAACTTTCTTCCCGACTTCTAAATAAACTAAAAGCTGAGTGTTCAAGGCCAGGCTGGATGGGGCTTTGGCCAATCTGGTCTAGGGAGGGTGTCCCTGCCCTGCCCGTGGCAGGGGGTTGGAAGCTTTAAGGTCTCTTCGAACCCAAACCATTCAACGAGTCTATGAACTTTCACAGGAGAAAGTTGTCTTCACCTGACATTGATGGCACCAAATATAGAAGGCATATATAAGCTCCTAGAGACAACTTTGACATGGCTAAGGGCAAGCTAACAAATACTCAGAGAAAATTCAAGGGTTCCATTTCAGTTTCCAAAAGAAAGGAACTGAAGAAGAATGGGATCACCATTTCCTGGTACGCCTGTAAGCGATAACAAGTACATTTTTATGACTGTAGGATCTTGTCTGAGCAGTCACCGATAGAAAAAATACACAACTGGACAGCTACCACCATACTTCAAAAGCAAAGATACAGATTCTTTACAGATTCAAGTACCGGAAAATAAAAAAGCTGCAGATGCAACGCTTACCTTTGATGAGGGGTGTACCAACTGCACAAACAGGCAATACAATACTGAAAAGATGAATCTCATGACTGCCCAGCAGTAATTAACCTTACCTTCTTCTTGTATTCTGCAATAGCACCAAGGTTGGGTTTCATTTCATTACACTGGGCTTCCAGGAGAGCTATTTGATTAGTGATAACATTGGGATCCTTGAGAGCCTCCAGCTCTTCTTGACTTAGTACTGGAAGTTCTTCAGGTTGTTTATCTTCTATGGGGTGCAGTGATAATTTTGACATCTAAAATTCAAAACCAGTTACTAGAAATCTTTAAAGATCACATTCATTATCACATGAACATTTCTAAAATAAACATTTTCTGTGTTAGTACATTCTGAAGCTTCCAATCTCAAAACATTCAAAGATTCTTCACATAAACCCTTTTAAAAATGAGATGTGAAAAAGACAACAGATTTCCTTTTATGCTGATAGTTCTGATTCTGAGAATTATATACATCATTCTTACAGAGAAGATTTCTGTGAAATATGAGCAGCAGCAGATAAAGAGGAAATCACCTCTATGGATGCCACAGAACTTTTAACAATGACACGCTCAATACTTTATGTGTTCAAGACTGAAAGGTTTCTGACAACAGCTTTGCTTGCCAGGTAGCTGCCCCTGTTACCCTCATGTTAATGCGGGTATAAAGGGCACTGTGCTTTGCAAGACCATCTGCTGGCCTAGATCCCTACCTCTATTAAAAGTTTAAATATGAAGTAGAAAGGACATATAATAAAAAGGTAACTTTATGAGCTTCAGGCATCTAACTAGCTTTGTCTCCAAGCGTACCTCCCTGGGCACACACCTGATTTTTGCTGTTTCTGTAAACCAGGAAAACCAAACCAGCATTGCCTTTTGTTGACTTTGCACTCCGCCAGCCTACAGGCCAGAAAATGCCAGGATTCTGTGCAGAACTGTTTCCAGAATTTAAAGCCCTTTCCAACAGCTGATCACACTTGTGACATTAACACACCAAGCATCGGGCAGTGCTTAGAACCAGCTTATTCAACAGAACAGGAGCTGTGAGAACAAATGTGACTGCAAGAACCTCTGTGCAAAGCTGTGCGCTTGCCTGCAGGAAGGCTGCCAGCAGTCCTGCTCGGATACAACCCTGAGTCCGAGAAGCTAGGTGTTCTAGCACTGGAGTTAGGAATTCCTTGCTCCCACTGGCTCTAATTTATTCAATGAGCTGGTTCAAGCAGCAATCTGAGGAGCAGAATTTCTTCCTGGCCCCAGGGAATTCCTACTGTCCCGATTATGTGTAACTGGGGGAAAGGCAATTTGATATACCAAATGGACTACAAGTTTAGGCAAATTGCTTTCAAGAAAAAGGTCTTGCCATTTTGTAAAGAACAGCTTAGTGGACACGGCACTGAGTACACTTATGCGTAACTTGTAGTTTAGTTATCAATACCTTACTCCTCTTTGCTTCTCTCACCTATGAGGATGCCTACCCTTTTGAAACCTTTTTAGTGTGTACAGAGAGGATACGCGGACACAAAAGTTCTCCTGGTTGCCATTTATGGCCTACATATTTTGCCCTCATTGCTCTTAATTACTCATAGATAGTGTTGTGTCAGTTCTAATTATTCAACTGTTCTTTCATTAATTAATAAACTTGAAAAGCTAGAAGCTAAACCATTTAATTCACAACTCATCTATAACTTTGAATGTAAACCAGAGAAAGATTGAAAAGTCATCTTTTTTAGAGTTGTTTTTTTATAGCATAAACACAAACCGTGAGCTTAATATTAATTTTCTCCCAAATTATCTGTTTTCTATCTACATGTTAACATATTAATCCTTTGAGATCTCACAGTTCTAGTTTTTGGAACTTACTATTTCCTTACCTCTTTTTGCCAGTATTTCATCTTTGACTGGTGTGCAGAAATATGACTGTCAATTTGTTCCATTTTCAGCTTAATATTAAGAGCTTCCTTTTGAAGTGCATGTTCCTCATCCTGAATGATTTTTATCTCCTGGAGTAAATCATGATGCTCCTGTTGAATTCCTGGCAACGCTTCCTAAACAGAAATGACCAAAAAAGCACATTAATCAGTTGCCTACAAAAATGTTACAACTTTTCTCAGGTTATAGGTTTGCTTTCATGATATTATTCACAGAACTTACTCTCCACAATCCAAAGTATTGATGTAAACAAATATATATTCTTGTATTTAGATTAACCTGGTCACTGAATTCTCGAATGACTGAAAATATGCTGCAGTTTATATTTTCTTTCCAGCTCTGGATCAAACAAGTCCTACACTGGGATGTTTTTAGCTAAAAGGCAGTTTTAGAGACAAGCAGTCTCAAAGAAACAGCTTTATTTGGAAGAATTTCAGCCATCCTGTTTTTTTCACTGTTTCTTGTACATAAATGTGGATGCAAACTTAAGTACCACATAGCTGGGGGAATGAAAAAAGTATCTATTCTTAAGTTTTAAACCAAATAATTTCTTTGGGAAACCTGGTTTAATTTATTGTTTAGCTTCAGAAAATCAAGTCAAGATATATTTCCAGGTAAGTATAAAAGAAAGAAAGAAACAAACAAACATCATTCCCATTCCCTGACCATCATGGAATGTCACTCTGCTGCTATACAACATTTGCATAAGAACAGAATAGAAGAATATAACTAGGATCTAATAAGGATATAACTCATCATCCTGACTTTACCTGAAGACCACACTGCTTACTAGGACTGGTTTACCCTACTTCCCCAGCCCCCGCATCATCTGTATTTAACAGTCAACTTTGATTAAACAAAACTACTAATTCTGTGTGACTGCACACGATATATTGCAGGATACAGAAAATAACATTCTTTGCCATTTTATCCCTGTGGGAATTTTTGGAGGATGAGTAGTAGTGTACTATTCAGTGCTGCTTCAGACCAGCATTGTCAAGTCTGAGGCTTAAATGGCAGGGGAGCTGTTTTTAAATACATGAAGGTAGTACCAGGTAACACAACCCCTCAGCTGGGCCTGCCTGGAATGCCTGAGGGCAAAGGCTGGCAGACATCAGGCCTTAGAACAATTCTGGCACAACAACTACTATCTAAAATCGACTTCACATGCTGCATCCTCTGTGAGGGAATACACCAAATTAACATGACACTTACTTCGGCTTGCCTGCAGTCATTCATAACCTCAGCAGCTTTGGCTTCC
This sequence comes from Strigops habroptila, assembly GCF_004027225.2. Classification (NCBI taxonomy): domain Eukaryota; kingdom Metazoa; phylum Chordata; class Aves; order Psittaciformes; family Psittacidae; genus Strigops; species Strigops habroptila. The sequence goes on along the minus strand of NC_044284.2, from coordinate 26,925,244 downwards.
AGTTCAGTCAGTTCTTTCATTAAGTCTTTAATTTCTTTCTCATTGTCTTCCAATTCCTTCTCCGTGTGAAGAAGAGCATCTTGAGATTTTTTCACGTTTCTGCATGTGCAGAGAGGTTTGTATTCCTCACGTGAGTGCAAATATGACGTAAGATAATCTAGACACACAATCTTACCTATGTTCAATAACTATTACCAACCAAATAGGAAGTGCTCATTTATCCATGAACTCTCATACTCCTGAGATATTCAAGTAAAACAAAGTTGCCTTCCTAAAGCATATAGCAGAGAAGCCTCACTAAATCACTTAATTTGTTCTTTCTGAGGCAGTTTGACATTTGTTAAGTATTCATTATTATTATGTTAAGCTAACATAAAAAGTGTATCACATTTTATTTCCTGACATGCCTTATAATAGAATGAGTCCTTTCAGATTTGAAGTGCTCTGCTGCATGGTAAGTAAGTGTTATTTTGAATCTTTATCCTGAAATGTTGCTTTTTAGTGATAGACAAATATTAGCAAAAAAAAAAATTAAACATTAATTTTAAGCTCCCTATTAAAAACTACAGCATTTCTCTTTACCTCCTTGACATAAGCAATATTCAGTATTAAGACACATGATTGAAAATTAAGATGTTAAGGTCACAGGATTTTTAGCTATGAAGGCTCCTTAAACGAAGGAAATGTCTCGTAGGTACCGATGCCAACATATACAGTTATTTGAAGGCTGACATCTCTCTTCCCCAGTCAGGTTTCACTAAGCTTTCTAGGTCTGTAACGCACACTAATTCACAGAGATTATGGCTCTTAATTAAGAACCAGTCTAACCCTGAGGTAAATCAGTTTAGAGAAAAAAATATTACCTTCTACCTCCTGTCTTCCTCCCATCATAAAGAGGGGAAAACCATCTCCCCCGGCCTGACCAATCCCCCCAAAAATGTCCAAACATAATCAGGCAGGAACCACAGCCACACAGTCACAGCTTAAAGCAGCTGAGCCCACCAACATCCACCTTACCTATCCGCAGTCTTGATTGCCACCTGGGCTTTAGTAATAGTTGAAAAACATTCGTCTATTTCTTTGTTGATCTTGTTAAGTTTGTCTTGATGTGGTTTAAGTTTCTGATTATTGGTATCAATTATGAGGTTATGTAGTCGTTTAACTTCACTTTCTATTTCACCAGCTTTTGCAGCAGCACAGTCATAATCTGTTGATGAATAAAAAGGTCATTGAGCTGTCTCTGTGAACACCAGACTACTGCAGCACAACAAAAAGCTATACTGTATGAATATATTGAGAAGTTTACCTGTTTCTTTATACTGTGAAAAATGTTTTGGTTTCGTTTTTTTCTTTTTTGCTGTGGCTAAACCAAAAATTACCACCCACATCTTTCTGACACTGTTCTACTGCCAAAGCTTTTTCTGGTGTAAATCAAAACTAGTTGGATTACTTACTGTATATAGAGGATTTAAATAGACGAGATAACACATAAGAAGCTCATTCTCGGCATTTATTTAATGGGAAGATGCTCCAAGGTTAAGCTCTAAGAACTGGCTGCTAACTGTTGCTCAGCAGCTAGTGTTACTGTATAGTTACTGCACATGTTGAATACCCTAATCTACCTTCAAAGTTCCCCTATTTAGCTTATACTTACAACTGAACAAAACCATTTTAATAAGTTAAACAGCTTTCAAAAACTGAACACCACAGCACCTTACCATTGTAAGGGCAAAACAAAATCCCCTACTGAGTTTGCTACAGATTTCCAATTTCCTTTTGGGGCCAGAAGGGGTAAAGCAAAGACAGGCAAGATGAAAGGCAGTCATCTCTCCAGAGGAGAACACAGGTCTGTGTTTCTCCATTACTTAGTAGAAATGTTAGAGAAGATATTTATAATATCAAACCTTAGCATTATTGAGGAAGTAAAGCATTCATACTCTCTTGATGCTATACTGTTCCCAAGAGGCAGAGGGAATCCACAGTAGTATGTATTCTCTTTCCTAAAATGCTATCAAAGCAGAACTGTGGGGGAAGGGAACTGTGTTTTACTGGGCTCATATTACTCCCTGAGCAAGAAATTCAAAGAAACAGTCAAGGTTTACTTTACCAAGCTACCAGTTTCTTCAGAGTAACTGTTATTCCAGTTCTCAAAGTCAACATCTTTCACAAGAAGAATGGGGGTACACTGTGCCCACAACAGATTACAGGGTATTCATCTTAGAGAGTCACGTAACAGGCCAGTTAGAGCATGGCAAAAGCTTTTACCTGACTTTAATCTCATTAGCTCCACATTAACAATTCTTCCCCCAATTAAACTTAGTTTCCCTATGAACCTGTCTGTAACACAGCCATAAATATCTAACCAAATAAACAAAAAATACCAAAATGGATGTTTACTTCAGCTTGACTGAAACGTGAACTTGAGCAATCGCAAAAAAAGGGCCTCACTCTCTAATCTCTGGAGGCACCTTTTGCCTCCCCCTTTGAAGAAGGAGTTCCAACCCAAGGTATGGTTCCGCAACTGGAAATCTGAAAGAACAAAGCTGTAACCATTCATTCCTGCTTTAGTGAAATAATATGACTACAATTTTTATCTTTAATCCCTTCTCCACAAAATGTACCTTTTTTATAACCATTAAGGACTTTTTCCAATTCGTTCTGTTTGGTTTTGTCTGGAGCAGTAGCAATTACATTGGCTTCAAGTTCCTTAATGCGGGTTTTCAGATGAATTTCTTGTTCAGGTAAATTCTACAGAAAAACACAACTGTGTCAGAATCCTGTATTTCAGAGACTCTTGACACTAACAAGGACTATGTTAAGCAGAGGCTGAGAAGCCATCCCCCTGCACATTGATGGAGAAGCCAGATATTGCCTCAATAACAAATTTGTTCACCTTGATACTTGCTGAATACTTTTCTAAATTATTTTTCATTTCCCGAACATCTCGTTGCAGTTTGCTTATAGCTTCTTCAAGTAGTGATTTCTCTTCTTCATACTGTACTGCTCTTTTAGAATCCTTCTGCAGTTGACATTCCATTTTATTGACCTACACAAAAATGAGGTGTGATCATCTGCCTGGTAAAGCAAAACCTCATTCACCTGCTCAACAGTCTATGATCTCATAAAACACAGAAATAAAGTGGAGTAAAAACTTGAAAATTTGCTGTAGCTGGACAGAATTAAGATTACATACTAACCTCTTCTTCTGAAACATCCATTACGACTAAAGAACCCATTCTGCCCTTCATTACTTTACCCCCACCACCAGTCATTGTTCCTGAAGTAAAAGAGATGAAAAGAAGTTAGCGAGCTTATTGTGTTTAGATAGCATCTGTGAGGAACTCAAAATATAATTGCAAGTTTGCACTTAAATACCTGACTGTTCAATGACTTGTCCTTGAAGCGTTACCACCCTCCATCTTTTATCTTTTTGAAATGCTATTCTGGAAGCATCTTCCAAGTTATTAGCTACTAAAGTATCACGTAATGCGAAGTAAAAAGCCAGGCGAAACTTCTCGTCGTTTGCTTTCACCAGATCAAACAACCGAGGAACATTCTCTGGAGTGGGGATTTTCTGAAGATTTTTTTCCCACACAGCCATCTACATCAAAAAAGTAAATAAATGAGTGAGAGATTCCTGGGGATAAATTATATGAGGTAATTTCATTATTCTAAGGTACGTTAAGGCTTTAAAGCAAATGCAACTGTACTGCAACTAACAGTAAAGCTTCCTTCTACTTACTTCCAGTCTAATTAGAAAAAGACATGCCAAACATTTGTTGTACACATACAGGTATCTAAAAAGCCTTGTGATTCTCTCTAAGTAAATGTTTCCATTTGCTATAGAATGTTCTACAACACATTTGTAGAACAAACAGCCTATTAGAACATTTTATATTTTAGCTTTCCCATAGCGACACATATACAGCATAAGATACTACTATATAATACATATTTTTACACCTTAATACATTATACATATACAGGATTAACATTGTGACATTAGGATAAATCAGCAATTTGTTCTGCTGAAGTGCTGGTACTTACTTTGTCCATGGCTATAAACGTGGCAACTCCGATTCCTTCTGTCTTCAAGAAATTCACACATGCCTGTGCAGTATCAATTGTATCGACAACAATGTTGTCTAAGGCACCACAAGATGATGAAATAGCAATATCATATTTCTCATCGATAGCTCCCAAGTCTCCCTAATAATTGGGGGTCAGGAAGGAGAGGCAGAGGTACACTGATAAGCTTGGCATCAATGTTTTGTCTTGGTATTATGAAACAAATGACAAAACTTCACAGAAAAAAAAAGAAGAAAAATTATAGAATACTTCTTTTTGGGAAAGAACTTAAACCTTGATTAGAATTTGTAAAATTATACCACACCTGTCTCCTCCTGCACACTGCTAACAATGGGTTTGTTCCCATAGTAGAAATTCATATACTCAGCTTTAAAAGCAGTGCTTCTGGTAGAGCAATGCAGTAGCATTCATTTATTTTCCATAGACAAATGTTACATTTTATATGCCCGCATTTTAGTCTGGCCTAACAAGATTATTTGACCTTGTGTTCTGTGGATGGTTCTACCATTGGTCAGCCTGGTAGGACCCAGCAAGTCCTATGCTTCTGTATGGGGTGCTGTACTGATCTAGAAGACAGGTACAGGGATGTCCACCATCTTGGACAAAATTCTTGTGTATCTGCAGATAAAACCAGCATGCGCAGCCAACAGCGAGTTATCCAAGAACTGACCAACCTCACACTCCTCTCGCAAGCAGTAACAGAGCACAAGACAAAATACATGCCAGCCGCGCTAGACAGCGGTCTGCTGCTGCTTGAGCTTTATCCTCTTTTGATAAATCTATACACACATTTTTAAAATATACTTCTCCAGCAGTTATGTTCCTAATACTCAAAGGGATCAGAATCGCAACAGCTGTCAGTCACAGTCACAACACAGAAGCGCAGGCAGGACCAAAGCATGGGCAGGTTTACAACACACTGTTAGTATTGTGGCTTGAGCATATTAATCATAGAATCAACTAGGTTGGAAAAGACCTTTAAGATCACCAAGTCCAACCTTTACTCCAGGACTGCCAAGTCCACTGCTAAACCATGTCATCCACCACTGAACCATGCCAAAATATTCCCACAGAGACTGCACCAAAGGGATTTAGCTTAAAGATCAGCCTACCAAAACGTAAAGCTTTCTCATAGCCATTGCCTTTATTTAGTGCTGGGTAGAGGAACCTCAATTTTTTTTTAATTTTTTATTTTATAGCAAATCCATGGGATTTGCAATACTCTGCTTTCCACATTCATAGCACCAGAAAAGTGAGGAATTCTACCTTTCACTCTATTACCGTGCTGTAATATATACAGCACGGTATATAAGGCTATACAGTTTAAGACTTCAAAGGATAGTAGCCTTTTAAAATTTACCAGTCTTCCATATAGTCCAGGAATATTTCCACTTTTCTTCTGCTGAAGCAGAGCCTCAAGCACTCTTCCTCGATTGCGACTCATTGCTAAAGAACTTTTGGCTTCTTCTACTTTATGACGCAGGTTTCGAACAAGATTCTTGGCACTTTCTTCTTCTCTTCTTAGTTTCTCAAGCTCATTTTCTTTCTAGTAATGAAGAAAAAAAGGACATTATCTTCAAAATCACTAAAATTACTCTATTCATGGAGTCTTTGATTGTGTAGGCAATGAAACCAGCCACTGAAAAGCAGAAGTAGCAAACATTTATCAGAAGAATGGCTGGTATTTGGATATACTTCAGCTAGTATTTAGTACACTTGGATACAAATATGAGAGCTTACGAATTCATGAATCAGGCTTAGGACAAGGTAGTGGGATTTTTTTGTTTTTTTCCTTTGGGGAATGAGAGGAGCAAGAAGGGAAATTTGAAGAAGGCTCAGAAACAGAGCCATTACTTGATTTTAACTTGTCTCATCAGGGTATGTAGGATTAAATTTCAGTGCTTATTGTCAATATTTGCTTAACCAAAAATAAGTTTGAAATCAAATACTTCACAGGTTAACCAAGTATTAGAATATAGTTTTAAAATGTTATTTTGTGGCACACAGTTTTTCTTTTATTTTCACCGCGATTATTGCTAAAAAGAAGAGTGGAGCTTTGGTTTGTGTGTTGCAAACAAGTCAAGTCTCACCTTCTTCAACTCCTGTTCAGCTTGGGGTAATTTTACACTTATCTCTTTGATAGCAGCCTTCCTTTCCTTAAGAGTTTCTGAAACAGTCTTCAGAGCCTCCTTTGCCTGATTTAACTGAGACACAGCAGTATTATGACGGGCAAGATAGATCTCAAGCTCTGACTGGGCAACATCCCTCTTTGAACGAGCTTCATTCACTGTTTTAATAAACTCCATAAGCTCCTCCTCTTTGCTCTGCAAAAATGGACAATGTTACAACTAATACCACACGACTGTGGGATTTATTACATCAATTAAACTGTACGAAACAAAGAGAGGAAGTGGGTGTGTCCTTTTACAAGCTCTTCTGTCAGCAGAAAACAGTTATGTCACCTAGAAGAACAAGTATTTCTTAACTTATTAACATATTCTGTATGGAAATTAAATAAGCCATTTCCCATAAAGAACACCAGAGAATTGTCACGGAACATTTCCGTACAAACTTCGTATCATTTTCTCAATTTAAAGTTGGAATGAGCCCTACACATTGTGCTAAATTACAGATCAAACGGGGAAAAATTCTTCAGAGGGTGGTGAGGTGCTGGCACAGGTTGCCCAGAGAAGTTGTGGCTGCCTCATCCCTGGAAGTGTTCAAGGCCAGGTTGGACGGGGCTTGGAGCAATCTGGTCTAGAGCTCCAAATATCATTGGAGCTAGATGATATTTAAGGTCCCTTCCAACCCAAACCATTCTATGCTTCTGTGAAACCATGTTTCCAACTACAGAAAACAATCCTCCAAATTTACAGGATAAATTTCCAGCCTCCAGCTGTTTAGTGATTGAACAGCTACTATCAACAATAATAACCAAGTGTTATAGTAGCTGTCCATTAATTCAAAGACAGATTCCAGCTGCGTGAGAGGCTCAGAACACAAAATTTCAAAATCTGTTCATTTATTTAAGTAGCACATTGGTTTAAACATTTTGATAGGAGAAAATTAAAGCGTGTTCAAATAATGGAAGTGTAGAATTATTTAACGTACATACACAAATAACATACTTGATGACACATGATCCCTACAGAAAGCAGACAACTTAACAAGAATGATGTAGCTCTGATTACAAATTCAAAATTAATTTCCCAGTAAGGCTCCGCTGAACTAAGACATGAAACAGCACATTTGTCATATAAAAAAGCATTTTACAACTATCTTGTGATCATCTCATGTGTAAAAGCTATACTTCAGTTAAGACAGCAAGTGCACCAAGTCAAAACAGTTCAAACCTCTTTTTCTGTCTGAAGTCCTTGTGTTTCTTGCTTAAGGCTATCTATAACCTGCTTGAGTTTTAATTCTTCTTCCTCTTTTGTCTTTTCAAGAAGCTCTTTCTTAGACGTTGTTTCGGTGATAGATTTTTCACTATCGGCAGGCACTTTTTTCAATTCTAATACCTATGCAAGGAAAGACATCCAGAGACACAAGCCATAGCAGTGAAAGAACACATTTTAAAAGAAGCTTTACGCATAAGAACTGAAGTCATGGTATCACAGTCGGGCTTAATTCCTAAATATCTACTTTCAGAAGGCCAGTCTTGATCCAAAGAGCGATTTAAGATCTGTAACAGCTGGCAACAACCAACTTGCTAAAACCTATCTGTTAAATTAACTAAATTAACTAGGGAAGCACGAAAAAAGGAAGTTTGGAAAGGCAGTTACTGTGAGAATATGCAAATTTCTGTAATCTGAGCAAACAGAATAAAAAGACACTTTGGAAGCCATGAGAACTCTCAACTGAGCCGAGAAGCCACAGAAAGCTTTTGACTTCAGGCAGATAACAGCCTGGTACCACTGGACCCCTTCTCCCATAGATGTGCAATCAGCAATGGCTTAAGGGAGAATAATGCATTACTTCAGTGTTGCAAACAAAATCCCTAGCTGATTTAAATGACAAAGTATATGACTGAAAAAAATAAGTAAATGAAAACATATTTTTCCATCTTCTTTGTTGCACAAAATGCAACTGGTGTCCTCTGCTATTTTCTCCCAGCTGCAAAGATGTTCTCATCCAGAGCAGCCAATTACATTTCTTTAGGTAAATCAAGCTGCAGTTCACACTACCTTTTCTTTGTCCTTCTGAATTTGCTTCTCCAATTTTTTAGTCTTGCTCTTGGCATGTTTTAAATTTTCCCTTACTTTAACATCCTGCAAATCCAACTTAGTAAATTCTTCTTTTTTTTCCTCGATAAACTTTGTTATTTTACCACGTTTCCTGAGGGGGAAAAATAAAAAGAAAGAATCATCTATTCCATAACCTATAAAAATGTCACTTGAGCTTGGCTTAGTAAGCAAGCATATAGAATTTAAACCAATATTACTCAATTTTTGTAAAGAACAATATACTTACTATATTCACATTATTTTCCCCAGGGAAGTGATGTTTCATCAGAAAAGATTAACTAACAATGCAATATGAAATCCATTTTCAGAAATCTTAATTTTTCCTTGGTAGAATTTATAATTCCCCTCTCACAAATAACTTACCATGATCTTAGAAGCTGACAAGATCAATACTGCAGCTGGACTGGAAATTAGGACCCCGACAAATAAATCTTAGGAAAACACAACTGAGGCATAAAAGATTCATAAGGAAACCAGATAAAAATACCTAACATCCATGGGCCTAAACATATGGTGGTATATCTAAAAAGCTAAAACAGCATTTCATGGTTTTGTACAGTCAATATATAAATGTACTTTAAAAATCCATTTAAAAATCAGACATTTTCTTATTGTTGTACCCAGATTTCTGCAAGAGAAGCAACCTGCAAAACCTGCAAACCAATGAGATTTTTAATTTATTTATTTTTGTGCAAGAGATCATTTAATCCATGCCAGGGAATGTTTAGATATACAATAAGTGACTGCTCATCTGATAATTGAAATTTTTGGTGGAAGAACTACTGAAAACCCAGCTGTGCTCCGAGTTTGATCACCTTCCCGTACAACTACCATATACTTCTGCTTTCTCCTGTGTTCTGACCCCTGCAATAAAACTGACACATCTTTTCCTGAAAATCCTGCAAACTCTAACACTGCACATGCAGAATGTGTAAAACACAGTACTCTCAGCTTACAAATCTATACCTCAAGTACATACTTTTCAAGTTCTTTCAAACTTTTACTCTTGGCTTTCATTTCGTCTCCAAGTTTCTTGCTCTTCTCATTAACATCTTTTGTTTCTTCATTAATTTTTTCTTTCTGCATTTCCATATCGTTTAATCGTTTCTTTAGGTCATGACTAGGAAAAAAGCAAACAAAAAATCCAACCATAAAACCCAAACCTCCACTTTTTTCCATAAAGCTGACATGAATAATGGATATATATTTCCAATCTTAAGTGTAAACAAAGTGATTATGTAAAGAATTAAACCTTAATGTAGTTACTCAGTAACCTTGCCAATTTAATACAAACCAGCAAGGAAATCTAACAATTCAGACACTCCAGATTAAAATAGTCCTTAAACGATCGACCTTCTCAATTCAAGTATAAAAGCTGTAAGAGATTAATTTGCCAGACTACTTTACTTTGCTAAAATCTGGCAAACGCTGCTTTTTTTTTTTTTTTTTCTTTTTAGTGGTGGTGTTTTGGGTTTTTTTTAAGAAAGATTGTGAAAATGGTGTCTACTTTAAAATTTTTTAACTTCAAAATTTGAAACAAGAATCACTAGCCACATGCTATTCAACTAATTCTGAAGGACTGATACATCTGTTAAGAAATACAAAATATTTCTACTTAAAGGAAGCAGAGTTTAAGACCATCGCTACCACAATAAAGCCAAATCAAAACTTTAGAGAATTACTTACATATAGTATTGACAGATCCGATTCTTTTCTTTAAACATTTTGTTTTCCAAACAAAGAAATTCAATGGCTTTATTCCTGTCTGCTTCCAAGGCATCCTTTTCTTTTTCCACCATTTTAACTCTGTTTAACTAGAAAAAACAGAGTCAGAGCTGACTTTACTGCTAATACTACAGAAGAACAAACCCTGAGGAGAAAAACCCCAGACCCTTTGAAGCATGTGTCCTCTGGAGACGCGGTTCAACAATTAACTCTGCAAGACAGTTTAGCACTACAAGCTTTCTGAAATCACAGATCACAACTTCCACAGCAGAGACTGCCCTTTTAGAGCAATTCAGTCAGGAATTTAAAACCAGTAAAGGGATCCTACAGATGCTAGAAACAGATCAGGCAAGCCAAGGAAAACATAGGTGAGAGAGAGGAGTTACATACAGAAAACAACGTATAGGGACTGTCTATATTTCAATCTTTTGACTAGCCCCTTTGAAGTTAATTCCTGCACTTAAATGCCTTTTCCTTCCCAGCCTTTAAAAAAAAGTCTGCAACATACTAGGATTTACCAAGGACACACCAAGTAAGAAGAACTTTAATATTATTTAGCACTTTTAGAACTCAATGCATAAATAAAATGTTATGGAAGCAAGTTCTGCAAAAGATCTACATAGCTCAAGACACAACTAATGTTCTGTGCCTTCTCATACAGCTGTGTGTGCATCACCACACCACTGCTCTGCCTCCCTCTTTCCTTTTCTTAGCATGTTTTCCTGCTACTTCTCCTATTTGCAATTCAGCAATAGGAATCAGGCAGGAAAAACCTCCCTATCTTGATATATTCAGATAATTACAACCTCTTTCTCTGTTAAATCTGAGCAGCATTTAATGCATGCAGATTATGATCAAAGAGTGTTCAGCAGGTAAAATCCTATATTCCAAGCATTCAAGAAAGGCAAATGATGCTGACGGCCCATGTGTTAGAATCAAGAGAAACATATGCAATAAAGATTACTCAAAATTTTGCTATACTTCCACACTTGTAGAATACCAAATTTCAACCAAGTCTCTAACTTTTTCAAAAAAACAAAACAAAAAACCAGAACAAAAACCAAACCACCGAACAAAAAAACCCCACCCCAAAAAACCCCCAAACACGAAACAAACAAACAATAATGAAACAACTGCAAACTTATCTTTTTAAATTTATAATCCGAACAAAACTTTGAGCCTCACCTTTTCCCCTCTCCGTTCATTTAAAATCTCTATTCTGCGACACAGAACTTGGATAGGTTCTTTTAGTCGTGCAGATCCTATTAAGTCTTCTAAATATTCAAGCATGCCTTCATCATGTTCAGTCTGGCCTTTCGGTTTCATCATAGCGATTTGTTCAACTTCCCCCTTGGAAAAGAGAAGTTTCATTTTTCTCCCTCAACACCCCCCCCCCTTTTTTTTTTCCTGGGGGGAAAGTTAGTATTCTGAAAAAACACAAACACCTTTGGAACGCAGGTATGTGACCATATTCTAGCATTATAAAAAAAGAACAAAATAAATAATGCAGTAATCAAAACTGACTATTCAGAGTAGCAATATATTTGGGAAAACAAAGATCAAAATTAATAGAAATTTCCTCCAAGGAGTGCATGGTGGTGATGTGCATCTCTTTCAAAGCTAACACTGCTTTGAAAAGCCTCATGTCTCTATGAAGATAAACGTTGCTTCATATCTCTAAAGATTCAGAATGCATTTCCCCAACCTAAAAAAAGAGAATAAAGCATGCCCTCTAAGTCACGTAGCACCCAACAGTCTTAAGGCATCTTAATCAAGATTGATGTCGCTGAAGGGTTCCCTTAGGAAAAAGAAGGTCCATAAAATCGTGTCTTATGGATGAACTGGACTCGTAATTCATATAACCAAGACTTCCTTGTTGGAAAAAGGAGGACATTCTTTCAGTATTAGGCTTCCTTAATTTTCCTTTATGTACAGCATTAACTTTAAATTATTAAGGCAAATAGTAGCAATTATTTTTTTTTTTTAAGAAGAATTATGCAAGATTAAACCGAGACAATGACAAGGACTGTTTATGTTACTGATGCTATCATTACCAACAACAACAAAATCTATTATCAATATTTTATGCTTAAGACAGAGTAGCACTAAATATTTCAAAATACAGATTTTGTAAATTACATGGTCATATATAAAAAAAAAGACATGAAATTGAATATACACTTATTAAAATCATATCTGGTGCAAGAATAGATGCAATAGATGCTGCGGTAATTAAAGAGAACACAAAGTAGAAACAATTCACCCTTCAAAAACCTAGATACTTAGGTACATGACAAGAGACAACTTATTCATAAAACAAATGGTAGTGCAGAGTACCAGTATTGGCCATTAAACACATGAAATAAGATGGATTAAAGTCTTTAATCTAGTTTTAGAACTGACAAGATAAAAACTGTATTCCAGTATCCGACCTATATATGTAGAAAAAGCCCAAGTCTACAACCACAGAGTGAAAATGTTCATTGGCTTTATTCATTTATTATTTTTCATTGTTGGCTGCTTGTTGAAGTTGAGCTGACAGCCAAGTGTCTACAAAAGTATGGATGAGGAAGAACTCCTCAAGAACATATAGAAGGAGAGGTGATTAATGAGACTGCTGGAGAACCAGAAAGTCACGGAAGTCAAAGGGCAGGATTTCTACACAACTGTTGCAAATGGGGCCTGTAACCAGCTAAGAAACATGAGGGTAAGGTCCTCCTAAACGTTAGTGAAGGCAGTTTGAAATTTTTGCCAAAGGGATTTTGTTCCACGTTCTCAGTGCACAATGACACCTAGTGGCCCTATGCTTTTCTTCCAATTAGCAAATACCATTCAGCTGAGTGTAAGGGAAAAAGTTCAGTTTTGCAAATTTTGCAAAGTAAAAACTAGTATACATTAAGACAGGTCTTCTTGCACTAATTCCTTTGTTAGAGTAAAACATGGAGGCTGGTTTTGGTTTGAGCTTCCCCCCCCCCCTTTTTTTTTAAATTAAAATTTTAGAAGTTAAATGCATCTAAGCTGCTATTTTCTGGTAATTACTGTTCATAAAAAGTCTCAGCAGATCTGACAAGACAAAAAAAACAACCCCACAAAAACCAAACCAAAAAACCCTAAACAACCCAACTCTGTTTCTTACACATCTCAAAAAGCCAAACAATTAGTTTTCTAACAACTGCAGTCATATTATGTACAATTCCCATCGCACATTTGCTCCCTTGCCATGGAAGTATGATTTCTCTACCAAAAACCACCTGCCAGCAAGATACTGCTTCTGGGTAGGAAACTATGTAACCTCCTAAATTTCTGTGGATTTACCAGAAGTCTGTTTTATTTCTTCCTGCATTAAAGCCTTTCCTCTGTTTACATCCAAGAAATAAAACAATCACAGAAAATATTTAATTCATGTGGTGAACATCAACTTCCTACAACACACATCTATCCCTCAAGTTAGGTGCTGCTGTAAACCACAAAACTGCCCTGGATTTAACATGACCGCAGGAATTATAGACAAGCAAGGAATGCAAGTCAACTTTTTTATTTTTTTATGATCTAGCTAAGTATAATTAACCATCTTTTAAGTCACAACCATCTAAGAAAGATGATTATGTAGTTGTGAGGGTTCTCCATAGCTCACTAATGTAATGGAATATAACTACAATATGTTTAATGATATAGTAAATAATTATTGAAATTTAATCCAATTATATCTAATTCTATAACCTCGTAAATTGAGAAATCAGGGGTTTGGTTGTCTGGTGGTCCATTTATATGGTAAATAAATACCTCACCATCTGCCCAGGAATTACTGGTAACTGCAGTTTAGGGCACACATTAAATAACATTTTGAAAAGTTGAAGTGAATCAAGTACTGTTAAGATAATTCACATGAATTGAACTTGTCAGGCTGGCAATTGGCAGTTTAATATTCCTCTAATTCACCATAGGCAAGCAATTTTAGAATTTCATATTCTTCTTATGCGAAGAGATGTAGATGGACTACCTACTGAAATTCTTGTATTCTTTTCTCATCAAGGGTAAAAATGAAAATATTTAGCAACTACAAGTAATAATTGACTAATAGAAGTATTAAATATGATTTAATATTTATATTATTTACCAAGTCAATATATTAAGAAATCCATTTAGCCCACCCCTATATTTAATATATTAAGAAACAAAAGTTTCCAGCTACTTTAATTGATAAAGGAGACCAAAAAGCTATACCTGCTCTTCTTTCAAGTAATCATGACAATGATTAATGGGGGGGAGGGGGGAAAGGAAGGGAGGGAAATAGTCACATTGTAACTCTGCGTTCTGTTAGAAGTTGATAGTCAACATAACTGTTCCCTTAACATTTTAGCAGTGCTTATTATTTGACCTACTATTTGAATCATACAAGGAAAAAAAACACAAAACAAAAAAACCCAACCAACCCAACCCAAACCCCAACAATACAACCTTCCTCCTTTATCTAGTCAAAGATCTTTTGAAATACGGACAGCATTTTTGAAAGTGAAACTAAGGCGGCAGCAGGCAGACATTTGTTGAAAAGAAAGTATGCTTGGGCATGCTTAATATAGCTGTCACACCTAAATTTAAAAAGTCTCTGAATAGACCACTGGGAAATTTCTGTAATTATTGCCCTCAGTTACCTTCCTGCACTTCACAGGCATGAAATCATGAGGGGGAGTAATGTGCAAAAAAAAAAAAAAAAAAAAAAAAGGGGAAAAGGAAAAAAAGGAGAGAACAAAAATTACATCCCCTGTTCAGTTGAGGACAATCAAAATGGATGTCGACATTAAGGCATTGGTGACACTGGCAGACAGCTAACAAAGGACCAAACATCCACACAAGTAATCACTGTATGAGAAAGCAACAAATATCCATGGAGTATTTTGGGAAGGCTCTACATTCATGGCAAGAACTCTAAATGGAATTACGAACCTAATTTCACTTTCTATATTGTGTGTGAAGTCTTCCACATCAGACTGAAATTATCACGGGGCTGCCAGCATGTCACTGGTAACAGAGGCAGTCAACTCAAATACTGTATAATAAACACACATCTAAATAACAGTTTCTACAGAGTGCCTCAGCTTAGTTATCAGAAAACAATTACTACATTTGAATAGAGAACACAAGTTTATATGTAGAGAAATTTCTAAGCAATGAAGTTAGCTCAAATAATGAGAAACCTTGCTTGACAGTAGGCTACAAAGTTATAATAACAAGGGCAAGTGCCAGTCTCATTTGAAAGCCATTTCCTCAAGTGAAAAGTATAAAGAGTAACTTCAAGGAGCTTGGAAGCAAGAGATTCTGCCTTCCTTTTCACAGCTGGACTCTCAAGGTGAATTATTTCAGTGCCATAATGTTCAAGATACTTTCTAAACTTAAATTTCTGTTTTGCATAAGAGCAAAAACGTTAAAGCAAGTAAATTGTAAAAGCCTTCAAATACCAGTGTAAGACTTGCTCATCATAAAATTAACTATGTGAAATCAACATCTCAGTTGAGGAGACTGAGAGGGTCAGTGAAGCACTGGGTAAACCAGCAGCACACAACATGCAGGCCAGGAGCACCCGGACTTGCCGTGCCTGCTGCGCTCAACCCCACAAGGATGCTGCGGAGGGATGCCCAAAGATGCCTGAAGAACTGACAGAAGTGGTGACATCACCAGCACCTTCTACCACTGTCTTAATGTTATGAGGCAGCCAAATCAAGGGTCCCTGTACTCCAAGTTCTGTGCATTCCAGTAACACTTGCATCCTTGGAGTATTTAGGAATGCTGCAGATTTAATGCGAGACATTATGGACAGAATTAATCAAATTTCAATCTCTATTGCATGCATACTCCATTCATGTTGGAACAAAATCCACATTAGGACTAGCACACCTCCAACAGTGCAGTCAGCTTAAATAGCTTCACTCCATTGCCATATGGAACTTCCAGAGCAAATGTGTGATGGGCAAGAATCTCCCCTCTCATGTAGCCCTCATAAGATGGAACAATAAAGCCCCTAAACTATTACCTCATTTCTATAAACTACTATTTCCCCTAAAATTGCACATTTGTTTCTTTAAACAGCTGATCCTCTCACAACACAAAGCTTTTAATCTGAGTTTATCCAGTGTTTTCTGGCATATAAAGATTTGAATTTTAAACAAGGTTATCAAACTGCTGGATAAATGAAAATTTTGACCTACTCATTAAGCTGCCTTCCTGCAACTTTTAATCTTGAAACAGATGCTACTTTACACTTCTGCACATAACTCCTGTTTGTTGCTCTTGGCAGACAGTAGCGTTACGTTCCAGCAATGTTCCTTTACATCTAAGAGCGGGCCTGTGGACTGAAGCACTACTTCCAAAACTAGGAATTCTGAATAGCATAACACACTAATCCTAATACCCACATTACCCAGCCTCAACCAGTGATAAACTGTAGCCATTGGTAATTCGTGCTGTGCACAATAGTAGTTCAGTCTGTGACAGTGCTGGAACTGGAATTAGAGTTTCAGAATACAGCCATCAGATTCCATTTTAAAATCCTCGTATGAAACAAGACAGAGCTAGCAGAAAACTTTTGATGTCGAAAGATCACTGACAGCAACCTTAAAACTCTTCATGAAGAAACAAACAGTATTTTTGTTTGCAAAAAACTTGCCTGCATTATGACTAGTTATTTCTGAAGAACCTAAAGACAAAAATGTTTGCTTACCAGTATCTGTCTCCTCATCACTGAAAATTAGGGGAAAAAAAAAAAATAAATCTATTGAAGACAGTGCCTTGAGACACAATGAGTTTTGTCAACTAAACTGTTAATACAACACTTGCAGATCTACTTCATTAGTATTCCACAGAATTATTATGGCAGCAAGTAGGTAAAAATGTATTTTCCAGGATTTTGGGTTGTCACTTCATTTCTGGTGACTTAATCCGAAGCTTTAAAATAAAAAACAAAAACAAAAAAGTTGCTGAAAACTGTGGGATGGATTAGCAAAATCCTGTACTACCCAACAAACCAGACTAACTTTTGAGTGTTAAAACCCACACATCACTTCAGATGCACAGTAAAGCACAGGCACATTAAAATATAAGATAGTAACAATGGAATTTCATAGCTTGGAATCCAGTAGATGGAAATGTGCTATGCCCCAGACAGGGAGGGAGGAATACTGGTACTCTGAGTGGTTTTTGAAGAGAATTTTCTGTTGCAGCTGTTGTTTTAGTTTTTGGAGGGGGTTTTGTGAGTGGAGCTCTTCAACACTAGCCAAATTCAAGAGTGGAGTAATATAGCGTCTAACTGAAGTGAAACTTACATTGTTTTAATCATGAGGAATAGTTTTAGAGAAAATACTGCCCAAGAGATGCAATACTATATACATAGGAAAAAAACTTCCACGTTTTTACATGTAGCTGAGAAACTTAGCGAGGCATTACCTTGAAAAGCAGGACAACCTATTTATCTTAGTTTCCCCACTTCAACTGTTACAAGTAGAACAGAAGAAATCTTTCAGACCCTTTGTAGAACTTCAGCGTGCTTCATCAAGCAAATCCAAGCTTAAAAATCACACATTTTGTCAATACTGGTAAATTTGACAAATTCTTTATACAAGCTTTTCTTTTTGTTTACATTTCCCCACCTTTGAGGTGCCGGCAGGAAGAAAGCCAACTTACTTCAAGTCGAACAAAGGAAGCCTCCCTACTGCAAATAGGGAGCATTTCCTGTAACAGCCTGGGTATTTTCCTCTGATAAGAAGTTTTAGCATTTGGATTTACCCTCTCACACCTAGATGTCAAATCTACCTAGCTGTGGTTCTGCATCAATACCAGATGATAGCTTCATTTCATAATTCTTTTGCTACCAGCATTTGGAGTAATGAAAAACATAGAACAAGCCTAGCTACTACAACCTGTCCAACTTCTCATTCCTGCCTTGGAACAGAAGTGTGGCAGTACTTTGAGAGAAATCTTTGGCTGGCATTGTGGTTGATTTTTGGGGTTTTTTTTTCAATACTAAACTATCACAAAATTTTAGATATGATGACCGTGGCTACAATATTTGGTATTTTTAAGGCAAATGCGGCTTTTTTTTTTTTTTTTTAAATTCAGAACAGTATTTTAGTAGCTTCACTGTAACAGCTGCATACCTTTGGTAACATACTTGCTTTTAAGGCTTTCTAAACAACTATCAGAGGAAGTTTTGTTACCGAATCCAAAAATCTTTGGGTGACAGATGGGTTTACTGTAATCCCAAGCACAGCACCTGTTACAGCACCATTACAATAATCTTGTAACTTCTTAATACTATCAATATTTACGTTCAATTTGCTTACTGAATTAACTGATTAAATTAGTTTGCAACTTTATGATATTACATAATTCCATTTAGGCAATATGCAAATGTAGACAGCAGTCAGAACATCATTTAACTTTGTCAAGCATCAAAAGATTAACGGTCTTGTGATGTCTGTTGACTATTATTATATATGCGTGCATTAAGAAAGATTCAACGTAAGCATGCTAAATTTTTGATTAAAATTGTTTAAGCATTAACATTTGTCCTCCCCCCCTCCCCCCCCAAGCTATTTGACTGATTAGGAAAATTCACATCACACTGAACTTTGAAAGAATAGGGGTTTCTTTATATGCAGCAGGTGATCAACAGAACTTGTTCTTTAAGCACCAAACTGAAGCAAACAGTTGAGTTATAACCAGCATATCCAGAATGCTGAAAAAACAGTACTTGCAGCTGTAATGGCCACCTCTAACACAAAATTCTGTGGTGGATTATAGTAACCCTAGGCAAAATCTCTTATTGTTTGTCCTACTGAAGAAAATTAATCTTGATCAACCCAAATTATAACCCATTTTTAACTTTTTAATATAGAAGGCTAGACAGAACTGACGTGGCAGTTCTCTTAATAACATAATAGTAAAGTTTAGAATTTTTAAACTTTTATGGAACTCAGCTGTATTTCAATTCTTTCAAATGGTGAAGTGTTTCTCCCAGAGCAAGGGGAATGTGGACAATACATTTTGCAAGTATTTCACCAGCCAACTACATGAGTGGAAAATACAGGGCACACAATAATAGCTCTCATTTCTTAAGCACAAATGTAGTAAGGAATGGTAAAAATCAGTGCTAAATTTGTGTACATTCTATTTTCCAGTATGGAAATTTCAATCTTGGTTCATTTTGACAATGTGCCTATACTCCCTTCTTCATGTAAAGTTTTGACTGTGAATTCTAATTCCACATACATAGGCCATAGAAGCTTCGTACATAGATAACCAATATTCCTGTAGCCGCCTGATTCTTCTCCTGGAAATATAACTGTAATACAGTTCTGTTCAGGTTTGTTTTGTGTTTTTTGTGGTGGGTTGTTTTTTGGTTTTGTTTTTGGCTTTTTTCCTTTCTTCTCCCCTCCTCCCAGTTCCATGTTATTGCTGCGATTACTTAGTGCTTGCAGCCATATCTCATTTCTACCCTTCAATTTTACCAGATGGCAAATATACAGGAGGGGAGAAAGTATCAAATACTCAACTTCATGCTCTGCCTTCCAAGAAAAGTGTTATAAGCTAGGTGGGAAATAAGAAAGTCAAATAAGTATTAAATTCACATACACAAATCTACAAGGCCACCACTGTCCAAAGATGAGGAAAAACTTAGAATTAGCCTGTTATACAACATTCAGTTGTTTGCACAAAATTACTATTCTGTATTCTGGAAATAATTTAAAAGTAGCCTTTGTCAAGCTGTTTGCACATCTGTCTAATTTTAGAAGCTTTCTTAAGGACATTCTTGTGTTTAATACGAGAATACAACTGGAGTGCAAATCTAGAGTCTCTTTGGAATCTAAGTCAGTTATTGTCAAATTCAACCTACAATGTTTGATTTAACACTATTGGTATGTTCTTATGAAGCTATTTAATGTACCACTCTCAGTTACACACTGCCCCCAGAAAAGGGCTTTTCTTCACTTTCCGTATTTCCCTTTTTTCTGAAGAAAGCTTAATAAACAGTGGTTATATATTTTGTTGCAATTTACAAAATAAAAATAATCTGAATTGCCAACAGAAGTTTTCTGATAATGTAAGAGATTTCATGTTGAAGCTGCACATAGACATGCTAGCATATCTTGCACTGCAGAGTACTCACTTCAGCATAAAGCGTAAAATTTAAACAGTGAAATCAATACTGTACTCTATGAATCAGTGTGAGGCTTCTATTTTTACATAATACTTTATTCAAAGAATCTGGTTTCACTTAATTATATTATCACACTTGCTTTAAGTCTTCTCACCACTTCAGCTCAGTTGTCCTTGACCTTTCCAGAACAAACCTCTCTTCACCACTGATGTTGGCAGCACAGATCTCCAATTATAATCCCAGTAGAGCTTTTCATCGTGTGCTCCACTCGGCACATTAGCTCAAATGTTGGTGTGCCTCATAAGGAAAGCAGACCTCAACAATTGGGAACTTCTGGCTTATCTCAAAGTGAGAAGAAAATCTGCTCTCCCTCATTTCCTCTCCAATACACTGGGAAGAGCGACTCCTACATTATTTCCACGAAGCAGCAGGTAAAAAACTTGACTAAACTTCCTTTCTGGCAACATTACCTTGCCATAGGATAGGACTTACTACATTGCAAAATGCCTTTCCTATCAGTTACAAAAATACATGCATATAAAATCACTGTAGTTGTTTACACTTGCTTAAGATTACATGAGAATATTTTAGTTTAGTCTATCAAATACATGTAAGTGAAGTACTACTGTAATTAGTACAAAAGTTACTTAAACCAGCTTCAACTTGTTTGAAAGAAAGTAGCTTTAAAGTAAATGGAAATTGACAGAAGTCCACTACCATAATACTGTCTTTTCGTACAAAATTAATTCAAATCTTGTGCCATTTATCATTTCTACAATATTGATTTACAAAGTCACTATGAAACTCCACTTTCCTTTTAAAAAGACTGTATGGACTGTACTTCTCTTACCTTGAAAGACTGCAGAAGCCAATTTCAGCAGGTGTTAATGGTTGCTGTCCACAGCCAGTTTGCTTTGCTCCCCAGACAAGCCTACACTGCAATATTCAAAACTGACATTCCTTTGAGTGCTTCCCATTTATTTAACAATTCCTTAGAAGCAAACCAGCCAGGATAAAGAGGCTGAGATTTTTTTGCCGGCCTCAAGATTAACCTGTTCACAGAGTCACTATTGAGCAAACACACTTACTTTCCAAGTTTTGCCCAGCCTGGTCAGAGCACAGAACCCACACAAGTTTTCCATATACGTACACTGATGTTCCAAGCAAGTCTTTTGAGAAAAAGCTATGTAATTTTATTTGTTGTTCTTTACATATATTCAAGTTACTGAAGGTATGGAAGATGGAAAAATAGCAGCAAGATGCTAGATTTTAACACAGTGCTTAGTATACTTTAAGTGACAAGATACGTTTCTTCCTGTTGCAGTTTCAGGCTGCGGCAAGCTGATTAAAAATGTTGTCTATTCCTAAACTACTAAAAGCATATAACAATTTATTAAAAACATGAAATATGTAGTGTTAAAACTTAAGGATCACAAAAATGACAAACTCCTTCTGTTAAATGTTGGCAATATCCCATTATAACCACAACCATTTTTAAACAAGACTTTTTTCAAATACCTAGTTCAGACACAAAATTTGTAATACTTCCAGAGCTACTCAATCTTACATATTCTGTTCTTCCACAGGTGCTCTTTGTGATGTTACACACAGAAGTCATCTGTAGTTTGATTTTAATATTTTCAGTATAGCATCAGAAGAAATACCTGTATCATGTCCTACCCAACTTCTAGAAAATTCAGGTGGGCCTAAGCTTTAAAATTTTATCCTAAAAAGGCACCAAAATCTGCTATGTCAGAAAAAGACTGCAAAACAGGGGATAAAGAGGGGAAAACAAACAAACAAACAACAAGAAAGCAGTATTCTAAAAAGCAAATATTTTCCATTGAATAATGCTAAATACGCTAGCATTTTGTTACTACATGTAGAGGGTATGTTCTACAACTTTTTCTTTAGTACTAACTAGTGAATAGCCACATACTGGAACCAGCATTTGATAATACTTCATTTTTGTCCAAAAAACTGTATAGTGCAAGTGAAATATCTTAATGACACCCTATCAGCATAGACAAAATCAAAGATATTTATAACTTACTTTAAATGAGAAATCACTTGCTATCAGGTTAAACTTAGCAGAGCCTATTTTAGTGTAGCTATAACAATAGTAAAAACTAAATAAACTTGTTACCTCCAATTTTAAATAACTTAATCTGAAAAACATTATGGGGGAAAGGGCCATCCTTGTGATAGGGCAAGCCTTCTGACATGGTCTCATTCACTTCTAACTACAATTTTTAGTATTTGGGTTTTTAAGTTTTGCAGTCATTATGCAGAAAACATTGCCACATTTCCCAAGTGGACAGAACTCAACTTCAAGTCACCAAATCAGTAGCTTTCACTTTAAAAAAAAAAAAAGCACAAAACCTTATGTGCAAAGAGAAAGGACCTTGCCTTGGTCAGAAAGACAGACAGAAAATCTCAGTACACTTTCCTCTGCACAGAGTCTAGTGAAATTAAAGAAGAAAAAACAAAAAACCAAAACCAAAAAATAGCAGTGGTGACCATTGCTTTATGCCTTAGTATTTATTGGTTATGCCTCCTCCCTACTTTTTATTGTACAAGTGGAAAGCATGAAATTCAAGTTTCTTGGAAAAGGTACACTCTCCCCATTGATAACTTCCTGGGAAATAATTAATGAGAGAAGAAAACAAATCACACCTGGGGGTGAAAATAAAGCTTAGCAATACTCCTTCCCAAATGTTCCCTTCCCAGTGCTAAAAAGGGATGCTCTCTAACACTAAGCTGTACATATCTCTTACATACCATAATTTCTACCCAGCTTCACCTTTGACTCTACATTCTCTCCCTTTCAGAAATTTTGCCAAAATGGTATTTCAGAACAACTGTATAGAAAAAAAAAAAAAGAAGTGTATTTACTACAGTTGTTTTGTTGGAGGTACTTCTCATTCCATCTTGAAACAGAAAATACAGGAATAAAGCGTTGGAGGTAATAATTAATTGGCATGGAGACTTCAAAACAGATATCCTCTTTTTGTGGGTGTAACTGTAAAAAAGGACTGCACAAAAAGGCTTGAGGAAGTGAAGCAAGCACAGCGACCTAGCTAGAATGCTTTTTTTTTTTTTTTTTAGAGGGGAACTGGAAGCTCCTTTGACAGAAACAGGCCAAAAATAAACTCTATTGAAAAATTTCAGACCTTGGGAGGCTCCCACTGCTCACTAATTTTCTAGGCTATGATCCTTCAGAGTAGATTTGTGATCTGTTGGTAGTGAAATAATTACAGGTAATCACAGATACAGTTACTCAGTTGAATTAATATTTAAATACTTCCATCAAGTACTTTAACTCAATTTACATTTTGAGTAATTGTTTGGCACATAGCAAAATTCTCCTTTATTATTTAAAAATTAGGGAAAAAAAAAATTATCATGGTTGTCTTCAACCAGTTTTTTAAACAGCAAACAGATGCCAGCAAGCCTTACAACTTTAAGGTCAAACATGAAAATAAATGATATTGTATTGACAAATTCTAAGATTATTTTTACAGTATGGATTGTAAACTGTAGCTTTTGAAAACATAGCTTGAATTGCCTATAAACCTGCCATTCATAAGAGTCCTCTACAGTTGTTAAACAAGTGTAAACAAAAGTACACTTCATGTGTTTCTTCTTGCACTCAAAGTTTTATGCACAGCTGATTTTTATATACATACTTCTCCAGTAAAACCATGTATATATATGAGAGCCGTAGATAACAGTAGAATCATTAAGATTTAAGTTAATATTGCTGCACTTTTATCTAAAGTATAAACAAGTTGCTGAATCTCTGCCACGCTTAAGCAGCACAATAATATTGGGGTTTAAGGTTTATTTTACTACACCAATATTTACGTGCTGCTAGGGCGGAACAAGTATGACAGCTCTTCTATTCATCCACATGTCAGGAACACAAATTCGTTAATAGAAAAATCTATATTAGTATCTTCAACTGTTTCTCTTCCTTAAATTTCTAAAGCAGCAAATAATGATTCGCATCTTAATTAGAGCATGCAAACCATGATGTGCTGCTAGAGTACTTTAAGGCCTCAAATACAAGACTTAAAACCTAGATGGTATTTTTTACAACTGGAAATACAGCTTTATTTAAAATTGGTTTTATTCATACACCAACCTGTAAAATTAAGAATCTGTTATGGTCCAGATCAATTCCATGGCTTCGAAGAAGAATACCAACATCTTTGAAGGTCGCTTTCTTTCCATTGATGTGGTAGACTGAAGAATTATCTCTATAGGCAGTTCTAGATACACAAAATTTGCTGTTAGGAATGACTTCATAATCATCTCCTTCCTGTTTTGAGGAAAAACAAAAGTCAGAAAAACAATTACTGTATCACAGGTTTACCTCACATTTCGCAATTCAGCACAGAAATTTTATCATGTTAGGGTTTTAAGTCAATTGCACTCTCAGGTCTAGTACAAGTGGGAACTGTCTTAAAGCTGCAAATCTCAAAATAAAAAAAAAAAAGGGAGAAAAAAATTTGAGAACCAGACAAAAAAAAAAAATTTGCCCAAATAATTTAAACCGATTGGCCTTCATATTATGCTTTTCTTGCCTCTAATACAATCTATTGCTCTGAAAATACTAAATTTATTCTCTTTACCACTGCTTCAAATCACAAAGGAAAAGACCTGCTACAAATTTAAGCTGGCTGTGCTATTCCACTCTCTAAATTTTAGATTAGGATGTCTTGAATGACTTAACTGCTGTTTGCATTTTAAACTCCTCTTTTATAGTGCTAGGAAAAGGAGTTACTTTTAGCTGAGTAGTTCTAAAGAGAAACTGTATTAGATAAAAAAGCAAAACATTAAAGATGTGACAAATATGACATCATCAGCTTCAAAAGATACTTAGACTTACCTACAAAGCAGCAACTAAAATAAAGCTGGTACTATAAAGCATGCTTCTTGTAAAGACTTTAACTGGCCTACCACTTTCCCAGATTAACCCCCAAGAGCATAATCAAGTTGGTATTTAGTGTATGAAGAAGTTTTTTAGATCATAAAGTTAGCTTCTAGATATTAACAAAGTCAAGTGAAAAAAAAAATTACAATTTTTGAATCTGGTTATTATAAATACAAGCAAAAGGTATGTATGTATGTGTATCAGGTCAAAGTAAAATGTATCTGTCTTATAAAATAGTTCCTTCAAAGGCTGTATATATTGCCAATTTATTAACATAATTTTTGAAATTTCAATGTACATTTCCCACTATTTTGACTGACCCCAAACTCAACAATTGACACTTCAGCTAGAATGTGTGCACAAAAATTAAATTTAAATAAAGATAAATAAATTCCTTGCACTGTAATTGCAATAAATCAACAAAAATATCCAGAAGTATTTATCAATACATGAAGTGGCAAGCAAAATGTTTTTTTTTAATTTGCCAACACTTTATTTAATTCAAACAAAATATCAGATTCAAAAAAATTTAGTGGTAGAATGTGAGGTCCATGAAAAATCTGTTTAAAAATTGCAGGCATGTTTACAGTATATGAAGTGTAAACAGAAGTTTCAGATTCATTATATTTTTCTAAATTTAGATAACCTAAAATAGTTTCTAATTGGTTTGAAAAGTGTTGCTTAAATAGGTTTTATTTCTTAATATATATCCTCACATCATAAATTTAAGAATATATAACATTTCCAAACATAGACTTATAAATTTGTAGGGGTCCTACTAATTTCAGAAATCAGTTTTATTTACTTGAGGTAAATGAGAGAACAACTCTAAAATTAATTCTTAAAATTATTGTTACATATTTCTAAATAGTTATAAAAGACATGTACCAGATATTAGTCTTGCAGAAAATTAAAAAAAAAAAAAAAGGGGGGGGGGAACCCCCCTAATATTTGAAGAGTTGCACTACTCAAGAGAGGAATTTTTTAAGCTAATTAACTTTGATTTGATGTTTTACATCCCAAAAGCAAGCTAATCATGCTGTGAAGTTTTCCCTAGCTCAAACTAAAATAACCAAATACTAAAAGCTTTCAAATCCTTAAAGAAAAAAAGTCTCCACTGTTCTGAATAGAAGCATACATACCTTGTCAATGATCTTTTGGAAGTGGATTTCCACAGAACAACTCTGGATATCTGTATGTTCATCAGAATTATGGATCAGCACAGAGAGTTTTTTGGATCTGATTTTTTGTGCTCGATACCCAAACACAAAAAGCATCGAATCAATGATATTGGATTTTCCACTACCATTTGGCCCAATAATACATGAAAAACGCTGCATAATAAAAGGGAAAAAGTGATATTCAAAGGAAAATAGATCCTGGTCATTGTACATCACCCATTTAATTTATGAACAGTTTAAAACACAATTATTCCTAGCACATGAAACAGCAGACTATTTGATAACTTAGTTTTTACTGCCAAAGGTAAAGCAGTACAACTTTTTTAATAAAAAACCCACACCTCAACTCAGCTTTCTGAAATTGAACTTGTTAACTCAAAGCAATACTGCATTTAGCAAGCATTTTTGCAAGAAAAGTTTCATGATTAGCCATGTAAGTCTCTTGTGGGCATTAAAAAATATTCTCATTCTTCAAAACACACCCCTAAAAGTTCTCCAGTAAACGAAATAAAGAGAAAAATCTGCTTTTTTAAGGTTTACTGACAAATTAAAATTATACAGTATCACAAAGTTGCACTTCACTGTCTTCTTTACTGTCCCATGATGAAAATTTAGAATATCACTATATAAGTAACTCTAAAACTTAAATATTTTTCAGGTATTTTGAGGCAAGCTTACATGAAAATACAGAAAGGAATACTAACACAGAGCGAAGTCTTACCTTCATTTAAAAAAATGCTTAAGGTAAAAGACAGATACCTTATGAAAAGGTCCCAAAGTTTGCTCCCCTGCGTAAGATTTGAAGTTCTGGTTTACAATATGAGTTATCATAAGACGAGGAGCGCCAGCTTCATTGGTCACTACTGGAGGTGGGGGAGGAGAGATGCTACCCAAAATCTCTTCTAAAGTTTGATTATCAACCACCTCGCTTGAGACTGCTAAAAACCATTAAAAATAAACAGAAAGGAAGAAAAAAAAAAAATACTGTAAGCTTTCAATGACTAGACACCTTTTAAAATGTTCAACTGGAAAAGCAAACAGTATTTCTATATGAACCAAACCTATACTTCTGCCTGTAATTATTAAAGTGAGCTAAATGGAATTAAAATTCTTCTTTCCATGAACTCAGTCTTTAAAAAGAGATACTTAAGATGTCCCATCGATGCACTAGTGGGTTTGTTCTTTCATTATGTAATTCTTATTCTAACACACTTTAATAGGCACTCTGCAATTACAATAGCTACAACCGTCACAATAAGCCTACAAATCTGAAACAGGCAAAGTCTTTCTAATTAATAAGTGCAAAGCCACATTTCAAGCATGCTCACAAGTCACTCTGCAAGATTTGGGGATCGCTGCACAATGCTCTGAAAGCTGTAATGACAGCACAACTACTCTGCAAAGACAGGAAGTTTGTTACGAAAACAAACTGGCCCCCTGGATATCAGCTAGTTGTAAGCAAAGCAGCTTTTCAACAGTCACTAGCAACTTTTTCTTCAAACAGACAGTAGGTTTTGCCACCAGTTTCAACATATTAATCTATTTGTCAAATATCTTGGTTTAATAATTACACATCTGGCTACCTAGAAAGACACACAGTGCTGTTTTTTCCAGACATTTTCAGCAAAAACTCAATTCAAGAAACCCAAGAAAATACACTGCTTCATGAAAAAGAAAGTCAAATCATTTTAAGAGTTAAGTAAATAAACTTGACATTTATTCCATTCCAAGAAATCCCATACCATTGGCTGCATATAAATTTGAAAAATCCTGCTGTTGTACCACAATCTTAAGTACAATGTTACAGATCAGGAATATAAGATAGGCTTTATTAGAAGAAAGTCTCCAAATGGCTTTTGCACTTGCACTAAATTACTGGTCCAAACACTTTAACTCTTTGCAAGCCCTCTATAGCAGTTTAAAAGCAGTTAAAACTTGCCAGGAGTCAAGGCTTTCAACATTCCTTTCTAAAAGAAAAGAGCAAATCCTATCTGGAACAGTTGGCAGATTCAACTGAACGTTGTTGCTAAACAGGCACCATCAGCAAGTTTACCCATCATCAGAACCACAATATTCAAACCTACCTTGTGGAGGTACTTCGCCAAGCTTTCTGT
Source organism: Strigops habroptila (assembly GCF_004027225.2). NCBI lineage: Eukaryota > Metazoa > Chordata > Aves > Psittaciformes > Psittacidae > Strigops > Strigops habroptila. The sequence continues at coordinate 26,896,802 of NC_044284.2, read as the reverse complement.
TGCCTTCGTTTTCCACTTCCATATCACTGGTGGACTCCTCTAAGGGCTCTCTGCCTTTCCCATGGGCTGCTGTAGAGGCTTTGGTGCTCTTGCTTGGCATGATCTCTGTTGGCTGTTCCATTCCAAGCAATCAGACTACTGAAGGGATCTATCTCCTTTGCTAACGTAAACAAGAAAACCCCGTGATCTAAGCATTGAATGATAATCCCCTAAGGAATATACCTACATGTTTGCCCAGATGTTGGACTAATTTAGAAACTAAAGACTAGATGTATTTTGAAGACAAAAATCCAAATTTGCAACAAAAACCTCAATATTTGCCTCATAACAATATGCTTTAAGATACATCACCCCTCCCAAAACAACGGACCAACCCTAATCTACAGGAACAGCATCAATCTGAATCTACTGAAACCTCATACAGCCATGTTCCATGCTCAGAGAAAGCAACCGTGATGCTGGGGGCAAAAGAGTTAAAGACACATTTGCAAAATAACAAACTGAGTAGCCATATGCTCATACTCTTCTAGAAGCACTCTTTACATACGCATCTCAGACCTGACACACATTTTACTTTCAACAGTCCATGCTGACTATATATTTTCTATACATATCGACAGATAAACAAAAAGACCTGTATAATTATAGCGAAGACTTGACTCAAACCGTTTAAATCCACACACTCATTTCACAAAATATAACACGATCACTACTGCTAGCAATTAACATTTAACAGAGAAAGCAAACCAAAATACCTTAATCTGGTTGTGATGTTAAAGTTAACTGATCAAGAACGAAACATTACAAAAGTCCATCAGCTGGCACTTAAGCACAGCTCCCAGAAAGTATAAATAGAAAGCAACCGATGAGAAGACAGAGGACTGTAGGAGCGAAACTCTCTCCAAAGAGTTTAAATTGCAGCAAGTGGCGAAGTTAGTTCGCAGAAAAACAGACATGAGAAAGTTTACTTCTCACAAGATAAAAAACTGACGTGGTTAGAAAGTCATCTTACAATTGGTGCCAATCATTTGACGTTTTCAGACCTACCCCCAACCCACACTCTCATGAGAGTCCTTCATTTGGGACAATGGGGGAGGGGGGAAATGAGAGAAAGAACTCATTTTAAGGCAATTTGAGTCTATGCCCCTGTTAAGAAGTGTTCCGCAATGGCTGTCTCGGACAATTACAGCCTCTCAAAGTACCAGATTCTTTTTTCTTTTTTTTTTTTTTTTTCCCCAAAACTGCTCCACTCCAACAGAATTGTGCAATATAGACCTATTTACCTTACCAACCCTTCCCCCCGAGGATACTTCAACAGAATTAACAAGCATAACTACTCGACCTCAGCTTTTAAATCGCGACAAATTAGCTGCCATATACTCTAACAAATTTAACAAATTCGTGCCCAGCCCCTCCCACGAGTCAGCTCAAAGGTGTTTGTTAAAAGCATCTCTCGACGATCTCCTGCCAAGTGCCGTTTTTGTTACGGAGATGGTGAAAGAGAGTCAGAGATGGACAGAAAGGCTTCCTTATTAACAGCCGATTAAATTTGATAGCGACAACCCATGTCAGCTAAAAGTTTTCGGGGTTTTTTAGTCCATCCGTTAATCAAAGGAGTCCAACTGCAGGCTTATCACGGGCTTTCTTAGGATTTCTCTCTCATACTTCAAGCATAAAAGGAGCAGGCAGACCTATTTATAGAAGGGTCCCTGCTTTGTAAACAGATTAAAATCGGGCCTCTCTGCTGCCGAAACGTACTCCTGTACTTCCCCGTCCGAAGTGGGTCTCTGATTCACGGTCCCCCGAGGTCCATAAAGGCACAGCGGGAAACGCGGGGATCTCTCCCATGGGCTGCAGAAGACCCTCTCATCACCCCTCCTCAAACCCATCTGCCGATACCATCCAGAACGGATACGCCGGGCACCGTGCCCCGCCGACGCGGGGACCCACCGGCCACCGGGCAGCCCGAGCCCCTCGAGGGAAAGAGCCCTCGGCGGTGCAACCCCCGCCCGACCGCCCGGGCCCCGAAAGAGGGGGTGCCACCACCTTTCGCTGCCTCAGGGCGAAGAAAAAAGATGAAAAAATAAGGCGCTGGGCAGACCCGGCCGTCCCCCTGCCCTCCCCCACAGCACCCCCTGCCCAGGGGAGCGCCCTGGGGACGTCTCCGCCGCCCTGCTCACAGCGGATGAAGCCCCCAACTCCACCTGCCCTCAGGCGAACTGCCGGCGCCCCTGCCCCAAGCCCTCCCCGCCGAGCTATCCCGCGGAGCTGGTACCTTCGAGGACCGGCGGCGCCCGGCCCCAGCGAGGCTGCAGGCTGTGGCAGCGCGGGCGGCTCCGGCTCCTGCCGCGGCTCGGCGGCTTCCACACTCGAAAATGGCGCCCAAACGGCGAACTCGAACCGAAATTCGTTAGAAAAGCGCGGGGCATGCTGGGAAGGGAGGGGGCCGGCCTCCCGCGGGTTTGAAAGCAGGGAAAAAAGCCCCGCTCCCGCGCCATCTTGTTTTCCGTTACTGCGCGGACGGGCTGGGCGGGATGAGAAAGTAAAATAAACCCCCTTCGCCGCGGGGAGCGGCTCTTTGTTTTGCGGGGAAGGGAGCGGGGAGACTCGCGGCCGAGGGTGACAGCGGCCCTACGCGCCCCGCGGGAAAAGGGTTTAATTTTAGAAGTAGGTCAGTGGGCGGCGCCTGGTTGCTCGGCAACGGGCGGTGAGGTGGTGGGGCCGGGCGGCGGCGCGGCGGGCGCTGTTACCGAAATAAAGAAGTTTAAAAAAGTTAAATAATAATGAAAAAAAAATAGTTAAAAACTGCGGGTACGCGGCAGGTTTAAAGCCATATGAATTAACGTGCGGCGCGCTGACGACAGCGGGCCGTGTCACCTGGTCAGGGAGGGCCCGTGAGGTGGCGGTGAGACGCGGTGGGAGGAAGAGGAAGTCTCGCGGGAAGTCGCCATAGAGACGGAGCCGCTTGGCTGCGAGGGGAGCGGGCAGCCGCCGCCTTGGCCCGGCCGCTCCCGTGGCGCTGCGGGACGGGGAGGAAGGCGAGATTAGTGCGAAAGCCGCTGGGGCTCGGGAGCCGGCCGCTACCTCCGCGGCCCTCGCCGCTCTGCGCTCTCCTTCCCGCTGCCGGCGCAGGTAAAGGCGGGTTGGGGAGGCGGCGGTGGTCCCCCTCCCCTTGCCGTCGGGGGAGGCTGCTGGGCGGCGGGTCTGACTCAGTGCCGCAGTGGGCGAGAGGGTCCGGAGCCGTGACCCCCTGCTCGGCGTGGGAAGAGGGCTGGGCGGAGGGGAGAGATTGCTCCGGGCGGCGAGGTAAGGGCGGGAGTCACGGCCCCTGGCTCCGGACGGCCCTGAGGGAGCGCACTCTCGTTCTCGCCTGAGGAAAGCGCAGGGTTAGCAGACGAGCCGTTTGAGGAGATGGAAAGTTTGAGGGAGAAGGGGGTGCCGGCACGGCCGGGGAGCAGGCTTTGCCGTTTGTGTGGTGTCAAGGGGCTGTCCCTTGGGTGTGGGGACGCAGATGGGGCTGGAAGACCTGCGGTTCCCTCGCAGCCGCCCCGTGGGCAGCGAGCTCCTGCCCCGCCAACCGCCCGCCATCTCTGCATTCTGCCGTCTGTCTTTCCCTCCGCTCCCTCCCGCTCTTGCTCAATCTCCTGCCGCCGTCCCTGATCCTCATCTCCTCCTTCGGCAGCTCTGGAGGGTAAACAGCTGAGAGGAGGAGGCGGCGTGGGGCTGCGGTCTGCGGCCGGGGCACCGCCGGCCTCTGAGGCCGGGAGAAGCCGAGCCAAGCGCACCGAGTCAGAGTAAGTCCTCGTCGTGGCCCCATCTGCTTTAAAACTCCCAGTGAATGCGTACAGCTAACCTGCTGATGGACTTGTTGCGGAGTTGTATGTAGTGTATGTTCTAGGAGGGGTAATGATGGGGGTAGCTGTGATGACAGCAGGTGAGCTGTGCGACGAAAGGATGAGCGTTCGGCCCTTCAGGTTCACAGAGTGTTGAAGCCGGTTTCAGAAATTGTAGTAAAGTTCTAGTCTTGTCTTGGAAAGGAAATTAATCGGTTTTCCATGCTACCTACCTTCCCAGCTGTATATCGGCACAAGAGAACTTCGGTGTTTCAACCTGTAACGTTTCACCAATAAGTTCCCAGCATCGCTTGAACTTTTAATTGTCTAATGTTTTTATACTAAGCAATTGCATAAATGTACAGTTAGGCATTGTACAAACAGAATTCCCTTTAAACTCAGGTTTGGTTTGATGCTTATTTTTCCACAGTACTAATGTAATAATACTTAAATACTTTATTTTGGTGTTAGTGTCATCCTTTTTATTTTTGGCTACTTATATATATGTTTGTTTCATTTTACTGCAGTTGTACTTACATCTCTCTTTTTTAGCGCTCCATCTGAACAACTGAAATGCGACTGAAGATTTCACTTTTAAAGGAACCAAAACATATCCTTTGTCTCAGAACAAACCACAGAACAGCATGTTAATTCTGAATATACTCTTTTCCAGAAAGATTTTCTTTATCATAGGTGTAATAGTACAGTATTTGTAAAGTGCAGGTGGCTTTTTATTTTGTTCTTTTCTTCATCTTGCCATTCAGTGCAGCCTTTAAGGGCAACGTTTAAGAGATGTTGAACACTCTTAAAGTAATACCTTCCCTTTAGAAACTATCAGTGTTTTGCTAGAAAGTTTTGAGGTTTTCTTTCCCTTCTTTTTTGTAGTGATAAGTTAAAATATTTCCCAGACATGAATAGTGATGTATCTGCTTCCTTGTAATAAGGCGTGCATGTAGCAGATGTAAACAAAATTGTAATTTTCCTACTAATAAATTAGATATGTCAACTATATATGATGTGGTGTTAATAAACTGACACATTTGAATGATAGTTGGGTGTTTTGCGCATTCATTGTGCACTAAGACCGTTCTAGAGTTATAATCCAACATTTCAGCTGTGCTTTGATAAGTATGCATCATAAGAACTGTATTTTACATGATAGTTTGCTTTATTTTTCCTGAGTGTCTACCAGCTCTTTTCTTGACACCAAAGAACAAAGAAAGAATGAAGAATCGTATTTGAAATATCAAACATTCCATGTAATCTTATCAAAATAACTTTCCAGTACCGTTCCTTCAGTTTTGTATAGCCTACATGAGATATTTTGTAAACTTATTTTTAATAATAAAAATATTCGGATTTCCTTAATTTAATTAAACATAAAGAATTAGTTAGCTGCGTGGGATGGACTACAGCTGATGAACTATATTCCTGCAGTGATGATCACCAAATTATGAAATGGAACCTTTTAACCAGTGAGACTACTCGGTTAGTGAAACTTCCAGATGATATTTATCCCATAGATCTTCACTGGTTTCCCAGAAGCATAGGTGGGAAGAAGCAATCCCATGCTGAGAGCTTTGTTCTAACAAGCTCTGATGGTAAGTCAATTTAAAATATTTATAATTTCATACCACTTTGTTCTTATGTCACTCAAGTACATGAGAAGTTATTTGCAGTTAAATAATTTGCAATAAAGCAACTTCAAATACCTATACACCAGTGGTACTGGTGTAAAACTAGTAACTGCTTTGGTTTTAATGCATTGTGTTACTGTAATTTTCTCCGATACAGCCTTATCAAACATACCTCTGTCAGCAGATAAGTAATTTTTAATGTAACATCAATTTCTGTCATCTTTTTTTCAATTTCACAAACCAGTAGCTTTAAATTTGTCTGTACTGCATGTCTACATAGATACCAGGACAGTTGTAGTTACAAAAACTTATGACCAAGTTACTGAACTTGCTTAACCATGATGTTTAATAACAATGTAGTCAATTTCTTGGACATGTTTCAAGAGCAAGAATCTTTAATATCCCTCTGAAGCATCTAGTTATGGCTGTTGTCAGTGATACAGTAAGACCAGTACATATGCCCACTATACTAGCAGATGAATATATATGTGTAGGTTTAGTATGCTGCTATTTGTTCAACATACTAGTGTACTAATACTGGGCTATATGATCCAGTATAGTAGCTTCTGTATTCCAGTATATGGATTCGGTTTTGTGGAAGGGAGGTGGGACAAGAAGGTTTGATGATTACTTGGGTTTTTTCCTTCCTCCCAAAGAGACTAGGAATTGATTTTGTCCAACTTGCACATTGTCAAATTTTTATTCCTGCATGGAGGCAGATATATTCCTATCCTGAGTTCAGTGAAGAAATCTTAGTAAATGGTTTCATTACTGTTTTACATTAATTATGAAGCAGTCTAAGTCCATACTGTTAAGGTCAGAGTTCATCTCCTTAGTACTGTAATGGCGATTATGTTCCATGCCATCAGGAATTTTCTGTGCAAGTTTTCCCTTTTGTTTTTTTGGTGGTTCCCCCCCCCCCCCCCTTCTTTAAAGAAAAAAAACATTTGGAGCCTCCTCTTCTTGATCTAATTCTTTGTTTGAACAAAATATGAAAAATAATGTTAAAAATAAATTTTCTTAACACCTCCCACCCTTTTTGTTTCTGTTACAAAGAACCTACCATGTGGAAACACTGTAGTTCATATGAACCTTTCTTCCTGAACCTACCAATTTGATCGTTTATGAAATCTGCTGGTTTACATTGACCTTGTTATAAAAATTATGTTGGGTTAAAAGCTCTGGTAAGGAACAAGTCCCTCATGTAGTCTGGGAGTGCCTGATTGACAGTCCACTTGCAAGAACTTGCTGATGGGCTTCGTGTGTTAGTTTGTGAATGATTGCTGATACTTTCATGCATTACATCCGAGATCTTGGAGTACAGGGGACTTGGAAGAGCTGTGTGACTTGCTTGCAGAAGTTGGATAGTCTTTACACTGATCCTAATTTTTTATGCCTTTGTTATACTGGGTTGATAATGCTGTTGGAGGTTTCAGAGTAAGTCAATTAAATTTTCTGGAGCTAATTATGTGCCACAAAACATACTAAACTTAGTTTATACTCTTTTGTCAGCAGTCAAAGGTCTTGGTGTTTGGGTGATATTTCTACAGAAATGGTAGTGATGGGAGTTTCGGTGAACTTAAAGCAATATGCTGCTCTAAATCTCTGCCAGCTCTTTTAGGCTGACCAGGTCATGGTCAATTGTTCTAGGGAGTTTCCATCAGGATAATAATGGCCACCTGCCTGTGACTGGTTGATAGCTTTCACGGGGACCTATTGATAGTTTTAATGGGATTAGTGGAGAATTTCCAGCTAACTTCTGCCCATGTTTTGGCCAGAATCTTGAGTTTGTGGGTCTAGTATGTTTTCCTTGTTGAGGGGAACTAAATGGAAGCTCTTGGCTAGCTTCACAGTGAGCTTGACGGGGAACAGGTTTGTTACTGAGCAGTCACAGTCTCGAGCTGATGAGTCCAGCATGGTTTTCCATATGGATGGAGAGAGTATATATATTTCAATATATATATATTGAAAAAGGTAAAGGAAATTCATTCATTGCAGGAAATTTTTGAGAGTTCTCTAACTTTTGGCAATACTTGCACTTAAAGATTAGGGGAGTTCAATTCACAGAGCGGAGTCCAAGTCTTCCTCAAGGTATTTATTACTTTCCAAGGAATAAATGTATTGAACTTGCAGAACAAAAGCAGGACATCTTTTGGTTGGTGTCTGAAGGTTGGATCCCTGTTGTTTCTTAGGTACACATGGGGAGGCAAGCAAGTAAAGTTGTAATTTTTGCAATACTTGGTGCTGAACTTTACTATGAATTTTAGGCACCTGGGTCTAATGAAGTATTGCGTTTAGAGCTTTTAAGGTGGAAGTGGAAGCTTTCATGAAAGCTGAAAGGATGATTAATTTGTATCAATTAATATTTGCATGCATTATAGTATTATGCTGGGGGGCAGAGCTTACCTCAAAAAAGCTGTTCTTCAGAAACTCAGTCAAGGATCAGTATTAACTGAGCTGATTTCTACGGGATTTGTATACTTTTCCCTTCAATGATAAACATGAGACAGAGGGATTTCAATAGGTCAGTTGGTGGTCTCAATTCCTTGCTTTTTTCCTCCTTTCTTCTCTTTTTCATTTTTCACATTTGTATTTCTAATATTCTGGTGCTGTAAAGTTCTAAATTGTGTAAATAGCGAGCAAAAGAGCAACTGTAGTGAGTCAGATCTTCTGTTAATTTATTCAGTCAGTTTTCCAGTGTTATCAAACTAGTATGCTAACATTTAATATTCTGCTTGAATAATGCTTTGACAGTTGATTGAGAAAATATATAAGGGCTACTACTACCTTCATGAAAAAAAATTACTTTTAAAACTCTGCTGTGCGGTCTTTCTCTTTTTCTTTTTTTTTTTTTTTAATATCACTAAGATATGCAAGGAAAAATAAATCATATTCAGAAATGTATTTAGAGAGGTTGAAAGTTGGTATTTTTTTTTTCAGACATGTTCAAAAATTAGCACATTGCAGGAGCTGTGTATTTTGAAGTACTTTAGTCTAGATGTGAACCCGGTGCAAATTTAGGTAAGATCAGTTCTTAAGTGTAATGTCAGGTAGGTATGAATGCTTGCCCTTCTCCAGTGAGCGGATTAAGTGAAACTGCAACAGAGAGCTACAGTTTAGGAATAAAGATTCATGAATAGCACCATGTATAGGTAGGCCTGGAATCTTTTCCAGGATGTATTAGGAACTTGCAATTAACTAGTAGAAGTTAGATTACTTTAAGTGACATAAGTCTGTGGCAGAGGTTTAAAGTTCTTGGAGCTTAGCTTGATTGTTGGTTTTTTTTGCTGTTCATGACTTTAGTTTTACATGACCAACAAATTCTAAACCAGTCCTTTAATGCTGATCTGTGTTTTCCTCGGTAAGACTTTTGTGTTCATTTGCTTATAACTTCTAACAAACTTTTTTTGTCTAACCTAGACTTATCCTAGGATTCTAGCTAATGTTGAAGTACTTCATAAAGATTTTAGCTACAAGACATAGCGAGGGGAAGGTCAGGAAAATGCTGTCTCCTCTGTAACAGTAAAAGGAAAAAAATAAAGATGACAGAATAAGGAAAAAAGTTCTGTGAAACATGTGAGTGATCATGTAGTTACATCTCTATTAGAATTGATCTGTACTTGAGAGTCAATCAATTCTATCATTGTCCAGCTTTTGGAGATCAGCTTGATTCAGCTTGATTAATTTTGTTTTATTTTAGTGCAACTGTTTCTTGTTTGCATGCAGCATAAACTGTTTTGGCGAACTTTGCCAAATTTATTGCAGTGGTTGTTTTGGGGGTTTTGGGGTGGTTTATTTTTTTTTGTTTGTGGTCGTGGGGTGTTTTGTTTGGTTGGTTTGGTTTTGGTTGGTTTTGTTGGGGTTTTTTTGTTTGTGTTGGGATTTTGTTTGGTTCCTTTTACTTTTTACAAAGGTAGGCAGGCCCTTCAAGTTGTCACCTTCTCAGCACATCCCTAAGGCTTATCATCTGAATGGTGGTGTAGCTGGGATAAGTATTATCTCATCAAAGTCTGCAATCCACTAACTTCCCCTTTCCCAAGGTAATGCATCCTTTAGTTCTTCAAGCCAGTCCGATGATCAGTGGTTAGATAATTTTGTATCAGTTCAGTGAGTTGAATTTGTATTCAGCCCTTGCATTCCTTTTGGACATCTGGGGCCTTTATTGCTATTCCTGTCTTTAATTTGAATACTGCTATTTTTCTAGCGTACCACAGTGAAGTAGAACTGAGCTTTGCTGGACGAATTGCTATTAAACCCGAATGCTTTATGGTTGTTACAGAGCGGTAGGTGCTCTGTGGTACGCAGATAACATGGGATATTTTAGAAGAAAGATGGGATGTCATCTTTGGTTAAGTGAACAGGCTAAATCCCCTATTTATTTATATGTTTATAGAGTGTAAATGTAAACAAAGCTGGATGAAGAAACATTTTTTCTTAAAGTTCTGTTCCCTAAGAAAATGAGACTTCCATGACAGGTGTTGTAGGGGGACTGGCTGGCAGGTAATCAATAACTTTGATGCTCCTTCGTGGGTTTTGTGGAATGAGGCTGTGATATGATGGAAAAATGCCCACTGAAGGGGCAGCTGCAGCAGAGGCTGCGTGCAGACAGACATTTCATGAGGGAGGGGTTGTTACGCTTGCCCTCACTGAAGGGAAACATTCAGTGCGGTTCCTTCTTAGGCAATAGGGAGTCCAGCAGCAAAAGTTGATTTGGTTTGCGTTTACTGATGGAATGAGTTATTTTTTGCCTTAATTAGTTCAGAGATCACAAAACCTGAGTCATGTCTTGCACAAGTTAGTACATTCCTTCTTGTAGGGATTTTTTACCTAGTTACCTGTTGTTAGAACTAAAGGATAAGCTCTTCGCATTGATGGGTAGACTCATCCTGAACATTCAGTTTCTGGAAAACTGTTTTGAGATGTATTTGCCAAAAAAAGTTGTTGGGGTGTTTTGGTTTTGTTTTTTTTTTCCCTGGGTTTTTTTTTTTTTTTTTTTGTCATTTTTTTTTCAGTGAAATCAAAATACAGACCAGTGCTGACCTAATTTGTCAAAGCATAATTGAGATAAAAATGTAATGTAGAAAATTCCCAAGTTTTTATCTCCTAGTGTAACTTAGCACTTTCAGTAAAGAGAATTTATCTCATAAAGTTTTTTTGGTTGGTTTTTGGGTTTTGGGTTGGGTTTTTTTTCTGCATATGCAAGTGAATTATTGCATTGTAAAAGTGCATGAAGAAGTTTTGTTGCTTAATTGCTATTTTTTAAAAACATTACTTTTAAATTTATGTATAACTATTACTTACATAGTATGCCTTATGTGTCAAGCCTTAAATTTTCCTGCAACAGCTAATTCATCTCTCTGATAAAGATTTCTGGAAACTTGCTGAATCCAATGGAAAAGGAGTATAATGTCTTTACAGGGTTGCATTAATTCCTGGTTGAACTCCAGATGTTTGTGAAATTAGAGCAAATGTAAATTTAATCCTCTGGGGTTTTCTTTTGAATTGCATCTCTTGTGGGATATTGTTCTTTTGCTTCCTACTTACATTATCTTGTTGCTGCTTTTTTACAAAAATAAAGAATATGTTCAGCTTCAAACTACTTATTAAGCGCAAATTTTAAGTGAATAGACCTATTTTTTCAACGTTTTGTTATTGATAATTTTACATTAGGTCAGCATTTAAGAGCCTATGAAAAGTAATGAAAAAAACATACATGTTTTATATTCTGTATTTGAATAGTCTGCTAATCTCCCACTTGAAATTCCTCCAAAACTGGAGAGTCACTTCAAGATTAAGGACAGCTTCTGGCTTCAGTATTTAATAAGTGTAAAAAATAAAAAAGAGGGAAAAATATTTTACAAATCTGAGATGTAAAGAAAGATTAAGTTGAATCACTTCTATCTATTCCAGGCATACAGCTAAAATTTTCCCTTTCTTTAATTGTTTACTAGGCAGTAAGTTCTAACTTGAAAGCCTCTGCTCTCATTCTACCTCAATGTTAAGTTGAAGAACAGAAGGCAGAGAAATCCGCTGAAAAGTTGCTTTTGGAGCAACCTCTATGTGTGAATGCAATGAAAAAAGCAGTATCTAATGAGTCACATCATTTGGCTGTCATCAGTTGTAAATTCATACGTTGGAAAAGCAAAGATAATATCCATGAAAACTTGATTTGGCCCTGTGCTGCCTAAGTATTATGATACAGTTTTTAAATGCATGATCACATTTTTTCCATATGAATTCTATGTTAGTGCCTGAGGTGGACCTGCTTTTATATGAAACTGTATTCTTTCCTGTGAGGCTACAGTTCACTATTTGAAAGATGCTTTGTGAAAGAAGTAAGAGGTTGTGGAGTGGGAAAGGGTGCAAAAGATTGGTAAATGAGTTGAATGTTTCCCTGTATAACAGGACTTGATATTCTGTACTCTGTGACGTGGCCTGTTGTTTTCCTGATAACGTGACCTAACTGAAGTATTCAGTTGCTTGCCAATCTCTGTTCTTTCATTTTAATTTATTTTTTCTCTTATGTGTTGACGGGTTTGCTTACAGCAGTATTGAGGTCTCATGGATTCCACCTAGGTCAGTGAAAGCTATTGTTTCAGTATATAAAATGCCACAGAATTCTTTGTATCCTTAAAATAGTAATTCTGAATGTTTCAGATTGGATACTGAAAGGTGATGCGCACCTTTGAGTTAGATTCTGTGTATGTAAGCTCCCCATTTGCAAAGCTCTTTTTATTTTGAAGGGAAATTAGTGGACTATGTTCATAATGGCTATGAAGAGCTCAGCCACGTAATGATGAATACTGCAGGTGGTGGCATGACAATATTCATAGTCCTATGATCAGATTAGGTGTAAGTATTCCACAATGAAAAAGATCTTGGCTATAGATTGAATACATACACTATGTATCGAAAAATCAAGTGATCAGAAAATAAAACATATTTTTCAATGTGTTATTTTAAAAGCAGAAAAGGACATTTTGACAATTTAATTGGAGAAAAGAGCATTTAGTGTGAATCCAGTTACTGCTTTTGCACAAAAAATGAGCATCTCAGATCTGAGAGATGTTCTATAAAATAACTAATGGATTAATTATATAAAATGTATTTTATGATGGTAACACAATGCATTACATGTAGAATACTAGTACCGGAAATTTTAGGAAAATAAAATCTAACTGAATGAGCAAGAACTGGCCTTAGTAATAATGTTAGTTCTGTGAATTCATTAAAAATGGGATTAACTAGCAGTTAAGAGTATTCTGGTACATATGAATATAGCTGATAAAGAAAAGCAAAAATCGGTACTTGTGTATGATATTTAAATAGTCTGTTCAAATTAAATTAACATTCAAGTGTTAAAAATTTATACAGACCATTCTTCTTCTTCAGTGTTAAAAATCTTTTGCTTAGAAATCTTGCGTTGGCCGAGATTTGTGGATGATTGTGTCTTTTTGTTTATATACTTAAAAGTAAAATGAAGACAAAGTGTGATTGTATTAATTTGAATAATAGTATGGAGAGCCCTGATAGGTGTTTCCTGGTTGGTTTGAAGAATTATTTTTCTTTGGCTTTAGTCTGCCTTTGGTTTTTTTTTGTTATTGGTTGTTCTGTTGTTATTTGGTTTTGGTTTGTTTATAAATGGAAGTGCAAAATAAAACATGGGAAACTAGAACACAACAAAAGTTGTTTCAAGCTTCTGGCAGTGCAGGCAACCTAAATTTTGCCATCTTGGCTACTGTGCTTTGAATATGCCTTTAGTGCAGTGGTGCCGTGGTTTTACTTTCTACGCAGTTAACTCTGTTACCACCTGCATACACATATTGGTCTTGATAATGTCATCCTTTACTGAAATAGCCAGGTATTTGGTTTCCAGTTCTGGCTCATCAGGTGTGGCCTGTTTTATAATTCATATTCCCAAGCAGGATGTTATTAATTGAAAAATTATCCTATCTTAAGTGATGGGGCATTTGCATACACATAGCGTAACATATCTGTGTACTGTTTATTTCAGAGTTCTCGTCACTCTGGAAATTGCTTGTAGTAGCTCGCTGTCTGGCAGATTAGATAATTCTAAATGAATTTTGGGTTTAAAGTAGTTAATTTGAAACTGTTCTAAGCCATGCTTTTGTTCTGCCACATGTTTCCAAGTCCTCCGTTGTCTGCTCTTTGGTCCAGTTTAAATTTGATCTTCCTGGATTTAAGCAACATCCCTCATTTGGAAAGAAAGACTTCCTCATGCTTCTGTTAAAATCATTAATAGCTTTGTTTTTGGCTTCTGTGAATTTCCATAACAGCTCCATAATGCAAGCAGTAATACTTCCTCAGAGCAATGCACTCACCGATGGTCAGATTGTTCTAGCTTTCCATTAGCCTTTTGGTGTTGAGTGATTTTTCAGATCTTAAAAAAAAAAAAAAAAAAAAAACCAAAGCAAAAAACAAAAAACGAAAAAAAACAAAACAGACAAACAAACCCTCAAAACCCACAAGCAAAAAACCAACAAAAAAAAAGGGGGGGGGGGAAGGGAGGGAACCAAAAAACAAACAAGAAAAAATCCCACCCAAACAACCACCACTACCCCCCAGAAAAAAAACCAAACAAACCAACCAAAAAACCTACACCACCCAAAACCACACAAGGACTCTCCTGGGCTGCACTGCATACACCTCTGTTTGTTAGCCTTCAGACAATGAAGTAACACCAGGCAGTTATGTCCCCAGAAACGCATGCAAACTTTAGAGAGACAGAAGAATAGGCAAAACAAAGATTATACATTAAAAAAAAACCACCAAACAAAACCCACCAAACCAAAACCAAAACACCAAAAAAATCCCATACAACACTATAGCTAGTTTACAAGTAGTTCTTCTGCAAGAGCTCATTTGTTTGGGCTAATCATAGCTGTGAACACTATAATTGCTTCTTTTGTTCTTTTTTTTTTGTTGTTGTTGTTAGTTTCTTGTTTTATGTGTGTTATTTTAACAGAAGATTAACACCATTATAGTCATAAATATAGAATCACAAAATTAGACATACTGTTTCTATCTTGAACTTTTGTTTAGGGAAGTTCCACTTGATTTCCAAGTTAGGAAGAATAGAGAAGACCATAGAAGCACATTGTGGAGCTGTACTTGCAGGAAGGTGGAATTACGAAGGAACAGCACTGGTTACAGGTAAGCATTCTTATAGTGATGAAGTGTTTTGAAAACTAAGATAACAGAAGACCTCTTTCGAAAGAAAGCCTTTTGTTTTGTTTGTTTTATATATATATATAAAATTGACATGCTGTGAAGAAATATAAAGGTACAAAAGTACAGTATTAAACAAAAATTATGAAAAGTGCTATCAATCAAATGTGTAGAATGCAAGTACTTTATGGGATAAAGACAATATAATGTTTTGGAAAAATAATCCTTGACATGTTTAGAAGATGCAACCCTAAATTTCATGGTTTATATTGTATTTACATTGATCTTGAATGAGTAAAACAGTCTAGCTTGAAATTCTTCTGAGGAGGGGGGGAATGGAAACAAAAAATCAACAATATAAATGAAGTTAGCTATAGTAAGTTACTATGTCTTCGTGACCACTGGGGTTATTAGCACCTTGTTTAATAGAAGTTAATTTTGCTCTATTTGATTATGCTGCTTTAGAGTAATGCTTTAAATTAGTAGAATTAATATTTTCATTAAAAGATCTAGTAAAAACATTTATCTTATTAGATATTATCCTATTTACTTGAAAGTAAATGTTTGATGTACCAGAGTGCTTAGATGTTTCATGGATGTTCTGTACTTCATAAAGGAGAATATTTGATTACTTTTTTCTGTCTGTTACAAAAATTACATTGATATCGCTGCACATGACATCTGGGGCTTTTTAGCTAGTAAAGTTTACCCGAGGCCTCATGAGCATCTTGAAGGTTCCTGTGCTTCTGTTTCTTAATCATTAGGAGTGGCGTAGATCCAGCTGCAGTCTAACTCTCTTCTCTTATCAAGACTGGGAGAGTGATCTCCCAGTGTCTGCATCTCTGCACATCTTTCTGTCCTAAATCTTTTGGTATTTAGTTGCCTTTTGCATTTTTGTCAAAAACTTCTGTCTTGACATTAAGGGGGAGCTAATTAAATTTCCTGTGATAGACGTCTCCTTTATGGGATTTCTGTTGGTGTCAGAATTCCCTGCAGCCTCCTGTTGATCTAGTACAGCTGATTTCCTTGGGCAAATTCCAAGTCAGTCCAGAAGTACTGAAGATAATTTTGGATCTGCTTGTTTCCAGACTCAGTCTGACTCTAAAATGCTGCTTCAAGGAACTCTGCCTGGCATGTTTCTCTGAAATCCCAGAGGGATAGAAATATTGTTCTTTTTAAAGATAGATTTGCCTCAGGAACTTCGCCAATGAAAAAGTCAAAATTGCCTCTTTTTCTTTCTTTTTTTTTTTTTGTAAGACTGCATGAGACTTATGGGGAGTATGAGAATTCATCACCATATCCAAACAGTTTACTCTGAGAAGATCAACTACTCTCATACTGCAACTATACTTTGAAGAAGAGTGAATCATTGACGATACCGTATCAGTTAAAATATTCTTTATGGCTCTGTTTTAACAGTATCAAATATGCACAAATAAGGGTGGGATTTTTTTTTTTGTTGTTGTATTTTTTTGGTGTTTTGTTGTTTAGGGTTTTTTTTAATTTTTCAACACTTTTTAAACATTTAAAAGCTACATCAGTCAGATATAAAAACCTGAAATTTGGTAAGTATATTACCTTTGAATGGGAGAATGACATTAAGCGCCTAGGTTTGCCTTCTGTCTCCTTATTTGAATCTGAGAGGCCTAAATGAAGGCCCAGGGCCGTATGTTTCAAATATGATAGCACACTAGGAAATCTGTGTTCTCAATGCATAAATAACTATGCTGCGTAGTGTATAAGAACTTAATCTTTAATAAGTAAACTGAGCTTCTTGGAAACATGCAATTATGTTATAAAACTTAAGCTTTCCAAACGGAGCCTTCAGTTATCTTCAGTTCCACCATTCATCAACTGTGAAGCCTCCAGCGTAATACATAAAATCTGTTCCTACACTCTTCCGTCTCCTCAGAGACTCATTTAATCAGCCTCAGGGCCATTGAACTGTAAATAGATGAAAAGTACTAGCAATGCTGAATAGAAAATACAGAACTTGAGATACTTGGAGTGAGGGACTTTCTCTTCCCAAGAACAGCTTCAGGTAAGAAGACTATAGGGATTTTCAGGAGAGGAAGAGACTTGTTGATAATAGCACAAGAACAGTCTGAAATATTTTTTCCTTAATATACTACCTAGTTGCATGTAGGGAAGGCTACATGAACAGTATTGACTTGTAAGAAGACCTGGACTTCTTTTAACAAGTGTTTCTTAGGTAAATGCAAGCACTATGTTTGTTAGACTTACTATTGCATTTAAGTTGATAGTTTCTGTGATAACTTTACAGTTGGTGAAGATGGCCAAGTGAAAATCTGGTCTAAAAGTGGAATGCTGAGATCCACGTTAGCTCAGCAAGGTAAGCTAATTTTTTTAAAGTTCCATCAGAAGTTTTTAATTTAGAGTATTATGGAATATAATTAAATTACAGACCCTAAATCTGGCAGTAATGGTTTATTTAAGGATCTTAAGGCCTAGATATGCTTAACTAAAATTAAATGTAAATCATAGTTGAATAAAGGAGGAACAGGATTTTTGATGAGATGCCTCTCAAAAAAAAAAAATCTTCAAATTAAAAGTATTATTGCAACATTTTTAGACAGTAGTTTCAGTTCCACCCTAAGGATTCTGGAGAGACTAAAGAATTAAAAATAAAAAAATGCGGTTCTTGATACCAAGCCACAAACTCTTATGATGAAACTGAAAAAAAAAATCATCTCTAAAAGCATTGCAAGAATGCTTGAAAGATGCAAAGTGCATGTGGGTTAGTTCCTCTGAAATTCAAAATTCTTAACAGCCCTTGGTTCATCTTCCTAGGTAACCCAGTAACTGTAATTTAGTATATGTAGATAGTCCTACTGAAGTGAAGATTCCTGTGCTCAAGTTCTTTGTTGAATTAACTGGGGCCATGGAGCCCTTACCTCGATCTTGGCTTTTTAACTACAGTTTTATTTCAGTTATTTAAGTTATTTAAGTATTTCAGTTATTTAAGAAAATTTAAAATCACTTTATTGTGAAGTACAGCAATATAAGCTGCAAATATATATTTGTACAAGTGACGTTTGTTATTTTTAACATGCTATTTTTTATAATCATAATTACTGTAATTCTTCTGCTATTTCAGTGAAGATACTCAGCTAGATTTTGTTTTTCATACTTCATACATTGAGATCATGTGGCCTTTTGACATTTTTTAAGAAACCACATGCACCTGGGGTTGGGTTAAATGTCAGACCCTTATCTGTTTCTAAAACAAATTATCTAAATTCTTTCAACCTGTTGAAGGCATTTTAACCACAGGAGTGAATGTAAAATGTATTTCAGTTCTGTTGAGGAAGTTCATATTCAGATGTGATGGTTTTTAATGCTTACAATGTAAAAAGATAAGCCAACTGAACTATAATTTTTGAAAAAAAGAAAAAGGTTGAAGCACACACTCTTCCTTCACTCTTTCTCAGTTGATATGTTTCAAAGGGGTTTTTTATGCCTGATTGCTTATTCGAGGTTTGATGATGCTTGTAAAGTAAGAGAAATGTTCTAGTTTGAAATATGCAAGCTGAATTTTCATTGCTTTCTTAGAGTTTCTGATACAGTGTAAAAGTACAGCTGGGTCCTCATGGAAAAATTGTTTTCTGGTATTTGTCTTTTAACATAAGATCCTGTGAGGCTCAGAAACCCTTTAAAGTTTA
This sequence comes from Strigops habroptila, assembly GCF_004027225.2. NCBI lineage: Eukaryota > Metazoa > Chordata > Aves > Psittaciformes > Psittacidae > Strigops > Strigops habroptila. The sequence goes on along the minus strand of NC_044284.2, from coordinate 26,878,460 downwards.
AATTTATAGGATTGTATTCCCACATACCCCTCTGTGGGGTCTACTGACATACCTGGGATCAGGATAGGATTCTGCAGTCATTGTTACGTTGTTTAAGTGAGGTATATCATGTTTGAGCTAATTTTTCACTTCCTTCATCATCTCCTTAAGAAATGAAAGGATTACCATTGCTAACATTCTTTCTACTCATTCCAGTCTTTGTATTAGAAATAAATGTCAGGGCTCTTATCTTCAGATGATGGTCCACATGCCTTTTCTATCTTTGGATTTTTATTCACTACAAAACCATGAACATATATTTTTCCCTTTTTTAGCCTTTTCAGTAATTATATGGAGCACTCTGGCTGCATGTCCTTCCATCATGCCAATGGAACAGAATAGTTAGTGTGATCCCATAGCTTCTACTGCTTTCAGCCTCAAGCTGTACCATATTGCTGCTGTTCTGTGTTCTTCTTTGAGCCTGATCTCTTCTTTGTCCTTAGATTATCTTAATATTCTTCCTTTTGTTCTTTCTTTCCCTTAAACTGAAACCTTTTTGTAAAAATGCTGTATTTGCAATCCTTTGGACTTCCAGCAGACACAATGCACTGATGTTTTCCTGAGGTAATTTTTTTTCATGGATCTTTTTGGTATATGTTGGGAAGCCATACGATTATGCTTAAAGCAGTATTTCTCTGTGTATTCTGTGATGCATACACTGCAGCATGATGCTGCGCTCAGTGTCTATGTGTTCCTTTGGAGAAATCTACAGAATTACAAAGAGTAGGATGTATGAAGTATTGAAGGTCCACATTTGAAAGAAAAGATGGCTCTACCAGGAGGAATTTTGATGGTGCTTTGTAGACCCTGACACTAAGAATGTGGTGAAGTCTGTCATGGCAGGGCTGTCACCTGCAGAGTCCTTCTCTGACCAAACATCTGGTTTTCTAGAAGGACCAGTGCTGAGTCCACAGTTGCATAGCCTCTCTTGAGAGGTCTGTCTAAAATTGTTACTGCTGAAGTTTGCAAACAACTGGCTCTCTAACCCTCCATTTCTTTAGCCTATCCTACTAGCGAAGCTGGCAGTTTTGCTGGCAACTACTCTTACTCCAAGATCTGAGAATCTTAAGGGTGAGTAAGTAGGTAGTCCTCATGGGTCCACCCTAAGTATCATCCACAGAACTATTGTTTCCGTGCCACACATTTTACCAGTTTACCTCCAATGATTTCTAGTTCTTCAGGTGATTTCTGTCACCTTTCTTTAAAACTGAACTTTTCATCCAGTCCTCTTGAAACCATACCTTTTTTGAATACTTCTCTTTTTGCCCTGCTGACTTTCTGATGGGCTTCCAGTGACTGGTATGCTGAGTAAGCACCAAGGATTAATGTGAATAATTGGTGTATAGGTTGCCTTTTTGGTTCATGGAAGCAAAATCACAAGAGTTGCAATTTAAACAATTTAATTACAACATGTTTATTGTGAAGTGGCACTTACTTTGTAAGGGACAACTGTATTCCAAATGCAGCGCCTTTTTTTTTTTTTGTGTTGCCACAGAGTGACTTAAAGTTGTCTGACTTAATGTTTCGACTCCTGTGAAAGTAAAAAGTCTCACATAGACTTACTGTTGTAATTACTGAAGCATATGCTGTGGCAGCAAGTGTCAGAGTGACTGCCCTATCACTCCTGCCCTCAACCATAGCTCTTTCTCTGCTGTATGCATTGGCCGTGGGAATGAATCACTGGGGATTAACATCTGCTGATAGAGCACAGAGACATGAAGCAGCTCACCCTTTATGCTTCATGCTGAGGTTCCTTCCTCAGATCTCACCTTTTCTGCTCTTCTCGCTTCTTTTCTCAAAAAGTATTTTTTCCTGAAGCTGTTTGTCATCAATGCAATTCACTGCGGTTTGTCTGTTCTGCTAAATTTTTCTTTCCACAGCAATGCAATGTATTGGCAGTCTTTTCCCAACCAAGTTCTTGTTAAGTGCAGAAGGAAATGAGTTAACTTAGCTCCTGCTGTTAAGCCCTGGAAATTGTGGTTAAGTAGTCAGCCATCATAAAAAAGTTAAACATTTGGTTTAAATATAAAAGTCTTCTGATTGTTAAATCAGCATTAGAGCAGGACAAAAATTAGTTTATTTAGAATTTCTGTACAACTGGTGACAGAATTTATGTCATTTTCAACATAAATTGCTGCCAGTAGGAAAATAGCTAGTGCCAGATTTACTTAATAGATGTTGTATGTTTCTGTGAGTTGTCTCCTATAATGGTTGACGAGTTAAAAAAAATTACATCATTCTGTATTTCTGAGTAACATAAAATAAATGCCTTCCTAAAAGAAAATACATGAAGTATAAAGATGTCCAGGAGCAATGAGACCAGGTCTCAGTTCAGAATTTGAATACTTGGAAGCTCTGATGAAGTTTAGTGTGCTGAATTGATTTGCCATACGGAAATCAGGTTTTTGTTCAGAGAGAAAATTCAGAGGCTGAAGTGGTTAAGTTATTAGATCGTTTTAGGATGGTTGATATAGCAGCTCAATCACATAAGTATCTAAATCTCATCAAAATATTCTCATAAAAAGATATTCCTGAGTCATTTTTTGAAAGGGAACTTAATATGCCAGTGGTGTCTTTGAAAATTTTACCCAGTAAGAGCATTTCTTAAGCCTTTGGTGGGGAAGGGGAGGTTATTACCATAGATTAAAGATACCTTAAAAATTTATTTGATCAATTTTAGTTCATTTGATCAGTTTGTTACTTAGCAGATGAAATACTCATGAGTCCCTAGGAAGTGCGTATCTCAGAGAATGTATTTCCATTTTCCTCTACTAAAATTATGAAATTGTCAAATACAAACATTTAGATTGTACCAATTGCTCTTTCTGAGGTTTTTTATTTCTCAAACAGAACTTTCAGGGTATAGTTCAGTTGTATTAATGTTGATGTGCCATTTGAGGTTCATTGCCTAACCTCCAAACCTAATCTGTAAGGAGATGGCTCTCCTTCAGGTCCCATGTCCTATCTGTAAGGTATCTTAGTGTATCCCGGGTGCACTGCATCGCTTGGGTACTTGTGTTTAGACAATTGAATCGTGTCTTTAAAGGTGTCAGTTCTGTAAGTGAGAATATTAAGGCTGTTAGAGAAGACCAGAAGCCTGAAATAAGTCTTCTCTTTCCATTTCAGAAGGTATGGAAGCACATTTTACAAACAGTGAAGGGAATCGTCTGATAGGGACTTGCACACAGTTCCCCTCCTTGCAGTTTTATATGCACTGTAATGTTGAGGCCATGCTGAAACTTTCTGTCCATTGCTGCAGGGCTTTTGCTGTGATAGAAATAAATGTTTGTACATGATCTTACATAATTTCTTAGTTTTATTTGCAAGGAATCAATTACTGTAATACTTTGATGATTCTTCTTCAGGGGAGACTAATCCTGACAAGTATTATGGAAAATATTTGCATAGTTGGCAAGTCTGGTTTTCTGTTGTGTGTGGTTTTTTTTTTTTTTTTTTTTTTTTTTTCCTGGATGCCTTTTCTATGTAATTTTTCACTTTCTTCTATTTTCAAAAAAGGTAATTTGAAAACTGCAACATGACAGGATTTTAAAATGGAACTGTCAGCTTTGTTCTAGATACAGCATTCTGGAATTTTCAATCTGCAGAAAAATATTTTCAATTAACCGGGGGAAAATCGGTGAAGTCTGCAAGCCACTCTTTCTAGTTTTATTTGTTGTCACTGGTTTTATAAGTTGCTTGTGCATGGGATGTTTGGGTTTTTTATATGTGCAGCAAAACAAAAATGTGTTATGTTAGAAGCTTAATTATGGAGCCTTAACATCTTAGAAAGAATAATTTAGGTGCAATACAGAGCTTTATTTACTCACATTTGTGTTCAGTCGCACCATTGTAAGTAAAAATTGCTATTTTTTGATGTCTGTTGACAAGTATGAAGATAACTGTTGTCATGCTGATTTTCTGTATCTCTTAAATGGCAATTGTGAATGAAATTGCATCAGAGTATAAAAGATTAGATAGGTATAAAAGATTATATATATTACATAAATATATCTTATAAGATAAAATTAATGTTCATTTTCTGGAGTTGTGTAAAACTGCTCACTTAGAAGTTTTATAAATTATTGTGGTAAATGGCAATACATAATGAGATTTGGGAAAGATGCAGGAGTAAAACCACAACATTAATATGATAGGTGGTGGCATGCTATGATAGGTAGATGCAGCAAGCATCTACTTTGCTGGGCTTTTGGTACAAACACTTGTTGGTTTTAAATTAGGTATTGGTTGGCATCAAGGTTAGTGGTCTCAGCATTGGATTTAATTATACTGTAGGTTTTCTGGCAAACAAGTTTGCAGATTTCAAGGTAAACATGAAATGGTTTTGTAGGTATTTGTAGGAAGTGTTAATAAACTAAACAAATAGCAAGAGAGATGATCTGAAGATTTGACAGCTGGGAATTGAAAGTTGACTTTGTGGACTGATCAGTTGGGAAGGGTTAACATTTTAATACTGAATGCAGTAATGACCCTAAAAGCAACTGTCCATGAAAGGCTTTCTTTGACATAATAGAGAAAATTGTACAAATGGAAAGGGCAGCACAAGTCTTCGAAGTGGGCTGGTTAACTACGAGATGGGCATCAGCACATCAAGGTGTGGGAGAAGCACCTGAAAGATGAAAGTTGACCCAGAGGTGAGAAGGACAATGGCCTCTTGTTTTGCCCAACTGTATCCTGGAATAAATTGATCAGTTGGGGTCTTTTAAGAGTGGGGAAACAAAAACAATTGGAAGTATATACATGAGGTTCAGTGAAGCGGAAGAAACAAAGTTACCTAGTTATGAAGATTATTTGACTGGAGAAGAAATCTTGCAATAGAAGAAGAATTAGGTGATTTTAATTCTTCCAGAGGTGATTTTACAGAGAGCATGGAATGAAGAAGCAAGTAGTAAATGTAGTCAGAATCTGCTGGGACAGACCTTGCAATAAAATTGGTGGGTCTTCAGTGATGCATAGAAAAAATGCAATATGAGAAAAGGAGATGCCTATAGCAGTAGTAAAGTCATACATGTTTTCAGTAACCCAAATGTATTGGACAAGCCATCAACTCATTATTTGTTTTGCATAGAATTGATTTGTTCAGAGTTAAATTTAGTGTGGCCCCATTGAAAGTGGCAAGTGTTTGATAGTTCACTCAGCTGAATTTACCAGGACTTCACTCTATGTATTTTTATTTCCTTGAGGAGCATTGGGAGGGTGTGCAACATAAGTCTTTAGACTTGTCTTTCTGGGTTGCATCTGTCTCTTACTGCTATTCCTGTGGCTGTCTAAAACATGAAGTGAACCAGCAAACATGGCCGTAAGTGCAGTCAGAGGAAGTGGGGAAGGCAAACAGTTGCCCCTAGTTTGGCTTTCTCCCACTTCTGAATTTTTTGATGTATGATTTTAAGTAACCCGTTTGAAGTGGTGATAGCAGTCTTGGCATAATTTGATCAGATAAGTCATAAGAAATGTTTCTTTCTGTGTTCCTACAGGAAGACCAGTGTATTCAGTAGCCTGGGGACCTGATTCTGAAAAAGTTCTCTATACTTCAGGGAAGCAGTTGATTATTAAACCTCTTCAGCCAAATGCTAAAGTTTTGCAGGTATCATTAATAGATTAAGGTTGTCTTGCGCAGCCATATTAAAACTTTTCTCAGTTATTTAGAGTTTTGCCAAACATGAAGTGTTTGTACTAAAATCTTCTATGAGTACTGCTCATTCCCCACACCCCCTTTTTAGTTTTGGGCTTGGGGTTTTGTTTTTTGTTTGGGGGTTTTGGGGTTGGTTTTTTTTTTTTTTTTTTTTTCAGAATAAAAAGATTGCTCATTTCTCTAAAAAAAAAAACCCAACCAATTTCAGCTGTGGATATTCTTCAGGCATGTGATTAAGCATTTCCCTTTTCATAAATAAAGGAAAAGTAAAAAGATACAGAAGCCTTTCCCTTTTTATTTGTTAAGAAAAGGCAGAAAGATACAGAAGCAATTGTTTGGAATGTGCTTTTGGTGCAGATTGTTATGATTTCATTCTGCCTTGTCTAGGCTGTATTTAATGTATTTTTCTGCAGAAGAGATGACATCTGTGCATTTGTATTGTTGGAAACCCTGATCTATATCTGACTGTATGAATGCTAGTAAATGATGAATGATATATATTAAAAATAGAAGTTATCAGACTTACTGTATCTATGTTTAATTTTTTCCGTTTCAGTGGAAAGCCCATGACGGACTTATTTTAAAAACTGACTGGAACTCTGTTAATGATCTTATTCTTTCTGCAGGTGAAGATTGTAAATATAAGGTGAGTACTGTTTAACTTTTTAAGTGAAACTAAATGATCAAAAAAGTTACTGGGCATTTTGTCATTTTCTAGTTTTAATACTACTTGGAAGTTCAAAATTACATAAGAATTCTTTCAGTTTTCAAAAAAAACCTTGTTACCCTAAGTTAATACATCTCACTCTGTCTAGTAACATAAAATCAGGTTTTTATATTTTTTTTAATACGGCAGAATGAAAATAGGTAAAATGCAAGCGAAACAAACTTCTATAGGAAAATATGCAGAAATATAGAAGAGATTACTTGAAATAGTATGAGCTATGACATACACTGAAAAAGGTAATTGCATATAAAATTAGAGGAGATAAAGCTACTGTTTTTTATTACAGGAGCATTAGTGAATCCCTTAGGAAATTTTTTGGTTAGGATGTTCTGTATCCAAAATAGAAAGCACATACCATGTTTCTTGCCTTAAGTAGGAACTTAATAGTTCTATTGTATATTGGTTCTATCATTCTCTAAGTGTATAATGGCTGTGATAAAAATGTAGACAATGAAGAAATTAAAAAGAAAAAATTGTCAAAGTGTTAACATCAAATTACTTTGCTCTGTGAGTTGGCTTCGTGGTATTCTGTTGATTTCAATCAGTGAGAAAACCTTGGTGTGGAAATTTGCAGAGGTGCAAATGTTGGGAAATGAATGCAAAAGGAATAAACATTGTGGTTATTTTACAGACTTACAGTAATTTGCAAGAAATAAACCCCATTAGTTCAAAATATTTTATACAGAATAACATAATATTTGCCATAGCAGGAAAGTGAAGTCTATTTCATTAAACAAATCAATATTGATTAGAAACAACCTGTAATGAAAAGTGAACTATAATACAGTTTTTGTATAAAACTATATTAAAACTGTAATACAGTTTTTTCCAGTTCCACTAAAAGGCACTGAAATAACTTAGAGAGTGTATTTCTGTGACTTCTATTATCAAGAGGGGAAATCTCTAGAATAATGAAAAATACACCTAAACTGTGTTCATATAGATATATATTTTTATTTTTTTAAAGGTTTGGGACAGTTATGGACGCCTGTTGTACAGCTCACAGCCCCATGAATATCCTATAACATCTGTTGCCTGGGCTGTGGATGGAGAATTATTTGCTGTGGGGTCTTTTCATACTTTGCGTCTATGTGATAAAACTGGGGTAAGTAACAACTCTGAGAAATAGATGCGGAATTGTACAAATTTATTGATAATACAGTGAATATTCCTGACTTACATGGACAGGTGGGTATTTTTATTTGCAAAATCTAGTCATGACTTCCAGAACCTTTCTGCTGTGTACATCTGACTAAGTATTGCCTTGATATGCTTAGCTGCACTTCTAAATATGTTTTGGATTGAATAAAATTTTTTTATAATAATTTGCCTTTTAGGACATTAAAGTTTTCTGTGCATTTTTTGGCTTTTTTCCTTCAAACACACAAGAGTTTTCATCTGTCTTTAGCAGCTCGGTGCACGTATCTGCTGATACACCTGTTGCTTTTCTTTAGGAGGGTCCTTTAGGATTTCCTCAAGGCTTTTGTTCCTAGGCAAGGTGGATTGGAAGATTTTTCTCCATTTCAATATGCCACTTAACTCCACTTACAATGTAATTAAAGCAGTAATCTACCCTGACTGTCACCTTTCCATCTCCCTGGGTAAATATGTTGTTGTACAAGTGTTTATATACACATACCGTGTTTCACTTCATGAAGACAAAGTATATTTGTATAAATTTCTATCAGTGTAATTACATCTGTGTTGGAAGACATTATGTAACATACATTGGTTTACACAATCAGACTAGCCATTAGCATTTTCTTAAAACAGCCTCTTAAATGATGCCTCCTTCTACAACCACTTTCCATCTCCTTTCTGAGTACTGGGATCAGTGCGTTCTATCAGCAGTTGGTAAACTGAAATACACCCTTATATGGGCAAGGCCAGAAATTTAAATTGTGTTTTGCACTCAGTAGAGATTTCTGCTTAAATGTGGCAAAGACTGATGCAGTGGAAAAGGAAGAATAATACCAGACTTGGGTTTTTTTGCTATTATGTATGCTGTTTTGTAGCATATAGCTTGTGTTTCTGATCCCCAGGGCCTTACTGTTTTTCTTGCTAGTTATTATGTAATATAATTTTCTGTAAATATGATTCCAACTCCAGATAGCTGAAAATCAGTAATCTTTTAATCAGCATTAACTATTGAACAGGCTTGTGGACTTTGAAAATTTTAATGCAGATAAATAGGTTTATTTTGTCATAAAAGTAAGGGTTCTTTTACATCATTTATTATTCAACTTTAAAGACAGACAGACACGTACAGTAGCTAGTGCCAGATGCTTTTGTCTGTTTAGCAGCTAGCAATGATAATTTGTTATCTTTAAAAGTCGTGATTTTTCATGAAAGTTTCTTTCCTGCCATTGAATGTAAATAGTTGCTAAAGAAGTAGCTTTGCTAGTATTGAGGGGAAAGGAAGAATGATTCACATACCGCCAGAGTGATGGAGTTTGAAGAGAACCAGACCTGGCTTTTACTGGTCAACACAGACGTTTTTATTATGTCTGATGTAATGGAGCTGTATTGGCAAATTGCTCCTCAGGGAGCCATCAGGCAATATGTATATATATATATCTCATTAACTCTTCTCTAGCATATGTGTTCAGTTTGGGAGCATAATTAAATTAAATTCTGTTACTGTATGTTCTTTTCTCCTTTTCTTTCTACCTGGATACTTGGTCCTAGCAGCTTCATGTTAAAAAAATTCCTACAAATCTAATAGTAACTTTTAGAAGTTTTATTTCGTTGTTTAAAAATCACTTTTGCTCCCATAGCATTATGTATATAAAATGATTATGCCTGTTCTGCGGAATAGCAAACAAAATATATTTAATGTTGACATTCATTAACTGCTTTAGTGCCCATGATCATTAATCCTGCAGAGAGAATTAAGATTAAAGTATACCTATATTGAAATGTAAAGGTGAATGGATTGATGAATAGACTTAAGCCTTCCTGGTGTTCACAGCTTTTCAGAATCTAATCACTTGGATTGGGTGCAGTGCTTAAAAAGTTCATTTATGTAAGCTATTTCCTGTGGCTCTGCATGCTTCCCTTGACATTACTGATCAGGTCAAAATATTTACACAGTAAGAGATGGTAAGAATGACTGAAATTCACTGATTCCTCCTTGCCCACTCCACTCCCACATAAGTGTCTTAGAAAATGGACCATACTTGTTTGCTCCAAAGACAGGTTGCTTTCCCAGTGCCTTGGAAACTGTAAAAGGATAACTGATAAAAACCTTTAAAGAGAAACACTAGTGAAGTTAATCCTTTTAGAATAGCCAGCAAAAGTTAGCAAATATGAAGATCAAATTTAGTTTTTAATAACACCAAATGTATTGAGGAGGCCTTTTAGATTTTATTCTGTTAATGATTTATTTACCCTTAATGGGGATTGATCAGTTTGATTTGATTTTTGGAAGTTGTTATTTTCCAAATAAATTGTGCATTTCTTGTTGAACATTTTTTTGTCTGGTGATTTTTTTCTACAGTCTGTTTTCATAAATTGATGTTTGTTTGACTGCTAAATTTTGTCCTTTGATTTACTTCTATCTTGATTTCATCACTAGGCTTAGCAAATGCTTTGTAGTGAAAGCAATTCTCTGCATAAATCTGTAAATTTATGTTTTTAAATTATTATGTACATTCTACAAATTTTCTCTTTTTTTGCAGAATGAATGGTGGGCATTTTACTAGACTGGTAGTTTGCAGATTTGACAGATTCCGTTATACATGGCTTTTTATATTCCATGGCTGTTCCATAGCAAGCCATGGAATGTCTAATACCTAATATTTAAATATTTAATTTTACTAGAAATTCTATAAAAAACATTTGGGAAACTTAGTAAAATTTAGAGAATATTGCTTAATATCTCTGGAAAATAAAATAAAACATTCTTCCGCCCCATTTAAAACAAGTGTGAGTATGGTGCTATGACTGAAAAATATTGAATTCTGTGGTAACATGTTTCTATTCAGCTTTTTCTCAAGAAGATGCAGACTTGAACTTAATGAAAGTTGATTACATTAATTTGATGTCCAGGGTTGGTCATAGTTAACTATAGTTAACATATTCAATGTAAGTATGTTATATGTTAAATAGTTAGCAGTGTTTTTCCTTTTTTCCATATTTTTTTAAAACTATTGAGAGATGAGGGAAAAAAGGCATCTAAGAATTTTAAAACTACAATGTAGCAGGTATGTACAGTGAAGCTTTGAAAATAATTTAAGCATTAAAGCTGTGGTTTTCATTCAGGATAGTAAATTCTGTAACTAGTATAAAATTAACATAATTTGTCCTTTAAAATAACATTTGATATTATACCAATATGAAAGAGCAAGATTTTGAAAGTGAATGTATGCAGTGCATATGTTTTTGTATTATCCTGATAGTGCTGAATTGCTCTAGAGTACTATGAAACCCCAAGGAAATCTGTTTTCTATTGAGTTACAATGAGCTTTAATCCCATTACATTTAGTTTTAGTCTTTTTCACAGAAATACGCATTTGGCAGTGTAACAAAAATAAGTGGGGGTTTTTTTTCAGTGCTGTCTCTATTTCGTCTACCTTTGTTAGTCATGATCCTGAATTCTTTGTAGCTGAATAAAAGAAAAAATATTACAAATAGGTTTCCCATGGAGTTATGTTGTTGACCAATTCTTTCCAAGTTGGCATATTTTAATTTATTGGAATTGGTTTATGTAACTTCTGGAAGAAAATGAAAACATGGATCATCTATGGAAGTAATAATATATTTAAAGAAATGCATCAATGTTTCATTTTCTCAGGTTAAAAATTTATATGGAACAGTTTGTCATCCTGTTTTTAGTTCTTTGGTCTAATAATTGTAAAAATGTGCTTGGATTTCTGGAGAATTTTAGATATTCTCTGTTTTGCTTTGTTCTTCGAATACGCAGCTTCATACCTCACATGGAGGTTGTGGCTTAGTTCTTGATAATTCACATTAATTACTGGGGTCAAGTCCAACAAAAGTTTAAAGCAGCAACAGGAATCCTTCATGGTTCTATATTTCAGTAGTTGTGTCAAGGGTAGTTTCTCCTCTTCAGGTAAACTGCCCTATATTCCCATGTAGCACTGGATTTCCTTACCTCCTGTTACACATATTGTCTTTGGTTTGTAGAGTATTCTGTGGATTCCTGTGGGGTAGGAACTGAAAGCCTAGTAAGTCTTATATTGTAAAATATCATTACTTTTTATACTTAGTAAGATTTTGGGTGGAGTGGGGGGGAAGGATAGTTATGTGTATAGACACACATACATATATATTTCCCATGAGCTAACTCCATATATGTGTGCATATTCTGATGTTTCTAATGAACGTAAGTACGGATTTGCTTTGGATAATTTATTTTTTTGGGTCTTGTAAGAGTCAATTTGCCTTCCATTGCATCAGAAAATTAATAGTCATTTTCTGAGGAGAAGCTCCTGGGCAGTTTGCACTTAAGTGTAGTTCATCACTCAGATGTAGTGAGAGTTGATTGCCAGCTTTTAATGGACATTCTGACTATAATATATTTTCACAAGCCAGCTACCTCTGCACTGATGTGAAATGCCCTGTGGGGCACAAGGAAAACTGACCCTTCACGGGGGGGGGTGGGGGGTGGGGCAGAGGAAGTAGTTTCAGAGGACTTGAACCTTTCTGTGTTGGCCTTGGATCAGAGGCTGGTTCTAGCACGCTCATCTTGGTTTATACCAGTTGGGACGTAAAAGAACAGGAGCATGTTTTTGCTGTTAGTCCATTCTGCACTCTGATTGCGGAATGGATTGTGGGGGAGATTGCACATTTTCTTTTCATAAACAAAATCAAAATAATGGGCACAGATTGTTATTAAAGTCAGTGGATTAGGTATGCTGTGTAGATTCTGACATCATGGGGAGGTTCAGCAGTATCAGCTTCAGCTCAGCTTGTGTCAGTATTCCCTGTTCAAAACTCCACATACGGAGCCGAAACAGAGACAAGCCAGGAAAAGCCAAGTGTTCTTTGCACAGCTGACATCAGTATTACTCTTATAATTTAAAATATAAGAAAATACTCCATCTTCACTATGTGTTTTTCAAAACGATTATGCGATAACCATTTTTAATTTACTTCATTCAGTCCCGAAATAACTAGATCTTTTGTATTGAGTCTTGCAGCATCAGTATTGTGGATGTGAAAAAGACCGTCCTTGTTCCTGGGACACAGAGTTCTCTGAATCTGCTCATTGAAATAATGTCACCAACATCTCAAGAGCCTACTTAGTTTCTATTTTTGGAAGTCAGACAGTATTCAATGACCATAGTACTAAATCTTTTTTACTACATTGTGCAATCAGAAAAGGGAAGCTTAAGTTATTGCTTTTATGTATTTATTTAATATAATGAAACATTTATAACTTTTAGTTTTGTTCTTAAGAGAGTTTGTTGAATTAAATAAAAAATACATTATGATGGAGGAAAAGTATAAGCCAAACAGTAATACCACAGTATAATATTGCAGCTAATGTTAGAACAACATTTGTACAATCATTCACATAGTCATATTCACACTCCTTTTTTTTTTTCTTTATTTTCTTTTTAAACTCGTATCTAGGAAATGCATAACAGGTATTTTGGTTTTTTTAAATTGTTCTATCTTATAAATGAAGAGCTAAATGATTTTTATTACAACATTTTGTGTTCATGATAAATGTACCAGACATCTGCAGGGAATACAAATCATTGGAGTGGTCTGAATTATACTGAGAGCTTTCAGAAATAACTGGAAAATAAAACTTTAATTGCTTTATATATTAAAAAAAAAAAAATAATTGTAATCTGGAAATATTTTACTATTTCAAGTACCTGGAAAAAAGACTTCTGGTTTTAAAATGTAGTTTTGGAAATGTATTCTTTCAGAGCTGTAGTGTATTTGCTGTGCACAAAGAAGTAGCTCCAAAGCCACATTCTTCAAGCTCCTCAAACTGGTTCTTAGTTGGTGGCTTGATGCCCCTTTATTCTAACTGATGGGTAGATTCTTGATCTAAGGGAAATGACCTTAGAAACAGCCTTGTCTTTTTGGGAGGATCCCAATATTCAGTTTTGAAATAGTGCTGCTTGAAACTGTTCTCGGATAGATCACATCTGGCCAGCTGTGAAAAATATGTCTCAAATGCAGGACATTTATAGAGTGTTCTCTGAGTGTGCTTGTTACTGTCATTTCTCCTACAACCTCAAGAGCTTACTCGTTTGCCATGCAAGGATGTCAGACATAGTTAAATATTGCGCTTCTAATTACTATAGAGTGTTTCATACAGAATTGCCCATTAAGACAGAAGAATTAGGTTATGGTCTTTTCTCCAAAAATTGCAATTGCCTTCCCAAGTGCAGATCGTTTAGAGAGGGAATGGCATGTCTGTCAGCCAAGAGGCATGGAAGCTGAAACCTTAAAATTGGGTGCTTGAAATTGGAAATTCAGTCAGTGCCGACATTGTCTTTCGCTCTCCCTTACACGGGCAGTAAAAGCCTCCCTTACAGTAGGCAGTAAAAGAGCCTTAGTGCAGTAGGTCATCTTATATAGTATTCTGCAAATCATTAGCACAACTGGGAGGTTGAATTTCATCCCATTGTGTTTCCTTGCTGTTGAATGTTTAAATCCAACACCTTTATTTTACTGTAATTGTGATTTCATGAAGACTTTGTGTGAAAGACTTACTGTTTCTTGGGTTTTATGTGTACTGCAAAAGAAATCAGAATATGAAATATGTTAGAAACATTAGGTGAGTATTTTCTTCCAACTGTCTCCCCTTTGCTATAATATCATGTATCCAAAAGTCATGAGAATCCAGTGTCTACATTTAACTTCAGTCATGTTTTTTCTCACTGATTTGATTTGAAGATGTCACATATATTTGAATATACAGGTAGTTCTTCAACTGCTAAATGTTTTTTTAAATATTCTTTTACATAGCTATGAGGAGGCAGTAGTTGAGATTTGCTTGTGGTTTTAAAACCTGGTTTAATGCCTTCCTAAAAGTCCTTAAAAAGGTTATTGAATTTGTTGTTATTCATGGTCAGGGAAGCAGTTGTTTGGCGATTCAGGATGATTTGTATGAACTGTATTTCTGAGATACAAGAAATAGAAAACAAGTGTCTTGGTCTGAAAATTCTTCTAGTTTTTGGTAGACATATATTATGGTCTGAAAATTCTTCCAGTTTTTTACAAGAGTGTATTAATAAGTATCCAGATAAAATGTGGAGGAGTCTCATAATGCTGGGGGAATTTAAGAATAAAGTTCTTTGGAGGAGGATATTTAAATATTAAAAAGGAACAAAATTAGATTTAGTACTAAATGGAAGCTTCTCTCGTAACTACATTCATGCCATGGATCAGAAGGAAAAAAGCAAATGCTCAGTTTAATACCTCTTCCTTGTTCTTTGTGCTACGGGGATTTATAATTTTATTATTTGCAATGCTAACAGCATGAAAATATGGGAGGATGTCAAAGGGTAAGAAATCACATGCTGCTTCATTAATGGACTTCCTCTGCCTTTGCATCCTCGTTGCACTGGAGCAGGCAATTCCGCAGAGCTGCGTGGGCAGGATGGGGGGCAGCGTGTCCTGGGCAGAGGCAGACAAGGAATTAAAATGTTAAATGCAACTTACACGCTGTTGCTAGAGAGTATAAAACTCCTTAGTTATTTTTATTAAAAGCATCTTTTATGAGCCAGCCCACAGTTCACAAACTGCTGTGTAATCTCTGGTATCCTTTGCCAGAGGCTGGCTAGCTGCCTGTCTCCTGGTTCCTGATCCCTACTCATCTGCAAGCTTTGTAACTGCTGCTTTCACGTCTTCCTCCTAGCCCAACAGTTTTGGGCCTCTATTTAAAAAGCAACAAACCAAAGTGATAGCCATATTTTAATAACTGTAGATGATATAAACCAGTAGTAGAAGATGAAGGAAGATATTGGCCACAGTACCACAGAAATGCATTCTTTAGGTCCAAGCAAGCCTTTCCACCTTGCAAAATCTAGTTAGCAAATACACAATGCAGAAAATTTTGCCTGCTCTTTGACTTTCTAGCTGCATAGGGAAGCAGGTACACTGCTTACGTTGATAATAAGATTCTGAAATACAGTTATTTGACCTGTGCATCCACAACATTAAACTGTGATGCTCCTCTGTGAGCCCCTCTTAACTAGTCTAAAATGAATGCAACTCAGAGAACTATTGTTTCTAGTTCTGTTCAGAGCTAGACCCAGTGTCACTACTTTGATTGCAGTATTGCTTCAATTTCTTGCTGTTACTGAAAGCATAGCAACTGAAAATTTTTAATACATCCTTCTCCCGTACAACAACAACAGAGACTAGAGAAAAAGGTAGGCAAGGTATCAGGCTGCTTTTTTTGTGTTAGGAAGAGAACAGTATGCAGGCTTTGCTTTCAGAGCTTTTGCTAATCCACCAATTCCCTTATGTTGGAAGCACAGAGAAGCTACACAAGAGCTTTGCAATTCTCTGTATGCTGGGATAGGAGTACCTTGTTTACATAGTCTGATTTTGCCCAGGCCGTGCTCCTTCTGTATTCAGGAACTGCTGTCACTGCAGCATAAACTGAATGCATCACACTTAAGACCATAGCCCCTTGCGCTTGTGTAACCAGTGTAATTGTTTCTAAGTACATTCGCTTAATTTTTATGTAGTGATAGTCTAGATTTATAATAAGTACACTTTAAATGTATTGTGACTAGATAACTTTTAGTTAATGTACTTTAGGCATTGTGACATTTTTCATTTCTGCCGTACCTGATGGCTTTCCTTTTTGTATCCCTGTTTTTCAAGAGTCTGGCTTAAGACATCTCTTTGGTTTCCTTACTCAAGCAGTAATAAAAAGTTAGTTCATTGACATTTCTTAAAAATATATAAACCTGCAAATCTATTTATTACAATGAATCATTTCCAAAAGTACAAAAAGAATTAACAATTCTTTTCTCTTTTTCTGCAAGTGGTCTTACACTTTAGAGAAGCCAAACACCGGCAGCATATATAATATTGCTTGGTCTATTGATGGCACTCAACTAGCCGGAGCATGTGGTAATGGACATGTCATTTTTGCCCATGTTGTGGAGCAGCGCTGGGAGTGGAAGAACTTTGAAATAGCTTTAATTAAGAGGAGAACCATGGAGGTAATCTTCACAGTTCAGAGCTGTGCATTCTGATTACTAGCTTTCTAAGGCTTTTTTTAATACAAAATGGGAATTTTTAATGCTCGACATAACATTATGCTTTTTTTCCCCTATGAGTGTATGACTGAAGGCATTTAAAATCATAAAATGGCCAGATTCAGCAAATGGTGTAAATCATTATCAGTTGTACAGAAAATCAGATCCATGTACCACCAGATGGGCCAGGATTACATAACTCAGAAGTACTTTATCCTCTAGAAAAACACAAAGCTCATTTGAAGAGCGTGTGAAATTAGCTGTAAGACGCCACTTACAAGAGAGAGAACATTTCAAGTGTAATGAAGATGTTTATGCTGAAAACAATACAAACACATTGACCAAACCCAAAGCGTCATATTAAATAGTATTACAGTAACTGTCAGCAAAGATGAAGCTGCATAACTAGGTGTGGATAATACAGAGGAGCTTGCTTTACTTAATCTGCATTCATGAGTTGTTTGAGGCACCGATGCATTTTGTAGTACCTAATGCTTTAGTAAGGTTTTCAGTATCCCTGTTGCTAATAAGCTATGATGAATGCTGCTGTCTTAGGGCATTTCCAGATAAATATGGTTGCTAAGTATAACTGTAAAGAGTTGTAATGTGCTTTTGTGCACCACATAGTGTATTACAGCCTAGAATCAGATCCTTCAAAGCTACAGAAATTTGTCATATATCATATAACATACATCAGGTACCTGCGTGGTGCTTCCAGCTGAGTACTGAGCAATAGGCATTGACCTCAGTGGAAGCTGCCAAGTCTCAGCACTGCTAGAAATGAAACAGGCCCCTACATGTGGTTTCTGGAGCTTAAGTTTAGGGTCCTTCTTTTGAAAAATCTTGGCCTGAATCCACATTTAGGTTACCAAATATCTGGGAATTAATACAAAAATATGAATTTTTACCTTCTAATTTGTCCTCTGTGTTCCCAGACACTGACTCACAACATTCACCCTCTGAACACTGGAATAATATAAGATTTCCATTCTTACAAGTTTTCCAGATTACACATTTGGTATTGGATACTTGGCCAATATTTTAAATATCCAAGTCAAGTTCTTAAATTCCTAATTAGGCCCTTAAATATTTTTTTGGTCTTGATTCTTTTAATCTTGAACATGTAATTGGAAAAGCTGTAACAACAGAAATGCTGTATTGCAATTTGGTCCGGTGGGTGGGATAACATGAGTCAGTGTCTGGGAACACAGAAGACAAATTAGCAGGTAGAAATTCATATTTCTTCTTTCATTCCCAGACATCGACTCGTAAGAGATGGGCTCTATGAATAATCTCCAGGGTGTTTGAATATGCAAACAACTGAGGAAGTATAGCTGACCCTTATTCAGGACTAATTTTTTGTTTTATTATTTTATAATTAGTTTTATTTGTAAATATTTATATAGGAAAATATTACCTACAAAAATGTTCTAGATGCATTCCTTTTTTCTGAGTACTACAATAGCTAAGTTAATTATGGACATATTGCTGCAGTGGACATAGCAATTAATATGTCTTTGGAAATACTTTCTAGGCTTTCACAATAACCGAGTTCAGTCCTTGTTTTGCAATTGGTTGCATAATGGAGAAAATGAAAAAGAAGCTACCACCCTATGAATGGTGACATCTTAAAAAAACTCCAGCCACAAACCCAACAAAATAAACCTCCAAATAAACAACCAACCAACCTCTGAGTCATACAGCATCACCTTAGATTTTAGCTGCCTGAAATCTTTGAGCTCAAAAAAACCTTTATCAATTACAGGCAGACTGTGATTTTCTTGAAACATTGTTTGAGCAAATCTTCACAGTAATGGCAAAAGCACAGCCTGCTCACCAAGGCCGTCTCCTAAATTTCGCTTACTTCAGAGTGTGGTAGCATGAAAATATGTGCTAGAGCTATTCAACATCTAGACAACATATCTTTATCCAAGTCTTGGATGTTGCTGAATTGTTTTGATGGGATCACTGAAGTATTATGTTTCAAATGTTTAGATAATCAGCAACTGAACACTAAGTCTTAAAATGGGAACTTTCACACTTCCCTGGTCTCAGGTGGTTTTCTCAACCTCATATATAGTACTCTGCTTATACCTTATGTATTCCAAATACACATTAATAACTGCTTTCTTTTAAGGAACTCCATCCAGCTCTTCATTGTTTATTCAGAGTTTATAGAACCTTTGAGTTTTCACCACTGCTGTGAAAGTGGCTGTTCCTACATAGATACGTTCTGCTAATGGCATAGTAGTACCAGCATCTACTTCTAATAAGAAAGAAAATGGTATCTCACTAGTTAGTTTTCATTTCAGTTATTGTAATTTTATTCAGCCACAATTTTCTTTTTATTAGGTGCACAATGTCATTAATGATGCAGTAGATCTGTTGGAATTCCGTGACAGAGTTATTAAGGCCTCTTTGAACTATGGGCATTTGGTTGTTTCAACTTCTCTTCAGTGTTACGTATTTTCGTAAGTAAAATAAATTCATGAAGCTTTCTCAGGTTTATCTAACAGTTGTAAGGAGTAGCAGAAACGTCATTTAAAGTACAGTAGTTAATTTTGCAATTTTTTATTTTTAACTGATTGAAATACTCCATGGAACCTAACATCATCTACAACAAACTATATTGGAGTGTAGTTGCCCTCACCCTGTCATCCTTTCAGCTTCTTGCTGGTGCTATGGCTGCCTGTTCATTCGGCTACAAAAATTTGGCAGCCTTTCTTCACGTAGACGCAGCAAGAATGGTGGCTGGGTATATCTGTGCCTCTGTCTAGGGACTCCTTTTTTTGGGTATTGTTTCTGGCATGCCATTATTTTGGAACAGAATAGGAACGATTCAATCCTGCATCATGTTTTAAGAACACCATACCCTGTTTCATATGCTGAAATTTAAAGTTTACTCCTAAAAGCACTTACCTGTTAGTGACATGACTAATGCTAAACAATAACGCAGCCTATAATAGGGCATGCAAGAGAGGGGCTCTATCCTACCTCCCGATCACTGTAAAAGAGTTGAACCACAATTCAGAAATAGTTAAAAAACACATTTGTAAGTATGATTTTGCTGTTTACTAAAGACTCCTAGGTCAGCCGCTGCTAGTGTGAAGGGATGCAAACATGAAAGTAGAAATGTTGCTGGATCATTCTGCATAGTTATCAGTGTTACTTGGCTTCCCAAATGCTACTTTCCTTTTGAAAACCTCTCTTTTTAGGAATGTTAGATGATTAAAATGCGTATGTTTTACTTCGTGAATTCAACTTTGTATTTTCAATAAAATGTGAAGATGAATGGTTTTAATGAATTATGATATTTTTTTTTTTTTTTTTTCCCAGTGTAAAGAACTGGAATACACCACTGATCTTTGACCTGAAGGAAGGAACAGTTAGTTTGATTCTACAAGCGGAAAGGTAGCTAAATTCTTCTAATGCTCACTATTAGATGTGCATGTGTATTTCCTAAAACTTTGCTCTATAAACATAAGCACATATTGAAATACTAGAAATAGAGGAAAAGTATACAGTATTTTTAAGTAGCGTGTAAAGACTTAGCTGGTATATTTGCTGTAGGTCTGTGATGTTGGTAATGAATCTTTCAAACTTTATGTATGTTTATATTCTTATTTACAGAAGAAAGTAGATCTTCTGACCTAACATCTTGGAGGGGAGTTATGTTCTAAATTACTTTTTTTAGCTTGAATATATTTCATATAAATTATCTTTGGTCTCCAATTTTTATTAAAAGCATGCCAGGTATGCCAAATAAAAATAAAAATTAATTTTTCTTGCATATTTGTATTTATATTTGCAATAAATTACTATTTTTTCTCAGTTTGAGAAAACTTTAATCTGTAATTCCTGAAAATCATTTGTCAAACAGATCTTTAGGTGTGCTTTTGTAGAAAGTCTTTCAAAGCACTAAGAATAAGAGCAGAAATAAAAAAAATCTTGAGTTTTTATTATAGTATTAATTCTCATGGATAAATATTGTTGGACAACTATTTCAGCAAAGTGCAGCACAATGCTCACTGTGCTTTTGAGTCAAGTACTTACGTCCTAGTCTGCAAATATATTGCAGTGGGGAACAGGTAAATAAGTGGACAGGATTTTGAAGATCAGTTTCTAGATTTGGAATTTTGTACTGCCAATTAAAAGTCAATTGTGAAAACATGGCGCATATTCTTCAGTGCAGGTGATCCACAGAATTGAAGCTATGGTTTTGGTAAAACCAGTCAACCTTTACAGATACATGTGCAAACAGTGGTTCATTAAAAGTGTCTTCTATTTGCTTTACGTTATAATCTAGACATACTAAAGAAAATAATACAGGTAATACTATCTCAAAGCTAGCTGTAAACATTAAAGTTGTTTCTCACATATATACACACACAGAGTTGTCTCATGGAATGATGTTTGGGGAGTACTGTCTGCAGCTGTATGCTTTGTCATCATGAGTTAGAAGATTTAAATTACATAATATCTATAACTGTTAAAATCATAGTGATTCCAGATAGTAAGTATTTCTCATGGAAAAAGACGATGCTCACATTAAAACTGAAATCTTCCATAAAGAGCTTTCAGTATGTCAGCTTTGAAATGTAAGGCTTAGAAAGGATGTAGTTTAACTCAAAATAATCACAGGATATTAGGCAATTGCCTTCAAATTGTTGAAACTGTCATTATGCTCTTCTGTATTACTTAATGATTTACTTTTTTGTTGGGGTTTTATTTGTAGGCATTTTCTTCTTGTAGATGGTGGAGGGCTTTATTTATATTCATATGAAGGAAGATTAATTTCCTCTCCAAAATATCCAGGAATGAGAACAGACATTTTAAATGCCCAGACAGTATCTCTGAGTAATGATACTCTAGCAGTAAAAGACAAAGCTGATGAAAAGGGTAAGTTTTCTGTTCTAATAGTTTCATGTTTGCTAATAATTCATTATGAGGTTTTCAGCATCTTCGCATGTAACTTGATTTAGCATAGTTATGCTGAAAAAGAAAGCATGAAGCATAAACAATTTATGTTATAAATTAAAGATAATAGTTATAAAAATGAATTAAAATGTTGGGTCTTGCTTAACAGTGATTAAAAAACTGAAAGACAATGATTGATATATGTCTCTGAACTTCCAGTTGTGTGTAATGCATCAAAGAACAGTGGAATATTTGCAGTAAATACTTAAACAGTAGGTTTTCACTCTCTGATGTGATTTTCTACAGCAGTACTTCAGCAGCTTTTTCTGCTTGACTCCTGCTCTTAGAAGCTTCCAATATGTTAACTGTGATTAATTTTAGTTTTAAGATATTCTTTAGCTTTTTTTGGGGCTGTATTTTTGCAGCATGTAAGTCTTATATGCAGCTGAGA
Organism: Strigops habroptila; assembly: GCF_004027225.2. Taxonomy (NCBI): domain Eukaryota; kingdom Metazoa; phylum Chordata; class Aves; order Psittaciformes; family Psittacidae; genus Strigops; species Strigops habroptila. The sequence continues at coordinate 26,856,471 of NC_044284.2, read as the reverse complement.
TGCATAGTAGTTAGGAGTCTGCAATGTTCTGTTTCAGTGTTGTGTTCTTTAATATTTTTATGTTCTTAAATTTTGTGTTTTGGCATCAAAAGCACTATAATTCTAAAACACAACATGGCCAAATGAGCTTCAGGTAAATTTTGGCATTAATGAGTGGTGCAGGAATATCTTTTTGTCAGTTAGCTTTTCTCCTTTTCTCTATGCCTTGAGGCAAATGTGTAGGTTTGCCAGTGCGACAGTTTAAAGTGTCTGGGGGAGACAGATGCTTCCATTGCTGGAAAACCCGTGGCACTATCACTTTTGACTCCCTAACTGTGCCATTTATAGGCTGTACAGATATGACAGTGGAAGGCTGCAGTGCTATCTATAGCTGTATTTCTCCTGCGATATGGCCAGTAAGGGGATTACCGGTGGGAACAACTGTGTGCGGGAGGTGCTGTTACTGCAGAGTGTAACAGTGAAAACTTCCTGCCTGTGGTTCCAACTGACACTAACTGAATCTATTACCTATCTATAACTGTTATCCTAGACTTAATGATTAGATTTTAAACATTCAGAATTTTAGAATACATTGTTTTGCAGCAAAGAACCATCATATTTATCTTCTTTTTGCTATAGAAAGAAACCTTTCAGTGTGAAGTAGAAAAGAACCCTGGCAGGGAGTTAGTCCTTTAGCACTGATTTGCATAGTTGTTTTCTCAGCGTTTAACCTGCAAGGTAAACTACATGGTGAATGAAGAAAAGCTTTCGAACAATCCGTTAAAATATCCCTCCCTGAGCAAAAGAAAAATGAGGTGGGGTTTTTCGCACTTCCTTGTTACAAAGCATTTTTGCTATTCCATACAACTTTAATTTTTTTTCTTGTACATCCTTGTCTTTTGTGTGAGAATACTTTCTTTTATTCTTAATTATTTTTAAAGGCAGTATTTTTTTTTAAATAATTGTTTAGAAGTAGTAATATAATTGTAATGTGTATTTTATTTTTAAGGAAAATTACTTCAGAAAAATATTATCCTCAAGCACCAAGACATAAAAGCTGTGTAATAACTAGAATGGATTTTAATCAGCAAAAACATATTTCATGGTAAATTATTGAGGAAAAAACCACAATAGTTTACCGAAAAAAGGTTAAGTGATAAATTGCATTTTATTTCTGATCTTTTTATACTCTGTGTGTCTGTATTACAGAAGTGTATGTATGTATATTACTTAATACACATAATACAGAGACTTTGTTTTATTGTCATATAGACACCTTGAGGCAGTCAGAATAAAAACAAATAAAGTATTTTAAATAAATTAAGGTTATATAAAAAATTAATCCATAAATATTAACTGCTGTCTATATGCATGCATATTTAAGATTGTGATGGTAAACTCACTCGCTTGCCCCTTTCTCCTGCCCATTTTCCTGAACAGGCTGAAGAGCATCTCCATCTCCCAACCATTCCTATGAGTGTCCTGAAAATCATGTCAGCCAGTTTTGTACACAGGCTAATCTTCACCAAACCTATAGTTTACAGAGGCTGGGTTTCTGGCTGTGTTTTCCAGATGAGCTCTCCAAATGATCCTGTTGACAGCAGCTTCCATCAGGGCAATGAGTAGGGGTGGGGTTTTGGGTTTTTTTAGATGCAAGCCCCACGAATAGTGGTAAAATACCTTATAATACACCAGCACATGGGAAAAAAGATTCTTGGCAAAGGAAACCCTGGCTTACCTATGCCTGTTTATTCTTCTCAACTCATCCCAGCAGAAGCGTTTTTTAACTTTGCCCTATTTTGAGGGCATAATGTGCTGCATTATAGAAGTATCTATAATAGCTCAGTCTGATACAGGAAGCAGTTTACGCTTTGTGGCGTGGACCTCTCTACAAGCTAATTTACTCTTGAAACAGAGAGATGTATGACTTGCTGTGCTTCAGTGTTGTTACTTGGATATTCTTCCTCTTTTATTAAAAAAACAAAGATTGGTATCTCTGCGCTTACAGCCCTTCAGTCTCTAATGAAGCTGGAAAAGGGAGGTGAGCCTGTTCTCAAAAGGGATCTGGTGAGCCTACAAGTGGTTATTCAGTGATGATAGAACATGTGTTTAAAGACACGCAGTAGCTGTTCTCTTTCTCTGGATGTTCAAAGTGAGAGAATGCCCTTTGTTTATATTTTCAATTTATACATTTAAAAAAAGAGATATATTTTAGGTTCTACAATATTGTAAAATTATGTGGAGTTTTTCCAGATTTTGGGGGGTGGGGGTTGGGGGAACCGAACCAAAACAAAAACCAAAACAAAACCTAACACCAAACTTATTTTCTGAAATACCTTAATAAGCATTGTAGATTAATGAAAAATTATACTTGTCAATTAGGTTTTCTTTGAAACTCTTTTAATCTCACTTCCTCCAGCTAGTATAGTAGCAGTAAAATTGGCTTGTATACCTAGATCAAAATAAATTTCATTCAGGAGTCATGCATAAAAGTGAGAAAAATAACGCTTCTCAGGAACAACTAGTTTTCTGTCATATATTTAGCCTGTGGCCAAGACCAACACATGTGCAAAACCCTTTCTTTTTCTCCTCTTCAAACTCAACCAATGCTTTCTGAACACCTGCTCTTACAGGTTTGTTGGGGTTTATTGGTTTGGCTTTTTTTTTTTTAATTCTGCCTGTATAACCATTGACCTCAAACCAATATCCTGCATCCTAGTGAAAGACATGCACAGCAGCATTAACATGTTAACATCGCCATCCTTTGGAATGATGGTGTATATTCATCCTATATTGTATACTTACAGGTGATGTGTTGAAACCACAGGTGAGATGTGTTACTGAACAGCTGAAATGTTTCTGTCACATCAGTGTTTTCCAGAAACTAACATGGAATCATGTGTTTTAAGTTACAGCTGATGTTCCTTGTAATGTTACTGTTTTCTCTAGGTTTGAATACTCTACCTACCTACCTACATCTGTCTGAATTTGTGTGTATATTATTCACAGACTATATATAAAGTATGTATGGATGTGTGTGCATCACACGTGTGTGTATGTATACATATAGACAGAAACAAAGAGAAACTATTTTTAGACAAGTTGCAAGTTTGAGTCTTCACTGGATATCCCAGAAATACAGATGATGATGTTTTTGGGGGCGTTGAGAAGATTTTTTTCTGAGGGTGGGACAGGGAGAGGGTGAAACAGATGCAAAATCAAAATAATAAAATTCAAGTATATCTGGGTAAAGTAGTTACTTTTTGAGGAAGCCAATTATAAATGTATTAATGACAAGCAGAAACCCTAAATTGCCCTGAAGAAAATATGCCTAGGGATCACTGTATTAAAAATTAAAAACAGGGCAGATTAATAACAAAATACAGAATGCTTCTGAAGAATGTTTTAGTCAGTAGTTCAAAGGACATCTTTCTATATATTTGATTCTAATTCCTTTAAGAAAATGTATCAGTCAATGGTGTTGCTTCCTAAACTTACACGCTCACCAAAGTTGTGGGTTGAGATTGAGTAAGTCTATCAGATAGCCTTGGTAACCTTGATTTATTCAGAATGCAGAGTAAAGACTTGCATCAGATAGAACTTAGCGTCATTGCTGTAAATCACCATTTGAGCTGTGATAGGAAGTAAAACCTGAGTTTTCTCAATTCTCTCAGTCCATAATGTCATATTTCAATGGCTAGCAATGCTCTGAAAATAATGATATTTGAGGATTTTCTCAGATCACCCTGATTGCAAAGTGAGACTATTCCTAAGCTCAGCAGACTATGATGGTTACATTTTCCCCAAAATAAGATTCTTTTTTCACCAGAGTATGAAAGTCACTGGTGAATCTAGCACACTCTTGCGGTAAATGATGCTCTGTAAAGGAATGGAACTGCTTGAAAAGGTCTATTAAGAACTGTTGGCTTTAACTAATAAACCATATAATTTTTTTTTTCTTCAGTTATCTACATATTTGAAGCTTTATCTGGAAAGCCACTGGGTGATGGAAAGCCTCTAACCCATAAGGTAAGATGAACGATATAATGTGTCTTTTTAATTATACTTTGAAATTAAGAATCAACAGTGGATTTCCCCAATAATGGGCCTAATAAGCTGTTAAAGGTTTACAGTCTGAATAGAAAAGAGCATGACAACTCTAGCTGACTCTTATATAGTAACAAAAATCAGATTCTTCACGCAGTGTTGATGTACAAAGGGACATACTATAGGTTGTGTTCAGTTACTGGCGTGTGTTTCCCATGCACATAAGAGTTTGAAACTACAGGTGAATTGTTTTGTTATGCACTAAAACTGATCAATTGAGTTTCCTTTGCATGTGCTCCAAAGCAACTTTTATTAGTGCCAACCTGTTGTCAACACTGAAGAGAAGAAAAAGAACATCAGGATGTCTGTCTTCAGTCCGAGCTTTTACTGGTTTTACTTAAAAAAATGATTGCCTTAACTGCATTTTACTTTTCTTCACTCCTGCTATACAACAAAAGCAAAATTAGTCAGCATTTTTTGGAGAGAGGAAGCATCTTTTAGGCAGCTTTTGCTTTGAGATGCCACCTGTATTTCTGTAGTTTTGTAGTAAATTCCTAAACTGCTAAATCTGTTGCAGTTTTGGTTTAATCTGCATGAAATTCAATTTATAGAATGCTTCATTCAACAGAGAAGACACATACAGTGTCTTCATGGTCCAGTTTTTCGAGAGTTTTGTGCCTTGGTTTTTAGTAAAGCGTTCATTTGTTTGAATATCACATGCTTGCTGTGATATGAATCTTCAAACTAAAAATCAGGTATTTTCTTTTTCCTTTTCAGACGGAAATTGTGGAGATAGCTTTAGACCAGAAAGGACTTACAAGTGAAAGAAAAATAGCTTTTATTGATAAGAACAGAGATCTTTACATTACTTCAGTTAAACGGTTTGGAAAAGAACAGAAGATTGTCAAAATAGGTAAGAAAAGTTCAAAATAATGTTTAACTACATGCTGTGAGGAAAATAGACTTTTATCTAGTACAGGAGACAAAATTTTGATTTTAATAGTGAAATTGGACTAAAAGAAACATTAGAAATAGTCCTGTGGCTTTCATAAGGTATTGATGGAAACCACGTTAGTACATTTTGTCTAAATTCTGATAATTTTTATGTGAGTTAAATGTAAAGTACTGGTTATTGCATTCCAGAGCAAGCAGCTAAGAGGATATGGGAGAAGGATGTATTCCTCAGAATTATTCAATACAGAATCTTTCAGTCATTTTTCTTGCAAATGCAAAACTCTTTAAGTTCATAATATTTTTAATTGGAATGCCGTAGACAGATGCATGATCTAGTAAGTGGGAAGGTGCAGTCTGACCATTGAGTTAATTTTTATCTCCAGTCTTAAAATTAAGTGCAAAAAACATTATTATGAAAAGACTCTTCAGAAAGAGAGAAGTGAATTTGGCTGAAGGTTTGTAAAAGGTTACCTTACAAACCAGGTGGTGAGAAACAGTCCTTATAAAAGCAACTAAGAACAACCAATAATTGTCCTTTTACTACAGTGCGAGAATTGTTTCGAATTTTCTTGTGGAAATGCGTATTATTCTGTTATCTTTAAATTAAGGGACGATGGTTCAAACTTTGGCTTGGAATGACACATCTAACATTCTTTGTGGGATTCAAGATACCCGTTTTACAGTCTGGTACTACCCCAACACAGTCTATGTAGATAAAGATCTTTTGCCAAAAACTCTGTATGAAAACGAGGCAAGGTAATACATCCTTTTTGATCAAAACTGTAGTAGTGTGTATTTTAACTTGTTTACTCATTCTTTAAAAAATTGTTAATTTTGGCAGTTAAAGTAGAAACCAGGGTTGCAACTTTTAAAATTCTTTTTATATTACTACTTCTTGATTAGGAAATGAGGAAAAAGTGTTTTATAAGGTATATAATAAAGTTTGGAGTTGAAATGATGATGCGCAGTTTAAGAGTAGAATAGCATCTTGATGCAAAAGCGAAATTAATCATGTCTCATGAAATATTACTTTAGTTGTTTGTGAAAAAAAAAATAAAAAGGTTCTGTTTAAAATATCTGTTGGAAATTAAAACATTGAGGTACTGGGTCACAGATAATATTATTTCCAGCTCAGCATGTTTACTTTACATGTTTACTTCAGCCTGTACGCATTGTGAAATTCTTCATGAAGAATACCTGAATTATCTTCTCCTAAGAGTTATGAGAGTCCAAATATTTTTTACTGAAAAATGTATTTGAAAATTTTTGCACATATACCCAGTTTGCATTTGCCTTACAGCCATTGAATGTGGTTAACCCTAATTTTATTTTTAGAGAACATTACAACTACCTGTTGGATTTAACTGTTGAATAACTAGGTGGTTAGATTCTTATATACTCTGAAAATGAAGTATAATCATGTTGTAATTTTGAAACAAAGATTTCTTTAAATTCTTAATGTTATTTTCAAAACAAAGAAGTGAATGTTAACTTACCTTTCTTTCTCTACCCAGTGAATTTAGCAAAAATCCCCAGATTGTACATTTTATAGGAAATCTAATAACAATTAGAAGAGCAGATGGTTCACTTATTCACCTTAATATTTCACCTTATCCTGCGATTCTTCATGAATATGTTAGTAGTTCTAAATGGGAAGATGCTGTTAGACTGTGTCGCTTTGCAAAGGTAATCCTAATTATTTGGAATGTTCAGATATAATTTCACTGTAATATTTATGTTTTCAAGTATTACTTTAATAATGATAATTGCATATCAGATGTTACATCTCATTTCTGTTCTTGTGCTCTGTTGCTGTTTATTTGGGGCTGGTGATGAAAAATCATATATTTTTCATATTTACATAATATAATTTTGCAACTTTCACTATACATAATAAAAATTCTTACTTTTATTCACAACAGAGTCCAGATTGATTGAACACAGGTACACAAAGAAGTTAGTAATAAGCTTAAGTTTTCAGGACTAGGCTTTTATATAACCGAAAATTATCTGCATCTCCACAGTTGCCTTGTATTTTTTCGTATTTTTATTTCACTGGGTTTTGTTTTGTTTTCCTTTGCTTGCTTTTGTATGTAGGCAACAGCAACAGATGAGGTGAGTCTGGCAGTCTTTTAAACAGACAAAAAAAAATCCCCCCACAACCCTGCTTCCTTTTCCCCCTTCTAGAAAAGAGTTTAGCACTTTCATGTGATTATCATGACCTTAAATGTGTATTTCATATATTTTCGTATTTGCATTATTAAATCAATACAGATCCCAATAACTTGGGTTGTATAATGATTTTTATTTTGAGTGCTACTCAAAATAGGTTTTTATTCCAGTATTGGGCAGTGGGTACTGCCATCTCGAATTTCAGCTACAGCATTATGTTAACTTTTTTGAGTTCCCTAAATGCATCATCTTTAAGAATAAAATGTCTGTATCAGGTGGCAGTATACAGTTCAAGTATTTCCAATAAGTAACAAGAAAACAGACCTTGTTTCTGAGGAAAGAGGGAATAGCAAGACTTGTTAGTGAAAAACTTCTAGAAACTTGGTCAGGCTGAATTTTCAGCATTTTACTGCCTGATTTTCTAAATAATAGGGAAGTGGGAAGAGAAACATGACGAAGATTTTATGAGCATTTGATTCTCTGAACAACGTTAATTCCTCCAAATTACAGGCTACCAGCAGGAAGGTTTATCTTATCCTGAATCATGGTAAAGAGTAGGAACACATGGCCAGAGTAGGAGCACATGCAGAGGTGGTGATAGTGAAACCACAGCCTTAGGCTAAATTACTGTATGTCATTGGCTTCAGTGGGTCTTATCGGTTTTGTGTTTCACACAAAAGTGATTGTGAGATAGGGCATGGGAGTATGTTTTTAGAGCATACTCTATGTAGCTGTTTATTCTGATTTAAATCAATAGTAATCCTATGCTGCCTCTAAAAGCCGATTCACATTGCAAAGTGTTTATTTTCAAATTTGTTATTGAACATATTTAACAAAAATACTAACTACTTCCTTGAGGGCATGTGGAGTAACAAGTGCAATCAAAATTATATTTTTCCTGTCTGAACTAGAATTTTCAGATGTGGTAGCTTAAACTCTGTTAACTAATATGTTTTAGTAATAGTATATCTTTGTCAAAATGTTGTCAGACTTGAAAAGGGAAGGTATCACAACGTCAGGATCTTCCTAAATGTTTTTCTGGGTTAGTGGGGTTTCCTTGAGGTTTTGTAAAGAGGGGGGAGAGGGGAGGAGGAAGGCAAAATTCATGAAAATAGATAGCAAGGTTGTAATATTATTATTGCTACTGATTTTGCCTAATTCTTAATTCTAAACATAAACTGAAAATAGCGAAGGAGTCAGAACTTTTGAAGCTCTTACAACCTCATCAGGTTAATTGTTCTACAGTTAAGTAGTTAAGTAATTATTTTCTTTTCTCTTTCATTGGTAGCATGTTTATTATAAGTTATTATCAGCATCCATGGTTAGCCAGGTTAAAATAATTTTTCCAACTACAACCAGTGCTTTGATCCAGCATAGTTCCACAAGTAGTGACAGGGAAACAGATGATGAGGTGTTAAAGTGATACTGTGCAAGAGTTCATTACTGGCTGAGATGCTAAAAGCCAAGGATTCATTCAGCCACACTGTCAGTCTCAGCGGCTCACAACATCAATGCTTTTATAATGAAGGAGTTCTGAGAAATAATTAAGTAGTGACTTTCTAATAGGAGGCTTAGACCATGATGCTAAAAACATCACACAGAGAAATGTTGTATTGTTATACATTATTTTCAGGACTCATATACTTCCTGTGAGAAGTCATTTTTAGCACATTAATAAATATTTTAAGTTTTAGGAGTTGCATTTCTTTTAAAATTCCAGGATCAAACTATGTGGACATGTTTAGCTGCTATGGCAGTTGCCAACAAAGAGATGGCTACAGCAGAAATCGCCTATGCATCAATTGGTAAGGTAAGAAAAGGGACTTATTTATTTCCAGTTAAATTGTTGCAAACCTAATTTTAATAATTGATTTCCCATATTAAAGTATTGTACCTCTCATTAACAGATCGACAAAGTTCAGTATATCAATTCCATTAAAGATCTTCCATCAAAAGAGTCAAGGATGGCTCATATGCTGCTCTTCAGTGGAAACACCCAAGAAGCTGAAACCCTGCTTCTTCAGACAGGCCTTATTTATCAAGCTATTCAAGTCAACATTAATCTTTACAATTGGGATAGGTAGTATTTCTTCAAACACAGTATTTTTATAAGCAGTCTTAGTGAGGTAACGGTAAATTATTCAAGATGCTTGCTTTCTTGCAGATACTTAACTGACTAATTTCTTATCTGTAATTGCCCAGAGCTGTAAAAAGATAAATTAAATCATATGCTGATAATAACCAATGAAGTAACTTTCTGTCATATTTAGAAGATACAAGTATTCCGTGATTAAAGTCCAAAACATGCTTGGAAGCATTTTTAAATAACATTTTGCTTTTTCGTTATTGTTAACACAGAAAAATCTTTAGTGATACCTCAAACTGTATGTGACCCTCAAAGAATTAAGGCTATTTTGAAATGTCTTGTTACTAAAAATAGATATGTGGCTATTCAGACTCCCAGCACTGTGTAGGTGGATGAAATGTGAATTAGGCCTGAGAAAACAACGTAGGAATTTCTCCTTTAAACAAACCTCCACATTTTCTAACAGAATCTTCTGAGGCCAATTACTACTAATTTCTCTGCTATTATATTCTTATCTTCATGGGCAAAAAGTTTTTTTTTTCTCCCACATAACTGTTTTTTTTTATTATGCTGCCTAATATGTATCATCTAAAAACTGTGTATATCAATCATAGAATCTTAGAATGAATCACAGAATGGTTAGAGTTGGAAAGAACCTTAAGATCATCTAGTTCCAACCCCGCTGCCATAGGCAGGGGTGCCTCACACTAAGTATTCCTTATGCCATTGAGAACAAAACAGATGGGAGAGTGATCAGTTATACTAATCCAATAACTAATCTTTACCGCTTATAGAATATTCATAAATGCTGTGTAGCATACACCATAGATGCGTACTATGACACTGTTCAGAAGCGATTCCTGACTGTAATGAAGTTACTAAAAATTACTACTTTTGCCCCTTTATATTGAGAATGCTGAACTCTAACCATTCTGATTTACTTTCTTGAACTAAAAAGACTCCTATTGTCAAACTCTAACGATATGATGAGGTTGTCAACAGAAATAGTTGCTAGCCATTTTTCATAGTATGCATCATAAAGTAGATGGTCTCCTTCACTGGTTACTTTTAACCTCGTGTGACTGATACTAATGTAAAACTGCTTGACACTATAGATTAGGAATCTTTGCCTGCAGCCCAAACACTTTTCAGCATATTGTTTTGCAAAACCATGGTGATTGTAGTTGTTCCAGAGCATTTATATAGCCCAACAAGCCCATTTCTGTTTTATTCCAGGGCCCTAGAACTAGCAGTAAAGCATAAGACACATGTTGACACAGTGCTGGCTTATCGACAAAAGTTCCTAGAGGACTTTGGTAGAAAAGAAACAAACAAAAGATTTTTGCAATATGCAGAAGGTGTAAGTATTCCTCAGAATTATTCTTGCAGCTTTAGGTCAGCCTGTTCTTTGTAGCTGGTTTGGGACAGTGGGGGAAATTGCTCTGACATTTTTTTTCTCCTTGGTTCAAATGTGGGCACAGATCTTAAGATTTTACATCTGAGTACAAGTCCATAGCTTGATGTGAGGCTATTTGGCTAGTATTAGTTGTGCATGTGTTTTATTTGAAGGCACAAATATGGAATGTATATATTTAGTATCTGGCAAGAATTATACAAATGAAGGCACAGTTGTTTCCTGTGAACAGGGAGGTAGACAGGGAGGTTGAATGTGTACCTCTAAAATGTCTTCAACATTTTAATGTAATTTTATGTATAGCAGCAAAAACAAACTTTGAAGGTATCCAGATATATATTAAGAGTGAACTATGAATTGTTCTGCCAAGTATGATAAATAGCTAAATATACAATTTCATCCAACCTCTGGAAACCATCTCCATCATCAGTAGGTCATTTTCATTTATTATCATTTCACAGATCTTAAAGGCCGAGGACAGATCATAATAGCTCATAAGACAGAAGTAGCTTAGATTCCACTAGAGTACTTCTGCACATTTCCTTTATGAGAGGCATCCGCATGTGCACCTTAGACAGCAATTCCATTGAGCAGCCCTTACATCCTTCCTGCTCTTCCCCTTGCTTTGTTGCTAACTGTTGTTAGGGTGAAGCTAATGAAGAGAGATGTGTACTTTGACTGTGTCAGATCTTTTCATCCAGCTGATGAATGAGGAAATATATCCGAGCAGTTAGCTGAGATCGTTTAATTGGACAATGCCTATTACACTTTCAGTAAAGCTTAATTTCTAATGTAAGTCATTTCCTAAACAAGAATAAAAGTCTGCACAATATCTAGCCCTGCAGTGAACCATTCTGCAGTACTTTACCTAGAAAATACAGGAAAATAACAGAACAGATTGCAAGCACTCTTAACATGCAGCAATTTTGACTGCTATGCTGGAAGTACGTCTTCTACGTACTTCAAATCCAGTATCGACCAAAAATCACGTTAATTCCCTGACGCTTCTGAAAGAGACTTTTTAGATGATACTGTCTTATCTTGAAATCATCAAGAAAGCCGTAGTTTCTGAAAGGGTTCCTAAGCAATAACACCTTGTCAGCGACAAAGTGTGAGCAGTGGAGCTTGTTTCATCTCACACTCAGTCTTGAAACTTGGTCTCAAACTGCAGAAGGTTCCTGGATCCATGTTCTTGGAGGTCTTGTCGTCTGGATCTGAAACCAGGAGATGACCTGCTTAATGAAGTGGATTTTAAAGCTCTTGGCTATAGTGGTAACAATTCTTAATGCAGCCTGTCAGACTCATGTAGAAAAGGTAGAAGGAAACGTTAAGGGCATTGAAGAGAAAAGCAAGACTTGATGCTGCTGTTCCTTCTCAGGGAAAAAAAGAGGTCTCCATTTTCCTCGCAGCAGCTAAAGCTCCTTGAGGCTTAAGTAAGGAGTTTTTACCTCATTTCTGTACTGCAGCTGAAAGCACTGACCCGCAATCAGATACAGAATCTAAACAATGTGCTTCATTGTTACATCTCATGTCTTTATATATAAAGTTTTATGAGTGTAATTTGTATACTGAGAATCCGTATCTTGGCAGGTGCTAGATATCACTGGCAGGGGTTGTTGGCTTCACTGGCAAGTAGCTCTCGGGGCTAGATGGCAGAATTAGCCTTGTATGTGGTATGTTCAGCATCTGTGTGACGTCTGTTAAAGCAAACACATTCATTTTTAGAGTGCCATAAAGATTTCAGTCATCAGATCCAAAGCACCTGGACCCAGTAAATGCATCCTGAATTGACCTTTTCACATGAGAATGTGGGGATTACACTTACATCTTTCCTCATAGAGAATCTTCGCTGTTACTTCATGATTTAGTTAACAGTGTAACAACTACTCTGAAAATGCCCTGTGCAGCAGTTGAGATTCTTTTCCCATCCCATCTTTGACAGTCTTAAGTCTCCAGCAATGAAACTGAACTTTGCAATTACATTTTTGCCTAGTTTTTGCCATGTTTTTATAGTCATCAAATGCACCATGATCCGTTCTTGTCAAGCATTTTTGGAAAGAAAGATAACTGTTGTACCCCACTGTACCAGAGATATTGTACTGTATCTATTGTCTGAAGTTTCACTGAAATACAATACAGCCAGAAAATGACAATTTGCTGTAGCTGGAGAAATGCCAAGATACAGCTAAAGCATTTATTGATGTAGAAGACAAATTTAAAGCAGAAATCTGATTTCTGTTATATCAGATAACTAGTGTAATATGCTATCAGTTTACTTGGTGGACTTTAGGTACAGTCAAAAGATACCGCTGCATCTATTATTGATAAAGGCCTATATCCTCAGTAATAGGACACAGATGTCATTATATTTAAATTAGATGCAAGTTGATCCAAGTTATTTTTGCATTTTAATGGAGGGACTTTTTGCCAGACACAATGAGATGTATTAGTATTTGTTAAAGTATGTCAAGCTTGTTTTATTTTAAAGGTGGAAAGCTCAGTTTGTTAGAACTCAGCTGTGCCTTCATACGTTAACATCCATTAGTATAAGTTGTCACTTATATGTGAAGAACTATATGATTGGTACGGTTACTTTGTCATTGTAACTTAAAATTGTCCTGTTAATGTATCTGTTTGACCTCTCTATGTATGTTAGTTGACCTCTGCGTACTTGCTTTTCTGTTCTTACAGCTGGAAGTTGATTGGAATAAAATCAAAGCCAAAATAGAGATGGAAATTGCTAAAGAAAGAGAACGAGCAGCAGCCAGTCCTGCGGTGAGAGCTAGTGTAACTGTACAGCAATAACTGTCCTTTTGGTCACCTTCATAAGTGCTTCTTGAATATTTTGTACAATTATTTTCATAAACATTAAAAAGCCACAACAAACATTTTGTGGGGAACAGGAGGGAGAATCAATGCAGTTCTTGTTAACTGTTGGAAGGCAGGCAGAATTATTTACTTACTACAGTCTCATTTTGAGCTGGGTTTATGTTCTGATGCCCTAGCTCTAGTGAATAGCTACACTGTAGTCCACAATACATGTATGAGAAAAAAGGGAAATTGTCTTTCCGTTAGTGGCTTTTGAATTTAATTGTCTTTAAAATTATTTAACCTTGGTTGCCTCTGATTCAAATACCTATTTTCCTTTCTAAGCACATACTTAAGTAGTTTGGTTATTTCTGCAACCTCAGGGACCTCTGAAAAGACTTGTTTAAATTGCCCCAAAACAAATTCAGCAAGCTGTAAGTGTTGAAAATTGAAAGAGCTTGCACCTGTAAAGTACAAAAAAATATTTCACTCACAGTTGGGGTAATACATATTTCTGTTAGTATGTATGTACAAGCAAGTTCTTTAATAGAGGATTTTTGATTACTTCAGCAGCTAGGGTTTGTCACTAGCAAACTACCAATAAATGGTATTTTCTGAGATAAATTGTTTAAAATACTATGGAATGTGCTTTGGATGTTGTCTGAAGTAACAAACAGCATTATTGGTTGGTTTTGTAGTATCCAACACATGTAACTGGCAATGTTATTGGGAGCTTCCTCAAGGTTCACATATCATACTAATTTCAAATAAGGAAGAGCTTTCAATGTACTTTTTCTACCCAAAGCACTTCATTTGAAAAAACTGTTTTTACATTTGTGTTATTTCATCAAGATATATTTTTAATTTACCTATGAAAGTGGCTGCATATATTAGATGTTCTTTGCAGAAGCCCTTTACATTACAAATATGTGAGCAGGTTTTTCATAACTGACATTGTATCTTTTCAAATGTTGCCATCAAAATGTTAAATATCTGTATATCTGTCAATTTTTTTCTGGTTTGTAAATTGTTATATGACACTTTTTTCATAGTTCATAAAATTCTTAATAAAAACAAAGAGTTTTTAAAAAATGTATCTAATACATGATGCATTAGGTGATCTCCATTGATTTATCTGACTGCTAAATAAAACAACATTTTTGATGTAGCTCATCTGAAGCTCTGCAGTATTCTGGTGTACTGACACATGGCAAAGCGAACACCTTCACCTTCCATTGACTTGCAGAAAGCATTTACTAGTTCCAGAATTGAGCTCAAATATCACTAATGACAAGTGTTTAATGTTAAATTTATGAAGCCTGGCTCAGATGCAACATAATGCAACATAAGCAATTTTTGAAGACCAGTCTTGTGGTGGTATAAAGTTCAGGGTTTCAGCTCAGTCTTGCTCTTTTACTCTTGGACCAGCTGGAAGTACAGCAGAGGCAGAAAATTCACTCAGCTTCTTAAAAATGCCTGGTGCAACAACTAACCATTGCATAGACTGAGATAAAACAGAGGAATGGATGCCATGCTTGCCGCACTGACTGCTTTTAGGGCTGATGTCAGTGTCATTCACAGAAAGTGATACAGTAGGCTCTCCATATCTCAGTGATAATGAGAAGTGCTGTATTTGCAGGTTGTGGGAAAGGTTGTTTAGTTCCTAGGCCAAAGCATAACAAAGACCTTACAGTATTTATCACTGAGCAGATCTACTTTTTTCCATGCACATCCAGTCCTGAGCTACATGCTGTGTTGAGCATCTTTGTGTTAAATAGAAAACAAAGCAAAACAAGCACTGGTTATTCTTTCTTTCACCAGATTCTAATATGCAGGTGACTTGGCACAGTTCCAACCTTGGGCATGAAATCTAAATTTTAGAATATTCTCAGAAGATAACGTTCTTATGTGGCTTACTTGCGATTGTTGCAGCATTTTTACATACCACACTTGCCATTCCAAGAAAAGTGCCATCTGTCCAGTCCAAGCTAATTTTGTGCTGGTTTGTCTGGGGGGTTTAAATTTCTGCATTGCATTTGTCTGTACCTGTTTTCAGGCATTTTCAATAGTTTGTTCAATGTCATCTATTATGTAAAAATACCTGAAGGATACATTTATGACAAGCTGCAAAAAGCCTGTGTATCTGCTTCAGTGGGCCATTTTTGATGTCTTCAGATAAGATCGGCATATTAGTAAGCACAAAGTAAGACAAAACTACTTTTACCCTACTTACTATGTCTGTATCATATTGACGCCTTTTCCAAACCCTGATTTAAAACCTTCCAGAGCCGTAAATGAAATGGCTGCTCAATGCTGCTTGCATTATTGTCCAGTGGAAGAATACGGATTCTTCAATGATTTAAGAGTACCTATTTTAAAAATAGATAATGCCTTATTTATTTATTGACTGTTTAATTCAAAACCAATCTAAGAAGGGATTAGTATGATTGAAATGTAATTGGTTTAGGTGCTGTTGTGATGGATCATTTTTTCAAATATATTCAGATTTACCATAACAGGATGGGTGTTGTAGTTCATGTGTTTCGTTTGACCTTGACCGCAGTAGATCCTCTCTGGTTTTAAGAAGGGAGATTTACATGGGAATGTGAAAGGTGTATCTTTAAGTGAGGTAAAAGTTGAGTGTTTAAAAGCCATTAATTAATTAGGAAAGCAATATACTGAAAAAAAAAGTTGTGTGCATTAGGTAGCATTTCTGTCTTAAACTTTGCAAACATTGCACTTAGCTTTCCTTGCACATGGGCTTGGAAATGATGTAAAAATACGCAGATTCCTCCACCACCCCTCAGTTCTAGACATGTAATGGCGGACAAAAATAATCCATTAAGGTAAGGCAGTACCCTTCCCTGCATTGGAGGACACCCATTTTTACAAAAAATTGAAATTACTGTTTTAATCTTGCTTTACACCATGGTTTAACCGTGGTTTGCAACTATTCCAGGTAATGCAATTGGTTAAAGAAACAGTCTTCATTTTTACCTCTAGCTTAATTATTTTATGGTTTGCATTTTTTTGATAGTTCAGAGGAGGAAGGAAAAATATTTTTTGTGTTTTGGTATTGAAGGCAATAAGACTTTGAGGTCTTTATTTGTCTGTGGGATTTTATCCTTTGGAACACTATGAAGTTTTGAATTACCTGACATGAAAACTTAATTTTGCAGTATATGTAGAACCATTTTCTACTGCAGGAAAATAATTGTTCATCTTGAAAAGATTCTATGCGTAAGATAACTCTGGGTATATCCTATTTGTACAAGAGGACAGAAGTGGTGTCATAGAAGCATCTTTGTCTGAGGTAGACAAGAGGTAACAGCAGTTAAGAGGTCTGGGAGTTACAAGTGCCAGGCTTTGACTGGCTTTGCTGTGGGCTCTCACTGCCTCGCTTCTTCCATCTGCAGATGGGAGTAATGTATTTAGCAATGTTGCAGAGTTTGGTTTTGGATTCTGAGAAGTTAATGCACGTAATGCAGTCAGACAGGGGAAAGGCTGGTGAATCATAACTCTAAAGGTTTTCAAACCCCAAACCAATAAGCATTAATAAATGTCATGGCGCTTGATGAAGATGCCCAGTGGTGTTATTCCCTTATTGACAGATGAGGCATCCCATAGCCATCCTGCACACCTGTGCAAGCTGGCAACAGGACCAAGCCACCTCTTCAGCTGAGCCCGGCAGCTGTAAGGAGACCATCCTCATCATCATCATCATAGAATGGTTTGGGTTGGAAGGGACCTTAAAGATCATCTAATTCCAACCCCCCTGCCGCAGGCAGGGGCACCTTCCACTAGACCAGGTTGCTCCAAGCCCCGTCCAACCTGGCCTTGAACACTGCCAGGGATGGGGCAGCCGCAGCTTCTCTGGACAACCTGTGCCAGTGCCTCATCACCCTCACAGTAAAGAATTTCTTCCTGATGTCTAATGTAAATCTCCCCTCTGTCAATTTAAAACCATTCCCCCTTGTCCTGTCCCTACATGCCCATGTGAAAAATCCCTCTCCAGCTTTCTTGTCAGCCCCTTTAGGCTCTGGGAGGCTGCTCTAAGGTCTCCCTGGAGCCTTCTCCTGTCCAGACTGAATAACCCCAGCTCTCTCAGCCTGTCTCCATAGGAGAGGTGCTCCAGCGCCAGGCCTCCTCTGGACTCGCTTCAATGGGGCCACATCCTTCTTATGTTGGGGGCCATAGAGCTGGACATAGTACTCCAGGGCAGGTGTCACGAGAGTGGAGTAGAGGGGCAGAGTCACCTCCCTGGACCTGCTGGTCACACTGCTGGTGATGCAGACCCTGCTAGAAACTGGGGTAGTTGGTGAAGGCAGTTGAATGCTAAGGAATCAGCCTGTAAAGCAGACTACAAGATTTAGCAGTGCAGCTCTCATTGAATTTAACAGAAATTGCGCACACAGATGCCATTTGAGGGAGGTTTCACACGGAGCTGTGTGTGCAGCAAAGGCAGGAAGCTTCACGGGGTCTGCCTCAAGCAGCACTGGGATTTCATCCAAGCCCATCTGCCTGCATTCCATTAAAAGGTAAAATTCACTACTGTAGATAACAAAGAATGTCCTGCAATCCTCTGAGACTTAGTCTTTGCTATTTTTTCAGAAAATATTATATTCTGTTGAGTAATTAATGGAAATACTGACGGCAAAAGCGGGGGGGAGAGGGGAGAGAAAGAAGTGCTATCCATTGGATTATGATGCATCAGTACTTCTGCTTCCAAAAGAAGCAAAATAGGAACCAAAAAGTTGGTGTTACACTGACAAAGTGATTCTTAGCAATGGAAAATGCCTTGAAGCTGTGAAATACACTCCTTTTCAAGTAGTAAGGCAATTTGAGAGCTGTCTTATGCTGGCCCACTGCCAGCCTTGATGTGATTTTTCAGGCATATCTGGTAAATCTGCTCAGAAAGTAATGTAAGCCCACTGTGTATGGTTTGGGCCCCTTGACCGAAATGATAAATTCCTTTACAGTTTAGCTTGTAAGAAAAAAATAACTGGGGGATTTTCATCATTTATAAAACAGAAGGCATCATTTTGGCAAGATGTTAATCTCAAGTTTTGGCAGAACCATGCCCTTCCTGCAGCTACAAGTTTTTGAAGGCTACAGGATTAATCAAGCAGCTTAACCATGACACAAGCGACTCACAGATATGCCATTAAAGATTCTCCCACATAAGAAGATTCTTCTAGGCTGCATCAAAAGCTGCATGACCAGCAGGTCGAGGGAGGTGATTCTGCCCCTCTACTGCACTCTCGTGAGACCTCCCCTGTTGTACTGCATCCCACTCTGGGGCCCCCAACACAAGAGGGATGTGGCCCCATTGAAGTGAGTCCAGAGGAGGCTATGAAGATGATCGAAGTGCTGGAGCACCTCTCCTATAGAAACAGGCTGAGAGAGCTGAGGTTATTCAGTCTGGACAAGAGAAGGCTCCAGGGAGACCTTAGAGCAGCCTCCCAGTGCCTAAAGAGGCTGACAAGAAACCCGGAGAGGTACTTTTTACACGGGCATGTACTGACAGGACAAGGGGAAATGGTTCTAAACTGACAGAGGGGAGATTTACATTAGACATCAGGAAGAAATTCTTTACTGTGAGGGTGGTGAGGCCCTGGCACAGGTTGTCCAGAGAAGCTGCGGCTGCCCCATCCCTGGCAGTGTTCAAGGCCAGGTTGGACGGGGCTTGGAGCAACCTGGTCTAGTGGAAGGTGCCCCTGCCTGCGGCAGGGGGGTTGGAACTAGATGATTTTTAAGGTCCCTTCCAACCCAAACCATTCTAGGATTCTATGATAATCTGTGCTGTCTTCCTGGCTAAAAAGAGGTATTGAGGAGCTAATGCCCATTTGCAAGGAGCTCGTATCTGCTGCAGCTTTCCCACTTTAAACCTTAAATAAAATGTTGAGGTGTGGAAAAATGGAAAATACTTGGAAATGGGTGTAGTCTGCCTCGTGATGGATCATGAAGAAAAGCACTCACACAGTGATGATACTGCTGCTTAAAAATGAAAATAAACTGGGAGACTACTTCTCTCTGAGCTTTCATTAAGTGATTGGAGCATGCAAGCCTCCGACAAATAAACCATTGCAAATGATTACTCTTCCAGGAATTATGTTTTTTGGGGGTTGACACATCTGCAATGAATGGTCAGTGAAGAACTCCATTGTTCATCTTTTTTTCCAAAGCTCTCATAACTCATCCTGCTTTCATTCCAGATGTTAATCAGTGGTTTTCCATATAAATTAACCAATCTGCATATTCATTTCTGTTGAAAATAGAACATATAAAGTTCTGTGTAAGTGCAAAATAGATACATGGCATGATTTTACCCCATTTCAATTATTGGCTGATTTATATTGATAACTATCGGGATTAGATCAGCCAGCTGTGCTTCTATCTTGCTCACCCATAGAAGTAAGAATTTACAATAAAAAACCCAAGGCCAACTATTTAATAACCACAGAGAGCATAAGTTCTGTTTTACTTTGTGAATTAATATTGATACAATCAATTGAAAAGAAGATTCTAGGGTTGATTATATATAGGGTTGATATATCTAGAAACAAAGGCAAGGTCAAAAATACTTTGGAAAGAGTTACAACCACCATGGAAGGAAAAAATGGAGAAAATAGGCACTGCAGACTGTTAAATCCCTGACGACTGCGGCCAAGTCCTGGCAAAGGCATGTGCATGTGCTGCCCTTCATGGACTGTGCATAATCCAGCTGGACTCATGGAGTCCTGTGTACAGGAGACTAAACCTTTCTCTCCTGGTTTGCTCCTTTTTTTCCCCTGCATTGGAAGCTTGTGGCATGCTGGATTTTGGCATTTCCTATAAGGTACCAACCCTGCAGCTGACTGCATGTGGTTACAAAAGAGCCCACCAAGACCTGCGAGCACACCCATGGAACCAGGTTTCCACTAGTTCGCTTAAAAAGCTGAAAGCTGAGGGTATATAAATGATGAAAATCACTGCAGAAGAAGATGCGAAATTCTGCTTGGTGAGCACAAGAGAGCCCAAGCAGGACTTAGCTGTTTGCTGCTGCTCTAAAAAGGGGCAAATTTCATCTGCATTACAGCATGGTGTCCTAAGGAAGCCAATTTGGCTTGATAAAGTTGTATTGTTTTCAGTTGCGTTATTCACTTCAGAACAGTCAAAGTAATAAATAACCAATAATGGAAAAGCTAGAAGTTTTCTAAAACAAATGTCATTCTTGATTATATCACCTAGAGATAGAGGGACAATTGGGAAAAAGCGATTTATTGATTTTTATATTTCAGAATTGATATTAAACATAGAAATCTTGAGACTTCCATTTCTTTATTTTTGTGATATCAGATATATCCCATGTCACATTTATTCAGCGGCTCCAAAATCAGTTATTTCATGACTCTGTAAATACAGTTGTGTTCTATTTGTTCATCTGAATATATATATGATTTGAATTGCAATTTGAATTACTTATGGTTTTATGCAATCAGTGGGATATGCAGATGATTGTGCACTGAGCTCTGTGTTAATATAAAGAGAGCACTGCAATCATCTACACAGGAGTTATCCTGAGTGTCTAGCTGTTGTCTTCTCCTGGGATCAGCTCTTTGCCTTCCTGTAAAATGTGATGTACTAATGCATCCTCTGCACTGATATTTCACTCTGTATGGTATGGGGAAAAGTTGGGGAGCAGAAAAGTTTTTGCAAATTGATTGCATGTAAAAATCTATATTTCCAAGGTATATTTTATTGATCCAATTCAGTCAAAGTTTGCCCAATGCTATAAAATTTCGAATACTGAAATGCAAACTGATGGTTTTAGTTCAGGTACCTTTGCCCTGCTGTGAATGTTTCTACTGAGAACTGAGAGCTGTATATGAAAATGTGATGGTCTGGTATCTCCAGGGAAAGAGGGGGATATGTTCGTTCTCTGCACAGAGCTAGGCAAGATGCCTGGAACAATTAGATTAAATGGATGTACAAAGAATATAATGTTTAATTACTTCTGTGTCTTTTTTGAAGGGTCTGCAAGAAATCTTTTCTTTACGTAAAGAAATAACTATGGTAGTTGGAATCCTGCCATTTGGAAATATTCTAATCTTTATACTAAATAAGCATTCGGGTTTTCTTTGAGATTAAGCCTTTAAATCTTCAAATCAAACCTCGAGATATGCCTTCAAAAAAGGGAAAAGAGAGCTCATATGTACATCTCCATGCACTGTAAAAGAGCCTCAGTTCCACCCCAAATGCTAACTTCAAGCTAGGAAAAAAAAAATAAAAAAGATATTTTATGAAATCCTTGAGCACAAACCGGTTCCAGTCTCGGGGGAGAGCTCTGGTGAAGCTCAGGGTAATTGTGCATGAAGCAGTGACCAATGGGTACCTGAGGACTAAGTTAGATACTCCCAGCCAATTCAACATCTGTGATAGTGAGGATGAAGATGACTTCTGCCCTTTGTTGGTGTTTATTATTTGCCTTGCTCATGTAAAGTTTTCCAGTGAAAAGCACCCAGCACCTTGACAGGACTACTGTCTGCAGACACGAGCACAGGCTATTCAAACCTCGCCATGGAATTGCTTCAGGCTTAACCTTGAATGATTTAATACAAGGGTGAGTCTTGACAACTTTTGGTGTCCACTTGCTTGGGCATGACCACAGGGACTGATGTGCTGTGGGCCAAAGATGATAATTTTTTATTTCCATTTAAGACATTTTTCATTGACAACTGGACTTCTTAGAAACTGTGTTAGCCATCCCACAGTAAGGGTGTAGCACCAAACTGGGCCATATTTTAAGCATAATCTTTTCTTTCTCAGGATGTTCTCCCAGATCCAAGTATTTTGGCATAGAAAAAGGAGCTTGAGGAAACTTTTATCTATTCAAAATCATATTTCAGTCCTAAAAGTTGCTTTTGCTGCTGCATCTGCCCAAAGTATATTCTGGCAGTGAATGTCCCACAGAAAACACACACTTTTTCCAAGCTTTCCTTGTTCAGACCGGTTAAGAGTTGGTCAGAAATGAACCATGGAGAGATGAATCTTCCTTGTCCTTTCCATATGTAACTCCATATGAAGTTCCATATGAACTTTTCCTTCTCCCTGGTCCCTCCACAAACTCCTCGCTGGGGAAAAGAGGCAGGACAGCTTTGCCCAAGGAGGGCAAATACAAAACAGTAATAATGCAATATTAAAATAGAACTACACAGCATTGAGTCCTTCATTCCTATGTTGCTATTTAAGATACAGAATTACCCCATTGTGTGGCATATTTTATTGAAGAATGGTCTTCCCATCAAATGCTGGTTTTTAGAAAGGTCCTAATATTGGTTCCCTTGTTGCATGCAGCACTGCTCCCATGTCAACATAACCCAAGAAGCTTCAGGTGAGAAAGCACGGCAGGATCGGGTCTGAATTCTCTGAGTCACAACCCTCTCAGGCCCTCCTGCTCCTCTTCCTCGTCCTTTGGCTGTCTCTATCACCTGCAGTATATAAAAAAGGACCAATATTCATTCCAGTAAGAACAGGACTGACACTTCAACCAGATATGAAGATTTTATGCAGCATCTGGGAACATCTGTCTTAGCATTTTTAGCTGCAATATAGAAATGTTTAGAAGCCACAGCAAGAAGTATTTCAGAATTCAGTTGCACACATCAATAGCTACAACCCTATCTGTATCTGACATACATACAAAGCCCCAGTTCTGCAGCGTGACAAACGGCTCTCTTGCACCTAAATGATTTACCAGCCTCGCCTGTGAGGGGAGCAGGGGTATCTCACTGTCACTGTTGTTAGGAGCTCTTTAGCTGAGACCCATATAGTGAGGCAACTGTTTTTTTGGAGTAACTGGTTTCTTGGAGGGTTTGGGGCAGGAGACCTGGCAGCAGTCAGCACCGAGGCCTGGTGTGTCCTGTGCTAGGTTGGGCCAGTCATTTCCCTTAGAGCAGAAGTGATCCCAGGTCACCTCAGTGAAATAAAGAGCACGGCATCAGGAGGTGCTAATATTTTATTAGCAAGCTTTGGAGGTTGTTCTTCTCTGTTTGTCTTGCTGACAAAGGCAAGACTATGTACAACCACTGCGTGATGCCAAAGCCTGATCTTGCTTTTCCCCATGCTTGCATCTACCCCTCCACCCATGGGTGTGGGGATTGCCCTGTCAGGCCGATATCATGCAGTTGTGTCCATGCAGACCCTGCTGCCCATCCATGGTCTGCTGCTTCCACAAATGAGCAACCCAGTATTCCTGTCACACACGAGCCCACGGCATGTTCCTGGGCAAGAGGAGCTGGAGATGCTGCACTGAACTGAAACTCTTTCTGTCACCCCATGAAGAACATGTCATTGTACCAGAGGTGATGTCATTGTAAAGATGATGTCCTTGTACTGGAGGCAGTGTCCCCAAGTCAGCTTCCTCTTGGATGACTTATCCTTCTTCTTAACCAGAAGCAGCGGTTGCTGGCCACCACGCTGCCCAGCCTGCACTCCCGGGGAGGTGAGCAGGAGTTGCTCCTGAGGCTGCAGCACCCTGCAGGATTGATGTGTCCCTCGGGGAAGCCCTGGGGTTTTGCAGGCTGTCCCACCGGGTACACCAGCATCTGCTTCCCGCATCCTTCTGTGGGCCTTGGCATCCCGCAGGCCCTCCCCCTGGAACCCCTGTATGTCCCTTCTGCGAAGTTCGGTTACAGCACGCCATCCTGCCGTGGACCCGGCCCTGGTGGATAACCTTCCCCGGGGACGCCATCTTCCCGGGAGTTCGCAGTGTCCCTCCAGGAGACCGCCGTGTCTGGACCCACATCTCTCCTGGGAACCGACAGCTGACCGTTCCCCAGTGGTGCCGGCATCCTGTCCCGCGGGAACCGCTGTGTCCCTCTGCTCGGCGTTCCGCCCGCGGGTCCGCAGCGCCCCGGGGGCTCAGCCGCAGCACCCCTCGGCCCCGGCCCCATCCCCGGCCCCGAGAGAGTGGCGGGGGCCGCGCTGCGCCTCCTCGTAGCTGGGCAGGTGCTTCACCTCCTCGTAGCGGGGCAGCGGCGGCAGCTCCAGCCCCGGCCCCGGCCCCGGCGGGGCGGCGGGACCCACCGCGTCCAGCAGCGCGTCCGGCGGGGCGGCGGGGCCGGGACCGGGGCCGAGCGAGGGCCGGCGGCGGGCGGGCAGGGGGCGGCGGCGGGGCGCGGGGCAGGCGCGGCGGCGGAGGACGCAGCCGGCGGCCACTAGTGCCAGGAGGACTAGCAGCGCTGCCAGCCTCCGCGCCAGCCACCGCGCCTGCGGAAGCCATGCGCGCCCCGCCGCCGGCCGGGCCCCGGCCCCGACCCCGCTGCAGCCACCCCGCCCGCACGGCACCGGCCCCCGCCCGCCCGCCATCCTCCGCGCACCGCGCAACTCGTGTCCGGTCCCGGCGCGCACCTTCCGCGGAGCCGGCGGCGCTCCCCGCGGGTGCGGGCTGGCACCCCGCGTCCCGCCCGGCGGCAGCGCCGCGTTTTATCCGCGCAGGGCCGGGTTTTAGCCCTGATGAAAAATTGATGGGGCCATTTGGCGGCGGTTCACGGGCTAATGGGGCGGCAGCGGTGCGCGACGGAGCACCGGGCCAGGCTCGGCCCCTGCGCCGCGGCGGCGTGGGACCCGGCAACCCCGCACCCCCCAGCGGGGTCACCAATGGGGTGTCCCTGCCACCCTAGCCTCGCGCTAAATGCGCCCCAGAACCGAGCCAAAACGTACCTACCGCGATTGGTGGCAGGATCCCTGGCTAGGGATAATCTGTGCTTGAGGACATGGGGTTGAGCAGTACCCTAGGATGCAGGGATGAGCAATACCCGAGGATGTGGGATGAACCCAAAGATGCGGGGATGAGTGGTACCCGAGGATGTGGGATAAACCCAAAGATGTGGGGATGAGTAGTACCCGAGGATGTGGGAATAAACCTGAGAATGTGAGGATGAGCAGTACCCAAGTATGTGGGATGAATCCAACAATGCAGGGATGAGCAGCCCCTGATAATGTGGGCTGAACCCAAGGATGCAGGGATGAGCAGTGCTTGAGGACACAGGGATGAGTGGTACCAAAGGACATGGGGGTGAATTACGCCTGAGGATGCAGACATGAGCAGCAATCAGGGACATGAGGATAAGTGATACCTGAGCCCTTAGTGACCCGTGGGAGGGGACCTGCAAGGCGCATGCCACTTAAAAAGGACGACTGCAGTGTCAGAGCAGGCATTGACAGGTGCTCTCTCTGGTGCCTCTGCAAAGAAGGCACAGATGAAAGTGAGCTCCTCACTCTTCCTTTCTTTTGGTTTTTATTCCTACCATTAAAGTTTCACAGCTGTTCACCTGTTGGCAAGCCAAGGGGCTCCCTGTGTCACCCAGTGGTAACCATTGCCCACACTTCTGGGGACCCAATCCATCTCTTTGTTCAGCCCCCATAACTGCAGACCCTTGGCTGAGTTGTTTGCTGATTACCCTCAGCTGAATTGCAAAACTCCTCAGGCAACCAGGAGAGAAAAGGGAAGTCTACTCTAGTCATGGAAAAACTTATTAATATGAAACACAGCAAAAAATGACCAGTACGTTTCTGCTTCGTTTCCTCTTAGGTGATCATGCCAAATCTGATACACAGCAGCTAACCCACCTACATGACTGTCACGTGTAATGTGTTTGTTTCCTTTGTGCTGTTTACTTGACCTGCGATTATTTTGTTGCTGACATGTGTAAGCAATACTCCTGCTGGTATCCCTACATTTGGTAATTCATGCCTACTGTATCTATTATGGATTTTGTGATGCTCAGGACCAAAGATGGGAAGAAAACATTCTCGGAAGTGATGCAGCATTGAACAGAGTTTGCATAAAAATAATCTGAAAGGAAGGAGGGGGTAATGGTGCTGGGCTTCTGGCAAACAATGAGAAACCACAGTTTCTTTCTGTGCCTTCAGGGGTTTATTCTGCATATGCTTCCTTACTTCATGGGCATTTGTCCCTGAGCCTGGGAGCTGGGAACCGTGGGAAAGGTGAGCTTTAGGCATGGTGCTGAGGCAGGAGGATGATGGCAGAGTAGCACAGCTCCAGCCCCAGCTGCTTTAGGACCAACCTGCCTGGGCAGTGCCAGCTCCTTGCCCCACATAAGGGGCTGGCGGTAGGGACCCTGGCCCTTTGCCTCTGGGATGCATCCTGGCCTGCAGCCAGCAGGATGAGGGATGCTGAGCACCAGCTCCAGCAGCAGCTCCCTGCTGTGCCTGGGCCCCCATTCACTCCACGCTCTTGTTAATAACTGATGAGATTTTTTTTAAGGCAAATAAGATAGTGAATAAACAGCAGAGCGCCTGGCAAAGCCTACCGATCCATCAGTAAAGCGCAGCATTTTAACATTTCTGATAAGCTGTAACTCTGCAATCAGAATGCTATGAAATATTAAAGCCTGTTGATAGCTCATTAAAGTGAACGTTTTGGCTGGCACTCCAGCATGCGCCGGGCTTTGGTGCTCAGCCTGCAGAGGTGGCTGGGGATTGGTTCTGTGCCCCGTCAGATGAGGAAAACAGAGGCTGGAGGGAAAAGGGTGCTGCAATAGGAAGAAAAAAGAATTGGGTTTGGGGGAATTGGGGTGATGCATCAGTGGAGCTGGGTCAGCTGCTAGTTCAGCTTTTGGAAATGTATGGAGAGCATTCTTTGCCCAGCTGTGTGAGTATAGTGGGCAGGCAGGGGTAATTGGTTCCATCAAGAGTAATTGGTGTCACTGATGTGAGTAATGAAGCCGTAGGCAGCTGCAGCTGCTAATTGGATATGAAGGATAGGGGATTTTTGGAAGTGTGGTTGTTTTGCTGTGGGCTAATATGGTGTAGGGGATTGATTGTCAGCTTCCTGGGATGGTAAGGGGTGAGAGAGGGTGAAGGAGGGCTGCAGCCACTCTGGGATCCCCGGTGGCGCTGGCACCACTTCCTGGCAGGGAGCTGGACCTCTGAGCTGGCCTTGCAGCAGCAGCACTGGGGTAGTGAAAACTGGGATGCGGTAGCCCCTCTACTCAGCACCTGTGGGGAGCCTTTGCCTCTTTTTCTCTGCATGCAGGACCTTGACACAGAGTAGTAAGCATCTACCTGCAGGTGATGGCCCAGCTAGGGAGCTTGAGGAGTTTACTGACTCACTTGAGGTAAGCATGGAGGCAGCAGAGACTCCTGTGAGATGTGCTGAGTGTGGGGCCAGATGTGATGATTCACCACATCTGGGGGAAGAGGCTGTGGGCTGGGCAGTGCTGCTGGTGTGGTTATGTGTGAGGGTCCCCCAGGTGCAGTCTGGGGCAGAGGCAGCTCTCTGCCTGCTATCAGGAACCTGTATTTCAGAGCTGATGCTCAGGCTTGACACATCAAAGCAGCTGGGAGACTCCGGGGTTTAAACCTCATCATTCACCTTGTAATTGTCATAAAAAAGCCTACAACCAGTTAATGACATTTATATTTAAAAATTATGTTAAAGCTCAAATTCATCAGTTTGAACCTTCATACTGATCCATACTTCTGAAAGCTTCTGGCAAATAATGCCATCAGCTACTGAAGTGTGGCAAGTGGCCCTGTGTGCTGGAGGAGTCCCTATGTGCTCTGAGAGGTTTCTTCTGGTTAGCTCCAGATGCAGTTGCTTTTTTTTCCAGGTGACTCTGAATGCCAGGCTGGTGTGTCGTCCTGAAAGTGTTTTTGACAAGGATGGAAGTGCAGTAGTAAAGCAAAGCGCTGTTTCTATCAGCAGCAGCATCACTTGTAGGCAGTTCAAGATGCTTTCCATATTGCCATGACCTTTCTCGCTGGCAAAAAAGAAATTAAATTATGGGTGAGATGGCCCAGATGTTTGACAGAAGTCTCAAAAATTGTAAGGTTGCTATAACATACTTTTTTTTTTCTTTTTTAATTGCACATTCACAATGTGCTATTATCACTTGCCTGTTTTCAACTGTGGCCTATTTAGATGCTAAAATCCCCAAGTAAGACACTGGTTACTGTGCTTGTGAGTGAGACCTACAAAGCAGGCACAGGCACTGTGGCACAGCACCTCCATACTCTCCACCACCCCCCCCGCATCATGGTTCTCCCATCCCCTCGTCTGCAGCTGGAAGGGTCATGGTGAGGGGAAAAACCCCATGGGCAATGGTGGAAGAAGAGAAACAGTTTTCTGGTGGAGAGCTGAAAAGCCAGGACATGTCACAGCTGTTAGTTTCCCAGAAAGAAAGGATGGCATAAGTTTGGTTGTGAGAACTGCGTGAATTTTATTTTACATATATATGTGTTATATAGAAGTATATGTATGAATATTTCATTTATTTATTTTTAAATGCTAAAGCAGAATATGAGTAAAGGAGAAGCATTTCTCCCCATGCAGCCAGCCCAAACACAGGTGAAGATCCGATGATCTTGCCCATCCAAAATGCTCTCCCATTTCATGCTGCTTCCTCCTCCTCCTCCTTCTCCTCTGGATGCTGGTGCAGACCTTTGTGGCAGCCTGGGCTGTTCTGGGCCATTCCCAGGCCTTTGAGGAGATTTCTTCTGCCCGTCAAGCACAACAGAGCACCAGGGCAGCACTGGGAGTCACTGACCATGGATAAGTCATTGTTACTGGCCGCATCCATTGTGCCTTCCCCATCCTCAAAAATCTCTTTTTACTTTTAAGCTTTTTACTTTTAAGCTTGGTGGCTGCGCAGAGTCTCGGGTAAACTGTGGGGCCAACGAGTGGTTTCTGGTAAGGAGCTTCTGTAGAAGTTGATTTTCTCCAGTTTTGCAGGGGATGCACAATCATTGATCCTGCAGAAATACATTGATCCTTTTGGGGCAGAAGATTATTAAATACTTGACTTCCAGATCTTTCAAATAGTACCAAAGAGCTGAACTAGCAGAATAATTATTTCATAGTGCATGCAATTGTCTCTGCGACCAATAGCATTTCTGTAACTCTGAACTTGCCTTCACAGGAGCCTGCTACTTGAAATGGTCTTTGTACAATGATGCTTCCCACTTGCATTTCCTTTTCTCTTGTATGTTTTCTCCCAAATATGGGAAAACTAATTGGAAAAAAACATAACAAAGCGAGGTTTGTCTTTCTGGGCAAGACTCTGAAAGCCTTACATGTGAGCAGCATTTGGTAGCAGGAATAATCCCATAGATTGATGGAGGGAAGCACAGTTTTTGATGGCAATCTGGATTGTAGATA
Organism: Strigops habroptila; assembly: GCF_004027225.2. NCBI lineage: Eukaryota > Metazoa > Chordata > Aves > Psittaciformes > Psittacidae > Strigops > Strigops habroptila. The sequence goes on along the minus strand of NC_044284.2, from coordinate 26,826,846 downwards.
GAAACAAGCTCAGCCCTTGCAGCTTCAATAACATTATAATATCTAGTAGACTCAAACCTTGCAATAGTTGAGGCTTTTATAGGAATTATGGAGCAAATCGCTGCCGTGTTAGAGGATGTACAAGGGCTTCATGTTGCATTTTGGTCTCTGTTACTTCTGCAAGTATTCCTTTCCCTGGTCCCTAAATTGTGAGGTGGTGTTTCTGGGTGCTGGGTGGTGATGCTATAGGTGGGGCACTGGCAGCAGTCACACCATCCCTGTGGCCATCTTCGCAACAGCCTGCTGAAGTCAAGAACATGTACTTACCATTTCTGTAACAACTGCTAAAGAAGCTCTTACAAAGGCCCGTTGGCAGCGAGCTCAGAGCACTGCTCAGGGCAAGCTCTACATTTCTTGAATTAAACATACACATCTGAGATCTGTGGCTTCACATTTTTCAAGTGCATTTGTAACTGCAATAAGGCTTAAAAAACAAGAAGATGACTCTGCATGTGTGTGTGTGTATATATATATATAAAAAAAAAAAAGGGCATTACCTCACACCTCAAAAATTTCTACTGCCAGCAAATATTTGCTGTTAGACTATTGAGAAACAGAAAGTGAGCAAGAGAGGCTGAAACACTCCTGCATGACTCTGATTCCTTCCCAGGCTAGGTTAGTTCTTATGTTAACAAGTTTGGTTGTCCTCCCGAAATGAAATGTATTTTCCCAATTAAACAAAAGGTGGAAATATTGCAGGGCAATGATATTGGTATCAAGTGTGTTGTCAGATTTCCCAGACTGTCACAGTTAACATATCCTATTTTAACCCTTCTACTAAAAATAAGTATTAGAAAGACTGGATTGTACCAATTCTCCCCTTGCAATAATTCTTTTCAATTAGGACTAGAAACTTTTGGCTCTGTGGAAAGGCTCCCATTCATGCAGTGAGTTTTGGCTGAGGCTTTTAGTGTTACAAATAATGAGCACCTCTTCATATAATGCTCACATAATAAGGATGATCTGATCCAATTTTCCTTTTGGATAGAAGTATATTACTTTCTAAAAATGATGCCAGGATTTTAACCTTGATCCAGCTTCATCCTTAAGCACACATTTGATTTCAAGCCCCCTGATGGCAGTAAGGCTATTGGGAGACCGGCCAGTGGCTGCCAGAGTGTGGCGGCTGGATGTACGAGCAGCTGAACACATAAATGCTGAAATGTATTAAAACGCAGTAACAACCAAAAGGCAATAAAGGACAATTTGTCACAGTTGGAAGGATCACTGCAGTGGTCTGGAATAACCAGAAAACTATTTCTTAAATCTTTTTTTTTTTACAGGGGGCAACATTTTTCCAAGCTGTGGTCCGCGTTAGTCATGCCGGTTCTCAGGAGGCTGCCATGATCCAGTCATGAATTTCTGAGATGATTTCATCTCACTGATATTTACAACTTAGCCCAAAAGCTCAGCCTCTTCCTATTATTTGTGGTTAAATATAGCAACGGATTCTTTCCCATTCCTTTTTCTCTCAGAGCAGTTTTTCTGCCACCCACACGAATCGCATGAGTCAGAAGGCGCACGAAGGAGCGGTTCCCAGCTGGCCCGGCCCTTGCCGGCTGCCTTCGCGCATCCCAAGCTCACCCCGAGCATCGGGAGGTGAAATAATGTCTGTCTGCTTGCAACTGGGGTGCAGCCAGGGGCGCTCACCCCATGCCCCAGGGATGTGCAGGGATCTTCCTCCCCTCCATCAGCTCCCGCATCCTGAGTGGGGTCACCCTGGCTGCATCCTGGCTGCTTTTCTGCCTTCCCACACTGGAATTTTAGGTGGCCCTAGTTTTCGTGCAACCCACTGCCACGGAGGGCATGGGGGTCACTAAGAGTGAGGCAATGCCTCAGGGGGTAGGGAGGGAGCACCGTCCTGCTGAAAACCCTCTACCCTTCCCTTCTGTCTTTCCCTCTGTCTGAAGATGCTGTGCTTTTACTAAACTAAACTTTTACCTCTCCAGTTTTGCCAGCACTTGCCCAAATTCCTGAGAGCCCCTGCGCACAGGCGACATGTTGCAGCCAGAGGGTTTTTGCTGGGGTAAATCCAACAGCCACCCCAAACAAGGCCAGTCAGGGCATTGCCTGATCAGCACATCAGTAGCTTGTTAAAAGATAAATAAAGAGAACAGAAGCTGCCAGCTGTTTTGCCAGGGATGAGTGTGCGATAGCAGTGGGACAGACAAGGGGCTGTGTGCTCATGAGGGTAGCATCCTGCCAGTGCTGCCTGCATGAAGCAATGCAGCCCTGTGAGCATCTCTTAGAAAAAGTATAAGAGGGAGGGATGACGATCCTGAGGATGAGGGGGGCAATGTGGGGGTAGCAGCCACAGGGAAAGGATAAAGGGACGGGGGAGGTTTGACCCTGCTGTTTTTAACTGCAGCATTTATGTGCTCTAAATAACTGTGCTGGCCTCAGAGGTGGCACAACAAACAGGAAAGGCTCTGGTAATCCCCCCCCATCCACTCCTCAGGCCTGGGGGGTCCTGCTGGTCACCACACAGCCTGGCTTCAGTGGGTCCCTTTTCAGCAGCCCACATACTGGTGGGTCTCGATGCAAAAGGGCAAATATCCTGAGTTGGGAAATGCGGTGTGTGGGTCCTGTCAAGCCGAAATAGCAGATTTGCTGCATCCTCCCCTCTGTGGAGCCAGCCCTGGCTTTCTGTGCAGGCTGGGTTTATTAGCTGGGTCACATTTGGGGGAGCTGATGTTTAAATTCTGAAAGTCAGGACAAAAATATGGAAAATGTATCGTGGTTTTGCTGTTGAGAGAAGAAAACCCCTCCAACGCTGTGTACTGAGGTAGCTGCTGCAAAGCTCAGCCCCACCAAGGTTGGGGGGCACAGGAAGCGGACAGCGTGTGGGATGCTGAGCCCAGGCATGGATGGAGCAGGGGCTGCAGAGCAGGGCTGGGGGTGGGTGATGGCCTCGGGACCCCTGTTCCACAAAAATCAACCAAAACAAACAAACGAAATAAAACAACTGAAGTGACTCCTGGTGGAGGCCAGGGCTGTGGATACTGCTGCCTCTGGGAAGGGACACCAGAGCTAACTGATACGAAAGAGATTACATTGCTTGTTAGTTTTCCGAGGACTGAATTAGTTAAATTTCTTTTTCTTCTTTCATTGCTTCCAGAATAATAAATCAGCACAAGTATATTAGACTCAGAAGCAGTTGGGTTGCTATGGCTAAAAGTCTGGGGTGGCTTTTACCGTCTCTAGTGCCAACCTACCTTCTACCTGCCCAGACCTGTGGGTCTGGGTGCACCTTGTCAGCCCCTATGTGATGGGATTTACTAATCATACCCTCTGCGGTCAGTGGGGTCCTCCCATTTACCAGACAGGTCAGAGGGATGTCCCTGTGCATGCAGGACCACCTCGGGGAGGGGATGTACCATCCCTGCCATCATCAGCCTGGCACCACTGCTCTGGCTCTTGCTGCAACTTGTCCTCCACCGGAAGACTGCATCACTCCATCTTCTGATCCCCACATGGTGCCATGCAGAACAACTTTGCGAATTTACAATATCCCCATCTGCTGGTAGTTTACCCCCTGGTCCTGCTGAGGCCAATGACTAAATCTGCTGGCATAGGAAAAGGATTGCCATTGCCATAGGTGCAGCAATGCTTTTTGCAAAGCCTGGCACTTACCACTAAAGCCAGCATTTTAAATGGAAAAACATATTTTAGTGTATTACAGGCATTATCCCCCCCCCCCGTCTATTTGCTGTATAATTAACTCATTGCCTTTTTAGAGCCATTATTTAATATCTCTCCTATTGATTTGCTATCTAACTGGTAATACTGCTAAATTCCTAACACTTTTCAGTGCTGTCTTGCTTGGTGATGCTAATGGGTGCCTCACCAGTTTGGACATGCTGAATGGCATTGGTGACCCCAGTTCCCATCTGTCGAAACATCCCCATCCCTGGCAGTGTTCAGCGCCAGGCTGGACGGGGCTTTGAGCAACTTGGTCTAGTGGAAGGTGTCCCAGCCTGTGGCAGAGGGGGTGGAACTAAATGAACTTTAAGGTCCCTTCCAACCCAAACTATTTTGTTATTATATGATTCTAGGATTTCCAAGGCAGCTCAAACTGTTGTTGTGCCCAGCAGCTGGCCAGCTGAGGCCCTGTTAGTGCAGGACTGGCTCAGGGCATTCCCAAGTGCTTCCTGGGCTGTTTCTGGTTTGAGTTGTGGTTTAAGAAAATACATGCTGGTAAATTATTTGTATCCCACGTTTTCTTGCCAAAGGTTTGGGGTGGAAAACCGGCCCTGGGAACAGGCAGCAAGCTTGCTCCCACATCACCTCACCTTCAGACAGCACAACAGATTTTTTTTTTCATAAATGGTCACAAACTGATATAAGAAACAAGATTTTCAGTGAGAAATAGAGTTTAGCATAAAATGTGTTTGATGGCCTCAACACAGGCTGGAATCACTTTAATGGTTTTGGTGTGGAGGAAGGGGTTTTTCTGGCCCTGCTTTGTAAGTAAGTCTGGTCCTCACTTGGCAAAGCTACTAATTTTGGATTCCTCCTGTGACAACAGTTTTGCAGCACTGAGACCTGAATTGTCACCTGCTCAGGTGATGGCACATGGAAAGCTCTTAATTCTGACCACACTGGGCAACATTCTGAAATACCAGCAATTTAAAGTGTTTCTGACAATTAAATGGAAATTATACCATTTTAACAAAATAAGCTGCATGATAATTTAGTGGTAGAGGAGAAGAGAGTATTCAGGAGCACTGGAGTATCATTTGGGACATGGAGATTATCATGCACCACCCCCAGATAGGTTTTTTTGTAAGGAGATGGAAAGCTCAAAGCGCACGGCTCATGTGCAGTGCCTGTCCATCAGTGTGGGGCTTTTTGCAAGTTACGTGATAAAAAAAGAGATTCAAAATGTCTGAGTCTGAGCCCAGAGCATCCTTTTCCCGCCCCATGCCATGCACTGCATCTCAGCAAGTGCTTCAGTGCAAATGTTATGAGGCGTCCTGCTATTTTCATCATCTCTTGGGGATCCAGGATGCGGACATGACATGGAGCAGAATGGAGTAAATACAGTGAATATCCAGCAAGTACAGGTGGCATAATTATGAGACACATGTGTTCACCAATTTCTGTGTTGCAGGAACTCCAGCAACATATTTCTGGCCTTTTCACTTTGAAGAAGAAGATGGCTGTTTGTAATTACTTCTCCAAGTGACGACACAGTGTCACAAGTGGTTGTATATGTGTGATGTTTTCATTTACAGCTTCCAGACAAAAGCCTGTCTGCAGAGAAGTTAGTGGAAATGAAAACCAGCTAATGCCTGTATATTATACAAAGGCCTGTATGCAATTATGAAATCAGAAATAAAGCAGGATGCTGATGGAGGCGTTGGGATCTGTCCCCTGGTGATGACAGTTGTATTTTTTTTAGCTAAAATCCAGGAATATTTGCTGTGGCTGTGACGTGTTACTTCTCCTGGGGGTCCCTGGATGTCATTTCAAGGAGAAACACTGATTTTCTGACCACCACCTCCTCAAACCATGTGCTGCCCCTTTATATATATTTTACTGAACAGCCTAACGAGTGCCTAAGGCTAAAACTCCATTTTTCCTTGTTTTGTTTTCATTTCCTCCGTGTGCTCGGCTGACCTGCCTTTCAACCATGCTTCCCGTCTGCCGCCAGCCTCAGCCAGAGGTTTTGTCTGTCCTTTCTGCTGAATCCAGCAAGTCCCTCTGGTTTTGTCTGTCATTTCCGCTGCATCCAGCAATTGCCTCTGGTTTCCTTCCTCTCCTTTCCTGGCTCAGAGTCCTTCTTTCTCCTTACATGCTCTCACTGCAAGGAGCAGCCTTTTATTTAGGCAAAAATCAAATTCCACATACCAAAAGTAGCAAAAAAGCCTCTTAAAGCAACTGGTTTTATTTCCAAGTGGGAAGTACCAGTCAGCATCTGCTTCACTGGGAGATGGAGCGGAGACCCAAGCCCGCATCAGCAGCAGTGCTGGAGTGACACAGTACCATGGTGCTTTGGTCACTGGGAATTGTGCTTTTTAACTTAAATATTTTCAATTAAAATATGAATAAAACTTACTGAAGCTTCAGCTGTCAAAAAAGTGAGTGTGAGATTGATTTATCATATGCTAGGCCATATACGGGGCTGTGTCTCTATGTTTGCTACACAGTGTATGGAATGTGGCCAGAGAAGCTTCTGTAATAGAAAAATGAAGTGCTGGAAATTGAATTAAAACTGTATCTGCAAATCCCACATATTTCTGCTTTACAAGATAACATGTTGGGAACTGCCTGAGCAATGAAGTAGGAGCTCAGGAGTTTTCCAGTGAGCCCTTTCCTACCTTTAGGATGTTATTAGCTGGATGCTGCCTCCTCCGTGATGCTCTCATCCCTGCAATGAAATTTTTATTAATTTATTTATTTATTTTTTATCCCCACCCCCCCCCACCCCCCCCGCCAGGAAATGAGCCCTTTTCCTCCCCAGTGAGCTGCTGTTCTTGCTGCTGGGGCTGGGGAGCTGTTGCCATCTGCAGACGGATGCGTGCTGGTGCTGGCGAGGGTCAGTTTAGAGACAGCCAAAAAAGATGCTGGGGCAGTTTAAAGGGGTTTGGGGACCAGGGACACGCATCTCCCATCTCAAACCTGCCAAGCAAAACACCTCTGCTGATTAATCCTCTTACCCCAGTGGCCTGGCAAAGCTGGAGTTCTCTTCTCTTCCTTCCCCTTCATCAGCTCCTCCTTTCCATGGTGCTGCTTCGCACATCTCTGCAGCAGACACTGGGGCTGGTTAGCCTCTTCTGCAATGGAAAAGAGCTGGTGTAAGAGTCTGCGTATGATAGGCTGGGGATCCTGCAGCACAATTCATGTTATTTACGCTCTCTCAGATGGGTGCAGGCACAGGACTCCATTTGGGGCATGGGCTCCAGCTGCATTGGGCCAGCAGAGCTGCCATAGGGAACAGCAGCAACACCACAGTGTTTCTTCAGTGGTGGGTCTGAGGCCTCCTGCCCATCACCTGGGACCACCAGCCCTGATCCCAGTATTGGTGGGCTCCATTTCCCTATCTCACCCCTGACCAGTTGCCAAATGCTGGAGCAGCACAACAACCCATGACCCTATCGCCTGCAGAAAGGCAGCTGTAGGTGCCAGATAAGTAAATGTACCAGCAGCAAACTATTGGAAAATATTTAGGGGATGGTTTCGCCTTGAATCAAGATGTCTTGCTGTGATACATAACAGTACTGAGGAGGAAGACTTAGCTATTGGGAACTTACAGTATTAAAATTGATTCCTGCCTTTTAGGGGCAGGACTTAATTCTGCTGCTATCAATAAATAATGGTCCCACAGCTGCAGGAAGAGCATGTTTAACTTGAATATGAAGCAAGAGCTGGAGAGGAAAAATCTAATTTCATAATAATGAATAATGACCTGGCCAGTGCTCAGGCAAAGCTGGCGATGGGATTCCAACGAATGAGGAAAAGTGCCAGGCTTTGGAAGACTGACCAGATGCTGCCCCTGTAATTTGAACATGGCTAATTCCATGATTAAGCTAATTGCAAAGGAATTGCATGCAAAGTATGTGACTCCTTTGTCATTTGAATGAAAAGATCTCAATTTCCTGACAAAGGGGATTTAACCATGCAGTAATAACGTCCTGTTCTGAGCTAACAATCACACCCCACATTTTAAGTTTGGCACAGGGTGCTCTCAGAAATTCCTGTATGAATATGTGAATAGCTATTCTCTGAACACATTCAAACAAATTCTCTTGCTTTGCACACATTTTAATGATCCTATGCATGGCTGGAACACATGCACTGTTGTACTGGGATGGTGCATGGCCAGCTGAAAAAAGCAAGTACAACTGGTTGCTGATTGAGCTTTTCTTACAAATTATGGGTCCACTGAGGAGTTAAACAATCAACTCGAGCACTGAAAATCCTGCAGCCTTGTGACTCACTGTTGTCAGGGCTGGCTTGGGCAGAAAAATACCTGGGACCATGAAGTGGACTACTCAGGTGCATTTACATTAGTTTTCTTTATATCTCTTTCTTGTTTTCTGTAAGTACTCTGGGAAATACAGTAGTTGCTCAAGTAGTACCCAGAAAGTAACTGTGTAGAGTGTTCTAAACAATAACAACAATAAGAAGAATATCATTAATAATGACTTCTAATAGTAATAATTATAATAACAATAATAATAAGTGTCATTCTCAACTTCTATGCTGAAAAACCTGCTTCTGAAAACCCTGGTCAAATCTGCCAAGGGAGAAAGAAGAGGTGGCCCTTCTCCTCATCTCACCCCTCAGACAAACTGCTACATGCTATGTATTAGGCACATGTACTGTGTTTATGTGACTTGTCCCCATTTATATAATTGGGCAGTCTCTGGTGGAAGTGGCATTGCTCATTCCCTGCCTGATGGCTGGGACAGACACAGGGTTTGGGGAATGCATCTGCAATCAAGAAGGGGTTGTAGGAGGGTGAGTATGCTCTGGATGGCTCTAGGTGGCTGTGTTTGTGGTACTCTCCTGAACAGCCCAAACAGAACCTGATTTTTAGGGGAAAAGTGTCTGGCACCCTCAGAAAAATCTGAAAGCATCTCAGACTCTGCGACCTGAACCTTCTGTGGAGCCTTGGAAAGGGTTCCCTCAGCAGGCCTCAGCGATGGGGAACTTGCATGCTTCCTCTTGGAGAGGTGAGGCAGGAAAACCCCATGGTGCTGCCTGCGAGGACTTGTCTGAGGTGCAATAAAAAGTTCAACTTTCTGCTTCTGTGGGAAGAACTAGGTTTTCGAATATCATTAATGCTACCCATAAATCACTATCAGTGATCACTATCCCTGTCCTTGAAAGAAAGACAATTTATGCTTTGGGAAATTGAGTTCAAACCTACTTCACCACCATCACTGCACGACTCCAGTTTAAACTGGTAACGGGTTGCTGATGCAAAACTGGACTGATATTTGCTGGCGGTAAATCAGGCCCTCGAAGAAAAAGACTTAATTTGAGTATTTTGGACCAGGCGATGCAGCTGCTGTGTGACTCTACAAACAATGCATGCTGGGCTGAGCCTGCCACGGGGTAATTTACGAATAGTTTGTGTTTCAGGATGTTTATTACATGAATATATTTTTTAAATTTAATTCTGAGAATGTCTGGGATAAGTCAGGAAAATAATGTTTCAGGACAGGCACCCTTAGCAAGCATTGGGTGGATGGGGCCGGGACAGACAAAATCACCACCCCAAACCCTCTGCATCTCACAGCCATCTTCCATATCTCATTTCTCTTCCGTCTTGCTTTATTTTTTTTTTTTTTCTTATTTACTATTCATTATGTCCTATTGTGGGCACTTATTTTCACTTTCAAACTCCTGCCATTGTTTCACAAACTTTTTCTGCCTCCTTTAGTTTGTTCCAGGCTGGACTTGCCAGTGCCTGGCCCGGTGGTAGGGTGCTGCTTGCAAGGGGATTTCCTTTGACGACTTCTCTGTCATGTTCATCTCTGCCCAAACTGACCCTTTAAGTCACTTTTCCAGCAACATTAAATGGTTTTGTTATTTGGTTGGGTCTCAATCACTGTTTTACAAGTGCCCTTTGCAGCCCGAGCATCATAGCTTGTTCCCACAAGCTCTGCGCATATTTTTTCCTGAGGACATGGATTTTCCAGAATTGTTTGTCAGTATGTGGTTGGCAGGATGCAGTGGCAGGCAGGGACTGTGGCTGGGTGCAAGGAGGAAAGGGGCAGTGCCAGGGGGGTCCTGCTGCCACATCCAGCTCCTTCATACCCAGCGCTGGAGGAGGTGTGAAGGACCTGCACCCTTCAAAGGCATCTGTAACAGCATCTGGAGACTGTTTACTTATATACTTATGCTTGTTTATAGAGCTTATCTTTTTTTATGGTGTGTGCTCCAGGCAGACACAAGAAGGGTGCACCTCTACCCCACCTGTGCCCAGGACCTGCTTTGGGTTTGGCACAAGGATGGTGCTGAGATACGGCTGGGGCTGGATGAGCTTGTGGCATAAGAGGAATTGCTTTAAAACAATGCAGCACCTGCAATGCTCCGGGAGCACTTCACTACCAAAATGCCTCTGGCAGAGAAGCTTATATTCTCTTTCTTAAAAAAAATAAAAAAATACCTATGTGCTGCTGCAGATTTTGGTTGGGTTTTGTCTTTCTTTTGTTTCTGTTTTTCACGTGCAGCTCTGCCAGCATCTCAGAGGCAGATCCTGACACACCAACTGGCATTTTCCCTTCCCGAACTTCCCAGCAGCGTGTGGAGCTGCCCACAGTGTTTCCCGCCGGCAGAGGATGGCAGGTGCTGCCAAGGCTGCTCTGGGCACTGGCACTCCTCATGCCCAGCCTGCCCGCAGGGTTAGCAAAGGGGAAATGGGAGTGGCGCAGGCGGCCCCGTCAAAGGCAGCGCGTTCCTGCCCTGTGTTTGGTGCCTGAGTTCCCCAACAGCACCAGCCAGGGACCTGGTGGCTGTGCCAGCCTGTGTGCCCAAGCTGGGGCACGACTTGCCATCCGCCAGCAGCATGGACCACCTCTGGTGCCTGGGCCAGCACCTTGGTGTGAGGGCTGGGCCGGACACCCTGTGTCCGCTGAGGTGGGGTATTTTACTGTATATAATGGCATATACCTATAGCCACTAAATACCTAGCACGCATACACAATACCTGCTAGTCTATTTTATTCTATATATAATAACTAATATGTTCAGTATATATATTTGTGAAGGTACAGGTATACCGTATATATCTGTATCTATACTGACAGAGGGTGTGTGTATAAGTGATGTGCGTATACGTGTATGTGTATATATAGGTACGTATCTATATAGCATGTCTAGTACATTAGTAGTGTACCTAGCACGCATACATAGTGTGTATACAGACACACCTATATAGCACATACCCAACGCACCAGCATACCCAGCGTGCCCATGCAGTACCTGGTGCACACGTGCATGTACGTGCCTGATGTATACGGGAATGGCTATGGCACACATACAGCAGCAGCGCACACATGCCCTCACCTCCAAACCTCCGCCGCGAGCGGGTCCCGTGCGTGCGGCACGCTCCCTGCTCTCCGCGGCCCGGTGGGGGGGGTGACGGGAGGGCGGGTCCGCAGCCGGGCCCGCCCCCTGGCCGGAGGCGGTGCTTCCCCGCCGGGCCCCGCCGCGCGGCTCCCGCCTCTCGCCTCCCGCCGCAATGTCCCGCCGCGGGCAGGAGCCCGGCAGGTGAGCGGGGATAGGGGGAGCGGGGGTCGCGGCTGCCTCCCCTCGCGGACCTCCCCAGCATCTCCGGGACCGCCCGGCATCCCCCAGCCACCCCTGCCCCTATTATCTCCCTCCCTGCATCCTCCCCCCCGCATCCTCCTGATGCCCCCCCGTATCCGCAGCCCTTCCCGAAGGCCCCCCTGCGCCCCCAGCCCCTCCTGAAGCCTCACCCGCACTCCCAGCCCTTCCCGATGCCCCCCAGCATCCTTCCTATACTCCCCCCCAGCATCGTCCCTATCCCCCCCAGCATCCGTCCGGCACCGTCCCCATCCCCCCGCGCCATCTGCATCCCCCAGCATCCTCCTGTGTTCTCCAGCCCCCAGCCCCCCCTTCCACCTCCCCCAGCATCCTCCTGTTTCCTCCAGCCACCTGGCCCCCCTTTCACCTCCCCCAGCATCCTCCTGTTTCCTCCAGTCCCCAGCTTTCCCTTCCACCCCTTCCCCCCGTCCCCCCAGCATCACCCCTCCTCCCCATTGCCACCAGTCCCCCCATCTCCCCCACCTTGCCGGACCCCAGCGAAGGATCCTTGCCCCACGCTGGCACAGAGCCCAGAGGGTCCTTCCCCCCTCCACCCCCCAAAAAAATATCCATAGCTGCTTTGGAGCACAGGACCCAGCCTTGCACCTGCAGCGGGGTTCTCCGAGCACCCCGCTGCTAGGCCAGGACCCGGTCCCGGTCGGCATCCTCTCCTCCGGCAGACAAAAGCTCTGGGCGAGCCAGCGCCGTTCCCGCTCCGCCCCTGGCTCCCGCTCCTCCCCGGGCTCCGCTCCCCCAGCTCCGCTGCTCCGGGCTATTGCCGCAACAGGCGGCAGCTGGGGCCGTTTAGAAACGAACCTATTTATCTTTTCCCCCTTAAAGCTGTGACCGCTGTTTTGCTTCAATGGGAACGGGAAACAACATTGTGATCCTGCAGCTCTTGCAGAGCAGGGGTTGAGGGGAGCAATGCCTTTCTTCCCTGTCATAGCTAATTGTGGGCAACAATTTTTTACACTGAATAGGGCTGTTTTATTTTTTCCTCCATGCTTTTCTGTTCTGGAGTGTGTTTTTTAGCTTAAGAGGAGGGCAATGCAGCTGTGAGGGGGTATAAAGCCTGCTGCAGGCAAACCTTATTTAGCAGGCCAGCACTTGGTGGAAGGGTTGCGCAAATGGCGCTTGGCTCAGGTGCAGTTCTTGGGTATTTGCAGGCTTTGTCCAAATCTTGTAGATACTATGTGATTATTTATGGATTTTTTTAAGATACAGTTTGGAAGCACAAACCCTGTTGTGTAATTTCCCGTTTATGCCTGCAGTAAAACTCTTACCCAGTTTCTCCTGCATGCCTAACTGGCCACAGCACCGCTTTCCATGCCCTTAACCAACAAATTCCTACAGCTCTGGGCTGCGTGGCAGCACCTCTTTTGCTGTGCTTCATGCAAGGATCCCCCTTGCTTGCATCACTTCGCCTGGTGCCTCGACCATACGTTAGGGGATTTATTTTCCTGCCTTTACCGTTTACTACCTATTAATTTTTTATGCTTTAATTTTGCGGTTGAGCTGTCCCAGAGTGGCAGTGGACAAGGCTCTGACCCCTGCAGTGATGCCCACTCACCCCAGCAGCACCCGACTGCTGCTTTGCCATCACCAGCATCCCTCAGCATTGCCAGGGCAGCACGGAAATCCCTCTCCTGCCTTTGAAAAGGGAGAGGACAGATGCCCTGGTGTACGACTGCTGCCCCAGCTGCCTGCTGGCAGGGCAGAGGGGCTGAGATATTTGCTTGTGCCACTGAAGCAAAGGAGAGGTGGATGTCACCTGCTGGTTTATGGTAACTGTGCCCTTCCTCAGCAGCAGCTTTTATGGTGTTTATTCAGTGGGGCTGCAGGAAGGACATTGTAGAGCTTTGTGGAGCTCCACGGAAAGGTTTCCAGACCCAATCTTTATCCACAAATGATAAAACCAGCACATTTCCCATTTTCAAGAGCGAATGGAGACTGAAGGTCAGCCTGAATTTGCCATGGGCCACAAATGCATGATGAGGTCTGTTGGAGTCATCTGCCACATCTGGGCCACAGTGTTTAGCAGAGCTTTGTGCCTTGCTGAAGAAGATTGTTTGGATTGCTACCAAAACCGACCAAAGTCCATGCGCTTTGCAGACGGGGCCAGGGCCGAGGGCCTGTGCCAGTGGGAAACCTGTGCAGCAGAGGCAGTTGCCCCTGGTAGGGCCAGGGCAAGAGCCAGGGCCGTGGGTGATGTTAGAGAGCATTAATTTTTAATCACCAACGCCTCACCTTAAGTTACTTTACAACCTCCGATTGCCAGGTCAAAGCCAGGGAGCAATGCCAGCAGGTAAATGCCCACTTGTGTGGAAGTGCAGGACAGATCTGGCAGATTTGCTCACGTATTTCCCATTTTGTCTTCCAGTGGAGCCGAGTCCCTCTCTTCAGATGAAAAAGGTACAGTAACTTTGTGAAATACAGCACTTCAAATGGGGATTGTTGCATGAAATGCCTGTCCTTCAAAATGGAAATGACAATAACTGCTGGCTTTAAAAATTGCTTTAAAAACTCTTTAAAAAACATGGTGTAATGCTTTAGGTTAATGGATAAGAGTTTTGATTTTTTAATATTAATTTTTAAAATTCATATTCCTGCTATATATTCCCTTCCTCTGATCTACATAATGCAAAAATGCCAAAAGGGGAGTTAAATCTTTTTCAAGCCTATAGCCCCCAGTGGCTTTTCTCTTGCAGAGATGGTGGCTGGTGGTGTGGAGGGAGAGAGCTCCACCGAGGAACACCCAGCAGGTGAGCACACACGTGGCTGAGGGCTTTCCGTGCATGTGGGGTGGCGTGGCCGGCCTTGCCCCGCCATTTCCCTACAATGTGATAAAACCACAGCGTAGACACTGCTGCAGCTCCTCAAGCCACTTGCTTTGCAATACTGGTTTCTCTTCAACTTTGTAAGAATAATTTATTAAAGCCACCTATGGTGCATCCACATGAGTCATATCACTGATGGGACACACCGGCTCCCAGCAGTGCTTCTCCCTCTCCACATGCATGCCACAGAAAACCATAATTTAACTGGGTGAACTGCGACATGCCACAGGTGAAGGTCCAAAATAGTCCCAGGTTGTATAAAACATTAATGTTAAGCACGCTGAACATCACATGTACCCTTCAGAAGGGCCTGGGTGACTCCCAAGTACTCTCTGATGCTGGGATTTGATGCTCTGTTGCTCCTCTACCTCAGTATTTTTTCTATTCTGTTACATTATCTAACTTGCTGACCAACCTGTTGTATTTAAACTTTTAGATGTATCCTTTTAGTTACCTGTGGCATTGCTGTATTTCATTCTGCCTGTGACTAATGGGATGTAATTTTGTTAAGGAGAGGACAGTTCTGAACACAGCTCTAGCAGTACCTCAGAAGAGGAGTCAGGTGAGCATCGTGTCATGATTTATGTATTATCTCTCTTTTGAAGATGTATGCATGTTTAAACCAGCTGTTTTTCATGGGAATAGCCTCGAGGTTATTGTATAAGACTTAATTCAGTGATTGCATGCTGAAAAGCAGAATGATATTTTTGTGAGCAAATGATTTTCTAACCACTCAGTTTTGAACAAAGCAATGAAAGAAGAGCAGGAGCTAATGTTGCTTTAGCCTCACAGACACAATACACGCAGATGTTTTTACAACACAGTAGTTGTCCAAACACCAAGAGGCTATAAATCTGCTTAAAAGTTGGCAGTAAAAGTGGCAAAACAGGATGGACAGGAAAAGAATTAAAGGAAGTGTTTGCTGTTGATGAAAAGCCTGTGGGTTTTCACTTATATGGGTTACACCACCAGCAGTTTATTCTGGTTTCATGGATTGATAGTCTTCAGTGAAATAATTACAAAGCTTTTTCTCATCAGATGCGGAGGAGTCAGATGGAAGAAGGTCGGGTGAGTGTGCTTTTATCCTGTTCCTTATATCTGTCTTACAAGGCCGGCACAGATAAGTGATGCATGAGGGTAGTGGTACGTGGTGGCAGGAAAGTGACTTAGAGCTGGCCCGGCTATCACCTCCATGTCTTTTGTTACAACAACTTACTTGAGAGCATACCCAGGAAGGAGGGGCGCGGGGTACATGCGCGCTGCACGCTTGCTGCTTTTATTTGCAAATGGAGGGCTGCGGGTGCAGGGCAATGCTGGACGGAGCTGAGCTGAGCTTCCACATGCCCCAGGTGGCCCCGGGTCACTGCAACCCCTCTGCAGCTCAGGGTCTGAAATAGCATGGCTGCAGGAAGGGAGCCAATGCGCTGGGTGGTGGTTGCCTGATGTTTTCCAGGCTGTTCACTGCAGCAATACATTTTCTGCCTCTCCCACATCTGCCTGCCTGAGAGGGTGTTGATGTCCCAGGATGACTTTGTGACAGCCTGGCTGAAGTCCCGGCTTGCAGGGGAGAGTGTTGGTGGGACAGGCAGCAGAGACAAGCAGCATGCCAGCAGCCAGCCCTGCCTCACACCTTGTCACAACAGCTCGGCCACTCGGCTCCTGCAAAATCCACCCTTCAGGCTAAAAGCTTCCGCTTAATGTGTCTGCTCCGCTTGCTTTCGATTTCGTTGGGGGTTAGTAAGGAGGATTCAAGCACTTTGGGGACAAATACATTGCAAATAGTGTGGTTACCTGCTCACTTAAGAGTGCTGTTGTCAGCATTTGTGCCAGGTGGTTGAACTTTGTGCTTGGCACAATGAGACTTATCCTGGCGGTGAATTTTTTTTTAACCCCTGTGAAAATTCTCAGTAATTTGGGCAAGTGATGAGCTTTTGACAGAAATTGATTCTTGACGTTCATCTTCATCCCCGTGCCAAGCCTGCACACGCAGGTGTGCAAGTGTGTGTACAAGAACTTAGTTCTAGGAATATTCTCCTTAGGTTTTTACGAATGTAAGCAAATTAAATTGCTGGGTTGTCCTTGCTGAACATGGGAGCAGAAATCTGCTGGAGGCTGAGGTAATTGCTGCAAACTTTTTTGTAGATGAAGAACAGGAGGAGAAGGAATTGCTACCGTGCTGCGACTCAGGTCGTAACGGATCTCTTGAGGGCTGGTTTTTGTTTGTTTGTTTCATAACCCTCCCCCCGTCCCCCCCCCCCGAGTGTTTAATTACTTTGCTTTTAATGAGCTGATCTTCCTCTTTTCTCACTAGGAGCGAACTGTCTGCCATCCTGTGAGCATTGCAGAAATGAAAATGTACGTTTATAAAAAAACCCAGCACACACACTTTGCATGAGATAATTTGCAAATCATAATTCTGATCTCCCATCACCTTCTTAAAATTTTCTTTCTTTTTAATCTATTTACAGGGCCAGAAGGAGCAAGTGACCCCTAGGAGACTTGCTGGAGGACAATATATGTATGGATTTCTTTAATATAATGGGTATACATGTTCATATCTCATCAAGATACTTTTCTCTTTGCTTTAAATGGGAAAACAATTTATTTGCTGCACAAATACATTTGGAGTTGTGCTGAAAGATGCCGTCAAATCCTTAAAAATAAACAATGTAGAGCAGCTGCCTGTGCTGCCTCCAGATACTGGTCCAAGAAAGCTCTTAGGATGGTTTCCTGCCTGCCTCGTCTTGCTGTAGTAATTAACATCAGGCACATTTTTATGTGCTTATTTTAGTCTGGATCACATGAGGGGTCTTGCCCTGCTTCACAAGAATACTTGTCTTCTCCGTTTGTACTGACCTTGCATTTTGTTTTGGATCCCAGCCTTGTTCTCCTCTCTGGCTTGGAAGTTGTCATCAGTGTGTGACCTTGATGTTGACAGTGTGTGTGGTTGGTGTTGTCCGTGTATGATGTTGATGTTGTCAGTGTACGATGTTGGCTCTGACATCGGTGGGAACTGGGCTGAGTGTTCGTGTAAAAGCAGCTGCCTCGTTTGCAGGAAATGTTATACAGAATGTTCATTACAGCTATTTTGCATGCACTGGGTGCTCCTGGCCAGTTTTTTAACAGTTCAGTGACAGTTTAAATGTAGAGACAAGAGAAAAAAAACGTAGTGGCCTCTGTGCTGTTCAGATAAAGTGCTCTGTGCTTGTTGGGAAGGAAGTTTCTCAGTTATCCCTTGCAAACTATATTTCTGTGGTATTTACTAGGCAGTGGAAACTAAACTAGCTGGGTCGCTCTTCCCCATGGCAGAATGCATCTGGACACAGAGGGGACTTACCAGTGCAGCCTCACAGGCTTGATTTTTGAGGTAACAAAGGCCGTCAGAATCACATACTCCCTCTTATCCTGGAGCAAATACGCCAACCTCGTGGAAAAGCCATGGATTGTGGGTGGCCCGCTCTTCGACGTGCGCTGTGACTCGGCCCCTGCTCTTACCTCCATCCAGTTTCCCCACTCCCTCTGCCTTGGTGGTGAGTGCTGGCCACTGGCCTGGCGGGTGCAGGAGGCTGCCAGCTCTCCGGTGTAGGAGGTGCTGAGGCAGCCATGTGTCCCTGCAGATCATGGCGCTGGCATGGCCTTCAAGGTTTTGCACATCAAAGGTGAGGGCGCAGCCATCGAGCCCTCAGCCGACTACTCTGCTTCGCATGTGAAGTGGCTGGTGAGCTCTCTCTCGCCTGTGGGACCGCTCATTCAGAGCCAGGAGCCGGTGCAGTACCACGGTGCTGTCATCCTCTACAAAGTTGTTGACGAGCATCCCTCCTTATCCTTTCGTGTGTATGTGGCTACAAACAACGACTCCTTTATAAAGGTATGGCTTGTGTAGGGTGGTGTGATATAGAAATACTGGCAGGGCTGGTTATAGGCGTGCTACATGGAGGATGGGGTATGGCAAAGAGATGCTCTTCCCTTGCCCTAGTGTTTGCATGCAAAGCTGTATGTATCTCTATAATGAGATTTCCATACCAAAAATATCTGCCAAGTTAGGAAATGTTGTTTAAGTAATTATGATGGTCAACATGTTCATTCATGAGCTGCTATAAAAAGAAACCTGTTTGCCACCAGAATCCACAGAGCTCAGGATTTATACCTGAAAGAGCTTCTTGTCCTCTCACCCTTTCCCCCTTACAATACATAGGCAAACACTAGAAGAGGACAGCAACAAATAACCTTCCTTTTATCTGGGTTGCAAACTCTTTTGTCTAATTTCACCTATAAAGCACAATAGCTGAAGAGGTTTATGTGATGGTTTGTAAGTGTGGTGCTTAGTGCACAGTTTTCTGTAAAGTTTGCCCTGTGGAACAGATCACAGCTGTTCTATAGAGCTGGGGCCAGAGAAAAGCCCAAGGAACCACATTAACACAGGCTTTAAATGTTAATTCCTTTACTGAAGTGAGTAACCTTTAAATCATCTTTTTAAATTTTAGGATATCTCAAGAGCCATAAAACATTCAAATAAGAAATTCATTAAAATTGACAAGCCCCCTGTATGCCAAAAATTACTACAGAAGGGAAAGAGGTATAGATTAGTTTGTGAGCCAGAAGCTGAAATAACTCCAGAGGTAAGTCCTTTACACAGCCCTCATTTCACGCATTGCAGCTTCATTAGAAACATGGCACAAAATCACTTTTCTTGTGTGTTCCTGCACTGGCGTTAAGGGCATATTTCACATTCATTTGCTATCACTGCAGAAAGCATTTGCCCCTTAGAGCTGTGAATTTTTGGGAAGAAATCCTGATGCTAAATTCAACAGCAAAAATCTGGGGAGATTGGAGTTGGGCTCACACCTGTCAACAGCCAAATATTTTCTCTTTATGTTTTGTATAAATATTTATTTTTAACATTTTTACATTGTATAGGAAATTGAATTTGTTGATGGATCTCTCTTGAAACTAAAAAGTTACATTGAAGTCTATTTGGAGAAACCTGATGACTTCACCTTGTCTTTGGTTGAGCTGGAGTCTGATGCGACCGTGTGGAAAGCAAAACTCAGAGAGAGTGAGTCTTTGGTCTTCCCATGACTAGTTTGTTCCTGCTGAAAAAATGCAGGAGTTAGGGTATAATTCAGCCTTTAGATGCATCTAAATTCCTGCTGTAAAAATCATGAGGTTTGGAGCTCAAAATAATAAACCACTAAAGTGCAATGGGAGGTTGTCTAGGGGATGTTGCAGTAACCCCCAGAATCCCTCATGAGCAAGCAGGTGAAGGTGGCAGGAGGATGCTCCACTTTGGTTTTACTTATGGAGAATAATGTACAATTTCTACTGCGATTTCTATTGCATGTTATGGATGGTGTCCTGCAGCGTGTTGGATAAGAGGGAAAAAAGTCACCTCATTCTACAAAATCTTAGCTCAACAGCCAGAATCCACCCAATAGGTTGGTTTTGTGCCTGAGAATTGTTTGATGTAGGGCATAGCAATGGTAATTCCTGCCTCACCTTTTGTTTCCTCTGTAAACTGTTTCCCAGGTGACTGGATACATTATGATCAGAACAAAAATGAGCAGAAAAGAAGTGCAGTCAGTAAGTTGATTTCAAGATCAGTCGGGGTGACTTACTCTTTGTGTACCTTGCTCTTGTAGCTCAAGTGATGTGAAAGAAGTTACATCACCTCTCGCTTGCTTCTTAGGTGTCAAAAAACGGAAACCAGCCCTCAGCATTTTGGAAGAAGATGGGCTCTGTAGCAAAAAGCAGAGGACCAGCAATAAAGCAGGTAGAGCATTTCTGTGTCATTTATAATAATGTTTTTGTTTGTTTGTTTCTTTGGTTGGTTGGGGTTTTTTTTGTATCCCTAGAATTGAACCTGAGCTCACTTTTTAAAAGACTTCCACAAATCTGAGCATAAAATATAGGAGAGGAAAGCGCTGCTTTTGTAGGTGCAGAATTCGTGCCTACGTTTGTATGCATTGCTACACTGTCATTCATTCAGTAAGTAAATGGGGAGAAGCAGCTAGGAAGTTTGCTTTGTAAGGCTCCGCTAAAATATTGTTGTCTTCTAAGACTGGGAAATAGTGCCTGTTTTTGAAAGGGGTTTCCACTACATGACTCAGATTTTGCATTTGGGGTATCTCCTGAGCCGTAACAGGATGAGTTTTTCTGAGAAAAAATCAGCTCTCATTTATTGTTGATAGGTAATGTCCTGATGGTCAAAAATGCTGGGGGTCTGGGAGCTCCCACCCAGAAGTTACTTATTTACTAGTAGTTACTTGGAAAAAATACAGAAGAAATCATGTTAGTTCAATAAGTAAATGAAAAAAATGATCAGCAGAAGTAGCCATGTATGTATTTGTTTATGGGTACGTGTAGCCAGCAGAGGGAGAGCTTCCATCCCTCAAACCCTCAGTTTTATGTGTAACTAGTGACACAGACAAGGAAAGCAGCTCAGTCTGTGTAACAGTGCGGGCTGAGATTTCTGAGCCATGGAAATTAAAATAAAAACAAACATGACCTTTCTGGGGCAGCTGTAGGTTTTGAGAGCAGCAGACATCTGAACTTGCCGTGAGGCAGTAAGTGCTTAGTATAACCTTAGCATTATATGTTTTAAAATCTCTGCATGCTTGGTAACCTAATGTACCAAGGGAAGTTCTCACGCTGGATGAATAGCTGCTTATAGATGGGAAAAAAACCCAATCCTTTACAGCAGCCAGCATGCAAGCAGATACTGTCATCTTCATGAGCTAGGCTTTCTAGTCCTTCAGGTGCATTTCTCCAGCGTTTGAGTCTGATCTTGCCAGCTAATCTGAATAACAAGATTACCTTCATTGTATGTCCCCTGGCCATGCACAGAACTACAATGTAATTTACTCACAAGTTTAACGAGAAATATTAAATCTGATTTTTATTCTATGTCTTTCTAGATGGAATTGAAACAAAAAACTTAACTGATCAACAGCTGATGGTGATTGCAAAATTGTTTGGTAGGCAGTGGAGAGAAATTGCCATTGAGTGTCTTCAAATGGAAATGAAAGACATCGAGCAGATTCAGGCAACAGAGGAAGAAGTTAATATGCAAAAATTTCTGCTGTTAAGTAAGTGGAGAGACAGAGAACAAGGCAATGGAACTGCTGAAGCTTTGTACAAAAGCCTCCATGAAAAAGCGTCCTATGAGATACTTCAAGCACTACAAGGTATTGCCTTCCCATTACATTTATTTAATTACACCAGTGTGTTTCAGATGTATTTTTAGAATTCTCATCAGAGAGTTTACCAAATACCTAGTACATGTTTTACTACGTAGGTCAAAATTACCTCCCTTCTCATATTAGCAATTACTTTCTTCCTTGTGTCATTTTAATACTTCCCTTCAGAAACTGGTATAAAATGAATACTATTCTTGCACTGACTGAGTTGAGAGTACTCTCAGCATGACCTGGCCATCATGGTCAGTGTTATATACCTAGTCCAATTCTTAGTCTTCTCTGGAAGTCCTAAGAAGAGATGTTTGGGTCTTTACTTTTACGTACTTTAGAAACGAAAATTAACACCTTCCCCCGAGGGATGACTTAGTGGTTTGGTCCTGCAGATCCGTGTGTGTGTATGTATTTCCTCACTGTCCATGGGTGCTCCCACTCATTTCTGTGGGACTTCTTTTGCTTCACCTTCTGCAAACCGAAGTTGTTCATTGAGCTGAGAACTCAGCCAGCCAAGGGGAACCTCACTTAAAATCTAAATATATTTTTATTTTCTGGAATAGACAAAACTCTGTTCTTAAATCTCCCTAAAAGCAACCTGGCTGCAAAGGGTGGAGAGCTGCTTGTGATCCCTCGCTCATCTCGCCCTCACGAACCTGTCTGTGCCATAGCCTTGCGCTGTCTCATAGGGTTTTAATGCATTTATTATTCAACTGAACATTGCAGTTACTTCTAGAGATCAGATAATCCATGTGTGTTTGTCCATTGCCTTTCTTCAGGTTTCTCGGCTCAGTGCTGAGCTGGTGAAGCTGCGGCTAGGAGTAGTGCAGTGGGAGCTTCCCCAGCCAACCATTATACTTCTACGGCCACTTCCCCGGCATCTTGCTTGGATTTGGGAAGGAATATGCGAGGCATCACTACTGAGTGGCAAGTTTAGGCAGGATATTCGCAAGAAATGTGAATGAATTTTTGCGCGGATATAAGGACACCTAAGATTACTCATGAGGTGGATCCCAGCACTGCGGCCAGTAGTGCTGGGCTTCACGTATGGGGAAACCCAACACTGCCACCCTGCTTTGTTTCATTTGAGCCAGTCCTAAAAGACATGAACGCTGGAAGAAACCAGCTTACCTTGTTCAGGTATATGGTTATTATCTGGAAACGTTTTTATTTAAATCAGGGAAAGACAGGGAGAAAAGTTATGCAGAAACTTTTGTCCCCTTAAAAAATATTGAACTGCCAAAATCATGTGGTATATTGTATTTCTTACAGATGCCCAAGATCAGGGAAGAATAATCCTAAACTTGCAGATAAATTCCTTTACATAATCACTGTATATATACATAATTACTGTATATACTCGTGTACATTCAATCCTTGTTAAGCTGTGGTTCTGTTTTCCAGCAACCCCAAGTCTGGTTTCATGGGAGCACCACTATTAACTCTAGGCAGCTTCGAATTTTCTCTGGGAATTTCCTCTTCACTCTTTTCTGTATAGTCTGTCTCAATTTTTATGAGATAATTTTTTATGTTGTATAATTTTTTTTTGTATTATAAACTTTTTATTTTTTTTTTACTTGATTAATTTTAACTTGAATAGAATTAGGTGCTTAAACTAAACTGGGAGAAGCCAAAATGTCTGTGAAGGCTGTTACTCTGTCAGCAATGCACATACCGCAGAATTGGAAAAGATTTGGAATGAATCTTATTTGCAGAAGTGAGCGGCAACCTGATGCAGGAGATTGTCGTGATTTTAAAGACATGGATTCTTTTGATCCTCTTCCTCTGCGTATGTTTGTGAAAGAAAAGGCATACTTTTAAAAAATAAGGATTAAAAAGGAGACATTTACACTATTTATGTATGATCTTTTATTTTTATATATATATGTTTGTATTTTAGCTGTTGGATGGAATGTCGCAAGGCTGTTTTGTGTTGTGGGCCATCTTTCTAACCCTTGATGCTCCACTGGTACATACATCCAACAGGGTTGCTGCGGGAAAGGGCTGTGTTCGTGCCCAGGACCTTGCAGGCTCTTCTGCCAGTGGAGTATTTAGGGGAAAAAAACCTCTGTGGGGGGTAGGGAGGTTGATGTGAGGCTCTCCCTCCCTGGGTGGAGCTGCTCTTAGCTCTTCTCTCTGGGACAAGTGGGTGGAAATTGCCATTGGGGATCTTTAAGATACCTGCTAAAAAACAGAGCTCTAATAGGACCCTCTGGTCAAAAGCAGAAATCAGTAAATCTAAGCTGGAAATAAGATGGTTATTTGTAATAATGAGGGTAACTGGCTAGCATAGCAGCTGATCAGAAGAGATAAGGTCTTCAACATTCAGGATCTTTAAATCAAAATCAAGAAGCTTTTTTTCTTTTAGAAAACAGTCATACAATTCTGTGGTCTTCCGTTTGGCATTGTATGCTTCTTGCATCCAGAAGGAATTGAAATACTACAATTGCATCAGCACCAAAGCATGAGGTTCTTATCTTACAACTTGGTCTACATTGTGGGTGTTCTGTGGGAGTAGGGACCACAGCCCTAGTTCAAGCAGTGGGAGTTTATAAGAATACATTTTAAGGGCTGGTGTGGTGTGCAGGTAACACCAATGCTTGGGGAAGAGGAGAGAATATGAGGATAGCAGCTGTCACCTCAGCATCTGGAAGATCTGAGGGTCCCACCAGCCCCTCAGCATCCAAGGAGGCTGCTTGAGGGTCCCCAAAGAGATGGGAGAGCAGAGCTTGGAGAAACCAAGCAAGGGGAGAGAGCTGAAGACCAAAGCGCTGCTGACAAGAGGCAGTGGAAGCATCATGGGGACTGGCAGGGACATGGCCAATGTCACTGCACAGCCAAGGCCAGATCCACCAAAGAGGGGATGGATGCCATTGTCCATGCTAGCTTACATGCTGCAGGCAAGAATTGGGAAGATAATCATCCCAGCATCCCTTCTGGCCTTCAAAGCTATGCATAAATACTTGCCTTGCTGAAACAATTTCACCATTGATTTCGGTGGGGCCAGGATTTCACCCCAGAAACTATGAACTGGCTGGAAAATCACGGTCAATGAGGATGAAATCAAGTGGGTTTCTCTGAGTGCACAGTCTGAGAGGAAATCCACAAAAACCATGTTTGATGTAAGTAAGAAGATAGAAACAGGATTTTAAATACGGTATCAGTGCTGAATGTTGCTATGGTGTACCTTTATGTGCAGCAATATCCAAAGTATTTTATAAGTATTTGTGTTATAACTCAAGGAAAAAAAAAAAGCCACCACAATTTTTATGCAAACTTTATTAGGCAATAAATAGAATAAATAAGGAATATAATAAATAAATTGATTATTATAAATATGTTTCAATTTCTGAAAATTACAGCTGAATAAATAAAAGAAATCCCAGTTGAGTGCTTGGTGATTTGAGAACATTTTGGTACTACAAAGTAGCTTATATTCTAGAAATCTAGACATTTAACATGATAGCTTAAAAGGCACTGACAACAGCTCACTAAAACATGATTTATAAGAAACTCTGAAAAATTATGTGCTAGGTTCCTTAAAAGCCCCCATCTGCCTCGCAGGGTATTGAGCCTACAATTTCTTCTCCAAAACATCCTTAGGACAAATTTCTAGCCAGAGTGCTGGAAGGCTGGGTGCTTACAGCGAGCTCTCCAGAGAGGTCAAGTAGTTCATCATCCTGTCGATGGTGACTGTGCGGATTTGGAAGGCATGAAGGATGCTGCAGAGCCTCATCCTCTCTTTGAAGGAGGCGAGCCCTGTGCCTGCTGATGGCTGCGGTGTGCTCCCGCTGCTGGCCTTCAGGGCCTGGGAAGAGGCTGGGGTGTTACAAACTATGGCCAGAAAGTGGCTAAACCAAAAACCTCTTTAGCTTTTTCACCCTGAGTTATAAATTACAGGACTTAGAAATAAGAATGTATTCTCCTAAATGAAAAATTTGAAATATCTATTGTAATTAATAGACCTCAGATAAGTTTTGAAATATTTAATGATATAATTAATAGTCCTAGGATAAAATTTGAAATATTTAATGATATAATTAATAGACTTAGGATGCACAGTTGTACTTTCCTTGAGACAAAAATGTCCATTCATGCACAAAGGCTTTTTCTCCCCAGGCATAAAGATGCTTTTTAAATAATAAGCCTATGTCTGGCTTTGTCTAGCAACCCTTTAGACCGGGCTCATCTGCCCGTGGCCAAAATCTCCAGTCTATTGGGGCATGCTGTGTTCATACAAACACAATTAACTTTTGTTTTAATTAGCTTTTGTAAAACAAACAAGCTTTTAACTACTATTCCCTCTAACCACTAACAATATTTATCAAAGTTCAGTACATCCAATGTCATATTTGGTATACCAGATGTATTATATTTCAGTATTTGAAAGGGAAACAGAGCTATGTCCCTTTTACTCTATCTTTTACTCTATTTTTGAGTTCTCTGCGGAACTGGCAGAAAATCCTGTACTGCATCTCATTGTGAGAGTGGAGCAGTGTGAACGAAGGAGCCATACAGCTGACTGTAGCAGCTAAGGAAAAATGTGAAGTGCAACACACAATTCATAAGAATCAAGTCCCTTCTAGGAAAAACAGTAACAGACAATTCTTTTTAATTACCAGATTAAAGAAAAGACACTATTTGACTGACTTCAGAATGGAGCAAACTGGATTAAACCCCCTGGTTTAAGACAGAAATAATAGAAAGGAAGAAGACAGAAAGACTTACTTTCATCATTTCATCGATAGTTGCCAGCACCTTCTGATCGTTGAAGTTCTTCAGCTCTGCCCTGTAGGCATTCAGATCCTTATAGATGCCCTGCAGGCATTTACTCTGCAAAAATCAGAATCATTAGGAAATGTGTGAATCCATTGTTAAATGCTTTAAACATACAACAAGCCAACAAAGGGGTTCTTTTGGGAAACTTGTGATTTACCATATCAAAAGTAGGTCTTTCCAGCACTGGACAGTTTCCAGTCTGCAAATTAAAGAAATGAGACATGGTGATTTTGTGGAAGCGTGAATTATATAGCTGTTCCATGAAAATATGATGCTGAAACTCAATATATTTTTTTTTACCCCTGGATCCTCAGATGTGCAGGCTTTTATTGTGTTCATTTGGTTCTCAGTGATATCTTCCAGATCAACCTCTTCAAGGGTACATTCAAATCCCAGGGTGCCGAGCTCCTGTATTAAAAAGGGAATAAAAAAGGGTCATTGACTCAGCTTCACAGTACTGTGTATATACATATATATATTTGTAAATACACACAATTTTACACGATGCATCACAGCTGTCTTGCTTAACTGAATCCTAGGAATGAGGCTGCGTGAGGACTGTGGTTAAATACAAAAGACAGTAGAGAGACTGAGACTAAAATGCATGTGGCAGTACCTTCAACAACTCATCACCACTTTCCCTCACTGCCCCATCACTGCCTGCCTGCATACCACCGCTGCTCCATCACGCCCTGGCTTGATACCCTCACTAACCCATCACCACCTCCCTGGGTACCATCACTGCCCCATCACTGACCACTTGGGTACCACCACCGCCCCATCACCACCTGCCTGAACACCACCACTGCCCCGTCACCGACTTCCCGTCCGGCCCCTCGCAGACCTTCACCCGGTGGAGGGAGGCGTTGGCGGCCGCCAGCAGCTCTCGGGAGCGGCTCAGCCCGTCCGCGAGGCGGTGCCGGGGGGACGGAGGCGGCGGCAGCGCCCAGGCGGGGTCCGGCAGGGCCAGCGCCAGGCACAGGGCGAGCAGCAGCGCCGAAAGCCCTGCCCGCTGCCTGCAGCCCCGGGCCGCAGCGCTGCGCGGCGCTGCCTGCCCGCTGCTGCCCGCGCCGCGACGCTGCATGCTGATGCCGGGGGAGTGCTGCTGGGGTCGGCGGGGCAGCGCCGGTTCTTATAGGGGTGGCGAGAGCGGGAGTTCCCCCTCTCATCTGTCTCTTCCCGTTCCAGCAGCGGGTCGGTAAGCGGGCTGGGGGCAGCCAGCACTCATCCCGAGAGCGGCGGGGCCGCCGCCCGCCGGGAATCCCGGCACCGCGAGGCGGGGGGTTGTGCACAGCGTCCCGGGGCGGGAGGACCTGGGTGCTTGGTCCCGGGGTGTCTGCCAGCCCCTCAGCCTGGCCGAGAGGGTGGGACTTTTGGAGGCTGAAAGCCCTTTTTTCAGGACTAGGCCCTTTGCACGCAGCCTGCAGCGAGCCTGTAACGAGTAAGAATTAACTTAAACCACGTGTATGACACACACATAAGCTTTTCCATTTCCATTCTTTACCGTTAAAAACTATAACAATGAAATGTCAGTAATGAATATTCGTGAAAACCTGCATGGAAACTTGCTTTTTGCTGATATACTTGGTATAATCACCAACTGTGTCAGTGTTACTTCACTTGCACATGGCTGTTCTTAGCCCGGACGAAAGGCAGTAGAGGACTTTCCTATCTGTTGAGTCTGCTGCAAAGTAGATGGGAGTTTTGCTATTGACTTGGAAGGGAGCAGGATGAATCAAGAGTTTTATATTGCATTTTCAGATTCTTTTCATTGACATCTTTTTTCCCATAAGAAGGTTGTGGTGTGTCTAGAGACTGACTTTGCTAGAATACCAGCACTGCATAATTTTCCAATTTCACTGCGTGTTTTCTACTTCTACACTAGTCAATTGGGCTGTGGGCTGTGGTTTTAATTTGTGTAGGAGACTTATGTTTTTTTCTGACACAGAAGTGGAAGACACCTTCAGGATGTGCTTGTGTGCGTGTTCTTGAAAAGGCATCAGTTCAGCTTTCCAGGTTTCTTTGCCCAATGCTCAGTCATAGCGCTGCCTCAACAGCAGGGCATGAGGTTTCTCTTCAGATGGAGTGTTGACGCACAATCTGAACAACAGCCTTTTGTTCATGGCTTTCCTGTGCTGCACTTAGGCATGTATTGGGATATTAGTTAGCGTTCTTCATCAGAAAGGAGGAACATTTAGCCCCAATACTTTCAGAAGTCTCTGAATGCTGAAAGTTGGCTGGGATAGCAAGAGCATCTTCCCAGAGGACTTCACCTTCACAGGCCCCCCAGCAGCCCCCAGCCACGGGAGACTGAAAAACACAGGCTACGCAAGTAGGAGAGCCACACAAGTAGGACACTTCTGATTCCCTTTGATGCAAAACCTTGAGCTAGATTTTGCTTTCTTCATGTAATTTCTATCTCTTATGATATATGAGCTCACAGATAATTTGCAGGCCATGTCCTGTTGTTGCACAGGTGTTTCCAAAGGAGAAATGCTTTCTTGGCCAGTGCTCCCTCATGGTTAGAAAATGTGTTACTGAAACATGGAGTGGGTTTAATTTGCTGATAAAACGGAATATATCCTAATACTGGTGAGTGATTTTTTTCCTGGTGGAAGAAAAAATAATTGAATGTTGATACATTTACTGTTTTACAAGTAGGAAGGTTTTTCTCAATTATCTGTAAAGAACCATGCCCAAATGATATCATTGTCCCCACTGATTTATTTTCCTGATAGCATCTGAAACTGAAGTCCTTTGCATGCTGAGCTGCTGAAGATCCTTGTACATGTATTGCAGGATCAAAGGCAATAAATCCAGAGGTCCACTGAAGTTCCAGCACTTGTAATCACACACTGCAGTCCTAAATCTCCCCAGAGTAGCAATCCCACAGGTATTGCGGTGAGAGTCTCCAGGGCAGATGCTGAACACTGTGTTAACGTGATCATTATGCTAGTTTGGATGGG
Source organism: Strigops habroptila (assembly GCF_004027225.2). Lineage (NCBI taxonomy): Eukaryota > Metazoa > Chordata > Aves > Psittaciformes > Psittacidae > Strigops > Strigops habroptila. Next base: position 26,797,755 of record NC_044284.2, on the reverse strand, counting down.
TGGTGAGTTGAGCTTGGCCAGTTTCTGCTCGTTTTGCCTGATCTGTACCATACCTGTATTCTATGCCCGTTTCAGCTATGGACTGAATGCAAGTGCACTCCTGTTTAAGGCAACGGTTTTTTTGAGATTTGTCTCAAAGTAATGTACAAGATATTAACTGTTGGATGCTAGCAATGAAGTAATAAAGTCTCAATGCTATGGGATTTTTTTGTGGGGGGGAAGATGTTATATCTGTTTTTCATTGTAGCCTCATCTGTCTGCCTCCTTCATCTCAGACTCCTTTATTTTATATATATATATATGTATAAAGGGACTTTTAACAAGGGCATAAAGTGACAGGATAAGGGGAAATGGCTTTAAACTAAAAGAGAATAGATTTGGATTAGGTGTTAGGAAGAGGTTCTTTACTGTGAGGGTGGTGAGGTGCTGGCACAGGTTGCCCAGAGAAGCTGTGGCTGCCTCATCCCTGGCAGTGCTCAAGGCCAGGTTGGATGGGGCTTGGAGCAACCTGGGCTAGTGGAAGGTGTCCCTGCCTGTGGCAGGGGCTTGGAACTAGACGAGCTTTAAGGTCCCTTCCAACCTAAGCCATTCTAGGATTCTGTGGTTCTATATTTGACCAGTCTTGAGTCTGAATGAAGCATCTCTTTAATCACTGCGTGTGGCCTGCTCTTTGCCTGTCTGCTTGGCTTGGGGCAAGTGTGGTCTTGTGGCCACATGCAAAGGAGGAAGCAACACAGCTCAGCATCAGCGCTGGTCCAGTCCCATGGGCACTAATGGTCTTTCTGCCTTAGCTGCAAAATGGAAATTATTGTAGATCCATGCATGGGCTGGGCTTTGATGTTCCTTAATTGTTATATATAGGCTGACATCTAATATTATTTTTGGGACTTAAACATAATAATATTTCCTATGTTGGCAGCATCCAAAAGTGGAAAGCAAACTCTCTTGAAAATGAAAAATCAATGCCCTTTTTATGGCATATGGTGTCTTGATCTCAGGTACCAATCTCAGCAGGCAAACAAAGGATTAAAGCAACAGAAATAGGGATATATAATGTACACATTTAGAGATACAGTGCAGTAATTGCGTACCGTGGTCTATTAAAACTCTTAGAAGATGTATGATTTTACATGAGAAAATGTAATTCATCTGGCTTTATTTCAGCTATAAATTGCTCTTGCTGAAATTAACCTCCAGAGAAAAATAAGAACCATTCTGGGTGTAGCTATAAAAATGTATTATTTCAACTATATTGTAGTCAAAAGTAGGCAAAACTCTGTTCTTGGCTACGCTGCACTCAACCAAAATAATATTTAAAAATCCTGTTTGAAAAAGAAAGGAAAACCGATAATAATAAAGAAACCAATTAGAAAAAACCCCAACCCCCAAACCCCTCAATTCAGTTTAGTTTTGAGGACTATGTATGTGAGTGATGAGAAATAGGATATTCTCTAGCCACACGCTTCTAAAAAACTGGGAGGTTCCTGGAAATGTGTGCTGACACGAGGTACTGTGGTGCTAACATTTTGTTTCAGTCTTGGCTTGCCTTCTCTCCCCTCTTAGAAATAGGAATCTAATTTTTGTCTTCATGGTTGCTCTCAAAGTCCAAGTCAAACAAAGACCACCTTGCTTTCAGGGTAAGCTACCTATGAAGAACCATGAACACCACATGCTGTCCTCTGCATCATCAGCTGTGTGCTGCAGCAAAATGGCCATTAGGGATGTTTCCTAATGGGGTCTCTATTGTGTGATGTTATTTCTCCTGTAACATGTAAAATTAAATGTTATTTCTCCTGAAACATGTAAAATCATGTGAATTTTCTTCATTAGAAGGCGATACCAAACCCTTCATGAAGGTCGTGTAGCAACTTGCAACTTTATCTTCAATGAGAAGAGACGGGTTATGTGTAGGAGAGTCCTATTTCCTGTAATTATAATTACATATAGTTATGCAATAATTATATACATATAGAAATTAAAGCTGCAGAATTTTTATATCACAGCTAGGCTGACAGCTAGTTGTAGATAGTTGCTACATAAAAAGAACTCCAAAATGTTGTGTGGAATAAGATTTTTGGATGCATCAGTAAACAAAACTAGTTTTTATACTATTTACGACTCTCAGAACATATGAAGGATTGATCAAGGATCATTGTTTTGCTCCTGGATAATTTTTTTGGAAGATCTGGGGCCAGATGTCTCACCAAAATAGCCTCACTGACAGAAGCATTGCTTCTGATTTGTGTTGGGAACCAATGGCTCCATAAAATGGGAAAGCAAAGATTCGAAAGAAACTTTCCTGGTGGTTTTTTTGCTGTTGGTGCTTATTCATTGAGGAATCCCCTGAAATACGTAACCCTAGGCATGTGTTCAGCCTGCTGTTTCAGGGATACATAATTAAATACGATATCTGACTCAAAGTGGCTTTCCTGCACTGGCAGTCAGGGCACCAAAACTCATAAAATATTGTGTCAAGCACCTGCGTCTCTTGGCTCTTCTTTCTTCCAGCCATGGCTGGAGTTGATGGTGTTTTCCCCATGACCCTGCTGCCATGATCTCTGCTCTTCACTGAGAGTTTCTAGCAATTGGCTTTCAGGTGACAGCCTGGCAGCTTTGTGTACTTCGGTGGCCAGCTGGACTGGGGACCCCCAAATTCAGCAGGTGTTGTTTGCAGGCTCCTTTCCAAAGCTTGGGTTCACATGCCAGGTAATAGCCATTTCTGTGAAAGGGATGGAGCTGGTGGTGACCTCTGGATAGATGCTGTGGCTCCCTAAAAAGCACACAGGGATTTTGAATGGTTACATTTTGGGCAGGTAAGTTCTCACACTGAAACAGGAGGATTGTTTGAAGAGCATCCTAGGACATGGGGGAAAGGAAATATTTTTTTTCTGAGTCAGTTTTTTTAAGCCAGGAGTTATGATTTTTTTTATTCCAAACTTTTTTCAGCAGCTTTTTAAATTGGGTCTAGGAGCTGATTTTCTTTCCCCATCATCAACTGGCTGTGTTTACAGCAAGGTAAAGGCAAAGCTTTCTATGAAAGGAACGTTAACACTAATCTCAACATTGTCACGCTAAGGGATTGCCATACTTAGCTCATGATGCTTTACAGAAAATAAAAGATGTGGGCAAGCTCCAAGAACCCTTACCCAGCCCACAGAAACAGGGTTGGTGATGTGGGTAGAACTCTCCATCAGTCCTGGGGGTTTTGTTCTGAAGTTTTATGATGTTAATAGAATAAAAAGCTCATGGGGCTGGATGATGCTGCAGTGCAGAGGGGCAGGGAGGAGTGGGTGCTGTGGGCTGGGGCACTGCATTTATCCCCTGGTCCCTCCATCAGAGCATGGAGCAGCGGAGTCTCTCCTGCCCGCCATCCTGGAACCTCAGGGTCCCATGAGATCCTCCTTTGTCTCATTGTCTTCTCTGCTCCCTGCCTTGGCCCTGAAAACAGCCGGGTGAGTAATGTGACTGGTGCCAGTGGTGCCCATGGTTTCGTGTGGTGCCCGTGGTTTCATGTGTGGGGAGGGAGCGCTGGCCTCTGGTGAGCACAGCCCTGCCAGCACTCTCAATGGTCCCTCTTTCGCTCTTGGTTTCTGTTTCCATTCGCTGCAGCCTTTCTCATCTCTGGGTGCCTTTTTTCTGTTCTTTCATCTGTCCCTTTTATCTCCTGGCGGCAAAAGCTCTCACAGGCTCAGATGCTGTTTGCTGACCTGATGGGCAGTTGTGATGGGAGAAAGGGGTGACTAATTTTTTTCTCTTCATTCTGGTTTTGTATTTGCCGTTTCACCTGGCAGTGGTCTTGCATCCAGAGAAGAAAAGGAGCATCGATTTTGGTTGACCAGAAGAGGCATCAGCATGATGGCTTTTTTTTTTGCATTTCTTTCATGCAACATGATTGTCTGAATCACATTAATGATGTATTCAAGCCTTCACCCCATCCTGAAGAAGCAAGATGGAGAAAGAGTTCACGCTTTTGGTGCTGAGCCAGTCAATGTTACAACACCTGAGAATAGTTACCAAGGTGCACAGGTCAGAGTCTCAAGCGCCTGGGGATACCCATAGAGTTGCTGGCATGACTCACAGTTACAGCGTTGGTTAGAGCATTCCCTGGTGAGAGGGGGAACTGAGCTCCCATCCCAAGAACACGTATTTGGTAGGAGTTATTCCAGCACCCGTTCCCCCCGTGAATGCTCTGCCCAGGATTTCACACCTAGGAGAAGCACGCTGTGATGTGCTGTACAGGTGAGAGGGAGCACGTTGCTGGCTCCCCACACTGCTCCACCTCTGAGCTGAGCACTCTCCTGGCAGATAGTTTCCATACAGTGACATGTTTAATATTTTTTTTATACTTTGGTGAGCATTAAAAAAAAAAATGCAGTCTCAGTGAAATGAAGCCCTGGCTAAAGGGAGATTATAGCCCCTAGGGCTCTGGGAATGGTGGGAAAGTGGCCTTAAAGTAATTATTAGAAGAAAATAAAGTCTCTTCATGGGTGAAACCCAGCACTTCTGGCATCACAGGGTGGTGGTTTGTCTGTTAGGCACAGGCAACATGTGCTGGATAGATGGGCAGGGATGGCCTGAACCCTGCAAAGGAGAGACCGGAGCAGTTGAGATGCTTGCAGGAGTAAGGATTACATGTCTGAGCAAGTGCCATTCGACTTCCAATTTTTAGTACAACAAATTAATGGAACATGTTTTACCCTTATGAGGCCAAAGATTATTCATATTTTAGCTGTTCTCAGAGATTCGTTCCCAGCAGGTCAGATAAGGGCAGGCACAGTTGATAACAGGTACTGGAAAATAGAGGCTTTTTGTCCAGTTACTTGAGGAAGAGACATCACCCAGCTCGTGTGTGCTTGTAGGTTCTCAGGATAAATGATGCTTTGTGTGAGCAGTAATTCATAAAGAAATATTATAGAAGTACATAGATTAACTTGCTTGTTCTGTTTGCTGAATCCATGGGGAAGACATCCACCCTACAGACAAAACAGCCTGTGGCTCTTAAAATCCTGAATGAGAACATTAAAGATATTTGCAGCAGCTGCTCTGATTGCAGCTCTGACTTGCAGCTGCCTCATCCTCAGAAATGAAAGGGGAAAGATAGCAAAAGTGCATGAATCAGGGATTCAGGGTCACTGGTTGACAGTGGGGCTTTGCCACGCCCATATGGAAAGACTGGGAGGCACTAAACAGGTTTGAATCCTAACAAATCTCATGTGAAAGCTTTTAATGTCTGTATCAGTTATTTAACCACTGCCACTTGGGATGTGTATCTCTCCTGGCACAGCTTTAATCTCTGAAATTAGAAAGAGCAATTTGGAGAGCTGTGGGCTACGCTCATACAGGTTTGATTTTTATTTTTCCCTTAGGTGTGTAATGATTCTTCCCTTGTGGTTGTCTCGTGGGTGTTTGGACCTCTGTTCTCTCACCATAGCCTGCCGTGTGTGTCTCTCCTCCTATGCTGGTTAGGCAAGATGAGCTATGAAGCCCTAAGTGGCAGGGAGCAAAGACTTTGCAGCTAACCCAGAGAAGCTGCTATTCACATACTTGTGGAGCCATAAGGACCTCCAGGGCAATGCAGGGGTCGGTCACCCAGCCACAACTGATGATGTTCTTCTCTTGGTGAAGGCACCAGGAGCTTTATTTTTGCTCATGGCTACATCCTGCTGGCCCTGTGAGGGCTTTGCAGGAGACCCAAACCATTCCCAAGTGGGCTGTGCGAAGCTGCTGGTGTGATGTTGAACTCAAAGGCAGCCCAAATATGATTGCACAGCCTCTAGTCACATCTTCCAGCCCCAAACATCTGCTGCAGGCTCTTGGTCTGTGCACGGACATGAGGTCTGGTGTCCCTTCCCAGACCTCGTGTTTCAGGGCCATCCCACCATCAGTGGGATAGTGCATGATGAGTGGTCTGACACTGTGATGTGGGTTCCTTTCCCACTCCCTCCCAAAAATAGATCTCCAAGTGGTTTTGGAGCCACAGAGCTCTGCAGAGCCCCTTTCCAGCTCTTATTGCTTTGTGTGTGGGGGGTCAGTCCTCTGCAGCCAGGAGTGCTGGTTACTCCAGCAAAACTCCCTGAGCGTCCAATGGGAATTTTCTGAACTAGTGCCTGGCTCGGGGTGTCAGTTCTACCTCCACGGTGGGCTGAGGCCAACACCTGGGAAAATTCCTCCTCCCACAGCTCTGCCGGCAGTTTCCCTGACGGGCAGTGGAGGAGTGCTGAGCTGGCTGCCTGGAAACGGCTGCTGCCCACAGGCTGTCAGCTCAGGAGATGCACCCGAAACCCTGCAATTCCCTTTTTTCATATAGCCGTAGCTATTTCACTTTTCTTTTGAAGGCGTGTTTCTCCCCCAAACATGCTGTCATTAGGAAGCCAAGGGGTAGGTGTCAATGGCCAGCATGGTGGCCAGGTTCTGCTGCCAGTCTTTTATGGCAATCGCTCCACCGGCAATAGAGCCAGCATCCCAATTTGGTGTCACATATTAAAAGTCATGAACTAGAAGAGGCTGTGCTGGGTCAGAGGCTTGCACCATTGAGGACTGGGATAATTTATTTTACGTCCATCCTTTTTTCCTCTCTATAGCTGAGACTTTTAAAAATAATATTTTACCACTGAGAAGGAGCTGATGGTTGATATAAGTGAAGAGGGAAGGTCTAACTCTAACAAATGACTGTGGAAAGCTGCTTTAGCACTAGACTTGGTACTCACTGGCAAAGCAACCAGCAGCTTTGCTGCCAGTAGCCCTGCCCAGCGTGCAGGATGTCACTGGTCACATCTGGGGCAGCTGGCAGAGAACAAAGGGTCCTGCACACATGGGTTTCACTTCGCTTTACAATAAGAAGGAAGAGAAACTTCACGGGAATTGGTGTAGGCTTCTGCAGGGAAGCGAGTGCCGACTGTAAGACCCCCCCGATGGCTTTTCCTTGGGGATGCCCTCTGCAAAGCTTTAAAGAGGTAAAAAACCAGCTCCTTCATGCTAATTGCCTTCTCTACAAAAAAAATAAAAACCAAACACCACCACTCAAAAAAAAAAAAAAAAAAAAAAAAAAAAAAAAAAAAAGGGGAACCCAAACTGCAAGGTTTGTTCGTGAGGAAATGTCTGGCTCATTAAGTACATCTCTGCTCCCAAAGGCTGATTTAACATCAGTGGGACGTTATATCAGACATCAGAATGATATTTTTTTTCTTTTTTAAATGCAGCATTTCGTGCTTTGCCAAGCACAGGGGAGTTTAGGACCAAGAGGCAGACTTAAAAAATTAGAAAACATTATGTTTTGAGACCAGGTGGAGGCAGGCAAGCAAAAGCAAGCAGAATTTCCCTTGGATGGCCAAGACTGGCAGACGAAAGGGCTGTTAGAGGGAAGCACAATGGGGGCAGGACATGGCAACGTGAAGAGCAGGTACTTTCCTGCCCAGCTAGTCAGGCATCATCATCATCATCATCAATTATAATAATAATAATATTGCAACAGCTAAGAAACAAACTCCAAAGTTGCTTCCAAGCTGCACAAAGCCCTGCACCTGTCCCTTGACCCAGTAGGGGACAGCAATGCCCAGGTCTCTGCTGGGCAAGGGCCTTCTGTGGCTGATGTGCCTGGCAGCACCCCTTGGTTTCTGCACCCCTGCCCAGAGCCTGGTGCTGTGCTGTGCCTGTGGCACAAGCTGGGTGTGATGAAGCCATGCAAGTCTCAGGGCTGTGCCATGCCAGGCAGGGAGAAGGGGGTCATACAGATTTCATGCACATGTTGCCTTGTGTTCCCCTGGCCCCAGCTGGCCACACCAGCCAGAGGAGGTGATGCATTTGCAGCCATTTCTTACAGCTCTGCAGCCACCTTTTGTTGCACCCCCCCTACCCCCCACCTCCCGAATGATGTATGTGTTTGTTGGGGGCTCACCGATCTCTGGAGGCTGCATCACCTCCAGCAGCAGCTAACACTGGTGGACATTTTCCTGCCGTAGCCTGTCCAACATACCCCTGAGCTTTCCTTTAGCTTTTTAGTCATTTGAATGTTTTCTCCAAATGAACACGTATTCATCCCTCCCCTCCCCCTCCCATTATGTGCAAGGGGCACTGGACAGGGGGGCTGCTTCAGGCACTCTGTCATAACAGAAGCTGCTTATTACTGTCCCTGCTGAGCTCACCCCTTGAAAGCAACCTTCTGACTGAGAGCTCTCCGAGTCTCCTTTGGGGAATTTGGCTCCAGGGTTACTGTACTGATACTGGGAGTCCCAAGTGGAACTGTGTAAATGCCCCATTCATGGAAGAAAAACATCAAAAAAGAAAGAAAAAAAGAAGCAAGGCAGAACAAGAACCCCAAATTGTCCCCAAAGATGCAGCTTTCAAAAATCCCACTGTGAGGAGCTACTCCCTGTGAATAAGTAGAATTAGCTACAGCCAAGTGCAGTTGGTGCATTAAGGGCAGCAGTCTGTGTGATGGGGAGCTTGTGCAACCCTCAGGCCCATAGCCCCAGCCACATACAGGGTGCTAAGTGATTTTGCTTACTGCATCAGCTATTTTTGGTGACTTCAAGTCTCAGGAGGTACTCTTCCTGTTGCACACAATGCAGGCAGCCTGCAGAAGGCAAACACTGCCAAGTTTGGCATCTCGTTCGACATGGTTTATGTTTGGTGGGGACGAGGGGAGGAAGAACCAAAAACCCTCCCAAGAGGATACAGGAGACTCTGAAAATGGAACTGATACCCTGAAAGAAATAGGTGACAAAATACATACAGACCATGACATGGCAGCAGCTCAGAAACCACACAACACCTTTCTCTTTTAAAAACGTCATTTAATCCATTAATTCCACAGCATTGCCATCATACACACCAGCATGACACCTCAGTACATGGGACACAGAGCCAAGGAGATGCAGTTACCCAGAAACACGCTTTTTCTTAAAAAAACACCCCAACCCCCAAAGGGCGTAAGGGGGAAAACCAGCAATAGGTGACTGGAATAACTAGTTCTCTTCAGCAAGTTAAAGGCACTTAGCAAGGGAACAAAACTCCAGCCTGACCAGGCTGCCTCACCCTGGTGCCCCACAGCTGGGCCGTGGTGGGTGCGATGCCAGGGATGATGCTGCTGGAGGCTGTGGGGGGTTCCCTGGGAGCACCCGGGGCTTTCTGGCTTTTTTTTTCTTTTGAAAGCTGAGAGCAACCTTTTCATATCTGGGGATTTTGCTGTCCATACTTTAAATCCAGTGGCATGCACCTCCTCACCAATACCTGAACAGCTGCTTCTGATGGGGGCACCAGCTCTGTGCTCCACAGAGATGATTTTAGCCTCAGAGCATTGCAAACACAGCCTTTTACAGAGCAGAAACATAAAACCCAGCAGGTCTCCCCACATGCAGGCAACAGCATCAAGCCAACCAAGAGCTACAGGGAGACTAACACCCCCAATATATATATATTTTTCTGCAAGTAAAGTGTAAAGAAAATAAAAGCAAAATAAAAGAGTTTACATCATCCCTGGTCTGCAGCTGAACCCATCCCAGCATCTCTCTGTTAAAGCCACCCCCCTGGGGCAGGCACAGCTCCCTGCTCAGGGGACACTGCCCACCAGGGACACAGGACTTGGCCCCCCACGGGGGCTGCAGGCTAGGGACTGTCCACTGGAATGCCCCCGGAGCATTTCCTCCGGGGAAAAGAAAAACAATCCTAAGTTAAATCAACCCTCTCCTGCCCTGCCCCGCTAAGGGCTGGCACTTCCGTAATGTGCGAAAAGAAGGGGGAAATAATCATTTTATAAAATACATTCTTGGTAGGGGATGAAATTTTAATGCAGCTCATGCTTTTCTGAAAACACCCTGAATAAGTCATTAGCCAGACCCTTCGCTAAGATGAATTTGCCCCCAAGGAAAAAAGAATGAAAATGTAAAAAGCTGGTGTGTGTGAGATGCATGTCTGCTGCTGGCTATGGCTGGGCAGCCTTAGGAAGGGGCTGGCCGAGCTGTTCCAGCATTAAATCAAATAAATGAGGGATGGAGACAGACCTATTAGTCTCCCCGTGTCCCTCTTCCTGTACGCGCAGGGGAGGACACATCCAGCACTCGGGTGATGAATACGGCTGCTAACGGGGAGCCCAACCCGAAGGCAGAGAGGTGAGCAATTACCATATATAATACATTTAATATGCTGCTTTGATTGTTAACATAGATTTTCTTTTTTATTTCTGACATTGGTGAGTCATTTAAATATTTAGCCTAGACAATAAAATAGAAAAAGAACCCATTTATAGTATGTGCCTGCTTATTCTAACAATAGTCACAATATTAGGGCCCAGTGAATGTTTTTATAGAAGAATCTCTTAAGTCCATGTCATACATACATTATGAACTTACAAATAAATAACTCTACAAAAATCCTGTCTTCTTTCCATAATTTCATGTGATTGGCAAAAAAAAAAAAAAGGCTTTTTCTGGTGATGACAAATTAGGAATTGCACATTTGGTTCGAGGAATACATTACTGGTGCATCACCAAAGTCAACCACTAGGCAACAAAAAGACGTATCATATGAAACAATTTTTTAAATTTTTATTTTACATATTTATACATAAAACTTTCAAGGTAACTCTCTGAATCCAACTGAATGTTAATAGTACATCTAAAAATGCATGTCAGGTAGTCAACATTCACAAAATGTTGAAAACTGATTAAAATATACATATTACTGAAAGCTACAACTTCACTACGAGGCAGGCATGTATTTTTTGACTTGTATAGCACCGTCAAGTACAGTTTCTTTATTTTAAAACTACAGTGAAGAATAAAAAAGTAGTCAATGGTAAAATTTCATTCAAATGAAAATCTCTAAACAAACAAAAATAAAGTTAAACTACCCTTTCTTCTCACCCATGATTTATAATGTTATAAGTACTGTACATTTTCTGTAATAATATTATTAAAATGCCTGATATTTAGTGGCACGAGTAAAAAAATTAAAATAAATTAAGAAGCAGAGGCCAATCACCGGACATAAAGCTTCAGACATGGTCAATGACTAACACTGGTTTTCTTGTGCGCCACCGTGGACATCAGAGCTTGGACACACACAGAAGCAAAATGAAGTATCGCTTGAGCTCTGCTCCTGGGACTCCGGGGTTCATTTTGCCGGCATCTTCTCTGCCATGTGCTTCTGCTGACTTTCAGCGTGTCTGTGGGGAGGAAAGAAGCTGCGTTATTCAGCGTGCTGAAGGAGAGGTGGAAACGCGAACCACAGGCAGGGCTGTGCTCCAAGCCAGCATCCCCACTGCCCTGGCAGCGAACCAAAAAGAACGTTTTCCCGAGGAAAAAACAAGCACCAAGCATGTGATGTGTGGTCTCTGCCCGGGCTCCTTCCTGGCAGGAAGGGACTGCGACATAGGTGAAGGGGAGAGGAAACCCTTCCCCAGAGCAGTTTTGGGTCAGCTGGGATCGTTTCCTCCCCTCCTGCATGGATGGCCAGGGCATTTGCTCCCAAGCAATGCCAGGACAAGGACAGCTGGTGCCTCCTACCACACACCAAAGCCCCCACCGTGCTGACCAGCTTCCAAATAAATGTCGATTTCTAAACTGTCATTAATTGCATCTAGGAAGCAAAGCATTTCCTGAAGCACAGAAGGAGGAACAGATGCGAGGTGGCGTTGGTGTTTGCCTGCTGACCCAGCTGCACCCCCCATCCCAAATCTCCCCCTTTCATCACTTGGTTTTTAAGGGAAGCAGCAACAGTGTGTCACAAGACTCAGAAATGACAACCTGCCTGCTTGCCCCAGGGGCCACCAGCCCCCGGGCAGCATGAGAACAGCTCCCAAATCCCTCAGCTGGCAGAAACTTTATTCAGACCGAGCACTGTCAAATCTCAAACAGCTGCTATGCAGTACCACAACATTTTTAAATAGAAACAAATTTAGGCCATATTTTTTGCAATCTTAATGCTTCAGTTTTAAAACCATAATTCTGGTCTGCTGACAATAGCCAGTGTACCTTTTTTTTCACCACCTTTTTCCCCCAAACCTTTCAGTATTTCTTAATGTTTCTGCAGCGGATCACTAGTTATTTCAAAGGAAAATGCATCTTAAGCCTTGCTGCCCAGGAGATGGAGTCCTTTAGGAAACCCGCCTATATTCTGCAAGGCTTTCCATTTTACCAGCTATAGAACATTAATATTAATGTGATTCAGAAATTCTCCCTGCCAGTCAAGTCCTCCTGATGGCAGAGGCAGAGCGACTCTTGCTTACCCCAGCGAGAGGTGTGGGTTGACATAGGATGCCACTTGCATTTTTTTTTTGGGAGGGGAGAGGGGAGGTTGCAGCATCACTCCTTTCCAGGCTTTGGAAAGGGAAACACCAATTCAAGAGCATGCACCAACACCTATGTTTGGGGAGCTCTTGAAAACTGCTGACAGTCTCCAGAACCTGAGTGCCCTGATTTCCTGCTTTAGAGGAGAGAGCAGTGTCATTCTCAGCCCTTTGATAGCAAAAGCTTTAGCAATGAAATTCTGCTAAAACCCTACATGCTGCCAATGGCAAGCTGGAACCTTAAATACCCCGTGGACCCTCCTTCACCTGGTCAGATCCTCGATGTCCACCAGCATGGCATCCTGCTCTGTGTGCAACTCGTCCCGAATGAGAAGCAGCTGCACTAGCTCTTCGTTCAAGCCTGGTGATGGGGAGAAAGGGGGTGAGTTTGTGATGTCCCAGGGAACTCTGATTTGGGACCCATACGACATCTTTCCCCACCACATTACACAAGCTGGTACAGAGAAGCAGGAGGGACCTCACTAAAGGATTCATGTTTTCTAGTGTAAACTGTAAGCCCCTTGCCACTGCATGCACTTCCTCGCTTGAAATAGCTTAATGCAGCAGCAAAAATAAAGAGGAATTTCTCAGTGCTTACAGTCTGCTGGTTCAGCTTTCTCTCACTTGTGGGCAATAACCCTAAGCTAGAAACAGGCTGCAGAAAGCATCTGAGCTCCTCGCCCAAGCAGCCTCAGGTTTAGCTTTTGAATTCCCTGTGGCAATGCAGAACATGCTGTCCACCTGTCCTGGTTTGGGGTTACTGTCCAAGCTGGCCTCTCTGCTCAAGAAGGATGTTTGTGACATTGGATTCTTGCTTAGGGTTGTGTCAAAGAGTGGGGAGGAGGAAGAAAACAAAAAGGACCATGTGAAAAATTAACCTGTTGGCACTGGCTCCAATTAAAGCTGTACCTGCCCAACACCTGCTGACAGCTGCTGTTTATACTGTTTAAATACAGCTATACTGGTTTAACACCTCTTCAGTTTGGGAAGCAGGCTCCCTGTTAATGACATTAACAGTTATGATCCCATACTTCGGTGCTTTGTAAAGTGAACCTAATCAATAGGCCTTTTTTTTGCCTTTGAGGCACAAAATAACAAATCATGACTCAACAGCGCAGCTCTGCATCCTCAGTGGGCTGCTTCCAGAAGGGATGCCAATTAACCAATACAGGTGGGGAAGGAGCAGCACTGTGGCCCCCAACCAATGTGTTTTTTTTAACCTACAGCCACCAGAGAAGTGTACCCCAAAATGGTTAATTATTAATTGATTGGAAGATGGGGATCCCCTGGGGAAAGAAAACCCTAGATCCTCTCTTGGAAAACTCTGCAGCCAAGCGAGAACTTTAAGAAAAACTGAAACAGGAAAGAAAGCCGAAGGAGCCAAATCTGGAGAGAACTCCACTGTGCACCTCTTTCATATACTCATGTTATTATACATTTGACAATATTTCTATGTGTATCCTGGAGAATTGTTCTTAATTAAATGGGACATATTTAAGAATAATTAAACAAGTATCACTTACTTTCTATCTGTGAGTGGAGATCATTGACTATCACTTGTAGCTGCCCGATAGTCATGTCTCTTAGATCAGTGGGTTTTAAACTTCTCTTCATCAGGCATTCACTTATATGAGGCATATGTGGCAGCTGAAAAGACATTTTTAGTTTTTTACTGTTTTCTTCCAACTATTTGCATTTCTGTGCAGCAGCAGTTTACATTGCCTGCATCCCACTCTCAAAAGCATGCATCAATGACTCCACCAGGATTACCACACCAAGCTGAGACATCTACACATTTGACCCAAGTCTTCAAATCTACCAGCATCAGCAATATACTGATGTAAAGTGAGACACAGGCTATGGCCCATCCAGGATGGGATGGGATGGGATGAGCAGACTATGACTTGGAGGGTTAGCAGCATCATGTGCTGGCCTCAAGGCAGTAACAACCTTCATGCTTTATCATCTCATTCCCTGCACCCATCCTGCTCCTATAACACCCAATAAGACAACCCATGTCAACCCTTCAACTCCTGACAGCAGTCCCTATCTCCACTGCTCCTCTGCATGTCTACAAGCACTGCGAGCAAGCACCACAGCCTGTGTGCATGTCTTGACAAGCAAAAGCAAACAGCAAAAGGGCTGGCATTACCCTCACGCACTGTCCCATAGGCCCCACTTACAAGATCCGCTACTGGCGATTTCTTCCTGTTCTGTTTTTCCACCTCGACCTGCATTTTGGCCATGGGTTTTGCCATGGCCAAGGCCATTTTGGCTTCAGCTTGGAGTTTCTTTTGCCTGGTGAGGAAATCCATGTCATCAAGGGACTCCGACTCTTCCTCCGTCGTGTCTCTGTCAGAGTAGGACGAGCTCTGCTTGCTCTGGGGAAGCAGACATGCAGCCGTTACAGCCCCATTGCCCCAGCAGAGTTTGCTGTAGGCTTAACATATTTTTGTGCACTTAAAGTGGTATAATTTCTACAGAAACAGTGAAGAACAGATTCCACCCCCCCCCCCCCTAATTTTAATCCATAAGATTATCTTTAGAAATCAGAGTAATTCCCAGATAGGTCCCCCTGACTATTGATAGCAACTTGACCACTTTAAATGGAAAGAGCCAACCAGATCAATATGTGTTGAAGGGAAAGGCTGGTTAAGCTGGAAGAAAACATTTGGGACCACGGTGTTATATTTACAAAGGAAAATAGAGGAGAGGAAAGCTGGTGGGAGCTGATACCACTTCATATCCATTACTGCGCTGATAATTATCAAAGCCAAAAAGAAAGGGAGGAAGGAAGGAAGAAGGAACACCTTGACGTGAAGGCATCTACTCTACTGCAGCTCTGTGCTAGCTATGGGCAGTTTGTTATCTGCCCCTCAGCATCTCACATTTCTTTAATTGGTGGCTGAAGATGCTGCTCTGGAGTTTAGCATTGCTATTTTAACACCATCAGCTCTTTATCAGCTTCCATTTTGGATGCCCTATGGTTTCCAGGCTCCAGAGCCTCTGCAGGAGGGGCTCCCAGACCTACCATGGGCGACAACGGCGTGTCCAGGCTGGTTTCTGTCTTGCTGTCATCAGCGTCACTGTCCTTGTCGCTGCCGCTGTCGTTCACAAAGCAAATCTGCAGGTTCATCCCACTTTGTAATCTATGGGGGAAATGGGAGAGGTGACACCACAGCCCTCTCCCGCCAGTGCTGCTGCTGGCAAACTGCTGATGAATTACATGGACAAGATGCTGTAGCACCATCAGCAGCGAGTCGTTTGTGTTTTGAAAGGATGCTGTTGTCCTGATTTTGTATTGTCCTCAGGAAAATATTACCATTTTCCCTTTTTTTTTCCAAGAAGATGGTCATCCCACTCCCAAAAGCAGCACTAGGACCACAATCTCATGGTGGCAGGGCACAGGCAAGTTCCCGCTGCTGCCCAGTGCTGCCATTTCTGAACAGCAGTTAACATGGGACTGGAAACTCAGTGGCACAGTAACAACAGTGCTTCTACCACCATCTATTGATGAACTTCAGAATTACTAAGATACTGCAGAGCTATTGTCATCGTGGTGGCTATATTATTACATGAAGTAAAATATTATATATAAAGTTTATATAAATATATTAATATAGAAAGATATTTTAATAGAAATATAAAAATAATATATATTATTATATTACATAATGTATTTCAATTGCTAATGTACTAGCAACTGAAAGCATTTATTCAGAAGGGTAATAAGCCTGTTTACGGCAAAGAGGTGCTACTGTATCACAAGAGATTATGACTGTGTTTTCTGGACTTATCACCTGGTTTGGATGGGTTAAGACCACCCAAATTCACCTCCCTGGGAATTATTTTCTCAGGGTACGGGCATCCCAGCGCAGGCTGAGAGAAGGGAAAAGCACTTCTACAGCTGACAGCATTCTGGCTTTGGCTCATGCAATAGTTATCCCCCCTGAAGCTACTGCAGAGCAGGTCATCAGCCAGGTAACACACGTTTTAGGGATGCTGAAGATCTTGGCACACCAAACTCCAGACGGACGCCAGGGCTCCCTCTGCTCAGATCAGCCTCAGAAAGCAAACAAGGGAACAGATTTTTTGGACAAGAGGGTATCTGTGAAAGTCCATGATGATGCTCACATTGTGAAGCAGCTCTGCAGCCACCAGCCAAGCCCATGCACCCCAGGCTCTCCACAACAATTCGCCCATCTGATACTAGGGTCAGGCCTGTTTGCCTCCTACAAAATCTGCTGAGGCTTTGCACATCTTCAAAATTCATTAAATATTAACCCCAGAACTAGAGATTCTGGGGTAAACACTAATAGTTTTTTTTTTTCACACTATTAGTAAAAACTAATAGTGTTTACCCCAGAATCTCTAGTTCTGGATCACACTGTATCAGTATTATCTGATACACAGTATGATCTGGTGGATCATACTCTATCACAGCCTGCTGAAGATGGGGCAAACCCCCCACATGTTCTGTTACTCCTCATTCCTGACAGAGAGGATTATATTGGTACTTACAGGCAGCAAATTTTTATTTTCTACTTGTTTCAGCAGAATTTCTTAGTCACTATTACCATAAAATAGATAGCATTAATAATTGAAATTGTTTATGAAACACAAGCACAGGTTGCCCTGAAAGGTGGTAGATGCCCCATCTCTGGAAACATTCAAGGCCAGGCTGGATGGGGCTCTGAGCAATCTGATCTAGTTGAAGACATCCCTGCTTATTGCATGGGAGTTGGATTAGACAGCCTTGAAAGGTCCCTTCTATCACAAACCACTGAATGATTCTATTGTATAATTCTGCACAAACTTTTAAGCGATGGTGCACAGACATGGGTACCCAGGCTGGGGAGCAGGATACACCCTTGGCTTGGCTTCAAATTGCATCGCACAGAAAGGGAAGAGAAACTGCAAAACGTGGGTCTGCGACTCATGTGCTTTTCAAGAGCATAACCCCCACACCTGAAACCCAGCAATTTAAGCAACTTAAGCTGTTTAATTTGTATGCAAGCATGAGAGCAATGGTTCTACTAAAGGCAGCGTGCAATACTAATGCTTTGCCTGGACTATGAATATTAACGAAACACCAAAGCGTTCAGGTACAGCTGGTAATTTCTTGTGGCACAGCTGCCAAACCCTGCCACGCAGTGTTAATTAGAGCCGCGCTATAATTACAAGATAGCGGCTCCTGGTTTAGCTGTAACTGCACACGGCAAAACTGTTTTCCCTTTCAAATGACTTGCAGTTCAATTTAATTTCACAATTGTACCTCTCTGGTGTAATAACAGTATTCCTCCTGGCTTTATGCCTCTTTAAGACTTCTTTCGTCTCCCACACCATGGCAACAGGTAGATCTTCACTCCCAGTGTGGGAGGCGTTTGATGCTTTCCCAGTGCCAAGTGTTATTCTTCAGCAGCTGAATACAAACAAGCCTTTCTGGAGTGTATTTGATGTAGGAATTTTAAAAATCAGAATAAGTGAGGTACCCATGCTGTGCAATGTGACAGCCCCAGGGATGGAGCAGTGTCCAGCGAGCAGAGCCTGCACGGAGCATGTGGACATGGAGAGGAGGCAGGAAGCCACATCTAAACTCATTTTTCCCATTCTCTGGTGCTTTCTGTGCATGAGATTAATTACTGTCCACTGCCCTGCTGTCATCAGGGCTAGCTATCAGCATCAGATCTGCTTCCAATGGGCTGCCACCTCCTGAGCTACTGAAGGAAGATGAGCTTTCACAAACTCATGGTTTTTTGTCGCCATGCTGCCTGACCCAGGACTGCTGGGACCACGGGACCATTCTCAAACCGTGCCCTGCTTTGAACATGCACATCTGGCATTAAACCAGGCATGCAGACATTAAAATCCTCAGTATTTTGCAATAAAATGTAAAGAATTCCTTGGAAAAAAATTAAATTAACAGTAACTCCAATTGTGCATTCATGATACTTCCACTACCATTCTTGGTCTGCCCAAGCCCAAAAGCAGTGCCCAGTTCAGGGCAGAGATCCTAAATGAAAACCTGAGGGAAACCTAACCCAGGAAACTTCATTTGCTTTATTCCCTGAGCATCCAAATATCTCTTCTACACAGTTTTAAACTAATATTTTAGCACGTTATTTACAATTATTTACATAATATACAACTATTGAATTTGGAGCATAAGATGTTCTAAACCAAGGAAAATTCAAGAATATGGCTGCAAGCAAAACCTGAGGGATCCTCTGAAGGAAAGGTCTCAGGATGTCCCACTGGAGGCATCTCACAGTTTTTGGCCTCCAAAGAGGTTTTGGGCTGTGTGGCTGCCTGGCTTACCGGGAGGAGAGGCTTGGCTTGCCACTCTTACTGCAGCTCGTGTAAAGTCCCGGGCCATCATCGAAGAAACTGCCCAGAGCCAACTTCTGCCTGATTGACTCCCGCTCATTCTTCTGGGCCTGAAAGGGAAGGGTGACACAAAGGATGAAGCTGTCGATCATGCCAGTGCGCAAAAAGAAGAGTTGTCCCACCAGCCCCGTTGCCACGCTCATAATGCCAAGAGTCCCCCACACTGTCTCCCATGCTTGGGTGGATCACACAGCCCATCCCAACAGGGAAGCCCATCTGCATCTCTCTCTATACATACTGACAGATCTATATCTATATATGAACACACATCTGATATATACCTGATATATCATAGAATCATAGAATGGTTAGGGTTGGAAAGGACCTTAAGATCACATACACACTGATATCTGTACCTAATAGCTATATACAGCCACTGAGGCCACACTTGCACCATTAGCATCTTCCACTTCCCTGAGCAGCCTCCAAAACCACACAATCCTTCTGCCAGCATGCTTAGAGATGTAGTTTTAATCATTATCATCAAATTATACCGTTTTTAAAATGCACTTTTTTTAATCTGAAATTAATCACCGATCAATGATTACGGAGATGACTGTGTAATCAATATGCAATAAATGAAAATCACAGATCTAGATTCAAATTTAGCACCAGCACTATCCCAGTGTCTGTCACTAATGGATTATGCGCCAACGCTGACAACAAATTCATACAAGGCAGCAAGTTATTGATAGAAGGAACATTCTGAAGCCCTCAAAAACATTTAATTTTAAAATAACACATAATACCCAGTCAAGGATACACAACAAAAGAAAACATAGCAGGCAAGCATGAGCTGCTTCCACAGTGTTAATTTATATAACTGTGCTTCCCATATTTCACCTAAGTAAATATAAAGCACCTCTTTTTCACACAAGGAAGTGAGACATAACAAAATGCAAATTATTAACTTAAAAATAGCTAATGATTTAATTCCAACTCCAGTGCTGGCTACATACATTATGTTATCACACTGCCCATTATTATTGTCAATCCCTTACCAAAATACATACTTCATTTATAACCTAACTCCTTTTAATCTAAAATATTAAAAATAACCCACATGGCATCAAGTGATATAATATTTTCAGGTTCCGCTCCCAGTTTCCAAAGTTCTACCCAGACTGCCCAGGTATCTTTTCCTAATTTTGTGGGTTTTTTTTTTTTTTTTTTTTCCCCCCAGCTTCCATTAACTGATGCCTCAATCACAGGGAGACAGATTTAGAGGAAAAAATAGCCATCTCTGCCAGGGAAGGTAGCACAGCGAAAAAAAAACCCAAGTAAAAATGAGTGAGAAGTATTTTTTTAATTGGCTGCAAGCAGAGACAGGGTTGCCTGCAACGATTCTTCGTGCTGCCCATCTTACAATGCACGTGGGTCTCTCTCCCATGAGTGCCAGCTGCACCCCTCAGTGCATCAATATTTCATGAAGACACAGATACTTAGACTCCCCTTTTTTCCAACTCAGATGATCCTCTCCCACATCTTCTCAACTACATCTGATTTTCCTTGTGTTCCAAAAGAAATCAGGAGCCCAAAGCACATCTCCACCTCCTCCTACCCAGCTGGGACAGCACCTCCCAGCCTCCACGCCAGCTGGGACCGCTCCCTCTCTCAGCAGTATACCCACCTACTCTGTGTGTGCTGAAAACTACTCTTCCTTGCATTAAAATACACATAAATACAGGCACACTTTTACGTATCTGCCCTTTCAGATGGGGCTGTCTCTCCAGATCTTTTTTAATTTTGCTCCATTTCCCACCAAGATACAACTGCTCCCTGTGTGACATCTGCATGTTTAATCAATGTGCAATTTGTTTTCTCCACCAGGTCATTACTGAGGATACTAAATAACACTGCTCCCAGGACCGAGTTCTGAATATCTCATTTTACAAACCAGACACAGGCTAATGACCATAAAGAAATCAAGAGTCTTATTTGTTATTACAGAATAGGGAACAGTTGCTAAGAAAGACAATATACCTAAGGGAACTGGATTTGAGGCTTTAGATAAATTACCCAACAGCTGCAGCATATATCCTGAGTTGGGTACTGAAAACTATAAATTGAGAGGAAAATTGCAACTGTTTTTTTGACTATCAAATATACTTACTTGGTATATAAAAAATAATGGATCAAATATGCAAAATACAATGGTACTAGCAAGAAAAATACAAAGCCATGTTATTTAAACATGTATTTTGACACTAAATCAAAAAACGTATGTATTTCTGAAAAAGGCATCTGGTGTAGAGCTGACATTTGGTTCCGACAATTATTTTAAACAAAAGGCTGCTTTTTGTTTTTGAGGCAAAACAGTTTTGAACGGATGTTTTCCCTCTTACCGTTGGCCTTCCATTTCAGAAGGTCAGTAGCTACCTTTGTTTAAGTACATGAATAAAAACACAATGACAGATTATGGCTGTGACTGCCTACATGTAGAATGCTTTACACAACCATTCCAGTAAAGGCAAATTTCCAGGAGAGCTTCAGCCCTTCCCCATAGCGGACTCAGCACACTGTTTCCCAGGCCGTCACCTGCTGTAATTATTGCTGTTTATAAAACTGTATTGCAATCACCTCTCCGGCATTTGCAGATTATACAGAACCATTTGTGCTCTTTACCACCTGCCTCCAACACATGACGGCACCCAACCCATCTCCGATACTTTGTGGCACCTCAACACCAAAAAACTGGTTAAGAGCCTGAATTTATCCCATATATGCCTTCTTCCCACAATCCATTCCTGGGGCACACAGTGATATAGTTGATGCTGGAGGCCGTTCCTGACCAGGCTGGTGCTGGATGGAGAGCACTGCCTGCAGCAGTACACATAAGGTTTCTGCAGTTTTCTGGGAAACCAAGCAAAGTCTGTGTTGTTTATGTCACTTAAGAAGTAGAAGTGCCGGACCACATACCACTCCTCACTATTTAGCATGCAGGCACCTGGACTAGCAGCCTTTACTCACTACAGACTTCACCCGAAATAGCACATAGAATTGCACATGGAAGATTTATTTGGTGTTGAGGTGTAGCAGTGATTTGCTAGGCTCCTTGTCATGCTCTGTGACACCCCACCTTGGGTAGAGCAGCCAGCTCCTAGTAACGGCTGGTGAGGGCACTTCTGGAGTTGTACCAATCGGTACCAAACCTGGACCAAATACCAAGAGCGCATTCCTAAGGTGCTGCCTGTTGGAGAGGGAAAAGTCTAACTACACAGTGAATTACAGATTAACAGGTGCCAGCAACACTTCAGCAGGGCCATGTCCCATCCTGCCAGTGCCACTGCGATGCGAGAGTTAAAATGCAGCAAGGCTGGC
The DNA here is from genome assembly GCF_004027225.2 of Strigops habroptila. Taxonomy (NCBI): domain Eukaryota; kingdom Metazoa; phylum Chordata; class Aves; order Psittaciformes; family Psittacidae; genus Strigops; species Strigops habroptila. The sequence continues at coordinate 26,775,764 of NC_044284.2, read as the reverse complement.
AGAGGCTGGATGCACCAAACAGGGTGCACAGCCGGTGCCTGGCCCCAGCCAGGATATGGCCAGGCCACCGAGGCTATTTTTGCCAGGGTCTGTCATTACACCAGCCATGGACAATTACTATATTTAAAGTTCCAGACCCATAGGCAGCACCTTATTTTATGTCTGTAAAGTACAAGGGCTGTTACAGGAGTTACAAACAAAAACTGTAACCACAGAATATTTATCTCCTTTTCTTCTTGGTGGATTTGCTGGTAAATACAAAAACAAGTCAAATTTGCGTATCTCAAGCCATGTGGAAAAGTGCCTTAAAACCCAGGGGTCTTGAGGTATGAGAACGCATTTGGAAACATTTCTTTATATTTTATCATAAAGTGATAACTGAAACACAGAGAGAAGGTGGTTTGCTCCTGCTGTGTTAAACACCGCCGAGCATTTCTGTGCTCCAGCACCTGAAACCCAGAGTCCTGGGAGGGTGTCGGGCAGCATTTTGGGAGGTCTCCTCCTGCAAAGGCAGCAGCTGTGGGCAGACAAAAGACTCCTTTTTGTCCCTTACCTTTTTATAACTCCCCTCCCCAGCCGGCACGGCTGCTTTCCTGATGACGTCACCCATGCCATCACCCTCCCGACTCATCTCCTTCGCTCCCGGGTCCTCACGTGGCCAGTGAAATGCTCCCGCCAGGGCATCTCAGTCCTTCCTCCACTCTTCTATCAGCAACATGGGATCAAGTGCTCACTTCCAGTGCCAAGACCTGCGGCAGCCCACCGTTCCCCGTCCAGGATGCTTCCCCGGCTCCTCTTGCCTCCCAGCTGCTCCAGAGCACCTTGCTTTTCCCTAATAAAGTCAACAGCAGCGCTAGAGCCCCAGCCAGCTAATGAGAGGAAGGCGAGGGCTGCGCAGGCCAGGGAAGCCGTGTCCTTCTCCAGCCACTGCCAGCACCAGATAAAAATAGCCCTCGGCGGCTACACATGGGCAGGAAAAATCCGGTGTCTGATGTCAAAATCCAAGCCTGACAGCATAGTCATGGCCAGAGGGAGCAGGAGGAAGGGACTTTTTGCTGGGGCTTTCACTGTTAAAGTTATCCTAATGAATTCCCAGTGGTCGGAGGAACTGCCCGTGGCTGGGGCTACAAACCCGGGCAGAGCTGGGGCAGTACTCTTGCATGGCTGCTTGAGGATGGGCAGTCACAGCAATGTCAATCAAGCTGAAATTTTCACTTTACATGAAAAACACCAGAAAGGACCCTGGGGAACTACTTCTTGGCTAAACCAGCTTTTTCAGGGGCAAAAAAAAAAAAAAAGTGTCTAGGAATTAACCAGTAGAGCTCAAAAAGGCATCCAGCCTTAACCTGACACTGGTCTTGCGAGCTTGCAGAGCCTGGGGACCCCTGCACTGCGTGGTCGCTGATCAGGGTGGCCGAGCACCCTAGCCCTGGCTCCTGGGGGGCTCTGCAGGCTTGGCAGCCTCCAAACCTGCCTGGAGACCTGGGCTTCACAACACAGTACCAACCCTGAACAAATCCTGCCCAGTTCTTGCTGAGATCCCATATGTGTTGCATCCATCACGGTGGGAAACATTTGCTCTGGATGGGCAGTGAGAGGCAGAGATCACATGCTTGATGCACCTATTTCTATAGAAAGTCCTCAGAAAGATGGAATTTGTGCCACAATTCCTTAGTGATCCTCAAAATACAGCACACCAGCTGCAATTTCTGGTGTGACACAACTGTCCTGCATGCTAGATGCATTTTAATCGTGATACAAAGTTTACATGTTTCAATGATATATCCAGGTCATGCTGACATTATTTCATCCAAAATGAATATTCTAGTTAGATTAACCAGCTCTAACAACATATAAATTATGCACCATGGCATTACTCTACTCTGAAGTTTCAGGAAAAATAATAAAAAACAGGACTTATTAAATTCCATTCTTGTCCCAGGACAAGTGCTTTGTAACTATAATTCCCAAATGAAACAAAGTTGTTCTCTGGATATTTCATTATTTTTAGTTCCCCTCCACTGCTGACTCATTGTGTTCTTTCCTGCTGTTGCTAAATTAACTTCCTCTCCTGGCCGTAGGGTTGGATCCTGACACAATAAATCTGGGAAAAACAACCCTCAACATAAAAAAAGAAACCAAAACATCCCATAGCCCTAGAAGAAGGATGTTTTGGCCAGGAGCACTGGGCTAGGGGCTGAGCCTGAAATTTGCCACATGCTTACCCTGCAATCTGGGACAAGACCCTGAATCAACCTGCCCTCATCCATTGGATGGGAACATCCCTGATGTCCTGTGTCTCCTCCCTGGCTGCTGAGGTGAGTCCCAGCCAGGTCCTGCTGTGCCTGTGGTACCCAACACACAGTGGGGGATGCTGCGTGAGCACATGCTATGTGCAAGCCCCTCCTTGGAAAACTGATATCAAAGTCACCCCCCCTAAGGGGAGGAAGTAATGCAGGCCATTGAAAACATATTTAGCACTTTTCATTCACATTTTAAAAAATGTTTTATCCCCCATTCCAGGTCAGGCCAGCTCGCCTTTGCCCTGCCCTCTGAGCTGGGATGTTCCAGGACCAGCCTCGCAGAGGAGCCTCCCCCATCCCCTGAGCAGATCCCACAGAGCTGGTCTGAGTTTCCAGGGAAAATCCGGCTTCCAGCAACCACCTCATTCAAGGCAACAGGAGAAAAAGAAACCTGGTTAAGAAGCACGGCAGGGAGCCCCTGCGTCCCTGTAACCATTGCTGGAGATACATTTGGGTGCCCTCCTCGGTAGCCAGGACCAGACCCAAACTTGCACCTCCGCTTGAAACACACCCTTCCCCGCCCCCCATCTATTCTATGTAGAAGGTTTAAATAAGCAAAAAAAGCAATGATGGGGGCTACGCTGTTAGGTAGGTTTCATGTTGGTGTCGCTAGCCAAGGACTCCTCGCACGCCAGATCACATCACTAGGCAACTGGCCTCCACGGCCACAGCAGTGGAGACAGCTCCTCCAGCAGCCAACAGTGATGATGGTGGGGGGAGAGAGAGGCTGCTTTTCTTTTTACAGCATGAAGGGAAAGCTCAGAAAGGGCGTATCTGGAGCAGGTCAGCTGGGAGCACACAGGAGCACATGGACGCAGCACCGCAGGGAACACACAGGCTGGGAATGGCAGCACTCAAGTCATCCTTAAGCAAGGCACAGAAATAGGACACATCAAATTTTATGTGCTTTAAATGTGCACTGATTGCTTATGGACAAGAAAGCAGCTAAATTTAACTCCACTACGCATTCGTAATGCTTGCTTGAGCCAATGAAAACACCCCTCAATGCTGTTGGGGCATAGTCCACTGGGGGAGGAAATGAGCCCTCCCACCCCCCCTTCTGTTGGGAATTAACTCCCACATCACCGGTTACCAAGTTAATAGATAAAACCCCTAAATTCTGCGAAGTTCAATGAAAGCACTCCAAGCATCCTCCCTGCCAAACCAGTCCACAGCCATGGAGCACTTGGGCCGAGGTATGGAGGTGGCTTCCAGATTCACAGAAATCTCAAGTTACCAGAATTATTTCACAAAACATTTTATTGTAAAGGTTGGATAAATCTCTTCAGAGAGGTCCTTCACAGCACAGCATCCTTCCAGCACAGAGCAGCCAATACAAGGCACTTACAAGTCCCTGCAAATTTTGGGATGAAATGGACTTTAAACTGACAGAGAGTAGATTTAGATTAGATACTAGAAATTCTTTACTGTGAGGGTGGTGAGGCACTGGAGCACGTTTCACAGAGAAGCTGTGGCTGCCCCATCCCTCGAAGTGTTTAAGGCCAGGTTAGACAAAGCTTTGAGCAACTTGGTCTAGTAGAAGATGTCCCTGTCCATGGCAGAGGGGGTGGAATTAGATGATTTTCAAGGTCCCTTTCAACCAAAACCATTCCATGGTTCTATGACCATGCCCTCCCTCTGATGATGCTTCCCTGAGCTTTAGCACAGCAAGTGCTTTCCACCTACTTTGCAGAGGTTTGGTTTTGGTTTTTTTTTTCCATCTGTCTAAAGAAGGCAGCCTCCAGCGTCAGCTCTCTATAATGCAGGCTTTATTTTCTTTTATTGTAATTGGTTTGGAATGCAGGGTCAGTGCGCTCAGCCACACAAACGGAGGTGCCTCTGCTGTACCATGACACAGCAGAGGCACTGCTGTCACACTGTCCCTCCAGTGTGGCAGCCACAAGCGAGAGGCCAGGCCAGCAGCTCTCCAACTCTGCCAGCACTCCGTGGCAGGTTTTGTGGCATTTGAGGCTTTCTCCAAAGCCCATCCCTTGGGATTATATTCTGTCATGAGAATTTGCATTTGCTTTAATGAAAAAGATGATGACAGTCTGGTATTTCTATATTGCCATGAAAGCCTACAAAATGCTGAAGATATCAAACAAAAGAAACCTAATAAAAATTCCTTTTCTTTTTTTTTTTTTTTAAATGAGCATTTTGAATTTTAAGCTTGTGAATTTAATGGATTAATTCTATGGTTCAGTGCTTGGTGAGACCCTGGGAGTGGCAGATGCTGGCCATCCTTGCCTGGCCCATCCCTGGGGCAGCCAGCCTGACCCACAGTGGCACCAGCACCTCCTCAACGCACAGCAACACCAGCACCTCCCCACTACAGGGGTCTTTCTAACAGACCCTTCTCAAGAAACATGCACAAACTTGGCATCATCAGAGTCAAGCCTGACGCACACACGCAGACCAGGTCCCAGAAGAACACCCAGGGCCAAGCAGGATGCACACCCCAACGCACCTAAGAAATTATTTCTAAGCAAATAAAATCTCATTTTTTGTATCAGAATTTTTTCTTTTTCATTTTCTTTGCAAGCATAAAGCCCAGTAACATCTCCAGAGCCACTCTCCTGCCAGCAGATAGCTCAGACTGTGACCAATGCCAGTGCATGGAGCCAAACCCGGTTCCCATGGGCAACTGCCTGTTTAGAGACTCCTGCCTTATGCAGGGACACTGGGTGCTGAAGGGAGGGGTTTCTCTGCTTTTAAAGGCACAATAGGAATCAACCCAAGAAGATGATGTAAATCTAGATATATTACCCATTTGTACAGCTGTGGCAAAGAAACACAGATGAAGCCAGCAGCAGGCTGCCAAGTCCTGTTTTGTTCCACACAAAGGTGGACCTGTCGGACAATGCTGAAAATATGTATTTACAAAGCGAACTGAAACACTGGCTAAGGTGCAGGCAATAAAGCACTGCTAATACACATGCTAGAACAAAACCTTTATTTCTGTGTTAAGGCCTGGATCTGCATGCTGGCCTTTTACTGTGTGTGAGCTTGGAACCTCACAAAACATTATCCAGTGCACACGAGCTGACGTTTTTCTTGTCAAATGGTAGGAGAAATACAGAGCCCTAAACAAAATGCTTGCCATAGGAAAATAAACCAGTATAAAATAGGAAAAGAGAAGTAACTAAGAAAAAAAGACATGTCACGAAGAGCAGCAGCAGCCTGCATGACTCCAGGATGCAGCCATGGGAAAGATGTCAGATGCTGGGACCCCCTGACTGTGGAGGGCCTGGCCCAAATTCAAAGCCTGACTTACCAACATCCAAAACTCCACGAGGCCCTATGGCACCTGCATTTCAGAGAGCAGCAGTGACAGCTCATTTATGGTGTGAAACAGGACCTTCAAGGCCAGGCACAGCATACCACAGAAATACCCTCCTCTTCCTCAGCACCCACCAGCGCTGCACCCTGTCCCCAGCACCCTGCCTGCCGTGGAGCTTAAGTCCCAGCCATGATGTGGTCATGTCGGAGCTCTTCTGCTGCATTTCTCTGAAACAAACACGTTTTCAAGTTTTCCCCATGCGCTGACTTGCTCCTCTATTTAATTTCTTTTTATTTAGCAGCTTTGAAACAGGGGTACAAGGAGGGAGGGAAGCAGAGTTTCATGCTGCCACCCTCCTCCCTGGGGGCACTCCAGGCAGCCACCAAAATCCTATCATTGCTGGCTTCCAGCCTGATCCAAAACCTGGGACTGCCAGCCACGAAAGGATTAAAACTTGGCCTTTAGGTTAATGGGTCTGGAAGGGGGCTGGGGTTGCTCCTAATCTTTGCAGCATCATGGGAACATTTTGAAACAGATATCATTTGAAAAAAATAAAACCCAAAACAAACAAATGTTTCTCTGGACTTTTTTTTCTATGGTTTGCATGCTTTCTGGCTGTTTTCACTCTAATATTTATCAGTTTGGAGGAGAGAAACCAATTCATAAACAAGCAAGTAGATTAAAGGAGATGAAAGGCAGCAGCGCTGCCATCACAGCAAGCCCAGTGCATTAACACGCAGCGATGCCGGCCAGGCCTGCGCCGCAGCCGCCGCAGCAGCTCACCATCGCTCGCCCACCACCACGGACCAGCTTCCACCCGGGAAACAATCCGCAACCTTTAACCCTTGCGTTCCTATGAGTATGCTGGGAAAACATCCGCTGCGCCAAAACAATGCCACCATTTATTAAGCAGAGAGCAACAGGCTCAGAGCTGCAGAAAAATCAGATCCCCTGAAACAGAGACTGAAAAAAACTAAGATCTTTTTTTTTCTTTAAAGGAGCTAAAAATGGAAATTCTTTTCCAGAACCATTTTCTAGATTGAAAACATTCAGTGAAAAATCTCTTCAACTCTCCTCTCCTGTACATATGCATGCTTTGGTATCTTTTCCCTTCATGATATATTTTGCAATATGAGATATTTTGTCTTAAAACACAGATTGAAGTTTGAATTAAACATGGTGGTGGGAGAAAACAAGGAGGAGCCGTTGTTTCAGGCAAAGCCCCATCTCCTGAGGGTCCAGCTGTGCCGCTGGGAATGCATGTTGGGTATTTTGCAAAACACACTCCACTGCACATACGCAAACACATTTCTCAGCATCGCCATAGCAGATGGACGAGAGTTTCTGCATTTAATAACCCACCTGTACCATCGAGCCCTAAACATGCCATTTCCCGTGCAGGTGCACCCGATGGCACCCACCATCTCTTCAGAGGGAAATGAAGCCACAGTAACAGCCACCCCGGGTCCTCACTTGCCCCACTAAAATAATCCTGATGCTGCTCAGCAAACACAGCTGTCGGTACTGAAGCCTGCAGCACTGCTGCCAGGCCCCAGGGCCCCCTGGGATGGGAGCGGCCCAGATGGATGCTCATCTCGCCCCCAAAACCATCACCAATTCTCGTGCTGATTATTTAGCAGAACAACACGAACCACGACGAGGCTGTATCAGAAAACAATTTATCTTGTGGGTCAGCTCTTGTGCTTTGATGAAGCTGGAGAGCACAGAGAAACACCCCATTTATTCCAACCTAAAATTTCCATCGCTCTCCTACAGCAATGCCAGAAGCACAAAAATCGCAGCTTGCTCACTCACACGGAGGAGTTTCATCTAGGCAGGCAGCGAACGGGGTGATGGGCGCGGGCAGCGGGGTGCAGGGCGCAGGCAGAAGGGTGTGGGCAGCGAGCAGGGCGCAGGCAGCGGGGTGCAGGCAGCTCCTCCGGGCGAGCGCATCCTCGCAAAGCCCCGCGGGCGGAGTGTTCTCCGCAATACGGCTGCTTCGAGCCCGCTGCGCTGCGAGCCCCGGGACGCCTCAGAGGCAGGAGCCCACGGTGCAAACCCCAGCTGGCGGACCTGGGCTCGGCTCCGGGCAGGGGGGGCAGGCCGCTCTAGCTCCTTACCTGGTAGGAGCAGTTTTCCTGGTGGACCATCTCCGTGCATCATCCGCCGCGGCCGCCCAGCCGGCAGCTCCCGCCGCTGCCGCGCTACCCCGCGGGGTCTCCGGCCCCGGCGGGAAAGAGGAGGATGAGGAGGATAGGAAGAGGGAACGAGGAGAATGAGGACGGGAACCCGGACTAGCCGCCCGCCGGTAAGATGGATGCTGCCGCGCTGCTCCGCCTGCGCAGCGGCGGCCCCGGCGGAGTGCGGGAGGGGGTGTGTGTGTGTGGGGGCCGGTCCCGGTCCCGCCCCGCCCGCACTGACGGCACAAAGAGCGGGGGCTCCGCGCAGGGCGGGTGCCAGCCGCACTCCTCTGCGGGGAAGGGGAAAAACACGTCCAATGCCTCCTCCAGGCCCTGCGCTGTGCCGGGGCGATGCTGCAGCGGCCGTAGTTCCAGTCCTCTCAGCTGCTGAACCGGCCCCTGCGGGACGATGATGGATCGCAGCCGCCTGCCTCGCCCCCCTGAAACACGGCGAGACGCCGGGCCGTTAAAAAAATAGCTAACAGATACCTTTATTCTACCCTCTGCTACAGAAATATAACGCAGTCTTTTCTGGAAAAGGCTCTGCCCTACATTTCCAGCTAATTATACCTCCCTGCTGCACAGCGAGGGTGAACGTGGAGCTCCCCGCACAGTACCCCCTTGGGCTGGGCTCTCACTTCAGGTGTGACCCCATTTCGGATGCAGGGAGACGCAGTGCTGGGGCTCGACAGAGGCAACACCTGTGCTCTCCACAATACCCTTCTCCCAAAACCAACAGGCCCTTCTCTAAACAAATCTCCCCAAAGAAAATGCCTGTGAAGATTGAGTAAATATCCTGGCTCTGCAGATGTTTTCTGCAGGGTGATGGGTGGGTGGGCTGAACCAGCGCTTGCAGCCTGGGGACAACGAAGCCACTCTGCAGCCTGTCCTTCATTACATGCCCATATGCAGAATACTCCATTGATATCCCAAAACAGCAGTGTGAGATTATCAAACTTTCTTCTCTGTTTGCAAGCTCAGGTTGGAGGCCTGCCATGTGGAGGGAACCAAACACTAATTTTACTTTCTATTTCAGAAGTCTTTAATAGGAGAGACTGGAATGAATGAACGAATGAATGGTGGGAATGAATAGATAGTTTATAATTCTCTGCATTTGCAACCTCAGTCTGCTGAGCACTGGGTTCTCAGATAACTCACGTTAGTTCAGTTTGACTTCACTCATTTTCCAGGGGGTAACACATACTCCACAAGCCTCATCTGGTTTGGGACTAGGCTGGCCCCGGCCCCAGCTGGGGTGAGAGCACAGCACGAGCCCTGTCTTTGGCTGGACATGGCCCATGTGAGGGGCGCCAAAACACCCAGAAAGCGACCGCAGTGCCACAGGCTGAGCTTGCATCCTGCATTGAGCATTCTTACCCAGGCAGGCAATACCACTTTGGCTTGCAACTAGAAGAGACTCTGTGCCTGACCTTCCTTTGTTAGGCAAACAGGGCTTTACTTTAAGGGTGGTAAGGTATTGGAACAGGTTGCCCAAAGAAGTGGTGAATGGTCCATCACTGGCAATGTTCAAGCCCAGGCTGGACAGAGCCTTGGGCAACATGATCTAGTGAGAGGGGTCCCTGCCCATGGCAGGGGGTTGGAACTAGATGGTCTTAAGGTCCTTTCCAACCCTAACAATTCTATGGTTCTGTGATTCTTTATGCTGCTCCTAGTTGCAGCCAGCTGTGGCTGAGTTCAGAAATGCACACGACTGTGAAAGCCAGAAGCACTTCCTCACAACACAACTCAGATTTGAGTCCCTGCACCAGATGTGCCTCTGGAAAGAAAAAAAAAAAAGAGTCTTTGTAAGCTCATTGCTCTGCCCCAGCTTTCCCAGCTTCCCACCTCACAAACAGGCCAGAGGGAGCTGCTGTGGGCGGATGGAGAGTCCTGTGAGTCCCCACACAGCTGGGCAGCATGGATAGAGTAGAACCCATCTCAGCTCCAACCTTCCTCCCCAGTGCCCTCTCCCCTGCAGGAGCAGAGCTCTGGAAAAAATACAGCTTTCATTTTAAAAGGTAAAAAAAAAAAAAAAAAAGATCTGCATAAATTTTTAAGAGGGGATGAAGTCATGCCTGTTTTTTACTGGTTCTGCATAGAATCCCATTCAAGTAGGCAGCTCTTTCCAGACATCAAAATAAAAAATCCCTACTTTTCAATACATTGCATAAATCTTGGGCTTGCTTTGTAAGAGTATCTGTGGCAAACTAAAAGCAGCTCTAGGTATTACATAATCCCTAATGCCATTTATTATGTGCATCACAAGGAGAACTCCTGAAATTACCCCCTGCTTCCCACGTGCAGGTCTATCTATAACGGCTGTGACTCAGAGCTGCTCTGCGTGCAGCAGATCCGCGGCGCGGACTGCACCAACCTCCCTGCACCCAGGTATGGCGTGGCAAAGGGTGAACCCCCCCAACCTATTTAACAGCTTGCTCCTTTTTCAAAATCACCCGAGAAAGTACTATGTTTGGCTGCAGAAACACCACCCATTTGCAGCAAGGCTCTTCCCTCCAGGGCATGGAGCCCCACACGAGCATTGCAGATGCAGGTGGAAAGGGCCAGACATCGTCCTCAGCCTCTGGATTTGCTTCTCTGTTCTGTACCCATTTGCGATTATCCATTCAGAAATGAGGCAGGCAGGCAGGTAATAATTAAAGCAATGAGTGATTAAATTGAGTGAAAGGCTCCTGGCAGTCGTCCAGGTGGGTCAATGGGAAACGATGCTCCTGGATGAAGGCAGTGAACAAGCACTGCTACTTTTTGCAGAGCCCCAGGTAACCCACAGGGACCCACAAAAGCTCCTCTAAGCTGCGAAGAGAAACCTGGGTGGTACCTGCACTGCCTCCTTTTCCTTTCTTATCAAGGCACCTTCTAACTTAGGGTGTCTTGTACCACTTGTAAGATGATCTAGATAAGTTTTCCTGAAGCTTTCCCCTAAACCATCTCTACTAGAATGTGTGGTTCAGAAAGCCCTGGAGAATCTCCAGGGGATGTGACACCAAGCTGGGGACACTAGCATGAAACACTTCTCTTCAAAACCCCTGCTCCAAAACCCTCTCCTCCAGAGACTCTGGGAAGACACTGCTCAGGGCAGAGTCAGTCTTGGCTGAACAGCCCTCCAGCCTGTACCTGCCCTGCTGTTAATGTGGGCCACCAGAAAGGGTCCAGGCCTGACACCCTGGGTGCTTCAGGGGTGAGGACAGAAGATATTCAAGCCCATGGTGCAGGCAGCAGCATCCCTCCACTCACTCCCCGCAGACACACCACCAGGGCAGCTGCCCGCAGAGAATGAAGATGCAGCTTTAGCAGGCACATTCAAATTCGTCTAGTGAAATAACAGGATTTAACTAATTACGCATCTACAGAAGGAAAAACACCTGGTATCCCCAATTCTGGAGGAAAATGTATAAATTTTGATTCTGTGCACATCTTTTCTTTGGCTTTTTCTTTTTCAAACTTACAGAAAGCGCCCTGGCAAGGTCCCACAGCACACCCCAACCCTGGCCCTCTCTAGTAACCATATATGCAGCACAAGGTGGCAAAGGCAGACAGAGCAGTTCCCCCAAGCAGGCTGGCCCCGCCTGCCCACATTGCAGCCTTCTGCTTTCCCTGGCTGCTGTGCCTCTGCCCTAGGACCAAGGAAATCATTAACAGGGGAGACGGGGTAATACATGGAGGTTATAATCTCTCCTATCATCATTCCTACTTCGAGGAAAACATTCCTTGAAAAAAATAAAAAATAATAAAGCTGTACAGTAGAGCCAAAACCTCCCGTTCACCCTGCCTGGGAGCAGGGGGCAGCCGAGCAGGGCACATTCTCACCACTGTGGAAGGGACGGGAAGGATCCCAGATGCATTACTCACATGAAAACCACAGACAGCCCTTTTCCCTATGTGTTTGTCGTTTCTCACTGTCCCACACATTTATTTTTACACACACGTGTCCTGTGCTGTGTGCCTGAACCTTGTCAGATGCAAGGATTTACGCAGCCCTTCAGCCCAAAAGCTTCGTAAGAGCAAAGGAAAGGGTAGGAGCAATGTTTGTTTGACAAGGCAAGCTAGTAATGGTGCTTCCTCATCTCTGATGAAAACACCAGAAACATTTTCCTGTCCCCAGTCATTCCACAGGGGTCTTATAAGGTCGAGCACCGGGAAAGTTTATTTTCAGGTTTGTTGCCCAACCTATTTGGTTGATACAAAAAGCTAGTCTAAATTAATACACTTTTTGTTCAAATCTCAAAATAAATATGTACCTAGATCATGTAACAGGTAAAAACGAGGGAGGAGTTGAACACTGCATCAACAGCAGAGGGAAAGGCAGAGAATCTGCCCTGAGTGAGCCCATCCCGGCCTCTCTGGGATGCTGCTGCTGACCCCGAGCCCATAGGCTTGCCCAAGCACAGCAAGCTTGCAGGGAACCAGGAATTATATGCGACGTCATGGGATTTCAGCTTTATTTGCTGACAATTTACTGGGAGTGATGGATTTAGCTGTTCTTTAAGCCAGGCTAAAGCTTTTCCACAGTTTAAATCTAGCAAAAAAAAAAAAAAAAAAATAAAATTTTTTTAATCAGTTAATACTAGACATCTTCTTCGAAAGGGAGTATATGTTTGGATTACATTCATATATACTTTTTTATTTAAGGAAGATGATGCTGAGCCATTTTGCATCATTTTGGATGTGTTACTCTTCTCTACGAAGGGATAACCCTCCGATGGCTTAAGAACTCAAACAGTGCCCTTCCCTCTTCCATGCCCCTTTTACTTCCATGGAGGTTTCTGGAATCCTTTACAAGCAGCAACTTTACAAACGCTTCCTGAAGCAACTGATACTTTTTTTAGGATAAAAACTTGTGTGCTGACATGTTAGAATAAAACCCTTCTTGGTCCTCCAAGGATCAAATGTGACATTATCAGAAACACATGGGAAAACCCTATAGTGAGTTGCTATTATTTTGGAATTCCTATATGACCAGGGAATTAAGGAGCATCAGGAAGGGTACCCGTTGTGTTTTTATTTTGATGCAGAAGCACACATCTTGCACTTTTAACAGTCTCATGCTCTATTTTTAGCGGTAAGAGATTCATCCCAAAATGTCAATTTTCTACACGTCCCACAGACGGCATCCTTGCCGTTACATAATCAAACCATGATTTTCTTTTCCCTCAAAACAAGGAACAGAAGGTTACAGCAATTTCACATTCTGATACCTCTGATGCACAGGATGTCAAACGCTTCACAGGGAATTGGAGTGAATAATTTAAGTCACCCAAGTATTTATAACTTTCTGGTGATACAAAAGTGACAAAATTTATGGTAAACAACCAGACTTTTCCATGAAACCCATCTAGAAACACTTGATGATACCATTGCACAGGATTAATTTTCAATTATACAATTCGTAAGCTGGATCACAGGTGCTTAATAGAGAATTTATAAGTGATCTGATGATGAGCAGGTATGATTGATAGCCCACCAAGTATGTACTGCTGGTTAATAGAGAACCATTTCATCTACCAGCTCCCAAGGAGCATGAGGGGATAGCAACAGAAAAGCTACAGCTGCCTCCTTGTAATTTTATTTATATTGTTAAAAATAAACTGTTGTTTTGGAAATGCAATATTTGTGGTATGTAAATTGCTATGAAAAACATGAGCTTGGCAAGGTAAACCTTTAAGTTTTTCTCTTAGCTACTCAATAAACTAAGATGTTACACTCCACGTCACTCCTTAGCACTATTTCTGTCCCATTTGGGAGAGGATCTGTAGCAAAGCCCATCAGCTACAAACAATTTTCAGCACTTTTGGCCTGTACAGACAGTGCCGTACAGGAGACCCATCATTCAGTGAAAGCAGAGGGGTTGGGTTATCTGGCATAAACCATGCACCACTCAGCCACAGCCTATTATTTTTACATTGCCTCAACTGAACCAAAATCAAACCTTACCCACTGGTTTGCCCTGCAAACTGGGCAGGGTCCAAACCAGCCCAGGAATAGCTGACCCCAGCAGCATCCCCAGCTGGCTGATGGACGAGGACGTGCCCCTGCCAGTGCTGCCTGGACCAGCTGTGCCCAATATCACCTTCCTGCCTTTGCCAGGAGCGGCCAGGCACCGGCAGCCGGGGCATCTGCACATGGCATGACCACATTGCTGGCTGTGACCTGCTGACAGTCTGAGCCCCCCAGCGTAGGCTCAAAAGCCTATTTTCCGCTCTGAGCTGTGCTGGGGTGAGGCGATGCTGGCACCAGAGGGAGACACCCAGCAGCTCCCCAAAACATCTGCAATCTTACATAAAAGATAACCAGAGCCGCAGCTGTATAACTATTGATATAGAGGAACTGAAAATCATTAAAGCATGAGCTCCAAGTAACGGCAGGTCTCATTGATAACAAATTTGGTAGAAGTTTTTAGTGGGGCTAATAACCCAGTGACACGTTGTCAAATTTTCCTCGCTGTGCACCACATTTGGGCTCACTGCATGCAGCTTGCAGGCAGGCTTTCCTGCCCCATCGCCCCCATTTTTTTTTTTTTCATTTTCCAAACATAGATTTTTTTCTATTTGAACAAAAAATAAAGAGGCACTGGGCCCCCATTACACACCCATGCATTTTAAAAGCAGGTAGGGAGAGGAATTAATATATTTTCTGATGATGAATAGAGAAGAGGGGAAAAAAATGACATGAGAAGAAGGAAAAGAGAAAGATTTTCCCTGAGAGGGTGAAGGACAAGGTGGCCTTCAGCTTCCTCAGACTGGGCACAGCAGGAATTACATGGAAATGTTGATGTGTTGGAAGCACGTACAGAAATCCCATGTCCCATGCTCAACACTTAGCAACCATTAAGGTACTGGTCTGGGGCCAAAAGCAATTTCTGGATGAAATATTAAGCCCTTTTAATTGTGGCAAAATCCCTGAAACTCCAATCCAGCCATGCAGGCAGGAAGACAGCAGTATAACCTGCACTTAAATACCGGCAATTAATTAATCTTTAGCATGGCATGTACCAACAGGCTGCACTTACATTCATCCAACAGCAAAGTTAGGTGCTGAGTTATCAACTATAGATTAAGCCTCTGACCCCATGGGAGTCAGAGGGCAACATCTGGGGGGATGGGGATGGGATTATCCTGCTACCAGCTGCCTTGAGCCCATCTATTCCTTTCCATTCCCCTCATGCTTTCTGGGAAAAAATGGCTAGTGGGGCTTATTTATGGGCTGGTTTTATTTTGAAACTCATTTTAATTGCAAAATGGATGGTAAAAGCACAGAACAGGGACTTGCAGGCTGAAGAAGTAAACAAACCATACTACTAACTCACTCTGAAATTAAAAGTTTCTTTTTCAAACAGAGCCAAATACCGTAATATGAGTATACTAACAGAAACAGGTACCAGCAGTGTCCTTTAAGTGCTTCCTCAATAAAAGTGTGAGTTTACAGAGACAAACCTCCCTCTGAGTCATGGCGGGGATAAACACAGACAGAAGGGGATTTTTCACACGTCTCTGAAGTCTGATGTCCATAACTCTAAGCTTAATGACACAGCCTGGCACAAAGCCATTCTTTCACTCTTGGGGTGCGTGTGTGTCTACTTATACTATGCACACAACTCCCCCAAAATCAATAAGCCTTCACAGAGGCTCAACACCCTACGCTGTTAAGATCAGGGATTATTGGAAGGATACGATCACTGTGTGGGAGCAAACCCAGGTCAATGTGAGTAAAGCCTGGCTCTTCTTTTAGATTTCTTTTACTTTTTCAGCTTTTTAGAAAATGGATGTAAAGATGATTTTCTGAGTTTGACTCCCAATCCCACTGTCACTTGAGAAAGAAAAAAAAATAATCCTCTTGGGCAGCAGCCTGTAGGTCAAAAAGCTGATTACACCTAATGGACACAGCACATTTTGCAATAGATATCAGTTACAAGGTCCAAAACAATAGCATCAGCAATAAAAACCCCATCCCTGCCTGTTCCTGACACCACAGCCCTCCATGGGAGACTGTCAGGTTGCAAAACCAATATTTAAAGTAAGAAGTGAAGTTATCCCCCTTGGTAGGGCAGGCGCACTAAGCATGACGTTGGAAAAAGCTAAAAATAACAGGATAAGCAAGGGTGGATCCCAGCTGAGCCTTATTAGTCATGGAGCGAGGGAGCCACGCAGGGCTGCTGCCTGGTGGCAGAGCAGCACCATATAAGAGCAAGAGAACCACTCTTGTCTCTGAAATCAGATTTTTCCCCTCTCCTGTTCTGCCTCAGGCACTCTTTTCCTCTAAGCAGACTCGCTCTGGCAGCCTCCAGCTTCTACTAATAATACGGTGTATTGTTTTCTGTGATTCTTTAAAGAGAATAAAGAGATCATGGGTGATTCATTTTAGGGTGTCTGCTGGAATTGGACCAGTATTGACAGACAGAAATGTGAGGGGTTTATTATAGTGGGTTTTTTTTGTGGGGTTTTTTGGGGTTTTTTGTGGGTTTTTTTTCCTACTTACACCATCTTTGTGTCAAAATTGAGCCTTTGCGTGATGCTTGAGCCACTAATGGCAGCAGCGCCCAGCAAAGGCACTGCTTGCTCCTGGAGATTAATTTGGATGAACAGAAAAGGTAAGGTGCAACTTGCCGTGTTTTATCTTGGGATGAAGCCATAAGATGGAAGGATCAATAATCAAACACAACTTAGCCTCACTCCAAAGGGAACTTCCTCCCAGGCTGCGCCAGTAGCACTCAGCCACACAAGCCCCATTCCCCCATCTTCTCCTTGGTGTTAATTGTAATTAAGAGCACCACATCAGTTCTGCCACGCTCCACCCAGCCAGCACCAAAACAAGCAGGGCCATCACCTTGCCAGGGGAACGCAAGCAACACGGTCCAGTCCCTCGGCGCAGCAGATGTGGAGCAGCCCTGTGCCTAGGCCCTGCTGGAAGCTGGTGGGTGCTGAGGGTATGCCCCAGGGCCACCTCACCCGAAGTCACACATTTGCATGGCTTGGCCACCTGAACACCCAGCAAAGCAACTGCCCGCAGCTTTCCAGCACCTCAGATGTGAAAATCCCTGGGTGTGCTCAAAATACCTGGGAACATGAGCAGGGAGCAGGATGTCATCCCTGCACAGTGGGGCTGCATTTGCACACAGTGGCTCCTTGTTCCCGAGGCCAAAACACAGAGAATTACCATTTGTTCTCATGATAGGGGCTGTCTTCTGAGCTTCTCTAAGCATCACGTTCATCCAAAACAGCATTCATCTCTCCAAGCCCCTTTTCCAGCAGAACTAATACACACGCAATGCCTTTAGGCTTCGCACACTACAATATAATTCTCAAGTTTAAACAGAATAACAATAACGAAGCAGTGAAATAAGGCTTTAGTACTTCAACACTTGTAAAGACAAATGAAAAGTCAAATATAAAGAAGAAAAGAGAGCAGTGCTGCAAATAAAACCACTGACCTGGCACAGTTTCAGCCCTTGCAGCTGGCCAGGGGAATAGGAGTACTCACCCTATCTTGTGCCCTACCATAGCCTCTGTGTTTAACGGTATACTGGACTTCTGCATTTAATGTCAGGGACATTAAGCCCACCATTACACCTCTGCATCACCAGGATAGGCTGAGGCTCTAGGACTAAGCCCTACCTTTTGCAAACAAGCCCAGTGATGGTTTTGCAAAGCTTTAGGAACTCCACAGCAATTGGGTATAGGCACAACCTCTCAATATGCCATTAAAAAGAAACTGTTTCTGGGCCTCAGACTCCCTCTACAGAGAAATTAGTTTATATTTTTGGAGTTTACCAGACTGTCAGTGCAAAAGGAGTGGGGGAAAGCTGCTCACAGAAACAAAACGCTCAGAGGTGTTTTATTTCTGCCGCACAGCTTGTCCCTCCATCACCTCCACTGGGAGCTGCAAGCCTGGAGCAGAAGGATAATAAATGACATTTTAACATGAAAGTAGGGCAACAGCCAGGCAGAAGCCTGGGTTTTTAAACCAAGGAATCACAGTCACCCTTTCACTGGCACCTCCACACTGAGGAGCATCTCTGCAGAAAGCAGCCTACACACCAGCACAGCCTCCCTGTGCCTCTACACCTTCCCCTGGTCTGGCTGTGGTTCTTCTCTCTATCAGTTCTCTATTAAGCATAGGTAAAATGTCTTTTGGCCCTAAGAGCTACTCCTGGAGGTCAGAGAAAACAGTGTGATCTGTCCTTGCTCTTCATGGTGGTTGGCTGCTCCAGAGAAGGTGGCTTTGGCACCTGATGGGTTGCTGTTTGCTCAGAGCCACTGAGGCACCAGCCCCAAGAGAGCAAAGCAAAACTCTTTACAATAAATGCATTTATTTGGCATTTTGTTTGTCCCTCCTTGCTTGGGGCCACATTTCTGCATGTCACGCATGGGCTGTAAGAAGCCATCTGGTGTGGCATGGGCTGTGCTGGAGCTTGCATTGATACCCCATCTAGGGAGCAGAGCCTTTGTCTGGCCTGAAGCCCCTGGCACAGCTTGATTTTCAGGGGACAAGAGAGAAAGGTAATGAGGGATACCAAATACTTGAGTTGTGGGAGGCAAAAGAGACGGAGATGAGAACGCTAGCTGCTACAGCAAAGTAATTACTGCCTAAGTTACAAAATAAATTAGCCCGGCTCTTCAGGTGCTTGTTTGGGGAGCAGAGGAGCACTTTGCTTTGCCGCAGTGGTCTTTACTCCAAGGAATACTCATCGCCACCCTGGAAACAGCAGCAGCATGTCGAAAGGCACGGAGATACTTCTGGTGGCCTTCACTGTGGAAAGTTTATTTTATCAGAAGATGTTAATTCTCCACCAGACATGTGCTATGTTACATGTTTACTAGTTTTCCTCCAAACACATTAACAAGCAAAAAACCTTTTCATAAAGCTACAGTTACTACGTCAAGCTAGCTGGCGCTTCATCTCTGGGATGAAATGCTGTCCCTTGGGATCAAAGCAGAGACATCTGCAGGGTTGCATCCAGACCACAAACTACTTCAGCCTTGACTCCAGTTTTGTTTGGTCCAGTGCAAAACATGAAAATAAGAGTAATTAACAGGCATGCCTTAAGCAGTGTGTTATATTCTAAGACAACACTGGCTGCAAGCTCCAGCCTTGTCAGCACGTGGCTGTGCCTGACCGCTGAAGCCCTCGGAAGAGTTTTTGGACACTGCAGAAGCTCTCCACCCTCTATTATTAGTATCAGCAATTTCAATTATATTAACCTTCAGCTAATGCTATGTTCAAATCATATGAATCATGTTCAAATCAGGCAGGAGGGACTACAAGCAAAGTGCCAGAGAGGATGGGAGTTCAGATCCATTCCGAAATGGCAGTGCAGCTCCCTAGGCTAACACAGCTTTCTCCTTCACATTGGACCAAGCCATGCAGAGGGCTGGGAGAGGGAATGGCCCTAGACCAGCACCACAAAAACTCATCTCACATCTTTGCATCAAGCGAAAAATGTATATTTATAAGGGAGTATGGCATATAGAGACAGACAGTAAAACGTGGGAAGCCCGCATCCACATGTCTTATGGACAGCCTGGGCTGATAATTCTTGGGAAAATAGCATAGTTCATCCAGCCTTTGTGCAGGGAGAAGGACTGGATAAGCTCCTGAGTACCTTTTGGGTGCAAATTAAATATTATTAAGGTATACAAATATTAGGCATTTTGCTCATTTGAGGATGCATTTTAAAAGACTTCCATGAGAAGAGGGGGACAAGCTGTACAGAGATCTGGTTTCAGGTGCATGCCCTGATTTTCACCTACTTTGCCCCTCCCAGAAGCAGATAACCAGAAAAGATTCCAGAGCCATTTTTTCAAGGCTACAGGATGTCTCCTGCTGCTCCCAACAGCTCCCAGGTCAGCCTACAAAAGTAACAAGCTGGGAGTCTTCCTCCCAAGAAAAAGCCTCTTTCATCTTTGCAAGGCACAGCTAGAATCTGGCTTTACGATTTTCAACCTGAGAAACAACAGATGAGAAAGCAGAAGAAACAAAAGGCCAGCTAGATTTTGCCAGGATATATGCTAAGCCACTGGATATTATGCATTAATGCAAATGCACAGCATACAGAATTCAGTCAGGAAAAACGACTCACAGATTATTATTTTTTTTTTTTTTTAACTACTACAAACAGTTTATCATCAAACTCCTACCAGGCAAAGGAGACACAGAAGAGGATGGCCACACATGACTCAGGTACAGAATTCTGATATTTTCCCAAAACCCTCTTTAATAAATTCAATATAGGATTACATTAAATAAAAAGTTTAGATCATATTTTTAATAACTCACTAAAAGTACTTCAATTCCCTACAGACTGTACATACTTGCAGCTTTTGTATGCATAAAGAATTAAGCACTTTAATATAGTTCTCTTTTTTTAGCGTTGCCATCTACCAGCTGGCAGAGGATTAAATCTCAGACCAGCATTTCCCTTTCCTCTGCAACCCCTCTGAATTGCAGCTATTTCCTCCAGCCCAGCCAAACACTCGGATTTCATTTTAACAAAGCACAGACGAGCTAAAATAAATGGCCTTAGCACAATTTTCTCATTTAAAGGAGATCTATAGATCACTAAGCAGGAAACTCAGATTGGTGATATAAATAAGATCTACCACTTCTGTGATGCAAATGACTCCATAGGCACGACAGGGAAAGACAAATCACCCCAAAATGATAGAAGTACTTGAAAAAGCTGGAAACCCTTGAGCGGAAGAGTGATTATGTAGCACCTCACATCTAAGCAACAACTGCAGATAACTGCAAGAGGGAAACTCATTTTCCACAGAAGCCATCAGTGCTTTGCTTACAGAAGCAGGACTGATTTCAGATCTAGGTTAGCATGCGAGCTGGAAGAAGTATTTTCAAATCATTTTAGTTATAGCTAAGGAAACTTCTCGCACAATAGTGGAATTATCTGCAGATTTAACATCCAAAACAGACCGAACCCTGCTGTGGGAGAAGCTGCAGCCATTCCTCAGCCGTGTCGTTCTGCACTGCACCTGTGATGCTCAGCTAGGGATACCTTTCTGGGAGAGCAGCCCCAGCCACAGTAACTCACACTCCACAGTGGCCAGCCTTGGAAAACATTAAACTGATCAGGTGATGTGATAATTTTAAACAGCTATTTGGTTTAGAAAATAAATACCTATCCTGAGACATTTGGAGAAACTGGGAAATCAGACTTCCTGCCACCGGTGACTATACCTGACTGTTTAACATGGGAATTTTTTATACCCTCACAACAGGCTTTCCCCTCAAAAAGCATCATAAAAGTCTATTTTCCCTGCCAAATACAAAACGGTGCTCCCTGTAAAACCCCTTTGGGCTGCACCACCACATCCTGGCCACCTATAAATACAGCAACTCGCACAGCTAAGTAGATAAGCTTATTTGTTAAAATAGTTACCAAACAGAAGTCTCCTGACACAAGAAAGGAAATGTTTTATTTCAGTAGGGGAAGTTGTAGGGTGTCCAAACACAAACTGGTTTGGAGTTCAGAAAGCTCATTTTACCTAATCAAAGGCAACTTAGCCAAAATATTGGTAAATGGTTGATTTCACATGTAAGCATTTACAAACCAGATCACACAGCGCAGGGAAACTCACTTTGGCTTTCTGTTTATCCTCTTCTTTCTGAAGAGAAGAGAGGAAATCTCAAGTACCATAGAAACATAGAATGATTTGGGTTGGAAGGAACTTAAAGACCATCTAGTTCCAAACCCCCTGCCATGCGCAGACAGCTTCCACTAGATCAGGTTGCTCAAAGCCTCATCCAGCCGGCCTTGAACACTTCCACTCACTTTGGGTTCCATGTGTGTGTGCACAGATGAATACTGAGCTGCCCACCTGGGTGCCAGCACAGTGAATCTGGTGTGAGACCATGCCACAGCCCTGTGTTGACCATGGCTCGATGACAAGGTCATCGCAGTGACACACCACTCTGCCCACACATGGGCAGTGCACCCTCGCTCCAACTGCCTCCTGTCCTACAGGCACCAAAAAGCCAGGTGCTCCTTCCTCCAGTAACAAAAGTGACACTGGAGGATGCACATTTTCACTACAGGAGGAGATGCTGCTGTGTCAGAAGCGCCCAAGGAGCAGGGGACTGGGCTCCAGTGCACGCAAGCTTTAGGCAGCATCTCCACTCTGAAGGAACGCATTATTGATGCTACATGAACACTGAGGAGTTATTTAAAGCATGTCATGAAGCAGTACGGATTGGCTTTGCCTCGAAAATCTCTCTCTAGGTGCCATTCACAATACCAGGTTATTGCAGGAGCATTGCTTGGCTCAGGTGCTCCAAGCCCATCTGCCTCTGCAAGAGACGGGGACCCAGCTTTACTCCACTGACATTACTTTTACTGATGTTTTTCTGCTGTTAGAAGTAGGAAAAATGAAACACTGAATGCAGCATTTCTTCGCAGTTTCTACACAAACTTTAAAAAATAACCAAGTATTGCACTTGATTTTCCTACCAGCAGCCAGTTAATGCAAGACCGCCCCAAATCCAGACAGAGAGAAATAAGGAAATAAATCACAACAATTCTTGCTGTCTGTATCACTGCTATGCCAATTCTGCTGTTAATATAAACACACTTGGTAAGGTTTTGGGGGAATTTGGAATACTATTTAGAATACTTAAATAAGGGGTTTCAGCAGGCATGCCTGAGGTGCCTGTGCAACAACCGTGACCATTAGCCCTGGAGTTGAGGATGGTACTGTCCTACAGATACACGACAATGAAAAAGGCAGAGACTTCTCCACAACACACCTAGGGCCAGTTGCTTGCCCGCCTGCCTGTCCATGCAGGAAGGGCTGCTCCATGCTTAGCAAATCATCGCTTGCCATACCAGCTCCTCCAGCAATCTCCGCCTGGTTAGACTTCAACCCTATCACTTTCTGCTTGCTACATTTATTTTATTACCTTTTCTAAGTGCCCGCGAGAGTTAGAGAGCCTGGTGAGTTTAATACTTGTTCCTGAAAAGCTTTGTCAGCAGCAACTGACAGTCGCTGCTGCGATGGAGCTATCCTGGCTTTCGAATGCTCCTTGGTAGATCTGCAATGTGGTTTGAGTTGCACTGAATAAACACTTTTCATATGGTTTTTAAATTCCCACTGACTATAATCTCTCTCTCCACTTAAAACATTATTTCCATAGCGCCAGGTGTTACAGACACCCCATCTGACTGCCAAGCAGAGTGCAACCACAGTCACTGCTGTCTGTAGCAAAAATAACAGGTTTTACACAGCACAGGTCAATTCTGAGAATTAAAAACACCACTACCTTGCATTTATCATACCAATATGCAAGAAACGGAGGCATAAGTACCTAAATATTTTAAGTACATAATTATATATATATAAAAACATATACAAAAATAAGTGTTCTTGCTGCCTACTGAGATATCAACTCACTTAGGTTTAAGTGGGAATTTGAAAGTATTAGTGAAGGTGCAGCAGGGAAGGGGTACAAATGCTGACAAAGGCCTCCTGACTGCAGAATGCCTCAATTTCAAGATTACATCAACAAAATGATGTTCTGAGACGATAAAAATTTTGACTTGCCTAAGACTCACTTCTCTCTTTGGAAATCCTTGGCATTTGCTACTTATGATACCAGATAGCAAAAATACTCTTTTAAAATATACTCATTGGCCTTATACAGCCAGCATCATAAAGAGCACTCTTCAGTATCACATACAAATACATTAAAGAGAGATTTACTGTTGCCCGCAATGCAATTAGCATTAGAACAGTCCAACCTTCTCAGCTTTTCTTGGTGATTTCCACAGCCCATATGAAACTTCCACTTACCAGTCAACTGGGAAGCACTGCCAGCTTGCTGGGGTCCATTCCACAGAGGAATTCATGTAATAGTAATACTTGGGTAAAGGAGAATAATTCATCAAAAAAGAATTGGTATGCTGTCACTCCATGTATCACTTTCTTTAATGAAAGGCTCTGCAGCAGGAATGGAGATAAAGTTTTTGCTCAAGATTATTAATCATGGGCATGTTGCCTGACCCAGAATCAGAAGCAGAAAACATACATCTTTCCAACCTATGTAATTATCAAAGCTCTTCAAGCAACAAGCACTTTAGAGTACCTATAGGTGTCTTTTTAGCTTAATGACATTGCACACTTTGGCAGAACCATTAATATCTTGCCAACCTCATCTAACCTTTGAGCTGGGTGGAAAGTGGCCAAAGTACAGCGCTGCTTTGATTCATCCCCAGCAGAACAGAGCACCAATGCATCTTCCCCTGCAACACATCCCGCAGGTCCCACAACATCCAGGGATGCTGTTACAAAGCAAACACAACCCCCTGGTTTGACTGAAATGACAGTATTTTCCACAGCTAAAAGGTTTGTTTTTCATGTCAGCTAAGCCTTAAAACAAATGAACTGCCCTGAAGAACCTCTCTCATCACAACTTTGACTTTCTTCAGTGGCCTGATGAAGAGTTAAATGGTCACATCGAACAGGTAAAACAGCTATCATGTGGAAAGAGAAGGTCTTGCCAGGCCTCTATGGTGTAGCAATGACAGAAATGCAATTTCCTGCAAGCCAGAAGTTTGATTTTGAAAATCAGTGTGTCAGAAGTTAATGCACTGACAGTGCTTGTCCGGGGAAAATTGCTTCCAGGCATTAAACCCCTGGCTGTTACTCCCCGCTCCCAACTCTCGTGGCCAAGACAACACTGAACATCATCTAGCGATGAAGAATCTAACGCTTAAAACAAACTCAATCAAACAATTATTACTTACTTTAAGTGAGAACAAACTCACCACCAATCTTCAAGCAAATATTTGCTACCTAAATGCCAGGGACAATGCACTGACCAAGGCAGGACAAAGCTTTGCAACACACGACACCAAGGCTTTGTGCTTGATCCCGGCCCAAGTTCCCAGCAGCTCTGCTACATTGATACTCTCGTAGAGCTTTAACAAGCGCCCACTGGGTGCAGAAACATCACTGCTCACTCCATTTCTCTATTCCCTCTTACGAACCTGGTCGACGCATCTCTCCCTCCACAATGGCTGTTCCAACCCAGCGCTCTCTTCAGAGCTGCGCTACCACTCTGTCAAAAACAGACCCTTGCCCGTGGCCAGTTATGAAATTATTTAAAGGTTTCATCCTGCACTGTAATACATACTTCAGATTCATTTCAAATTTTCAGTGGCTATGAGAGGAGAAACCAAAAAAGCCACAGGCAGACAAAACAGATATTTATATGGTCCATGATAACTCCCATCCTACTAGCTTTTGGCATCTACTGTGTTAGCCCTTAAAGCCTTTTCAGAGGTTTCCAACTGTTTTCAAATCAGACCTGGAACTCTTCCAACATACACATAGTGAATTTAGGACTGCCACCACTGTCTCTGGCTCTTCTTCATTGCTTTTTGGGGTCTCCCTGCAAAGCAGGCTGCAGACCTCCATGGGCAGTTGGCCACTGACTAGACACAGCTCTCGGTAAAGCATGAGCACTGTGCCCACCTCCACTAACTCAAGACAGTCTTGAGGACCAAATAAGCCAAAAGGAAACAAATATAACTTCCTAACACACTGTAAATGCATGAGCCCACAGGCCTGAGGCTAAGGTATGTGTCTGGGCAGACAGTGCAGATGCGCAATCTGTTGTTTGCACTGCCAAAGGTACCAGATAATGGGCACCTATCCATCTCAACAGTGCATGAGGGAATATTTTAGTGATGAAAACGAAAAACATAGACACCAGCACACCCTCACTCATACAGCAGGCTTCTGCAGAAGTCCTGGAGCCTGCAGGGATGAGCTTTTATCGCCACTGCTTGCAATAAGCCTGCTTTGTGGACAGCAAAATTCATTCAGTAGTGCCATCCATCCGCAAACTGTCACAAGCACCCAAGTCTCTTTGAGAGGGTAAGTGGGCTGGCTGAGCCATTTTCTCTCCTGCAAGTGTTTTTTTAATTGACCATGGAATTTGCAGATATTATTTTCAGAAAATACATCCTATTGATTGTAATTACCATCCTCAGAGATGCAATGGAAAGAATATTAAAACCATTAATGTTGATTTGGATTTTATTAGAGCCGTTAGTGAAACAGCAAGCAGAGCGCTGTTGCTTTCTGAGCACCTCAACAGCTCCTAAGCACCATAAATCATCTCATGGCACATTTGTTACTGCTTTGGATACAGCCAGGAGTTGAGCAAAGGGAAAATGGGAGAGGCAGACTTCATGCAGCTGGGTGATGAGATTGGTCCAAGCATTTCTTAATGAACCTTCTAAGCATCGATTGTTTTCAGGAAAGATGTCGTTTCTTTTCTTAGGTAGATGCCCAGCAGACTCAAGAGCCATCTAATGCAACCCACTGGGCTTGTGTATGTCAGAGCAGACTTGCAGGGAGCTTGTTTGCCCAGCTGTAGCTCCAGAAACAGTCATTTCACTCTCATTTGGGGAGAAAGAAGGAAACATCCTCCATTTCTAGACATCACCTTCCAATGGGTACCTGGCCCACATGAACCTTCCCAGAGGCACCAGACTGATGTGGCATTAGGGTAGCATTACAGCAAGCCCACATCTTGAGAACAACTTGCCCATAGACATGGCATGGCCAGGATGGACAGCCCAGCACCCTCCAGCTGGGTTGGTCCTGCGCTTCTCTCACCAGCATCATTTAATGGTGCTGCTGACACCAAGCAGAAGTTGCCACCCTCTTCCTAAATGCTTCTGGTAGGAGCCTCTCAGCCACCATTACGCTGTTTGCAACCTAGGAACCAACTTTGGCCCTCACATCTCATTTGTGTTCTGTAATTGCATCCGGAAGCTAAACAACAGCCATTCCCATGTAATTAATATTCACTTTCTCTAACCTTCCCAGCAACTAGGGCCACATACAGATATGACTGAAGGTCCCTCTTCAGCTTTAATGTTTTATTTAGCCCAACTGCAGGCCTCCTGACCCCTCCTTGCAATTTCAGCTCAGATCTTCCTTGCCTAGAAAACTTCCTAAAACCCTGTGTTTCCTTAGAAGTGTGAATTTCCTTCTGCGACTCCAGCCCTACTGACATTCCTCAGCAAGGACTCAGCACAGGTCACGGCAGGCTTGTGGATCACCAGAAACTCCTGAAAACAGCTTCAGACGCTGCCAGCCAAGGACAGGAAGCAGGCACGGAGTGGGTAGGGCTCCTCTCCCAGCACCACATCTGACCTGACAGCAAGGAGTGCAGCACCAGCTGGGCAGCAAAGCTGAGGCCAGACCAAGCTGTGGTGGGTCCACTCCTGTCCCACTGAGGTGGCCTTCTGCCCTGCCTTCTTTTGAGGCACAATATAAAGCAATTAAATAAAGGTACTAAAAGGAGAAAGAACTCTCTATTCCTCTAATTTCATAGAAGATGCTCAGGATTTTATTTTCCTTAACAGAACAGCTATGCTGGATTCCTGTTAACACAAACCAGCCCAAGAAACACTTCTACCCAAAGCAACAGCTGCTTTCGCATCACATCCCTGGTGACGATATCATTTTAGACTACACCAGCCAAGGCCTGTAATACTGAAAATTCCCTTTTTCTAATATATTCTGCTAGCAGTTAGAGCAAGCTAGTCCATCTTCTCTGTAGTTGCTTCCTTAATGGTTTCACTTCATGATTTTCATGTTTACAAACACTTGGGCTTCCAGCAGGGCAAGGCAAGGTTTTGTTATAAATAGCAAGATACAGAACTGCAGGAAAATGTGAAGGGCAGGAGGAAAAAAAAAAAAAAGGATATTTTCTCTTCAATCTGGTTTTAGTTAGCCTTGAAGGTATTGAGTTCTGGCAGCTCATGGGGCATAGGTCTGGCTGCTACAGACACAGCCCAACTATGTGGGAAGAGACAGGGAGTACCATAAAGGTGTCAAACACCTCCTCCAGGCTGGCCAGGGCATGAAATGCTGCTTCCCAGCAGGGTCTGGGCTGCTGGCAACAGCCCCTTCCCTTTGCCCCAGGTGGAATGGAAAAAGCAGAGCTGGAGTACCTTCTCCTCCATGTGAGCCTGGGGAAGGGGAATCCCGGCAATACACGGGTGGGAAAGCAAACCAAAAGCTTTCTTGTTCGGATGCGCCAGGACCACTGGTTGGGTGGAGGGCTGAGGAAAGTCTTTCCAGGGCCAACAGACACTGAGAAACTTGTCTGCAGACAAGAAAACTCCAGTTGCTTGCGAGTGTCAGAGAAGTGGCAGCACAGCTCAACCCATGGGAGATGCTCTCAAGGTGCTGGCCTCCTCAATGCCCAAACCTGGGTATTGCAGTTCAGACTGGCTCTACATGCTGCTGACCGCTTGGGCTGCATGGCACAAGTGGTGAACCCTGGCTCTCAGCATGACAAGGCGGGGCGAGAGGCAGCCGTGAATGCCTTCTAGTGCCTTTGTGCTTGCAGGAGAGAACGGAAGGATGGAGGTGAACAGGCAAAATTCCTTAGATGACGCCTCACCTGGTTGAGCACATACCCGGAGGCAAAGAGTTTCCAGCAGCTCAGGCAGCAGGATTTTATCAGATAATGCTGTAGAAATAAGCTCCCAAACCACAAAAATGAGGTAGGTTGGTTTTAGCTTCCCCCCTCCCCCCCCCGCGCCTTAAGCTGAGTTTCTGCACAAATTACTATAATTAAGGATGCTACCTGTCAGTTACTCAGGGCACTGAGCCTACAATGGTCAGCCTTTGGAAAAAGCGTCCTGCACAGCAGCTGTCCCACTCTTCTCTCATTTACCATATCCAGCACCCACCCAGATTTCTCATCAATTAGTTGTAATTCAAGGATTTCGGGGGAAATCCCCACCTCCCCGAGCTGGATGACTTCACAGGAAGTAAGGGGATGGAATGCCTTGGGGAAAAAAAAAAAAAAATCATAAAAAAGAACCAGGCACGCCAGCAGCGAGGCTGCAGGGCACGGGGGGTGAGGCACACATCTCTCATCAGTGTATCATCACATCCGAGGGCTCCTGCAGCGGTTTCAGGAGATTTTGTAAATTCCTTTTAATTCATACATTATGGAAGAGTCTCAGCCGGCGCGGTGTCACAGGCGCGTGTGCAGTGCTTGTTCATCTAACCACTGCTGCGGCTTGCATCTCAGAAGTTACATACAATTTCTAAAACACTCTGTAAATAACGCGACCAAGTAACAATTTACAGGGTTTTCTGTAAAAAACACTGTTGGAGGCTTCATCGCGGCTGACACCAGGTTCTCATCAACCCTTACAAAAGGAGCACATACACTGTCCGGCTGCCGCTCCTCCGGCCCGCAGAAAGGCTACTGTTCCCTAGCCTCTCCAGGGCAAAGCCACCTCTGAAGGCGGCTCGGACGGCAGCGGAGGCACCTCGCTTCTGGGGGCACCGGCTGCCCCATCCCCGGGGCCGCGGGCCAGCCACCCCCTGCCACAGCCCGAAGATGCTCCAGGAAAGTTGCCTCCTCCGGCCTCCCGCCTCCCCAGGGGCACCGCCGCACCGGGGTAGGGGGGGCGCTTACCCGCCGAAGCGCGACCCCACGCCGCCCCGGCTGCCGGTCCCAGGGGAGGACATCCCCCAGCCCCGTATGTCCTCCCCCCGTCCCGCTCCCTGCCAGGCCCGGCTTCCCCGGAGGAGCCCCCACGGCCGCGGCAGAGCAGAGAGTCACCGCCCCGGGGCGCGCGCGCCCGCCCGCTCCTCCGCCTCCCGGCCCAACTCACCGAGGCGGGGTTGGCCCGGCGGCCGCGCTCCTGCTCCCGGCACTGCAGCCCCGCCAGGTGCCTCTCCAGGGCTGCCCAGTCCATGGCTGGCGGCTGCGGCTCCCGCGGGGGCTGTGCCCCACCGCCCCGCCGCCCGCCCGGCCCCGCCACCCCGCCGCTCCGCCGCTCCTGCGGGGGCAGCGGCGGCGGGCGCTGGTGCGGCCGCGGGCGGGCGGTAGCGGGGCGGCGGGGCGCGGCGGCGGCGGGCGAGCCGCTCCGGCGGGCGGGCGCGGCGCGGCAGCGGGCATCGCCGGCGGGGCAGCGCGGCGGGTCCCGGCGCGCCGGCGGGGAGGGCAGGTAGCCCCCGTCCTCCTCCTCCTCCTCTTCCTCCTCCGAGTCCTCCAGCGCCGCCAGGTCCAGGCTGCTGGGGGACGGCGAGGACTTGCCCTCCGAGCACGGCGTGGCTTTGCTGGAGTTGGACTCCGAGCTGGAGCGGCTGCTGCCGGCGTCGCTCCCTAAATCCATCCCATCCTCCCTGGAGTCCTGCCGGAGAGAAGCGAGAGGCGCCGCGTCAGAGAAACCGGGACCGGCCCTGCCTGCCGGGCACGGGAACCGCTGGCCCGGGGCGGGCCGCCCGCCTTGCCGGGGCCGCCCCCGCGCACCGGAGCCTCCGCTGCCGCCGCGGGGCGGCCCCGGGCGGGCGGGCGGGAGCCGGTGGCGGCCCCGCGCTGGCAGCGCCCCCCGCGGGCGGGAGCGCAGAGGAGCGGGGCGGGGGGGCATGTGGGGCGGCGCTGCCCTCTGCCGCCGCGGGGGGAGCCGGGGCCGGGCTGGGGGAGCCGCCGCGGTGGCGCCCGGGCCCTCCACGCCGCTGCCTGCAGGCAGAGCCGGCGGCGGGGCGGGCAGTGCCGGCCCCCGGGCAGGGCAGGGCTGGGTTTCCGCCTCCCCTGAGCGGTGAGAAACGCTGCATTTGTACCACGGAAACCCAGCTCTCGGAGGCAAAAAGTCGTTTTGGAAAGAGGGTGGCATGTGGCACCTTTCGCCATCGCGTCAGGCTTGGGGTGCCCGGGCTTGTGGGGAGGCTTCGGTTGTTCATTACAACGCGAGTGGCATCCTCCAGCACACACCCGAGGGATGTACCATGGCGCACACTACAAATCACTGCTTCTCACACTCTCCATTTCTCCTTTTTTTTTTTTTTCCTTTTTTTTGGTTGGTAAAGTAACTAGTTAAGAGTAGCCTATAAATAACTGCGAAAAAACCTAATCTACTTTAAATATTCTGGGTCGCTGAAGCCAAGTTTAACGTGCAAATGTTCCCATTCTCAATTTGAGAAATTAATTTAAAGAAGACCTTTCAAGATTGCGTGGCCAAAATGGAGACCATTAATCACATAGAAGAGCACCTTCACCATGGTATTTGGGAGATGCAGCAGCACTCATTTGGCGTCTGAGCTTTGGGTGGCAGGTACCTCCAGACTCAACCCAGCAGGTACAGTGGGGAGAATATAGGGAATGATAAACTTCTTGCAGTCTGGCAGAGGGAGAGCTAGCAACTAGTCTTAATAATACTTAGATTCAAGCATTTAAACTCATTGGATTGTGAGTTTATTTTTCTTTTTTCTTTTTCTTTTTTTTCCCCCAGAAATAGGGAAAGCAGTGTAAAAACCACATCTCTAAGGTTGCATGGGGCTTAAAAATGTGCTGTTGCATAGGATGGTGAGGGTGAGATGCCAAGCACCAATGCATGCCAGTGTATGTGGTGTATACCCAGGGAGTGCGTGAAGGTCTGGTGTGGCAATGCCTGTGGGAATCTGTCCTCTGCAGTTCCCTGCCCTGGCACCACCGGTGCCCTGCATGCACACAGGCAGTCGAGCCTGGGGTTGTCGGTTCTTCCAAAGGGAAGAGGGTGGAAGGAGGGAAACATCTGCAGCTAGTTAACTCCAGCTCCTGGGGCTTTTGAACTTGTTGCTATCCAGCTGCTCATCCATCCAGAGGACAGGACAGACCTGCACTGGGGGGATGACATGCCTACTCTGCTGATTCACAAGCCTTACTCAACATTAACCTCTTTGGCAGCAGTGACAGAGTGCCATGAAGAGACAGGATTTCAGTCCCAGGAACTCATACAGAAAACCTGACGCCATGAGGCAGACAGAAGAGCAGAGGTGTAACCTGCTAGGGCACAGACTTGGGCTGAAATGTTTTAGTTGTCATGGAGACATGCTTTTTCCCCCATCTAAGCATGCCGCACGGGGCAGGAGACCCTGGCTCCAGCCACAGCTTGGGAGGGATAAAATGGGACTATGATACACGGCGAATAGTAACACGGCTTATTTGGCCAAGGTGACATTAACCCCTCTGGTTAAGTGTCTTCTACCAGCTGCTCTCCAGGTTACCTGCAACTGCTCCCTGCAGTTAACCCAGGTTACTCTCATATTAACTGAGAGCAGCTACATTCGAGGCTGCTTCCCTCCTCCCCACTTGGTCCCTGCTTGCCTCCCAGCCTGCCAGCACTTGTGGTTGGGACTCATAAAATTAGTAACTGTGCAAATGCAGTTTTAAAAATAAATCCAGCAAATGGGAACAAGAGTTGAGCCTCAATCCTGGAAATTGATTATATTGGCAAAATTTTTACCAGGTGCACATCTGTAAGGTTAGGAGGGGGATTGCATTTGACATTGCAGGGCATAATTCTGTATTTGAGTCTCTTTTAATATTGCCATCACCCTAAGAAGTGAGTATCTACTGAGCAGAGTGGAGGAGCTTCCTCGCTGGTTCCAGTCTGGCTGTCACAGGCTGTGGAAAGATTTATTTATAGGATCTCATGGTGTGCCTGATTGATTAGGAAGATTTCTTGTCTTCAATGCAACGCGTGCGTTGATAACATCTTGTGGAAGATGAATGAGCTCCCCTCCCTCCCGCATGGCACACTGAATTTCCCAGTGCAGCCATGATGCCCAGAGGGGCATGATGCGGGCGGCAGCCACCTCCCATTGCAAATTTGCATGTTCCAGGTAGAATGATGCTGTTTCAGGCAGTGTAACCATTGTTCAACCAGTACAGTTGACTCAGTTGACTCCACAACACTGCTTTTCCATACTGCCAGACCTTACAAATGCCTGCCTGCTGCCCTGTTTTCGAACGATGGCATTCTTTCATGAGCTTAACAAGAATACACACGCCTGCTGATTTTCTAAGTTTCTCTCTTTTTCTTTACTCTTTTTTTCATTGCAGACAGATGCAATCGTTTTTAATCTTGTAGTGAGTCCTCTACATTTCTAATTACATATGGAGAATATATTTCCATTTGACCATTCACAAGAAGAAATCAGATACTGTTATTCAAAACACATATGTAATTTATCTCTTTTACAAGCCTACATCAAATAGGTTGCTTCTCCAATGCAATGAAAAACTTGAAATTCATATGAATTTTAAAGGGTGAAGAGTGTGAACATGAGCCCTTGTAGATGAAAGAATGTGCTTTACAGTTATTTTATTCAGTGCAAAGGAGGTTTTAATACAAACAAGGCATGTTGAGTTTACTCTGAAACAGAAATATATCATAAAAATAAGGTACTTATGACTTTCATTGGATGAATGCAGGGCCATTTTAAAAGCCAGTTTGCTTATTATCATAAGCTATTAAATTTATTTCATTTTACCATTTTGGCACTACTCTAACCCCATTCTAAAATGTGTTTCATGTGCTGTCTCTCTCTCCCTCTCTTGTGCTAAATTGCAGAAAATTTTGTGTCAGGGGAGGAGGAAGGCAGGGAAGCAGGGAAGTCATAACTACCCTTAAGCTGCTTCCTTCTCCTGGCCTTCACAGACATCATCTGAATCCGTAAGTACAAAAACATCTCTGCCAGCTGGGTCTTCATCTCACCTGCCATTCAGCACCCTCATCTCCACCCGGAGCTCCCAAGCCCTCAGCAGCCCTACGCAGGACATGCTGTCCAATGCAGATGTTGAGATAGAATTAGAGGACCACGCAGACCATCTGCCCCACCAGAAAACCAGTGAATTCCTGGCATCGGTTAGTCCTTGGATAATGACTCAAGGCAGCAGCTCGTGATGGCTTTGAGCACAGTCAGTAGTGAATGGTGGCATTTGGTCTGATATTTTTTATCCAAACACTTTTAGATTGTGACTTTTTAAAAAGCTGGGATGTTTCCCAGCTTTGAAAGTCTGTCTTTCCCACCTGGCTTGCTGATTTAGTCTCTGCTGTCCTAGAGGATCCCCAACCAGAGGATCTCTAAGTGGGCTAATTCAGTTTGGGCTGCATCTTAAGGAAAGAGGACAGAAACTGTCCTATGAGTACTTTCAGTTGAAACTGGATTGTGTTCTTCATAGCAAATGGACTTGCTCCTTGTACCTGTGCAGCCTACAGACCACTGCGAACCTCAAATTAGACCCATAATTTATCCAAGGAAACTGCGTGTTTACCTTAAAAGTCTGGCTGGGGTTTTGGGGGGATTTCTCTTTAACTGACTTCCACACAGAGCTGACCACTCTCATCATGCAGGTAGGGACTTGCCAGGGAAATGATGCTGACTTGCCCCTTAGATACTACAGGAAAGCATAGTTTCCTCTGAACACAAAGAATTTATG
Source organism: Strigops habroptila (assembly GCF_004027225.2). Taxonomy (NCBI): domain Eukaryota; kingdom Metazoa; phylum Chordata; class Aves; order Psittaciformes; family Psittacidae; genus Strigops; species Strigops habroptila. The sequence continues at coordinate 26,741,730 of NC_044284.2, read as the reverse complement.
CTTCCCACCACGCCTAAAAAGGGAGACGACTACACTGAGATCAATGCACATTTCCTTTTCCTGATACAACCTCTCTGTAAGTATTTCTGGGTTTTTTCATCCCACAGGCAGCAGGAAGGTTGTAAGCCTTTGCCTGGAGTCTGTGTTGGACCCCAACACACACATCAGTGTGCAAGTTTCCTGAACTCTAAATTGGCCATTTTTGTTATAGATCTTTTTTTTTTTTTACCCATTCTTCCTCTTCTATAAAAGTTTTCTGCCACACATTTTGTGGGTCCGTCCTCGCTGAGCTCACTGTGGAGGTATTCTAATATTTTGTTACAAGTAATGCATCTGCCAGCTTTTGCATAAAGCGTAAGCCAAGTACAATAGCTGTGGTTTCTTCTTACTAAGTCTGCAGAAGCCAGAAGGGTCCCTGGCTTCACTCACGTCACCGCCTTAATTCTGAGGCATCTTCAAAATATCTGCCCTGGTAAATATTCCCTGTCCAAGGAACCAAAGCTGTCCACAACGTGCCATGCCCCATCTGGGGAGGAGAAGGAGGGAGGAGAGCCCACAAGCTGCTTCCATCCAGGGTGTCCCTCAGCAACACCATCCCATACACACCCCCCAGCTTCCCCCAACAGCTCAGGAAAAGGAAACAAACCCCTTATTTTTGGTGTGGAGAAGAGCCTGGTTCTGTCCTGCTGCAGCATGCAGATACCATGGTGACAGACACCTTCCAAGATTACGAAAGCAAACAGGAACTCATGAATTTGTGTTTTAAGGCCAAATTATATATAGGAGCAACATGCACTTGACATCTGTCGCTGTTTCCTATTAGTACCCTTTGCTTGATTAATCCCCCGCAGCCAGCCTAGCCCCCAGTTAGCTCACGCTTTCTAGGCTTTATTGGAGAGATTTAACTCTTGTGCAAGCCAGCCTTGGTCTGCTGCCTGTCCAAGCCATGCTGAGCTGTGCCGAGCCAAGCCATGCCGAGCTGTGCCAGCCTCCCACCATGCCTTGCAATGCATCAGAGGGAGCAGGACAAGCTGCTCCAAGATCCTGCCACCAGCTTACCAGAGGGATCAGGGATGACTGTAGGAGCATGGACCCACAACTTGAGGGTGTTGGAGTATTCTCCTTGTAGTGTTCAGCTGCAGTTGGTGTTACTTAGCTATTTTCCCAGGTGATGCTGAGAGTCCTAACTGAGCAGGCATATCGGTTCCTCTAAAATAATTCCCACAGACCTCAAAGTAGGCAGGGGAATCAAAAAGGTCAAATTTAAGCTTGAATGCTTCAGGGAAAAGGAATGTATCACTCATACAGAAGTGGTGACTACAATGTGTTTATAAATACACCCGTGTGAGAGGTGCTATTCTCTTCATTAGTGGTCCTTGGTGCTGCCTGCTGCAGACAGTACCCACACCTCTGCCACCTCCTGCTCACCTGTGCAGCCTGGGCACTGATGCTTTGTTTTATTTTTTTACCTGCCCTAACTTTCATGATGCTGACCACAAGGTCTTGCCTGTAAGATCTTCCCACCCCATGGGATTTCTGCTGATCTGGGAGAAGCCATGATCAAATCTAACTGGGGCTTCTTGCACCGTTCCAAGTGAAGGAGAGGAAGCTGCAGCACTCTTCCCTCCCTGAGTGCTGGGATGGGAATTTGCGCAGCACTTTGGTTACAGATGGCGTTCCAGCCTTGTTTAAATGCTGCGTGACCCTTGGGGCCAGCAGCATGCATCCCCACACAGTACATAAAACCCGAAAAGGAAGAAAATGAAATTTCTTTGGCTTGAGTGTGCCAGGGGGAGATCCTTGTGATAAAAATGCTTGAAAACATTCTACAGATCAGAACAGAAATTCTGTGAACCCTTCAGAGAGATAAATATTTTGGAAGAGCAGGTGAATCTCCAGACCACTTCTGCAGCTCTGGCTCCAGCCCTGTGCGAGTGGTCCCTCACAAAGTTTTCAAAGCTCAAGCAATCAATTGCCCTTGTATGCTGCTGACTTGCCGCATTTGATATAAACTTGCATTGCATCTGGTATTTTGAACATTTTTTTACTGATTTACTACTGCTTATTCATACATAAAAGATTGTCTCCTCTCTATAAATCACAAACATCCTGCAGTCCTTGCACACTCAGATTATCCCTATCATGGGCCACAACCCTGATGGTTTGGCTTTGGAAGTTAGAAGCACAAGGATGCTGCACTGCTGCATGTTTCCCAGCCAGCCCTGTGCATCCCCACAACTGAGACTCCAGCAACAAACTGAACACACACTGCCCCTGAAACGCACAAAGTAACACTATTTCATTTAGAAATTGACAGCGTGGGGCACTCACCTGCAGCCTGGTGGGGTGCAGACATGGGGTCTGCCTGGCTGCATCCCTCTCCAGGGAGCTGGAGGGACAGCACAGGGCAGCTTACATGGCTGAAAGCAAAAACTTTGCAGGAATTGGTTTTGTACCTTGCCATTTGGATTTGCAGGTTGAACTATTTAAATTTAGCAAATTAATCCTTTGCTTAGTTTAGAGGGGGGATAAGGAGGAGGGGAGTCGCACGAGGCAGCAAGAGTCTGAGTGATTACGCTCTCATTAAAGCTTTTCTGCTGGCAGAGTAGGTAACAGAGGTGGAGGAGAGGGAAACGGCAGCATCTCAAAACTAATCCCCTCTTAGGTTTTTGTTCATCTTTTTTGGCTCTGACAGGCCCAGTTCCCCCTACGGAGATTTGATTTTTACAGCAAGAAAAGCTGCTGGGATGGCTCATCCTCTGCCAGGGCTTCCCAAGCTCCCTCTCTGAGGCTCAGAGGATATGAAGGTTATAAAAATGGCCATTAGTTGTGCCCTGACGCACCTGTGAAGACCACTTTGTCTCCTATCCTTTGTACAAATTGGAGAATAAAAGAGATAGTCCTGCCCAGACTGGTTTTCCTCTAAATAATTTGCTATGGGATGGAGGATGAATAAGTTAAGTGGGTGAAAAGGGGTGAGCTTTTTAAACAACCTCTTTTACATATTTTATTTAACTCATTTTCTAGGCATCTCTGACCAAACTCAATGACAAATTAACATTCTGACATCTGGGGAACATTTGGAAAGGTAACGGTGGGGAAGGAAGAAGAAAGAGCACATCTCTATTTCAGAAGCACTCACCACACCTTTCTGCTTCTCAGTGGATTATGAAGGAAAAAACAAGCAAGGAAAAAACCACCTTAAATTAAAATTATTTCTTGACTATTTTAATAAGGTAGAACAGAAAAGGGCTGAAATCTCTTGAGATTTGTCATTCAGGAGGCCAAAGCAGCCAGCCAGTATAACTAATTTTATTCCCAAACACCGTGAAATGTGCTGATACACCAGAGGGTTTATCACTGCTTCGGCAAGGCAAGAATTACCACCTGAATATATTTAAACTGAAATTATGCTGAAATCGGTAGGGAGTGAATACTGCTTCGTTGCTTTAACAAAGGTGCATTAAAGGCAATTACCAAAAATACCCTTCAAAGATAAATGGGTTGCAGTTAAGTTATTATCAGTCCAGTGCCGGCAATCCCCAAGGACTGCTCAGATAGCAGTTATTTTCAGATGAAGATTTCTGCTTATCCCTTCTCCTTCGGCCCCTCCTGGTGTGGATGTCCATATCCTCCAACACCCTGCACCTCCAGCACGACACCTCCCAATGCACCCAACTGTCCCACTGTTCTCAGGGGGACACATGGCATCTCAGGGACTGGGAAGCTGAGGTGGGTTGGTGCAGATTGCGCTCGGTACCTTAGAAACCTGACCATCATCCCTTCTCCTCCTCTCAACCAAGCCAGAAATATGTCTACTATCCCACATTTTTCCAGCAAGAACACATTGCCGGGGTTGATCAGCACTTGGTGAAGTTGTGAATTCCTCTTTTCTTCTGTTCTCCATCCTGCCGGGGCTGCTTTCCCTGTGCCAGTTCCTATCTGGCAGGTACAGGAGGGCCAGTAAAACACTTAGGGCAAACAAAAAGCAAGGTCAATAGGGATTCTCCTTATCTGTCAAAAGGCCTCTGGAATTTGGTGTAATCATCAAGTCTGTGGGGAAAAAAATGCCCTTTTATAAACTGGTTTCACAGACACATGGGTAAGGAATGCAAGTAAGGAAATAGCTGAAATATTTCAAATGCTTGAGTCTACAACGGCACTGCTGCATCTTAATAGTTATGTTGGTAAGTGCATTAACTCATGAATTTCAACGTGTGGAGAACGTTATATAATGTTCCTGCACAGAAATCCCTCCTGCCCATGATCCTTGGGGCATAAGGTAAAGCCAGGTAAAAGCAGAGCTGTGGGGCGAGGGCTGTGGGTCCCAGTGCAGGACCAAGGGCTGCGGGAACTGGGGGAGGGAGGAATCAGCACCTTAATTAAGTTTCAACCACAGAGTGATATCTGCCTCGGGGGTCTCTCGTAATCATAGCTGGGGTTTGAATGTAACTATGAACAAAACCAGAGAGGACAGCACTCAGCTCCATCAGTATTGCAGCAGATTTCATGCCAGCTGCCTGGGCTGATGCCTGGTAACATTTAGAGCAAGAACCAACCTTCAAGAATTTCTCCCAACTTTTTGTTGCACCCCAAGCCATCCAGTGGGCCCTGATATAGACTTGAGAATTTTCTTCTGGGATCATAAATATCTTACAGTGAATCGTTTCTTGCCCAAACCTATTAAATGGGAATCACAGAAAATGGTTTGAAAAATAAAGTTAGGATATTCCTTGCAAAGTCATGTAATCTCTTTCCAAGCATAATTGTTACCAAGAAGTTTTACCATCCTTTCACCACTGGTTTGGTTCAGCTCAGCTCAGGGGTGGTTTCAGTGAAACATAAATGGGCCCACTCTAAAGCAGCCAGAGCCTGGGATGCAGATGAGACCTCTGCACCAGGAGAGGGGAAGGTGCAATTACTGCTGAAAGAGATATTGCTGCAGGTGCCCTTCAAAGGATGGGATCAAGTTCCATCAATCTGCTCAATTACCATTTAATTTTGAGTCTACAACTATTGCTGATTCCCGGTTTCCAGTCAAGGGCAATTATCTTTTGTTATTTCTTTGTCTCTGCATCTTTATGAGCCCATATACATTTAGATGCAGTTCAGGTTTACAGGAGTACATGCTGCTTCTTTGCTTTTCTCTAATGATTTATGATATCCTTAATACAGCCATTCACCGCAATGCAATATTAACATAACAGCTCGATAAACAGACTAAGAACAAACGGTTCTTAGTTTGGGGGTTTTTTTCTTTCTGCTAGATTTCAGGGTCGAGACTGAACTCCCTGCATTGCCTTCTCCTCCTCAGCTTTTCCTATTATTTATTTCGCTGGAGGCAGCATGGTGCTGGGTGGCATATGCTGGTCTGCAGGATACCCACAATGCACACCATGAAGGTGAGTTTCCTTCTCTCCTCTCCTTTGCTCTCCCTTTCTGCTTCGGCTGCCAAGAGCTGTCTGTGCAAGGGTATGCCTTGGACCACAGGCACAGTTGTTGTGGTCCGGGGCAGAGCCAGCAGCCTCCCCAGGCATCTCCCTGCAGTTATCCCCAAAGTCTGCTGCACCTGTGGGGCAATCACATAGCAGCAGGAGCAACACAGGAGCCCAAAGCAGCATGGTCACAGATCCCTTTCGAGCACCAAAAGAGAACTGCTTTCCGAAATATATATGCATGCATAACAGCCGCCTGTTAGAGGGCAAATTTCAGTTAAAAAGCTTTCTCTCCGTCATCCCTTGTGTTGCACAAGACTAAACAGATTGCAAACATGGAAAGGCTAGGAAAGCCTGATCTGTTATCACACCTAACAGCTCCATGCTCATTCAAAGGCTGATTGCTGGCTTTTTACCCACTCGGTTTTACAAAACGTACTGAAAAGCCGATGGCCATCAATTTCTAATGTACCACATTAGGAATCTGGTCAGCTGGCACTGGGAAGTATTTTGGCACTCATCTGTATTCAAAACAAGAAATGTAACTTCGAAAAACCCCAACACACCCCCCCCCCCCCCCCCCCCATGACATGCAAAACCAGGGAAAATAAAATATGTAGCTACAGCAAATATAGCTGTGAGGGGAAAAAAGCCCTCTTCCCTGATGATGAATTATACTTCGCTTGCAACAGATGCAGCTCTTTATATTTGTTTTCTGCATAAATCTACATATTAGCCTGAAAGCAACTGTACGTGCTTTGTCTTGCTTTGGTTTCATCACTCACTGCTCTTTTCAGCTGATTGCCTTCAAGTGCAGGGCTGGGGCCTCCAAGTGCAGCTTTTCTCCAGCAAACATCCCCGTTTTGCGGCTTTTCCAGCCCCAAAATCACAAGGAGGGAGTGGGTGGATATGGACCGCATAGTGACTTTGCTGCGTGCATGGTAGAGCTCGTCATCTTCCTTCTTCTGTTGGCCATCAGTTCCTGGCCAATGGGGATAGCTCCTCCCCAGCCCCGAGCGACGGGCAGAGCCCTGGTGCTTATAGCACCCAAGGAAATGTGGAGGAACAAGCTGGGGTGGGTGCTGTTTTGGGGCTTATTCTGCAATTTGCTTTATATAATCTATAATTTATTGCATGATGCCAACTGGACAGGCTTCCCTGGAGCTGGGCTGACCAGTGAGGATGATTGTTGGCATGCAGCGTGGCTGGCAGCAAATCGCCAGCACGGACGAGCAATGGTTTTGCCCCAGGAACGTTGCTCCCTAAGAAAAGGTAGAAGTGAGAGCATGCATGGGATGCAGGTGGTGGGAGGAATGTTCTGCAATCTCAGCCAGAAAAGGTGAAAGGGATAGGTACTGAATATAATTATCTTATTAATGGTGAGCCCATTTTTTCTGCTTTTCTTAATCTCGTTTAATGCTGTTGGTGTCAAGTTACATTATTTTTAATTGTTTTTACGAAATGCATCTGATGAATTTATGGTTTTCTCTATAGGATCTCCTGGAACATAGTTCTCTGAGAGAATTTATTTTCCTCTCCTCTAAGGAGTCTTATTTAATATCTGTATGCTGGAAATTGAAGCGACAAAGCAAGTAAATAATTACTGCAGTGTATCGTTAACGGGAGCATCCTTACCCTCATAGGCAAGAGCCTTGCTTGTTTTGCTCCTTCCCAGGACCCATCTGGGTTTGCCAGTTTAAACAGCTCCTGCTGTCCTGGGGAAGGCTCAGCGATAATCTACTTCACTGGTGCTGGTGGGAGGGAAGGCAGCTCCAGCAAAGAGCTGGCTCGGCAGGCACTCGAGTAAAAGCCGAGTGAAATGAGGGATGGCTTTGAGGCTCAGTTTAACAACTGAAACAAACCTTTGCCCATTTTGCAGGGTGAAAGCATTGCTTACAAGTGGCTACAGGGCACAGGAAGGCCTGTGGGGAAGTTTCTCGCACTGGCAACAATAGAGAGGACATGGGTATCAGCATTACCCCCTCCCTCTGGTCCTGTAAAACCGTTTCCCATTGCAGAGGACAGATGCAGAAACCCTTGCCAAAGTGGGTTTAAATAAGGTTAAATAATGGTGAGATCTCACAGGAGGGGCTTAAGGCTGGGGGACTTTGGATGGTCGCAGGTGCCTGTGGCTCTGCTACCCTGCCCAGAGAGGGCATCTTCCCAACCTCCCCTTGCTTGTGGCATCAGGCCAAAACCATTTCTGTGGCAGAAAGGCCTCACTGTTTGCAGGAACAGACAAACATGCATTTTCTTCCCCCCATGAAAAATTGAAACACGAAAATCTCTGTTTCTGAAAGCTCTCACTATGGAGCAGCACATCAGAGGGATGCTGCTGAACTTTGCACACGAATGTTGGGGTAGGACAGCAAAAAATAGAGAGAAAATTGCCATGACCTATTACTCTAGAGAAAAGATCTATTTCTGATACATGCACTATTTAAACAGAGGTATTGCTAGCTAGTCTCAGGCTGTAACCCATTTAGGCAAAACTTCAGACATAAACCAATGTCATCTCCAGCTCCTGGCAGCTTATTCACCAGTGACACACCCGCATGACACAGCATGGCAAAACCAGACGTATCTACGTTATCACAGAGGGAACAACATGGTACATATTAAAAGGCTGGATTATTGGTGCACAGGGATAATTTCAAGGTCTTTAGGCTATAGCTCTGCTTTGAGCAGTTGGTGTGAGCTCAGAGCTCACCTCTGCTGGGATGGGAAAGCAGATCCTCTCCTGTCCTTGCAGCCAGAGGCTGCAAGAAGATGGGCAGGGGACACTGCCACAGCCAGCACATGCTGTGTGCACTCAACAGCATGCTGCCTTCTGCATAAGGTACAGTGACAGGCAATATAGTCCTTCAACTTCATCTGAGACTCTGGGGCAAGAGAAGGTCTCCTGCCCATGGCCACGGAAAGGATTATTACTACTGACATAAGCTCTCGGTATTCCCTGGCTGAGCCCTGTGACGCAACGAAGACGACGAGGACTCAGAGAGAGATATTATTGCTGAAAGCATCTCCTGCAGTCCTATTCTCAGTGAGGCTTTAAGGTGTAGACTGAAAACTGAAATACAGGTGCTGACATTTTGGCTCAGCATTAGGGTTACACTGTGTCTAATAGGAGAGGCTGGCTCCCAGACAGATGGCACATTCAGTTTCCTACAGTCATTCCAGGATAATGTCTTGAACAAACCAACTGTATCTATTTAAATGCTTTAATAACCAACATACCGAGTGCAGGAGTTCAGAGGTGGTAGATTTAATCCAGTTTTTGAGAGCTTTATCTGTTTATTTTACAGGCAAAAGCTCCATCTTCAGCTATTCCTAAACTGAAAAGTGGGTGGGCTGGGTATATCTGACTGTGCTGCAAGAAAGCGTGGGACCAATATTTGCATTCCTCTGCAAGAAAGCCAGGTAGCAGAGCTAAGGCACAGAAGTACCTTTCAGCAGTATAAAACCTCAGTCTACATTACATGGAAATAAAAACCTGAAGTTAACTCCCAGGACTGACCCAGACTATATAAAGGTTAGGGCAGTGTAGCACATCACTGCCATGTTTGTGTCCCCGTGGCCTGTACTGCAACCCGGGCTTTGGCAATGGCCTTGGGCTGCTGGTTTTCCCACTGGAACTGGAAGTCAGTGAAACAGAAAGTGAATAATCCTCTTAGTGGGGCTGGCGCCGGCTGCCATCGCCCATGCTGTGCTCCAATTAACACCAGTGGCTAAGCCTCACCAGAGGTTTTGTTATTAATTACAGGAGGGAGGAAGAATTGAGCATGCTTAGTACACAACTGCTTGTGCTGGGAGAAAGGCGAGGTCGTAAAATTGCTCTCAGGGAAAAAAAATTAATGCCTTGAAAGCACCACTGAATCAGCACTGTCCCTGCGATGGAGGGCAGACCTCTCTGGCCGCTCCCATGTGGTAAGGACCGGTTCCTAGTGCCTCATGCCAGGGCTAACCATAGACATCCCTGAAAACCGGGGTCAGGAACACACTCCTGAAAGACCAAAGCTGCTTTTGCCTGGGACTGGCGGGCCTGGAAATGGGCCTGAGGTGTTGCGTCTGCCTGGAGAGCCAGCAGTGTGACTGGAGCTTAGCTTTCGCTGTGCCCTGCCAACCAAATCCCTTTCCCATCCAGAGGGTCAAACCCTCCACAAAATCCAGCCCAAGTGTTACTTCTGTGTCGACAAGATTTTTAAATTGGAAGCTAACCCTTATAATTTTTTCCAATTTGATATTAATCTACAGTTATTTTTTCAAACAGAGGGTTGCAAAGTACACTGGTTTGTGTCAATGGGATTTCTGGGGTGTCAAAGTTGCAGTGCTCTCAAAGGAAAATCTTGTTTCCTTGTTCTAAACACAGAATTCAATAATTTTCAATTATTTTCCTCCTGAGAAAAAAGCAAGAAGGCACCCCAAACATGCACAGGACAAGATGGGACTGGAGCTGTAGCACCCTCTTCTCCCTCCCTCCAGCCCAGCCAGGGAGAAGAACCCATCTCACACAACCCCAGCTGCCAGCTTGTCTCACCCTGCCCTTGTCCTGAGCACTCTTGTCATCATGCTTCTTGGATAACTGATTTATAAGTTTTAGCACACTTGACAGCTTTCCCATTTAACAGTGAAAACCTGTAAGAAATGAGAGTGTACTTAAGATTAAAAGAGACCAGCTACATTAAATAGGGAACTGCTTCAGTAAGCACAAACCAGTGTGTTCCACTGGACTGCTAGACAAAGTGGTGTGCATCTCTAAAGGGATGCAATGCTTAAAAATAGGCTGCTTTGTCCCAGATGCTTTTTGAGAGAGCTCAAGGTTGTTACACACCATAGGAGATCTTTCCCTCTTCTGCTATGGGTATTTTGCAGCTCTTTGGGCAGAGGTAAATGGGAATGTTGCTGGTACCAAGAAAGTACAATACTGACAGCCCAGGGTTTGCCATGGTGAAGAGGATCACTTTAGGCTGCCCAGCTCTGATGACACAGATGCCTTATGAGAATGGCTGAAAAAAGCACTTCTTTCCAGAAGCTGCTTTTCCCCATATTTGCCAGGCCTGGAGGCTTTGTGAGTAAAACCAGACCAACGCAGGAGTGCTGCTGGTGCATGTGCCCGGAGCAGGTCTGCCTGCAGCTCCTCATGCAGGAGCTTCCTCCTGTTATCACATTCATCAAAACAAAAACCATGTTAATTCTTACATGCAACACAATTGGAAAGAGATTAGCCTCAGAATGAGATTAGGGGAGCTATTCAGTGAATGGGAATTAATTAAATGTGCAGCTTCTGGATGCTGGGGGCTGGAGAAAATTAAAATAACTCTTGCTGGGTTGGGAGGAAAAACCCTTTCAAGACTGGGGCAGGACAGACAGACAGCACACGTCACTGGGCTCTTCCCATTTCAAAAGCATAAGCTTATTAGTGTGGTTGTTGCTCAGTGCTCCTTGGGATCCCATTTAAGGAGGTCAGAGGCAGAGGTGAACAGTGACAGCTGCCTACAGATCCAATTAGGAATGATTTTCACAGCCAGCTCCTTTTCATTTGTGCCATGGTTATTAGTGCCTCTGGCCAGACCTGGTTTGCACGGCTGGGAAAGACAGAGGAGCATTGCCCACCTCCTTCCCTGGACATGGCTCCCTTGGGGCTGGAGCCACACCGAGCCAGGGGGAACTGCTCCCTTGGGACTGGCTCTCAGCTCGGGCAGAGGGAGCATTGCAGTTTCTCCCTCTCCACCCTAGGCAGGATATCCTCGGCAATGGCATGCATGTTCTGCCCCTGCCCAAGGGATGCTAACTACAGCTGAGGAGCAACTACTGGCCCTCACTGTAGCTATACTGCTCTAGAAAGCGTTTGACAGACACTGATTCCTCAGTGCCCTTATCTCTGGCAAAGGGGACAAAGCAGGAGCAGGGACAAGTTGTGCTGTCAGGAGCCAGAGAAATGCCATTTCCCCAGAGTGTGCAACAGCTATGCAGAGAGTCAGGATGAGAGCTTGGCTTTGCAGCCTCCACCCCTCAGGCTTTTGCCCAAACACAGCCCAGGAGTCCCCATGTTTCTGCAGGTTATGTGTGTGCAGCTTTCTGAGGATCATACACAGAGTGACATGCAGTCTGCTTCCTAAGAGTACACATGATATTTCCAGGCAGTAGGTAAGTATAGTATCACTTTTCCTCCATGCACAGCTCCAACATTGCTTCTCCTCAGTGCTCAGTCTTGCCAGGGCTCAGTCTCACAGGGCTGTTTCTTCCCCTCCTCTCAAGAATTACTTTAATTTTCTCTGGTCATGGAGGGCTGGCCATGCTGGTGGTTCCCATGGGGTTTCCCAGGCTGGAGAAGCCAGTGGTGCATGGCACAGGCAGAATCATTTTTGCTGTGAGCGAAATTGGAGCCTGATTTCCAACCATGAGTTTTGCTTAAAATGGTCCAGCTGTTACTGAGAGCGTGGTTATGTGAATATGTCTTCTCTGAGCCATTAAAACAAATTAAATATCACTTCTATGGCTCCTGGCAGTGACCAGCAATACCCATACACCGAATTTTCCCAAGGAAATGCAGCTGCTCTGAAGCTGTGGCCCCTCTGAGACATTAAACATCCAATTTACTTATTTTTACTTTTTAGAGCCCTGAGCACTAATACCCTGCTGAGAGGAGCCAAATGTGCACCTTGTCAAAATCTGTTTAAAACAGACCCAGAAGAGAGCAGGCAGGGGGCTGTCGGCACCACACCCCCCAAGCCTGGGGAGGACACTCCCTCTGCTGGGCAGGGCTCATTACCCGTCTCCAGGTGGTTTCTCTGATGCCATCCCCTTGCCATCCATACAGTATGGATGGAATATATCTGTGAGACACAGCATGTGCACTGAACAGCTCCTTCCCTCCTGCAGCAGGGAAATGGGGGTTTTCCCTGGCGCAGAGCAGCATCTGAAGCCAGAGATCGATGCAAGAGACACAGAGCCAGGGCTGCACACTTTACCAGCCTCTGGAGAGCCCATGGACCCTGGCTGTGAGCTCCCGCCTGCCTCCCGCTCCTCCCTGCACACCTACCACTGGGACAGCTGCTTGTTTCAAGATGCTGAGTCACAAATGCAGCCAAACACCAAAAATAACTAATATCTGTAGCCCCTCTCACTTAGGAACCATAGGTAGAGTTTTGCCTCTTTGAGCAGGATGCATTGCAAGGAGCTGTCTAAGTCCCCAAATGCTTCTGTGAGGTAATAGATGCTTGCAGGTTCTCACTTGCACCCACAGGTTAAAAATGATGCTGGAATGATTTCCTTTAAAATTTCCAGACACACAAGCTAGCTGAAGGTCACACCAAGAAATCCGTCAACTGCCCTTGATACACTCTTCCAGGAAAAAAAAAACAACCAAACAAAAAAAAGTGTCCATGTAAAATTCATCAAATAAATCAAGTTAAGGTTAAAAGTGTTGACTTAGGATTAATTAGGATCTCTCTCAAGGATCCAGGAGATTTGCTGTTGTAGCTGTTGCTATTGCAGATTAATATAAGATGTACCCACAAACATTTCGGGCTGCCGAATGGCAAACTGGCAGTTGCAATACATTTGATTACGCAAGTCACTAGCTAATACATTTTACTGCGCATCCCCTAATGTCTTTGCAAGGTGCTGAAAAGCAGCAAGAGATGGGCTCAGGCTGAGCTGAGGATCTGGAATCAGAAAGACTGAAGTTGTTTACTATCTGCCAGCTTTCTCCCCAGTGCCTATAGAAATCCTGCTGTTGTTCAGACAACATACAGGATTTTTTTTTTTACTCGTACCCACACGATACCAAAAGAGCTCAAGTCTAGACTTTGCTACTGCAATATAGTTTGCAACACTATACGTAAGGTAGTGAGCCAGATGGGCAGTTGCACTCTCTGGAATTCAGACTGGATGTTGTTTAAAGGATCTGTCTCTCCAAATGCATTTCTAGAGGTGGCTGAAGAAAAAAAAGAGACTGGCCAGCATGAAAGCAGAGCGCAGGCTGAAAGCATCCGATTTGCAGTGTACTCACATTCATCTTCTACTCCGGATTCCTCTTTCAAGCCATTTTGTGAGAGATCCCAGGCACTTGTCAGGCCAGGCAGATCCCCGCGCCGGCTGCCTACGGCTCCGCTCCCTCCTTCCCCTGCCCGCTGGTAGCCATTCCTCCGGGACTTGCCAGCTGAGTTGAAAAATAGACTTTTAATTCATTTGGCATCAAAGATTCCAGCTTAACTCTTCCCAGCAGCTGTCATGTCCTGCCGAAGGAGCTGCAGTGCCAATCGCTTCCAATATCATCTCCTCTCTGAATGACTAGACGATGCTTGAACTCATCTTAACCCTCCAGATGGATGAAGAACTCTCCGCAACGCCAGGAGAATATGATGCTGCTCTTTCCAAAAGCCTTCCCTTTTACATGCCTCGACCTTGCAAGGGAAATTCTGTCTCATTTGAATTATTCATAATACTTTCTGTTCTGCCAGCTCCAGCATGCATTTTCAATCATTAATATGTCATGACTTTTTATCCTTTTGGAGTTCTATCTTTTCTCCTACGTGACACTTTCAAAATAATGCAATTGTAGCTATCTTAATTAGCATTCATCTGACTTACTAAACAAAAAAAATGTCTCCATCCTAATGCATGCTCTTCCTGGTGGGAAATACCACTGAACAGCTCTAGGAAGAGGGATAGTGGCGGCTGGTTCTAGCTAAAGCAGTACAAACCATGTTTGGAGCTCATGCTTTTGGCAGCATTTCCCAGCTTACAAGCCTGCCTTGTGATGGAAAGCAGGGTAGACTTCCAGCATCATAAGAAAAAAAACCCGAGGAAGGTAACCACGCTGTGAACTCTATGAAAGAGCTTGTTTTCATTGTTTTTAAGTAAAGCTGATGGCAAATCATGGCATTCTTGATGACTGTGGTGGGCCAGGCTCTGCTCCCTTGCAGTACTGCCTGGTGGGTGCATCCCTCCAGCTCACACCAGGATCTGTCTCTGAAGCTTTGCCCAGTGATACGGTTTGTGGCAACAAACCTGAAGTCTGGAAGTGAATTAAATTGCACAGAGGATCCTTACCCCTCCCACAGGGAGCCCAGCTAGGACCCTGGTGCCTGAAGCTTCACCTCAGCAGCTAAGCCTCCCTCTCCCCTCAGATCTGATGGGTGCGCTCTCTCGCACAAACAACACTTATTAATTGAATGTGGGATGGAGCAATTAGCTCATCACCAGGAGGCTAATGCTTCTCTCAGCTCCCACTGCTTGACTCTGGGCTGGAAGAGCTGAAATTTCTGTCCTGTTATCTGAAGAGCAAAATGACATTTCAGCAGCAGGGAACTCCTGCCAGTAAAATCGCAGCCTGAACTCATTGCTTCCATTATCCCTTAAATTATTTTCTGTACTTGAGGTAGGCTTATTGCTAAGTCTGGGTTGTATAAATGAAAGGAGAAGGGTGAAGGGCACCTGGCTGCTGCCCCAGCCACCCCCAAGTGTGAGATGCAGGGGCTGCTGCAGTCCTGATCTAGCTGAAATAGGAACAGGTAAAACCCACCAATTTCAACAAAATTCCCTTGTTTATGGATTTTACATAGGAACCAAAACTGGGTTTATAACAGAAATGTGGTGGGATCCTGAACTATTCAGCATCCAGGATAGATGGACACTTGTACCCTTGCAGCCTCCTGATCCACAGACAGGTTTGTTGAGCTTTTCTACACTCCCAATTTATTGCAACCATGTCTTATTTTCTAGCTAATAACCAACCAACCAACCAGGTGATTCTGTGCAGCCAGAGGCAGCAGTATGGTGGGAGCCAGGTGGGTGGCTGGGTCCATCCAATCACCCGTCCTCACCATGGCAGCATACCTGACCTCTATTCAAGGTTGTTCTTCACCATGCCAATGCTGGCATTTCACCTTTACTTAAGCTATGCAAGCACTGACTGCCTGATCCAGCCCATAATAACATGGCAAATCACTGCACATTTCCCAACAGATTATTTTCCCTTCACTCCCTCAAAGAAGTGAGTATTGTAAATATTTACATTGACTTCTACTACGGCTGAAAGTGTGAAGTTGCATTTTAGGACAGGCTGTCCTTGGCTTGAGCAGGAGCTACCTCTGGGATCCGAAACTCCTGGAAACTAAGAGTTTAGTGTGATTTTTGAAATCACTGATTGTGAACCAAGAGGTCGTTTCTAACCAGCGTGGCTGAGAGCAGCATCCTAATTTTACTGAAGGTGACTAAAGGTGGGATGCAGGGAGGAGGACCTTGTTTTTTGTTGGCTGCCCACATGTTTTTATAAAAATCTTTCTCTTGCTTCAGATCTTCCACCATTTTGACAGGACCAATTTAGTGCTGTGAGAGATAATTAATGAACTGTTCATAATGTGCTATAAAGTTTGAAACAAAAGAGACTATAAAATACAAAGCAGTTTGGTGCATAAACTGCTGTATTTGGGCTCAAGGTAGAAATGACATAGAACTTCAAGTGCTGGGCATATGCAAATTGCGAAGCTTGCTCTCCCTGGTAAAGGGTTTTAAACTTGAATCCTCCATCTAAATTTGAGTGGTAGTAGAGCTGGTTCATTTCTCTCTGGCACCAAGTATTGCATATTTCAGTATATTCTAGCATGCAGTTCACAGTTTCACCAAATGCTCTCAACAAATTACAGTGACCTACACGTAATATAGTAGCAAGGTCCTTCCCTGTGCTGGCAGCTGCCATGGTGGTGGGGAGAGGGAGGATTAGGGTACAAACCAGAGACACCATGCCCACAGCTGAGGTGCAGAGCTGCTGAAGCTGCCTCATCCCACGCAGGGGTCACAGCACCCATGGCCTCACATGGGCAATGGGCACAGCCACCCCAAACTGCAGTAATTCTTTGGGTCACTTAATCCCCTTTTCCAATATGGGATTAGGACCTTCTATAATGGGTTTCTGCTAATTCCGTGAGTGAAGCACAAACAAACATATCTCTGCTGCTAAGAAGTTTTTCTTGATGCTGTCATCTTCTTCCCATGCCCATCCTTTGAATACATCTCAGCAAGTGCTCACATTCCCCCAAATAATTGCTCTGAAGCAGCTACAAGCACATTGCCTTCCTTGCTGCCTGCACAGACCATGAAACCTGTGCTACCTGTGAACACGTTGCAGCACCTAAAGCAAGAAGGGAGTGAGGGGCTGGGCATAGGTTGCCAACAGTATGGCTGTGGCTGGAGGAAGAGGCTGTACAAAAGTCCATCTCAGCTCTAGTATGCTTCTTCCCACAGGGTTATGTGACTTCCATCAGAAAGGATGAACACCTGACATCCCTCCCAGCCTGGTGCTGGGTGCGGCACTTCTTGTTGGGTCCAAAATATTGTATCCTCCTCCCTGGGATGCTGCGGGCTCCTGAGCTAATCTCATAATGCAAATAACATACAACTGCCCTGTGGGAGACCACAAATTATTTTCATAGCCTGAGTCCTGAAGAAGCTACCGCACACGATCAGTTCCCTCCTGCAGCCCTGTGGTTCTGTGGAGTGGAGTAGCTCTGAGTTACGAGGATGTCCTGTAGATTGGGGGTGAAGGGACACTCAAGGTAATGAATAATAATAATTAAAAATAATCAAGTAATAATGGCATGATAATGGCATGGATTCAGCAGCGTGAAGGCTCCTGGGCCCCTTATTTCCCCCCTTCGGTGCCATGGGAGATCCCATGTCTGCCAGGGTCCTTGTAGCAGGGCCTGCAGATACAAATGCTGCTGTGCTTGGGAGCCCCTCAGTTATAAGCCTATTTTGGGCAGTAACTTAAAAAACCCAACCCAAACCAAAAAAAAAAAAAAAAAAAAAAAAAAGAAACCAAAAAACAAACCACCAAAACCCCCAAACAGGTAAACATTTCTACTCTAGTTAAGTTTCGTAAGAAAGCAAAGAAACCTGGGTTTCACCTTCAGTGCATCTCTGAAATGCAGCTCCCCCAAGGAGAGACTTTCTGCGTCTCCCCTTCACAGCAGCTGCAGGGCCGTGCTTGTGCTGTGCGAGGCTGCTCCTGCTATTACAGCCGGGACAAGGCACTTGAGGAAGGCGCAGGAGCCTGGTTCCTTTGTGTACCGCAATTTCACCCTTGTGTTGTTGGATTTGCATTTGAAGCTGCTATTAGCCACCAGGGAAACGAGGAGGCTGCAAAATTTGGAACGGCAAGAGAGGATGAAACTAACCCAAAGAAATGCTGTGAATGCACTGATTATGCCTGGCTGGGAATCGTTGCATTCGAGGCTGGTGCTGCTTCCCAGGAGCGAGGCAGTGCTGTACCAACACAATTCCCCGTCAGCAAAATGTTCAGGCATGGAAATATTTTAGGGCTGGGAGAGCTGCACCTCTGGTAAGATGCAACAGCTAACAGCATCCTTTGCCTGAACACCAGCACGTGCCTGGGACTAGATAGGCACAAGGCCATGGGGAACAGGCCATGGGAGAGGTGGAAATCTCTTCAGAGAGCTAGAGGCCACAGTGAGATGATGCTTGTTCACTTCTGCAGTGCTAATGCAGTCTTTTAACCCCAAGGATCCTGTGTTAAAGCCGGCAGGATGGGTTAGGTGCTGGGATGCTGCACAGATAGGTGCTGCTTCAACTCCCCATGGTCCCCTCTCCCTATGGTGGTCCTTGCCACCTCAGCTGGGAAATACTCATGCTCAGGCCCCAGACTGCCGCTTCTTCCTTTTTCTTTTCCTTCTTCATGCCAATATAAACACAAACCAAAGCTCCCACATGTCCCCTCACCCTGTGGGGCCCCAGCACCTCATGCTATGATCCTCACTCTCACCCATCACCAAGGCTTCAGAGATAGGGGCAGGGGGAAGGTCTGGCTGTCATTTCTAGAAGACACCTGGGCAATAATTTTGACCTGGCCCGTGCAAGAAACTGCTTATCTCAGCAGCATGGTATTGGGGTGCTTGCTGCTCTTCACCAAAGAGAAGATGGTTTTCCTGGGGTTAGATTAAAAGACACAGAGACATGCAGACCATCCACTGCACAGAGCCTTTCAATCTCTCATACTATCCCTCTCCTACATTCCACATGCAGAAAGGGGAAAAAAAGATGGCAGGAGGCAGCAGAAAGTTGTGGGCTGCTGAGCCATTGCCAGGCACGTACATGGTCCAGGACCATGTATGCCTACACCTACCAACACATGAGCACAGGCACCTCTGGCAACAGAAGCCCAAACCCCACGTCATCATTCAGAGCATGATCACCAAAGGAAACCTGCATCGTATTTCAGTTTTCTTTAATCATAGGGCTGGGCTAAGTTGACCTGGCATAAATTGATAGCTTGAAGGACGTGCCCTGAAGTGATCTGCATACATATTTCATCAAGTCACCTTTAAAACTGCTGAGCTGGCAGTGCTAGCATGACTGCGAGCTGCAAGGGGGCACCCTTTGCCACAGGGACCAGCACACATGGCATCCCCTGAGCCATAGGAGAAAGGCAGCATGGCCCAGGCTCATAGCAGGAAATGTTGCTTGTGTGTCAAGGGGATGATAGCCACAAGGATGTCCAGCTGCTGGTATTGCATTTACCCCAGGGGCACTTTACAGTATTATCCCAGAGCTACAGAAACTTTCTGTTAGAGAATTAAATTTTGGCCATACTTATGGTACTAAGCCATCCAGACTTCGGTAATGATTCTTGTTGAAACCATTTGAGTCGCTGTTGTCCCCACCTGAATGACGGGACACTGGCTGTTTTCCCCTTCCCACAGCACAACCAAGTTAAAAGCAAGTGGGCAAAGCCACAGTATCTCCAGTAGCACCATTTGCTCCCCTCCTGCCACCAAGGACCCAGTAGCAGCAGCTCTTTGCAGCAGCTCCAGGGCTCCCACCTGCAGCTCCCCCAAACCAAGCCTCTCCAGCTGCTATGAGGCAGAGCACAGCCTGCTGTTCTGCCCATCATGTGCCATCTGAAATCGCTTCTCAGCCTTTGCTGCTTATGTTTAAGGGAAGGGGAGACAGAAGACAGACAAAAACTAATCTCTTGCTATTGCTGCCTTTCCAGCCTCTCTGTCACACACAGTTTTGGCAAGAACAAGCAGCTACATAAAGTTCATAGGTTTCACACAGTTCCTTCTGTTTTAATTAAATCCCACTGTCATTTTTATTTACTTAAACTTTTGCTTTCTCAGTCTGCTCTCTCACCTCATGTTGTAACTAAATAATTAGCACCAGTCATTATGCAGCTCCCTAGAGTTTTCAAAATTGGCAGACTTTATCCATTTTAGGCCTTTAGAATCTATCAATAATAATTTTGTGTAATTAAAAATGTACAATTTTCTCAGAATGTTTAGTTCAGCATGGCTGTTGAGCCATGGGCTCAATCCTGTTAAGTTTTTCCAGGCCAGTGGTGGAGGACATATTCTTCTCACACCTCTGTCAGACATTCAAGGGTTAACTGCTGTATACTTTTATTACCATGCTTTATTTCATTATCACAAGTATATTGTGAAGTTTAATTGGCAGGTGTGTAGTACAGAAGATTAAAATGCATTAACATTTTTTTGCAAGCTCTGTTTATATGCTTGCATTTATTTCTGGTTGACTGTGGTTCACAGTAGCATGTTGTTTTTAGCACGGCAGTCTTTTAAATATGCCTCTACAACGGCTTTTTGTTTATTCCCTTGATGCATATTTGAAAGAGATTTACTTAACAGGTCTGATTTAAAATAAAACCTGCTCAGAGAGATGTGGGTAGCTTTATGGACAGGTTTGCAGGTTTAAGATGAGGTTATGCAAACACGTATTAGCAGACATGGCTGCAATGCACTTGAGACTGCCCAGGTCTAACTAGCCCATTCTTATAATGCTGGGTGGGAGCAGCTCCCGTTCCTGGGAAATTCAACGGCAACATGGACTGCGACAAACTGAAGCATTCACTGAAAAGCCCATCTATCATGCTCTACAACCTGCAGGCAGGAACCAGCAGAAGGAACAGGAAGGGAGAAGAGCAGCATGTTTCCAACCAAAAATCTGCTGGAAGTGCTGGCCAGGAAGGAGCTAGCATCCCAGCTCCTGCCCTTCAAGAGGTGCTCTCAGGATCTGATGTCGACACAGAACAAAAACCAAACAGCAACAGGGATACCATGCAATATGCATTCTGCTATTCCTCTGCACATCTGTGTTTAAGCAGATGCGAAACTGCACAAACTGGACACGGGTCCCAGTAGTAAAAAAGGTGCAAGCACCACTGCAGTGCTAGGCAGTACCTCCATCCACACTTACCCTCTGCCCGAGGCTGCACTGCTCCAGGGCACCCATCACTAGCTCACACTCACGGTACCCATCTCTCACACCCTTCCTCTGCCGCATTTCCTTCACCATTATAAGATGGTTTTTCTGTGGTGATGGACCCTGTTTGAGGTTTCTAGCTTCAGTTTAACACTGCATCCCAAGATGCCTAGAGAAAAGCTCCTCGAAAGACAGATCAATTATTTCATAGAATCATAGAATAGTAAGGGTTGGAAGGGACCTTAAGATCATCTAGTTCCAACCCCCCTGCCATGGGCAGGGACACCTTGCCCTAAACCATGTGGTCCAAGGCTCTGTCCAACCTGGCCTTGAACACCGCCAGGGATGGAGCATCCACAACCTCCCTGGGCAACCCATTCCAGTGCTTCACCACCCTCACTGTAAAGAACTTCTTCCTTATATCTAATCTAAACTTCCCCTGTTTAAGTTTGAACCCATTACCCCTTGTCCTACCACTACAGTCCCTGAGGAAGAGTCCCTCCCCAGCAACCTTGTAGAACCCCTTCAGATACTGGAAGGCTGCTATGAGGTCTCCACTCAGCCTTCTCTTCTCCAGGCTGAACAGCCCCAACTTTCTCAGCCTGTCTTCATAAGGGAGGTGCTCCAGGCCTCTTATCATCCTCGTGGCCCTCCTCTGGACTCGCTCCAACAGCTCCATGTCCTTTTTATGTTGAGGACACCAGAACTGTGTACAACACTTCAAGTGAGGTCTCACGAGAGCAGAGTAGAGGGGCAGGATCACCTCCTTTGACCTGCTGGTCACGCTTCTTTTGATGCAGCCCAGGATACGGTTGGCTTTCTGGGCTGCAAGCGCACACTGGAGCTGGCTCATGTTAAGCTTCTCGTCAACCAACACCCCCAAGTCCTCCTCTGCAGGGCTGCTCTGAATCTCTTCTCTGCCCAACCTGTAGCAGTGCCTGGGATTGCCCTGACCCAGGTGGAGGACCTTGCACTTGGCTTGGTTAAACTTCATAAGGTTGGCATTGGCCCACCTCACAAGCATGTCAAGGTCCCTCTGGATGGCATCCCTTCCCTCCAGTGTATCAACCAAACCACACAGCTTGGTGTCGTCGGCAAACTTGCTGAAGGCGCACTCAATCCCACTGTCCATGTCGCCGACAAAGATGTTGAACAGGACTGGTCCCAACACCGATCCCTGAGGGACACCACTCGTTACAGGTTTCCAACTGGACATCGAGCCATTTACCACAACTCTTTGCGTGCGGCCATCGAGCCAGTTCTTTATTCACTGAGTGGTCCATCTATCAAATTGATGTCTCTCCAATTTAGAGACAAGGATGTTGTGCGGGACAGCGTCAAACGCTTTGCACAAGTCCAGGTAGATGACGTCAACTGCTCTGCCCCTGTCCATCAGTTCTGTGGCTCCACCATAGAAGGCCACCAAATTGGTCAGGCAGGATTTCCCCTTAGTGAAGCCATTTCCTTACGTTACTAGCTGGCAATAATGGCTTGTTATGAAAACTAATATTGAGGCATTTTTAAAAAATGCTTTGACCTGATAAAGTAAAGGTTCCTTTATAAGTCCTCTCTGTGGTTCATTAACCTGATAGATAGTGCCAGTTGATATGCATGCAGAACTGTGTTGTTTGAAGTGGGCTGCTCAGCCTGCAAAGCCTCTCATACTGCCTCTTACTCCTCCTCTGCTAGGGCTGTCTTTGCTGGCCAGTACTGGGCATGACCCCTGGTACCAGTGAGTGCCTTTCAGTGCTTTTCCCATTTGCTAGTCCCAAGTCCATGAAACAACAGAGACCAGGATAAAGCTCTTCCAAAAGAGTTCAGCATCAGCATGACTGTTCAGGCAACAACAGCTCAATCATTCATTTTAATTAAACTCCAAGAGGCTGATAGACAGCAGTCACCTCTGGAAGATGGGTATCACTTCATAACCTCCCCTTTGAAATTGCCTTCTCTGAGGTTGCACTCAAAGAGATCAGTCTAATTCCTCAAGCATAAAATATTTTAGGAATCTATTCAAACCTTGACATGCCAGGCTGCGATTAATCAGAAATTTAATTCTAAATGTCTTCTCAGAGAGATATACAATTGTATGAAACAGCATTTCTTCTTCTAAGAAAGTGAAAAAGCCAAAGCGATGGTGTGGCAGACTCCAGAGCTGCAGGCTGGAGGTGCCCCAAGCCCACCCCTGGGCAGAGGCAAGAGGACACCATCTAGGCTGGAGCACCAAAACCTCAGTATTTTAATCAGTCTATGCAGAAGGTGGCAGAGTTTTTGTTTGTCTTGACCGTGCCATACTAATGAATGATAGAGAAGCCAGAGTAGCTCCTGGTAAAATACCAGCCCTGCAGGGACTTGGGTGGAAAGTGCAGCTGGAGTAAATGAAACCCATAAACACCTCTAGTTGGTGTTGATGAATTAGCTACTCTTGAATCAGCTTAATTGCTAGCTTTAAAATTTGTGCTAAAACAGTTTAGCACTGCTCATCAGCAAGGCCAAGAAGTGAAGGTATGTATGCAAATATACACATAGAAACATGTTTCATAGGGTGTAATCTATAGCAAGGATACACACCCCTCCCTGCTCCTTACACCTCCTCACCCTGCCTGGCCATCTGCAGCAAATGGGGAGGCTCTGAGAGCCTTGCTGGGCAGTAATAAATATTTTAGGTCAGAATCTTTGTGCTTCAGGGTTGTTCACTGCCATGCTGGTGCCTGTGACATACCTTCAGAGCAGGGCTGGCATGGGCTGGAGCAAGCATCAGAAGATGACAGCAGGAGGAGGGGAAAACAGGTCAAACAGTGATGCCACTGCTATGGCAGGAAACCCAGGCCCTGACTTATACTCATCCTATTTATTTTTGTATTATTTTCATTTCAACCACTGCCAGTGGGTAGAAGACTATGACATAGTAACTATGCCTGATGCACAGGCAGCAGCATCGCCTCCTGAGAGAGGAGGACTTCTGCAGTCAGAGAGACTTCGAGCCCTCAGCCCTCAGCCATCATTACTTCTGTTTACTTATAAAGGTGAAGTTCAGCTTTCTGCTAAAAGAAGTAATAAAGAACAATCCCAAACCAATGTAATCCTCTACTAGAAAAAACCTACCTGCTATCTGATGGCAAGTGAAGTGCCAACAGCATCTAGGGATGCTGAATACAAATGGGCTGGGGTTGAGCATTTCCAGGCCTTAGGAGATTTAATGTATAAAGCCATGTTTTATTTCTCACAGCTATTCTCAAGCTGGTTTCAAAATGTATGCATCACTTCATTTTCACATCTTTGTATTGCTTTGGGCTTTGAAATATCTTCTTTTCTGGCTAAAGCTGAGCTTACAGTAAGCCATCAATATCAGCCATTCAGAATTAATGCCAAGAACTCCCAGCTAATATTTTCTTCGTCAAAAGAGATCATTGGAGAAATATCCTAAGAATTCTTTGTCCTTTGTAACAGTATTAGGATGTAGAAGTATTAAACAGCAATTACATGTTATGTGGTATGTAAATAGCTATAATTTGAATTTATGAATAAGGTATATGGCTGAAGTGCACAGCCCACTCAATTGTGCAGGTATTACAGAACACTGGGGCTCATGCAGGATTTATCAGTCAGTTTAAATGTTTGCATTACAGCAGGGACTGCCTTCATGAGTTACGCTTTACGGAATCCTGGAGGGCTCCTAGGGTATGGATGGGGCTGGTGATCCCCTGCAATACGTCCTGGTAGTGTTGTGCTGTGCAAGCTATAAAAACAAATGGGAAAACTGGTTCTCAAAGGCAAAATCACCCTTTTAATACATTGCAGTCAAAATTTCTAAGGAGCTTTCTAGGATCATGGCTTTCAGTTTCTACAGCCTGTATGGGGTTTGAATTATTTGTGTTCACATGGTGTTGACACCAAGATACTTCTCTATTATGCTGCAATTTGGCCAAGTGAAAAAAGAAAACCCAAACCAAACAAAACCAACAAATCCCCCAAACCCATGTAGTTCACTGGTGGCCAGCAGCACCCCAGCCCTGCTCTAACCCCTCCCACACAGCCTAGACCAGCCCAGGCACAGCCAAACTGCATTCTCATGCCCATGGCACTGGCCATGCTCTGCACTGCAATGCCTCTGGCACTATAAATCACCCAAGGAAAAAAAAAAAAAAGCCAAATTGTTTCTAGCATGAGCAAGTTGTAGGAACTTCAGAGATCAAGATTAATTTAAAGGCACCAATACTGGGCAGAGTTTGTACATAAAATCTCTCTCCTTATCTCTATAGGCTCCGTAGACTGCAGTTGTGGGGGACAGGAAATGGTCTCCTTTTTTCCAAGCCAATCCACCACTAAAGCATTCATGGACTAATTTGCTTCCAACACCTAACATTGTGTTGCCTGCTGCCTTTTTACATTCCTAGTTGTTGTGATCCACTTCTTCCTTAATGAAGCTTCGAAAGCTTACCCCCATCAGGGGGAATATTCTCTCAGATAATGGTAAGCCTATTTTGAATGCTAAAATCCTCTTTCTTAATGGACTAAAAGGAAGCTGTTCAATTTCAACTACAGATGTTGGCATCCTCTGCTTCCTTACAGGAAATTCAGGCTGACACTTGGAGAGAGGATTCCAGGAGAGGTGTCCTTGGTGCCCTGCTTCAAGTCTTTCATGTAGGTGTATGTAAAATACAGTGTTAGATGAGCATGTGAGAACTGTGTAAAAGCCACTACCTGCAAGCCTCCTTTAGGAAAAAAAGGTTGTGTTAAAAGATATTTGCTCTACATTATCTTTTGCCATTGCAGTTGCTGAGGGATGTACTAAAGCCTCAGGAGATTCCCTCTGTGGAGAGATACAGGGCAAGAAATTCCTTAAAGATTTTAAGGGGAATATCATTCAAGAGTAAAATTTTCATTTTCAAGGATCAGATTACACCCTGATCAAACAAAAATAAGCTACACTGAAGAAAACAAACCTCAGAATTTGGCATTCTAGGTCCATCTGCTGTTGAAAATATGGAAATATCATGAAAATATATTGGCTGCAAAGTATGTACAGCACAGCCAGCTAGTGGGAAAAACCACTTAGCAAAACAAGAATGAGAACCATACTGAAAAAGTAGAGTCAACAGTAAAAATGGGTAAAAGGACCTTAAAAACATAAAAATCCCCCAAAAACCAAAAAAAAACCCCAAACCCAAACAAAACCAGTAAACCAAACAGGAAAATCAGTGTGTGGGGGTGTCATCACAGAAAAAGAGTAGGAGAGAGAAGCCCCCCAGAATAAAAGAAGATAAAAATAAAGAGAAGAAATTGGACCAACAGAAGAAAGGACTGGGAAAGATCCATGCTGTAGCAGAGTGACCAGAAAAAACCCCATGCCAACACAGGGAAGAAGGGAGGGGATAGAGGGTGGAGAACCAAGTGTCAGACTAAAAGCTGTGGGATGCTGGGCTACCATCTCACCTATTCTGCCTGTCTCTGAGCCCAGCAGCACTGCTTGGAAAAAGATATTAAAGAGAACGTTAACCATTAATTATTAAATAGTGGGGAGAATTAAAAATTGAAAGAAATGTTAGATAATCTAAAAAAATAAAATAGAGCCGTGCTGCAGAGGGGGATGCTGCATTCTGAAAAAGCAGGAAGAGACGCTTCAGATTAGTAAATAATTAATATTGCATTTAATTTATTCATATATCTTTACTTTACTAATGTTCCAGAGAGAAAAGAAGGGCGTAAAGGATGGGGCTGTGTAACTGTTGCAAGGAGAGAGGAGGGAAGGCAGGGAGCCCAGGAGAACCCAGCAAACCTCCGACCACCAGCAGCACAGCTGCTTTTTCTCTCCTGCACTTCCAGCATTACAACATATGTTTCACTACAGTTTTTACATTAAAGTTGTACTTTGATCTCCATTTATATGAACGAGGTATCTAAAATTCAGCCCTGTTAAAAGCCATCATTAATTAAGCTATTCCTTATTCAAAAGGGGACAGATAAGATGTGCCCTTCCCCACATCTCCAGCACAAACAGGAAGTATTACCACAGCCCTGCACTGGGCTCTTCAGTCTATGCCATCATGGAGGGAAGTATTATGAAGAGCTCCAGGCTCTCGCTGTTCCAGAGGGGATATGGGAGTGCAGCAGGATGGAAGCAGGTCCCCAGACGAGGGATTGGGCATTCCCAGTGCTGCTGCTGGCGGGTACCATTATACTGAGGACACTGGCCAGGTACTTCTCCTTGCTTTAGTAATTAACAGGGTGTCAATTAGCCTTGAGTATTATTTGCCCATCATTTGGAGGATCTCTCATGCCCTGCCACCTGCACTCATGAAGTCTCAGCAAGCATTTGTCAGGGCAGGGCACCAAACCCCCTGCACCTGGGGACAAAAGCACAGGGGTGGCACAGGTCCTGACCTCCTGTTCCCATGCGCCCAAGGGAATGTGCTCGCAGCTACCTTTCCCCTCCCAGGATTTATCTTCAGACAAAACCAAGGAAAAAGCTGCCAACCACCATTAATTTCTGATTTTCTCCCTGAACTTTGTCCAGCTGTCTAAACTGAGTTTGAGGAGTATTTTCCTCAAGCACACATAATCAGCAAAGCCCTATCTTTTGGCCCCCTAATATGGAATGTGATATGATGGCACTTTTTGGCAATAAAGTGATCTATAGTCATGAGAATATAGTCCCTGGGTAGAAGGGAGATTTATGGCTCTGGCTATAAAAGATATTTTACTCCTCAGCAGTAATGAAGGCATGACTGAAAGCTCTACAAAAATCAAAATAAATGCAGAGAATGAAGAAGCTTGTCAGGTAATAAAGGAAGTTCTTTAAATCAATGGGGAATTTAAGGGAAAGGTGACTGGAGTTTTGCAGCAATTGTTGCACAAGCCCAATAATGCTGTGTAATTACTTCCAGCAATACCAACTTTCACCCTGTCTGTGCTTAATGCTCTATTTTAAAAGAGGTTTAAGCTTAATTAAAATGTTTTTGTAGATTACATTACATTTTTGCAGATCTTTTATTTGCTTTATGATGAACAATACCAACTACTAAATTACACATGTTGGGTGAGCACAAGTATCCAGAGTGTCTGGACCAAAGGCTGCTTCTGTAAAAAATCCAATGATTTGTTTATAATAGAACAAGGTAGAGAATCACAACTGTAAAAGCCTGAATTGATGCCTTCGGAATGATGTTTCCTATGCTGGCAGTCCATCCACGGAACCTCTCCGAGCTAATGTGCCAAGGGTTGGGAGCTCCTCATGACCAATGGGCACATCAGGGAAAACCGCCGGTTCATTGGCTCAGGGTCAAACCAGCCATTTCCCATCCATTAGAGGAAAAGTTCAGAGTAATCCTCTGCAATAGATTTCACAGCAAAGTTCCTAACTTCACATGATAACCTTGAATTGCAGAACAATATGTATGGATTAATATATCAGAAAGTGATGAACCTTGAACAATACCTAGCATAATTTGTCCCTCCAAGTATAAATTTAAACCCTTTGCTCATTTGTTGAACCTAATCACAGACAAAATGTAAAATTCTACACTGCTCTCCAGTGATTTCTTAGTGTCTGCCCCAACAAAAAGCAGGTGATGGTGCGTGAGCCACCATTATTGTATAGTAAATACATTGTATTCTTGTGGTTTAGGCAAGTGAAATTGGCTGTCATCCATGAAGTACCAAGTCATTGATGCTGAAATACAGAAAAGACTGTTTGAACCTTTTATAATAATGATGTTTTGCACTCACAGTATGCAAGAAAATGGTGTAAATGTGTCACGGCTGGTTTCACAAAATCTCTGGGTTCGGCAGCCAGCAGTGCTGCTGGCAGGGCTGGAACTTGGCACACCCCATCATGCTGGGGTACCTCAGCCAGCTAAGCTATTGCAGTGCAAAAATTGCAACCAAAAATCAGGGTGCATGACTTGCAGCAGCTCAGGCAGCTCATGATTCTCTATCTTGTCAGTGATACACAAGCTAATTAATCCCTTAAGGGCCTATGACATCAAGGTAATTTTTCCTACCTGTTAATTTAGCATCATGTGGTTGCTCAATGCCACTTGAAACGAATGGGTTTGAGCATCTGTCAGCAGAGACTGGCATCAAACAAAGCTAAGGCTCCCTAACATACCCTCCAGCAAAACCTTCTATGTCAGCTTCTTGCAAGAGTTCAAGCCCATCTTAGCTCCTAAAACATACAGGACAGCTTATGTGGAAGGTGCAGACATTCAGCATCTGGTGTAAGGAAACCCCAGGAGGAGCTGGGATCCCCCCAGTGCCCCAGCCAGCCTCTGACACAGGGCTGCCACCTAGAGAGGAGCTCAGGGCTTGGGTTGTGCCTCCCTAGTACACTCTCCAGCAGCAGGTAGTCCTTCACCCAGTGGTCACGCTGGGGTGGGCAGCCCATCCTCCCCCAGCTCACAGGTGGGTTCGAGTGGTGTGCCAGGGCACAGCCTTCCTTGTCTGGACTTTGAGAGCACCCTGGGAAGATAGATTTCCACTCCTGCACCTGTGGACTTCTTTACAGTATTGGTATGTGCAAAGTGTCAAACAGATGTTCAAATAAAATGATGGTTTTGTGCTCTTCAACAAATGCAGAGGTATACCATTAAAATAGGCAAATTTTCTTTTCAGCTTGGAAAAAAAAAAAGCCAAACAAAAAAAACCCAAGCAGGAATGAACTTTCATGTGCCAGCAGAGCTTAGAGTCACCAAGCAGACCTTTTACAGAAATGGTCCTGAGGCCACCTCTGAGATCTGGACCACCACTGAGGTCCAACTAACTGCAGTCAAGACCTGGGCTCCCACCCAAGGCAATGCTGGAACACATAGGGTGCTGCATCTTTTCCCTCCAGCTGCCCCACAGCCTTTCCCATCTCCTGGATGGTATCCCATGGGAGCACACCACTACCTAGCACAGATTTAAGAAACATTTTTTGCTGAAAGTATTCACAATAACTTAAAATATTTGTTTAGGAGATGGAATTTGTAAGACATCAATAAACTTATCATCAGAAAGAACAATTAGTTCCCTGGAACTAACCTTCATTTCCAAATTGCTACATGTCCCTCTCAGGACTGGGCATTCCTCTGCACCCTCCGCACATTCAGCTAAGGAGTTCCCAGGCAGTATTTTATCAAGGAAGCACGTCAGGGCCTTTCTGTTATTGCTTCTTGTTTTGCAGCATTAGCATTAGCTACTAAAGCAAAGCAGGTATTTTATTTTTCCCCTTGACAGGAACTGTTGAGGGCTGTTGGTAACAGGAACTGGGGTAGAAACAGCTGGTGCACATTTAATAGTGCATTGTTGAGTTGTTAACACAAAGCTGTTACATGCCTTGGTAAATACATGATGGGCCTCACGAAATTAAAAGAAAATTAAAATGCAAATGTTTATACAAGATATATTCACCTCCCCTCCCACCCACACCCCCCTTTTTTTTTTTTTTTTTTTTTTTTTTAAAAAACACAGCTGCAATGCAGGTGAATAAGACAGCTGCTCCTATGATAAACTACAGCTTGCAGCATCATGGTCATGCTACCAGCTCACAGTTGGGCACAGTGAATGGGAGATAAAGGGACACCTGTATGGTTCTACTGGACCATTACTCTATTTGCAATTAACCACTCAGCTGTAACAAGGCAGTACTCCTTACGGCAAGGGTGCTGGTTGTCGCAGCACTGTTATGGCAGGAGCTTGTGGCTCAGTGCTTGGGCACAGCAGAGAGGGCTGAATGGGTTGCCTTCAATTAACAAGCAAGACGAGAGGTGAAATGCATGAGATTCTTCAAGCAAAAGAAGTTATGCTCCAGTCATCTTGGTGCAGATAGTTCCTTCATTAAATCTACACGAACTGCATCAGCTTGAGCCCTGCTTGATATGCAGGTGAGTCAGAAATAAATATTGGGAAGGGCCCATTCCAGACAGGGAAGTCTAAGAGTCTCTGGAAAAAATGGAGGTAAAATCTGGGTCTGGGGACACCCAGCTGGGGACGTCTTCAGTCCTACAGCACATGGCTTGTGGGGACCGTCTAACCTGCAGGATTATTTGAGGAATAAAGTAGCACTCAGTCCATGTTAAATACGGGACATGAATCTGGATCCTGGAGATCTGCTCTGTCACTACAATTATGATCACTGCCTTTGGGAATATTAACTCAAATGGAAAGAGAAGAGGTGTTTTTTAAGGAGCCATTTCCACAATCTGATGGGCACTTTCCAAACCGTCATATCCCAGGCAATCATGAGAAATTTTCCATGAGCATTTGTTCAAGTGCATAAGCTTCAACTAAGGATTTGCTTCCGTTTGTGCTTTCATTTAATTGCTGATTTTAAATTTTCTATTTTTGTTTTGGTAGCACAGCTATAAAATGGGGCAAAGAGGTTCATCTGGGCATGCAAGCATGTCCCAGCACAGAGACTGTTTAGAGCCATCTTGCTTTTATTAAACAGAAAACATCTCAAATGGATAATGCAAACACCTTAATTCTCTAATCAGGATAAAATCTAATGTTTTAAACTAATAGTGGAAGACTAATTTGTCTAGATCAGCACTATATTTCTATCCAGGATCAGAGGTTGCTCCAGTGGTATGTTCATACAACAAGACTCCAAGAGCACACACAGGAAAGCAGCAGCACAGTGCCATACTTTATGTTCCCACAGTAATTCCTGATGTAATTAAGTGTGGTGGTGTTAAAGGCATTCTTGCTTGTCACTGCTGCATATTCAGTGCAGTAAACTGTGGCTTCCACAGATGAAATGATATTGGCTTGTGTTACAGTAACTCAGGTACAGCTTCCAAACAGGCCCATTTTCTACACTACTGAGCAAGATCCAATAAAAGGAGCCCCTTAGCAGAAGGTAGAATAAACCTATGAGAAGCTGTGGTCAACATATACCCACTCACAGCAGCACCAGGCAAGCCACCAGCAGCTCTGCCTGGACGCAGCTGTGATCAGACACGTCAGTGATTACACAGATGAAAAAATCCTGATCTTTCACTGCCAACAAAACTGGGTCCTGGCCTGAATTCATCTTGGTAAAGCAGTTGTTCTGATATGACAGGTTTTTCCCTTTTCTAGAGTTGAAGAAAGCTTTTAGTATTAATATTCCTGATTACATGCAAGTTACGTGTTATGCTTTCATATGTTTTATTCCAAAGAGGAATCCCTAATTTGTTTGCACAGCAACATGGATAACCTCCCTTGATCCACAGCAGCATTTAAGTAGGTCACTAAAATGATAACATTTAATAATTTGTCTCAAGAGGTAAATTATTTGGTTTTTGTATTCTGCGCCACTTGAATGCAGCGTGAATTGCTCTAATACCATACAGAGTTCCTACTACCAAGCTTTGATATTTAGAGCTGATAACTGCTAATTCTGTCTAAATCTCCTCTGAATTCAACCTCTGGTGAGGAGGA
This sequence comes from Strigops habroptila, assembly GCF_004027225.2. NCBI lineage: Eukaryota > Metazoa > Chordata > Aves > Psittaciformes > Psittacidae > Strigops > Strigops habroptila. Next base: position 26,709,649 of record NC_044284.2, on the reverse strand, counting down.
GAAGCTTCATTCTGGGTGAACCTCCGTGTCCCCTGCAGATGGCATTAGCCAGCTCCTCTTCCCAAATTTTTGGAATGTGGATGAGGCTCTGCAGCAGGAGGGTTGTCAGCTGCCTCCTGCCCCTATCCCATTTCACAGCTACTTCACCTCCAGCATCCTACAGCACTGGTGTGTGCTGCTTGCTTTCACTCAAAAGCTCAGATTACCTGAGAACTATTCAGTTACCAATGTACCCTGTTGCAGCTCTGTACTAACCTGCATCACTTCGATAAAGCATCTACTCTAGTCATAGCGTCAAACATTCTCTTCATGCTGGTGTTTACTACTTCAGACTTAGTCACCCACCGGAGCTGGAGTGGGACAGGCAGAGAGCCTGCCTGCAAGGGCAGCATCCCCTGGGATGCCATGCAGAGGATGTCCAGCCCAAGCACTGAAACGCTCCCTCCGCTGCAAGTGTGACTGCAAGATGGATATGGATTGAGGAAAACACCAGCTGGATTTTTAATGAGCACAATTCACTTTCTACCCTTAAACACAAATCAAATTCTTTCTAACGTTCTTTCCTGCTGGTCAAACTGAAATGCATTCAGAGCAGCAAGTAGACATGGATTTCTATTGCTGAACACACACAGGTGAAAAAACAAATACACATGAAAGCCCTTAGAAGATTCATATTTTGCATTTGAAACATCGACATGAGCAAGCATATTTTTTTCTCCTCCACTCAGTAACAGGTGAGGCAAATCACCAGGCATTTTGCTTCAGAGATGCCTGGGATTGCCCAGCAGCCTGCTGTGGTGCTCCCTAGTCAACATGGCTTATAAAATGCCTATTCCCATGCAATTCAGCTTTACTTTTTCAAGACACAGTTTGCAAACAATATCTTCTGAGGTCTCTGTAGTCTTTGGGAAGCTGCAAACCCCATTTAAACTCAAGATTGTCACAGTAGTACTTGATGACAGAGACCACTGCACAGTCTTTGCCACCAGCTCTAATAGGGTGCCAGAGAGGAATGTTGCAGTAAGCGACGTGACAATAATCACCAGATTTGTTAAAACCCACCCAAACCAAAGCCCATGTCTTTCTCCTCTCTCTCCCTACTAACATCAAGGTGGATGTCTCATTGCTTGCTTTGTGTTTGTACAGAAGCCACTTCCATCACACAGAGCTTGCTCATGCTTTTTCCATTTCAGCTTTTATCTGTATGAACCAAGATGTTTCTTCAAATGACAGTTCCCATCTGACTTTCTGTTTTGGTCAGCAGAGAATTAAGACTGATTTCAACCACTTAGGTTTCAGTGTAACTGTCTTACCATATTTCCAGGGAGGTCAAGAAGGAAACAGCAGTATATTGGACATTGGGTTTATAACTCTGTTTTGTTGTCTGAAATCACTAAGAATATGAAATAAAATTTGAAAGACTGAGATTTCAGTTCACTATTTATAAGCTCATTTAAATATAATTGGTCATTTAAGCTCTATGTTCCTTTCCTTAATACGAGTCAGTAGAAATGTGAGGAGATAACAGGGTGCCTTCCTGTCAAACTTTATTGCTATCTATGATTTTTCCTATATATGATTTTTTAATGTGCATTGTAGGAAGCCGCCTCAGTTCTAGAAAGCAGTGCATGTCCTATTTCATCTCATAAAGCCATACGCCTGCTGCTTCTGGGCAAGATCCCACTGCGATGTGCAGGTATCTCCGTATGCTAAATCCTATCCTTCCTAATGGCTTTCACACTACTCCTTCCACAGACAGTTAAGCCCAGTGTATCTCCTTTGCAATTTGCCTATCTTTCCTTTAAAATGTACATTACTAAGCATGCCTAGAGCTTAGAATGTAATTGAAGAAGGAAAAGCAAACAACCAAAACCCACTTCAGTTTTAAGAAGTTGTAAAGTATAAGACAAAGCTTCTTACATACAAAACTTAGAATTTTTGTATATGGATCACTATAAAGTCTTGCATTAATCCCCTCATATGAGGGGTATATCCTATTAACTAGGACCAGCAGAATGTTTAATTAAAACTGCAACTTCAGTGACTAGGAAACTTCTTCTCATAAGAAAATTAACAGGTATTAAAACTGTGGGGTGGGAGGTGGGAAAGAATCTATTTTAAGCTATACCTACGAGGAAGACAGTCTGAATTTACCTTCTATATGACATTCATTCTTACTGCTGCTGCAAGGTAGGTCAAGGTAATTAGGTCTGTTTGCAAGAAATTACTGGAGTAATTTGTTTTTGCTGGTTTTGAGAACAGCCAACAGCTCCAGTGGCACGGCTGTTAAAAAGACACCACAAGTAGTTCTGCTAAGACCAGAGTTCATTTTCTCAATTACATCTTCCACGGTGCCACTTTGCCCTTTCCTCAGACTGACGCAACTCAAAATTAATGGGGTCCTGGGTCTGAACATGAAGGGCATTGCCTTTATTTTCTCCTCCCTTATTTGCAGCACCCATAGGATGAAGAAAGAAGAGATCCTGATTGGATTAGGCTTCCTGAAACTCTTGTTATCCCTGTTAGCAAACTCATGGTAAAACTCTTGACTTTATGTTGCAAGTAGCTAATTCAAGTCCTCAGGACCAACCTTTCAGAGACACCAGTGACCTGATTTGTGCCCTGGTCTTTGGGAGCTCAGGGCTTGCAGGTTCAGACCATCCCCTACTGCACAGCAGTCATGGGTGCTACATGGGAATATGTGGGGAGCACAAAGCACGGCACAAGGCAAGGCTCAAGGGAAGTAAAAAAAAAAAAATAATAAAAAAAATAGAAAGGTGTTAAGTCTTCAGAGTAATGGGTATAGAGGAACACTTTTTGCTGGTCTCCCCAGCCAGTTAAGAAGATTTTGGGTCCAGTGCTCCATAAACGACTGCAGACAGCCCCAGAAAGGCAAAAGCTTTGTGTGGAGCTCTTTGGCTGGTCCTCTCACTTCATGACCTTCGTTTAACCTGCTCAGTTGCCTGTTTAGGAGACAGATAAAAAATCCAAACTACCAACAAGAACCAAACCACAGAGCTAACCATCATTGTCTTTCTGAAAGGGCTGCCCTGAAGAACTCTTAGAAGGGAAGAAAGTTACAAAATGCATCTGCTCAGTCCTGCAGGATTCTACACCATGCCTCCCTTGGGCTGCTTGTCAGCATCACCTCCAGTTTTGGAGAATTCACAGGTCCCAGACAGCAGCAAGCCATGGCCAGTGCCAGGGCAGCAGTGGCCAGCAGAGAATGAGATGAACTTTGAGATGTCCGCCTGAGCAGTGTATACAAACAACTTCGGAAGGAAAAATAATGTATCCATAAGACTGTTTTAGTTGTATGTTAATGGTATGCAGGAGATGTCTTTACTGTACCACAGTTCTCAATTTCTCACTGAATGGAGGCAGTCAATGTCTCCTGTGGGAGCCATCATCACTGCTCCCTTCTACCCACATCCAGTCTCCTGGGCAAGCTCTGGGCAGTGCCTGAAGAACAGCATGCTGGCAAAGCAAGAGCCTCGGAGACTTGTATTATTTCTAGCTTGCAGCTAATGAGTACATGAAAAACAATTCAAGTCATGAAAAGGCCATTTAGGCTGGTAATAACCTATATCCCTGTTGAGCAGGACCTGGCTACAGATGCTCAGGAAAGAGCCATGCGGCAAAGGAAAATTCTTAATGGATTTTCTAGAGTACTAACATCACAAACGCCCTGAGTTACCTAAGCAGCACATATCTGTGCAATTTTTCTGCTACTGATGTACGTCTTTTCATTAATCCTCTCACATAATTTTAGAAACACAGCTCTCTTTTCTTTTCCACCTAGCGACCAAAACAGAGCAACTTTTAAAAAACCTGCTTCACAATTATCAGTTAACAACGAAAGTATGTTTAAATGTATAGTGACTTCATATAGGCATAGATTTTGTATAGAGAAAATATGTTCAGCTTGAGCCCAGAGGAGTACTGAATATTTGAAGGCAATGAAAATCTGATCCTAAAACTAATTTATTCTACAACATATCTTGTTGAGGATATTCAATCAGAAAGAAACAACTGCTTTTAGATGACGCAAGTCTAATCAAGGAAGTTATTATTTAGTATAATAAAATTATCATATTGTAAGAGACAAGAGAAATACCTACTGTAAATGCATATTCCCTCCATCCTAATGTTACAACAATCTATTCTTAGGTTTAGTCAAATAGATATATTTAATTTGCTGGTAAACTCGGCTAATCGGTGAGCTCAATTTGGCTATAAAATGCAGAGTCAGCAGATGCATGAATTTGCGTTTTTAAGGTAACATCACTCAGCAGCACTGACAGAGCAAACCTGTGGTTTATTAATGAATCTTGGATAACTATTAATTACAAGCTGTAGTACTGTGCTTGGGTATGCAGGGTGCTATCTGTATTTACTGGAGTGTGTTCTTGTGTAACTGCCATGATGTACAGGAGCAGAATGGGAATGATGGTGGGTCCAGCTGAAACACCTTGGGGTGAATGGTGAGCTTCAAGTCTACCCTAGCGGGGATTTCTCATAATGGTAGAAAGCAGAACCAGCTGTAAGGTGTTGTGCAGGGAGGTAACTGTGTAACACAGCTGCCATTGAGCCAATTTCCAAGGCAGAAATCAGTTGTGCAAAATAAACACATCCCAAGTTAATTGTCCCAGCCTCATGCTGCACATGGGGACCTACACTCTGCTCCACCACTGCTGGCTCTGCAGGGGATGTGAGGGCAGAAGTGTGCCCTGCTATTTACCTGAGGAACAGGAGGATGCTGGTGAGGCATCCTGCCACATCCTCAGTCCCAAAGGGGACAGGGCACCATGACACCCACCATATTGGGGAGAGGGCTGTTAGCCAGGGAACACACTGGGGAAAAAAAAAACCAATTCTTTTCAGTGGAGGTCCTGATAAAACTAATGGTGGAACTGCAAATGGACTGCATCGATAAATAAAACCAGACAGATTTTGTGGAATATTTCTGGCAAAGCTGGAGGAAATGTGACTCTACAAATTGCTGTAGGATTTTACCAGTGTTATGCAGGCAGCCTGTTTTTGTGTGTGTTTTGTTTTTAGGAGAAATACTAAACAGCCCATCAAAATTTCAGTCCTTTCAGCCCACATAATCCACTTTCGATATAACCCTTTGGGATAACCCACTGCTTTTGAGACAACCCATTGAACTGGCAGTCTTTCTTGATTTCCTGTTCCCAGTCCTACAACAGCATTTTGTCCTCTCTATGTGCTATCCTCCACAATGCAACTGAGAGCAAACTAATTGCCTCTGTTTGCTTTCCCTCTTATTTTAGAATAATTATCTGCACAAAATTTTAAGAAGCAAGTGAGAAAATGCAAGCATCAGAGAAGCTGTTGGCAAAGCTAATTGCCTGATCTGCTTATGTAGATGTAATTTCGAACAGGAATTGAACTTCTGGAACCCTGCTTATTTCCTCAGAGGTATATCCATCAGTGTGATGAGTGATTTCAAAGTGTAAAGACATTTTTACCCTTCTCTGTAGGCATAATTCTGTTAACGTGGGTAAGCAGGTGCTTCTGGACATGCCGGAGAGAATGCACTCAAATGGTAAGTAAACTTGGAGTATGCCTTTCCCCACTGCAAAAATGCTTTGTTGAGATTTCATTTTTCAGAGATATTAAAAACCCTATTGAAACTGTTGTGTGACAGCCCAGGGTCCTCCCAGAGCGGGGGGTGACTGCTCTACCACCTTGCTGCTCCCCATAGCGGAGCATCAGGTACCACAGCCATAGCTATGTTTTAAAAGAAAGAGGAAAATAGTTAAAAACGTGCTTTTCAAGTAGGTTCCTTAATTACTTTGGGTTCTGCAAACCTAACGCACAGACACCTAATTCTTCGGCCTGGGGTTTCTCACCCAAGGGAGCTATGCCTGATCCCAAACAGGATCCCAAATCCTCAAATGTTTGAATTAATCCTGGCACCATCCAGGAAGGACATGCAGGGAGCTGGCTACATCCCATGGTACACAGCTGGCCTCAATGCACAATACCCAGTTCCCACAGTGTGAATTATAGTATATATTCTTCAGTGGACAATCAATGATGATGATCTTACTACACCTCTGATTTTTAGCCACATTTCTACACATTCCCCCCTCCCTGCCCCTCTTAAACCAGTTGAATCACAAATATGAAGTCTTAAAAGCCATTCTCACATTGGAGTTTTACTGAAATTCCACTGCAAAGTCCATGTGAATCTATGCAAATATATGTGCAACATGATTAAAATAGAAATGTTGCATTTTCACGGTTTAATCAAACTGTAAAATTAATCAGTAGCGTGGTTTATTCTACACTACTTCTTACAGAGAAGTGAATACAATTAGAACATTGCCCAAATTCATAATTGTTGAGCTAGTGTAGTAAGTGTATATGAAAAGGGACCCTTGAGACATTCAGTTGAACCCCAAATTGCTTTTTTATTCAAGATGAGCCCTAGCATCATGGGAGCACCAAGAACAGCAACAGAGTTATCACAGGCGGCTAATTACTTCAGCAAGACCTTCTCTGCTAAAAAATTAATTTTAAAGAAAGAGGAGTGAAGGGAGGGAAAAAAAAAAAAAAAAAAGAGAAAAAAAAAAAAAAAGGGAAGCAGGTTCTACAACCAGACCTTGCGGCAATGTTTGTCCTTTGCCTGGCAGTCCCCAACAAGAGCTTTGCAGAGGACTGCCTGTGTTACACAGCCCCATGAAAGGTGCGGGACTGGGCTTTGCCCTAATAAAATCCGAGTGCAACTGAGGTATAGCATAAAAAAGAAAAAATAAGAAAAGCTGCGATCATTACTCTTAATACCTCTAGAGCAAAACAAAAAAAAAAAAAAAACATCCCAACAATCTAAGTGTGCCATTAATAGTTTTGAACACTTATAACATGGGAACTTGCTGGCAATCACCACAAGACTCTCTCATGCATGCTTCTCCTGAACACCAAAGGCTTTGAAAATGACAGCACAGAAGCTAAAATCCCTGGGAGGTACCAAACATTCCCATTTTTTGGGGGGATAAAAAAGGCTAGGTGAGCTAATACTGCCCCCAATTTCTGCCTTTTGACATCCATTTATTGCAAGGGAATATAATACGAGAATCATACATTTTTCTGTAAGTACACCCCACAATAGCAGCACAGAGCAGGAAAGCCCCATTTTTCCAGTGCCTTTTGCCAAGTGTATTTTGGCTGCACTTTGCCCATTCCTGGTGATGCCAGCCCAGCTCACGTTACCAGGTTTGATGCCAGCAGTTCACCACCATTCTCTGGCACAGACAGGCACAGACCTGGCAATAAAGCATTTTATAAAGTTTATAGTTCACATGCTCCCTGCTGCCCACATGACATGTGACAGTTCTTTGTTAAAACTACCCAATAAGTGGTTATTTCAATGACTTGTCCAAGGGGCTTTTTCCAGCTTCTGCCCCCATCTTTCCATCCCCAGTGGATATTTGGGGCATAATGCACTAGGGTATCTTCTAGATTCAAAAGGTGACCCCAACTGAGCCCCAGGTTCAGCACAAGCTGGGCTGTCCCTCCCAAGGATCACCCCAGAACAGGCCAGACCATACTACCTGCTGCTTTTCTGGCTTTTCAAACTGGCTTGCCAGCGTCTGGCATTTGCTGAAAGCCACTTCATCCTGACCCCAAGATGAAGGGCAGAAGCAACATGACATCTGCCCAGCGGGATCCCATGGGACCACCTCACTCTGCAGAGATGGGCAGAACTTACTAATGAAAACATCTGATGGAGAATTTCTCCTGTCTGTCCTCCACTTACTTGCTCAAGGACAATTTTCATGGTATGTTATCTGCATGTATGGCCACTAACTCTCTCCTAGTATCAGGAAAGTCAGTTTGGGGAGGGAGAGCTTGCCCAGCACTGCACAGAGGCTGTGGTCCCCTGCAGTGGTTTGAATTGAGTAATTTAGACCTTGGAAATCCAGACTGGCGCCCCTGAAAGTCAAATGAAATTCAGTACTTTGGAGGCAAAAAGCAATACTGTGCATTTAAAAGTACAAAGAACCCACACTGCTACACACCCATTCAGCTTCCCCAGACAGCCTAACACAATCTGGTTCCCCTTTAAGGTCCCTAACCAAATCAACTGAATATTAGCAACAGACTTTAGTGGAACAGATACTGCAAATAAATACTGAGCAGTTACAAAACATCAGGAGGTCACAACTAGCCCTAGTGTTTTGATTGCTTGCAGTGATGGCTGGGGCTGGAAGTCACCAAGCGCTCTCTCTACTTTCAGGAGGACCTGTTTTCATGGTGTGCCATTTCCTGCATTTCAGGGATGCCAGAGGCTTTCGCAGAATCTGGGTATTATGACCAGAGATATGTACTACTTGTTTTTCAATGATAGAAAACCCAGACAAAAAAAGCCACATTTACCAAATAAATTGGGGGGGGGGGGGGGGGGGGAGGTGGGGGGGAGGAGGGTGGGTGGGTAGGATGGGAGGGATGGGGGTTTATGTGAAGCTGAACCAGATAATCATGACAATATCACCCGATAAAAGAGGAGTTTGGTCTTGGTTTTACGTGTAGCTAAAATACAAGTAATCAGACAGACAAACCACACAGCCAACCAGAGGTTTCCCACCTGCCCACGCCATGATCCCAAACCCCAGATTCAGCATCATTCCTGTTCCATTCTAAAGCAGCTTTCAAATTAGATGGCAGAGCAACTGCTTGCACACCAGGGAGCTCCTGGTTAGATATCATCCCCCCAAAAAAGGTCCAAAGGCTTGTGCTGGAACAGCTGTCCTACATTTCCTGAAGGACATCACAACAGCACATAAAATGTCACTTTGCTCTATGACAAAGGGCCAGTTCTGATCTCCAAGTGCTTCTGCCTAAGGACAGATGCAATCCAGCTGGGAGAAAGCAACACCTTGCTTTGATTCCCACCACCACACCTCCCCCCCCCCCCCCCAAAAAAAAGGAACAGTAACTACTTGGGTTATTATCTGCATTTCAGGTCAGTGAGTTGGAGTGCTGAGCAACTTGGTGGAGACCAGGGCTTCAGAGCACACAGCTTTGATGCCAACAGAACCAGACAAACCCACAAGATTAAGAGCTCCAAACTGAACCCATAAGTTCTTAACTGGGTTGAAATGTATGATTTTTACTTCATTTAAAAACAACCAAACAACCCCCCCACCCCCCGAAAAAAAAAAAAACAAACCATGCACCCCAACAAGAAAACAACCCAACTGTCTATTGGCTTTTATTTTCCATCACTCACACATTGCTAATACCTAGTTGCAATAACAAGCCTATACCACAGACACCTGAAACATATACTAGTCTCATACCTGGACAGCATAAACAGATGGGCTTGGATAAATGAAAATCAATGAGCTAGCGAAGGCTTCTCTCATTCAATTGATTCAAGCCCCTAGGCAGCAGGCACAGCAGCATGCAAAATGGTGTTAACATAGCACAAGTATAAATGTCACTCACAGGAAATACAGGAACAAAAACTAATAGCAGCACAAATGCAGTCCAGAATAGCATTGATCCCAAAACATTTGATGACAGCATCAGATAACTTAATGAACAGTAAAGATCTTTTAAGAGCAACAGCAGCCTGTCTAGCATTGTTTATTTTATCTCTGTACCATTCAAAGCTGCATGATGCTGTACATCTTGTTCAGCATGTACGTAACAACCATGGTTTAAACGCTGTGTACGAACTGAATTTAGATTTATAAATTCTTATAGTAGCTTACTAATAAAGTTTTTACATAATTACCCCCACTAGATATATTGCTGGGACTTTTTTTACCACATAGCAGATGCAATATTGCACAGTCACTTCTACATGTGTTGTCACTGAAAAGTCCCTTAAACACCTGTTGTGGTCTGAAACTGATGATCCATAGGTAAGAATGCATACTCATCTCCAGTTTCAGAGGCCTGGGGCATGTGGGATGCTGGTTCTCTGAAGTAGGAAAGGAAGGGATACAAGAAGTAGCTTGCACAACATGTCTGGGTTCTTCAGGTTAGGACACCAGTGATGAATTCATTCTGAGTTAATCTCCACATACATGCCCACAGTTGTCACATGTGGGTAAATAACTATTCAAGGTTTCTTTCATAAATATAAAATATTAGATATCTACTGTAAACCAGAAAGAAGGATATTTCGCCCAAAAGGAGATATATACATTTTTTATATACATTTTTTTTTTTTAATAGGGGCTGTACCTTTCTGCCCCTGAAAGCAATGGTTCATTTTACATTGACTTCAGTAAGAGCAACACCCAACCTGGATATGGCTGTGCATTAATATTGTAAGGAACACCCATGCCATCACATAGCAATGCATCAAAGACACTGGCTTTCAAAATAACATTGATCTGCTCCAGAGATTTACAATCGTCGTTAAAATACATCTTCAGGGTATACACAGTAAAAGCACTAACAACTTTATGTGTTAGAAAATTTATAGCAGCACAACACAGCCAATGATGAGATTTTCAAAAGTTAGCTGAAGTTCTCATTTGCATCCCTGGAAGATGCAATTTCTACAGAGGAACCTAAGCTTGAAGCCCTGATAAACTCAGGCAAAAAAACATTACAGGTGGACTCCTTGCAGTTCTACTTGGAGAAAATGTTGACAAAAAGTTAAAGAAAAATTCCTGTAGTCATGTTTTCCAGCTGTCTGTTAACAGTTGCAGAGGAACCTGCTCAAGTGCTGCATGCAGATTGATCCCTTTGCCCGAAGTGCTTAGCCACTAGCTTAGCTGCCACGGGCCAGAATCCCATAGACCTCAAGGGAAGGCACAGGGACAGTCTTCAGCCTGGTGGGACATAGTGCCAGGTCAAATTGGAAGGTCTGGCTGCAGATCTCCATCTTTAGCCCTGCCAAAGCCCCACATATGCCTTTCTATGCCCCACCTTTCCCCGTGCATCATGCTACAGCGTTTGCCTGCTTTAAATCCCCAGCACTTGGTCGCACAAGTTTGGAGCATGACCCGCTGTTTTATGAAGGACAGCCAATTTGCCAGTGAAAAATTGCAGTTGTCTATGACAGTGAATATGCAAACACCCTTTTCTCTGCAACTGAACTTTGGAGAATGAACAGTTAATGTTCTTATCTCCCTGTCAGGCCCAGACATGTCTGTGGGCCCTTGTCTCACTTCCAAAACACAGTCATTTATGTTGCAATATATTGCTGACTTGCACGCTTCTCTTCCTAAAAGATCCCTTCTTAAGGGTCTGAGGGGTTGTACAGATTTGATTCCTTAGCTCCTGTGCCTCTTAAAATGGTGATAATTATTTGTAGGAAAAGTCTTTTTTTTTTTTCCAAAATAACCTGGAAAGAGTGAAGAGATGCACACTATAGTGTTCCCCCACAATAAGGAGCCAAAAATGGTAAAAAGGGCAAAACTGAACATGCATTTCATTACCATTTTTTTGATTAGCAGTTCCTGAGCCATAACCTATAATGGAAGTAATTAACTCACTGAGTTCAAATACAGGCATCATAAAGCCCCTGATGCACACTGGAGACTCAACATGCAGGGCAGCCGCATCACTATGCAGCTGCGAGTTTTAAGATGTTGTAAAGAATGTCAAGGAACAATAAACATGATTGAAGAGCTTGTTCGCAGGAACTGCTCATATGCTCTCACCATACTGTGAGCAACAACAAAAAAGGAGAAAGCAGGCTTAATTGTCTTCATTATGCCTATCAGAAAGACAAGCTACTCAGGAAAGCCACATGCAGTCTCACATCACCCAAGACTTTGCTAAAATGCTGAAGCTTGTTCTGCTTCAGTTTCCAGTTGATACTGTGAGAAAAGACATTTTCAGAGTATAGACAAACAGGGAATGGGGTATAACAGTTTTGTGCCTCTTGCAAATATAATATAAATTCTAATTGCCCCAGTATAATCTCTTCCCAAAGGAAGATAATCTTTAATGTTAAAGTCAGGTTTGGTACTTGTCACTACTTCTTTCACCTCCAAACCACATGAAATCTAGACCTATACTAGAAGTTTTAAAGTCTTCTAGAGAGATCCTCTAAAAAAGAGCAATACAGACATGCTCTGCCGCATCAGATGGAACTTAGGGCTTCCTCAGAAAGCTCTTGAGTTGTTACTAGGAAAGTATGTGCTTAACATCAGTGTTGTACACACAAAACCAGAAAAATTCATTAGAGTTATCATTTTTTCCTGCACCCCCAGTACTTCAGATCCCCAAAGGGCATGCTTGTGCTCATGCTGGAGAGCAATTGCACAGTTCAGCCCCATCACATTTGGGTTACACATGCAGATTTCAAAAGCACTTTCATCACATTTAATCTCTCAAAAGATGTGTAGCCTGCAAAGTTGCAAACTGCTTCAGTGGAGTGCTTTAGGCAAGGCTGGACAGGCAGGGTCCTGCCTACATGCCAACACACCACAAAGCTGCGACCCCAAGCAGGGTGGCCCTGCAGGCACCCTAGCTGAGTGTTATACCTCATCCCTCTTGCCAAGAGCCCAAAGGGAAAGCAAGTCGCACAGCCATTGCCACAGACCATCTGGGTCTTTACCACAGGGGAAGGGAGCACATAAGGTGGTATTCCTTTCCAAAGCTTTTTCTGAAACTTCTTCACAAGGAAAGCTCTGCAGGGGTTACAGATACCCCACTCCTTCTTTTCCCAGCATCTCGTCTCCAACCATGGTCTAGGTTTGGCAAGGACAGTGCACAAACTGGTGCATCCCCTGCTATCAGCATCTTCCAGATCATTCAGCAGTTATTTTCCCAGGTTAGGTCCCTTTCCTAGAGGCTGGGGAATTCCCTCAGCTGCTGCACTGTCAGCAGCTCCCACCCTCTGCTACAGAGGCAGAGGCCTTCCTCCCTTTGCCTCCAGGCACAGAAAACAGAGCCCTGAACAGGAAGATTAATTTACAAACATAAAGCCATACCTGGGATCTCCAGAGACATGCTCTTATTCCACAAGATGAAGCCTGCGAGCTCCCCCAGCCATACCAGCAGTTGGAGGTAGCTTCTCCACTACAAGCTGCAACATCACAGCTCCTCACAAGGAGCACTTTCATTGAGCCCACGAGCTCCTGCTGCAGCATTTTTACCATCATAGCCCCAATCAGCACTTCTATCACCAACACCACTAACCAGGTGGAGATGTCTCTGTTCCAGCTGAGGAACAGCTCATTAAACCCCCACCACTACCCTACCAGAAAACAATTGCCTTTAAATACCTTATAAAATCCAACAGGCTTCCCTGTTAAAGCCAGTGCTCTACTAAATCACTTCACCACTTAATAGCTCAAGGTTCAATCTGCTCTTGACTTCTCTATTTACTATTTTCATGCTCTCTATTACTGAAAGCAGTGGTCTTAATTAAATGCAATTACACATCTCCCGATTAAAAGCTACATGTATTGCATAAGAGACTAGCACTTGAGCAGCACAAACCAGCCCTGCAGGGGGATTGCAGTTGGGAGATAGTATTTCCTCTCCCTCTATGCCCTGCTCTGCCTTTCCTGGAACTATGACATGTGCATCTGGTGAAAAGTCTTTCTTCAACATTTCAGAAAAATCTAATATTTGCACTTTGGATGTATAAACAGAGCTTCTCCACCAACCATGCTTCCCAAGAATCCAGCCAGCATCCCTATCCACCACCTTTATCCTCCAATTTTGTGAGGGTAGTTCTTCATCCAAGCAGATGAAGTGAAATATTTACTGCAAACCTTGAATGAGTTAATATCTTCGGGGGGGGGGGGGGTGGGGCGGAAATCCTGTTGAATATATATCCAAAAGGAAGTTTTCTGAAGGCACTGCCACCAGTAAAGTAAAAATCCTGTCAAAACTCAGCTGTCAGCTCCCAGGCAGGGTCCCTGGGTCCTGTGGCATTGTGATGCAGCAGCCTGGAAACTCAGCAGCTGCTTCATTTAATTTGAAATGGGAGAGTTTTGAGGAGTAAGCAAAGCAGCAGTTTTGAATTGACTGTGCGCTGTTTTGACATGCAGTCCTCCCCCAGGGAAGGCTGGCAGGGACACATGTATTGCCTCTCTGAAGCTGCTAAAATGCTTAACAGGAAAGCAGTACCTCTAAAAAAAGTGGCATTTCTAGCCATGAAGGAACTCTGATGGGAAAGGAAACCTCTGAGAAACACCACTGAAAACTTAAACCTACCAGCCATTGCACTGAAATAAAATATGGTATTGATTTACTTTTTAAATGATTAATACCATAGAAATGGAGCAGTCAAATTTTAGTTAATGTAAGTTACAGTAAAGCAGTCTATAACTTTTAAATTGACCTGCCGGCTCAGTCGAACATAAAATGGCAGAATAAATACTGACAGACTGAAGTGGTTGCGTGGACGTGGTAGGGAAGACTAGCACCGCAGAGTGAACACACTAGCCCACCATTCACCTCCTCCTTCCTCCTCTTCCTCTCAGCTCCGGAGATGCTCATGAGCAGGTCCTACCTACCACTGGCTCCATGCTCCCTCCCCACCTGTGGGCACCTGGAAGCTCAATGTAACAAATATTTTATATTGATCAGGAGTCTTTTTTATTCCAGGCATGGCATTTGGCTCATTAACGGTGTGCATATGTGCAGAGTGTGTTAATTTACATCTTATTCCCTCAAGGATAGTTAATATTGTACTTGAAATGTTTCTAGCTCTTGTTTAGGTTGGAGAGAAGATCTCAAGAGAATGGTATTGATAGACCCGAGCATCAGTATGAACTGTTTGCATGAGGAATTCCCTGGAAAAATTCTTAACTGTCATTTTTACGGCCAACTATTTAAAGTGTTGACTGAAAACATTGTCATGGGCCATGGTAATTTAATAATATGCAGTAAACATAAAAGTTTAAAATAATATTAAATTTTCACTCTTTCAAAATTAAGCTCTCTTCTTAAGAGCTTAAGTAGAAGTGTTGGAAATAAATAAATCTGTTGCTGAAACTATGGAACACTTCATCCACAGATTTTGAGCTAATTCACAAATATACAACTGATACGTCTTGGGCTTTGGAAATGTTTGATAATATTGTCAAATTTCCACATCCTCTCTTCAGAAACTCCACTGAGCATTCTGCAGGGGCCAAGATGAAGATAAATTTCAGTCACTTTTGTGCCTTATCTATCAAAATAGAGATAGTTTTGGAGATCTGATGGTACTGTTGCCTTCTGCTATTGCAACAGCTACTGCAAATTTGCTTATAGCAAGGATAAGGAAGATTCTCTGTCTTTACAATTTGTGATGCTTATGCTTTTGTGCTCTACTCAAAGCATGTCTTACTGCCCTTGATCAACTAAAAAGAAGTAATATGAAGATGGCCAAATGCCTTTTAAAGTTTCTCAGGAAGGCTATGCCCCGTCATGATCTTCTCTGAGCACCGTTTTCCACACATCTAGTTATTTTTCTTAGTGAAGAGCTGTAGCCATAGCCCTTGCCCAGGTGTTCTAGTGCAGCTGCATATGGGCAGCACATCTGTGCTAATAAATACTCCTTTAACAGATTCTACATTTATTTGCATGGAAGAATAAATAAAATATTAAAAAAGAAAAAAAGAAATTCACTGATACCATGTAAAATCAAATTAAATGAACCCCCAGAATCCCTATCTGTGTGGGACCATGTTTCCAGAACATGTCTGGGCTAAAGAATTGGTAACTTTGCTTCCTGGAGCTCATGCTTACAGCTTACACATGTTCCTTGCACTAAAGCATCTAAAAAGATGTCTAAGATCTCAGAAACACCAAGTAATATCTCCAAAATACTTATGGACCTGACCAGCATCTTCTCATCTTTTTCACATCCACAGGATTATTTTTTTTCCTTTTTTCCCCCTCTTTGTTTTTCCTAATGCTAACAAAACCCAGCCTTAGTTGCTCCACTGAAAATAACTGTCCTCCTCAGGGAAACTCCTAGTACTCCATCAGACTTTACTATGAATCAGAGTTCAGGCAATTCACTGGGCCAAAGGCAAAATTTAAGGGGATCTGGCCAAACAACACATAATAACTTTTTTTTCTTCCTGGTGGGTCAGAGCACACCATCTCCAGTGGGCAGCATCCTCCCAGCTGCCCACAGCACGCAGGACTGACACACAAACTGGCAATTTAATTGTGATTTTATAGTAGAACTTTTCTGAGTGCAGAATCCTGTCATTAAAATCAGAAGTCAGCTGGGCAAGTGTGATGCTCCAGTGTCATCTTATTATTTGAGCTTTCAGTAGGGGAAACCAGATTCAGGTTTGTGCTGAACAGCTTTAGTAAAATGATTGCTATCATTTAAATGATAAAAAAAAATCAGATAGCAGTGTATCTGAGGACATCCCTGAGTGCTACAGTCTTACCTGGGAAACTTATGTGAAAAGAGACTTCAACAATGCCATATCTGTTCAGAAAGATAAGCAATGTTCATGGTATAACGAATGACTTCTTTATCATGGCGGGGGGGGGGGGGGGGTCCAGGGGGAGGGTTGGGAGGGAGTGGGAAGAACAATTTACTTTGCCGGTTTCCATTTCTGCATTTACTGTCAGATAACATCGCAGGTGGACATATGGACATATAGCCTTTTCAAATGAGGGCTGGCAGATTCATGGGAAAATACTTTAAATATATTTGAGTCCAACACTCTATATCATTCATGGTGAGCATGATTTGCAGCTCTCACAGTGTCAATTTTTTCTATTAATTGTTAATGAAACAGATAGATCTCCTGGGGGCAGAAGGAAGTGTTGTTTTCTAATTTTTCAAATCAAGAATATTGTAATAATCCCTCATTAATTCAATCATCTTTCTGTCAGACAACTGCTGTATAATTTAAGGGATAAGGTTTTAAATAAAGATCCTGGCAAAACCATCTGGTTGATCTAATACATACCCTCCATCTAAGTGAATTTCATAACCCTTGGAAACAAATCAATCTGAAAATTAAAGGTAGATGGCAATGGAAATGTCATTACTCTTCATACATGTTTTATTTTCTCTTTCTCCCCTCCCCACCCTTTTTCTAACAATCTCTTTTTTGGTGGGTTTTTTTTTTTTTGCCATTTGGAGAGAAACACTGATCATTCTCTGTGTCTGTACAGTCCCTTAGGCTCCCTGGAAGACGTCATTTCCATCCTTGACCAGTTTTCAAGGAGAAGCAGCAGAACTTGCCTGGTCAGCCCTTGCTGCTCGCCAGCACTCATTGCTGCTTGAGAAGCAGGTTGGCAGAGGCAGCACCAAATTCTGCTCCATCCTTGGCAAAATACCATACAAACAGCATTGACTAAATGCTTGTCTCCTGTTTACTGCCTCTGCCCAGAATGATTTGCTGAATTGTGCAAGCGTTCATTGGTCCAAATGTTGAAACAATTGGATAGCACTGAAATGCAGTAAAAGACCAGATCTCCTGCTTTTTTGGGGCACACATTCTAAGCCATGTCAGTACTTAATGAAATGCTAATAATGGCTAACCTCTCTAAAAACATTAACCAGTTTCTTTAAATGGTTGTGATGCTGGGTTCCCTCATTTTCTTGGCTGTCACTTAGGGAACACACTTAGGAGCCTCTATCATGCAAACAGGAGTCATCTGCTTTACCTCTGCTTCACCTGGCTGGCTGGACATGTACTGTCACAGCCAAAAAGTGAGAGGGTGCTAGCAAACAGGTTTTGTTAAGAGGAGATATCATTGAATCAAGGTGAGCAAGGAAGTTTTCACTATCTTTTTTAAATGTTGCTACATAGAACCAAAGCATTCCTCTATAAACTGTTACTGAGGAAGTTTCTCAAAGCTAAGAGGAAATTCCTGGTCAAAACACAGCACAGCAAATACTGCAATGATGTCTTTGCATTGTGTACCCTGTGCATATGTGCTGTGAAGGCTGTCCATGCACATGTCCATGCACATGTCCAAGCTGCTCTGGGTTTCTGATGGATTTCAATCTCCTGCCCTCTTCCCACACATGGAAGGTTTTGAATGGTCCCATTTCCACGCTGGCAGAGACCGACAGCAGACAGATTTTGGTGATGGAATTTTGTTTTCAAATCATCTGAAATTATTGCTATGTGATCAAATTTACAGCTTCTTATCTGTTATCATCCCTGACAAAAAGTCCACATCTTATTTTCCAGCTTAACCCACTAAAAAGCTGTCCTGGTCCTGCTGTAATTCTTCTTATTCAAAGGTCAGCTCACCTCCTTGCACCACATCTCTTGCACTCCTTTCTAACAAATAAATAAATAAATAAATAAATGGTGAGGGGAGATAAATAAATAAAAATAATTGAATCTTTTGGGCTGATGTTGGACAAAATTAAATTATGGGGAAGTGTCCATAGTGAAATTTGCCTTATTTGCCACAAAGATCTTTACTGGGAGAGCATAGAAGATGCTATCACATGTCTTACAGTGTTGGAAATTATCACTTAATGCAATTCTACACTTTCTTTTCCTGAAATTGCTGCAGGTGGTAAGACAGAGCTCTTGGCTGTTTGAACCTTGCAATTCACTCACCAGAATGATAATTTTAACTTGCCCCATGAAATCATTATTTTTGATTAGAACTACAAGTCAAAAGATACAGGTACTTCACAATAAATGTATTTTCCAAATAGCTTCTTAGGCAAAAAGAGAAAATTATAGAGTAACAATGCTAATAGGCTACAGAGAGGAATACAGGCAAGATGAAAGTTATGTTTAATACAGATGGAGACAAACAGAAGAGCGCAGGACACCTTTGCTGGGACAGCCTTTCACCTAATACCAGCCAGAACAAACCAGACATGGTCAGAAGAGCCAGAAAGGAATATTTGACTTGATGGTCAAAATACTCTAAATGGGTTCAGCTAGGTGAGCAGTGGTGGAGGTCAGGGGAGTCAGCCCTCTCCTCCGGCTCCTGGTGGAAGACATCCATCTATGCCCTCTACCTTACCTGGAAAGTGCTGCTTTGCTTCCACTTCTACAAACAGCAGGCCATTGAATCTGGAGCAAACCTCCTGGGAAGCGCTGTAAACCAGCAGCACGCAGGTTCACCTTCACTTGGCTTTAAGACAAGCTGTCTCAAGCATGAAGTGCAGTGAGCTTAACAAAATACCATCTGAAAGCTAATGCTAGCAGGCACGAAGGGAAAATGAGCTTTCAAACGTGACTTAAAATTAGATAATTTCCTGTATGCACAATAGTTAGCATTCCCTGAATTGGTAGGGCCCCAAAGTCTGATGAGTTGGGTACTATTTCCCGTGGCTCCACAGAAATACGCATCTTCAGGGCACAGATACACTCAGACGCCTATTTTTTTAAACTTGGTGGCTTGGTACACAAACTGCTTCATGTGCATTGAGAGCTTTAAAGGACTTTAGAATTTCTCTGAAAACTGGCTGATAAAAGAAATTGTTACGGAGATTGCGGGAAAGGAGAGTATTAGTGTGTATACATGTCCTGTGCATGCAGGTACATGTGTCCTGAAACTGCCACGATGTTATATATGACAGTGGGTTGAACAAGTGAGGTCCTAACCACCCATTACCACTTGAGCTAAATTCCAATGAAAAGAACACAATGAACAATATGTATTTGCCTTTATTTTACTACATTTTACTTTAATCTCCTCTTTGATTTAGAAGTCTTTCTATGGAGTTTTACATTAGCAATTTTTTTTTAGATCTCACCTGACTTGGTACATCACTTTCACACTAATTGTTGTGAGCAATGCAAAGGCAAGGCAGTAGGATCATCAAATTCTGGGAAGGGCTTCTGGATTCTGGGCTGTTGTATACGATTTATCCAACTGACTTGAACTGTTCTGTCAGTCTCTTACCATCATTGAGCAAATGCTATATATGTGGGTTTGATTTTTTTTTAATACTGGATTCTGCCAGCAACTGTTTTAATCTGTTGTCATATCTTAATAAGTGGTAATTGACAACATCAACTGTTTTTCTCTCCTGATCTCCTTTATCAAAATAAGTGTTGCAGTGCTGAGTTCAGAGACTCCATAGCTGTTTCCCAGCTGCCATTTAATAAGCAATCTTGAAAATTTTTAGATCCTCTGGAGAACATGGTGAATATGGTCAGTCTCTGGCATCATTTGTGCTTCAGAGTCCCACAAATATTATCTCTCATAATGAGTCTTGCTTTACACTTTCGTAGAAATATTTTTCAGGTATTAACATTTTTTAAGATCATGTAACTTATTGTAAGGGTTTTTTAATATTTCGACCTATATTTAAATCCTTTAGAACTGGAAGCAGGACTGAATACTACAGGCATTAAATGTCCTTTTCCTATTTCAGTTGTTGTTACCATATAGGGACAAAAGCCACTGCAGGAAAATGTTGTGTAACCCACCCTTCAATGTTCACAATAGTTACTTGGCGTCCCTGTGACGGCTGCTGGCTGGTAGAGAGCAATGAAAGGCACGTAATCAAAAAGTCTGGATCCATACGATGCCTTGAGGGCCTGATCAGGTTGCTGCTGGCTCATTTATTCAGTAAATCTGTAATAATAGATAATGTCACATGGCAATTGCCAAAAATAAATATATGGCCCAAAAGGTTGAACTGAAGGTTGCTTAATTTGTATAAAATCATTGTTTTCATAAAATGAGTAGCTGATTAAACTTTGAAATAGCAAAAATAATTCCTTGAAGAGCCTCCACTGCTCTCTTAAGACTGATCTTTATTGGCAGAGAGGAGAATATGTCCACTCTAATGGATCAATTTAAATGCATAACGGTTAAAATAAACTCCTTAAAGTATGTCTCCACATTCCTTATGTTGACTAGTGAGACATTGCTTTTTCCTAAAATACTGTTTAACTGAGAGAAATTTAAAGCAGAAAAAAAAATTATGCTGTCTATCTCAAGCTGGTCTATAGCATTTTCTGCACTTAAAGGTATGATCGATTGTGTGAAAGGTAAAACTAAAATGTGCTTCACGTAGCTTTGCAGACTTAAGCCTCCTTAGTGGTTTTTCTTATGCGTATGTAACATTCCCTGGAAATCCACTGCAGGGAAGAATAAAGCAGCAGGGAACATAACAGAAAAGCAAAATAAAAAACCTAATCATCAAAAAAACCCACCAAGGTAACCCAAACCTCAGTATTGTACATGCCTCCTGTAAAAGACCCCTTTCTTGACCGGCTGGTAGAAGGAGGGACTGGATGGTAAGTGCGGCTCTGACCATACAACTTGGTGAGACCTTGGGGACCGCAAGATTGATCCTGCAGCATGGCAGATGTGCTGGTGTCACTAATGCCACAAGGCAATGTCCCCTTGCGTGGAGAAGAGCTTGGTGACTTGCACTTTTCCTCCTTAGGGTCATCAGCAAGCTCAGAGTCAATGATTGCTAGCAGAATGAATCAATTCTGTGCACTTTTCCTTGGATTTCACTTTAAGAAGGTTAAATGAATACACCTATATTTAAGCAAATACATTATCTGGCTTACGCGTTGCGATTTTACTTGGATGGAAAGCTAGAGTGATCAAATCAAAGTCCCAGGTAGGCTGGAAACAAAAAAATGAATTAGAATGATCAGATCTTCAACAGCCATAAAACAAATCCGAGGATGACTTTGTGATGACAAAGAATTACTTTCTGTTAGGAGAATTCATGCAGACATCACCTTTCTTCCACCGGAAGGCCCTGACTTAAACTGGGAAGGTGTCAGCTTGAAAACATCTCAAAATTTTACTTTGAATACAATTACTTCAAATACAAGACAAGTAGACTTCCTGGGGAAGATGAAAGAATTGAAAGAATTTGGCCAGTGGAAAAAAAGAAGAATGAGGTCCCTGACCATCCTTGCAGGCAGGAAAGCTGGAACCTGCCTGTGTGGAACGGGACCAGCTGGCTGCCATCTCTTCCACAAAGGAAGGGAGATCTTTTCCCTGTGCTATGTTTTTGGTGCAGTAAGGATGCTGATGTCCCAGTCACTGTGCACAGACACAGAAAAGCTGACAACAACAGGGGGTTTATTTGCACTTGTGACTTTTCTCTAAAATGCCAACAACCAGATGTTGAATGTTCAACAGAAAGTAGAAAATATACATAGAAGCCAGCTTGCTTGATAGAAAACCTATTTTTTATTAAAGATCAATTCCTCAACCCATTTGCAGGGACAGCTAGTAAATCCTGAGCACTCAGCTTCAGATCTCGTGTGCAGTGAGATGCAGCCACTCCTCCCAAGGCATTTCTCTGAATGTGAGTAATGCCCAAAGCGCTGCCATCTCTATCTCCCTTTGCATTTTACAATGCTATTAGCTTCCCCGTTCCATCCGCCAACATTATAAATAACTATCAATTGCCATGTCACTAGTTGACCCAAATGCTGCTTCTCCCACACACTGTGTCCTAGCACCCTGCTGCAGTCCTGTTCTCCCACCTCTTCTGCAGCAGCATGAGCATCCTTACACCTTTGCGTGCTCTTTCTGGCTGCTGCTTCCAGCTGCATGGGCTTTGCTGCAGGCAAGATCTCACTGCTGTGAGAAGATGTGCTTCCTCCTCACCCACTCTCACATTCATTGGGATCTTGCCTGGGTTAGTGCAGCACCAAGCAGTGGTCTCACATCTCACATTGGGATCCCAGATAAAGCTTTAAATATCAGTCAGAAGAATTAAGCATAGTTATTTCCAGTAATTACAAGTGGTATCAGTCAATTTTATGCATGGGTGGTTAAGACACCAAAGGCTATAAAATCATATGATAATGAAAAGAACAATCCTAATAGATTTTATTTATTGCCTTTTCTATTGCTGGAGACCACAACCACTGCTGTAAATGTGTAAACAATGTCAGTGAAGGCTTTAATGCATTCTATCACTGATTTCCAGTGTCTGGAGGCCAATAAGACAAAGCTTTGTGCTCCATGTATTGTGTAAATAAGATTATTTGAATGAAAAATTTGCTTTATTTAAAATTAAAGCTAAGACAGTTGTCAATCAATTTACATAGGACACAGGAAGTATCTGGCATAAAAATACACAGCATGGGGGTAAGACTTTTGTGGATATTTGGCACCTGATTGTATCTATTAGATACTTAATTGGAACAGAGGTACACAGGAAAAGCTCAACTGAGGCTGCTGCTCATGCCTGTGGTCAGAGCAAATCCCCCTAAAAACCAGCAAAAACAGTCGGGTTTGGGCTGGGTAGGTGGGAAATGCTTGTGGACCATGTGACACAAGTGGGGTCAGCCTTCTCTTCCTTTTCTTCCAGCACACAACAAAATACACAGCAAAGCACACCTAGATGGTGCCCTATTCCCTTGGGCTATCTTGGGGGTGTTTGGGCACCCTGGGAACTGGGTTTGGTTGTGGTTTTTTGTTTTCTTTGGGTTATTCTGCTCAGATTCATCAAGCTACAACAAGCTTTCTTTCTAAAAAGTTACCCAAAGAAAAAAACATTTCACACATTTTCTAAATAGTCAGATGCCTTCAGGCTAAACATTCTTGAATTAATTCTGCTGCATCTTTCCTGGCTGAACTGTAATTACTGCAACAGTAGGGATGAGTCATCACTAGCTGTAGTTTATCTTCTGGAATATAGCATGTACTGCACCTAATACTGTGTGCGCTGGAACTAAATCTCCCACTTACTCCAATATCTTCATTATTAAAAAAAGCCAAAGACAGGCTCTGTCATTCACATGCAATACATAACACAAGCCCTTAATTTGCATTTTTCCTACAAGAATCATAATAAGAGATCTGAACTTGCATTTAACTATCTCTGTATGCCATGTGTATAAATAAAGAGTAACAGTCTCAGGAGAAGAAACTGACTGTGGTGACAAAAAGGTGGAAATCAAGGAGGAAATCCTGCTCTGGGTATTTTTCCTTTTCCTTTGGGTGTCCCCGTGGGTACAAGGAGGCTCTGGTGGCTGTGCCCCTTGGGGTGACCATCCCTGTGTCCTTCTGGAGAAAAACCCTGGGAACTGAGGATTCATGAGAAAGCACAACCTTGGTGATGTTTTGCTTTTTGTACCGTCTCAGGAGCTCAAATTTCCTCATTTCATGTCTAGTTGAAACACTTTAATTTAAGCTTCTCCCATTTTGTTAAATTAGCATCCACATCCTAATTAACAGATTCTGCACTTGAGAAATGTAGCCTCCTGTTACAAGAGTAATGACTCTTTCCTATTCTAGGTTCCCATCTAATTTGTTGTCTGCCAAAGACTTTAGAAATAGCTGCTTTTAATTGCATGAAAAGTTAAGTCATCAATTTGTCTGTAACACCCCTGTTAAAGATTTCCTCCGTGAAAGTTATCATTGTGACTTCTTGCAGAGAAGTATTCAAAGATCTGCTGCTGCTCTTAACGGGATAACCAAAGCGCCATGTCTACTTGTAGCTTGAGTTTTCTCACTAAAACTGAATTTGATCAAAAATTTATCCTTTCTTCAACAGCAGGACTGCTAAAAAAATCCCTGTTACAAGTGAACACATCACTCCCAGAGAAAATCAAGAATAATTTTGTAACCACATCTGTTTCCACCCCCAAATAAGGTGTCGGCTTACAAGTTAAACACCATGATGATGGGCAAATATGCAAAGCTTGACAGAACACCTGTGTGAGCTGAACACTAGGAAAAGGCAGAGATTTCCTATTGTCAGAGACAAATCCTTGAGAATAGCCCATATTTGACTGATAGTTTGAAGGACACCCAAAAGCATGAATAGCGTGGGTGCCCAGGCTCTCCTGCATGCCAGCAGCAACTCCTGGGGTTGATTCATCAGGTTATGAATAAGGTGAAATTTCGACGCTCTCCCTGCAGGGCTTGTGCTGCTGGGAAGATGCTGTGAGGTTTATTGGTGTGCTACAGAACTCTTACTATTGCAGACTTCTGGGTGGTTGGTCTCTCTTCTGTGTGGTCTTGGTGTTCTGTATTTTATAGGAGCAATTTTTCCTTCTCAGATTGTTAAAAAAAAAATAAAAAAATCACCTAAGTGATGTAATTATCAAGTTACATCTGTCAGTGGTTTAAGAATTTCATGCTTGTAGTCCACAGGGCTCTGTTTTTATTTTTTTTTTCCCAGTGTCTGTGTTCAGGCAACGCTTTAGTTATAATAGTACCTTTCAGTATTCGTCCCCTCACAGTTAGATTTACCTTTCCATGCTCCTCAGATTTCACTACTCTTCTATTTACACAGGCAGGCAGTTAGAAAGCCAGTTTTCTCTTCTAAACTTAAAAACTAGGCTCTGGCTTTCATCAGCAGCATGACTTGAGGTAAATTAACTTTCACTTTGGATTTTGATGGATGTATAATGAACTCTGCATTGTTCAGCTGGAAATCTTAGAGCTATTTTTCATTCCAAATGTCTTCTGAGCAGCACGTTTGACAGGTTATTAAGATTTTAGTATCACTGTGGAAACATTTTTCTAGGCTTCTTGGCTAGGATCAGGAGAGGTTCACTGCACTTTCTCCATCTCCACACCAGTCTGCTGATCTCCTAAGCTAGCTGGTTTTCAAAACACAGATTTTTTAGATTTCTGCATCTAGGAAATATTTAATAAGCAATGATTTCCAATGGTGGTTTCTTGGTCCTAACCACCAAGCTGCACTGCGCAAGGCTTTCACATCATTTAATTTAGCTACTGAAGTGTAGGAAGTTTAGCTATTAGTCACTGGGAAAGATCAGGTGTCTCTGAACGACCACAGAATTACAGATCCAGGTAGATGCTGCTGGAGAGCACCTCTAGGAACTCATTTAGAGACCCAGACCCCAGAGCATCCCTCTGCCAGGAGAGAGGGCAGCAGACAGATGCAGATGCTCCTGACTGCAGCTCTCTGGCCTATAAGGAGAGATTTTTATTATATGAATTATTCAAACCTCTTCTGCTTGCTTGCTATTTCCCTTAATCTCACTTTTATAAAGGTTTTCACGATTTGTAATTTTCCAAGCAATTTACAGAACACATTCCAGCTTTCTACTGAAAGGACATCACAGGCATACGTTTCGCTTTTTTCATCTGTGATGACTTTAGTGCTTATGTACCAAAGACAACACAAAACCTTTCAATTTTGAAATGATCTATCACAATGAAAATAAGGAAATATTTTGTAGATAGAAACCAAGGAAAAGGTTAAAACCTTCATAATAATGAGCATATTTGAGTAGATTAGAATCTCAGCCTCCCTGAAGTCCATGCAATCATCAATTTCTGCTTCTCTTACGTACTTTAATTTTGGTTACTAAACTGACTCTCTGGTAACTGAGAGTAGGTGAGGGAAGACATACCTATAGAGAGGTACAGGAGAAGGTGAGCCCTAAGGGAGGCAGGGAAGAGAGAGGCAAGTATTGGATGAGAAATTGTATCCAAAGACAGTTTCCAAGTTTCCAAAGCCAGCACCTGGCAAATGAATTTCAGAGTTCTTCAGAAAGCGCAATCTGATGACACATAATATCACTTTCTTGAGTAAAAAATGACAAGACGGATGCCTTTTGCTCACTCTGTTCTGATATAACTGTTTCTTGCTGTCTGAGTCATCTCATCAGCCTGCTCAACTAGAGAGATGTTATTGGTGTATAATACCACTGACTCATGCCCTGTATTTCAGAACTTTATGAAAGAGAGAATGAAGTGGTCCAGCAGTTTTATGAAAAGACAGCATTTGGCCAAATTAAAAATTATCAATTAGCATCAGCCACAAAACTGCCATGCAATCAGTGTTGATCATAGGGCTTTCATAGTGCCTAAGCTCCAACCCTAACCAGCCTTATCTCAGTATCTGTCAGTGCTATAGTCTTTTAAATCAGCAGCTGGGATTAAACTGGCATGGCTGGGTAATCTTCTAAGCTCCAGTACAGGGACAATTAAAGAAAGCTATAGCTGCTCCAGGATACAATTAATCTTTTAAATTTTTTTTGTAACTAACACTGATAAAATGCCTTCAAAACAGAAGTTATGAAGTTGAGTTTCTCATAAGCGTTTGAAGGTCCAAAGTTATTAGAAAGTATTTTCAAACACAAAATATTTCTAAAATTATTGTTCCTCAGCTTTTTTATTAGCTTTTCCTTCCTGAAATGGGAACAATAAATACTATTTGTATAAGAGGAAGAACAGGGAAGGTGTCTGAGATTTGAGGGTCATTTGAATACCTATAACCCCATGTTCAAATCTTGCCGTCTATGGTGATGAGCATTAAACTATAACAGCTTTGCTTTTAACAACCTTAATTCCTCTCTCTCTCTCCAGGAGACCTGTTGTTTGCACTAGGAAACTTCATGGATGAATTGGATTTTCATATTTTCTGACTTTTTTTTCCCAAAAGCTATAAATCAGCATTTTATGAATGAATAAATCCCGTCTGCCAGCTATTAAAAATCTGCTTCAAGGCTATGATATCTAGGTCATTTTATTTCATTACTCTGGTGCCACCACCAATAAATAAAGTTGTTACTGCACAACTAAGGATATTATAGTTTTTTTCAAAGAGAACTGTTAAAATAAACTGTAAACTGTTTAAAGCAATTGCCTTAAAAACGTATGCTTCTCTGACAGCAAATGGGCAGTCTCTCTGCTCCATCAGCCTTGGCCTGGCTTTTGAGCTGTACATCATTAATTAATACCTCGACGACCGTAACCCAGCAAACCTGGGAAATGACCAACTGCCCAACTGAGATAAAGATGAACAATGTTATGTTTGAAAGTGTGCTTGTACTGCTTGACTCTCAGAGGACGATATTACATGAGCCGTGGTATGTCCTAGACCCTCTTGGAGTGTCAGTCACAAAACATATGTACATTAAAATTTGGATGAGTCTTTTATAGCTTGTTGAAGAATAATTTATACATAAGTGAGAGGGTATATTTCTACTGTATATAAAAACAGGTGCACACACTTCAGTGCTTCCCCTGCAACTGATGGGAAGCATGCTGTGCCAGCCTGAGATGGGCAGTTTGTTGCAAAGCATCAGACCTAAGAGAATAAATTTTCTGAAAATTGCGTACTTCAGAACACACATTTATCTCTGCCTACTTTACATGTACAGTTATTATTTGTGTGGGCAGCAGCCACTGTGCATGTGAATGATTAATGAAACGTGTAAAAAACACCTGTATTTTTTGCTATAAAATTTGCACAATCTTAATAATTTTTTGCATAATTTGTGTCGAAAGCACATTTTTTCCCCCCATGCAGCTACACCCTTTGAAAGCCAGTTTGAGTAATTGGGAATCCATCCCCATCACTTTTAACCTCACACAATCTTGAGATCAAGATTGCAAAACATTAAAGTACAATTTCTTACTAATAATATCCCTAATGTTCTATTTAGTTTGGGTAAATGGTCACTGATTATATTATGTATTATGCTAATGAAGTCTAAGGTGCTATTTCCATGCTTGTCCTGAGCTGGCACAGTATTACCCCAATGAAAAGGCAGAGATCCTTTCTTGGTGCCTATATCCCTCCAAAACTGGAAATTGTTGTCGCCAAAATAATTGATGCACAACACTTCTTGACACGTCTGTTTTTAATTAAACCATATTTCAATTAAAAAGGGAGAACAATTTTAAGGGACTCTTTCTGCCAGATGGTGATTCTTAATTTACCTTAAATGTGTTGGATGTAGTATGAGTTGTCCCTGATTAGCTGAAGGTGATCAGATGTGTAAAATAACGGTTTTGCTATGAAAAATGAGTTAAAATGACCCCATGAAATGACGAATGAGTGTTTTCTGCCATTTAGATCTGAGCTACTTAAGAAATCTGACTTTGTGGTAAGACTGAGTGTGGAAAATAACCACTACTGATTCAGCAACTAGGGATGCTGCGAGTACTCCATGAGTTCTGTGTCTGCAGGTAGCTGTTGAGTCCCTAAACCAGCTTCCTTTCCAGTCCTCATCTGCAGATTGGCAAGAATATGCTAATTATATTCCACAAAAAAAATAATTTTCAATGAACCAACTGAAATGTGACTTCAGCTTTTTCCACTGTTAAGACTCCAAAGAAAAAACAAATACAGAACATATTTTTTCATATATCATGTTTCTAAATCTAAGCAATTTGTACAAATTTGTACAAATGCCCGTGGAGATCACAACTTCAGATCCAGAAAAACAATATTCAAGACCTAATTGGAAAATCTATGCTGAAATAAGGGTGGATATTAGATAGCTCCTTTCACTTTTATATACTTTCATTTCTATCAGCTCTTAATTTGGCATGCTCGTTGGTGGTGAATTAATTGACTGCACCATACTGAAACAGCAAATCGTGCACACACCAGTGAGATACATGTTTTGTAAATTAAACTGAGAATGCAACCCATGATTTGTCCCTATATTAGCAGATTATAAATTGCAATTTATCGCAGTGGCTGAATGGCTGAATGTCAGTCCAAAAAATCCAAGTCTTGGATCACCTTGAACACCCATCAGACTTTCATTCTGCTCTGCTGGGTGCTATGTGTAGATTTCCACTTTTTGGATTCTAATGATTTTTTTTTTTAAACACTGGGAATTTAAGCTTATTCTAGTGCCAGAAACGATGGTGGTGGTGCTGCAGCAAGGGTCCAGGATATCATGGCTGCTGGAGAAGCTACAAATCCCTTAGCTGCTCTGGTAACTCTGGACCTGAGAACTGGGCAAGATCAAGGACCATGAGGTTACGTGGAAACTGCCTGCAGTCACTGCATAAACTCCTGAGAAGTTTCTATGTAGGGTGTAAATAATCCTAAACCAGATCTGAACACATTAGTATTTTACAAGTGGTGAAGGAGAATGAAAATATGTAGAAACGGGGCTGAGCTGTGAGTGGGTAAAGTGGTGCTGCCTTTTAGCTTTCCCGCAGTTGTTATTTCTTTCTATGACTACCAATAAAACTTTACCTTAGCAGTAACTCACAAGAGCTATAACTGGGAGGAAATTAGATTCTCTGATATCTAGATATTTACCACTGCAATATTATATGAAAGGTTAGTTGGTATCTGAGATCCCAATCCTATCTACTGGGTTGCTGCAAGTAGACCTATGGAAGTAGTTTTGTGATCAGGTCATTGCTAATGGCCCAGTACATTAATTCCATGGTTTATACGATGACCCTTGAAGCCTTAATATTTCACCAGCTCCAATGGAAAGAAATTACTTTTTTCAAGAACTCAATTCAGTGGCACTTCCCTGACAAACCAGAAAGTCCCAACAGGACAGGCAGCATTTTAAGATTTCCAGCTCCCATTTCATAGCGTAAAGATCATCCTCTTACACACCAGCCATGGCAATACTTGGGAGCTAACATAGCTAAACACCTTTTTGCATACTACTGTATTTCTTAGAGGGCAAGGTTTTCAGTTTCAAAACCTTTTTTAATTTGCATTTCAAAGTAGCTATAAAATATGAATTCCAGTGCAAAGCATTAGCATAAAGCCATTCAGTATTATATATTCTGTCAAAAGTGCCAGAAAAAATTCCACAACCAGTGCATTTCCATCTGGCAACATCTTCCTACCCTGAATATTTGCATAAAATATTTCTTCAATAAAGAAAAATTATGAACACAAACTCTTTACATTATTTCCAAATAGATAGCTTCTTTACAATTGTATAAACCAAGGAACCCTGCTATTGCAAACAAACTAATTTCCTCTTTTGCAGCTATACCAGAATAGTTTCAGAAAAACACTCCTTACTCTGTCTTTCACAGAAATTACTAAGTAGATTTTTAAATTTATAAGATTTTTTGGTTTTAAACCAATAAGAAATCATTGAAGAGAGTCTGAACAAGGAGTTCCTGTTCACTGTGGCTTGTGTGCTCAGTTCTACCTCCATTTGCAGCTTTAGGCTCACCAAATAATTGGAGTAAGTTGGAGCACAGCATCATTTTTTTCTCCTGGTACTTAATCTATTGAATTAGCCCTAATTTTTCCTAGGTACATCTTTGCAAGTTAACATTTAACCTGGCATTACCCGTTCTCACAGAATTAGGCTTTAAACACTGTATTTCCAGCATTCTTCCAGATCTTGGGCTGCAGAGAAGAAAGTTACCATGCAGCTATGGCAAAAGAAGGTAAAATTGAGAATGAAAATAGATGGGACTGAGGATCAGATCTTTAACCAAGCTGAGAATTAAAGTGGACACTGAGCTAAATTGTGCATCTGGACTATGGTAGGCTCACAGGGAGATGGCTACCTGAGGCAGTGGGCGAGGAGAGCAGCATGCATTGGATGTCCATTTGTCACTGTGGCTTTCACACGGATTTAGATACATCTGTGAAATCCTCCTCCACACATAATAAATCAGTTTATAAAGATGTATCACTGAAAGGAGAGGGTGCTCCAGGCATTTAAGTAGTAAAAGTCTTGACCCAACACTTCACTTGGAGAAGATTGCATAGCTCTGTTTGCCACCATCGTCTATTAAAATAATTTGTGAAAGATACTACCATATTATACTCTGTAATAACTCTTTAACCCAATAGTGATATGGGTATAATGTTTGTAATAGTGGAGATGAAACCCACATTAAACCAACGTAAATGACATAGGCATGTTATTTTTTCTTTTCACTTCACTGTCTGGGAATGTTATTCACACCAGTTCTGTTTAGAGCTTATTTCAGCAAAAAGGTCGTGTGTGTTTCGGTTGCAGAAATGAGGAATTTTAATGCAAAGCATATTTTCTTTTTTAAACATGGACATTTCTCTAATCTTTTTCATGATTAGGTGTCAACCTTTTAGGAAAAGCAAGAACAAAATGCAAAAAAAAAGAAAAAAAAAAAGTATGCTTGTCCTTACACATATCTGTGCAGGTTATATGGAATAGGCAAACATCTTGCTCATGCAATTAATTCTCAAAAATTTGTGCACTTTTCATGCTTTAAATGAACTTCAACAGAAATGAAACTTATCTCAGGGACAAGCTGTTATTTAACCATGTAAATAAAAAACTCCCTGTGACACCCTCCCCAGCTCCCTGATGGGTGCCCTGATTAACACCAAGTGCCTGAACTCAGAATTGCATGGCTGTCTGGGACACCACAGGACAGCATATGTTCAAAACACACAGGAGGAGCAAAAAAGCCAACATGGTAAGGGGTTGCTTTTGGACTGTAATCAATCCAGAATACCCAATCAACAGTACTGCAGCAAAACCACTGCGGGAATTAGAAACATCGACTTTGCTGCTCAGTAGCTAGGGGACACACTAAACTACACCTTACACAGGATAAACCACCAGCTGTATCATCAAACTTATATGCAAGTTCCTTTCTAGTCCTAAGGAAAAAAGAACATCATTAGGTTATGACGAAAAATACTTTTAACTCAACCATTTATTAAGTGTAGACTTGCAGAAAATAATCATTAAAAAAAACCAACTCTTTGAAGAGCTACAGTTTGGGAATAAACTAAGACACACAGACTGAAATAAACCTGCCCAGATGTGATTCATTGTCGCATGTTTTAAGCGAGTGCTTTCTACAATGCTACCTCGCTATTAATATTGCTTTATGCTTACACTGATGCAATAAAACATTATTTAGACTGTGTCCAGAAAGAGATTTCACAAATTCTCAGGACCTTTTAAGTTGTTGACATCAACCATTCAAGCACACAAGAGTTACACTGTACGGTGAAGGCCTCAGACAAACAACAGTGACGCTGTAGAAGACCCAAATAATGCCCTTCAGTGATGCTGGAAAATATGCTCATTGAGAGCCAGAGGCACTGTCATTCTTCTAGCAAGAGATATTCAGTAACAGCCTCTAATTTCTTTGGCATGATTATACAGAATCTTATGCAGTGCATGCCCTCTAATGCTTAAAATAATGCTTTTCTGTTTGAGAGAGTCAGGCCTAAAACAGGGGCGTGGCAGAAATATACTGCCAAAGACAAGACAGTTGAAAGGACATCTATACCACATGCAGTGTTCAGGAGCAAAGGCCTAAGCTTGTGCTAAAGGCTCGGAGGGAAACTAAGTATGAACATTTAAAACTAAAATATCTCTTCACTGACAAAATGTGAATATTCTTAATTTTCTGGATAACTAAACTTCCTCCTGAAAACTGAGTTAGCAAACTTTGGGCTATTTTTACAGCATCAAGTTGGGTTTGGGGATGCATAATAATGGGATAATTCAAGCTCACATTTGCAGATCAGTGCCCGTGTAAAGCCTTCTCCAGGAGCGGAAAAGAGTCTCTCCTGAACGGTAATGATATTCATGCATGAAGTACCAGTTGTCCAGTTCCCTTTCGTTTGGGTTAAGGATCAGCAAAGGGTCTGTTTCATTAGTAGAGAATAAAGGAGCTCCTGCAGATTCACTAAACAACTAAGTATATCAGGATTAAACATACTGGATGGAAATACAGAAATGGGAATCACAAACTGGGATTTGTACTGGCAAAAATCTAAGCTCTTCTGAGCCTCACTGATTCTTAGCAGGCTTAGAGAAGATTTAAATCTCAATCAAAAGATTCAGAAAGCTCAGAAATGGGAAAGGGCAGACAGATATCCAGAGCTGCCCAACAACGACTAATGTAACTCCATCCCATGATGTTGATTTTAAAATTATTTCCAAAGAAAATCTAGAAAATATCTTACCATGAGGATGAGAAACATCAAAATGGGCAACAGATGGGCAAGAAGCCAGACCAGGATTTCCAGTGTTGCTGTCTACAGCATTTTGAAAGTCTTTGGTAGAGAAGCCGTGGTCATAATCTGAACTGTTTTGCATGCCAACACATACAGCTCTGGATTAAAACCACTGAGTTCTCCATAGCACTTTCATAGTGCATTTCAATTTCCTTTGAGGTAGGAAGTCTGTTTCTGAAATTGGCTTCAAGATTTAATCTTTGGGTTTTCATTCCAGGTTTGTAAAATT
The DNA here is from genome assembly GCF_004027225.2 of Strigops habroptila. Taxonomy (NCBI): domain Eukaryota; kingdom Metazoa; phylum Chordata; class Aves; order Psittaciformes; family Psittacidae; genus Strigops; species Strigops habroptila. The sequence continues at coordinate 26,675,855 of NC_044284.2, read as the reverse complement.
AAACACAAGAGACAATATAAATCACAAGCATCTTGGGCTGCTCAGGAATATGTGCAGCAGGCTTTTACAGGTTAGGGTAAACAGCACTGTGGTGTTCATAAATACCATGAATTTAGCATGCAAAATATTATGACATGCTGATATATTTATATTTCACCATTGCACCTAGTCTGCATAAAAATAGTCATCAGGAAGGATTTTATTCCTGCACAATATTCTGTTCCTTTCCATCCCCGAACTGCTCTTCAGAACAAGAAGTTCTTTTTGTTCCTCACTAAACTGCTAATATTTTATCCAATAGATAGTACAACATCTAAGACTTCTTGACACTATCATAATCAAATGTAATATGATATTCTTAGCTTCTCAGGGTACCGAAGTAATTTTATTATTTTGAAAGTATCTTAACTACACCTTTATTGAACCAACATAAATATCTTTAAAGCCATCTTGGTGCAAAATACTCCTGAAATTCCCTGTTATACCTTGTACCTGAAAATCTATTTGAAACGTATTCTACTGTATTGAATTTCTGTTTGAAACAGCTGATTTAGGCAGCTGATAGAGTATGGCAGGTGCCCCATTCATTGCGTTATCATTTTATACAGTATCTCCATAAAACCCCCAAGAGAAGGATGTGCTGTCTGTCCATGAAAAATAATCCACTGTCTGTGGCTTATGGGAGCAGCAATAGAATTTTAAATATCTTGGAAAGACCAAAGCTTGGCCATTTACATTATTCTAGCAGCATTTTTCTAGCTGAATGGTCATATTTAATCTCACAATGAGAGGAGTAATGCAATTAAACCAGCACCATAATGAGAAACTGGAAACATGGGTTTTAGTTTGGAAAACAAAAGCTTCTAAATTTTAAAATAATGAAGCAACATGACTGCTGCACATGATGTGAAGAATGCATTATTAGACACAGCAGCAAAATGTCAAATATAATTTACTACATCAATATACTTCTGTTCACCTATGGCTCTTTTGATACCCTCTCTGTATTTCCTGATGTTAACTGCTCAGCCCCCCACTGGTTTTGCTCCCCCCTAAAAATTGTCCTGTCCAACAAGAGGAAAAATGTTTGATTAAATGTCCCCAAAGAAGGAACAATGAGGAAAAGCCAGGCATGCCCTAACTAAGGCTGTCTCACAAGCAGGTGAGCTGGAAGCTAGCACACATAGTTCAGCAAGCAGGAGAGCTCTCTACAGATGAGATGGGAAGCAAGCAAGCAACTAAGATGTTAAAGAGAACAAAACCATTCTGAATGGGCAAAATAAATTCCAAAATTTCAGAAGTCACCTCTGAAGAAAAGTTTAAACCAGTCAGGTGGGATAAAGACACAACTGGTACATTGGCAAAGCTTTGGTCACAGCTCAGATCCTCAGGGAGGAAACAACTGGAGTTTGTGCCATCGGTCTGAGTACGGTTTTAGGTAGCCTGGCAATGATAAACAAAACATTACTGTGTAAAAGAGCATGAGATGAGAACAAAGAAATGGGATACCTCTTCAACATTTACTGTCACATGGGTAGGACAGAGGAAATTTCAGGACATCGGGTGGAAGAGAATTGTAATGGCTGATACTGTGGAGGCAAGGGAGAAGGAGTCACAGTAGTGGAAAGGAAGGGATTTTTTTTTTATTTTTGATCTCCCTAGTATAATCTGCTCTCACTCCTTGCTCAGTAAACATCTGTTTGTAGGCCTCACAATAGAAAAAGTGTAAAAGGAAAATGGTGAAAAGCAATTAGTGGTAGCAGAAAAAATCCAAAGGACATATAAAGTTGTAAAAGAAAAGTAGTTATCCCTGCAAAGTGGGGGAAAAAAAAAAAAAAAAGAAGAACCCAACTGGAACTTAGTCCTACTGCAGTCATGTTTTAGACAAAAGTGAATGTAATATATAATGTAATATGTAATATATAGATATACAACTATAAGAAATTATGTTGTTTGGTGGGCTCAAACCCACTCTAGATGTGAAAATATTTTCAGAGATTTTTAGCCAGGGAAAAGCAGGAGTCTTTTCTCAGCTCTATCACTGACCAAATGGGTTTCATACATGGTAGACACTAAGGCATTCAATCAAAGAAATCATGGAAGTAATTCATAATCAGAATAAATCCCGAAGGTCCACTGCTATCCTTAGATCTCTTGAAGGCCTTTGATAAAGCAGGGTGGCCTTGCTAAAATACTACTTTTATCAGAGAAAAGGTTTGGAGAAAATATGAAGACCTGAATAAATATAACATATGAATCTCCATCTATTAGAATAGAAGTTCATAAGACACGCTCCAAAAGATTTCAACTATGAGAAAAGGTTTTTTTTTATGTCCTGTGTTGTTCTTTTTATTGAAGTCCTGGAAAAGTCACGCCAATGCAACAAATCAAAAAATGTCCCAACAGCTTACTAAAACAGTATTGAGTTCTATTCATAAATTAAAAAAAAAAAAAGGTGCTGTCTCTGGATAGTGCAATGTTACTGGCTGCCACCTCACCCATACTTCTAACGAAATCCCATGAACTCCAGGCTGTAACATTAATTAAGTTAAATCCACCCAAGAATCCATGACTAGAAAGACACATACGAGCTTATGTAGTCCAAACTAATGAGATCATTGGGAACATTACTTCTTCAGTTACACAGAGTTCATTTCTTTCCGTTATTTCAAGACAGAGAATTCCCCCATCTGCTTTACCCTCCACACGGCCAATTCCCAAATGGCTACCCCATCCCTTGTGACCCCCCCCCCGGTTTCCACATTGGGAAGCTGCATCATATGCAGGATATATGCGTAGTACAGAGGTGCAAGGATGACAAATGTTACCCGATGTGGGAAATGAAGAGATAATTTCATCTCCAATATCCACAATATCACTTCTCAAACAAAACAATGACTAAAGACATCAGAAAATTGTGTCTTAATCTATTTAAGTAAAAAAAAAAAAATACCTCTGGTAATGATCCGCTCACAAAACTATCACTATTTGCACCCAGCTGTTGAAGAACTCATCTTGGAAATAACTCTCTCTTCCACATTAGTGGCACAGACAAATAACATATGATCATTTTTAACAGAAAAACTGACAGACAGTTTGGATCAAACTGATTTTGTAAAGTCATTTGTTCTTGGAATTTGACCAAAGGAAAAACGAATAGATAAGATTGAGAGATCAACCAACCAAACAGTAATTTACACTTTATGAATTCAAGTTATGTCTAAGATTTGATAATTCCTGTATGGAAAGTTAATGTATCAACTTAATGTTAAAATTAAGACCTCTTCAAAAGGTTGGGTGTTAAGACCTCTCCAAAGGCTGTTGGGCAGCAGCAGAGCTGCCAAACTTTCCTTTCCAAAAGCAATGCCTGTGCGATCTGGGCTCACCTCTGTGATGCGCAGAGCAGGTGGGAAATGAATCAATAACATTGCGGCACTTCTCTGCTGCTCCACTTTGGAGTTTTCCCTAAAATCATAATGTCTTCCCCCCCCACCACCCCCAATGTGAGATAATTCACTACTTTGAGAGAAATTGCCTAAGAAAATAAAGGCTTTTACCTTAAATGTATTCCTTTGGCAGAACTGTTCAGCGCATTCTCCCTCCTCTCTTAAAATGTCATATATATCTTTATAATGAACTTTAGCTGACCCTAATAAGTCATTTCATATGTATAAGCTCAAAAAAATGTAGTTATTGAAATAGATTTAGAATGTCATGAAGACCAAGACAATGTTTGCTATTTGGTTGCTTAAATTCATAGCAGTGAGAGAAACAGCTAAAATAGTATTTATTCAGGTAAAAATATACTTTGCCTGTATATTTAATCTAAAAAATTATTTTATGAGCAGAAATAAATACTTTCTGCTTTGGAAGGGTATGAACTGAATATACTTGGAAAGGTACACTGTTCTGTAATAGACACCATTAAAGCTATGCTGCCACATTTCAGTGTCGATATAAACACTAATATAATTTAATGGATCTGGCTCTGGCTATTCCCATAGGGTTTTCCCTACATACTAATGAGTTTCTATCACATGGATTTTATATATTTAATTCCTTCTGGTCCTACTAATGATGATTGTATTATCTGTTACTTCGACTTCTTACATTTTTTCCTCTTTTTTGGTAACATTAGAATGTAATGAATTCCAGTGAGTGAAGTTAATTGCCTCAGGGAAAACCTGTGGTTGGAAATCTCCCAGTCTCAAATAATCTAGTGTTGGAGACATACCACCATGTATTCTTCCCACAAAACTGATAGATGGATAAATCAAATGGTAACAGCAGTTGCTAGGAGGAAAAAGAATTCCGCAATCTTATTTTCTCTGTAGTAATTTGTATGTAGCACTGCGGGAATACCATAACAGATTCTGTCTTGGAGCTGTGCATGAGATGAGAAAAGCAGTTGTGGCCAAGGGGGTGGTAGGGATAGATGTTACCTGCAAGCTGCTGCCAGGTCAGAGTAAACCACGAAGAACCTCTGCTCAGCTTTAAGTTTTCCCTCTCTGGCCTATTTAAAAGTCATTCATGTTTTCTGCACTGCTCAAGTATTTGTCTCTGTAAATTTGCCTATCTGACCTCTGCCTTCTGCTGCACCATCCCCACACATGGGGAGGGATGATGACAACAGATCTCTATATTTTGTATTTGTCAATGCCTGTTCTTCCCCAACACATTCTAGGAACCAGGATTAGTGTGTGCTCTGCTGTACTCCCTCTTCATCCATGCCCAGCTCTCAAACTGTCACTGACACTCGGTGCAAAGCTGGGATCCCAGAGGGTATCATTAGTAACTCTACATATTTTAGTATATTTTAGCTGTATACCCTAAACAGCAGAAAAAACCCTGGTCTTTTCAGGCCTAAAGAACCATTTTCAACTGAAGAGGGATTCCTCCCTAAGGAGACTCAAATACCATCATCAAGCCTCACTGGGCACAGAGCATACAACATTTGTCAGGGCTTGTGGCATTGCACCCCAGTTACCAGCACATGTGCTTGCTGGCAAAAAACTGTAAAGCAATGCACCTCCCACCCTCCAACCCCCAACTTTAACCCTGTTCTACTTGAGAAGAATAACACTGAGAAATAAAAATACAGATGTATGGAACGTCTTATGAAAAGGCAAAATGGGATTTTGAGGGATGTTCCTCAGACAAAGGCAACTCTGGATCTTCAAGATGTTGAGAAACCCTCCAAGACCACACTCACATACTTGATTAACCATGCAGAGTCTTTATTACTATAATTTTCATTTTTGAGGTCTGGCTTTGTAAAATGCAGGGTGTGGAATTTCCATGCCATGGAAATAAATTAGATCCTAGAAAACATTTATGAAATATTCAGCCTAATTTTCTGAGGTGGAATATGTGAAGTTCTAAAACAAATGTACTGTTTTTGAGGCTGTCATCAGTACCAAACAGGGTAATCCCATTGTGAGCCATCACACCAAAGTCAGCCCCCATTCTAGAAATACAACCAAACCATTTTGAATTGTCTCAAAGCAGCATCTCCCCACTGAATATTCCTGCAGAAGCATAGTTCAGAAACATCCTGTTAGACATCTTGTTTTCAACTGGATAATTTTGCTGTTAATACACTGTAATGTATCAAATTGACTAATCACATCAATAGTCAACTTTCAATATACACAACTCAAAGAAAAAGCAATCTCTTGGCATTCTTCTACCACCAGGAGAAATAAATTGAGATGGCCCTTTTGTATCCCAGCATTTAATAGCCCCATTGAAAACCACTTGTAAGAGAGGTAAACATACATAGTCATTCGGGATTATTATGTGTATGTACACATATATAAACAAATTCACCAAAAGAACTATTTCTATATAAAATCTCCATTCAGAAGACAAATGTCATATTAAGCCAGAAGCATTGTGTATTCTCTGCTTACATTTAGAGCTGAAATTATCTGAAGCAAATTAAAGGGACTGAAAATAACATTTGTTTCCATGTTTACTTAATTTCAAATGTTATCTTATAGCCCACACCAGTGTTAATGTTTCTCTCAAAATCATCAAATAATTGATTTCTAATTAAACCCTTTTGATGCCGATGCTGGATTTTTCTTTCTCATCTTTAACAATGTTTCCATCTGCGCTATTCCAGAGCAAGTGGAGATTTGCATTTTTACATTATATAGAAATCACCTTGTAAATATTTATCAAACAGCTCCCTTTCTCCTTTGCTGTTCACAGATCCATGAAGCCAGCCTTATATAAAAGATATAGTGTTCCCCAACACTCTGCTTTCTTTTAGGTGTAGCTTTTAAACACAAGATGTGGGAGTGTGCTCTCACCCCACCAATCTGACCTTTATTTCCTGTAACTCTGCACAAGTGATCTCACTCCATAAATAGTGGGCAGCCTAGGGCCTGTGGAGCTTTCCTGCATGGAAGTGGCCTGCACACCAGGGTCTCCCCTTGTAGGGTTGCCTCTCAAGGTTACTCCTTAAGGTTGAGAGGCTCCTTGCCGCAACAGATTCTCAGTGATTGATAACATGTTTAACTTTGAAATCTTAGCTAAGTGGTACAAAGGATTGATTGTACATATCTAATCCTTTAGACATAAACTGTTGACCAAGTCCGGGACTAAGTCTGGATCCAGCTGCACGTAGACTCCTCTCTGAAAGAGTTTAGAACATAAGGGGGTCCTTTCTGAACCTCATGACTCAACAAGAGGGTCTCCCTGACAATTTTGTCTGACCATGCCTTCTGTGTAGTAAATACTCCAGTGAATCTTGCCATCGAATCTTGTTAAACCACTGTCACATTTACTATCAAACTTGGCTAAATTGCAACATATCACTACTTCTCTCTTATGAGTGAAGTGCATCACTCCATTTGTGACACAAAAGAGTGCCTGTTAGGATTGCACTGCCTTCAATAATTTGGTATTCCCTTCCCTTCTCCTCACTCCTGCAGGTGCAAAACATACCTGAGGAAAGTCACTGACATCAGCAAAAGCACAGATACCATCTGCAGATGTGGGGCCCTATAAACATGCAAAAGCTGCAGATAGATTTTGTTCTACTTCTAGAACCAAATCTTAATGCATCACTAAGCAAAATGAATGCATCTTTGAAGGTACCACATGAGGGAGGAAGGACAGCTAAGGACACTGAGGTTTTGGTAGCAGAGGTAGTTCAACACTTGATCTTTTCCCAACTGGATATTTCTTTCCCATCATCTTACCTTTACATCATGTAAAATATACTGTTATTTCAGAAACCTCTGAGTTTTAGATTCATTTTGCTATGAAACTCTACTAATCTATTCCAGACAATCAGAAACAATAGTAAGAATTCTTCATTTGACCTTCCAGAACAAAATCATGAGATTTTCTGGCACAGACATCAGTATTTTGCTCAAGGGAGGGAGGTTTGGTTTGCAAATATGCAACATGTTGTTATCATCAAAAGCATTAATACATTTATCACAATGAATCTCTCTGATATTCTTTGTAATATTGAGTCACAGATTCTTAAGCAATGAATCAAGGCACATTTTCTGTTTGGCACTGGGTCTCATTCTTCTAATCATCATAAATTACATTAGCTGGTGGAAGTTCCACCTAAACAAGCTGCCACCCTCCTACCAATACTGCTTGGTTACTGCCAGAGGTAAAAATCTATTTTACAGTCCCAGCTTGTACTATGTACTACCTTAATCCATGTCTGCTTGAAGCAACACAGGATTACTGGTGTGTGTTTGACCAATTCCTGCTAATAGTTTAATATTTGTTCTCATTAGGAAACCAGCCATAGAGAAAACCAAGGGAAGTAATATTTAGCTTGAGCAAGGGCAAAGCTACAGGTCTTAACATTACTAATCATTACAAAATCATGCTTATACTTCCTATTCTACTTTTCAGAAGAATATTATTTTTTTCAAACATGTCCCCTCTTTAAGACATAAACCCACTGTTTTAGCTACAGTAAGTTGCAAAATCCTTTGAAACAAGATACAAGAAGACAATGAAATTCTAATGACTAGAAACTACAAATTTTTTTTTTAGCCTCCAAAATGAGTCAACTGAACACTCACACAATTTACTACAAGTGGGGACAATCTGCCTACAAACCAGAGGGTCCACGCCCCATCAGAATGTTTAGGGTGGAGATATCACTATGGCAAGCCATTTCTTTCAAATCTTGAAGGCAGTATTTTGGTTGAAAACGTGTTTCTTTTGGAATACTTACTGAAAATTATGTCAGGCAGGAATATGTATGACTTTTCATCAGTGTGAGAAAAAAGGATGAATTAATGGATAGAAAGAATCTCTTCAATCTTCTATGTTACATTTCACTTTTTTTTTTAATTTTATAAAACTTTGATGATAATGCAAAAAATCCCAATGCCTAGTCCCCAGATACACGCCCCGGAGGGCTAGGCTCTATATTAAGTCAAGAGAAGTTTTAAACCTGGTATAATGAAGCCTAGGTTTTACCCTAGACCTTTCTCTTGCTTCTAAATAACACTGCATTGCAGTATACAAAGCCAAGATCGCTTTAGCTAAAGTTGACGAGATTTATAAATAGACGATATTAGAAAGCATTTAGGACATTTTTTCCTAAGCCATAAGGGTGATAACTTCTGGTAGAGAAAAATAAATAGGAAACCACATAGAATCATAGAATCATTTAGGTTGGAAAAGATCTTTAAGATCATCAAGTACAACCATTAACCCAGCACTGCCAAGTCCACCACTAAACCATGTTGCTAAGCCACATCTATACATGTTTTAAATACAGGGGTAGTATTAAATACCAGAGGGGGTAATACATCCCCTGGGCAGCCTGTTCCAATGTTTGAAAACCTTTTCAGGGAAGAAATTTTTTCTAATATCTAATATAAACCTCCCTGGTGCAACTTGAGGTTGTTTCCTCTTGTCCTATTGCTTGTTAGTTGGGAGAAGAGATCAATCCCCACCTTGCTACAACCTCCTTTAAGGTAGTTGTAGAGAGCAAGCAGGTCCCCCTGGGCATCCTTTTCTCTGGGCTAAACAACCCCAGTTCCCTCAGCTGTTCCTCGTAAGACTTGTGTTCCAGACTCTTAATCAGATTTGTTGCCCTCCACTGGACACGCTCCAGCACCTCGATGTCTTTCTTGGAGTGAGGGACCCAAAACCGAACACAGTATTTGAGGTGCGGCATCACCAGTGCCAACTACAGGGAGACAAGAGCTTCCCTAGTCCTGCTGGCCATACTAGTTCTGGTACAAGCCAGGATGCTATTGGCTTTACTAAAGTCAAGGTAAACAACAGCCACCACCTTTTCCTCATCCACTAAGCAGGTCACATTGTCATAGAAGGAGATCAGGTTAGTCAAGCAGGACCTTCCTTCAAGCAGGACCTTCCTTCAAGCAGGACCCATGCTGACTGGGCCTGATCACCTGGTTGTCCGCTATGTGCCACATGATGGAACTCAAGGCAAATTGCTCTATAACCTTCCCTGATACATGACATTGTCCAGAACGCTTTTTGAAAACTCCACAATTCTGAACTCTCAGGCCACATGGAAGCTGCAGATCACTAGATGTAACCAATACTAAATAAATGGAATATATTTAATTCAAACAAGGCAGTGTTTCAAAATAAAATCTGTTAAAGCCTGGTAACAGCTAAAATGGAAGCTAATGATTATCAAAGAGTTAAATAATTTTCAGTGAGCAGCATGTGGTAACAGCATGGCTATTTTTTTTTTTTTCCTTTGTTCCAGCTACAGAAGTTTGAAAGTTATGAAGAAAATGTTCTGAACTGCTGAGTTTCTGAAGAGATACCCACCCACATATTCTGAGTACTTGCACACTGTAAATTTCATGATTTAATGAAAAATAGTAACTTAAATTCTGCCCACAGTAAGTAGTTATGGATTTTAGTAGTAAATCTGCATAAAAAGATTCCTATTTCATATTTGTAGTAGAGAAAATTATATGCACACATGATAAGTTGTGGAAGCTAGCAAGGCTGTATATGCACCACTATTGAAGTATTAAAAAAGCTTTTAAAAAGAAATTAAACACTTTGCATCCTTTTATTCTGCTACTTTACAAAAAACCTCTCCCTCACCAATAGAAAACTTCGTAAATAATGTGTTAATTCATACTAAGATTTTTTTTTTTATTTCAGCCCCAATTGCCCAAGCTACAAGACAAGAAATCCAGCCAGATAAGAGGCTAAATATGAACAGAATGAACTGCAAATGTTTCAGAGAATACCAAGTCGGAAGGGACCTCAAGGTTCATCTGGTCCAACTTTTCTAGGTTTCTTTGCAGTTGTCTATTATCTTTGAAGCAGTGTTCTGCTTTCATGTCCAACTATTTCTCTCCAATTCCTACTTTTTACTTTACAGGATCACAGAATGTTTGAGGCTGGAAGACACTTCTAGAGGCTACCTGGTGAACCCCTCTGCTCAAGCAAGGCCACCTGAAGCAGTTTGCCCAGGACCATGTTCAGATGGCTTTTGAATATGTCCAAAGATGGAGACTCCACAGTCTCCCTTAGCAACCTGGGCCAGTACTCAGTCACCCTCACAGTGACAAAGATATTTCTTAATGTTCAGACATAACCTCCTGTCTTTCAGTTTTTCTTATTGCTCTTGTCCTGAACAAGAGAATGAATATCAGGTGCTTGACACTGTAATTAGCTTGAAGTAGTGTTTCTTTCATTGTCAATACTATTCTTGTGAGACAAAGTAGGAATTTGGTTTTTAATGTGGATTTAGTTAATGTTGTGTTTGCAGCTAATCTAACATGGAGAGAGGTGGAAGACCTTGGAAATTACTTTCTGTGACATCAACAAGTGAGGAAAGGGTGATAACCATATGGTCACATTTGAAAAAGTAAGTTTCACATGTTTATAGCTATAACAAGAGTACTTCTTGTGGAAAGCAGCCTAATCAAGCACTCCGCTCAAGTAAAATAAATGATTGCGCTGCAGGATCAGTTATTACTGTCCACGTGAACATCTGAATAAACATCACTAGTAGAAAAAACACATGCTTTGTCAGTGTGCCTGGGCACGAAGGAAGCGGTTAGAGACAGAACCGCAATAAAAGGCAGAGAGTACCCAGCCTCCGCTGGTGGAACGCGCCGGCCGCTACTGTCCGCGGTGCTGAACGGCCCCGTCGCTGGCCGCGGTGCTCTACGGCCTCGGCAGAGGTCGCGGGGAGGGGCGAGGTCCCCGCCACCCCCGGCGGTCTGCGGGGGGCTCCGCTTCTCTCCTCGGAAGTTATAGCAAGATGGGAGCTGGCTGCCAGGGGAAATAGGTCCTCCTTAAAATGTCATTTTATGCACAGCAAAAGTCAGTTCTACCCAGAGAGGAACAACTTCATTTTGTTTCACTGACAGTGTTTCGGATTAAAGTAAAAAAGAAATAAAAAATCAACATCCCACTTCAATTCTGTAAGAACTATGAATGCAGGTATGTCTTGCACCAGCTTTTGCTTGTCTGTTGAGGATTATCAGGTTTTATGCAGCTTTCACAGATTACGTCTTTGTGACTGAACCATTTAAAGAGTCATGAAAACAGGTCATAATCACAACAACATGCTGGTGGGACATATATGACACCATCTTTTTTTTTTTTTTTTTTTTTTAATCAGTAACTATAGATACAATTTTTCAATCCCAGGGAAAAAAGCAGAAGCTCAGCCACACACCACATCGAAAGGTATGTTCTGGCACCTTTCTACACAATGACAAGCAATAAAGTACTTATAAAGAAGAACATTATTTTCAAATCTATTATGTATCTTGCTTCTAATTTTTTGATTAAAAATAAACATGCAAAAGGGAAAAAAAAAGAACTAAAGGTGATACACATTCTGCTTATGTGCTCCTAATACAATAATCTGCAAAGTAATTGACAACAGATCTTTTCCAACAGTTAGGAAACTGCCTGTACTACACACATGCAGTTGGCAAATCCTTTCTATGTTAACCTACAAAGCAGTAGCTGAACAAGAAAAGTCTGTTTCCCATCTCATCACTCAAGCTATTTCCTTTCTTTGTCATTCTGCCCATTACGTCAGTTTACTACTGGGAGGCAGGCCCAAGGAAACATTGCATACTATAGTGCAAACACTTGGAGATAGCCTCATCGCTTTTTTCCAAACATGTCGAGAATGATTTATCTGTTTGTAAACAGGAAGCATGACCCATTACCTCATAATTTGATCTACCTGAAAGGTTCTTGGATTAAGGGGTAATAAACACTCTGGCAGGGGCCTAGGGAACTAACAATGCCTTCACTGAGCACACATACATGTCTTAAGACCTGGATAGTGGCAGCCTTTGTGAAAGTCCTTCTAGGACTAGCCAGGGTAAGACAAAGGAAAAGGCCAAATGAAACGAAAGGGGATCCATTCTTGTTTCAGGTGGGACATTATTAATATCTATCTGGTAAAAATTATGGATGAGATCAGTAAAGTCAAATCCATAGAAGAGCAGTGCGGCAGACTAGACAGTTTGGCCTGAGACTTTAAATGAAAATCAATTTATTTAAAACATGAGATGATATCTCATTGCTAATATTCATAGCTCCCTATCTTCTTAAGTTTACCTTCAAAATACTAAATAGTGAAATTCTAGACTTCATCAACTCTACAATGTATATAATATTTCGGGGTTAGTATCACTTTTTTCAGGTTATGAATTTCCAATTGCTGAATACACTGCTTTATTCCTTCCTCCTACATAGCTGATAGGGGATTTTTATTTCTTTTCATTGTTCCGTATTTTATTTTGTGCTTTGTTTTATGTCCCAGAGTCATGGCTGTTTTAACAGAAATAAGCGTTGATTGGATGTGAATCTCAAAGAAGGATGTTATCAGTGACAAATATTTAGATCAAATTGAGTGTACTTTATTAAGCATAAAAATATGCCTAAAACTAAGAAAACTTTTCCAAGAGATGCATATGTTACTCCCCAAGTAATTTTCCAGAACAGTAATCATTCCTCTTGTTATTTCGGTCACTGCATCCCAGAAAAGGCTTACTAATAGTTCTTTTTTTTCTTACACTATATTATCTGCAAATATGTTTGTTTTAAAAGTTTAGTAACAGAGCAACTGATTTCCAACTACCTAGAACCATTCAAGTTACTTGTGATCAATCATTATGAGTTTGAAATAAATTAGCCTTTTTCCTCAGTTGGATTCTGACCAACCCTTAAGCCAGAAAGAGGAAGATAAAGGTGGTGCCAGTAAAAAAATAAAACAAACAAACAAATGAAAAAAAAGGACATCAATTGTGGCCCTGTTTACTACCTGGTACCTTTGAGCCAGCCATCAAAAGGACATGTACAACTGTAACAAAATGCTATTGAGAACTATAAAGAAAGCCTGAAGAGTTTTCTCCCTTTAGTACCCACAAGCAGTGTCTCACATTCCAGAAGACACTGTTCCTCTACCATAAAATTAAGGCAAAATACAAAGGAGAATTTCTGGAAATTATCAAGACCTGGACGTAGCAGCAAATAGAAGGAATCATTTCAACTGTGTTTTTTTACCTCCTTAGTCTAGTAGTTCCTTTTCTATTTGACAAGTTTCTCATTAGTATTTAATTTTGAGAGCAACCGTTTTCTGCAGTTATGAAGGCAGCTAGCTGATGCAAAACAAGTTCAAACTTGATTCAAAGGTCTAATAATTAATGATTTATCAAGCTTCTGAGTCTTCGAATCACACAATTAGGTTGTCTCTCTGAACCGAAATATGGTAACCACAGCCAGCAGGGCTAAGCTCATTTGCCTAGCTATCTCCATCTCATGGGAACCAAATGGCTTTTGAAAAGTCATACGAAAACTGCTAACCGTGACAACTGTAGTACTGCTGATCAGAAAACATCACTGCTGCTGGTGAGCTGAGTAGGAACTGTTCCTGGTACTTCCCTTCCAACTCACTTTTTAAAGTTACTCTAAAATTATTGCTTTGTCTTTTCATAGTTATTTTCTTGGCTAGGACAACAAGAAAATGTCATATTTAATGAATTCACAAAGTTTTAATGATTACAAATGAACAAGTGTCTGATTATTGGGAGTGCATAGCTCCCCTGCACTATGTCTAGCGGGGCTCAGGCCATCACTGCTAACTCCTCCCAAGCTTAGGGCTCATGCTGGTGCCCTGCCTTCCCACCCCACACACAAGCTGTGCACAAGCTGACAAAAGGCCTCACCTTTAATTCTGGGGTTTTTTTGTTTGTTTGGTTAGTTTTTTTACTGTGAGTGTAGAGGTTTTTCTCTGGATTTCAGTTTCCTATGGGTTTAATTTTTCTACTTCCTGTTTTAACATTTTGACTTTTTTTTTTTTTTTAAGAATAGAAAGATTTTGAAGGTGAGAGAGGAGAAATGCTTTTGAAACTCAGACTTCTCTCAGTACTAATAATTCCCCATCTTGCCTTACAAATCCCTCAGCTTTGTAGTAACAGTGTAAACGAGCTCAAAGATCTCCGCTTTCAACTACAAATGACCAAACGTCATTCTTCACTCTCCAGCTACAGATCTGCATATACTGACATGCTCTGCTCTCAGGATCTGCATATACTGACATGAGAGTGCATATACTGACACTCTCTACTGTCCCTCAACAGTCTGAATAAACCTTGGGTTTAGGTATTACTCATCCAAGTCATAGTTTCAAAATTCTACCTCACCACAGCTGCAGATCCCATGTATTGGTATAAATAGATATGTGGTGTACATGGTTTCAATACCCATCCTGCCACAGTGGTAGGAATTTGTTAGCACAGGCTTCTACTCATCTTTTGGGCATGAGACCCTTTCTAGTTTTCATTATTTAAGTAACCAACTACTTTTTTTTTTGCCTCCTGGAGCATTTAAGATCCAAATGAGGATCCAGCAAAGCCTAACGCTGGGAGGCTTGTGCTGAGAAAGGAAATTGAAAAACAGGAGTAGATTCCAGTTGAATTAAGTGGCTGTGTTGTGACAGTGGTTTCTCAAAATCCTTCATAAATTTTTGTTTTCCTCCTGCATCAGTGCTTATTGCTAACACATTTTTATATGTGTCCTGGGTTCACTACTACTACTACTAATGATAAGGGAAATAACAAGGGGAGAGAAAATACAACTTAAAAGGGAAAGCGAAAAAAAAACAATGAACCCAAATGATGCACAGTACAATTGCTCACCACCTGCTGACCGATACCCAGCCCAACCAGAGCAGCAATCTGCTCTTCCAGGTAACTCCCTGCAGTTTATATACTAGGCATATGTGCTGTGGTATGGAATACCCTTTTGGCTAGTTTGGGTCAGGTGTCTTGTCTCTGTTCCCTCATGGCTTCTTGTGATCCTCCTCACTGGCAGAGCATGAGAGACTGAAAAGTCCTTGATTGGGGTAAACATTACTTTGTAACAACTAAAACATCGGTGTGTTATCAGCATTATTCTCAGACTAAAGCCAAAACACAGCACTGCACCAACTACTAAGAAGGAGAAAAATAACTGTTACAGCTGAGCCCAGAACAACCTGCTAGTTGCTTTTTACCTCTTTGAAAAAGAAATGGGAAAGCTTCCAAAGAGTCCAAGTTTCAGGATTTCTCTCTCCTCCCAGCTTTTCAGAGGAAGATTGCCAGACAGCAAAAGAAATCCCAGTGTTTTGCACAACATTTGTGTGAAGACTAGCAATAGGTATATTAGGGCACCAGCAGCACTACTAATGCAAAGAAATGGAATAACAACTAATTTGCCCCATTTTTAAAGTTCTAGTTCTGGAATATTGGCCAAATTGAGGACTTGGCAGATGGATGTGTCTGACTGCTTGGTTATTCTCCAACTTTCCCCCCCCCCAGTTTCCATCTGTGGTCTTGTAAACACAGAACTTCAAGAGAATGTAACATTACAGGTGAGCCTAGAAATGGTTAAAGCAATCAATTACTTTCCTGGTCGTATGTCAACAGTTCAAGGTTAATTGCCCCTGTTTTGTTCTGGCCTTATCCCTGCCCTGCTCTGAATATGACACTGTCAATTCCAAACCAAAAATGTGTGATAGCAAAAATTTGTCATCAGGAAAGCATATGTGTATTATACAGTAACATACCGCATATGATCAGAGTCTGTCCTTAGTATGTGTGTCCAAGAGCAACCAATGATGACACAGCCCAGTTGCTAGAGGAAATGCACTGGTAGCATTTCTGTGCACACACCTGAGTGCTCAGCCACACACCATAAAAGCCAAGACCATGATTCACACAGGGCCAGCGCTATTTTGCTTCATCAGAAACAATTAGGAGACAAACTACCCCAAACAGTGTTGCTGTCTTTTTGCTTTTGTAGCAGTAGCTGTTCTCAGACCTTACCCATAGAGCGCCTCCCCACCAGATCTCACACCTTCAACCATCTCCCTTTTAGGGCACCTGCCGAGCTCCCACACTAAAGGCTTCTCCTCACCTCCTTCATCTCGTCCCTACTTTCATGGTGCCCTACAGACCTCTCTGATGCAGACAGAAAAACATCTTAAATCAGTAGGTCTGATTTTTAAAAGTTTGTGACTTCCTTGAAACGTCATTTGCCTGGAGTTACAGTGCCTCATCCCAGAATCGAGGACCATCCTGCACATTAAAGTATGGGTCCCTCACAGCCCCGGTTATCACAATAATCAAAGACACATTAAATAGATTGGGGTTCCCTTGCCTTCAGAGCAAACTACAGGGTTTTTCAAAGACTATTGACAGGCTTGGCACTAGAAAAGTGAAAGAAAACACTCCCATCTTCCTTTGCATTAAACAAGTAGGATGCAAAATTGCATTAATACACATTAAGTAGCAATTCTAGTATCCAAGCTTAATTTTCTCACAAACATATAATTCTGAGGCTTACCCATTTTACCCTGAAAGTATTGAAAACGATTCGTTTTCCAAACCAGGTTACTGCTGGAGAACCTCTGAGAGCATCCAGGAGACTCCCTGAGCAGGGTACGGGGGACCTCTTGTGGTGGCCAAGCTGCTGGCCTAGCGCTCCCGCATGGCAAGTGCCAGCAGCAGATAAAAATTTATATCCAAATTTATACCGCTCATTAGAGGAACCTAACTCATTTAATACATGAGATATGAGTGTATAACCCAATATTGCAACCCAGTTTATCATTCTGGTCTCCAGCTCCGAACACAAGGAAGGCATCTAAAAATAACAGTGTGCTTTCAGTAATATTTTATTAAATGCTGTCAAATCTAATGCAGCTTGCCTAACCACAGTGTCACAAAAATAACAGCTGCTGGAAAGAGCTCACCTAGCTTCAATTTGAACCTGGTTGAATGGAGGAAAGAGTCAAAATGCCCCCAAAAGTCCAAGACCAGGGTTCTCAGCACAAAAAAGCTCTGTTGGATCTGTGAGCCTGCCTTGTGCTTCGTGTTCAGTGGCATCACTCCAATGTTACAACTGAAGGCAGTTAAACTAACAAACATCTCTTCCTTGCACAGGGGCTCCACCTACTTTAAGAACCCCACTAGCAATGATTTCTAGATTCTTGTAGTGACTTCATAAGCCACCAAATACTGTCCTATGCCTGGCAACAAAGCTTCCTATAGCTGAGCAATACACCCTCCTAACAGGGATCCAAACGACGTGTTCATACCTCTCCCTGCACATCTCAATCCCGCTTCTATTTAACTGGTCTAGCACACGCTGTGGCAATTTCCATCTCATGCACTGTCTTTAAACTATTGAACTATTTCATGTGCTCTAGTCTACAGTTCTCTCAAATCTGATAAATTCTCTCACAAAGTTGAAAGCAATATTTATAGGCTCTGTATCTTTCTGCTGATTTGTTGACCTAAAGGATTCCACTCCAGAGACAGTGACAGAACCACTTGTTTTCAAAAAATGGGCTCTATACTTGGGTTTCGAGTTTAGAGTCACCTTAAAAGAAGAAGATCAGCCTCCAGTCACTCGTCACCCAGTATGGGTTTCTAGTTTAGAGTCACCTTAAAAGAAGTTCAGCTTCCAGCCACTGGTCACCCAGTCTGCAAGGTGGCATGAATAGTTATTTCAAAACCAATTTTAATTTTTAATCCCTAGATCAACTTCTTTAAGTCTCTTTTAGGTGAAAAAAACAACTAACCAACCAACCAACCAAACAAATCATAAAAAAAAAAACCCAAACCACCAAAAACTCCAACCAAAACCAACCAAAAAACAAAACATGGACACACAACATTTATATATAGGAAAATCGCCACAATTTAGGTTTTTGGAGAACACAAAGTGCTAAACACATGCGAAGGTGCCTGCTTTCTGCAGAAGAACACATCACCATTTGGAAACACCTTTTTCTCATCAAAAGCATTGTTAATATCTGCTGAGATCCAGGTCTAACATGCACAGTCACACGTTCAACTGTACTTACAAGAGGCACATCTACTTGCCAGTTTTTTTGAGACACTATTACTCCCTGAAAGTCCCTCTTTCATGATTAGCCCATAATTTCACCTTCATTTATTCAAACTTCTAGAAAGGAACCCAAAGAAAAGTAACAAATCGGAAAATGGGCCCAATCGCTGTACTCACCGGCGTGCTGCTGTCGGAAAAGGTGTTCATGCTGATGGACCTGCTCATCTTGTCAGAGGAGAGCGACGGCAGGGAGGGACTGCGCTTGTCCAGCTGCTCATGGTGTGGCAAGTCCTGGCGCTGCAGGTAGTCACGCCATGCTTGCTGGATGCTGAGGCAAACACCAAGGCACAGGGGTGCAGCCAGAAAAAGGATGCAAAATAAATATTCTTGACCAAAGAGGTGGCCTTGGGTGGTTTTCTCTTTTTTATTCCCTGCACTTTGGTTTCCAATTTGGATAATGATCACATATAACTACCCTCCATAGGTCTTATATTAGTCACTACTAGTATAATTTGAGGTAGTAGAAGCAATTCCTTATTTCAGATCCCTAAACCTACAGAAATGATTTAAATTTGAGACTGCACATAACTCGGCAAGTCTCTTACATCTTGCAAACACAATTTTGCCTTTATCTGTTTAAAAGAATGAACAGCCTTTGACATCTTAAATCAGCTTTCAGTTTATAAGTGCAGATATGATTGGAAATTCAGAGCTGGATCAGTATCCTTTAAAATCTCCTCCAAAGAGACATTTGGGAATTGTGGTAGGAGCTCTGCTTCTAAACTCTAAACTTCGACCAGATTTCTAAAATCTGATGTGAAATTCTGAAAAGAAATTCTGTTTTCTGTGCCAGCCGGTGTCTGGGGATTTGGAGGAGACCAGGGTGGCTCTCACCAGGTGGCAGTGCTGGACCACCCGTGTCTTTCTGAAGATGCCAGGAAGACCAGTGAGAGATGCTGGGAATTAAAACTGTTTGCAATAGTAATGGCATTGACACAAAGTGTGAGAGTGTTCTGTGAAAACTGCAGAAAAACTGAGCTAAAGTCTGACCTGAGGCTCAGCAGCAGCGCAGTGCAATGAGCTAGAAAGAGATCCTTTCAGGATTTTTGAGTAATTGAGAGTTTATTCAGTGTGGCATCAAGTCAGTAAAACCTTCAGTGTGTCTGTTAATCAGGCAGAGTACCCTGGCCTTTGCTTAAGCTGTTCTCAGTCTAGCAGGTGGTGCTCTTGCCTGGGCAGCTCTGCAGGGAGCAGGTGGGAGCCAGTGCTCCTCCATCCTGCCTGCTCCCAAAGGGCTTGGCAGGCTCAGCAGCCATTCTTGCTGCTGGGGTGCTCCCCGATAGGGGTTCCATGCCCAAAACCTGCCTGTCCCTGCTACCACCCATGGTTCCTGCACCCAGGGCAGTGCTCCTTCCTAAAGAAACCTTACCATGTACTTCATAGTTCAAACCAAAGGGTCCAAAGCCTTTGGCACAGATTTACTTTGCTTTAGGAATACTTCTTTTTTCCTTTTCATTGCCTTTTTAACAGCTAAGATGCCATTTCTGCTTCCATCTCCATAAGCCAGAAAAGCATTTAGCACCCAGCCATTGCTGAAAAGGCATTTGACACTGGCATGTCCAACTTCTTGGCTTCGCAGGAGGAGGAGAAGGCTCAACACCAGCACACCTACAACTTCTCATTGACTGCCTACAGTGCTGGGAACTCCAGAGAGTGGGAAGTGCCTCTTGACGTGTAATTTTTCCTGGTTAGGGAACAATGCTCCCAACACACATGGCATTTTGAACATCCCAAGGTTGACGAAGTCAAATACATGTATTTTGTTATTTTTTTAGGATAATACCATATGAGAAACAAAACTGTATTGTTAAAATCTCACCAGGATAGTTGTGCTTCAGAGCCAGTCAGGTAGGTTAAGGCCTGTGTTGTTTTCACACAACAGCTTCAAAAAGGACAGAAATATCTACCAAAGCTCCCAAGTGCGAGTGCCAATGGAGAAGCTTTCAGTAAATGAATTTTACTTTAAAAATCCCCACATCTTCACAGCTCAAGTATTTACACTTTGCATTGTTTCGGTTTCAAGCTTTACTGCATAATATGGACAAGTAGTATTTACACATTTATATTTACATGTACTTTCTATTTTAAAGCTTGAGAACATACTGAGGTTAAGTCATAACTACCCTTCTAGAAAGCTCTCTGAAAATTTCTTCTTTTGCCTTGCTTATATTTACATGAGTGAAAGACACTGGCTGGATTTTAATTTGAAACTTCATGTCTTTTTAATATTTTAATATAGCATTAATATTTTAATGTCCTGTAGTAGTGAGTTGGCTGTAGCTTTTCAACTGAAAGTGAAATTCAGTATGTAATGTAGCAATGCATACAACTCTGTAAAGTTGTGCCTGATGTAGGAAAACTTTGCCATTTTAGCCCCCAAGTAGTTGGAGGCTTCAACATAAAGATTTTCATATTTTTTTATGCAAGTGGAACCATTTTAAAATTTCTCTATCTGCTGGGAAGTCCATGGGGAACGTATTGTTATGGAGTTAGTGCCTGCTGAATGGAGCTAACACCTGCACCAGCGTTGGAGGAGCAATGCTGGAAAAGGTACAAAGAGGAGTCTCTGCTCTGATAGATATGTGGGTAAGTTTTAAGTTATATCCCCAGTATTACCACCTGTTCTGATACAGCACAAACAAGCCTTTTAGAATAACTGACCCTATGGTAAACTATACAACACGTGGGAAATGTATTACAAAGACTAAAATTATTGTATTTGGAAGTTGTGGAGTTCATTACCAGAACAGAGTGATACTTTTCCTTCCAGGTGATGCAGCTAGGTGTCATGCATGTGCCTTGGCTGAGTGCTACCAACTGCCTCACTTTCCAGCAAAAACCTCCAGCTTTCTTAGTGCCATATAGCCATGCTGCATCCCCCATCCCAGAACCCTACAACTCACACCTCCATCCCCATGCAAACCCAAGACTGCATCCTTCTTACAGAGGAGTCAAATGAGCTGCCTGGGGAGCTTTAAACAAGCTTCCTGTTAGGTGTGAATACTACCACTGAAAAGACTCCTATTTGCTTCTGCTATAGTTCAGCCCTCTAGGATGTTCTCTGTGTATAAGAAAAATCTAGCAGATTCTCAAATATTCTTTAGTTTCACAGAGAAAACAACAAAATTAGTGCAACATTGAAGTTTAACATTTGAAGCTCAGTTCAAAAAGAATATTCACATGCTTAAAGGTAGAGAAGAGCACAGTCTGAGTGCTGCAGTTCAGGAATCAGATAAACTCAGCTGCATTCAAAGGCAGAAATCAAATTCTTCATTACTTACATTTTCACTTTTGATACCAAGGGCTGTAAGTTGATATGATATTTTTCAATATTGTTTTCTTCATCCATGGCAAGGTGATGGCTATGAAAAAGAAAAGGAGTTTGAAGTGTCTCAGCATGACATTTTTGCAATCACTGTGAATTAATTCTGAAATTTTGACAAGAACATACAAGAGCTGCTTATTATAAGGTGTTGCTGTCTTCAGCGGAAGGCATTCGGATCCCTGTGTCCAGCCCCATTTGACTGCTAACAAAAAGTATGAATTTGGATCCAGTTTCCAGATCAGAGTCTGCCCAAGTCCTTGCACTAAACCTTCCAGATGCCACGGCTCCAGAGACAGGTACACCCAGCAAAGAAACGGCTGCAAATAAAAAAACCCACTGGCAAATGTAATAGATATTGGTGCTAAATTAACTTTCATCCCTGGGGCTACGTTTGAAAAGCTGGAGAGTCAAATGGAAAGTAACAATGGTAATGTTAGTAGCAAAAGATTTACATCAGCAAAAGCCACACAGGAATATGAAGAAAAAATACTTTGTAATAAATCATGATCGAGGAATTGGTGCTGCAAACCAATTGCTTTGAGAAAGCAATTTTAAAATGCTAGAAGATCAAAATCAAACATCTTGGGATACTGCTTTGGATGGGACTAGCAACATGAATGAAAGGTCTTTGCATGAAAATTTGTAAGATTAGACCCCAACCTGTGGAGTTATTTTGAGACTTTACTGGGCACTTAATTACATCATTCAATCAGCAGCAGTTTTCAGAAATTATCCTCCTGTAACTAAAAATAAGAATTATTTATGGGGAGAGATGCAAAATCTTGAATACTTAGTATATTACTAAGTGAAAAAACATGTTCTCAACAAAGAGACTGTCCTTCATAAAGGGCTTGTTGCCTTAGAAAAGCCATTTCACTTTATCATGTGTGAGATGCTGCAGAAATCACACATTTACCTTTGAAGCAAGTCTTTGCCATCATTGACCTGTCCCAGGGTGTGCTGGAGCCTTTTGAGTTCTTCCTACAAGGAAAAGAAAAACATTTCAATGTGCTTATGGGAAGCCCTTGGTTGACATTGTAGATTCCCCACTCAACCTCAAAACATTGTGAACCAACCGCTAAACAAAACAGATCATGTCTATGGGATTGTTTTCAAATTTAGGTATCCAAAACAATTACAAAGAAACCAATATATTTATCAATATGTCCAGCACAAGTCTGAAAAAAAAAAGAGACCTACAAAAACAATAGGCAGAGCAAAAGAGGAAAACATTCTTTCATGTCTTAGGTGTGCGGCTGCTTTGATTTGATAGAAGGTGGTCTTGGTAAGAGGCAAGAGAGCATCAGCTCATACTTTCAGGCACTTGTCTTTGTTCTGCAATCAAACAGCATTCAGTCTCATAATTAAGAGAGTCACTGGCTGAGATTTACAGCCTTATGCCTTTACCAGGATATGTGGATCAGATCCTGTTTCAATAGCAGAGATGTTGCAAATTCAACTGCAGACGCATAGCTGGGGTTCCCTGCATCCATGCTAATGTTCTGAGAAAAATCAGAACAGAGATTTGGCTTTAAGAAATAAATTGTATCTGACTGGCAGAGTTTCACT
This sequence comes from Strigops habroptila, assembly GCF_004027225.2. NCBI lineage: Eukaryota > Metazoa > Chordata > Aves > Psittaciformes > Psittacidae > Strigops > Strigops habroptila. Next base: position 26,652,544 of record NC_044284.2, on the reverse strand, counting down.
GTTCAGAAGGGGTGGGAGTTGATGCGGAAATGAGAACCTGGTTGCAATGAAGTGCATGATCCAGGGGATACAATTCCTGGGCTAAGCTTTTGGTTCCCTTGCAGTGCACAGTCCCACAGAGTGCCCTGGCATTGGCTGGACATGTACGTGCAGAGCACACGTGCCCAGTCTCCCTAAAGCTGGGCTGACAAGCAAAAACTGAATCCTCCAGAGTGCATCCCTATGATGCAATACAAAGAGCATCACCACCCTGAGATGCAGGGATGTGCCTTCAGGTTTGTGTTTATGCATCAACTGTTTGATAATTAAGCAACACTGAAAGATGAGAAGTCTATGCAAAACACAAAGATGTTAACTCACTTCTTATATCTCATTAAGTTGGGAATCAAATGTAAAAGCAAAAGCTACTGAGAGTAAGGAAGGAGGATAATTTACTTAATACCTACCTTGTGTACAGCTACAGGATTTCCAGAAAAGCTAACATTAGAAATGCAAAACAAGGATATCTTCTATACCTTATCTGACTTGGGGATAAATCAAAGATTTTTGTTTCCAGGAAAACTGCTGCTGCCTCCAGGAGTGCAGTAGATATCCCTTCTGCTAGATCTCCCTTCTGCTTTCCCAATTAAAGCCAATTTTGTGAAACAGAGAAATTTTACGTGGCGCTTTTTAATCCTGTACAGGATTCAGCCCTGTTTGACATGAAACAAGACCACAGTTGGTAGCTGATTTATTCCTAATACAGCTTTCATTTCCTCCCAGCCTTGGAAGGACTATTACTGCAAAATATATTTTATGTATAAACTAGATTTGTCAAGATGACAAGTTAGAGTTTTCCCCAGTCTTTGCCCCTCTTGGTCTCCATCCTAGCACAATTTTGTGGACACACTGCAGCTGATAAAGCACTGCACATGATTTGGGAGGCCTGGCTGCTGCCTACTGCTCATCAGCCATTGGAAATGATCCACTCCTGAAACTTCTTTTTATTTTTGCCTTCCCTTTTTTATTGCCTGCTCTGAGGAACATCCTCTTCTTGCATATTAAAACCAAGCAACTTTCAAAATTGTTTTCTTTGAAGCACGGTTTATTTCAGAAAATAACTTTTTCTTCTCCCATACTATTCTGCTGGTCATTTTTTCAGCATACTCCAGAGCTGTGTACAGTAATTTAGAATGTGAAAACAATTTGCAATTGACTTTATATATAACTCAGGGTGACAAAACCTGCATGACTTATATAAATCATTTATTGTGTTTGACATCATTTTCTATTAACCTCAGGGAGAAGACTGAACAACAACAACAAAAAATAAACACACTAAAATTGGTTGTGACATTTTTGACTATTCAGTCTTTCAATTAAACATCACCGGACAGTTTTATAAAAGCCCTAATATAAGGCAACTACAGAAGGGGCATAGCAACGTTTGCATAACTGGGGAGAGAAGGAGACATAAAATCTATACTAATTTCAGTTTTGTGTCATTAACCATGACGTATTGATTATTGCTCCTTGCAGCAAAATTTATGAAGCTAGCTATGCTGCTGCACCCACAGAAAGCGATTCGGATGCTCAGCCCCCGGCACAGTAACTGATCGGTGGTAGTGACAGCCGCGATGCTGCTCTTCCAACCCACAGCCTTAGGAGATGCATCTCCCAGACTACCCCAGGAGTGACCCAGCTGCAAACTCCAACTTCAGAAAATTAAATTGGAAGGGATCCATACTTCTGTTGGAACACATGATGAATTACAATGCCTCTATAAACCCAGTTATAATGTAAACATATTGTAAAATTTAGTGCAGTTTTTGTTTTCCTATTCATATACTTCAAATACAGACATTAATAGCAATCAGGTAGCTAAAGACATGTATAGACACCTAAGGAAAAAAAACAATGAAAGCTTGAAGTACAAGAACAGTGTTAAAAGCAAACTACTGTGTTTTTCTAGTCTTTGAAGGGTATATTCTATTTATGCATTAATTATTTTTCAGCTTGTATATCTGTACTTTCAGGAAACTATTGTAATGACGTAATTATTATCAGGAAACCCTGTAACCCTGTGGTTCAGAAGACACCAAGGGGCTCAAATCTATAGAATCTTGCTATGGAGAAGCTGGTGTAAAAGAGCTGTCTTGAGCTGCACTGAGCTGGCTCCCAGTGCAGTCCGCACATCATAAAAGCCTGGCTTGGCTTTGCTGTCAGTATTTAGAGAAAAAAGATTTTGTGTCGCTCTGCCTATTTCCCCTGCAAATCATCTGCGTTTTGCTCCATGCAGCCCAAGGGCAGGTTCTATGTGTGTGTGGCCAGTGCGATGATTTAGCAACCTCACTCAGCTGTCTTCAGAAGTTTTCAGGGTTTTTTTTTTTAATTGAGGGACCCAGAGGTCTCTGTAGGCTTTGCTTGGTCCTTGTTTGGGCTTACACTGAAATGTCACCTCTCGTTTGACCAGCCACAGAGATGATGCCAGCAGATACAGGGTCATCGAGGCAGGCAGAGGAGCAGAAATCTAAGACAAACTAAAAACACTAGTTCTTAAATTCCTTTTGAAGAAGTCTGTCTTAAAAACCAGTTATTAATACAAATTCTAAGGAAAGAAATCTGCAGACATTAAATCACACCTAGATAAATATTTACCTCCAGTAGCAGGCAATGATTCTTTTTTTGTCCCTATACTCAAAAGTATCCATTCAGGTCAGTGGAGCTATTTATACCTGTGGGCTCAGACTAGCACAGAGAAATGAGGGCAGTGGCCACATATTAAAAATTAATTTTCAAAATCTTTTTTGGACATGCGTGCTATTGTTTGAGTATCTCTGCCTAAGAAGTCTGTCTCTTGCTGCTGAATATACAACAGTGCTTCACAAAAGGTCAGAGAGATAGAGATGGGAAGAGAAAGCTCTGATTTCAGTAGAACCACAGCCCAAAAATAGCAGTGAAAAAGGTTCCCCCCGATGCTTCGGGCAGTTCTCTATTTCATTGATGCACTTCCAAATTTCAATTGAAATTTTGTTGAATGGTGATTTTCTGTTACGCAGAAAAACCTCCAATCGTGCATTTTTTCCTCTTCTTACTTCCAAGTCACTTGATGAACCACCATAGTGCCAATTTGATATCCTCCTGACATAGAAAGGCCACAGTGACCAGAGAAATCCTACATTGGAGTGGCGCTGCTGCTTTTGCTCCATCAGAGCAGGATGCACCCTTCATTTTGGGCTGTGGGGTGCTAGTGAGCACAGGGAGGATGCTGAAAAACGGCTGGAGCGTGAGCACTGCCCGACGGCACCTGGGTGAGATACAGCAGGGAAGAGCACAGCCCAACTGCTGCCTTGAAGGAGAACTATATCTCGTCAGTCTGCCAGTGCTATGCAGGGAGGGAGCTAGAGCTGAAAGCTTGAATATGAGAATATCAATGCAGATCACTGGAGCTTTCACGGCTGCTCTTGCCAGTGAACATGTTAGTCCATCTTATCATTCCAGAGCCACTCATTTACAGACAAATGTATGAGTTCTTCCCTGTAGCACTGACACAGGCATGTACAGACCCGATCATTCCGTTCCCAGCACCACTTCTCAAGTGATGTCATGGCTAGGATAAGCACAGCTGAATGCAGGCTGAAGCCAGAAACGCTGCAGTGCCTGCTGCAGTTAAGACCAGAAGCTGTGCAGTACCCATCCTGTGATCAAAGCCACCTGATGCCTCTTTCTGTCACCTATTAGGAAGCCAATTTATAGGCTTTAACTTTTCTCACCTCCTGCCATTTTCCAATCCTGTGGTGATCAGAGGTGAATACAAGATAATGAAGGTCCCCCTGCTGCTGCTCACCTCACCTAGCCCACCGTGCCCATCTGGGGACAGCACATGCAGTGTTTAACCATCTTTAGGACCAGCTCTGATCCATGTGCTATTCATATTCCAGCACAGAAGCAGCAGCCTCAGCTGCTTTTCAAACATCACAACTGCTTGTGGTTACTGAAAACAGTCCATTGCCAATGCCATTCTGAGCTGCTTCCACCCTTGTCTGCTGTTACCCACATATTTACGACTTTGTTCCCCATTTAACAAATAATTCCCTCACACACTCTTTGTGTGGCCAGGAAACATCTTGGGTCTTATTAATTTTATATTTTTTCATTTTCATTTTATTAATTTTCATTTGTGTTTTTCCCAGTTTTCCCCGGGAAGATCGTGGCCTCTGTATTAAATGAAGTAGAGTCCACGTTTCAGTCTGACAAGACCTGTCAAGCAGTGTGTTAATTAAGCCTCTTAGCAAGATACAATGAGTCTAAACAGGATAGAAAGGTCAGGATCATTTGCAGTGAAGGCTTTTACTCACTGCTATTTTGGGCACCCATCGTACGGGCATGGAGGTGTTGCTCCAGTGGGAAACATACTGGATTACTCGAGCAGCCCCCTAAAGCTCCCATTCTCTGTCGGTAGTTAACAGTGGGGGTTGTCCCCAAAGGAACATCTCCAGTGACATCTGTGTGCCTGGCATGGTGGTACATCAGAGGCACAAGGAGTCCCGTTTTGGGCAGACACAAGACCATCTGCATTAATTCCAGTCTCAGGGATGCGCAGAACATTCAGCATCTCATTTCAGAGGATGGAACTTAAAAGCTAATGCTATGCCCCAAATACACTGAGCATTCCATGAAGTTGGTAATTAAAACTCTGATGGTGACAAATGCTTCGTATTTTGGAACAGAAAGACACATCAGTTGATAGTGGCTTTTGTACACTGGGAGGAGAAAGGTCCTATTTTATTTGCTCTGGCAACCCAACAGGGACCTTCAACACTTCAGCTATGAATGTTCAAGAAAAGTACATTAACCGCAGAAGATTAACATAGCTACAGGGACTTTGCAATCCACAGCTGTCAGAGCAATTTTCCAGATCACTTTACAAAAATTATACCATCAATACAGTTACCTAAACCTACTTAAACAAGTTTCACAGTCAGATTTAGAAACAAAATATGAATTAGTCTCATTAAAATAGGAAGACACAGCATGGACATTCAAGTTGCATCCTGTATTCTAGCCTGCCACTGACCTCTGATGGCATCATAGGTCTTTCCACCTCCTTTCTTGTTTGCATGTAGTCCATTTCAGTCACGACATCTTCAAGGAAGGGAACAGCTCTTATTTTTTGCTTGTGCATTAGGGCTCTGATCTTGATTAAGTGAAATAATAAAATGTGGTAATTAACTGCTAATTAATAGCAAACAGCTTCAGGCTCTTCCATTGCTCTTCCATCAAATACGGTCTGTATTTTCCTTCTACTGCTCACCTTCACTGTAGGGGGACCACAGACCCTCTGATTACAAATGTTTCTCCTGGTGAGCACAGGGTGTGTACAGGCTTTGTCCATGCACTTGTCTTTCCAAACAAGCCAAAGGAGGTGTCAGCCAAAACCCGAGGACTGCTCAAGGAAAGAGTGTATCACACTGAACAGAAAATTAGGCCAAGAGGCAGAAATAAAGGGCAGGCATCTCTAAAACATTTCAGGGTGGAAAAAGGTTACCACTAATTAGAGTGCCACTGGAATGAGCATTAAACATCATGGCCGTTCAGCACAAACAAGAGTGTGCTGATGCTGCAACTAGGTTTCTGAGGATCTAGCTGATAAATGGAGCACACTAGCCATTAGGCAATTAACTCCCACAGTTTATTAGTCATGTTTCCATTATTCTGGATACTTAAGAGATACTTCATTCCATATGCATTTTCTTAGTTTATTGAAAATCAAAGTTATGCTCGTAGAGCCCAATTGCTACAGTTTAGGTTGTTCTCTAAGAAGGACTACATTGCTTTCCACTGTTCTCCAGCACAGGCCAAGCTTTGAGGATTTTTTTTCAAAAACAAGTTTCTTGTAACTTCACTAGTTAATATCTCACATATTCACAGAATATGGTCTAATTTTCCAGAAGTCCCCTAAGGTACTCCTTACAATGCAACTCCATTGACAAGTCTTTTGTGGCTTCTTACTTGCTCAGTTTGGAGTGTTTAGAAAACTGTTGTACCTTTCTTTTTTTTTTTTTTTCTGTTGTACCATTGTTTTTTTCCCCTATCCTTCACATGTAGTGCATATCTATACGCATACATCTGCTCTAAGTCCCCACACATACGGCAGTGCAGCATCACCTAAAACACTAGCACTCAGAAGTCCCTTCTGGCTAAGCGACTTCTTGACCAAGTACTCTGAAATCTCTGTGCTGATTTGGACTGCTTTCAGATTAACTCCTAAGATTTTCCACTGGAGTTCAAGATGGAGCTAGGGGTTCACTTTTGGGATCATTTGAGTCAGGTTTTCCTGTAACGCTGTCATAGAATCAAAGAATAGTTTGTGTTGGAAGGGACCTTAAGGATCATCTAGTTCCAAGCTCCCTGCCATGGTCAGGGACACCTTCCACTAGACCAGGTTGCCCAAGGCCTCCTCCAAACTGTCTCACAGAGAGAAGAAAAGGAAAAAAAAAAAAAAAAAAAAAAAAAAAAATGGGAGGGAGAGGGCAACACAAATTCTCCAGCATTTCTGATAGTTTCTGGGTTGCTGCCTGCCTTTTGCACCCTGTGCCATTCAGCACGCAGTGTGCCCCACACAACAACTGATAGCTGACCCACCTACCCCAATACTGCCTGCTAACCCAGCAGCAGCACAGCCCTACCACCCACCTGGAGTGGCTTGGGTTTCAGAAGCTGGAACCCGTTGTTGGGTTGTAGGTGTATCCCTTGGTTCTTTCACTGAAAAGCTAACAAGGCAGAGAAAGAAAAGCTTTATTAGAGCAGTGGGTTTACTGTTCTGACAAAGGTAAACTCCGCACTGCATCATTTCTCAGAGTTTTAATCATTAGTGTTTAAAATTCCCATGGGATGCATATGCCTCCTATTTTACAGGACACTTTCATCATTTAATAGATGAATAGGAAATATTATAATTTTCTTCATGTAAAGCCCTTCCTTCCTTTTTATACCCCACAGACATAATATCTAATTGTTTCTCTTCCCAATCTTGTAAATCATGACACTGCTCTCTTCTCACTCATCATTTTTTCAAGATAGGACTCAATGCAAAACTTCATTGACAAAGTGTAAGCCCAGCATAAGGAACAAAACCAGAAAGTCTTCGCCTTAATATATTTGAACGGAGCTTGTGCCTAATCCCTTCGCTATGGTCTTGGCTACATAAGGATGCCCAGGACAGCTGATATATTAATTCCTCTCGTAAGACAGTGTAAATGGCCAGAAGGGAAATGCATATCAATGGTAATATCTCCCAGGGGACAGGAGCACTTACAGGATGACCTGTTGAGTTCTTCTCCACTTTCTGTGATATCAATAAAATGTTTTCTTTTCTTTCCTTCAACGCTGCCCTCAGGAAGAGTAATCAATCGCACTATGGCTACAGAACATTATTTCATAGTTACAGCAGCTCTGGAAACCTTGCACAAGGATGAATACTATTAGAAAAAAGTTGGATTACTTTTAAAAAGCCTCTTCTTTCTGATGCTGTCACTGTGGTCAGGGCTTTCAACAGCACCACTTCTGCCTCAAAATACACAAGCTTTTAACTTTTGCCAAGGAAACCAACTAGAGAGAATGAAGCCTTTTGACATCTTGGCTTCTCTGCTGCCAAAGTGCTTCTGAAACTACAGTCAGCCTGAACACTGAGCGAAAGGTCTGGAGCACAAGTGCTATAGGAGACTTGGCAAAGAGGTGTTTCAAAGGTTATAGTCCAAGAGACACCCCCCTCCCCCCCAGGGATTCAAGTCTGTGGCGAGAAAGCCAATTTCTTACTGAAATACAGAAGATTTTGAAGTCAGATACGACAGCTACCCTGTAAGTGGCAGCAGGCACGAAACGGGTCATGGGATGAGGAGATGCTATAACTGTATCCAGGATTTTAATGCCATTTGTATGGGACCTGATGTAACAGTGCAAAACCTGTTGTAAATCACCACAGCTTGACCAAAGCAGAGAACGTGTTACATGTTGTCCGTTACACGTTGCCTTTACTACAGCAACAGCCTACAAGAGAGCTAGAGCTGGTGAAGACAGCAACCAGCATGTGGATAGCAAAGGCATCCCCAATAGGGCATGTCCAGTGCTGGAAGAGCCATGGAGGCAAGAGGACCAAACCCTACCAGGGCTGACCACCCGTGAACACTTCACTGCCAAGAGGGCAGCAAAGCCTATCAATGATATGTTCCAGAAGGAATGAAGCTTTCCAACTCAGTACTAAGTTATATGAAATGGTATTTTAATCTTCAAAAAATGAAAGGAAAAGGCAACCCTACTGTTGTATTTTACTTTATGGCACAAAAGCTGCACTTCAGAGGGAACAGCATTGGTCAAATTACATGGGGAATGGTAGGCGAATGTTTTTATGAAAAAGAGATCTGTCCATCCTTAAGTATCACCAACAGTCCAAATTTCTTCATCTTTACTATTACTTTACCCTTCCTCTGAAGGGCTGCAGAATTATGTCTGCTAAAATACACCAGTGATTTGGTCTAATGGTTACTTTACCAAGAACACAAATCTGCACCCAACCCACTCTGCTGGAAGAAACCCACATCTTCCATCTCCCTCTAAGGTTTTCATTGTAAATTACAGTTGAATCTGGCTTAATTTTGAGAAAAATAGGGTGAAATTGCAACCAAGCCAGTGTGAATTTCAACATGCCAGGAAGGGGAAAACAGGATGAAAATCTGACATGACAGATCCATCTTCTGAACTCCCAGTGGAGATTTTTCACCCCCCGAAAAAAAGTAAGCAGCTCTTTTTATAGCTCGTGAGCCTATTACTTCCAATGACAACAACAGAGGACTGTTTTGAAACTGAAAAGAAATATATTAATCCAATTTTCAGCTTTTCAGCATGTGGTACTGTCTACTAATTTTCACAAAAGAGATGACTGATGAGCTATTTTAAGAATCAGGAGGTTACCGTAAAAAAAAATAAATAAATCACACCTCTATTACGGAAACGCTTTTCTACACTTCTTGCATTTCTGAAAGGCCCATTTAGGCCAAGCAGTATGTATTTGGTCCATAACCAAAGAAGCTGCTTTTTGGAAAGCATGAAAAATGATCTATTATATTGCACTGCAGCAGTACTTGCAAAATGGTCCCCAAGCCATCAACTTCACAAAGGGACTGCCTTTGCTTGGACAATGCACCTACAGGGTTTAATGCCAGTGTTGGACTCTAACACTGCACACATGAGAATACCCATCCCTGGGCAGGTACCAGGGTGCTGAGGACAGAGGTGAGGCAGAAACATTAAGGAGCTCCAAGCCATGATAAGTGCAGATGGGAGCGCATGGAGGAAGCTGCCAAGGAAAATGGACCCAGCATGGCCTGCCTTATCAAGCCTTGCCATGCCACATAGCTGCTGTTTATAGAGCAGCTTTGTCCTTGGCCACAGCACCAAAGAGCAGAGTTGGCTCTCAAAAGGTGCCACCAGTTCCCAGCCAGCCTGAATGCACAGGCCACCATGCTTTGCTCCTGTTTTCAGTGGTTTGAGACATTATCACCAACATGGTCACATCTCGTGCAAGGCATACAAGTGAGGGGTGCCAGCACAGTTGGGAGCCACAGGAAATCTCTGGTTGAGGACCCTAGAAAAATCCAGCCACATCTACAGATTTTAGGTTCATGGAAGAATATGTGCATTCACAGAAACTATTTTCTCTGTTATGATGAACTACATACCAAGCAGTTTGATTAGGGTGTTAAGCTTTATGTATATTGTAATTTCCACCAAACGTTATTGTATTTGTCTTCAACATGAGAAATGGCTTTTCCATGCTGATAATGAATCTACTCACTCATTCTCATGCTTATAACTATGCAAGCACACCAAGAAACCAGCAACCTACTTATTAATGTGCCAGCTGAGCTGTGCTTGCTAGAGACAGTAAGCACAAATTATGTCAGTCTCCATCCCTGCACTACCTTCCTTTCTGTCCCCACCATCTCTTGACCATATAATACGATATTTTCTAATACAAGTGGAAAATATTTTATATTTAGAATCCAGTAACTGCTCCTCCATGAAGATCATTACAGCTGAAGAAACAGAGAAATAGCCCTCCAAAGGCAAAGCCCTCCAGCAGGAGTGCACCCTGCATCCAGCCTAGCCACTGTCCCTCGTCATCCATTCCAGACATGACATTCCAGAAGTCGGGAAGTTACAAAAGTTTTGCATTTTTCTGTGCAGATCTAACTTCCATAAAGCTTCCTGAGCACTCCCAAGAAATAAATCTGCATCATATCTGTTTTAAGGATGGGCATAATTACACTAAGAGACGCGCACAGGCCAATTAAATCAGTAGGGATATTAGCAAAAGAGCTTCCTAGGGTAAAGCAAAAACCATGGACCTCACGTGGATCTCAACACTGAAAGCATTTTAGGATTGAGATAGGTGCACCCTAAATTCATGTTTCATTATCACCTTGAAGAGCTGAGCTGTAAATCAGGGAGCCAACCTGCGCTCCCCATCAGCTACTGTTCTTCCATGAGCCAACAGTTCCAACTAGCAACCTTTCACAAAACTCATCAGTTTTCCAGAGATTTTTTTTTTTTCTCTTTTTAATTGTCTTCAGTCTCCACCTTGTTGTATGCAAACTGGATAGCAGATTTATCGAGGCAGGGACCCCATGCTGGCAGAACAGTCACCATGTGTATGAGGCTTCATATACACAGAGCACCTTGATAAGCGATTTTTTTAAACTCCTTCAAAAAGAGATTGTTTATGCCACAGCATTTCCCCCTGACACAGTTGGAAACAGCCACAGTGCAACTTAAAGAGGGGGATCACAGCAGAAATTCCTCTAACTTTTGTAGCACTGCTGGGGACCATTATAAACTGGTACCAAGCTAATTAAACAAGTCACAAGGAAGTTCCCCTGGCAATCTCACAGGTGAAATAATCTCATCTTCTACACCCTGCCTTCCTAGTTAATCTCTTGATAAGAGTCATTAACACCATTGTTCAGTCTACTGTAGTCACTTTGTAAAGTGCATACAATTTACAATCCCATTAAAAAGATGGCCACAGATTAGTCTCAAATTACAAAACTATTCAGTTGCGGTTTTAGCACATCAGCTATAGCTGTATGAATCCTGAAGAAATAAAAAACAATCACAGAACATTGCAGGTTTCTGAGCAAGTATACCCATCAAAACCCACCTATCTAATTTTCCGCATGAAAATTAAATATAATTGCAAATTGTGGGATATACTGTTCAGCAGCTGAGCAACCATGTGGACCATTTTCTTTTGTGAATAGCAGGGAAAAAAGAAGTGATAGGAGAGCACAAAAGGTATACAAAATTCTTTCATTTAAAAAGCTAGGATTTAGTTACTTCACAGCTTATGCTAAATTTCTGCTGCTATTCAGTATTCAAGTTATTTCTGTTATGTAATCTGAGGTGCTGGAGAATGCTAAGCATTAGGATTCCAACAGAGCAGAAAGAGTGAAGGCACTCGACCTTGTGAAAATATAATGAAACAGATGTTTGCTGCTTTTCTGTATTTGTGCTTCTTAGTATCGACTTCTAAAATCCAGCATATGGAAGCTCCCAATACTATCTACTTCTTCCAGCACTTCCAAGCTTCCAATCCCACCTTCAAGAGGCTCCCTTTCGTCCAGGTAAGTCATTAGGAGATTGTTTCAAAAAAGCAGTAGAATACTCTGGTTTTGTCTGGGCTTTTCCAAAAGCTACAGAGGTTCTAAACGAAATGCTTGAGATAGACTCCGAAGGCACGTATACTGTAAAACATCTACATCAGAGCCATGGCCCTGCCTGGAAATAGCTCCGGTGTGACTTTTCACAGGATACAAGAAAAAGCACTCAGATCCTATTAGTTTTCAACAAAGGTATTTGAGCACATTGGAGATTAGAAAACAGGATTTTCAGTGTTTAACATTACTGAACTTCCCAGTGTAGAAGGCCTCTCATTCTTGTGTTTCTAGTCCCTTCTCAACCTTCGGAAGCACTTTACCTTCCTAAGTGCTCTCCATTTGTTTGTTTATTTGCATTGGGTTTTTTCATCTTTAACAAACAATAAACCAGCAGAGTCACTTAGAAAATTACAAAATTGGGCAGCACATATTTCTAATCTGTAAAAGAAACCCCCTCATATTTCTACTCCAGCTGTAGGGAGGCTTAAAAAGAAAAGCACACTAAAAGCGATAGCACTTCCCAAGAAACAACTTCCTGTTGCTTTTAGGAGGAAACTGGAGGAGTCTGTGGCACGTAGGAAGCAAATGCTGTGTTTGCAATCTTTTATGTGAAGGTGTGCATAACAGAGTCAGAGCATGACAGTCTCCTGTCCATGCTGGAGTCCTTTGGAGTGGAAGGAAGGCACTAGCTGACCATCACAGACCAGGGAAGATGGAGGAGAAGCAGGCAGTGGTGATGGGCAGAGGTGGCGAGATCTTTTCAAAATCTAGACTGAATTCCATTTTGAAAGTTCATATATCCATGAAGACTATAAATGAGGACTCTTCCAGCACTCCTCTGTTTGGAGGATAAGGTTGAGTCTTGCATTTCTGTGCTTCCCAGGCCAGAAGTCAAAAAATCCTGAGGTCAGAGGTTTGTTAAAGCCTCTCTTCCACCTCAGAGTTGTCTGACATTGAGAAGATGCTTGCAACTGAAAATATCTAATGACAAGCATGTGCAGGATTCACAGCACTAACTTGGAGAGAAATAAACCAACATTCTCAAGCTTTATATTATAGGTGAAGTGACAGCAACCACTAATGTAAAGGAGGAGGGATCTCTGGTACTATTTGCTCGGTTCAGAGGTGGCTCTTGTTTGAGCTCCTGAGGAGTTAAACCTAATTTCTCATATGCTGCAGATATCTAAGAAGATGTTTTAATTGAAGGCAGTTGCTTAGCAACTACCTCCCGTGTGCCACAGCAATGCTTTTCACCTGGAGCAGATAAACATCAGGATGGCACTTTACAAATCTGATTAGCTGCAATGAAATAGCTGGCTACAACAAGCTGAAAGTGCTTTTCCAGAAGTTATGCTTCTAACCTGATATCCATCAGCAAGGAAAACCCAATGAAACTCATTTGCAGGTTAGAAGAGTCTCTCCTCCTCTTGCCCAGCAAACATTTCAGTCTGATTCTCACAACCAGAGTTTATCAAGAGGGACATAGCGTTGGCAGGATTTTTCTTATTCAAAAGATTTCACTGCAGTTGAACACCCAATGATAAAATACTAAAGCACTTGCAGCCATGCAGAGATGTTTTTCTGAACAGGCCTATGATTCTTTGAAAAGCATCAGAAAAAGCACATTTCCAGACCACAGAGAAAAAGATTTCCTCATACCTCCTGTAACTGGGCATTACCGCTTAAAGACTGCTACAATACTGGCCTTTACAAGCTGTTTAAGAGCTGGTTATTGGTTCATTTCTAACAAGGAATATTAACTGCTTGAATAGCTCACTTTCAACACCTTTGAATTATAAAGTTAGTATAAACGTGAACGTTTATACCTTACGTCTATCATGGTAGTGATCTGCTATGTGGGGGTCTGATACAAGGTGACCAATTAAGCATTATGATTTAGAAAAGATTTGTATGCATTTTTCCATCCATTGCAAGTAAGCTAGACATCCCTGTTGTGACCAGATTGGGACCTGCCAAGGAAAAAAAGGCAAGAAGAATAGCCTTATGTTCCAAAAATCCCTAATACCAAATGCAGAATAACAGGCTACAAGTACCCAGAGAACTGAGTGTTCAAGTGCTCAGACACATGAGCATGTGACTCACTTCTCAGGGCTCCATATACCTCCAAGGAGTTGTTCACCAGCAGCGTTCCAGCTTACAGGGTGGGGAGCAGCCTGGCTTAGGACCATGGGGCCAAAAGGTGGCAAGGGGGGCTGGAGGGAGTGCAAGCTTGCTGGACTGACGATCAGGAGACATTCTGAATTAGCCTTAACATGCCAAATACAAAACCAAAGGGATCCCAGGAAAGTCAATCATTCCTGGAAAGACATGGAACTATACCCTGTGCAAGCCCCAGAAGAGGATGGGCTGGGAGGATTTTCAAGGTAAGTTTAACTTAACCAGCTGGGATTTGAACACCTAACGACCGCAGAGGTACCAGTTCAAAAAATCCCTTCCACTCCAGCTGGCATGTGAACATCTGCTTAGATTTTTCATGTTAAATAGGACTTGGGAAAACATATTACTTGGCTGTACGGGATTAGGATGAAATTCAGCATGCCCTAGAAATTTTTGTCAGGATTACATGCACCAAGCTTCGGCCTTCACTATAAGCAGTATCCTTTGACATAGCATTTCCATATCACAGTACAACTAGGAGCATATACAGCAGGGGTCTGTCACATCTTCTATTATCACACTGAAGTACTGAGCCAAGAACATCCTATCAGAGCTTGGCTGCAGTTACTGAGCTATTTGCTGAAGCCCATATTCTGGAGGGCTGTTACTGTAATGTAGACAAAGTAGCAATTAGCCTGGACCATAGAGAATTTGTCCCAAATGTATTCTTTATCTGTAGGATGAATCATGTTCAATCATTGGCTGTAAACTACACAAATCAGTTAAGCCATAGGCAAGAGTTTTCTTTTTTCCATTTAATCTTCTGTAATCTCTCAGGTAACTCTCCATTCTTTGTTATTATTCCTTGGTTTAAATCTTCATTCTCATCTCAGTAACTGACAGAGCTATTGAGAAAGAGGACATGACACTAGGCAACTGTAACACAGATCAGTAGCTTAAGCTTGTTGCCAGTTTTGAATGCTGCTCAGGTCATGACAATGAGGTTGTAATGCTTTATATAAGGATGCTGCTATTTGATGGTTAAAAAAGTTAAAGTAATATTTGTAAAATTCTGTTCTTGAGCTACTCAGGAAAAAATAAAGACAGTCAAAGAAAATTCCCTCTCAAAAATAAGATACTACAGATCTGATTTGTTGGGGTTTTTTGGGGTTGTTTGGGTTTTTTTGACCAGAATATTTCTAGCGAGATACTCAGACACCGACATTTTGAGTTTTATTTAGAAAAACTGGAAGAAAGTCATCTAACTAAGATGTGGCCCAGAAGCAAAATTTAAAGCCCTGTGTAGTCATCCAGCCCAGACAGGTACACTCTAAATATGTCCTTCTAATTATAAAGAGAGCAATCAAGACCTATGTTTCAGGATCCAAGGAGCTCCAATAGGGCCAGAAAGACATTCTCTTCCTCTTTGCCATCTTCAGACTGGATTAGCCGTAGGCAGGGGTAGGAAAGTTAAACCACTGTACTTTCCTGTAGCATCCCGGGTTTCCTGTGGGGAGGTTGAATGGGTGGTGTGATGCCCTGGTTGGGCCCATGGCAATGTCTGGAGCACTGGGATGCAGAAGATTCTTAAAAATCAACACATTCATTTGGAGCTAAAGTAATAAACACTTTTTCCTTGGAGGTAGCACTCCAAAGTCAAAGCAGAACCACAGCATTATTTCCAAGCTTTATTAGCTCACCCTCCCGCCAGCTGCCTTATTTGCTGTGTGAAACCTTCTGTATTAACTACAATACAGGTTCTTAATGTTTAATGTGTGGCTGATAGCATCCTGCAGCATCCAGCAGAGCCTTTGAATAACGGGCACCCTACAAAAAAAAACTTAAATGCAAACAAAAAAGGAGCATGTGAAACCGTAAGGTAGAAGCTGGTCACATTCAATCTCTGAAAGCAAAGAGCTACAGTTTATATGAATAATTCAAAAACAGCCTCAGACAAATGATCCCAGGTTTATAAGGAAATAGTAAAGCCTCTGGAGTCTGCCACTCTTTTTATTACAGCTTGCTTCATGCTGAATGCTGTTTTATCTGGGGTTATTTTTTACTCTTTTTTTTATATATACATACATATATAAATATATATATGTAAATGATCAGTCAGATAGGTTGTTCAGATAACATGTACAGTTCAAATAACATGTACAGCAGACCCCAGAGAAATATTTTAATTTTATATTCCTTTCTGACTTGTAAATTATTCATTAACATGGAGCCTGCAATTGGGTAAAAATTAAAAATTGGCAAATTAGTTTTCATTTGTTTATGTTAATTATTTAGTGTTCTTCCTTTTTATTAGAAAAAAGCACAGAGGGAGATTAGTCTTGTTCTGACGATCTGTGTTTGCTCCCTAGACAACACACAAATCAGCATTGCTATGGCTACTTTTATGCAACGTCTATAGAAATATGACTCCACTGCCCAGATCTGTTGCCGAGACATTGTGGCATATGCTGGATTTCTAAATTGCAAATCTGCCTTTGGATATTTTTCAACATTACTTTGAAAAATAGGCTCTTGGATCTTTATTTACAGATGAAGTCAACAATTGTTTCCATGACCCTTCCATGAATTCAGCTGCGCTCTCCAGCCCTTGCCAGCACTCGTAACCTCCTCCACTGCCCCAAGGAAACTCCAGGCAGTGGGAGTTTTACCTTCAAATCAAGACACAGCCATTTGACTTTGATGCTAGGTTTCAAAGATAGGAGGTCACCTTCATGTTAACATCTGTTGATGGATTTAACTACATAAAGAAAAATCCAAGCACCAAGGGCCACCACAGCACACATAGTGAGAACCTGATGGATAGACTACTCTGTTTCCTGGGCGATGTACATCAACAGTATCTATGCATTCAGAAACACTTATCCATTATGAGTTTTTAAATGTTTGGATGGTTTCCTTTTTTTTTTCCTGTCAGATCTCTCTTGTTAGAAAGCAAGGACTGTGTCTACTCTCTATGCAAGAGCAGTAGGACAGATGTTTTTCAGCTAGCTATGGGCCTGGCCCTGCTCAGGTTCAAGTTCAGGTATGATTGTGACAAGGGGCTTGGGTTGCTCACCCTCCTCCATCCACATCCTTACTCCACCATTGCTTGGGTTACCAACCAGGCTTATTCAGCCCACTGAGCTGCACTTGCCATCAACCCCAGATCCTGAGAGGAGAACTAAATATACACTCCACAAGAAATTTTTCCATGATATGTTATATACTCACAGTGTATTCACCCTGCCCAGGTTATTTGCCTAGACATCAAGTAGAGATCAGGTTAGGCAGGGCTTTGAGTGACCTGGATAGTGGAAGGTGTTCCTGCTCATGGCAGCGGGCTTGGAATTAGATGGTCCTTGAGGCCCCTTGCAACCCAAACCATTCTATGATTCTATGATAAAGACAGCACATTTTGTGTGTGCTGAGGTTCATCATGTTCAGCCACCACCTTCTCTGTTGCTCAGACACTTCCCACACAACTCACAGAGCTTTCTTCCATTGAAACCATCAGCAGTTGGCAGCACGATTTTCCACTCAGCACAGAGAGGGAGCATGAAGCGCATTGTCTCTTCATGCTCCAAAACACTTTTGGATACCAAGGAACACATCCTTCATGGTCAGTCTTCCGCTTTGCTACTTGCTACATAGTCAGTTTTTAATATTGAGTAAAGCATGGAAAATGCTCACACATATGGTCTGGCAAGGAAAGTGAATAACCATGAACATGGTGCAATTCTGGTAGCCACAAGGTCACCTTAGGTTACAGAAGGAATCCAAAATATTCCCACGCACATTCCTAATTACTTTGGATGTAAGAAATCAGTGCTGTAGGCTCTATAAGTGCTACAGGGGGCTACAGATCAATTAATGATATCAGCAAATTAAAAAGAAAAAATATAAAATGAAAGCCCCAATACATATACAATGCTAGTCTTTCTCTACCCAAATATTCATAGCTTTTGCAAGATAGCTTCTCCTAAGGAATTAGGATGAGAACAAAGAAAGAAGAGAAAATGCCAAAGCCCAAACCACAACAGAAAAACGTATGTCAAAAGATTTCTAGCATTTCATTTGAATGTGAAATACAACAATATTGATTAAAAACATTTTTCTGAGCCTTTAATTCCATTATTTCTAGGAATTGTCCCTGACATCTGCACAAGATCCATCTTAACCCAATTACTGTGGGTGGATCCTCAAGATAAACAATATTGCTGCTGCTTCTCAAAAGAAGAAATACATCATGTTCCTTCCTCTGGTTGCATTACCTAGGCTGCATTTAGAGAAATTAAGAGTAGTGAAGATTATCTAAGGCACTGCAATAGCCTCTGCCACCTGAAGGGCACAGTTACCTGGGAGGAGATGGCTCCGTGCTCCTTTGGAGCTTTATTGGAGCAGAGATTCACTCCCTCCTCCAAGGTAAAAGAATGGTCCCTCACATTAAGGCTATTTACAAGAAAATTTTGTCCATCGGAGTTAGTTTTGCTGCATAGAAAGTATAAATACAAATAAACAGTGCAAAACGCACTGCAATTCTTGATTAAAATTTTCTTCATGGTGAAAAGCAGAAAGCCATTTTTATTAAGTGATTCATTAAAAAACAAGTTTCCTCCTTTGACTTATGTCTTACAAAAATACAGCAGATTTAAATCATCATCAGAAACAACACCCAAGAATGATTTTAAACCTATGATTTATGCTTCACTTTACATAGAGAGTCACAGTGTTTAAGTTATGTCTGTCCATGGGACTCCGGGGCCTTCCTTGTTGTGTTAAAAACGGGGGTTGCTCATGCATGCTCTCCCCAAAGGCTGGGAGGGCTCTGCCCAGAAGTAAATCCTGAATTTCGCTTAGTGCATTTTATGACAAAATGTGAATTCTCCTCTGAACCCTTAATAAATTGAAAAGAGAGAGGAAAGGAAAAAATATACCCACTATTTTTCAAGCCCAATTTTGTAGCTAGTGTGTATATATGTAGAAACTCCATGCATTTAAAGTCATGTATGA
Organism: Strigops habroptila; assembly: GCF_004027225.2. NCBI lineage: Eukaryota > Metazoa > Chordata > Aves > Psittaciformes > Psittacidae > Strigops > Strigops habroptila. The sequence continues at coordinate 26,633,723 of NC_044284.2, read as the reverse complement.
AAAGCAACTGCTGAACAATCACTCATTTAGGCGAAATGCTAGCATTGCTTCCAGGTCCGTAATCCTGGTGGGATGAGAAAAGCAGTTGTTGCAGAGGAACTGGGATTTACATCAACCACACAGTAACCGGGTCCTTCTCTGCAGCCCTTTGCTGTCCTCCTGGAGCAATGAACTGTGCAGATGCTGACAAATACCACAAACCTCCACTCCTCTCCCACTGTCGGTATACACCAGCACTTCCACACAAGTGTGTCCATGCACAGGTTTGAGACTTTCAAACTTGACACAGAAGGTTTCGCACCAGGATAATTATTGACATACAAGCTCTCAGAGGAGGGAAGTAATTTTCATTATATCTGTGATGTTATCTAAAAAATACCCCTTTGGGAATGTTTATGCACCTACACATCAGGCCACCACACAGCCCCACAGCTCCTGAACCACTTGGCCAAACACCAATGAGCTTGTATATCCAGGAAAGTCAGGGCAATTTGGCCATGTGCCAAAAAGTCCACAAACAATCTTTCCAGCTGGAAACCAGCAGCACTTTGCAACACAGTCCATATCAGTTCTCTTTGAAACTAATCAAGTTCCAAAACACTTTTAATGGAAAAAAAGATTTCTTACAATAAAAACAATCCCAAGAACATTTATGGCTGCAAAGATTTTCAGAGCAGACTTGAAAACAGTTTTTCTTCCACTTTTTTTTTTTTTTTTTTGCATGATAATGGGGAAGGTGAATTTCCATCCTACTAGAAATATCTTTATACAAATTAAGTTTTATGTTAATTTAGATTTCTCCACCAGGAAACAGATACATTCAGAAGACAGACGTAATTTATAAAATCTGGCAGCCATCCTTACGAAGAGGAAAAAAACCCCTGGATTTAAATAGTTTCAAGCATAATTTTGGCTGCACATGGCTAGCTTTCATTATGGACCTGTGTGAATACAATATCTTAATGAAAATTAATGGGGAAAGACTGTTTTCATGGACAAGAGTCCCAAACGCAAGTAACTTTTTAATAGAACTTCACCTTTAGAGAAATTAGTTATCAATCTTTGTTCTCTTTAATGGTACAGAAAAAGGAAGAGTCACCAAATTAATTGCTTTGTGGTTGTTGGATCAGATCTTTGCAAGTAAAATTTCTATTAATTGCAATAGCAATTTACCCTGCTAGAGGTGACAGTTGGGCAATGCTTCATTATCTGTTAGGTTTCAAAACTGGTACTTTGTACGAACAAGCAACAAATAGCTCTAGTATCATAATTCTGTAGAAATTATTTACATATTTGGGTCCCATACTCAAATTATTATAATCAACACTAACTCTCAAAATGAATTCACAGTTTCTTGTAACTCTAGAAACTGGGTTGTCATGGTGAATATTTATGAGGTTGATAAAACAATCTTATGGGAACTGTTCTCATTCATACACATATATGATGTGCAATAGGAATTTCTGCATTTTCATACAAACTGATTTGTTTTTTTAAAAAAAAAAAAAAAAAAAAAAAAGTGCTTCCATAGGCCGAGCAGTTCCTGCACAGGTCCACACCCTCTACATGTCCACTCCATAGTTTCAGCTCTTCTTTTCAAAGCATTGCTGCTTTTCCCAGAATTCAGCCCAGCAACTCACCCAGCGTCTTCCTTTAGGCTTTTGCTGAAGGTGCGTCTGCACTACAAGGGGAATTAAATAAAAATATTCACAAGTAGCTGCATACCTCCCAGCAGTTAAATTCACTAATTGGGACGAGCACCTTCAGAGGTGACAGTTGCTTGTACCATGGCTTGTGAACTTGAAGGACCTTGGTTTCAAAAGTTTGATTGACTTTCCTTTACTTAACATATGCCTTAGACAGCATCACTGCAATGAAGGAGAAATTTCTAATGGAGTTTTCCCAGCATACTAGTATAACTCCAAACTTTAACTCCATGTATTTAATGAGAATTTTAATAATTTATAATTTGGATTACCAGAACTGCCTTATCTCTTTCCCTGTTAAGTCTTAACATTTAGCAAACTGACACTGAACAACTCATCTAAACAATTTCATTCTTTATATTTACAGTTATAATTGCCAACAGGAAAAGCTCATTTTTGTTCTTAGAATGCTCTATTAAGTGATTTCACTTGTTTAAATTTACACTTTTACACAGACTCAAAGTGTCTTAGCTCTAAAAATCTGAACCTGACTCCCCACCTAAAGAGGGTCATGTCCTGGTTATGGAACTGACTGCCTCAACTTTCTAATTTCTGTGAAATTTCTGTCCTTTTTAAACAAGTGATTGGCATGCATGCAATACCTTTGGTCTAAAACTGTTCTTTAATAATTTGGAAGAAAGATTAATGTACTCACTTTCATATTTTAAACACAATTCTAACTGCACATGTTGTGTCTTATATTTACTTTGACTCTTACTGTTTACTTTTCCCTGAATGAGATGGTTGAGTAACAAACAGATTTCAGAAAAGGAAATACACAGTTAAAAAACATCCCAGCTAAGGGGCTGTGAGGCTGGCTTGTTCACATGGTTGTGGAACACTGCCAGAAGCTGCTCAAGGCCTCTTATACCAGAATAGCAGAGAGGCAGTTACCCCATGCAGTCATTTGGATAAGTACACACCAAAGGAAGAAGTACTACCCAATACTCATTCTCAACTGAGTACCTGCCAGCTCCACTGGATGTGCCTTGGGTCTGTTAGTGGAAAAGACAGTGAAGGATTGATCCTGCTCATCCTTTTCATCGCAATCACGGTTAAAACCAGCTACCATGTCCAGCCTCAGTTCTTTCTTTTGCAGACTGAAGAGCCCTTGCTTATTTATCCACGTACAACTCCTCTACAACTGACTTGCTGCCTTCCTTCAAAGTGTTTCCAGCTCTGCTATTCTCTGTCCTGTTGGAATGCAGGGTTACCACTGCAATCAGTAACATCAGGATAACATCTCCTCTGTTATTTTCCTAATAATGACTAGGATTGTATTTCCTTTCCTTACTTTTCCCAAGCATAGGGTTGACATTTACATCAAGATATCTATTACAGTGCTAATGTCTCATTCCCTTGCATTAACGATCAGCTCAGAGCCCATCATTTTATATGTGAAGTACAGATTTTCCCCCACATACACATCAGTTTACATTCTCCATAGTGAACTACCTCTGCAAATGTAATGCCTGGTCACACGCTTGTTTAGCCACTCTTTACAACCAACCTACCCTCACTAACCTGAATAATGCAGCATCCTCAGGAAACATTTTCACTGCCCTAGCCACCCCTTTTTTCGGAAAGACACGGAGGGACAAAAATTTCAGACAAAATAGGCAGCGCGATAACCAGTGATTTGCCAGTAAAAAAATATTCAAACAACAACTTAATTTTCAAAGCTTACTACTGCCATGAAATCTCATCTTTGGATGATACAGTGGTAATTAGGCGTATTTATTGACCTAATCTGGAAATAAAAGTCCATTTCTCAGGACAGGCTTGCAGAGAAATTACATTCTAGTAAAATATCTACATTTTTATGAATGTGGTTCAAAGGAGAGTGTCTAATTTGTCATCTACAGCCATTTCATATGCTAATACTTTCTAATGGCAAGTTTACAGCTAGATAGTCATATTTTTTCTAATTCAGAACTCCAAAGGGAGAAAGGATATCTTGCTGCTTTATTCATCAACCTGAGCAGAGTTATCTGTTCCACTCAGCATTTAAGAGAAATGTTTTAATATTAACAGAAATGTAGACTTCAAACACCTGGCAAAAAGAATTTCTTAATCATTAAGACTTTAAATCATAAACATATTTCAATTTTCTCTATTCCACTTGAAGCCTGGTGTAAGGAAAAAAAAAAAAAAAAGGAGGATCGAGGCGGGACAAAACATCCCCCCCAACCTTCCCATTTTAAAAGTGGAGTGACTTTGACTTTGTTTATGAAAATGGAAATTCCGTACAGTCAGAACATAAGCGCCTAGATCCCAGAGTCATAAGTCAGGATTCAATATCAGTTTAAGCATGATGGGAAAACGCAGCCTGTCATTTATCACCAGATCTGTATCAGTCTGGTTGATCCACTGTCACAACAAAATTCCTACTCGTATTATCACATAGTAGTATAGGGTTATTTTTCTCCCCTTGGAGTTTTATGTCCAAGCACAACATGTACTGATATTTAGAATCATAGAATGGTTTGGGTTGGAAAGGACCTTAAGATCACCTAGTTCCAAGCCCCCTGCCATGGGCAGGGACACCTCACACTAGATCTGGTTGCCTAAAGCTCTGTCCAACCTGGCTTTGAAACTTTCAGGATGAAACATTCGCAACTTCTTTGAGCAGCCTGCTCCAGTGCCTCATCACTCTCACAGTAAAGAATTTCTTCCTTACATCTAACCTAAATCTCCCCTGTTTAAGTTTAAACCCATTACCCCTTGTCTTATTGCTACAGTCCCTGATGAAGAGTCCCTCTGCAGCACCTTCACAGGCCCCCTTCAGACATTGGAAGGCTGCTATGAGTCTCCACGCAGCCTTCTCCTCTCTAGGCTGAACAGCCCCAACTTTCTCAGCCTGTCTTCAAGGATGCTTGAGCACCTCCCATATATCTTCCTCCTGGCCCTCCTCTGGACTTGCTCCAACAGTTGTCCTTCTTATGTTGGGGATACCAGAACTGCATGCATTACTCCAAGTGGGGTCTCACGAGAGCAGAGTAGAGTGGCAGAATCACCTCCTTCAACCTGCTGGTCACAGTTCTGATGCAGCCCAGAATATGTTTGGCTTTCTGGGCTGCACGTGCACACTGCTGTCTCCTGTTCCATTTCTACTTCATCTGTGCATGTGTATGTACTATGTATATATTCATACATGCACACACACCTACACATACAAGCCAAAAAGCTCACAAAAAAATTTTTTGTTCAGGTCTGAACTTTTTTTTTCCCCTTTTCTTCCCCCCACTACCTCCCCACCTATAAATGAATTATTCTTTCTCATGTTGCAATAAACTGTTCCAGAAACTTAAAAGGCTGTCTAAGGATTTGCATTCTTCCTGTAGTTCTGCCATCACGAAACAGATTTGCACCAACAGATTAGCCTTGAAAGAAAGAAAATAAGAACAAATATTTAAAAACAAGTGTAGAGCTTAATCTTGCAGCTTGCTTGAGGCAGAAGCTGAAGTGTCCTCAGAAGTTTTTGGTATCTTGCAGTGTGAATCTTCATTTTGGTCTTGATCTTTTATATCAATTTATTAGACCAAAAATGATTTTTTTGTTTCACATTCTAGTACCCTGCTTTACTATGGTGCTTACTGAGAAAAGTGCAGCAATAATATTGTAATATTGTGAATACCCCCAGAGAAATGGAGGCAAACTTTCCTGTGACCACAGGACTGTGGAGGTCTCTGCATGTGACAGCTGAAGAGGGACTGGCAAGAGGCACCATGGGTCTGTGGGAGACTTGGGGCAGAGGAAGGTACAGAAAGACAGACCTTGGGCATGGTGGGAACAGGCTGAGGTTAGGCATGAGCTCAAGGCTTAATTTCATGGTCATGTTGGAGGATAAATCATGCCCAAAAGGGCCTACAGATGTAGTCATCCTCAGTGCTCAGAGAAACAAGTTCACAGGCCACATGGAAATATTCAAGGCATGGTTTTTCTTTTTCCTACATATATCTTCTTTTGTGCATTCCTACATGTCACCCTGGACAAGGGTATCAAGGTTTAAATAATCTAAGGTCCTGCACTGCTAAGTCATGGTATGCTGTTTATGCTTATGCATGAGTTTATGCCATATCAAATTGCAAGATGCTATAATACAATAGTATCAGAATAAAAAAAAATGATGCTTCTTTTGTGATCTTAGAGTAAATCCACCCAGAAAGACCTCATTTGAGGTGAGAGCAAAGGGAGGGAGGGAGAGAAAAAACCCTTGGGGGCAAAGCAAATCCATAAGCCCCCATTTGGCGAACATAAGCCTTAGCACTTCTGCAGTGCTGAAATGCAGCTTGGGGCCTGAAAAGCACCTACCAAAAAGCTGCAGGTTATGGAGCTGTAGATATTTGTGGGTTTAAACAAGGTCAATCAGATAGACCCACAGAGGGGTTAAAAAGGAAGGAAAAAACAAAAAAACCAAAACCAAAACAAAACAAAAAAAAAAACCCCACCAAAAAAACCCCCAAAAACACTTGGCTTTCACACATTGTGCTAAGACTTTTTTTCATTTCCCTTCAGACCAAGTCTAAAAAAAGAGAAATGAAGAGAGACTCACTAGGGCTGATTAGACACTGAATCCTTTCTTGGAAGCCCTGACCCAGCACGGGGCTCCAGCAGCTTCAGACACTCCCAGCCCTCCCATTCACCATGCACCCCAGTCTGCTGCAGGCCTTCCTCCCACAGCCTCCCTCCTTGCAGACATTCCCATTGACGCTTTTGTTTGTTTGTTTGGGCAGGATTCACAGAGGCTTTGAAGTGACAGGACTAGATGTACTGTGGATCAACAAGGTTCAAAGAAGCCCCGAAACATATCCTTCAAAGGTGCACCAGTCATGGCATTAGTGCAAAGCAGATTCCTCTCAGGGTGCAGATCCATAAGCCTTAGCCATATGCAATTAAATGTTCGCATTAACCTGTAATTGTTAATGTGCTTTCAAGTAATAAGAAAATATACATGTACTGATGTTTAATGGACAGTGGAAATAGGATCGTCTCCAGAGCAATTTTGTTTTGATTTTGCAGACTTGCTGCTCTAAAGAGCGAAAGTCAGGATAAGTTAATCACAAATGTTGGAGGCAGACTAAAATTGATCTTTTCTTCAGAAGTCTCTGGGTCTCCCTAACCCTAACCCTGTTTCTCACTTAGAACAGTTTTATCTAGCTTCACTGAGCTGACCCGGAGTTGACAGGAATGTTTGTTCAACATCTTATAAAATTTTTGTTGCTTGTAACTTCCGTGGGTGCTTTATCCTTGAAGCTTGGAAAGCTCTTCCTCCTCAAAGCTTTTCTACCCAAGCAGACACACAGCTCCCAGCCTCAACACTTATACTTCTACAATATTGCATAAGCAGAACCTGCTATGGGGCCACTCATATACCTATACATATATATGAGATGCCAGTATGAAGTAATTGAAAAAAAAAAAAACAACCCAAAACCCAAAAACCCTGACTTTATGGGAGTCCCCAGTCTGACAAGACTATAACTACTTGAAATTTTTAAACCGGTTACAGATTTCCCTAAGAGGTAAAACTGCACTTGCTGATGCTCAGCCAAGAACCAAGAAAAAATAATCCCAGCTGAGAAATAACAGGGAAGTTTAATTCTGCAATCACAGAGCAAAAAGTCTGTCCTTCAGACTTGCTGCCTTTGTGCAGCATCCTGTCTTGGCCCACTGAGTTTTCTTGCTGCAAAATCTGAAGGTGACTTCATGTATTGCAGTATCTTCAGCTAATTCAGTCAGATGCGGTCAGTTTTTAATGACCACATTACACAATATTGCCTTGATTTGGCTGTTAATTCTGCCCTCCTCATTTTAGATGTGCAACTGCATTGTTGCAGATTAAATGTGCAGAAGCAGCCTTTTCAAACTCCCAGTTTCCCGAAAACATACATTCTTAGGAACCTTTTAAAGACAGATCGAACAGGACAGGAAATTAAGGCCCCATCTCCCAAACACCACAAGATCAGATAAACAAAGAATGAAAAAAAAAAAAAAAAAAAAAGAATCAAATCACAGTGTTCACAAACAAAAGAACTACACATATTAAGCAGCTCCAGATGGTGTCAGTCAGGAAAGGCAAAACCAGCCCACTCATTTTAACATTTAGGTTTGTCAGTGTTTCAAGGATGGGGTTTGGACCTAACCCCTAGGTCCCATTAAGATCCTGAGCGATGGCATGGATTGCCATTAACATCCTGAGCTGTTATGGTAATAAAACTGGCCTTGATGTGCTTTGCTGGAGCTGCTGGTGGACATCAAGGCTTCCCTCTTCCTTTCCCAAGCTACACCACCACTGCGAGCAATGTTTTCCCTGACAGCAAGCAGAAGACCACGGTGGATGTACTTTCTGAGCAACGCTCAGGGCAAAGACAAAAAGCATGCCACCAGTTCAATATATTCTTGTAAATACTTTCCATCTCTTTCACTGCGTAATAGGGATCAGCAGAAAGACATCTGAGAATCATTAGTAAATCAGGCAGGCAGAACACGTAGTCCTCGTTTCCACTAATGAGTCTATTAATTTGTGCTCTAAGAGAAGCCTGGCTGGTCAATGAGCAGAGAGACTGAAGTCTTTGATACAGCATGCAAATCCAGATAGTCTGGGGGACGTTTATGTGGGCTTGCTTTGAGGTAGCCTACACAGATGGGACCATCATTTCATTCACTGCGCAAGATGCAATGTGGCTGTGGCTTGCACACTGTGATAATGGTTATTAAAGTCTTGGGTGGCTTCAGGAAAAAAAAAAAAACAAAACAAAAAAAACCAACCACAAACAAAAATCCCATCAATAAAAGAACCAAAAAAAAAAAAAAAGGCCCAAAAAAACCACCAAAACACACCAAAACAACAACAACAAAACAAAAGTAAACCCACACCACTCTTCACTCACCGAAAACTCTCAGGGCCAGTATCACCAGTGCTGGTTCTTACTTAGCTGTATTAGAAAATACTAACATAATCTGGAGCGCCATATCCAACTTTTCTCCAAACTAAACAAAAATACTGAATAATTACTCCTAGTAAAGGAAAACCCAAATACTTAGTGACAAGCAAACCCCTATCCTCACAGTCCAGTGTCACCAGACAGGTCTCTGCCATGGAGGCAGACACATTAGCCCCTGCATTGGGCTCCCAAGTGCAAAACCAAATATGACTGAACTGCAAGCATGAAATGACAGAAAGAGCACAGCAAGAAACCTTCCTTTTAAATGCCTACATCTTTCCTCCATCTAAGTGGCAGAAAGGACAAAAATTCAATTCATGGGAAGTTTGAAATTTTCTGTCATCAAAAAGCAAGATAGAACCTTTAGGCTCACGCACGAAAGAACGTGCCTGATTATCTCTCTTCTTTCCAAGGTGCTTTTATAGTGCCTTCAATTTTTGAAGTTAGTCCATTACACCAAAAATCTTTCACAGCTGAGCCTATAAGTGAAACAACCCATTTTTGCCAAGTTTAATAGTACAAGAATGTAAGAAATATCACTATCATAACACAGAACCACTGCCAAGCTACAATAAGGTCACAGGAGTGAGCTTTATTGACTGAAAAGCTGGAGAAAAGGTCAAACGGTCACAAAGAGTCACATCCCCACAGATTCAGTTTGTGTGTGTGCGTACGGTGGGGTGAAGGTGGAAGCTATAGTGAAATGTTAAGCAGAAGATGCTGCCTTAATGCTATGGTTATATCTCTGGAAACTGCAGTATTAACAGGATATATCTGTCAAAATCTGGAGATTCAGGTTTAAAAAAAGCAAATGTTGGCACTGGGTGTTCATCTGCTCCATTTATCATGGTTTGCTGAAAGCAGTAAAGGTCAAATCACTACTTCTACAGAAAACTCTTTACAAGTGGATGAAGTTTGGCTGTGGGAAGAAAGGTCAGATCAATAATGCTATGTAATCTCTCAGAGCCAGCCAACACTCATCATTTGAAAGATTGCAAAGATTGTTTCATTGCTGGGGCAGTTTTGGGTGTATCAGCAGGTACCAGCCATGCAAAAGAAAACCATCCCTTCCACCTCCCATGCTGGGCTCTCCAGTGTGAAAGGGAGGTACTGACTGGGTTAATTTTAAGCACATATTTCTCCATCAGACTCTTTTGTAAAGCAATATGAACTACCACAAAACATAAACCCTAAGCTTAAGCCTGGAAGTATCAAGTGGTTATCCAAAGGTTTTCTCTGGTTCATTGAGCATTTTCTTGCTGAGCAGTCCAGTTTCTTAGGCAGAGAAAGCCAACACAAAATGCAAAAGCATTGTGACCCAAAGCACTGCCATCCCAACCCAAGGAACTTCCGCTGAGGCCCAAGCCTCACTAGCACCTTCTCCTGCTGGAGAAGGGATTGGGGATACGCACCTCCAGCCCAGCAGCGTCTCCTGAGGAGCCAGGAACAGCTGAAAGACCAAAGTACTCTTACGCCGCGCCCTTACAAGGGGACTTACAGTTTCAGAGGCAAGTAAGAATTGCCGTGCTCCTCTACGAGCACAGTCAAGCTCATCTTTGTACAAAAAAAAGCCAACCACTGCTGGGATGAACTTTGTTGAACTTCACAAAATGAAGTGCAAGGTCCTACACCTGGGTTGGGGCAATCCCAGGCACAGCTACAGGTTGGGCGGAGAAGAGATTCAGAGCAGCCCTGCAGAGAAGGACTTGGGGGTGTTGGTTGACGAGAAACCCAACATGAGCCGGCTTCAGTGTGCACTTGCAGCCCAGAAAGCCAACTGTATCCTGGGCTGCATCAAGAGAAGCATGACCAGCAGGTCAAAGGAGGTGATCCTGGTTCTCTACTCTGCTCTCATGAGACCCCACTTGGAGTAATGTGTACAGTTCTGGTGTCCTCAACATAACAAGGACTTGGAACTCTTGCAGCAAGTCCAGAGGAGAGCCACGAGGATGATAAGGGGGCTGGAGCACCTCCCGTATGAAAACAGGCTGAGAAAGTTGGGGCTGTTCAGCCTAGAGAGGAGAAGGCTGCGTGGAGACTCATAGCAGCCTTCCAATGTCTGAAGGGGGCCTGTGAAGGTGCTGCAGAGGGACTCTTCATCAGGGACTGTAGCAATAAGACAAGGGGTAATGGGTTTAAACTTAAACAGGGGAGATTTAGGTTAGATGTAAGGAAGAAATTCTTTACTGTGAGAGTGATGAGGCACTGGAGCAGGCTGCCCAAAGAAGTTGCGAATGTTTCATCCTGAAAGTTTCAAGGCCAGGTTGGACAGAGCTTTAGGCAACCAGATCTAGTGTGAGGTGTCCCTGCCCATGGCAGGGGGCTTGGAACTAGGTGATCTTAAGGTCCTTTCCAACCCAAACCATTCTATGATTCTATGAAGTATGTTTCTGAAAATTTGCTTAGTGTTGAGATACCATTTTAAGAGCAAAATACCAAAAAGAAGCCTGGCTCTCATCATTCAAGGCTCCTGTCCAAACTGCTATGGATTCTTCATAATTTATTGCTTTCATAACAGAATACAAGGAGCTATGCAAACATTTGAATATCTATTATAAACAATATACCCAGAAGTTTTTCCTGTTGCTTGCAGAAGAAAACGAAGATATTTTTCAAGGAGGCTTTCTTGTCTACTCAAGAAACCCAAACCCTCTAACAAACAGAAAGGTTTTACTCAGATAATTTGTTTCAGACTTGTCCCCATACTATGGGGTAATATGAACTATTGCGTGTTACAATGCTACTTGATACCAGGAAACACTTGTGCTTCTGCAGAAGATTGACCACTGGGGATAGAGCTACCAGGAGAAGAAAGCACATTGTTACAAGCACAGAGAACTTAATTATCACCAAATTTAGCACAGAGGCAGTAAAAGCTATTGAGGAAGAAAATGGTTTTCTATTTAAATCTTATGTTTCCCCTTTCTAATTTCACCAGACAAAGCAGCAGCACAATACATTTAATCAATACTTATTGTATCTACTGTAGAGTCATTACTTGCCTTGCTATTGCACATTAGGTTGTTGCACATTTTCAAAACCTGAATATAGGTAGAGTGGGCTTTGCGAAACACCCTGGAGTGACGGCCCCATCTACAGTGCAGACGGAGGAGGAATTCTGGGCCTAATTCTTCTCACAGGTAGAACAAGCTTTTCTACTCTTATCCAATCAGATAATTCTATTTAAATATTATAAGGCTTGAAAATATATTCAAAGCATATTTGAGACCATCACCTGGCTAAAACCTGGAGGCTGACCCAGCTAGAAGAACAGGCTGCTCTTTCTTACAGCAAAGCACCAAGAGATTCATGCGTAGCAGTTTCATATATTGAATTTCTACAGACAAAGCAGTTTTAATTGCTCAGTCTCATTTGCTATTTGACACACCACACAATTTCCCCTATCCATTCCAACACTGAGGACCATAACCCCTGGCTGACCAAAGACACCTCTGGTAGAAACTAGATCCCCGAACCTTAATGGAGGGACTTCAAGAAAGAGAGGACTCCCCACACCCATAAGCGGCTCCAGTCACTTACAATCCTTATAGCTGTCATTATTTTGGCCTCATTTTCTACCTGCATCATCTCTTTCTGGCAGTTGAGATATAAGGGCTGTCCAGGTTATCCTGACCTCATGGCCTATGGAGATGCAGTGCTGAAAGCAAAGGGTGGTCAGCTAGGCTCATGCACCCTGGAAAGGGGATGTCCTGCTGCAATTCCTCCCAGCCGAAGCTACCTGAAGGAGCCTGGTGGCATTGAGTACAGGCATAGTCATCCTTCCTCTAGGACTGTCCACAGGGACTACAGATTTCATTTGGTTTTTTGTTTCTTTGGTTTTTGAGTTTGGTTTTTTTTTTTTTTTTTTTTTTACAAAACCCAGTAATGCCAAAGCGCCAGGAAGTGGCAAACAGAATGCATGCCCTGTGCCGCATGCAACAGCCCTGGTTCAGAAGAGCAGCCCAAAGACACGATCCAGCAGGAAACACTGCTCTATAAGAACATGACCTACAGTGGCAACTAATTACTAGTGGTGTGGACTGCTGCTGGTCTTTTTAAAGGATCAAAAGATGATGAACCAGGGAATCTAAGCTTGAATTACTGCACAGACTTTGGACTCCACTGCAAGCACTGATTTATCCATTTGGTCCTTTCCTGCACGACTCCCACTGACCAGCTATGCTTTGCCCAGGCTCTTTGAGGACGTGGGAGTGACTCGCAGCATGCAGCATGGGGCTGATGTGTTTCCTCACTCATTATCCCTGCCGCAACAGGCTTTACTGATAATCTCTTCAAAGCTTGCCACACTTAGCTTGTCTCAAAAGAAAGACCAACTTTGCCAGTCCATTAGCTCAGTAATGCACAACTGAATCCTCAAAGAGGTGAGTGTATGCTGTGAAACACAAACCTGCAAAAACACCAAGCTGCAGAGGCTCTCCTCTTCAGAGCTCTGAGGTCTTCAATTTAACCAGCATTGTCTCTGAAAATGATGCTGCTCCTCGACTGTCCAGCAACCCACTCTCTAAAGCTATTAATACAGACTTTTCAGTCTAAGGTAAAAGCTATGTCTCACAATACTGCTGACCCATTTCATTAAAGAGCAGTTTAACAAATAGTAGCAGAAACAGCCAAGGCACTCAGCTGCTTTTCAAGTTATGAGAATGGTAAGCAAAAAAAAAAAAAAAAAAAAAAAAAAAAAAATGCACTGTGAAGTGTTTATCCCTTCATCTCACAAATAATTATAAATACATGAGATCGTGTTATGCTTTTTAAATAGGCTATAGTAATGGCTTGTGGGAATACAATTCAGTGACAGTAGTTTATCATGGTAAGTCAGCTCTGTAGGGTTACAGCATGCCAAGTTTAAATAGGAACCATTTGTTTCCCTTCTACATTGCAGCAGAAGCTGGTGTACTTTTTATGGGAGCATCATTGACAATCTCCAACTGTTATTTTTTTAAATTAAATGGCATGCCTTCTGAGTTAATAGGCGTGCAGTCAGTAAGGTTTCTCTATAAGTTCCTGTAATGGTGCACACAATACTTTGTAGTAACAGATAATAAAATTTGACAAAGCATTCTGTAATTACTGCTCCGCTTTACAGAATATTACTAATACGCATACTGTGCTGCTGCTGTAATGAATGACACATCACTGAGAGTCTGCTGCTTCCTTAAACTGGAGGCACACAAAAGTAGCTGAGTTGAAACATGTAAGTGTGTTGAAGTGCCAAGAGGCTTTACTATTTGTGAGCATGTGAAGAACAAAACTCTACCTATCTAGGCAGTCTTACAAGTCCTTATCCCTTGTCAGCACTGATTTCTGTAACATGGTCCACAGAGGTCTTACCTTGGGACCTCTTGGGAACAAAAGGTGAGACAATACCTGCTCATAAAGGGACATATTGCCCAGAAAACATGCGTCATTAGGTGATACAACTCCAAGATGTATGCTCCTCCAGCTCATGGGAGCTCTTCCTCTGGGAAAGAGGAAACCAGAGAAGCCTGCTCTCGCAAAAGAGACATGGGGACAGCTAACATGCTAGGGAGGCACTAAATGCTGTAACCTTTTACCCATCTAGTTCTCATCTACTGCAAGAAATGTTACATGTAGGATGGCTGCAGAACCTATCCTGTGCCCAATAATTTTCCAGCCAGATTTCATCACTTCTGCACTTCTGCACTCTCACATTGCTGACTGGTCCCTGCACTCCTGCGGCTCTGGGTATACCAGCTTTCCCTCCTGGTCCTTCTTTGCATCCTAACCTGCATTTTATCTGGTCCAGATAACAAGGCAGCCTTCAAACTCCCAAGTAGCTTTAAACAATTGTTTCAGTCCTACTAAATTAAACTGGCTATTACAGATGAACAGCTTTGCTGCTGGACTGTAGCAGGTGAATAAATTTTCCTAGAGCAGGTTGGTTTTATTCCATCAACCCTTCTCCCTTTTCAATGATACTCTGTCCCTCACATTGCCCCGACAGATTTTTGTATGCATAACTTTTTCCAGATGGCAGATTCAGTGCAGACAGTAATTTACATAATTTAAATCTGCTTACTAGCATAAATTATATCACAACACACTGTGGGTTTTTCTTACAGCTCCCTGTGCTGCTCGCACTGAGGTCTCAGTAGTGCGTGTGCATGGTGATGGATTGCAGGTGGCCCTGGGGGGCCATGCTGGGCTGTGAGCTCAGGGATTGCACAGGGCAGCTCTGCAGGTGGAAGAGCTGAGTCAGAAAAAGATTTTTTCATGGCCATAATTCATATCTGAATGTGCTCCAAATAGCAACATCGCTGTATTGAAGTGAACTCCATTAGTATACTTAGCTGGACAGCTACTATAGAGTGAGAAGGTCAAGGAGAGCTTCTGGTTACACGTTTGGATTTTCTCACAAGGAAAAATGCAAAGGAGGTTGTGTTCCAAACAGGCTGAAATCAATACATTATCAATGAATATCTTCTTCCTTGCCATTCCTACACAAAGTATGTGTTCAATTCTTTAATAAAAAGAGTTTTAATATTTTTAGCTTAATTTATTAACTTCTGAGAAAATGTAACATACTTCCCTGCAAATATTTTGTAATTTAAACCTATTTATATCAAGTTTTGATTAGTCCATTGGTCTTTATTTGGCAAACCATATCGTTACAGCTCGAAACAAACACTAAGGAAAATCTCAGAGAGTCACCGGGATCTTTAGGGTATCATCACATTCACACTCCAAATGGGGTTTGAAGGGGAATCTGTATCAAGACCAATGTATTTATTCAGACTTGCACAACGTACCTGTACCTACACACATGGCCACAGATATGAAAATGTCCATGTGATCAGCAAGTCAGTACAGGAAGATGATCCTGGAGTCTTTCTATCTCTCCACATACCTCTCTGTGACACAATGCTTACAGAATTACAGAATGGTTTAAAAGCAGAATAAAAACAGAGCTATGCTTTGTTGAACAATAAAGACAACTGGCTCCAAGAAAACCCAGTTGCTGTCTCTCCAAGAAATTGCAGACAAAGGCAATGCAATTATTCCCACTGAGCCTAAAATGAGCAGAAAGGAAGCACGAAATGCATGATTTAAGACTTTCAGTAAGAGCAACTTAAGCCTCACAAAAGTGACATTAAACCAGTGCAGAGCAAAGTGGCTATGCTTTCACATCAGTCTGCTTTCATTAAACCACGGGTACGTAAGAGTAGGAAACATTTCACAATAGAGACAGGTCTATTCATATGAAAACATGAATATCCATTTTTCTACTGCTTTTACAAGGAAAGACTTCCATGTCATACAGTGGTCACTACAAAAATTCATTTTGTATATGGTTATATAATAATTTCTCAACTTCTTTGCAAATTGATGGAGAAACTACTAAAAGTAGGGACAGAAAGTCATGCTGACCACCAAAATCTGTTTGATTAATGCTTTCTTGACCTTGCCAATGAGGTCCAGAGTATATTACGGCTTTGAAAGATATCACTCTCATGCCTGCCTGGAAAGCTGGGATGAGCAGAAAGGTCTTAGATCTTACATGTATAGCAAAAAAAATTATGTCACATTAAATGTCAGCATTTAAGTTTTCAGAATTAAATGCCAAATTAAATGCCAGAATTAAAGTAGCCTAACCCAAACACTCAACCACCTCATGCATTCCTGATACTTTTTCTAACTACACAACCCAACACTATCCCACCTCCACCCTATTCCATAGGATGGGGTCCATCAAAGTTAAAATTATCCCACAAAAACCTGGTTTATTCTATAAATAGTATTCTAATCTGCACAGCTTGCTTTCTCCTCTGTTTGGTGAGGTAACCAACATCTTTATACATACATTCCAAACCTTGGTCTGCATCACTATTTTTTTTCCTGTCCCATCCTATATGTATACTCCTCACAATTTCATCAGGGTATTTCATTATCCAATCTGGGAAAGAAATGGAAGCAATTTCCATTTTGTAGAGTGAATCAGAAGCACAGAGAGTCTAAGAGCAAAGCTTTTCCTTCATTTTGGGTACACAGTCTGGAGTGGGGAGCAAGGAGGGAGAACTGGCAAATACTTGGATGTACTTCTAGATTTTAGCTGCAACTATGACTGCTCAGACCCTAAGGTCACCAGCTGAGCATCTAGAAGAGCAAAGATCACAGCAGGATCTCCAAAACATGACCTGAATGGCCACCACACAAATGTTGTCATTAAGAGAAGCTCAGAGGACAAGATTCCACCCCCAGCATTCAAATCCATTAGTAGGATAATGCTCTTCATCTATCTGCAGTCCCTTCTCTCACCTAGATGCTTTCCAAAATCTGCAACAAGTGACATAGGGCTTGGCCAGCTATAACCTCGTGCACGGTATAGCCCTGCTTTATCTTCAGCACTTATTCATAGTCTGCCTTTCAGTCACCAGAAACCAGGCTGAGATCAGGGCAACTGTCTCTTTGTAATTCAAAGCAACGCATTGATCAGAAATGCGTGTCTGCATGGCCAGTTGGGATGCAATCACTCAAAACAGAAACCTACTGCCAAATATGAAGTTACTTACCTTCTAGAGAGCTCCAGTTTATACTGAACATTTCTGTCCTGAAATACACCCAGTAGCAACTGAAACATGAAAGCACTCAAAACAGAAATGTGCTGGCAAACATGAAATGCAAATTTCGTCTTCCAGAGAGCCCCGCTATGTGCAGAACATAAGTCTGAATCCCAAAATAATACCCGGTACCAACTAAAACACACACATTTCCCCACATCTTGTCTTGCTTCCATCAATTTAGCAGCACAATGAAGCAATTTCCATCATTAACATATGCACCATATTAAGGCTAGCCAAGATTTAACATTCTTTTGTTAATTTGGCAGAGGGGAAAGACACAATAGAAAAGAGCCCTACAATTTACAGCCATCTGTGAGACTGAAAACAGTAATAAACTTGAAAAGTGCTGTTATTATACATTATCACTTGTAGCAAGCCAATGTCTTCAAACATTTATGCTTTTTATGTCTAAATTAATGCCTCAATTTCTGTATGAAGAAAATGTTTTCAAACTTCTCTTCTCATTAGATGATCATTAATCTTGCCCACTGCTTTGAGCTCCCCTAGTGCAATACAATTTACACCGTCAGAGATCACTGGATAAGTCATACTCAATTATAAATGTAAGATGCTAAATTACTTAATGCTGTTATTTTTAGGGTTGCGACAGGCACCACTAATACTCAGTGTCTTAGGCCACTTCATCTTCATGCTGAGAGGAACACCTCCCAGTCTGATGGGGCACATCCATCACCAAAATCATTGCTTTGCTTATGAAGCAAACATGAAGTTCCCCAACAGACAATTAAACCAATATTTTAAATTAAAATTTGTGTAAGAATATTCAGAGGCTTCTCATAGTGGCAGGTCTCTCTGTAATTGCTTCTCCCACCCCTGCTTGAATATGCTTGCTGTCCTGATGATGAATCTCCCATCTACCTTCTGCTGGGGAAAAATGACACAAACTTTCCAGCATGCAAGCACTGTGGCCATCATCCCCAGGCCTCAGTTTTACTATTAATTACAACACTTCACTCAGGAACGTTACATCAAATCATAAACCTAAGGAGAAAGTAGCTTTTAATTTGCAGAACAGCCATTAAATTCTCTGCTTCAGTGACATTAATTTGCTGGTGTTCTTTGTACTAAGGAAGAGATGATGTTACCTTGCTTTCAGACTTCATGAAAAGACAAGTTTGCCCAAAGTCATGACCACTTTAAAATTAGTTGCATTTTAAGTCCATATGCTTCCTGTAATATTGCACTTAACTAAGGCCTCCACTGAGAATCTTTTTCAATTAGCAGCAATGTTTTTAAATGGATAATTTAAGATCAACCATCTTGCCCAAGACATACATTTCAGTTTTAACACTGTGGTTTAATTTTACCTGGTTTGGTAAAATTGGGTCTTTATTTTTATATATAAGTAGATCTCATTTCTGTAAGACCACTGCAATGAGGAGTTCGACACAGATCTAATAGGTCACTGAAACACTTACCAAAAAAATGACCTGAAAGTGGCTTACAGACACATGTACACCCCTTTGCTCTCTGCTGAGCCTAAACCCACCAGTGTGTTTTGCACCTCTCCCTTTGCAAGTGGACATTTTCCATCATGATTTTGAAGCAATCACGTGACTGCCCACATTTCAGATCAATAACCACTACAACAGCTGTGGTGCTTATTGCCGTTCAATGGAAAATGACCTGTCAATCACTGCTGGCTTCTTTGGTTGCCTCCTGCATTCCCCATAGAAAGAAGGAAAGAGGGGCTAGAGCTCAAGCTGTTTTGGAGGGAGGAAAAACAAGAGAGTAGACTGTTTAAATATTACCATAAAACTTCGATACTTAGCTAAGGACTAACTTGGATAAACTGAATGCTACATTTTCTAGGCTCCTATAGAGTAGGAAATTATAGTCTCAAGGATCTTTTGTTGTGAATTTAAAATAAAGCATTAAAAAAGACAAAAGACAACAAAAGAGCAATTGTTTCAGTAGTGCCAAAAAGGCATCCACCCTCCCTTCGTAGCTGAAACAGAGTCTTGAAGATGGCATTTGGCCTCACCAGCAATTTTCATCCAAGGCAAGAGAACAAAAAAAAACCAGACAAAATGACTAGAATAAAGTCACACTGCTCTCTCCCAAGCAAAAGTGGTGAACAAGGTGGGGAGACCACAGAAATAACAAATGCACAAATGGGCTGCCTGAAAGCCTTCCCCAGTCCCAGGGCTCCAAAAGGTGCCCACTAACTCCAGAGAGATAAGCACAAGAAAGATCCGTTCCTCACCCAGCCAGGCTTTCCTGCCCATCACATCAAAAGAAGATGCAAAACCACACCCAAAAAAGTAAAACAGAAGAGGAATATTTTTAACTACATACTTGGATTACGTTTGAAAAATCACCTGCAGAACTTAAAGGGCAAAATCCCACTCAATCTACAAAACCAGTAAGACTTCCATATTTGAGAGAAGCCCAGCTTCACAAAGCACTTTCTACCTCTTCTTGGTGGTATGAAAACAGGTAGGACATGCCAGACTGGCCCCATGTTGATATATGTTTCTCAGAATGTAAGAAGGTAACTTAGCTGTTTGATTTATAGCAATTTTCATAGTAAATCTGAAATCCTAAGACCAAAAATTATACACTTCTTTTATGATGTTAAGATTTTTCTTCATTTTATTTTAACTATACAGAAGGGAATTTTAAATGCCCTCAGCATTTGACTCAGCCTGTTCCTGGTAAGGTTAACAGGAAAAAAAAAAAATCAGCATTACTGCTAATGAGAACATTATTTTCAGCGAGAACAGAGAGAACAAACTTTTGGGTTTGTGTTGCTCATCTGAGTTCTGAGGATTTTTTTTGCATGGTGAAAAGACTGTGATTTCATCATCTTGTGTATCACATGCACATACATGAAATTCAGATGAGCAATGTATGGACCAGGCAGCAATGACAACACACATTTCCCACATGAAGCAAAGCCCTGCATCAATTCTAGCAAGAAAAGCATTGAAGTTCAGTACAGATGCAGACTCCATAAGGTCAGTAACATTAAGGGTTTTGAGTATTTTGGTTTATGCAGCAAGAACCAGCAAGCATGGCCTCGTTCAGAATGACAAGAGAAAGGCAGGGGGGATGCTTCCTAAGGTAGAAAATAGTATTGCTTTGCCACTTTTACTTCCATATCAATCAGAAGTTGCCCACCTAGGAGCACTGCTGGTACCAAATTACCTTTTTACAATGAGCCTTTGCTCAAGGAAAATAAATTCTTTAAGATATGCCTAAAATCCAGTAATCTTTTACCAGAATCAAGACTATTTGCCACAGAGCACAAATGCTGAATCACCTAAAATGGCTCTCAGCCCGCAACCATGTATTTCTATGGGAGATGCACAAGGCTGTCTTAAACAAAAGCTTGCTTAAAGAACTGCTTATTTATTCAATTATGAGCATGTAAAACATTTTAAATACCTTTAAAAGGTTAATTAAAGCTGTTTAAAGCATTGATAGGAAACTCATCTGAAGTGTCTATGTATTTCTGAAAGCAGCTGGTTTACACTGGGTTTTTTAAATAAACTTAGACAAATATTGTTCAACTGTTCTTTAATTAATATACATAATATTCTGAAACAGGGACAAAATGGCAGTAGCTGAGGGATAGCCAAGAAATACATAGCATGCAAAACTTTCACAGCTTGAAAAGAGCTTAACAGAGCTCCATAGCATTAGTTTTATTATTGATGTAGAAAAACTGATGAGCAGCAAGGGTGCAAGTTTTGCACAATTGACTGACTAGCATTCAGTCAAACCTAACAAAGACCGTAAAGAATGCTGAAGTTTGGTAAAATTGAGGGCAGATTAAACTTACCATTAATGAGTGAAACACAGCAGATACTGGAGTCTATAATTAGATTTACATGCAAACCTAATGGCAACATTCCTGCAGCTGGGGTATTAGACCCAGGTTCCTTCATTGAGAAGCAAGAACCTGTAGACAAATTCCCAGACTGGCCAGGCTATGGAGAAAGCCCATCCCCAGGGAACATGTTGGAGCTTCTCCCATCAGAAAAGGGATGGAGCGAAACACAAACCCTCCAGCACATTGCAGGGACTGTAGGTCAGTAGTTTTCAGTACTTTCCTTGGAAAATAAGCAGCAAATAAAATATGATCAAAAGAAATGCTCTCACACGACAGGCTGAGTTTAGAAGCTCCTTGTCAGGAGAAGATACAGCTCAGCAGTATGCTAAGGGCAAGACAGGTCTAGATGTATAGGGAGAAAGGTTAACACAACGTATAGGTTACCACAGAAGGATGTATGCTCATCTAAGCCTCTGAGCTATGAGCTGGGTGATTACACCAAAGACGATGTCAACCGCCCCAGCCACCACCACTTGGGATCCAGGCTACTGCTGTGGTGAGAGCACTGCTGCATGATGGCCAGAGCAGTGCTCTGAGCCTGCAACTTCAATAAAAGATGTCTCTTTTTAAAAATGATGAAAGGAAAATAAGAACAGAGAGGGTTTCTCCTCCCCCCACCCCAAGGCTGCACATTGCCAGTATAACACACGTAATGGCTGGTAGATCTAGATGGTCAGACAATGTAGGAACAATTAAAAATAAGACTACCATCTATTGCATTTTATACAAAGGACAAGGAATGCTATACTCAGGCACTGCATGAAGGACTTGGAATGGGAAGGAGATAAAAAGGGAGGAGAAAGATAAAATAGCAAAGATTTCAATTTTGCTTTATTTCTTCTTTGCTTAAATAATTTCCAAGTAATTTATAAGATGGGAGGAAATCTCTTAAAACAGGATTCATAAAATATAATTATTTCTTTTTTTAAATAATGTTTTTCACATGGCAGTTTATACCATTTATGATTTACTTACAAAATCTAAAAGTGTTAGCAATTTGAAAGATACTTCAAAACCACTATTTTATTATTCAAAATCCATAAACCAAAACACCAAATGTCATGAAACTCAATTAAAAAAAGAGTTACTCTAAACAGCTGTAAATATTGGTGCTTTATTTGCCTCTGGGTTTTTGAGCTTTTGGGCTTCACATTTGAAGCTATCCTCTGCAAACACAGACAATCAGAAATACATTTTTCCATTAAAAAATAAGAAGCGAGAATATTTCTGTGAAATGTGGACCTGGAAAACAAACACCAAGCTCTTCTTAATACTGATGCATCAATATCTTATCCAATCCTGCCAGCAGATTTGATGTAAAAAGCTCCGCAAATCTGCAAAGTGTGATTTTAGCCAATCTTACCTCTTCAGGTTTTGCTCTTTCAGTACCTTTTCGACGGCATAATGCTACATTAAAACCTGCCTTTGGGATTCACACTAGAGACTCAGAGACATCTACTGGCTTGAGAAATAAGAGCTAAGGTCACATTTTTCACTACAGCATTTCCAAAGCTGTTCGCTTCTACTGATTAATTTTATTTTTATTACTAAAGGATGTTCTAACAGGCAGGGTCACAGGAAAGAAAGGGACAAATTAAAAAATTTGCATCTGGCTTTAAAATACCTTGAAAGTACTCAGAAACAAGACCAAACCTTTGCTGGGTTGTACCACTGCTATTAATATCCAGGCTTACGCAAGAATTTATCCAGAGTAAGATATGAACTGCTGGGAACATACAAAAGGGGAACAATCCAGCTCTTACAGGAGGGGGGGGAAAAAAGCAACAAAACAAACACAACCCACAAAACCTAGAATCTGCTCTGCCTGTCACCACCTCGGACAGGTAGCTACAGACCAGGCAACACTCCCAAACGCCTCTGCTTCCTCACACCTTCAAACCATGTCCCAAAGGTTGTAATTCCATTGCTTTCCATGAAGCTGATAAATTGGAGAGAAGATGCTTTGGCCAGCAGCTCACACCTGCTAACCCTTCTGGAGCCAAGAAAAAATCAAGTGTAGAGGCAAGCGCAACCTCCCAGGGAACGACTTTGGTAACTCTTCCAGCACTAACTGGATGCTAGCTGCTCTGCAAACCTTCTTAGTGAAATACCATTTGCACAAGGACTAGTTTTTTGAGGAAAGGTCATTCCTGTATAGCCATTATTTAGCTACTCTTAATTGTGCTTTAGGAAGTAGGTTAACTAAATCGCATCACTCAAAAAGCCTTAGGAATGACTTTGCTTTCAAAGCTGTGAACTCTGTGTTCCTAGAGAGCCCAGGTATGTAATTTTTCAGAAGAGAAATGCCATTTGGTAATTAGCTTAAGTGATGCAATTTTCTTTCAAGGATAACAACAGTGACTTGAAGCATTTGACGTCTGGCAACCTTTGCAGCTGCAGCTTCATCCTGGAGAAGGATACGAAAACAAAAAGGAGAAGAGGAATCCTACAGCTGGTGACAAAGGCACATCCACCATGATCCGCTCCTGTCAGCAGTGGATACCAACAGGTCAGTGATGGGAATAGCACACCAGGAACATCATTGGTTGTCCTCCACTGTTTTACAGGTTATAATGCCATGTTAACCTCCATATCCCTTGAGCTTGCATTCAAGGTATTTTTTTCTTTGTGCTTTCCTGGATTAAATATGAAAGCCTGCAATATCTTACATTTCACAAGATGGGCTGTTGGCCACATTACATCATACCAGCAGAGATAGGTCCACTGGGGAACTAGCAAATGCCATCCCCATCAGCCCTTGTACTCCTCCTGCAACACCAGTGTCTGACTGATACTCAAGTATCAACACAGAAGTAGTTGCTTATTCAAAACTAGTCTACTAAAAGCAAGAAAACAGAATATTAAGAAGGGTGTAAAAGGAAATAAGAGCTGATGGTTTTGTTTTGCACTCATGAATAACCTGTTTCTTAATGGATGTGAATTCAGCTTGTTAGGCCATTTGTTGAGGTGTGGCCATTATTCCTGCCGCTTCCTGGCGAAGGACATTTTGGCAGGCAGCGAGCATAATTACCAGCCTTTTTTGCTGAAAGATTTCCAAAACTAATGTTTCTGGGATTATGCCTAGGATGGCAAAAGAAAGATTGAGCTCAGCTACCTCCGGTGCTGCAGAAATTGATGCGAGGATATCTGCCAAGAGGCAATCTGAGGCAGGACTGCAGTAGATGTTAACATGCCCTAATTTGTTTCATGCTTATCAAGAGTAAACAAGATGCACTACATTAACACACCAGAGCTAGGACTCACTAACAGGGATGAATGTGTGATAGGACTTGTGCAAGGGGGCGGGTGGGGAGGGAAGAGGCAAAGTCACTCCAAAAGGATTTTCCTCATTTCTGATAATTCTCAGAGTGAGTAGAGTTATAAAGTGTAGGAAACAGCATTTTTTTATGTTTTCTAACATTGTATAAACAAAGCTAGTACAGAAAAGCCTACAAAGCAGTCTGTTAGGCCTTCATCTCAACAAAAAAAAAAAGGGGGGGATTAAAAGAAAAAAAAGGTATCTTTTAGTTTCTAGCAAATTGATTTACCTTTTCCTTAGAAGCTTCTCAAAACACTCCTATCAGTCAAGGAATAACTTATATTTTCTATAAACCAAAGCTTCTGTCATCCTGAGCAGTTGCAACCAGCCATGCCTCTGCAAAGGAGACACATGGCCACTTTCTTTCAAACAAGTAGAAGCTGATTGCAAGCCCTTGGAAATAGATATTTGCTACTGTACAATTTATCCAGCAGGAAAGCTGGAGCTTTGAAGGGCAGGGACTAATATTCTATGGAGGGTATCCTTCCAAAGGGTATCCAAAGACTATTAAAAATTAATATCAAGCTTTACAATGCTATACCATATCACATCTCACTCAAACGCTACTATGGGGCAGCTTGCAAACCGTATCCTTTTATCTGCAATTAAATTGGCTGCAGGTAACCCCTGCAACTCTCCCACAATGCATTGCATTTTCCAGCCTATCTTCCATACAGCAAATTAAAAATATTGTGCCCTGAAACTGCAGATGGAACAAAATCACCTGTCCCAACTTCCAGACTTTATTTTCTCTCTTGTGGGAGAGAGCAGGTTTGTGGGCAGAGCTAATCTTTCATTAACACCAGCTGATGCTGCTGGAAACACTAGCCAAGCTCCCAGGCTCAGAAGCCATCTTCAGTGCCAAGAGAGCAAACACCAGACAGCAATGCAAGACACAAGATGAGAGATAAAGCTCACACTGTAGGTACACAAAGTAAGATGACCACAGCTTAGAGTATGATACTACTAGATGGTATAACAAGGACATGAAGGACACCACAATGCTGCCACCATCAGATTACCTTGGCAGGAGGGTCTGGCATGGCCAACACCAACCCTTGCATGGGTGCAGCGACCTTTAACCACCATGAACTTTCTAGCCCCAGACAACGTTAAAGATTTGTCGGGATTATAGATGATGGTTCATATCTGCAACCTGTCTTACCCATCTGTAGCACTGCATTCTGTAAACATATTGGAACATTTCTGACTTCACCCATGGTTTGGAAACAGCAGTACCACAGATCTTCTACTATAACAGTACCAAACAGTTATTCCAATGTCTCAGGTATCAAAATGCTACATAGCTTCCAGACAAAGAGGCGGAAGTTCTCTGCGCCTTCCTTCGCTAAACTACTGGTCCCTTCCAGATCTGATCACAGCGGTTCCTTTGCAGGTCTTGCTCCACAGGGAAGAACTGGAAGAGGGATCTTCCTTGATCCCATCTATGTCCAGAAGCCCTGGCTGCACCCCTTTGTGAGGCCATAGCAGATAGAAAGCATGGACCAGAGCTGCATTTCCAGCATCAGCACACACCAACAGAATAGCTTCCTTGCATTTGGTACCATTAAGAGCAAAGGGCATTTTATAATTAGCACACACACCCCCACCCCCTGCCCTGTTTGTGATCAGGGAAACTGCTTCCTCTCAAATCTGGACCTTATCAAATATCTATCCCCAAAGAAAATATTATATTGTGTTCTTCAGGGAGACAAACATACCATGTGAACATTATAAAGTACTGTCCACTCCCTTGTATAAAAATTTGATCAAACACGGCCATTACATTTGGAAGCAGTAATGCGGCTGAGACTAGGTCAGCAACATCCTGCTGACATCTAATAAAAAAAGGCACTAGCTATAGGGCCTGTGGAAGTAATTCAGCTTTAGGTCACAGTCACAGAATCCAGTACCTAGAGTCACAGAAGCTTTGCATAGACAACATGGTTGTAAGCTACTTGCTCAGAAAAGCAGGTTCTGCCCAAGAGTATCTCAACAGACTTTCTCATTCCCACCTCACCACCACCTGGGGAGAAAGGCTGCTGTCCAGAGAGCCATAGGATGAATGCAGCAGCACACAGACCCAGCTGGGACCTATGCAAACAGGGAGTGTCAGAAAAAGCAGCCATCTCTCTCCAGAGTCTGCAGGTTATTGCTATATAGCAAGTTACACATTTTCTCTCCTGTGACATGCTTTAATATTCTGTTTTTAAGGTACAAATGTGAAAGAAAGATAAATAACCACAGGAGATGGTTATTGGTTATACATGGTTATATGGAGGAGATGGTCTCTCCTGCAAGCAGGCACAGCATTCACATTCCCAGTCTTACCAAGAACAGGAATAACACTCTCTTACCTGCTGTTCCCCACCACTACGCAAATACAACAGTAAAACAGAAGGTAGATGACAGCTCTAACATCTGGCAATGGAAAGGCAAACCTGCCCACTCCCAGCTCGAGAAGGCACTGGCTCTTACCCAAGGGGCCAAGCAGGGAAAGGAGCAGCACTGGCTACCACCCCACTAAGGTAGAGATGCTGGCACCTGGGTAATTGGCTTCCTGCACTCTCAGCCAGCCAGGCTAAGGCTAATTACAGGTATTTCAGGTGCAGCGATAAGAGTAATTACAACCAAAACACTGCAGCAGAAGCCTCCCTTGGTTTTAGCTTGATGCACTGAGATAGAACTCAATGCATTAAGCTGAGAGCATTTCCTAAAACCTCAGAATTACCACACAGACTAAACCTCCTGGAAGGGGAACGTGCTTGGAGACCACCAACACATTTAATTTCTTCTTTTTCCTGTGCTCTTTGCCTGGAAAAGGGAGCTTTGGACACAGAAATTTCATCAAAATCTCTTGCCTGGTGGGAACAGTGGATTCATGCTGCCATGAATACTACAAAGTGCTTTTACAACTACTTTTGGGTAATTCTATAAAGTGACTGGCAACCGTGCTGCCACCGCTCAGAGAAGCAAAAGGCTTGGGAGCACTTTCTTGCAAATGCCTTTGCATTTAAGTAGCTTAGCTGTTTTCAGATATGTCAGTTAAAATTGGGCATGGTGGGTTGATTACACCAATCTCCACATCCAGCTGGCTCGCACAGAGCATCAGATACAATATGCTCAGTCCTGTGCAAGAATTATTGGAAAAGTTTACCATGTTCTCTTAGTTTTATTGTTCTAATTTCTTGCCAGGAAGGTTGAACGGTGTTGCTGATGTGGAAATGCAACTCAGCTATACTTTGCGTTTAATAGTCCTGTTGAACGCCTATATTTTACAGGTGTTTTAAACACTTACAATTTAATAGTCCTATTTAAACACCTCATTGAATTCTGAAAATAACTTGAAGTTTTACTACAAATTTCTTTTGCCACAGAATGGTAATAAAGTTTTTTTTACATGAATCCACTCGCCTGATCAAATATGTGCCATATTCATTTGGGCACAGAGCTTGTCACAGCTCTTTTTCAGTGCTTAAGTAGTAAAATTTCATTTGGCTCCCTGTAGAGGTTATTTTGCATACTATAAAAAAGACCCTACAACAGGAAAATTTTCCTATATTCAGCATAACTACGCCTTCATCATCTTTTTCATCACATCTCTTCCTACCACAATAAATCATTCCTTTCAATCCTGTTCCTTGAAAACTACGAAGTTTCAGACTGATGAGTGGTTTATGTTCCAAATCCTTTCCTATTTAGCCAAATTACATGTACTTCACTTTCAGTATCTTCCCAGGAACCAGCGCCTTCAAGACATCATGGCCAGCAGGAGGGCTGAACACAGCTGAGGTGCGTTGTTACAGTCAGTGCTAGGGGTCAAATGCCATCTCCAAAGGTAGCTGCCTCCACTTTGAAGCCTCTTGCTTCGAGGTATTTTTACATCCATCATGCAAACTGTGTGGGAAATGCACCCAGTCATATGGACTGGGAGCTTCTTTCCACTTTGCCTCCCAACAACTCAGTCTGGATCATCTAGTCCAATTTAATGGCCCATTTCAGTGTCTACAAACCATGTTAGCCTGGTTCTATCAACACCCATTTATCATCATTCACAGTTTTCCTAAGGACAATTTTAGGCCACGTTTGTCTTCACTTATTTTACATACCTTTAAATAAAGTATTTTCTAAGTTGAATTGACTCTTCTGTTCCTATAGAGATGTTGAAGAAGGGACTTGATCACTCTAGCCTACTAGATATTTTCCCAGCACTTTTTTTTCTCAAAAACACATTGCATACTGTTGGAAGGATCTGACCTTGCTAAATGAAAACATCTCCACATCTAGCTTCTCCCAAATCCAGGGAGAACAAAACTGACTTTATCTATCTTGTGACCAAACTCCAATTAAACTCCCTACATCATCATTGTTTCATTAGAAATTTTTGTGTTACCTCTGGTGTTGCTGCAAGTGATTTTGCACATTGTATTTACTCATCCAACCTGTTGTAGAGGAATGTATCTGAACCCAGTTAACAGCCTCTGTTGCTCAGTGGACAGCATAGCAACTTGGGACATCTGGAGGCTACACTTCTCCTATCCACCTGAATTACTGCCTTTCTAATGCTCTGAGATGTGACAATGCAAGCTTTTCAGATATAAAAATTGTTAAATATGGGTTTTACTGTAAAGCTTACATACAGCTACAAGTCTGTATAATAGTTACAGGCATTCTGAAATAATATTTCACCTTCACAGCATACTAACAAATTATGTTATTTATTACTGTATTTTCTTTAGCAAAATCCAGGGAAATTACTGTAAATGCAAACATTTTCCTTTCATTTGATCTAATTTCTGTATTTCAAGCTTTTAAACAACACAGATGATCTACCTCTTGGACACATAAATAGCCTTCTTGTTTTTATTGAGATTACTCAAATCCACAAACTGCAAGAGTAAGAGCCTGCAGGACCCTTAAGTAACACAAAATCAGAGTTTTAAGAGGCCGAAGATTTAAAGCGAGTGAAGGTGTCATATAGTATCTGTACTTTGAATGCATAGTGCAAGCAGGTGAGAAAAGTATTTGACACTAGGCACAAGGCTTTACACTGCTGCACTGTGAACATTAAGTGAATCCTAGCATCCTACTACTAAGGTAAATTCTTTATGTATTTCTTTTGTTTGTAAGACTACCTATACAGTTTCCCTAGCTTATTGGAAAGCTGAAAAACTTGACACAGGCAATAAAATGAATCAAAATACATCCAGCTTTAGGTAAATTAGATATTCCTGATGCATTCTTTTTCCTGTGCAATTTAGCAAATTAGTTTACATTGTCTGACAAGTTGTCCTGGAAAACAGAAAAGCTCAGATTAATTTTAGTTTTGTAGAAATGATAATTCAATATTTGCTTATTTACATCCACCCACACTAGAACTAAGAGCCATATCTTCTATGCCATGTCAGATATATCAATACCAACATGCTAAACCTCCTCCTCCTTTCCCCCTGAACTAAAAAAAGCAGCAGATGCCACACGGTGAGGAATTGCCTGTGCAGGATGTATCCTCACCTGCTGCATGGGAACCCTCATCATGAAATGCCTGAACTACCACTCACAATTAGCTTTACCTTCAATGTGTTGTCTCAGAAGCAGGTTAGTCTGTTCTATCTCTTCAGAGTTGATAGCACCTAGTTTTATTTTTTACCCTGTGGTGTTTACATACAGTCATTTCAATACATTGCCTTCTGATGGATAGCTCTGTAATGAGGCATAAAACATTTAAGCTGTCTGTAAGCAGAAGAAAATGAAAAAGCCTCATGGGCTATTTCTGCACTGTACTGAGATGATGTACAGTTTATCATCAGGTGTAAAGATAACACACTGTGTAAGCTAGTCTTGAGGGAAGTCTTGCTAAAGGAAAACAGACAGAATTTGCTCTTAAAAGAGCTCTGATGCTAAATACAGAGAAGTAGCCCCTCTGAACTAAGTCTCTGCCTATTACAGTTACTGTTTTAGGAATGGAAAAAAAATATATAATTAAAAAATAAATCTGAGATTAATTACTTCAGCCCTTTGACCACTGTCAGAGCGAGGATTGGTCCCCGCAGCATTTCCTGGATGACTTCATAAGAATCTAGGAAGCAGCCTGTACTGCACCCGATGAGAGCTGTGAAATTTTACATGTTGACAAACAGCTGAACTCTTGGCTACAGGAGCCCTACATTGATCTGCTTACTATTCAGAGGCTTGTATTTAGAGGAGCTGAAATGCCTGCTGAATACCGAAGCTGAAAAGCCCTGTAGGGTTACCCCATGAACCCATAGCCACGTTATTTTCTAATAATTGCAGAGCAAAAGAAAAGAGCAGTTAAACCTAGGGAAATCCTGCCACAGCAGCATGACCACTGCTCAGCAGAGCCTTCTGAATCCTCAGGCATCCTTTTCAAACACTGTTTTAAATTGTTAGCACATGAAGGCGATTCTTTTCCTTCTGAGCCTACAGCATAACACAGCCTTAAATTTCAGTTTCACTAATAAACTTACTGCAGCTCTGTGCACATTAGAAATTTCATCTACTAATCTGTATTTGTTCAAGCTTCCTTATCTAAAGGAAAAAGTGCTGCTTGATCTAAGATTTCCTTGAGGAAATCTGCCTCTACATCTCCAGCTGGAGAGAAAAACAAACAGCATCCATGTCCCAGTAGGCATCCACCACCTCCCGACATCTCTTCATTTAATTAGTTGTAAGAATGCCGGTCCATCCAAAAGCTGACAAAGCTACATGAGAGGAATGCTTAAGTATTTATTTAGAAAATTAAATACATTACCAGCCGCATTGTGAAGTTTCTGAATCACCTGCAGGGAAACAAGGCAGAAATCCGATGTTCACACACTACTCCTGACTGTACTGGCGCCCAGGCTGGCTCTTTCAGAATAGCAGACGAGAGCGAAGCTGCAAACCTTTCAGTTGAGCTCACTCTTTAGGCATCAGAAAAACCTCAAAGAAAAAAAAAAAAAAAGAGCCAGAGCGGGAGCGAGCAGCCCACAGACAGCAAGATGAGAAACTTCTGGCAAGTCTCCAGCGCAGGAATGAATTTGCTGTCATTCAGAGACGTATAGCGATGGAAATGAAGGGAAACTTGAATTTACAGGCGGATTTGGATCCCGCTCTAATCGTTCTGCAAAGATGTGCAGGTTGCAGCTCAGTTCATTTCACAAGGCTCATCTATGAACAATGCTGGATCAAAAATTAAATAGCATGGTTGGTATGTGTGTACACACACACATATAAGCCAAGGTGCCAGCAGAAACTTCAAATGGCTTGTACCATCAGCTATTTGATGTGAATTTTATTAAACCCAGCATGGAGGTACAGTGGCAACTCAAATTCCTGTTATGTATCAAACTGGATTTACAGGATTTTATAATGCTCTTTAGTCACATAAACAAATTTGTTCAGGTTTTTTTGAGTATTGCCAGGAAACTACAATACATTTTACAGAGATAATTCAGATGTTTTCAAGCATGTGGCAAAAGTGTCAGCACACTGAGACTAAACTTGTCCAAACATTTATGCATTTTCAGCCAACGGAAGGAAAATAAACAACTCATAGTTGAAATAATAAGCAAAAAATATTGCTAGTGTCAAATTTTTTATTGATCAAAAGACTCCGTAAGGTGGAAGCAACCATGATCAATAAGAAAGTGTTTAAATCTGAATTTGTAGAAAATGCAAAAATTGGTGGTAGTAAATACAGTTAATTTTGGTGTTTTGCACTGAACCCCAGCTCCAGCATGTCTCAGGGATGTGCTGTCTGCTGTGTTTAGATATTTTGCAGTAGTGTATGCAAAGCGAATGTCAACTCATGAAAAAATTGTAAATAAACACTTTCTTGGCATGAAAAGGGAAAAGAGGCTCCACACAGTGTGGGTTAAACTGCGTAACTGATTTCTTCTTCTTTTATTCGCTACCTTAATAATGCACTCATTTAAAATCTGGTTACAAGTTCAGACAGTGTCTTGGTAAATATAGCTCCCAATAATTACAGCTCTCCAAATTAGAAGTAAGGTTCCTGTAGATCTGGATTGTTTTTAATTTAGCTAACAAAGAAGAGTAAGAAGTCAAACTAAGCTAAATAACTGGAGGGATTCTTTATTGCTTGTTTTCTTCCTATTAATAAATCAGTCCTCTGTGGGAAGAAAATCAAACAGTAACAAACAAACAAGAATTCATTACTGACACAGAAGGCGATGCCGAGGAAGGCAGCAGAGCTCCATGACAAAGAGCAAAATATTTGCCGCCCATTTTTGTGTATATAGAAGCAGAAGCATCCTTAATGTCAGCAACATTACAGCATTTGTTTCATCTCCAGTGTTCAGTTCCAGCCCTGCAGATGGAGTGGCTAAGAGGTGCCAGCTGTGCCCAGCTGTGTGGATGTCAAGTTCAGCAAGGCACCGTATGGCTGCCAGAGCCCAGACTGTCCCCACCGACGCAGTGCTGGGAACATGGCTGCGTCTGGTAATCACTGGCCAAGTCCATCTGCCATTCAGATAAGCACAAAGGCATTTTTCAAATAATCTCATTTTTCTTCTCCTTTACATGTGTCTCTTAGCATCAAAAGAGTGGCACACTGCAGCTGGATGAGAGCACTGGGGAGGTCCATGCTGCAGGATGCAGATCCCGGGGCTGACTAGGTGTCCTGCTCAGGGTCTCAGATAATTTTTTCACCACAGACACACACATTGAAGCCAAGCTGATGCCACGGGTGGGCTGGGACAAGGAGGTTTCCTGGTGGTGGCTGAGCAACCAACCCACCACAGAACACCTCCTAAAACATAAGAGGAAAATGCTCTCCAAAACTTCCTCTCTGGTTTGCATTGCAAATCTGCATTTCTTCACAGGGAAGATGGGCATTTATATTGGTAGATAACCTGTTTTTTAATAGCATCATTAGTACAAGCTAAAGGGGGTATCTCTAACAAAGTAGGGCAGATCAGGCATTTCAGAACATGAAGAAATCAGCCGAAGCCAATTACTGTTGAAGGCAAAGGTGATGATTTGGACACTGCCTGTACCATCACATTCATGTTGGTACTGGGCACTTTGTTTAAACCTGTCAGCAAACTCTACTTTGATTACAGGGCTGATGCCTTTTTCTGCCTCCAAGCTGGACTGAAATTACTGAGCAAACCACAGGCTGGCAACACAAATGTAGGAAACTGAAGACTGGTGCAGAGGCAGACAGAGCATCAGTGGGATGGCTGAAACCTGGAAACCTGGTTAAAAGCTCTGCTTTGTTTCCTGGCAGAATCCCAAGTTGGGTGTGTTGGGGTCAGAGCCTAGGGTGCTGCAGCAGAGCTAGCTGTCTCCTCGCCTGCATCATACACAGTAGTCACCCACTGGCTTCTCGGCGGGGGATTTTATTGCTGGCAGCAAGCAGGAAGCAGAACCAAGTTTGAATTCCCAAGGCCAGACTGAGCTTGCAGTGCTTGAATTTAGAGCAAGCCTGCTTTGGCTGGCACACAAAGCAGCAGCAAAACCCCACTCCCTTATTTATTAATAAATCAATAATGAAGGTAAAGGAACTGGCAGGAGCTGCCCCAGGAGCGCATGCCTGAGCCAGGGACAGCAGAGGGAGGCCAGGCAGGTAGTGGACAGCATCTGGCTTCTCACACCCACTTGATTTTGTGTTTTTGATGTGAATCTATGCTGACTTTCAAACAATTCCTCATGCTTTCATTTGCACCCACTGCTTTCTCCACATTTCCGTAAGTTTCTCCCAAAATTCTTTTTATTTTTTAATTTGGAATTCCCTGAATTTAACCTTTCGTGTGAATATTTTTTGTCTCAAGTTTGCTTTTCCACACATCTTCATTCACCTCCACCAATCACCTGCGAAATGTTTTCATTGGCAGTCTTGATTTGCATGACAATTCCAGCCACCCTATTTTAATTTTCCCACCCTAACCTTATGCGATAGCTGCGCTTTCTCGATTTTCCTCGCATAGCACCGTCAGCTCCCCCAAGCCCTTCTTGTTGCCGTAGTAGGAAAGGACCTAAGGACCAAAGCAGCCAGTTTCACCACCTAGCAAGCAACTCCACCAAAAATGAAGAAAACACATCGGGGCTATAAAAATGGATAGAATCTCTGATTGCATGGAGGAAGTGAAACCTGGGAGACCCAGGAAAGGTAGGAGCATAAATCTTGTTTCACCAGCTCCCTGACTGTACAGATGCCTCACACTCCTGCGGCACAGTGAGTTTCTCAAGGACTGTAACACTTGGGTCTAACTAATGTCTGTGAGCTTAATACAGAGGCACTGGGGTGAGGCTTAATGTCCTGTGATGAAGAAAAGGTCAGACCAGGTGATCAATGGTCCTTTCTAAGGATCAAGACTAAAAAGGATCTCCTACCATTTGCAGGATTTAACCTGAGGAGTAACTGCGTTGCAGTAATTCCTCCAAGAGTCCATCAAGTTTAAAGCATACCTTAAAAATGTCAGCTCCACACCTAGGGGAGAGCCGGGAACAAAAGCTGTCCCAACAAAACAACTCTGGATTTTGCAAAACTAAATCACAAAGTTACTTCATTACACCACAAGACTTTTCCATGCAGAGCCCCTAACATCCGAGATCCAGTCACACAGACCCAGCATGGCCTCATGATGAACACAAGCAAATATTTAGAAAGTATCCTGTCCTCAGCTGTATTCCTTGTTGCTACATTTGCACATTTAGAATACTCATTTCTGTCAAATATCTTGGCATGTGGAAAGAAACAGGCATTTTTTTGACTGGGAAGATGCTGAAGCTGTTTCAACATGTTAGAGTTACAGGCTCCAAGGAGCTGGGCAGAGAAAGGAGCAGTAGCAGAGAGCCAGTGTGTGAATATTAGCTAGACAAGAGGTTTTCCTAAGCTGGATTCTGTCTAAATTATTGCTCTGAAAGTCTGAAATGTATAACTTGCTCAGTAGATTATTTTTTTTTTAATTTGTCCTCTGTCTCCCTGTGACTGAAGAGAGATCATTACCAATAGGTAATGAAAATTGCCAAGCTGATGAAGCATATTTTGCTCGGAGCTAATGTCATTTGAGGTTGGGGGTTTTTTGCTGATTTTCTATCTGCTGTCTGACAGCTCACTGTGCACATCACTTCTCTTAGCCAGTGCGTCCCACCAACCATGCCAGCACAGCCATAACTCTCAGCTGCAGCACTTCTTCCTTTAGCTTGACATGCCATTGTTTTTCGCTCAGCAAAGACAGAACTCAAAACACCCTGGCCTGAAACAGCTTTAAGGTCTCCCTTACACATCCTTTCTGTGCACTCAGGTTTGTTTTTTTCTCAGAGCATTGGATTTCTGCCTTTAGACACTTCACAAAGTTCCCTTCAATTTATAACAGCAGACGATAGACTGAAAAACAATCTCCCTTCTTTGAGCAGCTTTGCAGAGAGCAGTACAACTGGTATAGACATATATAATACAATAGCAAACGAAAATTAGTTATTTGCACTCTTCCCATGATGCCAAAACCCAGTTCCAGCACCAAAAATTTACAGTTGACTGGTGCCAGGGGCTTGGACAACCACAAGGGAGCACTGGACCCTTTCTCTGGGAAGCCTGGGGACACTGCCCACACCCGCTATACCCCTCCCCCCACCTTCCTTAGCACCAGTGACAGCATTTCCTAATTCAGTCTTTGGTTTACGCTTTGATTTCCAGGCTCGCTCATTTTTTTATAACAATGCGGAAGTTCTGTCCACAAAAAGATGTGTGTCTAATCTGGATAATACTGGTTAGAGAAAAATTTAATTTTTTCCCTCAAATAACAAGGTAACTAGAAAGCTGCTCTTTGAGCCAAGAGCTGTATCAAGATCCCAAACCTCATTTCTGTCATTTGCTTATGCAAAAAAGGGAGGAAACAAGGTCTTTGGCAGAGCTGCAGCTGCCCTGGCCCACGCATGCTTACCTCTCATGCCTGCCGCACTATGGTCAGCTCAGTTTCATACACTCTGTTAGAATGATTTGGGTTTACCTAGGTTTTGTTCATAATTACTTTTTCACATACTAAAATAAAAACAATTTAGAAGAAGAAATAGCAAAGTAAACAGCAATCTTGCAACCATCTGCCTACCACGGATGAGCCATCTTGTGCACAAATCCATGTGCAGAGAGGGAAAAGGACTTTCCTCTGGCTTTGCTGTGATCAAACTAGGTGCCTCCTCATGGAAGCAAGTTTTTTCCTGGACATCAGCCCTAAATTTTTTTATGCAACTGATGATGCTTGTTGCTTCTTCCTCTGAACATAGGACCGGAACTGCATGCATTGTCACTTGCCTAAGGCTGGAACCAGTGGGGTTGGTGGGTTCTCCCTGTCCCCACAGTGGGCTGTCAGTGGGGACCCAACTGCAGCATCCACATCCTCCTGGCAGACCTTGCACATCCCATGGCCACAGGCTGCAGCCCCCTCCAAGAGAAAGATCAGCAAAATATAGTTACACAAGACCTATGGTGGTAACATTTACCAATCTGTCCTAGACAAGTCTACGGGAGAAAAGAAATGCGGATTTTCCTCCTAAAGAAAGGAACACCTGGGTATCTTGGAATAATTAATAAGCTGAATTACTCTATCTGTAAGATAATAATGCACTATTAGAAAAAGGTCCAATTTTTATTATCCAATTTTTATCAGAAATTAAAATTAACTGCAGTTTAGTATAACTCAAAGTCAGCTAATTATAGCTCAGGCAAGGAGGAACTATTTTCTATGAACATACCAGCTCCACCAGAGACAGAACGAACTGCCTCCCCTTGCTGCCCTCCCTCCAGCCCTGCCTGGGAGTCCCAGGGGCCTTTCAAACACTGAGCTCCTTGCATGTAAAGGTGACCACTGTCCATGCACTGCAGTGATGTTCTCCTTTCTATCTACAGCAAACCTAGTTTTAAAGAGTCTTTGATTTCATAACAAACTGTGTGAATTAGGAAATAAATATCTACCTATTCCTGCAAATGAAGCCTGAGCACTGCTGTTTGACAGCCACTGCAAAGGTGTAGATTTTTTTTAATGCCCAGTTTGTTTAAAGGAGGAATGAACAGAAATACTGAGAAACTTGGATTTCCCTATGGTTGCATGCTGCCTTTCTCTGCCCTGCAGTCACCGCAGGAGTTAGACATTGTACAGATGCTGCAGGTGGTGCCTTGCAAGAGTTAAGCTTGCCACATTATACCCTGATTAAAATAAAATAAAATAAGTAAAAAAAAGAGTGAAAATCCATCTCTAATATTACATCATTAAGCCTTTTTCAAGAAAGTTTGCAAGCCACACCATGGAATACTCCCCAGCAGGCTGCGCAATTGCCTCCCACCATGCCACACAAAAGGTACATGTGCATCTGTTCTCAGCCACAAACCCTGATTTTTGAGCACAAAATAAAGCTGGAAAGATTGACAGTTCCCACATTGGGCAGTACATTCCTTAGTTCATTCTCAAGTCTGATGCCAAGAGGAGAAAACCAACCCTCTGTGCTTCTTCACGCCTCCAAAAACCCAGTTCTCCATGAAGTTATTTGGTCTCCTGTGCTTCAGCCTCTCTTCCTTGGCTCTCCATGCAGGAAAACCCTCACTGCTTTCCCCAGGAGCTGTGGTTGCCCTTCCCCATGCTCCCAAGACCTGGTGGGTCAGCAGCATGACCACGGTGAGAGGTTGGAGGATGGCCTTGGGACAGCAGATGGAAAT
This sequence comes from Strigops habroptila, assembly GCF_004027225.2. Classification (NCBI taxonomy): domain Eukaryota; kingdom Metazoa; phylum Chordata; class Aves; order Psittaciformes; family Psittacidae; genus Strigops; species Strigops habroptila. The sequence continues at coordinate 26,595,614 of NC_044284.2, read as the reverse complement.
GAAGAAGAGCTGTTTCCTGCTTGGTGCCTGGTAGAGCAGGAAGGATGCAAACAGCTATAGCTGTGAAAGTGAGGGTCTGTGCAAGTTGCTTGTATCCAATCTGCTTAATTCCTATTCGCTTCTTTAAATAATGAGGGATTTCTGCCCAACAAGCAGATTTTAAGACAGCCAGTTAGCCAAAACCCAGGAGCTCCTGCATTCTTGTGCTTGTCAACCCTCTTGTAAATAGCCTTTAAACCAGGAGTTAAATTAACAAAGCTAAAGGAATATTTTCCTCACTCAACTAATTAGTTAGATAAGAGATATGCAATGTGGTCTACAGAGCTAGTACTAAATATATATCCATACATACATCTATATACATATAATTCAACTAGAGACAATACGGTTTAACCAGCTTTTTATGAAGAAGCAGTTCCCATCTGCTGAAGTTAACCATATTTCTGCTATGTTTTACAAGCCATGGTGCTTTTGGTCCTCACTGCCCAGGCAGGGCTGGAGCAGGATGGTCCTGCTGGAGCAGGATGCTGCTCCCTGGCATTCCCAGGCACATCTCACACCTCTTCACCAGGGCATATCTGTGGTGCAAGCAACTCCTCCTGAGCCATAGCGAGGGCAATCTGTCACCTATCACAGAAAAGAGGTTTTTAAGGTCTGTCCTTGACATCATCAGGCAGGACGTGTGTCATATATGCTGTGTCAATATATCTTCACAAGACAGTAAGGCTACGTGTTGAATTGGTTTAGGCTTTTGACCAGTGCCAGACCTAACAAGCAGTGTTTCACTGTAATCTGGTTTTAAGAGCCTTGAAATGCTGATTAAAATGCACCTATTGCATACTGAAGAAATTGTATTCTATAAAGAGCATATTAATCATTTATGGCGATCAGCTATGGCTGGAGATTTTAAGCTCTACACTCCTTGAATGCCAATGGAAAAGAAGAGCAAAGCTGGCTCCCTCTGCTCAAATCTCATACCTCTTGGGAGCTAATTAGTGTGGAAACACTTGCTGGAAATTTTCAGGAATCTCTTAGTACTGTATCTGTTTGGGATTTCAACTCTTAGATACTACAGCCAAACAAAAGCTACTGGACAGCTCTAACAGCCTTCACCAAATTTCAAGAATCAGACTTTGATATATTTAAGAATGCCATTATTAAACTAATTCAAATATTGTATTAAGAAAAAGTTGTCTCATCCCGCCCGCACTCAGTCACTTCCAAATATATCTATCCAACAGAAAACGAATCCTGGATGCAGCTCACTGCTGTGTTATCACACAGGGGTACCTGTATGAAACTCTAAGTCCTTTCAAAATGGCTGTTCTCATTTTAAGCCTGAAAAATGCAGTTTCCTAGCATCTATGAAGATGCTTCTCCCATTTTGCAGGGGAAGGGGGTTGAGGGGGCTAAGCTCTACATACAAAACCCCACCTTTTCTAATAGAATGCAATGTGCCCATGCTGCAGAGCCCCAGTCCCAGCTCCCCCAGAATTTGCCACTTTCAGACCTCAGATTTTGCTTCAGATTTCCTTGTCTGGATGAAGATATTCACCTATTTTGTGCACGAGATAGAAGCAATTGTGTATTTTAATGAGATTTTATAATTCAACAATCATCTTAAAATAAAATAATTCCACATAGAAACATTTGGCAAATACTGGATTTAGACATGAAAGCACCCGGAGATAACTTTGGATGCTCCCATCTACGTCAGCATTTAGTGCCTGCATATTGGTGGTGTGAAATTCTGCTCTTCAGAGAGGGAGATTACTAAAACCCAATGTTCAAAAAAGAGTAATGGCTTAAGTGGAAACTGGTTTTATTTTCTCAACAGACAAAGAGCTAGGATTTAATATATAAACGCAGAGGCAAGTGGCTTCGGCCATGATTTGCAGTTCCCTGCTGGCTCTGTTTGGGAGCTCTGATTGATTGATGTGCATGTAAAGATTTACAATGCAAAGTAAAGAATAACTGATTAATCCACAGCATTTCAGGACCTTAATGAGTTGTTGGAGGAAATCAATTTCCATGTTTAATATATGCGGAGACTATGAGGAAATTTTAGAATTTAATTAATCACAGCATAAAAAAGTTATTGGATATAATTGTAAGCAAATACTGCTTAATTATTCTTTTAATACCATGGCTAATTTAGAAGTAATTTCCCCCGATACTGTTCCTGGTTCAGTCTGTTATATATTTATTGGTCCAACAATAGTCTCCACATTTTTTGGAATAATGGTACATTTTTGACATCTCCATTCTAAAACCAGCAGATCGGTAGCACAAAACCCCTTTTAAGCCCCAGAGCAGATCTGTATGGTGCAAAGCCCAGCCTGCCCAAGAAAAGCAGCAGAAATAATGCAGATTCAAATTAATTTCTCTTTAAATTTGGTCCTGTCATTCCTACCCCTTATTAGTTGTCATTTGTGTCATTTGTAATTAACTAGCCTGCCCAAGACCTATTTCAGATATACTTCCCCTTTTTGATTTTATTGTGAATACTGTTCTATTTAAAGCTTTACAGCGCTTATTTTCTTCATTCAAGAAGCTTCCCAGAGCAATGATCAACAGTACTTGGAGTGAGTGATATATTTTAGAAACTCATTTATCTCTAAAACGTTTCTTTTGAATGTCCTTGCGCTGTGCAAGACAAGTGGAAGCACTTGGAAAGTATGATGTTCATCTTCCCATAGGCTACTCAGCAAGATGCCCTTGCTCATTGAAAGCGCAATCCCAACTGGCTCCCATAGAGCCCAGATCAATTTCAAACATCACATCTGTCAGTCTGAAGTAGGAATGAATGGAAAAACCTCAAAATACCATTTTGTTTCATACTGACTCAAGTTCTTTAAAATGCCCTTTCCAGCCTGTACTTTAGGTAGAATGGGAATTACAGCCAGCTGAAACACCAAAGCTTTGCAAGGGAACATGAAGTCTTATGTGTGGATAAATGCTGGTGTTGCATTAATAAAAGTGTTTGGAGGTTTGGCTGCTGTGGAGTGACAAAACCCTGAAATAACTGAGTATATACATCATTGTATACATGTGTAGATATCCATTGTTTTTTAGGGCAGGTCTGCTCGTTGCTTCTCTTGCTTTAGTAATACCAACTGAAGTCCACTATCCTTTCCAATTTTTTGAGCCAAAATTATTCTAGAAAAAATTAATCATTTTATTTATATACTAAACCTTAATGTCAGAGAGTAAACAGTAAGAAAAAAGTCATTACCTTGCCTATGTCAGCACCCTTCTCAGGCCAGCCCTCCGGGTGCAAGTGTGGGGGGAGATGCTCTTCCAGGTGGCGGGGAGCTGTGTTTCTGCTGCCTTGCAATTTCTCCTGGTTTTGCTCCAGTTAATTATGGTTTTTAATTAGTCATTAGTGGTGCCTGGGGAATAAGATAAATGGTCTCTTCTGATTTATAAAATTTAAAAGATTGCATCAGTCTAAACAAAGTAAAACCTTGGATTATCACTAATTGTGCCTGGACCTGATTGATGCACTGCTGCGGGAGCCTGGATGACATTAGTGGGGGCCTCCTTCAAAGGGCACACCATGATGGGAAGCTCCACTGCCAACATGGTATTCAAGACATACGGGAAACCCCCAAAAATAAGGAGCAGGGGAGATTTACCTGCATTCCCTGGAGCACATGCCAAGTGGCAGAGCTTGTACTCTGCAACCAAGATGGGGTGCACTGCTGGAATCACTGTTTTGCAGTGCAGCAAAGACCCCGACGGCAGCAGAGCAGCAGGCACCAGCTTTGCAAACAAATTTTCCTGGTGGTAACATGTAACTGAACCATAAATGGCCACCAGAGGCTGTCACAGAAATCCACTAGGCAGGAAAGGCAATGCCAGCAATGCCAGTCCCCATTGCAGCAGGATGTGTCTGTGTTTTCTTTTTTTTATATAGACATCAGTATCTGCCAAAACCAATTTAACATGGTTCACAAGAATTGTGATCAATATCCACACTTAATATACAGGATGGCTACTCTAAAAATAAAACAATTTGGAATAGGAAAAATAAAATAAATCAATGTTTTCCTTTGAAATATCAAAATGAAACTTTTTATGTAGAATTTTTCCTAAACAGAAGCATTTAACCAAAATTCACAGGAATTCATAAAATATTTCCCTTGACCCATGCCTACCTTTTTTCCGGGCAGGGAACCATAGCTAAAACATTTGATTTTGACATCACAGGGACAATTTAAGCATTTTCTCCTCAGGAGACTGCTCAGGTGACACTGAGGAACAGGAGGACCAGAAGATGCTGACCTGTGTGAAATACAGCATTCATGTTGTGAACAAAATTAATTTCAACAGAAATGTAGCATTTGTAGCCATGCTTTGTCTTCACATGCATTTTTCAAGTAACGAAGGACTTGGGCACTGCTTCCCACAACTGATATGCTGATGTGAGAAGCTCATTTCAGGGCTTGGATTTTGAGGGAAGCATGTCCATGCTGTGAGGAAGGGATGCAGGCTTGTCTCCTGCTCAGCCCCAAGCATCCCGCTTCATCATTACTTATCAGCATCTCTTGGCCATCCTCTCCTGGCAGCCCTTCTCATGTGAACCATAAACACAGCTTCTGGGAAAAGAAAAAAAACCTAAAGTTGCAAGTATTACAGATTAGAGAGAGTCTTGCATTAAACAACAACTTTGAGAACAGGTTTGCAAAATCAATAGCACAGATGTTGTAGCCACAAGTAAAAAAATGTCATTTCATTAACACGATTTTTGTTTTCTTTTTAACTAAATTCAATGTAAACTACTTCAGATAGAAAACTAAAAAAATCTGCCATTTTACGATCATTTTGTGTCTGCCAAGGACCATCTGAAAAAAGTAAGTCCTGTGAGGATGCAAAGCTTCACTTGTCTTGCAAAAAGAATGGCAACTGCCATGCTGATTTTTTACTTCATATATAAGAGATGAATTCCTCAGCATATTCTACAGACAGGTGCAAGCAACAGAGCTTGCACCTGAGCAATTAGTACCAAAACATGTTCTTCTTGCTCATGCTAAGAACAGAGAATTGAGAATATTGCAGTAAAGGCTGGTTCTTGCAGCACACGTAGGTCTGGTTTGTGGACTGACTTTGGGTTCATACTGTGATCATTCCACTAAACTCACAGAAAATATTACACCATGCAAAGCACAGAATCCAGCTTAAACTGTCATAGGAAGAAACCTACTAGAGAAAAGCATGGTTTTTTCTTCCCAGCACCAAAGAGCAGCTGCAGAGTTCCACTGGCCAGAAGGACTAAGAGGAATATTTTAATTGGACTTAACAACTTTTTCTACTTAAACAGAACTAGAGCTGCCACAGACCAATGTGCCTGCAGATCAAATACTCCTCTTACACATGAAATGGTGTAAAAATCTACAGAGGACTTTGTGGCTTCATTCCTTTTATTCTAGCTGGCTTTTCTACCCACAGCTACCCTCCCTAAAGAGAAAGGACACATTTACCCACTATGCTCACTTATCTCTTCATCTCTACACAGAGAGGTACTTTCACAGAAGTCAAACTGAGGTTGAGGAGGAGACATTCCCTACATCATCCCAATATTTTCACCAGCTAAAGTATGTCACACATCAGCTGTGGGATTTCACAGGACTGTGTACTAAGCTGCCAACAGCAAGCCCAAAATTAAAACAATTTAACTTTCAAACGCTTCAGCCTGAAGAAAAACATAATCTTACTTGTATTGAATTAATTCATTTTTTGAAATTAACTTTGTTGAAAGAAGCTTTTTTACAAGGCTTCTCTGATAACGGACACCAAGCACTATATAAATATAAATTATCCAATTTAAAAGCCTGTCTTTGGGCTCAAAGAAGCACCACGACTACATGGTAATTCCCCAAGGTGAGGCTGGGAATATAATGCTCTAGTTGATATATAGTAGCTGTCTTGCATGTGAAGAGTAAAGAGCCATTTATGGGATTTTAGCATGCAGGAAGACTAACATGTCTATTAAAAGAAAAATGTGAACTCCGGGTCTCTCATCAGGGACTCATTTAAATGCAATTTTGTAAATTAGCTGCACTAAGGAGCCAATGGAGGAAGACCAACTGTAAACCCAGATGAAATAGTACTTCTTTGGTAATAGCAATTCATATTAAAGGACTCCAGTGGATAAGTAGTCATTAATAGGTAAGCATATTTTTAATCCAATATATCCTAAAACAAGCCCCGAACTCAACACCTCATACTGTTACCAGGTAAACTGAGGTTTTAGATATTTCACTGAAGAATTCCAAATGCATCACCTATATCTAAGCCATGAAGGGAAAGAGGCTGGGATCTGGTTAATCTGACCTCAAACCTATGTGAGACTTCAAAAGAGATTTAAAAGGCAAGAATGCCTGGAAAAATGGGATAAAAGGCAACGTGTTTACTGAATGATACTAGATTAGCACAGTACTTACCTTAGACAAATTATTGCTTATACACAGAAGCATCTGTACTGGTAAAGGTAAGTGGGACGGAAAGCTTCTTTCTTTACAATACTTGATAATTTGCCACAACCCACCTGTTTGTGGAGGACCCAACATAAAAGCCTCCTCTATCGTCCCGCCGGTCCCAAGGTCTGCAGCAATGGTTATCATCTGCCTCATATCGATATGCCTCCAAAATGGTGGCAGCGGTGAGAAGGCATGTGATAAGATATAACTATAATGTAAATATCCCATTTAAAATGATGCCATGGAAAGTTCTCCCCAAGACGGGCAGAGAAAATCCCCTGGAAGGAAGGAGGGCTGTTGCCTGCTGGCAAGCACTTTGAGATGCTTCAGGGAAAAGCAAGTGATATGCCTGAATGCCCACCTGAATGTAATTTAATTTAATTGGTTCAAACACAAGAACATTGGCATACTATCCATAATTAATAGCAAGATGATGCAGGAACTCTTCACGGGGTCCAAGAGCAGGATGGAAATCATCAGAGCCAAAGGAGCAAAAGGGAGGGATGAAGCTTTCCAGAGAGTGTTCCAGCAAGAAAATGCCTTTTCCTCACTGGGAACAGGTTGGACGCAGCATGCCCAAAACCAAAATCCTCTGTACTGGCCCAGCAACACTGCTTGGATGGGATGGGTGAGATGGGCAGAGAGATTCAAGCCTGGGCTCTCCAGCTCTAGCACAGGAGTGGGGTTTCACACTGCCTTGGGCAGGGTTTGATATGCATGTTTAGGCTACAACCCCAAGGGGTGTTTGAAGCTCACACAGACATAATCCAGGCCAGGGAGCAGGAGAATGGTGGTGGTACATCCCTCCAGGATCCCTGGCTGTTGCTCCAGCGGAACAGGCAGACTGGGCATCTCCCAGCCACCACCTAAAATTCAGAATACCATGAATTTCCATTCATACTTCACATGTATTTTCATTATTCCTAAGCAAGGCCTCTTCAGGCTGATTTGATGCTCACAAATACAGAGCTGCTCAATGGGCCAGGGGCTTGGCAGCTGTGGGGAAGAACTGACAGCATGCAGACACAAAACAAAACCAAGATGACAACCGCAGTCCAACAGTATTCTTCCCAAAAACACTGTTCTGCAGGTTTGGCTTTATTTCTAGCCTGCAGACATCTGCATGACCTTGGACACCCTCTGTGTGAAGAAAGGACACCAAGAGGTGAAGCACATAGAAGGACACAGGACTTCCCCATCTGCCCAAGCATAGAAAGTACCCACCCTGAATCCAGCAATCTCAAGATATTTTTATGGGGGAGGACATGCATATTCAAGCCCTTCCATATGTTTTCTGAATTAGGGCTCTAAAAACAAGCTTTCACATTTCCTGACTGCTGTGCATTTCAATTATAAATATAATATATTGGATTTCACTCTTAAGAGAACATTTCCTCTAATGCTATAAAAACATGCCCCTCATTACCTTCTGAAATTTAAAGATAGCAACACTTGGAGACAAAAAGGTTTATTCAAAGCACTGGGCAGTTACTAATGATAATCATAAAAGATTAAATTTTCAACATAATTAGCCAGTGACAGGTCAATAAAATCGCTAGGCCAGATGGCTTCTTAATTGAGTTTTCAAAGAAATTCGGTAATTATAGGAACCACCCTTAGATATACTCAACTTTTCTTTTTAATGAAATTGCATAATACCAGATTATGCAAGAAAGGCCATAATGAGTTTTAGCAAACTGAAAAAAGACCTTTGCACCACCAGCTTCTGTATGCCTCTTTATACCCCTGCAAGAAACTCTCCTGTTATTTAAGGCTGAAATCAATACATTAATCCATATAGATCAGTCCGGATTAACACGAGAGACTGCTTTCGCATCACAACACTGATAGTTTTCCCTAGAGGCAATCTGTTACTACATACTATGTGACGGGCTAAAAAAAAAAAAAAAGAAAAAAATCATCATTTCTGCTGGGTGAAACTAGGGTATTTTGATTTGCATATAAACCTATATAAAACATAGCACCTCTATATAGGGATTCAGTCTTTGAGCCACAAACATTCCAAGCAAAGTCTCCTGCCCCAGAGCTGCAGCTCCACATGGGGCAGAAAGGTTTCTGACTACTCATGAATAAATTTACATTACACTGGCAACAAGTGGGTTGATACAATCAGAGCAAAGAAAACATCAGCAATGCATTGCACCTTGTTTTATGGAATAGATGAGTAAACTTTTAATTTCTCATTTTTTATGTAAATTAAATGTCACTTGGGAAAAATTTGCAATTTCTGCTCTGATTTACTTCGAAAAATACTGATGAGGTGTTTTTTGAGCTGTGGTAACATCTTTTCTAATTCAAGTCTTGCTCGATGTTCAACAACATGTAATAATCTCACATTAGGACATCCCCCCCGAGCCTCTTTTGATTTCTTGAACTAAAATTCAGATCCCAAGTTGTAACCTGTCACTAAGCAGACCCCACCAAGTGGAGCAGTGGGCTGCAAAATGTGTGTGCTCCCACACGGTCTGATCCTGCGCTGCTGAAACCCACCGTGTTTCATGAAGACATATCACCTCCTCAGACATCAGCCAGAAACAAGCCCTGCACACAGCATGACCAGTGACCATGACAAGGATCCCTCAGCAGGCAAGTCCCCAGACAAGGCTCACTGCTGCCCTTGAACCCTCTGGACTGAGACACAGAGCTTCGCCTCCTGCATCGCTGCCCAGCATCTGGCAGGCAGAGAATCACACTCAACACTTGCTCCTTGACATGATAGGGAAAATGAAGCAAGACAAGCTGCAGCGCGAACTGTAGAAATTACTACACACCCACAAATTAATGAGTTTAGATGCAGTCTAATTGTCTGTCTTGTCCACCCTAACTGAAACTACCCCTTTTCTCCCTTTGTCAAATGAATTTCAATAAGGCACACACCTAACTTTTGAATTTACGCTCCCCTGTGACTACCCCAAAAGTTAATTTCTGAGCAGATGGTGATCTTCAGAGATGTGCGCTTGGCCCACTGCCCCAGCCTGGCAGGGAGCTGCTCCCAATCACTCTCCTCAGCATCTTCTTCAACATACGCCACCCCCAGGCACTGAGCAGCAATCGGCAAGGAGTGGCAGGTAGTTAAAGCTTGTTTAAAATTAACAATTGGCATATTATCCACTCCATTCTTAACTTTCTACCAGTTCCTATATTTACAGTGAAGAATCTGCCCTTTCTCTGTACAACTGCTTCTTTAGAATACTGCAATTTTTTTTTTCTTTTTATTTTCATTCTGAGGACTCTTTTATCATTTCACCATCAGATTAGCCTGCTGTACCTGTATTGCTGAACAATCCCTCACAAAATTACATATGAAATCATCTGTTGTAAGGGTTTGGATGAAAGCCACAGACAATGCGACAAAGTCTCTCCAAAGTCAAGCACAAAAGATCAACCTAGTCTAACAGCTATGGCAATACTTAATTGTTTTCAAAATTTACTACATGATTCCAGTACCATAGACAACAGACTGGAGATTATATACCAAATAAGGGGCAATCTGTAGTTACACCAGATATTGAAAGAATTCAAATGGAAGACTATATTTAAAAAACAGATGCTTCACTGTGTAGGAAGAGATAGCTGAGGATTGGGTTGCATTAAAATTCTTGCGGATGCTTCGAAACAGAAATCCCCACCAATAATAATGTACAGAAGCAATCTTAAATAACAAGTTAATTCATGTATCAAAGAAAATTGTGATAGCTTGTTAATTACCTTTATATCTTAACTCATTAAGGAAACTACCTCTCCTGCACTGCAAAGCAAGTGCTGTATTATTGCTACTGACATTTCATCAATGCCAAGGTGAACTAGATCTCACTTTCTGTAAATCCCCACAACTCTCAGTAGTGAAAAATAAAGATTCATATACAAACCTAGAAGTGTCTAGTAAGAAATAAGATATGATGAGCTGTGGTTTGAACAATAAATCTCTGGCTGACTGATGACAGTTTGACTGTTGTATGTTAAATAGGGCTTTATAAACGGGAATGCAAAAGACCTGTAACGACAGCATGTATCACTAATAGACTGAGGTATAATAAAATTTGTTTAAATTCGCACAATTTGTAAGTCAGCAGTGAAGATCAAAAGAGAGTTATGTTCATACTACTCCATTCTGTCACATCATTTATTAACGTTCTTCTGACGAGAACGACCTGCCCCCAGTCTTTGTATTCTGTTCTTAGCGCCACTTACCATTTCACAGAAAGTCATCTACTTTCCAGACACGAAGATGCAAGGAATGAGAGCAAAACATGCAAATGGTCTCCTGCTGTCAGCTGAGGATGCTTTAACTGCAAATGCCAGTCAGGGTTCCCAGGCCAGCTTGTGTCAAGCACAGCACTGAAACATTTTCACCCCAAAAAGAGAACTCAAGGCCCTCTTAAAAATACATATGCATGTGACAAAATTTCTCTTAATTTTAAATGCTTGTAATGCAGCCCTGGCCTTGCTGCCATACAGGAAATAAATCCAAAGGTCCAACAGAAGACACGTGTCCTGTGCACACTGAGGTGTGCCAGGACAGCTGTGGCAGCTCCTCACTCCAAGTGCTGTCTCCTCTCCAGACTAGGGGGGTCTTGGGGAGGCAGTTTGGGAAGTGGCTGCTGCTGGGTGCCCAAAGCCCTGATTTCTCAAAGGTTGAGCACCAGCTTGTCCATTCTGCTGCAGCAGAGGAAATGCAGGTGAGATCTGTAAAAACATGCAATAAGTTATTAAGCTTTACAGACTTTTTGAGATGTATGTGCTGGAACTTTGAAAAGTGGGTGATACAGCTTTCTATTGATCGTCTTGTGCTCTATCCTCAGGAGAAGTAAGCAAGTGCAAATGCAGCCACAACCCCTGCTCTGCATCAGCACTGAAGATAGACAGTGCTTCTGTTAAAACATTAAAAAAAAAGAAAATAAGCACCCAAACTCAAGCTACGATCTCAAAGACCACTGTCATATCCAATCTGCTGATCCGCCTTTGTCTTCTGAACAATGTGCATAAATTCTTTCCCAGGGAAATAAAAAGCTGCATATTCCTTTTATTTTCACCTCCAGAAGAAGCACTACACAAGTCCATCATTACCCTTCTATCCAGCCCAAAATGCAGCACTCGTCTTTGAAAGCACTTCTGGAGTGGTGGCTACTGTGGAAAAAAGATTGAACAAAGAAAAAGAGGGAACGGAATCTCTGCCAAGAGGAAACACAAATTATGTTCTAGGATGAATTCTGTTTTATCTCTGTGTATATATAAACATATATACACACACATATACATAGATACAAGGTCTTTGTCTTTATTTCTGTGTGTAGGTGTATATATACACATACATACATACCCATGTCGGATGCAGGGCATATCTCACTTACATTGTCATTTTTTGCTGCTGGAAAACTGTTTAGGAAACCCTCTGTTCAGAGCTGGAGGAGACAGAAGCAGAAGGCTGGGTACTCTGGTGCCATTTGCAGTCCTCAGCACACAGACATACGAGTGCAGTCCATTGTGGTCCAAACCTACAGAGGTGAAGACGTGCCATCAGTCAGGAGAACACAGCCAAGACACAGTTCAAAAGCAGCAAGATTTTACATTGCAGAAGGAAAACATCTAGTGATCTACCTTCAAACAATACCTTCCCAGAAATAGATAATAAGCACTGGAAGATCTTCATATTGCCTTCATTTAGGGGAAAAGCTGCTGGTACCAAGGAAAGCATCTATCCTCCCAAGTAATGCCTCAGTGACAGGATCCATCACTTTTCGGGGGGAAATGGGGAATGTGAGTGTTACAGTGATTAAACGCTGTGTCCCTGTTCTGTAGAAGACTTCTAGAGGTTGTAAAACTCTCAAATGCTGAACTGACAATCCAGAAAGCGAATAAAATTAGGAAATACCCAAGCAGACAAGCAGCAAAGAAACCACAATTTTCTTTTTAGAAATCCATGAAAAGTCTTAGATTGGTGAGTGTAACGTGTATTACACTCTGAGTGTTCAACGTGTAATATCCAGAAAAGGCTTTCAATCTCCCCCTTAATAAGAAATATTTCCTCTTGAGTGTCCCCCTGAGACTAGAAAATCTTCACACACAAATCATGACATGATCAGAGTCCCCCAGAGTTACAATGCAATACCAGCTAAAAGAAAATAGCTATGACACAGAGCATAGCTAAATGCACTTTTAACATACTTAGTCATCTACAATTATCAGAGTCTCTCAACAACATTTGGATTTGTTTCCAATTTCTTGACAAAATGTGAATAAAACACAGTTATTGGGAGGGACTGTGTATGTTTTGGGCAGGGGACAGTTGTATAAGAGCCTTGCTGAGTTTTCTGGGGCAGCTTGGGCTGCCTGTCCTCAGGTACATGCACATGGGCTATCCCACTGAACCATCTCAAAGTTCCTTGTAAATGAGGTTGTTAAATGATGCTACTAATGGAAACATCTTTGCATTCTTTCCTATGAGCTGATCTTTGCTATCTGGGACTTGTAACATAAATTAAGACTTCAAAAGCCACAGGCATGCTGCAAGAAGGTGCCTGGGCTAACTTATATGATACTGAATGGACATTTTTATTAGTTTTTGTGATGACATGTTTTTCCTTTCAGGCAAAACCTTCCCATCCCCATGGAGCAGCACACTTGCTCTGTGACATGCTGCAGGGGGCTCGCAGGAGCCTCTTGCTAGTTGCCCAGACTTTAAAGGGAAGGACAGCATCGTTTCCCAACTCAGTGCATCTATGAATGCAACTAAATCATACCTGCACAAGGGAAGTCACACAAATCATCACTCATCTTTATTTTTCAATTGCCTTGTATGCTTTCTAAAAGTCCTTTACTCACAGCCCTTATTTCAGATCAGGTCTACGTCCCTCTAGTCATGAGGAAAATCCTTAAATCTTCCTGCCTGTCACACACTCCATACCAGTCAGAGAGCTTTTATAACATTTGGACAGCTAGCATGAAACTGTTACTTTGCAAGCTTCTGAACTAACATCCATTTTTCTTATCAAGGAGTCGATGATAAATTCTGCTAACTGAAAATGAATGCTTAAACCTCATTAGCGTCATAAGCAACACTGAAGTCACTGGTAAAGGACAGAAATCCAATACTTTGAGACCACCTAAATTTACATAATGCTGTTTTCTGATATCTCTCCTCATATTAAGCAGGATTATTCCCCAGTGATTCACCAAAAACAGGGATTTAAAGTACCTCAAGGAGTAAAATGCCATAAGCATGCATCAGTACACTAAAATCAACAGGATCAAAGTGCTTACTCAACATAAGCAAGTATGTCAGGTGCTAGTCTTTAATTTAGCATGTGCTACTCTCATGGAACAGTTCCACAGTTTGAAACTGTCAAAAAGAGGTTTTATTCCCCTGCACATCTCTTCCAGAACTTTCTCTCCCTCATCTTTCTTGTAACAGTTTTTCAACCTTCAAAACTACCCAATTCTACAATTGTGGTCCATTAAGTATTAGGGTATAAAGAATAATTTAGTAGTTTACATGTATGTATTTGATACGGTCTTCCATAAGCTGATGCACTATGAAGCCCAGCTTGCTCCTCTGCCAAAGACCAAGCAGCCATAGCATCTCATACCAAATTCTCACATATGACTGGAGAGATGATGGTCTTAGGACCAGCTAAACATTTAAATGACTTTTTCTAGCTACAAAAGAGACAGAAATTTTTCCCTTTTTAATTACTTTTCCTGAAGACTCTTTATAATTCCTCCTACTGTTTTAAGTCAAGCATTTGTGTCAAGTTCTTTTGATCTTCCTCCTCAATTATAGCTAGCAATTACCCCCTCCACCAGGCTTCTCAGCCACCCTATCATTCTTATCTCTTCTTTCTCCCCAGATCTAATCCTTTTGGCTTTTTTGAAGCTCACTATTAAGACAGTGCTACGTATCTCCCAGGAATTCAGCAACAACATGTCACACCAAGGACTCCATAGACATTAGCCTTCCCTCTTATTTGCCCTTCAATTAATTTGAGAGATGAGGTGCACCTATCATGACTTGGATCTCTTGCCTCTCAGGGGTCTTAAAGCCTCTGTCATCAAAAATGTGTTTGCTCTGATATCTGTATTTATAATTTTCCCTCCCAGCTGAAAAGCATTCAATCTTTCTTCCCAAAGTGATTAGCACTGCGCTGCAAAGCCTTCATTCAGAGCACCCCCTGTAGAGCTGAGGCATTTTTAGCTGACTGCTTGACACGCAGAAAAACTATCCCTCCCCTTCCCCACGGCAGCTCAATAGCAGCTGACAAGGTGATGAAGCAGGAAGCTAAAAAGTGTGCATTTTTAATGCATGTTAAAGCTTTTGGAGTCCTAGGGAGCCTCAAAAGAAAACATACATCCTTACTAGTGAAGGAGAAAATGAAGGTGACTGTGTCTGCACAAGGACAGACCTCCTGAAATCGATTCCACAGTTCTTCATAAGAGCATCCTGTTGACCAGCACTATAGCCTGTGTGACATTTATGGCTTCATTGCACTGAGACACGTCTTCAAATGTGTCTTTTACTCTTGATGACAGGCAAACTATGGTCTACCTCTCATCTTACTGAGTATTGGGTTCATTGATGGGGCTGAGTGCACAGAGCAGCATTGCCTGGTTGGCACACTTGAGCCACATACTGTATTGTTCCTTGCACACTCACAAGCCTTTCTCACATGCATTGCTAAAGCCAATGCTTTGGATGAACCACCATCTTTTCAAGTGACTTCCCAGGATCCAAGCACCCCAGCACAACCTGCAGAACCCATGATCATTCCTCTCACCAACCCAGGCAGCACCATCTTTCCTCACTAACAGGATAGAGAAGATACCAGTAACACATATGTGCAAAGCGGGCACCACCTTAAAAGAGCTGTTTCATGGCAGTAACTCCTAACTTTAAATAGAGGCCACAGTTGGCTGCACTCCTCTAAAGCAAAGGGCATGATCTGCCTCATGGTGACAAAAAGCAAGTCTTTTGTGAATCATTAAAGCCAGGGTGAAAATTAAAGCCATTACTGCCAAGCTTCTACATTTCCACAAATTTTTTCTTTAAAGACAGGACACGTAATGGGATTATTTTTATTTTTAATATAATTAATGACCCAATCTTTGTAACACGAAATTTTGCAGTAGGTCAAAAATTAGTGAGAGAAATGGAATAATATTTATTCAAACACAGTACTATTCATCCATCATTTCTTGTTTCCAACTACTAAATCAGTAAGTACCTAAAAAAATAGCATTCTGCCTCATTACATGCATCAAATTCATAACTTTCAGTATCCACAAAATTCAGGTTTATTTCTGCTGGAAAAAATAGTTGCAAGTATGTTAGCTTCTTCAGATTGTTATTATGCAGAAGAACAGTAACTAATTGGACTGTATTTAATTCTCTTCAATTGAGATGACTGGAACAAATATTACTTACAGGAAGAATCTGCAGTATCTAAAAAGAGGATTTTTTAATTTAAATATTTAGTGAATGTGTATACAGAAAAGTTGTATTCCACTGTGTTCTGTTAAGCCATTTACTGCCTTTTCTTTTTTATCTCTGTTTTATCACTGAACGTGAACAATAGGAGAAAGGCAATGACATAGGATAGACCCCAGCAACAGATCACTGCAAGGATTATAATAGATAGGTCTGCCAGCAGTCACTGTTTTCCATTTGCACTTGCCGATTAGCTCCAACAGGCCAGAAGAACCCTGTGGTGTGACTGGTGCCTAACCCTACCATGTATAACTATTCTAAGCATTTGCTCTATGAAGCCTTTCACACCAAGGACATACATTCTTGTTCCTGTAGGCACAAAATTCAAAAGCTGGCAGCTTTGACATTCGAAAGCAAACACTGCTGATCCTAAATACCCAAGTTCTGGTATTATGAAGAGGAAAAAACAAAAAAATCATATTCTTCACCAAACAATAATTCCTCATTCAAAAAAATAATTCATTGAATTGTTTGAAGTACAGATGCTGGATCCAGCAACGTAAGAATTTATAGTCACAGTCGATACATCATTTCCAAACTGTAAGAAAAATTTCGGCTAAATGAAATGTGCAAAGGCAATAAAATGCATGTTATTTAAATATAGACTAGTTGATAATTCTGTTTCTATGTCCTATATCTCATTAAAAGTATTCCGTTTGCTGTACTCATTTGTTAATTGTTGGAGTTCGTTCTTCTTGCTCCAGCCTCAGCCCCCTCTCATGGCACCCAGCTCCAGGAAGGGCTTTCTATGGCAGGGTGTATTTCTACATACACCAGCAGTGGGAAAACCAGATTACAACAATTCTGCAGTTCCTGAGCTGGTTTCCAGAGATGTGAGGATGAATCAGAGCCATAGCAGGGGGCAGCACTGCAGATGCAGCCACTGTTCCCTCTTGGTCACTCACTAAAGGAGGAATTGCTGCAGTGATCTTCACCATTCCAGCTTTGTGCTGAAAATGGCTTTTTTATATATATTTTTTTTTCCCCTGTAGATTTCCTTTTTTTTATTTCTTTTTTTAAAGCCATGAACTGGACAGTCAGCTGATCCAAGTGTTCCACACTCAAATAAACATTCTATTTCACATTGAACAGAGGTACTCCGGTTGAGTCACTGCCAAATTTTAATGATCATCTCTCTTTAGAGCTATTCAGCAAGGTAGAGGTGAAGTCTTGTGCTGCAGCAGAAACCAAACCAGATGCTGCGTTCGCCTTATTTTTCAATTACACATTTCCAACCTTCAACTCTCACTTGTTGTTGCCCTTCTGAAACAGGCTGCAACAGTCCTGAAGGTACTCAGAAAACCATTTATAAACACCTGAATGACCTCCACAATTTGCACCTTAAACAAACTAAAATCCTGCTGCTGCTGCTCCATGTCCTAACCATCAGAGGAAAGACAGACCCCACAGAAGTAGCTAATAAACGAGGTGCGTGTGTGCTTACGCACACATAGATGGATAATCTGCAATGCCTTATGGATAAACCCTAGATTTTCAGGGAAATCGCAGAAGGAAAAACTAACTTTAACTAAAGCAAATTCATTTCTGCTGTAATGCCTCCTCTCGTAATCAGTCAACAGTACCACAACTTCATCCTGAATTAGGTCCTTCCCTTGAGCTACTGACCTGCTGCAGGAACAAGGCTTCTGAGCGGGAGATGAAGTTCAGATAAGGTTGTGTTTACAGTTTTCCTTGGCATGCAAATATCTCCTGTTTTTTAGAACCTCCTGCTGCCAAATTAATTTAATACTCACAAACCCTTGCAGGGAAATAACACAGCAAACACAGGAATTTACAGAAGATGTAAAAGGCAACTATAATCAGAGATATCTCAGCGGTAACACCACATAATTTTTATGTCATCTTTCAATCACAGTTCCCTTAATGCATCCTTGAAAAATAAGGACCACATCAGTTAGAGCAGATTTAATAGCCAGGTAGATTTATACTGGAACAAAGCCAGAGGCAACTTCACATGTGAAATAGCAGTGTTTGGATTATTTTAAAAAGTATTATCCAGCTCAGTTTTGGTTTTAAACTGTATTAACAACCCCAAGGGACTCTGCAGTATCACTGACCCTTATAAGAAATATATATATATATAAGTGTTACCAAAAGCACTTATTCAAATGCATTTATTAAAATAAATGCTAGCATTTTCCATCTAGTGTGTGCTTAGTTAAGTTAATAGATGTTGGCTGCAGGCAGGAGACAGGGACATAGCACCAGACTGACAGGGGGTGGGTGGCATGGAGGCACAGACAATATCAGCAGATCTGGGGAGAAGTGAATGTTATGTAGCCTCTTCCTTTATAGTACCAAGGAGTGGAATAGGAAGGAATGGCAGAAGAAAGTCTGCCATTAAGTAAGCCCCCATTAAAACCAATGGTCAGATTTACTTCTGCTGAGCATGCAGACCAAGCAAAAAAAGATTTTTTCTACCATAAACATTTCTTACCACACAAAACCAATGCTTGCTTCCCAGCATGCCCATCACTTTATTATGTGGCTAATTAGGCCACACCAGTAGTTTGCAATGAAACGTGTCAGTGCCCTTTGCAGCTAGCAATGCTGAGCACGAGGCTAGCTCACATGTGGCAACCTTACAGGCAGCTTCAGAGGGAAGTGGGGGGCTGAAGAGAGCAGAAAACCATAAACACCTCAGAAAGAAAGCGCAAGCAAATAAAAATCAGTTTTCAAATGCTATCTGGTCAGGAGAGGAGCACTCACGGGCTCCACAGTGATCCCCAGCTCCAAAGTTTCAGTGGCTTCTTACAGAATTCACCTGGCATGTTTCATGTCCCCTCCCCACGTATCCATAACCAACACATTTGTCTTGTAATACAATCCTAGAAATTTAAAACTTGTTAGCATAACTTTTTACAACACATGCAAATGGAAGAAAGTTGTCCCCAAAAAAGCATCATTCAGCTGCCCATTGTTAGCATGTCTCCATTGCTAACAGTGATGGAGAAAATGGGGCAGTGAGTACAGTCGAATTGGCTTAGGAACATCCCTTCCATGTCTCAGGGACAAACTGCAAAAAGATCTCTCCAGCCAACTGCAGAAAGGACCCATCAACTTGGTAAACAGTCTGTGATATTGTTTGATGAGCTGCATGGATAGAGTGCAGAAGGAATCTTTAGGGAAAGAGCTCTTCATACAAGTGGAAGATTTCTGTACGTCACAATCTACTTACGTGCTTTGTGGGAACATGATGAGGCCTGTTAATTCAAAGGCACATTGTATTTAGGTATTCTTTTAACAGAGATAAGAAGAAGAATTCAAGTCCCATAAAAAAAAGAAAAAAAAAAAATCAGTTGCAGAGAAATACATGAACAGTAGCCAAGGCAAAAATTTGGCTTACAAACTCATTTCTCTTACTATAACTTTCTGGACTGAGATTGTAGTACTTTGACATTTGAGATGTGAAGCTTAAATGAACAAAAGACAATTAGTCACAACATCTGTTCCCTTTTCCATTACAGTCTTCCTAAAAGCACAGCTATGACAAGTCTACATCAACTTCCAGTCCTTGCGCAGGGGAACCACACGCACCATGTTGCTGCTGCTAACAGATGTGGCAGAGCCTCTTGATACAAACAAACTAATGACTCTTCCACTGATGCTTTCTCATTAAAAGTAGGTTATGACCTAGGGCTTCCCAAACCCACAGTCAGTCCATCAGCATGTTATTACCAGTTTGGAGGACGTGCAGTAGACTACATCCACCTTCAAACCATCATAGCTGCAACAGGGAGAGGCAAGAAGAATGACTATTTTCCACTGCTTTTGTGGTCGTAGCAACACATAACATTGAATCCTGCTCTCTGAGGAGGGCAGGGAACAAACAAGTCCATTAGCCCATTGACAGCTGAGCAACAGATTTGTCCACAGCCTGCTGAAGATGCAATTATAGGACACTTGCCGCATGCATGGGTTGAAGTACCTACTATGCTGCAGATTTCCTGTATAACCCACAACCAATTAGTTAGCTGTGGTGTCCCAACTTGCCCTTCACCCTGGGAAGCAGAAAAGTGTTTAATCATCTTCAATTTATCTTACATTACAATGATTCCCAGCTTGGCGTTGTATGCAGACCTGGTTGATCTGCTAGAGCAACAAAAAGACAGAGTTAATTTTGGAGCAGGTTTTTGAAATATTGCCTCCAGCTTTGGGAAGCATTACTGGAGATGCAGATTGAGTAGGGTTCTTTGCAGCCTCAGCAATAACATAAAAAGCCCACAGTTCTCTTGTGGATCTAAAGATCATTTGGCACAAAAATGTATGAAAAATTTTGTTCACAATATTCATGAGTGGTTAAATGAATTAAATACTAGGGGAAGGGGGGGAGGATAAATAAAACACCAGGAGCTGTAAGCAGCCCTATATTCTAATGCAAGATCCAGGCCAAGATGAGTATCTGCTCAGCTGGAAAGCAATCTGGCACCCAACAGGAACCTCAACAACACCTCTCATTAATCTCAGACACTGACTTTTATTACAAAAGTCTCTCCCAAGACCACTGGTGGATAAACTTAAGAGGCAACTTAAGAGGCTGAGTCAAAACATGTCAGGAGTTTTGAAAAAAAGAAAAAAAATAGCTGAGTCAAGAAAAGTCCTTCATTATTGTTCTTGATGGGAATCCATTGAAGGGAACATGTATTTGTGTTTCTTGACCTCTGGAGACATACCAGGTTATCACTGATAACCTATGTGAGTTAACAAACATGCAGAAGAGCATTCCTTTGCACCTGGCTTTGCAGACCTCCAACTCCATAGGTCCACACGACCCAAAAGTCTAACACACACACGAATACTGGTTTAATAAATGGTTTTCAGCCACTCTACAAACATCTTTTCAAATCTGAAGTTTTCAAAAGCCTCAAGTACCTTCCTATTGAAATAAATTATGATGAGGACACTTCACCATTTAACTAGTGATGTTTCCAGATGGAAAGTAAAATTAGTATGCATTCACTGTATGTCACTTGAGTCACTAATATGAACACAGTTGTATTGAATTTCACCACCCACATGAAAGGAAAACAACTTTTTTATTCTCTCCCTTGATTTGTAAAATTTATTTCAGAATCTTAGCTGTTTTGGGTATTTTCAGATTTGGTACATGACTTCTGTGATAGCATGACAGCTGTCATTTGTACATTTGGGTTTTTTTTTTAGCTAGGGTTGCTTTGTGGTTTTTTTGGAAGTCACAGATTTTTCTGTCTTCTCCACACACTCTGCTTTGGTGAACGCAACAGTTACAGGACCAATGTGCAAAGACATCCCAGGTCTTTTTACGTACTGCCTCCTCCGTTTCACTTACAACAGGTTTATCTTGCTGAACAAAGTGAACCCCAAGCATCTTGGGGTCATGAGAGACAGCAGAGGCAGCAACTTACCTTCAAACTGATGAGCTTCCCTTGGGGTTTTGTAGGATAACAAATGAGATGTGGTCAGGAGCTCATTCCCACTTGGACAGAGACCAGTGTCCAACCTGATTGTGTCATTTTCACTTAAACCAAATGATGGCTATATGCCTTTCCAGAAAAAATCCCAACCAAATAAAAAGCATGTCTTCCACAATATTTAAGTTGACAGCTACTCTATTTATTTCTCCCTCCTGATTTATATCCCTTTAAATCAATGGCCTGAAATTACAGCCTCCCCACAGGCGTGCAGATCCTGTAAATTTCTGACTTTTAATACTACTTTATTTCAAGACTGGCAAACATAAAGCATTGTCAGAGAGGGTAATTAAGAAAGTTACGCTTGGTGTCACCGGATAGTGCAGAAAAGTGCTTTCCTGGTGCCTCAGTACATGTCTCTGCCAGGCACAGGTCTCCAAGGAAGCTCTGGCTGGATTTGGAGTGTACTCCTATGGCCATGTCAAAGATAAAGATGAGATGGACCATAACCCCTCCTTTGCTATTGCCTGCAGTTGCCCCTGCATGAGACCCCCTCATTTGGGTACCACCCTGTGTACACTACACACAGACCCACCCTTCCTCCCCACACTCTCCCTCTTCCCCCTCGCAATTAGGTCAGTTGTGGAATTTAGTAGTACCATACAAACGTAGTTTTGAAAAATCAACAGTATCTGTCAGGCTATTTAATTCTGATTACAACGGAGCCAAGGGCTGCACATGCACTGGATTTTTATTACATATAGAAAGACTCTGTATTCAGGTAAGGCGCCTTCTCCGTGAATTATTACTCTGCAACTTCTTTCCTCATGAAAGTCTTGACCTCTAGAAGTCGAACCCTGGGCAGGAGAGCTTCAGTCTTTATTACTATGCTCCTTGTAGGGGAATGAATTACCTTGTGATACCTGAAGCAAGTAGGCTGTTTTAAGGTTTCTCCTTAAATCTGCTTCATTTTCTGCAGTGTTAGAACAGACCGTTGTAATGGTTCTATATATATTTTCTTCTGGAGTTTCACATCAGCTGTTGGAGACATGCTATATGAAATAAGATTGAATTTACCAAGTGCTTTATAACACAGTGGTCCATCTGCCTGACTCGTTACAACAACTCTCATGTGAGAGCACTGCCTCCATTACTGCCCTCAATGATGCTATAACCTTGTGAGAGGAGATATGGACAGCCAGACACCTTCCTGCCCAAGGAACTAGTACATGGTGTCAGGGGAAAGATTTTCTGCTGTGGGTTTGGGGTTCTGGTTTGCTCTTTGGAAACTCATGTAGTAAATCTACTGGCTGATGCCATGCCCACATCAAGGCACACAAGCAGGAGAAACTCTTTGAGAGCTGACAGTAAAATTAGGGTCATTCTGCCCCTCTTGGAGCAAACCAAAGACGTTCCCATCAATTAGGACTGCCCTCAAGACCTGGGATTTTTTTATTCCTTCTCTGTGATGCTGGAAGTTTTTGGCCAGATGCTCACTGATCAAGGGAGAGGTAAGAAGACATTAAAGTTCAGGACCCAGTGCCCTCATCCTGGAATGCAGAGGGCTCTGACACCCACCCATAACCCCTAGCTGGGATTTTCTGGGGGATTTCTTAGGGTTTTTCTCTGCAGAAACAAGCATCAGTGGCCAGACGCAAAGCTTGGCTATCAGCTTGCACTTTGCCAAAACCTGGGAAATCTCAGCTCACACAGCAACTGGGGCTTTCTTCAAATGTCATTTTTAATATTTAATTGCCCTGGATGGCCTCAATATTTACAGCATCAGCCATTTCATTATGAAGTTAAATATATAGCCCAGATATTTAAGGAAACTGATTCAGAGCCACATAAATGTAATTGCACTTAACGTGACCTGGGAATGAAATCACATGCAGTAGGGGGTTTTTTCTGCAGGATGTTTATACCCCATTTTAAATACATTATGCTAAGGAAATCTCTTTCACTGTGTTGCCTGGACAGATTTCACTAATGCGGAGTTGTGTAAGCAACCCAAAAAAAGCCCCAAAAGGAACTAATGAAAAGTAGGTACACTTTACTAAATATATACTTTACTATACTGTATATATAGGTATATAGTGGAGCTTTTGTAAATTGACACCTGTTTGCTGAAGTGGCCTATTAAACATGCATTTCCCCAAAACCAGAACATAAAAGCAATAGAAAGAATAATAAGTAAAATAAAGGCAATAAGGAGGAGTGACATGTAATACTATTTTTGTCACAGCAAAGTACATACATTTCCCGATGTTAGGCACTTGCGAATTGAGTGTTTTTCTATTGTTTATCTATATATCAAACTATTCCAACCCAAAATGAAAACTCCTCACACAGATATTTGCTTTGCCAAGAGCTGCATCTCCTCTGTCGCCCCACCTTGTGGCATCCAGCCCTACTCTAGCCCATCCCATGCTTGCAGTCTTGACCTTGGTCACACCACCAAGAAAGCTGCTCCACGAGAAGAAGAGGTTTTGCTTGAAACACCAAATCAAGCCTTACTGGTCTCCATGAAACAGTTTTCCTTCATAAGGAGCAGGGAAACACACACTTTTGTCTTCAATTAATCAAGAACTGAAGCAAAACACACATCTGTGCCAACGTACAGTCTGCAGATGGTTTTGTTAATGATTTTGGGCCCATGTCTTCCCGTAGTATTTTTTCTGCACAGAATAGGAAAAATTCAATTGAAAGGTGGCCCAGAGTGGTCCGTTTTCTTTCCCTATCTGAATTTCTACAAGGAATATCCCAGCTGATATCCTAGCCTCCTTCCTCAAACATCTGGGTTCTGTTTGCCCCCATAAATATCTCAAACATGACAGGCAAGCAGCTGGAAGAGGCCAGGTTTTGCCTTCTATTTTGCTGAAAGCGAAACTATAACTTACAGCAGTATTTAGGAGGGGAACAGAGATCCCAGCGTGCAACCAGCCCTCTCCATGTGCTTCGGGGTTACACATCATGATGAATCAAGACAAGAGCAAGGAGAGCAATGGGGGCCCTTTTTCCAGGCATAATAAATGAAAGCAGAGGGGTATTTTTTTCTTCTAAGTTGACAACCCAATAACACAGCAACATGGTCGCAAATCATCTCACAAAGAGGGACTTCTAACCCCTCTCAAAGCTCTGCTTTGTTTGTGGAGCTGTATGTACAATACCTCTCAGCATACACCCCAGAGAGTAATTTATTTTTTTTTTCAGATCAGAAAGCAAAATGTCATCACATTTTTGACCCACTATTCTGCCATACTTCAAGGAACATATTTAATGTATTCTCCATATCAAAGCAAAATAAATCAAGTCAGGCAGATTATTTCTATTTTCCAGGGGCTAGGGAAGCAATTAAGGTTGGCAGAGGAGCCTCTCACTGTGGCTCGGACATGCTGGGCTGGTTGCCCACACAGGAGGACTTCCCTGGAAAACTACTGCAGGAGTAGCCCCCTCGCTTAGAAGCCATAACTGCAACCATAAGGGCTTCCAAAACCATCCTCAGTAT
Source organism: Strigops habroptila (assembly GCF_004027225.2). Lineage (NCBI taxonomy): Eukaryota > Metazoa > Chordata > Aves > Psittaciformes > Psittacidae > Strigops > Strigops habroptila. Next base: position 26,570,711 of record NC_044284.2, on the reverse strand, counting down.
TTCTGAGGAAGGCAGCAATGCTGCATGGGGCTGGGAAACATGCATTATTGCATCTCAGAGAGGTTCAGACTGAAAAACAACGCACTCTGCACCCAGCCAAGGGATGTTGCTCTGGATGATTTACCATTACTGGGTGTTATTTAACAGGGATGTGGAAAACTGTCAAAGGTTTTATCACCCACGACAGTTAGGGCATGATACATGCTGATACCAGCTGAAGATTATAAAGCAATAGTATAAAGTCTTATTGGAAAAAGAATGGAAGCTGGAAATCTTGGCTAGCAATCACTCCTACGTTTGTAAGGAGTTTCTGGACCAGTAGGGGTGAAATTGCATGCCAAAACCTACATATAATTTATCCCTTGTTTAAACACATACTGGCAACCCAATTACTATTTTCAGAATCACAGAGTTTAACTTATCAATGCATTATTGAACAAGAGCTCTCTCTCATTTCATGTAACACAGCAGAGCGTGCTTTAACGAGTAGGGAAACCCATGCCAAAGCCACACAGCTGGGAAATGGGGGAAAAAAAAAAAAAAAAATCACACAGCACCCATGGCACCAGTTGTCACATTTACGGGGATTGGCTGAGTGATCCCAGAACCTGCTCTTCCCAGGACAAGGATACTCTTGGTCACTATATGCAGCATTAGGTACAAGAGCATAGTTTGTGCTGCTTATGCATTTGAACCTGAAGGTAACAGAGATCAGCCACCATTGCCAACAAAATTGTGATCATATTCCCCCCAAAATGCACAGATCTGCTGAGGAACTAAATTAGTTAGTCTTCTTGAAAGAAAGGGGGAAAACAAGTTTACCTTCAAAAACACCCATCTAAACAGACAAATGCTTCTTTAACACAGATTAATTCATGAGGATGACACTGGACCCAAAGAGCAAAGACCTTCTGCAGGAAGCAAACCCCCAGGGTGGCACAACACAACCCCAGTACTCTATACAACACACTGTAACAACTTTACACTGAAATAACTTTACTGAAAAACCTGCAGAAAACAGGGTTTGGGTTTGTGTCATTTGATTACCAGTTGTTTGAAGCAAGGACTATATCTTTTATCTTGCTTCTAGTGGTCAGCTCAAGGGATCAAGAGCAGCATGGTGTAAAGAACAGCTACATGACATGCTCCCGCACTCCATGAGCATCACAGGGTCTTGCACAGACCAGCTGTATCCATATCCCCAGAAGAAAATGCAATCACCTTGAAGCCAAAGGTGCAACCTCCTCTAGTCACTGCAAGTGTTAAAGATGAGAGGTGGACAAAAGTAAGAAAAATATTAGCCAACCCTGATATTTCAGCATAGGATAAAAATATAAGGCACGCTATTTTCCCTGCAATGTTACTATGGTGATTTCACTAAGGACAAAATAGTGTGATGTTTAGTAGAGCCATGGTTATGAACCAAAGCTCACAAGCAAGACACTAAACTGCCCGTTAAACAATACCAGGGTTTGTGAACAATGACCAAAAGGCAATTACACAATAGCTAGACTATCAAAATTCACCCCGCTAAGCATGAAGGTCAAACACATTACATTGACTACGGATCTGCTTGCTGAAAACCTGCAACTTAGTATGCAAAAATCATTACTTCTAGTGGTATTAATAATGAAAAGGATTTCCAGCACTGCTTCATTTACTTAGACCAACATGAAATGCCTGGCATAAATATTGCACTAAATCACATGCAAATTGCCTGCATGTAGTAGATCAAACCATATGAAACTACTGCACTGTAGAAAATAAATATATACTTTAACTATACTTTCCACAATTTATAAAGATGTGGCGAATTTTGCTAACTGGTTAGAGCTCGACATTACTGAGAATTTATGACTTGAGTATACACATTTTGCCAGTTATTACTATATTGCAAATCACTTTTTCAAGTAAAAAGTTTTGTAATGGTTTCCTGTTTGGGCGGTTTATTTTTGCACTAGAATCTTCTTACTTGCTTTCTGCCACAGGGCAAATATCTCTATAAAACTTTCATACAAGCTTGCAGGTGTCACAAATTCATTTCTCACCAGGAGCAATGCACTTGCACAAAGACAGGGCTGAAGCCCGGGCTTGCGTGCCAGGCCGTTCAAAGTGCTTCATGGGTATTTAAAAATATAAAGAAAGAGAAGAAAAGCTCCTAAGGATCTGATAGAGTGGATGCTCATTTTGCTGAGCTGGGATGATGTGCTGCTTATTCTTGAACCTGGACCTTTGATTCATAAACTACTCTTTTCTGACCTTACAAATTCTGTTAGTTTCTCACCTGCCACTGGAAATTGATAAATGTAAACCCACGTAAATAAATAGAAGATTGTCACAAGGGAAGCAAGAAGCGGTCTATATTTGGTCGCAAAATAGCCTGGGATGGGGAGGGAAGAGAAAGATGCTGCTGACTTTTTCTAAGCAAAACCCATACAATTTACATGTGATCAACTGAAGAGCATCATCCTAAGCTAGAGAACCTCTCCTCAGTAAAAGGGGAAATGACACTGGGTGTTACTAAAGGAGCCTAGACAAAGAGAAACCACATGACATTTTGTTGGAATTACAGCTTACAGTACAAGCAATAAGCTGTTATTTTCTTGTCTAACAGAAGTAACTGCTCTGATACTTCTGTTAGACAAGAATTTATTTCCCTAAATTTATTTCTCCAGACCTCTGCTCTCCCCCATCTTCTCACCTAATTAATTTTTCCTGGGAGATGCCAGCTCCTACTGCCCAGGCTCAGAGCAAGGAGCTTCCTCATCCCGGGGAGACAACACTGAGCTGTGGGATAAATTCTTTCACAGCAAAAATATATGTAATTTCACTACTTCAGTGACAGAAACCTACTCACTGTTTACACCAGGACTGCTATTAAAGCAATCATTCGGGATCAATGTAATATGGCAGCAGGATTTAAATCTTGCCTAGGAATAAGACAAAGGAACAGGTTCTCTGTACAGGTCAAACTCCTAACATTTCATTCCCTTTACAGCAAAGACCAAAGCACAATCTCTCTGAAGTCTTTGGTAATGGATCTACATAAAAATCTTTTAAAAAGACGTTCCCAGCTAGACCATATGGCTACTACTTAAATTCTTCCCGGTGCCATACCACAGAGGTTACACACAGCTTTCAGGATGATGTCTTGTAAATGCCAGGTTCACCCACTGCAGGCTGTGCTCAACAGCTTTCTCCTGGGAAATAGCCCACGAGCTCAGCCCATTGCACTGCCACAAGCGCACCTCAGTCACAGCAGGTTGACTCAAGCAGAGGCCAAAGCCAGCAGGCAGTGATTGCTCACACCACCAGGCATCAAAGTAAAAACATGCCCAGGAGGGATTTGTTTCCCCATGACATCAAGCCATATCCTTGCATTGTAAAAAAATGGCTGGAGTTCTCCACATTAACATGGAGGACAAGAATTTTTTTTTTTTGGTTGGTTGGGTTTTTTGTTTGTTTGTTTTTTAAATGAGAACTGTCAGATTTAAGGTATTTCCAAAAAAAATTCCTGGATGAAATCAAGCTACATTATGATTATGTTCTAAATTCAGTGTGTTCTGTATGTGCTTCAGTTGGTTTGCCTCATGTCCCCAAGCAGTGCAGATGCTATGACATCCACATGAGCTGCTGCAACTCAGTCCTTGCTCCAGCACTCCCCATCTTAAAAAAGCCTTGATGCCATACATTTAACGATTTAAGATACAATTAAGCACCCTCTAAAAACACTTGGAAACCTCTAAGCTTCCAGTCTTACAAACCCCCTTTCGGTATATTCCACACACTTTCTTGGTTTTTTATCACTGGCTATCATCAATGGTGGCTTTTGGGAACACACAGTTGCAGCGGAGATGCCACAAAGGCATGAGGGCTAGCACCATTGCTGCCTTTTGTGCCATGGGTGCTTCAAAATATGCACAAAACATTGCAATCAGAGCAATGGAAATGAACCAGCTGGAAACCAGCAACCAGCTGGCAATTCCACTGTCATGGGTGTTCTGGATTGTAAAGCATACCTGGGTTTGCCAAGGAAATACCACAGTGATGTCAGATATCAATTAACTATCCCAGGGGGATGTTCTGTAAGCTGTCACCTGCTCCTCTCTTGGATCCCCATCCCTCCACTTCCCAGGGCAGGGGCTGGGAAACCTTCCCCTGGGGAGGAGACTTGCAGAGACAGCATCCACTGGTCTAGGTCCAGACCTCAGTGAACCTTTGTCTGCGCCTGGATTCCACAGATGCTAATACTGATTTTTTTCCTCCATCCCCACAAATGCAATATCTGCTGGCTGGGGAAACATATTAAATGAATTGGAAAATACTCAGGTTGAGCAAAAAATGTGTACTTGTCACTGCTACAATTTGTCCTTAGGGTGATGAATTGTAAACGACACCACTGCATGCTCTAAGCAGAAGGGAAACTGGTCCATATATCATCTGCTCCTTTTGTCATCTTTTCATACAGTGCTTTTACTTAGCAAGCCCATTTGTGTTACCATAAGGGCATTTCTTAGGCTCTTCACAACCCTCACAATAGGCACTAGCCCAAAGAGTCTGTAATCTCAGTAACACCTGTCAGGAAACTCAGAAAACATCCATAAGTAGAAATACACAAACCCATCAAATCCATACAAATATTAAAGCAATCACTATATTTTCAAATTCTTAAAAATACCTGTTATTCTTATTTTAAGTCTAATTCCTGGTCTGCTGACACCAGGGTGGTTCTCACTTCATGCTGAATTTAGGGTTTAAAGATTTTTTCCTCATGTAAAGGGTCTCTGAAAACTTTTGTTAAGTATTCAAAAAAGATGCATGCATGGATCCAGTTCATAAACTGGAGCAAATATTGCTTTATTTGTCCATCCACCTCTAACATTCAAGGCAGCATGGAAAGCTGATTGTTAATGCTTCTCAAATTTTGCTGCAAGCAGGGAAGATATTTCTTTGGTATTCAAGCTGTAGGTGAAAGCAAGACAGACATCTGCTAACTGCTGGTTTCTGGGGAAATAGGAACTGCTTACATTTGGGGGCTGATGGGGTTTTTAATTAGCTTATAATGCTTCTTACATGCAGTAAGTGATGAAGACCTTTCTACATACCAAAGAGTGACAACACGGGCAGAGGACAAGCATAAAGATTTCTGTGCAGTTCCCAGCCAACACACTTTTTTTATCCTGTACAAGAACACACACGTCCCTTACACACATACATGGTGTCACTCCATTTCCCTGCAGCGCTGGACAGCCACTTAATTTTGGGTATCAGACCAAACCAGCAGCATTCTGGACTCACAGGTCACAGAAAAATCTGCAGGTGAACAAACCCCAAGGAGACGAGCGACATCCCCCCAGTGCTCTTCTTCCATTCCCTTTCCACACACCCTCCTGGTTGCCCTTTACTTACACGCTTTAGTCTGTGAGCAGCTGCTCAATATACACCTGAAACAAGCCCCTGGGCCAGCTCAGGAAGACACAAGGATGTGTTTCTCCTTTCCTCCTCCCCTTCCCCCTTATCTTTAAACCCCAAGGACACCAGCAGCCTCCAAACACTTTTAAGCACAGTATCTGCAGATCTCAGGTATCACTTCCATGTTAAAAGATCAAGGCAGCTTTAAAATGGAGGCCAAAGCCTGCAGCAGATACCATCGTAAGCTTTTTCTAGGCTAAGGTTTATTTATGATATGTCTTAAAATGTCCCTGTCATGGTTTACAGCTGGTGACCTTCATTTAATTCTGCCAGGTTTTACGATTAAACCAAAATGCAAAACACCATCCCTGCAACCCTGGGAGCAAGCTGATACACAAACCCATTTTTTCCCAGCAATTTCCTGCAGAAGCATCACTTCTGTCATACCAAGCCTCGTGACACAGCCAGCATCCCCCACTAGCTCCCCGCCTTGGCACCAGTGCGACATTGCAACTCCAAACATCCCAATTACCTTTCCCAGCTCATTTCACGTTCTGGCACACAGCCTGTGTTCACTGAAAACAAGATCCCGATGCCTACTTGTAGATCCAATGTGTATGGGCAACATATATTTGCCCAAGCCATGCACAGAAAAAGGCAGCAGAGGATATTTCCATTTAATAGCTTCCAGTGCAGTCTGTCGCTAAGCAAAGCATTCTGCTGAAGAAAGACTTGGCCTTAGGAAAAAGGCAATAATGGGAGGGAATGAAGGATATCATCCAAACACAACAGCAATGCGGAGAGGTGAGAGGATGAAGGATAGAGCTCCCCTACAGCAGATGGTGCAGATGTTCCCTCTCGTTCATCTTCCATACGCTCCCACTCAAAACCAAGCAGGTCTTCAGTTTTGCTTCGGTTGAAATCCGCATTCCCTGCAAACACTAGGCACAGCGCAACAGGCACCAGAGCATCACACTGCCACCTGGTATGGTGTCTCACCCTATCCAATATGTCACCATGGCCTGAGGGGTCAATTTGCCAGGAGAAAAAGTTTTTTCTCCAGTATTCATCCCTTCAGAAGATGGGAGGTGAGACTCCCAGTTCTCAGCTCCAGAGATTTGCACGCATGCAGGATGGAGGATGTGCCATGGCATGGAGGTATGCTGGCTGCCAGCATCAGCCACCACTCTGATGGCCAAGCATCCCCTGTGGTTTCTTTCTTCCTCACAGGGATAACAGATAATTCCTGAACCACCTCACCCAGCAGTAAGCCAGCCACCCAACCCTGCCAGGAAACAAGGGATACAAAATTGAATCTAAACTGCAACAGCACAGACCCCATTTTAGACCCTGCTTCTCATCACCAGACAGAGTTAAGCAGCAGTATAATCTGACTTTAATTGATGATGAGAATATTTATCTGAGCTCTGTCCAATTTGGTATACTTAATACCTTGTACCTTCTCCACATGGATCGATTTTTGCATTGAGCTTATGAGGAGTAATTAATATTCATTCAGAATGAAGCAAAGTAAGATTCCCAATGCATGAAGATGTTTATTATTTATTCATATTTAAGGCTTGTTAGATTAATCTGTTTTAAATTACCACATGCTGCCAGGCACAATTACTATAATTTATTAGGATAATTTTGGTGGTTTATTTCCCCCGATGCGACCTTGCAGAAGGTGTGTGCTGCTTTTCAAATGCTCCTATAAAGCAGCTCATGCTGCCGCTAATAGAGTGGCAGTGCAGTGACAAGCGTCCCGTTCTCCAAAGGGGCCAACCTCCAGATTAAGTGTGTAGTCCACACTAATTTATTTTTTAAGCAGGTATAGAAATCCTTGCATCATATCTGATGTGGGGGGATGCACTCCTTTGTGGCAAGACACCCGAAAAATCTGTGGCGACTTACTCCTAAAATGCTAGATGGTGAATTCCAATAGCTGGCTCAGGCACCTTAAGGTTAATATCCCAGCTAAACAGTGCAAAAGGAACATCTTCTTGCCTCTGTTTCTTGGGTGTAAATGGCTCCTCCTGGGACTTTTCAGGAGTGGTGCTTACAGTGAAGTAAGTCTTCAGCTCCATGCTGTGTAAAGATTTCGCCTCATTTCTTTAAAAAAAACCCTACATATTTGCTTAAAAGCTGCAGTTACCATTATTACATTTAATTGATACCCTCAGGGGCCTAAAACGAGACAGGCTTCTATGAAATTTAATTATTTTCCACCAGGGCTTGCGAGGTAAAGGTGCAAAGGGCTGCTACTTGCACCGAGGGAGGGACAGCTTCCCTGACAGCCCCATGCCAGTGCCCAGTCACTGAGCACAGATCTCTGTGTTATTAAGAGGCTTTGCCTCTGCTGCAGTAGTCACAGATTGTCTTTGCTCATTTTACCCTTTAAAAATAATTTAAAAAAAACCAAAACAATTTGACTTAACAACGGACAGAATCACTCTGTATGAACCTGTCGTAATTATAGCAAGCAGTATTTTGTTCAGTTACATCCTTCCTGCGATGCTAAAGTGAGCACACACCAAGCAGGGTGCAGAATTGGGGTTCCCCCAAGCCCAAGTTGGGCTTTGGGCAAGTCCCTCCACATCAGTACAATGAAGGAAATAACACCTCCAAGACTAGCTGCAAATCAATCAGTTGATTCTTATATATCACTCGAAATTATATTTTCTCACCTTTGAAAAAGCCCCTCATTTACCCTGATGTCCAGGGAAGAGCATCCAATACACTGATGCAGAAGGAATTGAAGAAGAGAGCCTGCTTTGAAACTGCCCCCAGCTGAGCGGCTGCAATACCCACAGCACGCCTAATGATTTCTCCCCCCAGAAAATGACTGTACGGTGCAAACTCTTTTGAACTGAACTGACTAATCAGAATCTCCTGAGAGTAAACGCAGCCACAAGAAAAAAGAAAAAAAGAAAAAAAAAAAAAAAAAACAAAAAAAAAAACCCAACTTTTTAATACAGAAAGAAAAGGGACCTCCTTTGAGTAAAACAAATGATTTTCTAACAAAGAATGTCCTGAGGACAGGAAGACAATGTCATGCTTTTGATGATACAGAACTGTACTTAAGATTAATGCTTTCACGGTTAAGATTTTACACCAATTATAAATCTCCCATAGCAAGTAACAAAATATAGTTTAGTCTTCTCTAAAGGCAGACTAAATTTTAGCTATTCTTTGACTGCTAGTTTTCAGATATAGAGCGTAAGAGCAATCTAACAAAATTATTTCAGTATTCCTTTCATCAAACTTCTATTATTTTAATATTATGCTTTTGATAATTAGGGCATGCCCTATCAGTTATAAGGAAATATTATGGTGTTTACATCTTACTGCTTTTTGAGAAATCCTCATTTCCTCTACTTTGATGAACAGTGGGGGGAAAATGCTGGTGTCACCCATGCCCAACAGGGAAAAATCTAACCATTAGACTTTCATCCAGCCAATACAACACTAACGCTGTAGTCTCTCCATGACACTTAATTTCCATGAATAACCAGGTTATGGTTCCCCTTTGCAGCGTGGAGAGTAGGTAGCCTGAGGGAGCATCTGAATTTGCTGCATGTTGAGGCCCCTTGAAATGACCAAAAATCAGAAGCAGCAAAAATTACACCCGTGCAGAGCCAGAGGATGGCATCCCGCTCACTCCTTCAGCCCTCAGACTTTGCTTGGGAATCAAAATCTCTGCTTTTAACTCTTGCTTTTTCCCTCTGGGATGTTTGACCAAGCAAATAACAAACATAGGCAGTATTTCTGACACCCAGTAAGTTGTTATTTTAAACACAGTTTCAATAAACTACAAAAGTTGATACTGTTAAAAGCTTGAAAATATATGTTCTCATTAAAAAACGCTGGCACTTAGAAAGATCTCTGGTGGCCAATCACAGCTTAGGGAGTGCTGTAATTTATAACTTTGATCCCCACAGCTAAACCATTTAATCTGATAATAAACATCAATCACTGATTTTTATTGCACCATTTTGCAGCCTGAGCAGAAAACCTTGCTCTTGCGGACAAATTAGGCACCCCAAAGTGACTCTTGCAAATAAATACTGACTTTAATATTCAGCAATATAATTCCCAGGGATCAATTTTTTATTTAAGCACTACTGGAGCTAGGAAAAAGTTTGCAATTACAAAAAAATATCTACAAAGGCAATTCAGTGCAGTGTAACTAGCTGGAGCCTGCTTCTCTAGCAGCTCACTGACAACATGTACTTTGATATCTGTTACAGTTGTCATCATAAAGTTAAGTGTGTCCAGATATTCTGTGTGACAGTCTGTAACTCACCATTAAAAATTATGCAAGATCCCATTATGTTCCCATGCAGCCTCTTTTGTTGGTTCGAGGTACTAATCCACCACCTACCACTCAATAGCAGGGGAAATGGAATGGTCAGGCATAATACATCGTGCAAGTAGACAACTGCTAGAAAAAAATAAATCAGATGGAGCCCATTAATATATAATGATGCTAAACTACCATTAATTCAGATACTCCTTCCAATCCAAAGAGCTATTTAAGTAGGAATTGAAATAATGATTTCCCTTTGGACACATCGAACATCATCATCGCTTAATGCTGGATTTTAGCACTCAGTGGAACAAGGCAGTTCGTCAGTATGCTTTCTGAAATGTTCTCCTGTAAACTAATATTTTCCACTAAAGATACATTACAGTTAAATTATTTATGAAAGTTCCAGTCCAAGTAAAAATGGAAGATTAAAAACATAAAGACAGTCCCAGTTGCCTTCACGAATACCTGAAAAAAATCAAGCTGGTAGGCAGCAGCAAGAACATTGAAATCTCATGGTTACACTCTTTTTAACAGGATTATCTGGGTTTCTGCTTCAGAGAAGGCAAGTTAAATCTAAATTTTTCTGTTCAAGAATTTACTTAATAGACTAATGATCATTAGGGGAAAAAAAGGGTCATTTCTGTCTTCGCTTACCAATTCTGTTTCTCCCCAAAAAGAAAAGACAAATAGAAGAACAGAGCAAAGAATATTTGTCTTGAGAAGAGTACCAGGAAGGGTTGAAACAGGTTTTTATGTCAGGTTTTTTAAACCAACATTCACACAAAAGCCAGACAAGCTGACCAAATGTAAACTATTCCTCATTTTAACCCAACATTGAGATCTCACAAGATCCAGCAGCAGCTGAGGCAACCCAGGGATCCAGCCACCAGCCACACACAAAAGCTTGGCCATCACAGGATGTGGACAGAAAACGTATGCTCAGGGCAAAATTCAATCAATCAGTATATATTGATCTTTCTTAATTATCTCCCCAAAGCATACTCAACTCCAAGAAGCTTTGCTTACATGAAAAATGTATCACCTTCGTTCCAAGCAAGGGAAATATATGAAGGCACTTAAATTCATGCCTTTTAGTCTTGTATCTCCATGATAGTTACTGATTACAAGTACCGGAGCTACTCAAAGTGAACTTTCCAGTTGTCTCTGGTAAACTCTCCAGTGTGTCTATAAAATAGCTTTAACAGAGGCACACATCAGCAATTTTGTAAGTGTTGCATTAAATCCAGACGGTGTTTTTCATCTCAAGACAGAAAAATGCATATTAATCCACCAGCAAAGCAATGCATTGAGAATTTTAAACATTTCTGGTAGTACCGGTAACACCATAATACATTCTTTGCTAGATGAGATACTGAATCATTTTGGTTCATTTGGAGGCCATTTGCTAACTTTATTAGGCAATATTCAGATGATGGATATCAAAAGGATATTCACTGTAGAAACAGGCTTTGTTTCTGAAGACAGTAATTAGGTTAACCTCATGAATAAACCCTTTATATCAGCAGCCTGTACAAAGTGAAAGTAAAAAAACGCAGGACAAAATGAGGAAGAACAAAATAATTTCATGCAAAGAAAAAGACTTACATCTATGCATAGTGCTCTCTATCTAACACTTCTCAAACAATTCATATGTGAATAGAAATGTCATAGTACCTGATGTACCAAAACTTATAGGTGTAGTGTTACAGAAGTGACCACAATGCCATTATGATCATATACCATAATGCATCTATGCAATTATTAACGCATCATTCAGTGGTTAAGGCAGTTGCAGGTCCAGATGGAAGCATTGCTCCTGAGCATCCCCACTCCCCCAAGCATCCAGCAGTCCATGGCCCTGCTACAAGGGCTTCCTACACAGTCAGGGAATTACAAGTCCTCTGCTTAGCTCTACTCCTGACAATCACCCTTTTGTGCAGTGGGCTGAAGCCAACCTAAAGCCAACATAGACATGAGTTGTGGGGGCTGGGATGGAGTTACCTAGCAGTGATTTGCAGAGGTGATAATCGGGTGGAGCTTTTACTGACCGGTCCTGGAGCTGCAGGTGCTCAGCACATCTGCACCCAGATAAGTTGAGATATTCAACATTGCCAGCAGTATACCAACACGAGGCTGCAAGAAAAACTGCAGGCAGTGCCTTGCCTCTTAGCTATAACACCAAGCAATGAGCCACAACCACTTTCACATGTAAAACAGATGCAGAATAAGTTACTAGAAAGATGTTAAGGGTAAAAAGGGTGCAAAGGGAAACCTAAGCTAAACTTTGGCATAATTTAAGCAGACTAAGTGCAAGCTAAGAAACAATAAACACAATAGAAGAAAAGCCTTCATTTAACCCCATCTCCCTCTGTCATTATGGTTCACAGGTTACAGCAGGACCACATCACAAGCCCAGTGTGCAGCAGTCACCCTTCTGCAGTATCACCACTATTTGCACAGCCAAGTTCTCATACCTTGAGTGCATGCAAAGGCGCCAGTCAGCTGAATGCTGAGAAGTGTTCTTAGTGGAAAAGAAACCTTTCAGGGTTTTTTTCTGCCCTTTTTGTTTGTTTGTTTTGCTTTGTATTGGTTGTTTGGGTTTTTTAAACAAAACGAATAAAGCAAATACAGAAGGATTTGGAAGACGTGACTCTACATCAGAAGTAGGCTAGAAGATTCTTCCAGGGGAACAACAGGAGTGTGGACTGAGAAAAGTAGACCTGCCATGAACCTGTGGTTTCCACTGGAAGTCTGCCAACACCAGCTAAGCTGGTCCTGAAGGTCATGTTGCCTCACTTGAACATCCAGAGATTTGACCTGGAAAATTCAGAACAGAAGGTAAAGAACAGAGGCAGTAAAGAAAAAGGGTGAATCCCATTTGCACTAGACTGTTCAGTCAATGAATAGCTATCCTTTCATCCCAAAACATCTAGTAGTTCCACCACCGCCAGCAAGGTTAGCTCCAAAACACATAATAAAAAATTAGAGACCTCAAAGCAAAATTCAAATGAGGTCATTTGACATCTTGGCATAGGCTGAGGGCAACAACACATAGCCAACAGACTTGAAAGCCATTAGTTTAACATAGTGCAACATGCATAATGCACGGTATAAAACTGTGATTAGCATTAAAAACTAAGGGCCAACCAAAGGGCCAGCCTGCTGGGCAGTGTGGGTGCAAGTTTAGGATATTTCTAAACAGAGGGCAAAGGTATGAGCTGCAGTGCTGGGCTATCCAAGCACAGCCACAGCACCACAGGATATGTTTCTCCTGTTCAGTCTGCTATTGCCCTGAAAATCCCCAAACAATTTCAGGAAACAGACTGCCCTGAGACAGGTCACCTCTGCTGTGACTCACTCATTTTAAGAGCCATTACAAAGGGTCTTAAGAAAGAGGTTATTTGATCTTAGGCTTTCCCCTTCAGCAGAACAAAGCATTATATTTCAGCAATAACAATGAGATATTTTTCCTTGAGTCAGCTTTAAAATAATGTTGACATTATAGTCAATACATTATATATCACTATATTTATGTCAGAAACTATTGGCATAAAAGTAAATCAATCTAAATGCATAGCTCTTGTATTTAAATGAAGCCTAGCAATGCCATATCTTCCCTTCAATTTTCACTCAGCTTCTCATATGTGTATCAATCATTTCTGTCAGATTTCATACACTGGGATATCACTTCTAGTCTCACTAAAAACTATCTTAAGTGAATTTTACATACAAAGACTGGAAAAATCTGCTTTTGGGAGCTCTTCTTATAAACAATATAGTTTCTGATAGCCTAAGCATCACCAAGCGAAGTTTTACTCTCAGCCACCTATTTAATATAGGTCTGGAATGCAGGACAGTAAATGAGGGTCACCCTGAGTCAGTCTGCTCACACTGAATCAATAGCAAAGCCAAACAGGATGGTTTTCAGCTTGGGTTAGTGGGTTGATTAACCCAGAAATACTGACTTTAAGAGATTGCCCAACAGCCATGCAAAGCCATCCAGAATGGTAGAGGCCATTGGGGAACACTGTGAAGACGTTTTAAAAGACAATTCCCCAACAGACCTCACCTTGACCATCAGATTTAAGTTGACTTGTTCCCACTGCTATGCTATAAAATATACCTCAAAATATATGTATCTAAAAATATAAAATATTAAAAATATGTAATGAAGAAATTTGACTTTTTTAAAAAGTCCTTAAGTCTTTAGTGTTAAGTAGGTTAACCAATTTCCCATAAGCATTTAAGTGACATCTGAGATTTTTTCATTAATTCGCAGCAGTTGTAAGTGAGCCATTTCACCCCAGCTGCTATAAGGCAGTTACTTCATGTATCTTAATTTGAAGTGGCCGGTTATATTCAATCATCATTTCAGCTGACAAGAGAAATGCAGGATGCCAACTCCACTGTTTCTGAATTACTGACATTAACAGCTGTTTTATATCTACAGACAGAGCTTTGTAAATATGTAAACAAGTCCATTAATTAAGATACTATAATAACATAGATTTTAATAATTTGAGGAACAGCCTTATGTTTACAGATCTGCAGATGCTATGCAAAAATACCAGAAAGAGTAGAATTTGCATGTTCAGAGGAAGCAGAACAGGAAGTATTTCCTTCTTTCTGTTTGCTGGAAGGTCCCTCCTTTTCCTTGCAGAACAAAGAGGTTTCAGCCCCAAATCCACAGATATCCTAAGATGGATACATAGATTTTTCTCCAAAGGTCAGGTCCAGCTACAGGACCCAGCTGAAATCTCTCCGGTGGCACTTTTCCAGCCAGATCACTCAAAGCTGCCCCACAACATGCACCCCAAAACTGCTCAGTTACACACTGAACAACATGCTGTGTCCAACATGAACTATTCCCAGGCCAGCAACCCAAGTGACATGGACCAAATCACTCCCAGTGAAATGGAGAGGACAAAGAATTTACCCAGCTTGGAAACACTCAATTTAAGAGAAGTGAGGGTTTGGCGTGGATGTAACTACCAGGTTGGACCAAAACTCCACGCAGCAGAAACTTCTCTATCCTGCTGCAACCCACCAAGATTGTACCAACAGAATGAGCTCTTCACAGAGGTGAAATTACAGAAAACAAGAGGGTTTTCTGATGGGAACATCACGGCCTAATTATGAAAGGGGTCATCAATGTTCCTTATGCCTTGAACACACTGTATAAGAAACCACTAAGCACATGTAACAGTTCTTTATGGAGAGCACGATTTAGGTCTTAGGCTGCAAAATTTAAAGACTTTTTTGACCACTCCTTCCTTTTCCATCCAATCCAGAGGCTTGGATTTTTTTGAGAGAGAGTTGTTTTAAATAACTTTGCTTTGTATATATAATGGATGACAGCAGGGATCACTCCAGCTACAATTTAAACCTACATCATCTCATGCAACTTCAGGCTTCACAAAACACATGCAATTGGGATCAAAAGGATTTTTGCTGAGGATGCCAATGCTGCCAGTCTGAGGAGGCAGCTCCAGTTTGAGGAGGGGGCTGCAGTGCCACCTGTCTCGTAAGCCAGGGCCAGTTTGCTGCGTGTCCACCAAAGAGAGGACACATTGGCAGCAGCCCTTGCTGCATTCATACCGGATGGGATGGCAGAAGCTTCAGTTAGTTCTGCCCTGGGCTGGGTTGGAGTTAACCAGCATCTCCACCAGGTTATCATACAAAGCAGTGGGCAACAGGTGCTTCTTCCAAAAATTGGTCTGAAGGCAACTGTAGCAGAACATATGCTTATGATTGCTCAAGCAGGACTAGGTGATTCCGGAAGTCCCTTCCAACCACAGCCATTCTGCAACTCAGCTTTAAAAACCCACAAGTTTGGCCACTTTATTACCCTACCCTGCTTTAGTTGCATGAGAAGAAATAAAAGCGACCTCTTCCTGATGAAGACTGTTAGTATTAATATTTGTCTTTGGACATGAACCTCCAAAGTAACGTAAATAAGTGACAGAAATAAATGATAACAGTTGCAGCCTTAAAATAAGACCTTCTGTCCTAATACATGAAATATTTCTTGTACATTAACGTTGCAGTGCTGACCTCTAGTGACAGATAACCCAGCAAACAGGATAAACCTCACTCCTCACCTCTTCCCTCCTGATCTCATCCACCAGTCCAGATCTATGTCCCCTACATTCAGAGGGTGAGCTGCCCCCAGCAACCCTGGGCACTGGCTCCCAGTTAATACGATGGACATAGTATCTTTATTGCACTGTTTTCAAAGGTTCAAAATATTAAAAGATACCTAAGTGAAAGTTTGCAGATCAAATTACATAAAGCAGATTAGGAAGAAATTGGTACATAAAGCAGATTAGGAAGAAATTGGTACAAAAATTCAAAAGCAAAGCAGTAAATTACTGATTTTGAAATATTTAAGCTAATTATTTACATCACTAGCTAGTGAGGGCTAAAACCCTTTTCCAGGGTCAATGCCTGGAGGGTTTTGCGCTAAGGATGAGGACCAGGCAGAAGCTGGGCAGAGAGGAGCCAGCCAGGACCCTCCACAGCTGGGCCCATTGCAGGACACATGGCAAGGGAGGGTCTCGGAAGTGATGGGATGACCCAGGAGCCTGCAGCTCAGTCAGAGATACTCTGAGGGGCCCATGTTACTGATTTACAACAGAAGACAAACCTAAATAGGGCCAGACATGAAAATGTAAACCAAGCATCCCAGGTAGATAAAATCAGGGAGGCTCACCAAAGCAAGCATATCATCATTCCACCAGGAGAAAAAGCTTTTCAACAGGTCTGGCTCATGTGACCACACCCAGAAGTTACCATACTTTCCCCTGAATTAAGAACAAAAAGACTTTCAGTCATTTCTTGGTTTGGTTTGATCATTGCCCTCTTTCCAACAGGATCCTTGCTAATTAACCCCTCACAGTTTCTTCGCTTTCCTGGGAGATTCAGGAGCTATATCAGGTACAAACTTCAAAAACAACAGACATTTTGAGCAAACCCCTGCCCAGCCTGGCTCCGCAAGCGAGGCCACCTGCGCCTACCCATTGAGTTTGTTTTCTTATTGCTGCTATGGGCAAGTTGCAAATTCACCTCTTTTCAACCAACCTGCATGAAATGCCGAAAAACAGCAGTCTCAGGCGCTGCCTCTTGCAAAATGGGTGCTTGCTTGAGCCCTTCCCTCAACTGCCCCCCTCAAGTAACCAAAGCTCAGAAGAATTTCAGCACATGGCAGAGCCTGCGTTTGCAATAAACTTCATTTAAGCGCCCTTGCAATACAGTGTTGGTTGGTGCCCAAGGGCATATCACCAAGTGTTTGCAGCAGCCACTGCTTTGGTTTAATTCAAACAGTAACAGTGACACACCATTTCCATTGCGGTTTCATCTCTTCAGAAGATTGCGTGTACTTTAATTAGGATTTTACAGATTTCTTTGAGGTAGCAAGAGGCAAGGGCCAAGAGCGGCAAATGACTGTCGGGTGTTCGTGTTTCTATTTCTGGCGGGGAGAGCGAAAGCTTTAAAAAGCTTTAAAAAGCAACAGAAAAGCAGCACATGGTGCCTAAAGCCGCACCCAGCAATGGAGGGGCTGAAGGAAATGGAGAACAGCTTCTCAGGAAAGGCTCTGTGCCCTCTTGTGGAAAGCTATAAATACATGTTGTTACACCTTATAGCTAGATCTTCGTGCTAGGGCCATACTGTGGCTCAGTTGTTACCATGCCAGGGACTGGACCTGCACCACTATTCACCTACTGAACCTGGCTGTGACAGACCTGGCTCTATCTCTTCTCTTGCCCTTGCTCATCATCAGCTACATCCTGCAGAACACATGCCTTTTCGAGAGCTGCTCTGCAAACTGGCTTATGACAATTTCTTGGCTTATGACAATTTGTACAGCAGTATCCTGCTGCTTACTTGCATCAGTGTCCACTGCTTTCTAGGCATCTCCTATCCCGTCCCTTCCTACCCTACCAGACCTGGCACTTGGCTGTTGCCAGCACAGCTACATCCTGGGCATTGGTGTTCCTGTAGCTCCTGCCCACCTTGATCTATGCTCACAGTGGCATTACCAATAACCATGCTGTCTGCTACAACATGGTGAGCCCTGAGAACCTCACAGCTATTTCCCCTATCGCATGACTCTCATCACATCCGTTTTCCTCTCTCCTTTCCTCATGATTTTAGTCTGCTATTGTCTGATGATCAGAAGTCTCACCCGGTGCTCTGGAGACACCAATCCCACCAGTACTGCCACTTGAGTCAAGTTGATCCAAACCATTCTCCTTGCCTGTGGGTTCTTTGCTGTCTGTTTACTACCATTTCACAACACCCACAGATTTTACCTCCTCACTGGCATGTATTGGGTAGCTGATTGCCAGCTCTTACAGTGCTAAAGTTTGCTTTACAAGTTCTGGAGGCCACTGGTGGGCCTCAACAGCTACATCGACCCACTCCTCTACTTTCTTTCCAGTCAAACTAACAGAGCCAGGCTCACTTTGGAGCTGAGACTGCCCAAAGCAGGTCCTCTAGCCAGGCCTGCTGAGAACACAGAGCGGACAGATGCCCAGCAAGACTCACTCCTTGCTGAGGAAGCACATCCTGCTGCTTGCTTATAGTGATGCAGATTTGTTCCACTTCACCAGGTATGAGACTTGGAGAAAAGCCATAAAACTCACCTACATAACAACTAAAAAACCCCAAAAAAGTGTAATTACAATTCCCTCGAGTGAGGGCAAACTAGTGAGGAGAAGTTTGGGAGAAGACATCATAAGATATTTTTATGAAGGACCGAGAGGCAAATTGTCATCATTTCCTCAGCCAGCTGTAACCAAATAAAGCTGAAAAGCACCCTTTCCAAAAGGCACAGCCACTGTTTCCAGTTATAAAGAGGGCTGTAAAAAAAATGATAGTGATTAACTTAGGAAGACACCAGAACAGAGGCAAGCAGTTGTCTCCAGCCACTAGTTAGGTAACAATTTTTTTAAATGCTATGAGCATATTTCAAAAAGCTACTTCAAGGATGATTACCACCTACCTACTATTTCCTTGGTAGGGTCCATCACATCAGCACCTTTGCTAAAGGGCAGCAACCCCTTCAATTGCTAGACAGGACTATTCACACTAAATGCACTATGGAAAGGGGCTTTTTTTACCTTACATGTAGTGCATTTCAGAAAAGGTAACAGAAATATTCTCCACAGCATCTTCAAACGCAGCTTGGCTGCCCTGCAGCCCATAACAACAGCAGGTGCCAAAGGTTCAGTAGCCAAGAAGCAGAGGTTTGCCTAACATAAGGCAATTAGAAATGTGAACACTCTTTTCAAACCCAAACGATTCTATGACCACATGGTCACATTTTAATGCCGCACCTACAGCACACTCACTGTCACTGCAGTAACAGTCTGGCTCAAGCTGTTCTGTTCGCTCCACAAAGGCGGCTCAATAAAATAGCTAAGCCAGTGCTCAGAGGAGCGTGGAGCTTCCAATTTCTTCCCTCCCAGAATGTCAGTTATGGGATAGGAACAAGCTATCTGTACAAAACTTAATGTGCAAGAACGTGATAAGGACCTTGGCAGGTACCACAACAAAAATATAATTTGAATTGTTGCTCCTAGAAAGTGCCAATTGCTTAGGATACAGTCAACTGCAGACCCACCGCTGTCCACAATGGCTGAGTCACACTTCTTTGTTCCAGTCAGCTGAGAGCAACAATTATCCAGAGAGGAAGCAAGGTGAGACAACAGGAGCTGCCGGCCACATGAGCCCTAGAAAACACACTAGAAGCGTAAGAGGAATTGTCTTAGAGGCTGACAACAAATGATCTAACTGGGACACTGCCTGACCACATCCCACATGAGCATCAGAATAAAAAAAAAAAAAAAAAAAGGCACAAAAGCAGTCCTGGTATACACCTGAGAAGCAGAGACAACGTAGCAGAGGTAGCAGAAAGCAAGCTTAAGAAAACCCAAGAAACTGGGTCCTGTTTGTTCATAACTTCTTCATAACATCCAACTTTCAGGACCTTTCAGCTCATTTGAACACCTGTGCTTTGCCTCTTTGCTTGACCATCTGCACAACAGGAAAAGCAACAAAAAGCACATACAGTGATAAGATACACAATGAAATATTAACCAATTTTTAAAATAAGAAAGCCCACTGAAACATCCAACAACAACCCCCAAAGAAAAAACATGTCAAAAGGAGAAAAGAAATAAAAAAAAAAATAATAAAAATAAAAGCAAAACCAAACATCACACCCATTGGAAAGGAACAGAATCACCCAAAAGCCACAGTAGCTCTGGGAGTCCCCCAGTCCTGGGGGTACCTCACATGAGAGCAAAAGTAATAGCAGAGATGGGTAACACCATTTATATTCTTCATAAGTTACACCTCCCTTGGAAATGTGCTCAGATAAACTTAATAAAATATCATGTTGAACTACTGTTTATTACCATATTTATTAACTTTTCTATAAATATCTCCAGACGTGTGCATATCCACCAGCAGATTTTAGTCAGACCATTACAGACCAGAAGAAGAGCCAAACCCATAAACTCTGTATTCAAAACAAATAAAAGTCAGGAAAGCCATACTCTGTACTCTACCAACAGCTTCTCAGGCTGGTGGGGGTAGAAGCCACTAAGGGAAGCTTTGCAGGGGCAAAAAAACCCCAGCAGTCTTACAAAGACAAACAGCTTGCAGCTCAAGCCATTCCAAATTCATTGCAGCAGGACTTGCACAGACATTGTCAAGTAACACTGCAACAACACGTGCTCAGACAGTCCTTGCCCTAGCCAAGGCAAGCAGCCCACTCACTTGTTGGAGCTGCTGGCCTTATCCCTCCCACAACCTGATTTTCTCTATCAAAAAAGAAATTGCATTTCAGAATTCAAAAACCCATTTTCCTTTCGGTGATCAACCTGAAACTACAAAGTACGCATTGGAAGGCTGAAGGACAAACAGAGTGTCATGACTTCTAATGCAGGGCTGGAAGCAAAAGGGCTGTCAATAGAAAGAGGAAGGCTTCACTAGGGAACAAAAGCCAGATGGCTCCCATGCTCCATATCCACAACTGAAAAAGCAAGGTAAAAGGAAATCAATGGGCTGAAACCCCTCAGAAAGCAAAGGCAAAGGCATTTGGAGTTGAGCTGATGCAGGAAGTTACACCATTTTCAGAAGTCCACCACAATACTTTAGCAAGATGCTCAAGGATACAGAGAATTTAGGAACTGAAAATAAAGTTTGAAAAAGACATTTTCTTCACAGTTGCTGTCTGTCATGCCACACACAAAATGCTGACCTACAGATAACAGCAGAGGAGTTATCTACAACCATGACATGTCAGAATTAGGGGGAAGCAGGAGATGAAGCTAAAGGAGGAAGCTAAAGGAGGTGAAGAGCAACAGAAGAACAATAATCTAATTCCCTTCGTCCCCAAGAAAGAAAAATGCATCAACCCATCAGCAGGGGGAACTGAGGGAAACTTTGCCTTTGGATCCTCAAATATATGCTTCCCCAGCAACTCTACATATTTCTCAGGGTAAAGCAGAAACCATCCTTGTTTAAAAAAAATTAAAATGCATATATAAGTCTCAACAATCACCAAGGGCAACAACGCATCACTAACCAGTCTGGTAAGAAAAATACTGGTGCCAGTATCCATTTAAGGCTTTTATTTAAAAAGATCCAGCATTCACAAGTCTACAAGGAAACACAAACCAACTTGTATCAACCAGTCTCAGAGCTGATAGTGTTTAGTTCTCGCAGGGAGCACAGAAAGCACCAATAAGAATTATCACAGGTCAGTGTACTACTCCCCTTCAGAAGTAAGTTCAGCATAATTCACAACCTGCTACTTTATTTTCATAGATTGTTCTTCAGAATACAGAACTGTTAACAAAAATAGTCCTGGCTTATTCTTTCAGGAAGATGATCTTAGTTTTGCAGGAACATGAAAGAAATCTCCACTGAAAAGTATCTTTAAAAAAAACCCTTAAGACCATGAGTTCCAGAAGGTCTGCTTAAATTACCGTAGGAAAAAAAAAAATTACAACATTTTTTTATAACAAAGTACTTTCTCTGCAGTCAAGCAATCTATTCAAGGCTCTTAAGCATTTTGTAGCACACAAGGACTCTCTGAAGTCAGCCAAGGAAAGCTCACTCGCCTGCGCACCTCACACTCTACCTCTACAAGCAGCTCTTTTTTTGGGTTACCTGGTGTTCCAGCCAGCCAGATGATCTTACGTTTTAAAATAAGATTAGCTGAGTTAAGGAATAGTTTGTCCAATTACATCAGTGAGCCTTTATAAGTAACAAATCAAAGAATGCACTCTGCAGGAGTTACTAGGAATTAGCTGTTCAGCAACAGGGTTTCCACTGAAATTATGGGACAGCATTAAGTTCCATTATGAACTTGAACAACACTTCTCCCACTGAAAGCCCAACTTCAGTTTGCATTTAACTCTCTTCATAGTTTTTAGTTACCACCTCTTAAAAATACATTATTTTTCACATTAATCAGGACTCACATGAGATTATTGCTAAACCCATGACCTAGCATTATATTTAAGAACTAACATTTTTTGACCTGTAATACTGGAATTGCATAGTTTCCTCTGAAATACTTGTATGGTATCCTCACATTTTTCTGTAAGAAAAATGAAACAGACCATTCTCAAATATGGAATCAAAGTTGTCCAACTTGAAGCTAAATAACCCAGATCTACACCAAAGCTCATTTCACAACAATTGATTACTGAAACAAAGCTTTCACATTTCAGACATCGTTGTGTAGTAAGCTCAAGTCTTAGCTATTGTCTCAAGCTACTCACTGAGCATCTTAGACAGGAGCATGTAGTACATAGCTCATGGGTTCAAATAAACAGCCAGATGGTTCTTCATGAACATCATATGCGATAGGAGGAGGAGCTTAAGCCAAGTGTTCTAAAAATAGGATCTATGTTTGCAGAAAAGCACGGTGCATCACTCTGCTTTTGCTGTGGTAGTTGTCAGTACTGGAAACAAAGTTTTGTGTACCAGGAAATTCCACGTATTTCTGCTTTTGCAAGTGGGGCAAGATGCTATTTCAACACGCTTCTGTGTGCCATTGTTGATAAATAGGAACAGTAATTATCTGGTAGCTGCAAAAAGATAAAATTAAAAAAATCATGCATCATAATAAGCCTGCTCCTCAACTGATCAGGTTGACTCATTTTCTTCATTAGATTTTTAATTACCAGTGGTGAGACTTCATTTCTGAGAACAAGCATACATTTAGCATTTTAATCAGAGGTTGATTTCCTGGCTATTTGAAACAAGCAGAGTTCTTAAAATCATTATCTCATTGTTCTATTCCTAGTTATTAACCCCCCTACTTTGTTACTTATACCTGAGCGCCTAGTTTGGAGAGGTATTTATTCCTTAAACTAAAGTCATCAGCTTTTGGCCGTAATTTAGCCAAGTCATCTTCATTTTGACGTCTGAGTCTCTCTTGTTCTTCTGCTCTGGAAAAGAAAATTGGTTTAAGATATTTGCACTGAGGAGTGCAAACCCAAGCAACTTTATCTTGTGTATGCAGTTTTATTTTTAATAACTACAATATGCTTGTAATATTTATAGATGAATACTGGATATCAGATTAAATGAGACTAAGGTGTGTATGGATTACTCTACTTCAGTGTAAAAAAGGAGAGAGGCTGTTTTCTGCAGTTTCCTTTTATTTAGATTGCAAGACTTCAATAGAAAGGTAAACCTTTTGGTTTTCACAGATTACAACGTGCTCAGTGAGCTTTTCTAACAGTTTTTACTATCTCTTTATTAAACAAGCTTTCACTCCTTAAAATAAAGATTACAATACAAAAAGAATCAATTGTCAAAAATGCAAATAAAAGACTGCTTAGCAGTCTTCAGAATTAACAGCAGTCTCCTACAAGAGTCAGTATTTGACCAGAGCATAATAGCTCTTTTTCCATATAAATCTTAAAGAGAAACAGAACCAAATGAAGCTCTAAATACACTTTGCTTAAGACAATGGTTTGCATTAAGATAGTGATAAAGCCAGTAAGTGACCCGTTTCTAAGCTCTGTAAGGCAATGAGCCTTATTACAGAACATTAAATGACATTACATTAACAAATCTTGACCCCCAAGATGATAGTGCTACACATAAAAGACACTTCACACTAGTCTTTATCTTAAGATGAACATGTTTGTCTCGGGTTGCAGACTACTCTCTCCAATGACAGAGCTTAAACAGTGCAAAACACTATAAACCCATTCTGTTCAAATTAAGAGATCATTTGGCATTAGTTAAAAATGGTTACAAAGCATAAATTCAGCCATTTACTGTAAACCCCACCCAGCATGTTAGTGGTTTTTCCAAAGAGCTACTGTGCAGTGACCAAACTACACAACACTATAATTCTTCAAGTTGTCATGATGTTGATCAAATGCTCCCCACTTCTGGATGATATTTGCTATTCAAATTTCTTCTCTGAAAAAAACATTGTAATAAAAATTACTGAAAATATTGTTCTAAAGCACTATATCCCACAGCATACACAAATACAAAGCCATGCTTCATAGTAAATACTGGAAATGTTACACACATCTCACATGGACCAGACAGATTGACAAACAGCTCTATTTGGACAGAGAACTCCTTTTCTCCTGGGTACAAGGTTTTGGGGTTTGTTGGCTCATTTGTATTAAAAACTGCCTGTGACCTTTTTGCTTGAGGATGATATTCATCACAACTAAGCTAGGATGCTCACCAAGTCTGGTGAGGTTTTAGTTTCCTTGAGATTTCCTCAAGACTGATGTGTAAAAAGCCCACAAATTAGGGGGGGGAAGGGGGGGGCGGAAATCCATGTTAAACCCCAGAAGTCACCTGGCTAGACCTTATTGACACGTGTTTTGATTCTTTTTCAAGACAACCCCAATTCCCTTAGCTGCTCCTCATAAGACTTGTGCTCCAGGCACTTCACCAGCTTTGCTGCTCTTTTCTGAATCTGCTCCAGCAACTCAGTATTTCTCTTGTAGTGAGGGGCCCAGAACTGAAGCAGTATTCAGGGTGCGGCCTCACCAGTGCCGAGTACAGTATTGCCTGGGCCTGCTGGCCACACTAGTTTTGATACAGGCCAGAATGCCGTTGGCCTTCTTGGCTGCCTGGGCACAATCTGGCTCATGTTTAGCTGGCCATCAATCAGCACCACCAGGTCCTTTTCCACCAGTACCTAATAAAGTACATATGTTAAGTACATTAATGGAGAAGCTGGAGCAGAAGGGTCTTTTGCCTTGTATGGACATTGTCATACAATGCTTTTCCTCTCCTCTTGCTCTAACACAAGGCAATTATTTTGAAACCCACTGTCTGACTCCCTTGTACAGCAGTCCATATCCATCAAGAGCTTTACCATCAAGAGCATTTACCAGCTTTATCCATCAAGAGCATTTAGCATTCTCAGCAAACAAAAAAAACCAAGTAAACTTTCTACTGTGCAGAGGGGATAAACCCAGTGCCCTAGAACTCAGGAGATATCTCAACAGCAGGGG
This sequence comes from Strigops habroptila, assembly GCF_004027225.2. Classification (NCBI taxonomy): domain Eukaryota; kingdom Metazoa; phylum Chordata; class Aves; order Psittaciformes; family Psittacidae; genus Strigops; species Strigops habroptila. Next base: position 26,545,466 of record NC_044284.2, on the reverse strand, counting down.
ACTGATACCTTCGTGTTTGACCAAGCAACACTTAAAAATCAATAGTATCCAATTCCAGCTGTTAGGACTATGCACAGCAATGGACCTTTAACATGTCAGCCATGTTTTGTCAAGACCAAGGAAGAGAACTTTGCAAGTTACTATTCTGAAATGTCACTTTCCTTATTTTCTGTAGAGAAGAAAGTAGGACATCCAAGTTTCCCACAGAATGAAATTTGCTTAATTGGATGAACTGTCAAAATTTGCCTATTTTGATAATTTCTGCCCTAAGCACACCTCAAGTGCTCCATCTCCTTTTAAAGGAAGTGGATTCCAAGCCCCATTTTCTTTCTAAAAATTGGAATTTTTTTCACTGTAATCAACAATATCTGACAGAAATCTGATTACAAACTGCATTTCACATTAGCACTGCAATTTAGACTCAAGCCACAGTTTTCAGAGACAAGTTGAATTATGACTTCTAAATAAGACAGCGAGAGGAGCAAGCTGAAACTGAAGAGGAAGTGACTGAAGTGTAGTTTCTTCTGAAGAGAGATCTAGCTTTTCATGACATTTCAAAAAAAGTTGGTCTATGCATTACCTGACATTAAACCCAGGTCATGCTTGCTGCTGACTGGGTCAGTTACACAGCATATAAATAAAGCACATTTTTAAATAAGCAATACAACATTTTTTAAGCACACTTCAGTTCCACTCAGTTGGAAGGCCACTGAAATAAAAAAGATAGCAAGGAAGAGTGCCAGGAAAGGACACCTGGTTAATTGCTACTTCCTCTAATTATTCACTCACAGGAGGCAGGAATATGAAATCCTACTACTAACTGGTAAGAAAGAAAATTACATTCAATACAAATGGCAGACCTACAAAAGGGACTGACCTCAGACAGTAATCTACTTAATCACTTCAGGTTAAACATTTCCTAAGGACGCTGTTCTTTATTGTTCTTTATACTTACTCAGTTGCAGCTGCTTTTTGCAGTTTTTCCCTTTTCTTCGCAGACCAGTTGAGATCACCACCTGCAACAGAAGTAAAATACACTTGAAACTTTTAAAATTGGTCTTTTTGTACTGTATATTTGATATCATACCTTGCTACAGAAGTTCTCCGAGTACTTGACAAAAGAAATCAGCAGAGTAATTTTACAAAAGTAGAAACTGAGGTAAAGACCAACATGTTCATAATCATCTGAGCAAGCAAAATCAGAACTCGAACAAAGCTCTCAAACCTGATCCAGTTTTCTGTTGAATAAAATGAAGTTTCTCTACAACTCACCATAATACCCCTGAAAACTAAAGAAAGTGGAAGCAACTTTGAAAGAAATAAATTAATATCCCTTCCAGGTCCTTCAATAGCTACCACTTCAAAGAACAGTTGAGAAAGAACACTGCTATTTGAAGGAAAGTCTACAGAATTAAGTTTTCATATTTGCAGATATGCACATAGTCAGATACACACATAGTCAAGTTTGATACACAGTTTAGAAAAAGCTGCAGAATATCCTACACAACTGTTCAAGTCAGCTGAAGGGATAGGTACTCCTGCCCTGTGACAAGATTTCACATCACAGCAAGGTGCAGGGAATTACGCGCTACAGCATTGACAAAGATGATGTTACAACGACTGGCTTCATCAAGAGATGCTCCTGGTACCAAAGCCATGAGCTATACAATACCATCTGTAAACAGTTCAGCTTGATAACTTCAAGAATTATGATAAAAACAAGTATCAAGTGAAGCTGAAAACACTTGCTTACCTGTAAGGTGATTCACAAAATACAGCATGACTACAGCTATTAGCGACACTATAAAAAAAAAAACAAAACAAACACAACCAGTTTTAGCTGACAAATTTACAACAGAAGAACAACTTTAACACACAACCGCAACTAAGATTTTTCATGACACTTGTAACTAAGGGGAGATTTTTGCCAGCAGCATCTCTTGATTGCTTTTGAAAATTCCATTACGCTCATAAGTAGCATGGTAACTCAGAAAAGGTTAGTTTTAGTTATATTAAAAACAGCACTCATAAACATAGCCTTTAAGAGTATCATTTACCTACCCTTTTACTCACTTCATTTCTGTCGAAACACTGAAACTACTTACAATAAATTGCTTCAATAAAACCACAAAACACTTCACTAGGTTTAAGTTACTTTCAACATCGCCCCAGTTGAAACCTCTACCTAACTGTAAGAAAGGAGTCATTACGGTCTTACAAGAAATATCAAGAAAAAAGCCTGATAAAGCTTCCTGGATGCACAGAATCTACTTGCAATGTTTTTAGTACTTACGGCAAACACAAGCACTGAAGAAGACTTCAAGAAACAAGTATCCTCTTGTGTCCAGAATCATCCCTGCTGCTATAGCAATAATTGCCAGACCGAGATTCTGGATAGACTGCATGCTAACACATAAACAAAGGATTACCACCATGTAGAAATTCATTGTTAAAGAAAACATTAATGGCACTGCTCAGACAATGAGATTAACTTCTCTCCATTCGTTATGACGTATGACAGATGCATGACTGCATTTTTGCAGAAGTTTCTGTGCACTGGATGGGGCTTTGAGCAACCTGGTTGGAAGGTGTCCCTGCCCATGGCGCAGGGCTGGACCTAGATGATCTTTAACCTCCCTTCCAACCCTAACCATTCTATGATTCTATGATCTACACAACCACATGCTCTACTATGCACATCATCCTGAAACTACACGAGACTTCCTGCAAGACTGAACTTGGAGGAATTAGTAACCATTAACATGTTGTAATTGCTTGATATTCAGTGGCTCAATAGTATCAGGACATAGTCACTGTAAAGCAGCACAGATGGACAGATTTAAGTACTTACAAGCCATAAGCAGTTCCCAACTGGTGTTCTGGAACAACAAAGGCCACCATGGGCCACAGGGCACAGGCAAGCAGCGAGTATGCCACTCCTAGCAAACACTGGTGAAATAAGAACAACAGACGTTAGATTACATGCATTTTTGCTGTAAAGTTATAATAAATAAACATATTGATTTTTCCCTCCTCCCAAAAGAGCGGGGGGGGGGGGTAACACTTTTTGTGATATTGGTCTAAATACATATGCACATTCAGATGGAGAAAGAACTTTCCCCAGGAGTGACCCACAAACTAAATCCTACTTAATTAGCATTAAGTAAAGAGCCTGACATGAATACCCAATGGAAAAGATCAATGCTGCAACTCACTAGAAAATACCCGAAAAACAAGGTCCCTGTTTTTAAACTCTGATACACTGGTGAGTGCTGTATTTAAGCCTGTAAACCTTAGTTCATAAGCAATTTCTCATGGAATGTGCCCTAGGAAGGGGAAATCAATAACAAAGATTTTTACTGATGTTTACCGCTATCCAATACAGCGCATTAGAGATAGTTTAAGTAATAGTACAGAACTACACCAAAAGAACAAGTTTTAGGAGAAAAGCAAGCACCTAGCACAGTAATCTAGTAATAGCTAGTGAAAGTAGTGTCCACGAAGCAGGAGAACAGACCTCTGCAACAGAGCACCACCAAACCACAGATACTGTGATGAACTAAAGACTTCTCTGAAGGGACAAGGAATTGCCACTCCACACAGACTTCCAGTCTAATCCCACCCTTCTAAGAAGCTGAACAACTCTTTGCACTAAACAGCTACGGAACTACTGCTACGTACAGCAGCTGCCACTCTTTTCCACCTCAAAACACACATAACTAACTACTGCCTCTCTCCACAAAACACCAAAACTTGAAGTGTTATCTTTGATAGCTCATGATAGTTTTGCCTGTATTAAGAATCCTTTGTTTTTTCACTGTCTTTATACTCAGTTTCACATAGTATATCCTTCTTAAAGTTGGGGATATCAAAACAGGTTTTGAAGACTACCTAAAGAGTCAAAAGACATTAGCTACTTATGCAAAATAATTCAGGATCAACTCCATTTCTTATTTTATCATATATAGCTATATAAGTCACAGAGAATAGTTACCATTGCTATCCAGGGGTTCCAGAAGGTGAAAGCCAACATAATATGAGAAGCAAGTGTAGTTATTACAGCACATAAAACCCAGATGATATTCTTTCCAAGTTTATCCACCAGGAGTCCAAAGACTGGCGACATGGGTGCCGATATAATATACACAATACTATAAAAGAATAAAAATAAGAGAACTGAACACTCTCTAGCCATGGACAGCTTCAGGTGTTACACAGTACAAGTGTCTCCAGACAAAACATCATATTACCTTGCTACCTGTGAGACCATAAGAAAAAATACACCAAAAATCCCCTGTAACAACAGACTCCAGAACTCAAAACTCCCAAAATATCTGAGGACATGAAATACTTGACATTCAAGGAAACAGTGACATACTCAGAGCTCTTGGAATCAGATACCACCAAGTGTTTTGTTGTTGTTTTTTATTTGTTTGTGGGTTTTCCACATCAAAAATTCATCTTCAAAACAGGAAAATTTAGTTTATTTGGTGTTGCTATTAAACTGCTTTTACCACTCAGAAGAAAACAATAGCCTTCAGACAGAGTCTTTTCTTTCTAATTCCTCAAGGTGAATATGTAAGACAATTATTTCTTGAGCCATGTGAAACCTATCTATCCACTTAATACAAGTCACCACATACAACATAGATCCAAAACCTCCTCCCACATGGTCAGAGCCCAAAGATACATACACCCTGAGAACACAGCAGTAACACGTTTACTTACTAAATCAACCACAATATACCTGTTAATTGCACTTGCTTCTTGAGGTGAGAATTTGAATTTCTCAATAAAGAAAACCCTAAAGAAAAAAAACAGATTTAGAAAAATGCACACTGATGTGAAAGAAAAATTAAGCCAGACACAAAATTAAACTAAAGACACAAGAACCTAGTGTACAAGAAAATTTAAAATATATATAAAAGCTATATAGCTTTGACATTAACATCCCACCACAGATCATCATTTATAATTCCTTTAGGAGCTTATTATCACACTCTACAAATTTGTGTCTAAGGACTATTCAAATTACACTTCGGGGCAAACATCTAAACTACATAACCAACAGATAAGCCAATAATGAGACATTAGCAATAAGAGTATTCTAAGAGAATAAGTGAGAATTTTTAGAATACAGAAGAATGCACAAGCAAATAATAGGCATCTGCATTGCTGACTGTAAGGTCTCCCAGACTTTTCCATCTCACTCAACGTAAAACATGCATTGATCTCAAGGGATCTGTTTCTAAATCCAAGTACATTCAAAAGCCATTTGATGGAGATTGTAGATCAAGTAATGTGGCTCAAAAGTGAAACCTACATATGAATGCCCTAAGTTTCAACCTGACAAATATACCAAAGTCAGCAGAGTAAGAGAACTTCTGTCCAAAGCTGTAACTACATTTAAACCCCCACGTCACATATGGAAGGAGTTCTACATGACAGCTGTCCACAGCTTTCCACACAAAACTCATGCCATGCTTTAAATCTGTACCAAGTTTTAATCAGGAAATGAAGCATGCATTATGCTTAAGAGTTCTGACAGCTCAGCCTATGTTAAGCAATGGTATTTCCCACAAAGTTCAGCAGATAAGGAAAATGTAAGAGTTGTGTTTATTTGTATACACAAGTATAGTGAACAATGCCGCAGAAGAAATGACAAACCACAGCACAGACTTGCTGGGAGACCAGAGATCCTGTAGCCATCTGGGATTCTTAAATATTAGTAGCCATAATGCTAGTATTTTCACAGGTAGCTAGTTAAACCCCTCGCCACATTCAAGGGGAATAGCTACATAAGTGAGAGACACTTACTTTCCAAGTCCAATGAAAGGAAAAACCGCTGCATAGTAACAGACACAGATTACAAATATAAGCCACAAGGACAAAGAGAAGTCCTTCACATCAGTTAGCTTAATCACTTCACCTGGAGTGGGGCAAGAGACAATACTGTTTCAGTCAGCATAAGCATAGCCAAAATTCATCCACAATGAATAAACATTAAGGTGATCACAAGTCATTACTAAAGCACGTATTCCTGCCACTGTCTACTCTCATTTAAAATTTACACAGAGAAAGTCAGTTAAGAATATACAAGTGCTAAATCAACACTACCAAAGTCAAGAACAAATTGTCTCTTCTACATTAAGCTGGATGTATGAGTTCTCTAAAGCCTCTGAAAGTCTTACGCATCAGAATACAAACCACTTTTTAAAGGAAATCTTTAATCAGCTAGCAAAATTCATGTCTGAAGTCTCATCTTAGATACTCTTACTTGGATCTCAAATTGAGTTTAATTCTTACTTAGTCTGAATTCTCTCACATGGAAAACTCAAACCACCACACACTGACAGAAAAGAGCTGCATGGTTTTGCACACCTATTAAAGGAGGTAAACCCAATTCCAACAAAACAAAATTCCAGATGCAATGATGCAGATCAAATTGGTGTGAACTGGGAGGCTTTCCAAATGCTTTATAAATAAAGCAGATTACAGTGTATCTGCCTGTAAACTGGTGTTTAAAACTGCAAAACTTCCCACTGATATAAAAATGAACTAAAAAGTATTATTAAAGATATAACTGTGGAAAAAGATGCAGCAGCCACTGAATTACCTAAAACGCAAACCTGCACAGAGTGTAACTGAAAGGGTTTGTTCCAGAACAAAGCCCAAGGCAGGTTCAGCCACCCCACCCTCCCCACTCACCTGTTTTCCCTTGCTCTTTAGAAAGTAGCTTCTCTGCTCTCTTGTCCAGATAAGCAAGGATTAATGCACAGATCAGTGAAAAGAGACATGTTACACCGCCTGCAAGAAGGCAATGAGACATATTTAGTTGTTGAGTCAAGTAGCAATTTGGCTTTAAGCACAACTAGCTTAGCATACCTTTACATATCTAATAAAACTAAGTTTGACACCAGCTTGTCTTATGTATAAGACTCAATAGCTGTACAACTCAAAGAATAAGGTGTAAAACTGAAGCCTGCCACATGAGCGACATCTACGTTGAACTGGAGTACAAACATGTAGCTATATTTATTTTCTTTAAAACATTTATTTAAAATATTACCACCACTCCCACTCAGCACAGCCAAGCTCCTTATCTGCACCCTGTAATAAGAGAAACAAAGCCTGTGCCTTGTTACCAGCACCAGGCCCTCAATACCCATAGCTCTGAAGGAAAAGATCCAAAGGCAGTGGAAATTTCACTTTTACACAAACAACTACCCACAAGCTTTGACATGATATCCTTCAGAAGACTTTTTTCCAAGTCTGTCCCTTACTCAAAGCACGTTAAATAGTTCATCTCTATAAGATACAAATCTGAATTTGGCAACCACAAAAAAAGAAAAAAAAATCACTACACAGCAAACCACCACAGAGCGTTATATCAGACACAGTAATGATACACTCTGCATAAGAATATTAGCCATTGATACAAACAGTATTTGAATTGCTCTTCCTAGTCTCGAACATATGCGTCCTACTTTCAAGTTAGCGAGAAATCATTAACATGTATGCATTCTGTTAAAATTCACAGGCCTAAAATAGCAGGTGACATCAATTCAAAGTATTACTGACCTATCATAAGAGTTAACCCAAGAGTACTGGGACCGGTACACCCCAGAAGATCTCGAACTCTCGAGTATATCCATCCCATGATATTCATGTTCACTGTGCTTCCCTAGGCAGAACAGACTCATGTGAAGAATAATGCATTTCACAATTATACGAACTCAGGAGGAACATTAGGGCAAACTGCTTATGGAAGTGTTTAAAACCAACAGGTAAGACACTACACAGGGAACATAAAACACCAGCACCAATTATAAAATTATTTCCTGCTGGTTTGGTCCATGTTTGTAACAATCACTGCAACATGATATACTGTCATAAACTGAAATTTTATACAACTCTCTCAACAGAGACATTAAAGTGTCATAAAATCCACATCATACACTGCATTAGCTCAGAAACTAATTTAATTGAATTTAATACCACATGTTAAAGTAAACAGGATTCCCACCTGACAGGCACCAGGAAGAAGCACTTTTCCCCACCACACTTGTGTCCCTAGAAAAGGGATCCATGGCTCCAATCCCAAGACTAACAACAGACAGTTAACTGCAGCTCAGCTGAGATGCAGCAACTGTCCAATTAGCAACAGCCTGACCTAGCTGTGACCAGCTAGCTCTCTTTTACTGAGGTAAATACCTGCAGTGGTTTAAGATACCATAGGCTGCTGGAAGGGGCCTAACAGAAGAGGGATATCTCCGCTCTCTTAATTCCCAGTTTGGTGTATTAGTGTAAACCCAATTCTAGCAGTTTGATTGTATCAAACCAAAACCGCACAGCTGAGATGCAGCCACACACTTCCTATCAGAACCAGCAATGAGGACAAAGAGATCTTACAATAGCAGATAAGGATGAGAGTTTCTTAAAGCAGCCATTCCAACTCATTTATCCCCACACCACAAGCTAAATTAAGCCAGTATTTTATAATACACCAACAATCAGTTAATCTGATGAAACACAGCAATGTGACTGTCCCACCCAGTAATCTACGTTAATACCACCACCAGTCTTCTTCAGAAGTTTGACTGGTTCTAAGAAATCTTATTAAACCATTTCCTTGTGCATCCTTTGTCTACTTACTACAAATTGTTGACATTTAAAATTTAAATTTCACATAAATTTTTAACTAAAACTACCTCAGAAGCATTAGAAATGCTGTTTTCCACCTGTCTCACTGCCAAGACAAGCCGCACACCTTAAAGTCTTTGCATTAAAGCTACACAGTTTTACACTTACAATTCTGGCCATGCTTAGCTGTAATCCAAACACAAGATTTAACTCCTTGCCTTTAAACCAGCTGACTGCATACGTGTTTTGTGCCACTGCTAAGGACTCTCCACCTATTCTGAAAAAGGAAGGCACAAAAGAAAACACGTTAATTGCAACAGGCAAAGCAATAGGAAGCAGTCAATCAGTTGCTGGCAATACCAAAATGACAGTATTTTAGAGATATTTATCTGTGTACAAGTAGATCTAATGCATATATAGAAGACCATAGAATTCTTAAAAGACAATTCAAAAAGAGAATTGTAATGTCTTAATAATAATTTAGAAACAAGGTATCTTAAGTAGTCTTGAAGCAATTATAACTACCTTTGGTCATTTAGAGAAATTAAATCAGTGAGCAGCAGCTTATAATTTCTCTTCTGCATTAAAAAACCACGTGTTACAGAACCTGACATAAATGAAACCAAAAGCAGGCATCTTACCTGGAATTTCATGGAGCAATCTGCCCACCCCCCAATACAGTTGGTCAAATTTTCTAACATTTTCATGCTCTGGCACATTTACCCCTTGGAGGTTTTTCTTCTGACATTTGCTCTCATTTGCTGCCATCGTAGGAGCCCTGTTGTATTTGCTGTTGCTTTCCTGAGTCTAAAGACTCAGGAAAGTAAGAATTAAAAGGAGAACTAACACAATTTTATCAGCTTACTGAATGTCCTATTTTTTCTGTTTCCTAACTTCAAATTCGACTGGAATGCAACTGAAGATCTTGCATGCCTCAACTTTATAGATGCCTCAATATCCAGCAATTTTGTCTCGAAGTGTATATATATACGGTAGTTGTTCTCTAGGACACAAAGCCGGTCCTTACCTCAGACAGCACATACTATGCTCCTCTAGACTTACCCGAATATGAATCTGCCTGCATCCATCAGCCAGAAAGTATTAAGTAGTGCTCCCAAAGCAAAAACTACCTGGCAAACAAGCATTTAAGGAAAAATTTTCATTTTATATTTGAAGTATGGAACAAACTAGAACCATTTCAAATCAGGAAAATGCTTTTCCTTTCCCAGACCTGCACAAATACTTCACACCCACTTCACTCCCAGCTTTTTGCCTTTGCTCCCTTGGCCTTATTCATCATTCAGCTGGCTAAACAATATCCAACCTGACCCACCCTGAAACTTAGCTCAGAAACACCTCTAAAGGTTCAAGTCATGCTTCACACCTTTACCATCATACCCAACCCAAATACACCTACATAGTAGTTTCACAACAAATGGATAAAACATTTGGTTCCTTCAAATTATTTCACTCATCTTTCATGGTCCTCTCTTCCCAGTTAGTCCATCTGTTCCTAGCTATCCCAATAAAACCCAGGGCTTGCCCATTTCATTCCTCTTCACCTGCCCGCTCCCATCTGAAACACCCACTACCATGCAAAAAGCCATCTGGGCTTTTTCTCCCCAACCCCAGAAGAGAAGCTTCAGACATGTATCATCCTTCAGCCTCTCATTTGCACTTACCTGTCCAGCACAAACAAAGATACTAAATATTATAGTGCCCAACCTGTAACAAAATTAAAATCACTTAATGCACAGCTAGAACCTTTTTCCCCCCATAAAACACCATATTAGACCTACAGCAAGGGAAGAAGTGGAATTGATATGTAATAAAAGATCTTTGTAATAAATACTACAGCTTGACAGCTTCCTTAAAAAAGGTAGTACAGACTCACATTTTTGAAGGAACTTTATTTAAGAGAAGGAAGCTCATTTATACCACTGGAATTTTCTAGATCATGTGAAAAAAGTTTGGAAAAGCTTATTATAATTTGAAAAACTCTGTATTACATAGCCTGTACTTCACATGCACTTGAAGTTCTACCACCCATTGAACATGAGCGACACTAAGATCACACTTACCGTATTCCAAAAACTCTGTCTATCAGAAAACCTCCGAAGAAGCAGAGAACCACATTAGGCCAGGAATACCAGGCGTAGAGTGCCATGAACTGAGCTGTGTTCACCTTCATATCCTACACGAAGGAAGGGAGGGGGAGGGAGGGGGGAGGGATTAAAAAAAGTACTTACTCCAAAGGTAATTACAGGGACACCGAACAAGTGTCTAAGCAGAACTACTTAAGAAGCAGCGCACTGTCCGACCCGGCCGCTGCCCGTGCCTCCCTCGCCTCCAAAACCCCGTTTGTCGCCGAAGGCAGTCACTCACCCGTTGAACCTGCGTTTGGAGAGCCGCCGGGTTGTCGTAGCAGAAGTAGCTGCCTGCAAGGAGAACAGGACGCCTCAGAGCTCTGCCCCCAGTACCAAGGCACCGGCACCCCCGCCCGCCGCCACCCACCGAAGCCCAGGAAGCACATGAGCGTGAGGACAATGAGCCGGTGCGGCAACCGCCGCGGGTCGCAGGCGGCGGGCAGGGCACGGAGCGGCCCCGGAGAACGGCCGCCATCGTCGCTGCCGGCGGAGCCCAACAGCGCCCGCTCCTCCTCCGCCATTCCAGCCGCCGTCACGTGAGCGGCCGCCACGTGACCTCCCCGGGCCTCACGTGAGCGGTCGCGTCACGTTGCCATGGCAGCGGGACGTGCCGAGGGCGGGGAGCGCAAAGCCCGGGCGGTGCGCGCCGCAGCTGCGGGGCGCCTGGGCTATACCGGGGACGTAACAGCGGCAAAAACCCCTTCGAACGCCCCAAAACAAACCACCAAACAGACCGCATGCTATGGTGAGGGCGTCAGCTACAGAAACCGTGCCCAGCATGCCAGCAGTGACACGACTTTGTCTTAAGCACGCAGCTGGTGGGACATTATTTCAGGTTTCAGCACCTGCAGCGTCCTTTTCTATTTAAAAGGATTTTAAGGGCAGGCCTGCCACTGACAAACGGCGAGCGAGGTCTGCGGAGAACGGGTGCCTCTGCCCTGCGGCTGATTTAAGACGCAACAGCCGGGAGGTACGTTTGGTTTCCCCGCAGGCAGGTTTGCCCAGCCCACGTGCTACTCTCTGGAACTGGAGGTGCCAAGGAACAAGGGCAGCCAGCACTTTGGCCCTGACAGGTCCCGGCCTCCTCCACAGCTTCACCAAGCTTTCTTCTCGCATGGTTAAGCTTTGGGTGTTTATCCTAGTATTTTGCTTGAGACACTCAAGAGGAATAAACCTGCTGTAACCAATATCAAACAAACAAACAAAAAAAAAAAAACCAAACAAGAAAAAGAAATGTGCACTGCAGGGGTACACAGCAATAATCCTGCAATAAGCATACAGGGAGATGCAAAAGCTTGTAAAAGTTCTCCATTGTCCCCCCTTTTGGATATTGAAGTCATTTTACTTGAGCTGTTTGGTCCCAAAAGGTCTTCCCATATTAGAGAAACCATTATTAGATTGAATAAGTAGAAATAGAAAAATAGTCCAGTCTTCCATCAAATTTTATCTTCTTACACCAAAGATGATCTGAATCCACCAAGTGACAGATGGTGCTTTTCAACTAAAGTATGTTTTTAATGAGGGCAGAAATATTTGTTATTTAAGCCAAAGGATTTATTTACCTTTTCAGGATGATAGAAAGAAAAGTGTTGAGTCTTCCCTGACATGACATGAACCAATATGTCCACCTTCCAGCTACAGTGTCATCAATTTGACCTGTAACCATTCAAGAAAGTCAAAATAAGTTTTCAAAACATGCTGGAATCATGTGCTTGTACTGCATCTGCCACAAACTACCATGGGGCATAAAATTCTTGCTTTTCACTTGATACATGTTTTTTAACAGATCTGTCTTGAACAGAACTGTATTATGAAATAATGGGGTCACATTTTCAACTGCCCTAAACTAGTCTAGATTCCTTGAAATCAGAGCAGCTCTTTCAGTTTACTATAGTTGCTTTTAAAAAACATGGTCTTAAACTGCAAGGCTTCCTTGCTAAAGCATCCGTGCGACAAACCTGAGGGTTTCATTGCCGCTTGAGGGAGCTCAAAGGTAATGAGTGAACGTGCACATCAGCTGGAGTTTCATAGGGGGCATAATAAAAAGGAGATAGTTTATATACACAGATAAAAGGGATAACTTTGGAAAGCAAAGTTATGTGTAGCGAAGGCTTGTGTACAGAATGTAAATATAGTCCTTTTTTCCTAGCTAACTAGCCCAATTATTCCAGGAGATCATTGTGATACCACCCAGTATTTTTCTAGGTCTCTGATCCACAGAACAAGTTTTTTTGTTCATGCACACACTCCAGTTTCCCTCCAGGACACAAATAGGGCTGTTGCAAAAAGCCAGAGTCCCCAGACTACACTCCCACTGCCGTTCTCAGAAAGAAAATGCTGAGAAGCCTCAGGGCAAAGCTGAATCCGTCGTTGGTGAGGGTGAAGGGAGCCCCAGCCCACTCTGATCATGAAGTACTGAGCCAGAGTCAACAGAAATGACTCCTCTATGGCTCACAGCTGCTTCTTCAAGACCCTCCTGCTCCATTTTGAGAATAATCTTAAACCACAGGCATTTCAGAGGCATTATACTATAGGTCAAGGAAGATAACCCTCACAAACAAGAAATGAACCAGCCTACACTATAAAATTCCAGGTGGTTGTACCCAGCAAAGCTAAACTCAACAAATCTGTAGAGTGCCGGAATATTAGCATCAGAAAGATGTCCCTGTAAATATTTCTAAATGTCAGTTCAGAAGGCACAGGTAGATTCAGAGAAGTAGTAGTTAAAGCTGGAAGATGTAGGAGAGGATGGAAACTGGTTATTGCCCAAGAGAAGTAACTGCTTAGCTGGAGAAGAAAGAGTTAAAGAAGCAGCAAAGTACACTGTGTGATTAAGCAGAGCAACCCAGGTGGACAGGAGCAGAACAGAAAGGTAAGGAATTGGTTATTTTGGGACTGTTTGTGAAACGAGAAAGAATGTTGGAAAAAACACCACCATAAACCTGGAACTAAACATGATGTGTTAAAACTAGCTTGGTATAAAAGGTAGAGCAATAGGCTAAAAACATCTTTTGCTAGAATGGTATAAAAGCTAGAGCAATAGGCAATAAAGTGATTCGCTGCATGAAGATGCTCTGAGTCCATGCCTTTCATATGCCACAGGAAGAGAGGTAACCAGCACACACTCAGAGGTACCATTTTAATGCTTTATCATTGCTTAAGCAGTAATACTTTGATTTTATTCTTTAAAGTATAATACTTTCATATCGATTTCAAATCAACCTAACATATAACTTATATGGGCAGTGACATAATGTCAGCACTTTGACAAAAAGACCCCACAGAAACTGTCTTCTGTAACTTTGGATCAATTTTATCAGTGAGGATATTTAAAGGAAGATCTAAAAAACCACAGATTTTATCTCCTAAGTCTCAAAAAGGCTTTCTAGTTCCATAATCAAAATAATAGGAAAACCACATGGTGAGTAAACCTATTAAACTGCAATTTCTGATGTAGGATGACAATATTATAGCCCAGATTCATCTGTGTATGCCAATGGAAAGTATGGAAGTGAACAGCTCTCAGAGGCTTTAGGGATATCCAAACCAAAGCTCTTGTTTGCTTGACTCCAATTAATCGATTAGCTACCACAAAAAAATTTGCAATCTTTCAAGCTGACATGTGGATCAGGATTTCACCCTGGGCACCTCCTTGCAGTGCTTTTTACACTAAAGACCAAAAAAATGCACTCTGCAAAAGTATTTTTGAGAGCTTCTGACAACCGTGGCAGATTGTCTCTGCCAAGTATACTATGACAAAGGATTCCTGGAAAAATAAATACTCAGCAAAAGATATCATCTTGACTGTCTGCAAACTTAGCAGTAGGATTTTCAGCACTGGTTTGACATCTTCTTGTCCCATTTTAGTTTACGGAAAACTCTGTAACATTACAGTCCAAGGCTTCCTTACTGTAAGATATCCAGTGTGCCACTGTTCCATCAATGTGTAACAAACAGAAAGAGACAGTCTCCTTCCTTTTCCTGTAAAAACAGTGAGACAAGCCTAGATCAGCACATACGACCTGGAAGGTTGAATACTGTTTAGTGTTCTCTCTCTTTTTTATTAAAACTAGAGAATTCTGGATTTGTCTTTTTATCTAAGTCATTACCCAAATGAACTGTGCTACACTGAAAACTTCGAGCTCATGATTTCATAATGTGTCTTGCTTTTTTATGACCTCTCTTCTGCTTGCTCTTGGGAGACCAGAGATCCGTCTGAATTCATGTATTCTGTGATTTCCTAAGAAATAAACAAGTTGGTGTTAACATTCCACTCTGCCAGTGAAGTCCTGTCATTGATTCCTGACAATATTGATTGCATTATTGCCACTCTACCAACACTCTATTACTATCATACAAAAAGATTCAAAGATGGAAGGATTAAGCTATTTAAGCTGTTAAAAAAGCTACCTAAAAAATTTTAAACTTACCGCTTTATGTTACTGTTAAGCAGGTTCTAATGAGAATAATTACTTCAATACCAAAATAGCAAAGGTGATAATGGTGGGAGGATTCTTCACATGGAGCACAGTGGTGGCAAGTTGCAGTACAACAAAGGGTTTCTGTGCTTTCATCCACCCTTGAGGGAATTTTCATAAACCTGAAACACATGCAATTTGATTATATTTATTTTCAAAGATGTCAGTGGGTTTTTCATGTTATTTTCATGGCTGTGTACTTAAATATTTCATACTAAGCAAGACTGGATTGGTACTTTATCTTGCTCAGTATAACGTAGGTCTCTACAGTACAGTAAGAAATTACAGTCATATATCTGGAATATTGAACGGGAGAAAAAGAATATTTTCCCATTTGCTATTTCAAAATGCTTGCCACGCCACCCCTCTCTTTCCAGTCACTTCTGTCTTCACCTTGGATATGACCTTGCTGTTTCCTGAAGCTTAATGGCTGTAATGTGCAGTGTGAGTTAAGGCTAAGATGATTCTCAAATGCATTGCAAGTGAGTGTTTATGTCACAAATAAATACAGTAGATTGCTCTTAAACTCATACTTTAAAATGTTTATTACAGATGCAATTTCTGTCTTAACATAAATCAAAGTACTTAAAGTGCCATATGATACCAAATGCTTAGTTTCACAGCATAAAATTGAGTAAAAACTGTATACAGTACTTCATAGGTGCTATAAAATTCTTGTGCTTGTGGCCGCACCTTTTCGCACTGCCCAGATCAATCAAGTCCACTGAACACTCTGGATAGTAAATACTCATGTGAAACAACAATTAGCTTTCAGCGTTTAGTTCTTCTAAGTTATTACTTTCTTCAGTGAACATGCTTCAAAATATGACAAAATTGCAAAGAAGCAGGAACTGCATTTAGTATGATTAAATGTACTTCACCATCATTAGACTATTACCCATTCTCTGAAAGAAGAATCCTGTGCTTTGCCTCCAACATGCGTTAGCAACTATTATGAAAGATCTGTCATACATAGGCATGCAAACATTTTTAAAATCACTTCATGTGGTAAAGAATGTGTTATTATAAAGTTCTCCATCTCCTGTATTCTTCCTGTCTCACTAAAATCTTATTGGACTTGTATACAGTCTCCTTAAGACATGTCTCATTTCCGTAAACAGCTGGCAAAAGGCTGAGAAAGCATTTTTGCACCATAAATCTATCTGAGACCAAAGATCTTGGCCTAAGGAACCTCTTGAGGTTTGAAAGGATACTCTGCCAGAGCAAACACCTCTTCCCTTCTCAGCTGAGTCAGACAACAGACCACAGCACTGAGCTTGGCGGGTTTATTGCTCCTTTTTCTAAGCACACTCATCAACAAAGATTGTTCTTTGTATTTCCCAAAATTACTTAAAGCCCCTAGCTCTCCCCTAAGGCAAGTGGGTACTAGGCTGTAACTCTAATAGCCAAATCTGCTCAGGCAATGTGTAAAAAAAAAATACATGCAGTGAGAGTGGAAAAGTATCATTAACAATGTGTAGCTTCTCAGCCAAGCCAGTACTTTCATGAGGCTTTTTTTTTGGTATTACTATCTGGGTACTTTGACATAGTATGATGTAAAAAAAAAATCAGAGCAGACTGCTAAAATATCTGCTAATTAACTTAGTATTTACCTTCCTGTGAACTGGCTATCATTTGAAATAAGGCGATACAGGAGACCCCTAAACCTTCATGTGCCGTTTGCTTTCTGGACCGCATTGCCCTGACTGCCTGCTTTCAATGCCTGAGGACCTATTTGCTCTGGTTTCCAGCACTGACCCTTCCTAGAGAAGTGGGTACATGAATGCCTGCATTTCCATGAGCATTCATGTACCAACGCAGACCAAAGCAAGGGGCACTGACCGTGGGGATGCTCACTACCTGAGCCCCAGGGGCAGGCATAAAGACAGGAAGATACTTGTGCTGGCTTCCAGGGAAGTCACATGGGCCAAAGCATCACCAAGTGGTGTAGCTCTAAGTGTGGTGGCCACTGCACATATATGTAATAACTTCCTCCTATAAAAGTTCTCTGGGTCTATCACCTTTCCTCAGAAACCACCATTTCTGCAGAGTTTTTACTGTTTTTTCACAGGCTCATCTGCACAGGTGTTATTCTGAAGGAAGCCCATCTCCCAGCTGCTGGGTCTGGTTGCTTTATTGTATTGCTGCGAGAAATCACTTTCCACTTTGTCTGCACCCTGGTGGAGACAGGAGTGGGCAGAGCAGTGTAATTTCAAGCACCCTGCAGGAGGGCACTGCATGTGTTCTCCAGAGCTTAATTCACCTCTCTCATCTTGTTGCTTTCCTCAGTGTAACCTAGAGAAGTTCACTTTGAAAACAGCTATTATGTCTAACTAGCCTTCTAAGGAAAATATTAGTTTATCAGAGGCTACTAAGCATATATGTAGGAATCTAGAGCTAAATAATAAAATGTCCAGAGTTGGAAGAGGGGGGAATTCAGAACTTTTGGCTTTTGGGACTGTAGTTGAATTACTAGATAACACTTCTACTTCACTCAGTGTACAATTTTCCCTTTATGCCTGCGAACATTTTCCTCAGGATACACATATTCCTGTCTCTCACCACAGTAGCATTGTATGTTAACAGTGCTAAGCTTTAAAAATCTCCAAGATACTTGGTTGAAATAATGAACAACTACGCATGTCTGAGAGGCATGGAACCAAAGTGTTTACTGGCTAGTTCATCACTGGGAAGATGCATTCTTGCAACACTTAAACTTTTTAGAAACTCTACTGTTTCTTTCAGCAGGGTGGACATGAAGTATTCTGTAACTAAGCCCAGCAATTTCAGAAGGAAGCTTTGATTTTGAATAAAATGCTCAATCTTTGGTGTGTCACCCCACCACCGCTTGCTACCCCTGCTGCTCTGGGAATGGAGGAAGTTCACACCCTTGACAAGGGCTCTGTTTCCCTCCCTCTGGCTGAAGACCAAGCAAAAGCAGTGCAAAGGCACTCTTTGTCACCAGGGCTAGACTTTTCATTCTTTTGAAATGAAAGCATATAGAAATGCAGAGACAGACAGGAGAAAGAAACTGATTCCCACTGACTCCATCACAGGCCTTGCTGCATACCCTTTATGGCCCTGTAAATATATAATGTGCATAGTTCACCACACAGATATTTTTCTGTTCTTATGTTGATGTATATTACTAATGTGGCTAGCAGGTAACTTTGGTAAAGAATTGGCAATTTGGCTAGTAACAGGCTGTCACACATTCTAAGTATCCAACAAGAACTTTCTAACTGCAGCACAAAGCCTCATGGTGTCCCCACCTAGCTCTGAATTTATCTCCCTTAATTACTTGTATTCCAAAAGCAGATCTCCCGTCAAATGCCTTTCCCTCCCCGCTCCCCCAAGACTATTTTATGCACATCAAGCAGTTCCTCATCAGGCATTTCCTCCACCCTCAAGTTATTGACCTCTTCTGGAGAGTTTCCAAGATGTGGGTAAGGTAGGTTATTTTTCTTTCCTTCTCTCTCTAGGCTGCAGCCCAGAGTCAAGCAGAACTTTCCAGGCAAACAGCTTTATTCAGTGGCACCATTGTTCCCTGAACTTTGTGATTAATTCGTTTGCTGATACACCCAATCACTCACTTTCCTTTCCTTGCAAATGAATCCTCCTACCTTTGTGCAATTCGCTTCTCACCGTCTCTCCTAGGCCCCAGATCTAGGAACTGCTTTCTGCTTCTGACCTGTGTGTTTGTTTGAAACGACTCTTCCACTATGCAACTTTCTACTTGAGGTCCTATTTATCGAGGTATAACCTGCCTCAGAATATGAGCTCTTTCCTGATAACACCCTGATAACTCTTGCTCCACTTTACACACAGTCTTACCTAGCAACTGTTACTCCAAGAGGCACCCTGCCACCAATTTTTTGTTTCCTGATTTACAGCCACTTCCCCTTGCTCCATTGCTCCATCATTTACACGAATTCTTGTTCTAGCTGCAACACTTGCAGCAGGTAGTGCAGAATAAGTAGATAGTTCATCCACTGCAGGAATTCTCAAAATTCATGGAATCCTAGAACAATTTGTGTTGGAAGTAACCTTGTCGGCCCCTTTAGGCACTGGAAGCTGCTCTAACATCTTCACAGAGCCTTCTCTTCTCCAGGCTGAACAACCCTAGCTCTCTCAACCTGTCTCCATAGGAGAGGTGCTCCAGGCCTCTGATCATCTTTGTGGATCTATCATTCAATATTCTATACTTGTAGTTGACATGGTTAAGTTAAATATTCTTACTGGGTTGAGACCATTCAAAACCGAAAAATGCAAAATAAGTATCATTCCAATAATTCTGAGTCAGCTCCACATATCCAGCTTTATCTCTGAGAGTAAGAGGCTTTGTTCTGTCTCATGACCCCGATAAAGTGACACCATGAGAAAGAAAAAAAAAAAATCACAAAAATCTCTCATTTAGAAGGAAAAAAGAAGGGGGTGGAGGAGCACAATCCTTTCCTCATTGGCAAAGAACTGGAAACTAGCAGTTTATCTACCTGGAGAGGGGAGGAAAAGACTTCACAAACTGGTAATCAAAAATAAGATGAGGACAAGATATTCTGCCTAAGCATTTGTTAAAGGGGCCGCAGAGGGGGATGAAATGCACAGTTTTCTTTTTTACTTCCCTTCAAAGAATGAATGAAAAATTATTCTACACAGCAAGAAAATCACCTGTAATATAATTCAGAAAATATATTATTTCCTTTAGAAGCATCTTGCTCAACACTTGGTTTCACATTTTCATTCCGTAGAGATTACAATTCTTTGCATTTTTATATCTCTGTGTTCACCACCTTGTGGTTTTGAAATACAAACAACTTCATAAATATTATTCATAGCATTAGGGAAAAAAAAAAATACACCCAAGTAGATTCATGTTCTTCCACACAAACGACAAGTGAATAAATACAAGTTATGTGCATGACTAACTGAAATATTACACTCACATTTCCTGGCACTATAGGCATATCGTGATTGCTATGCACAGCTGTAATCAATACTGAGTAAATGCATGTTAAATTAACATTACCCCTAGGCCAGAGTTTCAGTGAAAGGTCATTTTAGCTTTGTTAGCTTGGAAGATTTTACCTGGTGTTGAGACACTTTGCTTCTTATGAGACCTACAGCACCCACCTTCTTTCTACAATATCAGGACGGGTGGAGAGGATGATTTAGTGGCATGCATGCTGTTGAATATACTGTATATTTTGTATTTATTGCATATATTGTTATGTGTATCATAGAGTCATAGAATGGTTAGGGTTGGAAGGAAGGTTAAAGATCATCTAGTTCCAAACCCTCCACTATGGACAGGGACATCTTCCACTAGATCAGGTTGCATGTCCATAAATGATATTTAAAATGTGGATGTTGCATATATTTCGGTCTGAAGTCTTTAAATACTCTTGTTCTATGTTGGAGACATGAGTGCATATGCGGGAGTGCCTGGAAAAGCAAACACCATAGTCCCAGGGGCCTGGTACCCCAGCAGGTGAAAAGTTGTGGTCCCTCTACCCCTCTCTCCCTCCCTCTCCAGCCAGAGCTGGGAAACTGCCTGGACCCCAAGCTGGGGACCTGCAGTTGGGGCTGAGCAGAGGACCCACGCTTCTGACCCACTGCCAAGCAAGGTGCTCTTCCTTCACTTACACAGGTAGGAAAAACCTTTCTGTGCATGTCACCTGTTTGCAACCTGAGTCAGACCTACCTACAGCAAAGCACGTGTTCCTGGCCTCCGTTCGGAAAGGAGGAAAAGAACAAAGACTTCTTTGAAAATAAACTTATATGAGCTAAGCAAATGGGCAAAAGTTCTGAGATGGTTCTTATTGTAAATCATGCTATGCTTGTATAACATTTCACTTGCAACTCATTTTATTTATATATTAACTTTTTCCATGTATGTAAATCCTAAATTATATCTACCTCTTAACACCAGTAGTAAGGCAGACAGCAAGAAACGGATCCCAATGACATGGGAAGGCTGCAACCTTGCCTCTCCCTGCTTCTGTCACGAATGAAATTCCCAATAACGTTAATAATTAAGTTACCGTAACTGGATATATAAACCATGATCTCACTTGGATGAGTAAGGCAAATCACACTACGCTGAACTGGCCGTGGACATCTTCTGTGGTCTCTGTTTTGATTACACACTGTTCAGACATGCAGATGTCCTTCTGAGCTAAAACAAGTTGTTTGCTTTTTTAAACAGAAGACCAAAGAGAAAGCTAACCTCCAGAGAAGAGCTCACACTACACCAGTGTCTGTATGGGAAACTTCTGAGCACTCCTCTTTGTCCCTTGAACATCCCCAGTGTTCCCCATCCGCCTAGGAGGGATGGCCTGGAAATGACTTGTATTAGCTTCTCCTATCCCGAGCTGCTGGAATTCCTTCTGTCCCAGGCGTTCCCAGTGTAAATGACTGCATGTACCATGAATAGCAGCTTATGGTTCCTTTCCTGCCCTGCCTGCATGCTCTGCACTTCTGCAACCTCAGGTGAGCGCCAGCTCCCTGTTCAGAGTTCCCTTGCACATCCGCTGCTTTGCTCACACTGATCTAGGCACAGACTGCATGGTAACCATTACATGAAGTCTTAGTTAAAAAGAAATTGAAGAGAAAAAAATACGAAGTTATCTTCTCTTATAAGGAAAGCAAGTGCAACATTTTTCCTGGAAAATGTCGGTCAGTTCATGTGACATATCTACAATGAGATCCGCAACCACAAAGCATTCAAATAAAATACAAGAAGGCAGTGAACACTTTTATTTCAAATATCTAACATCTAACAACGAATGCCAAGCATACTGCTTTGTAAAATTTTTGGGAATGCAAAATGGAAAGAGAAAACTGAACTCAGGAAAGGAAACAGATAAAAATCCTGCTTTTGAGAATGATGCCAAGTAATAATATCCCATCCTGGCCCCCACACAAGACCTGAAGTGTTTGCTTCCCTTGGCAAACTGTATAAAATCACACTTCTTCCAGTATAGTTATGCTCTAAACAATAAGTGCTTTGGGACAGACTTGGGCTCCAAGATCTCCAGTTCAATGCCCTGCTATCCAATTTACATATAACCCACTGGTGAACAAGAACTGACTCTTAATTTCTTTGGGGAATGCGTTGCTCAGAGCCTTTCCAAGTGCTGGTAACGACTGTATTATTTTGGACGGCTTTTCTGTGCTGCATGGCAACATTTCCATGACCACAAAAAGAGAAGAAACAAATGATTAGGCATTTTATAACTTCTTAAGATCTGATTATTCCAGGGAATTAGTCAGTAGATTCATTGGAGGTGAGAAGGGTGGAAGAAGGTGCTTGCATGTAAAGCCTGCTCTGCTACAGGCTATGGAGGAGAGGTGCCACCTGCAAGCACAAAGTACCCATGCTTCCTTCTCCTCTCACAGCCAAGCTGCAGACACAGGGCTGACCTCACAAAGGAGCCAGAACCATATGGGGCTCTTATTAGAAAAAAAAAAAAGGAACATTTTACAATGACATTTTTAATGTCATTAAATTTCATTAAAAGAGGCATTTTCCTTGGTCATTCCCCAGCCCAGAGTAACATGTACATACTTCTCAAAGATGGAATTTTTCTCCAGTCAGTTAGTCCTGGATCACCTCAGTGTGACTGAGGATCTAGACCTGTATGTCTGAATAAGATTTAGATATTTTACTGTTTAGATTTAGAGGATTTAGTGAACAAATGCCACAACTATTCACACTGAGCAAAAACATAGTTTTGATAGTCAGGTGTTCAAAATCTGCACTGCTTAGGAGTCAAAAAATCTCACTTTCCAAAGTCAGTTCGCATGTACCAAAGTCATGCTGAAAACATGCTGAAAAATCATAATTCTTCACCTTTGTATAATTTTTTTGCCTAGAATCTACATTTTTAAGTTTTCTCTTCCTGTAAAGGCTCCTACTTACTATGCCCAGCTCTGCTTTTCTTGCTGAGCATTGATGAAATTCTTCTTGGTATGAGTATGCTCAAACAGATCTGTTATGGCTATTAAAAGCATTGTACATGCCAAAATATTTTGACTGACAAAGTGAAAAACATTTCCAGCACCCTGAGATCCCTATCTGCTGTAAGCCCTGTGAAGAATTGGCCCAAAATAAAATTACATTGGTGGTTATTACCACTAGCAGATTGGTAATTTGGTAACTACTAGGAAGCACATCAGCTCAGAGCGAGCTGTGGCATCGAAAATGCCCAGGGTGAGGGTGGGATGTTCTGATCCCCGGGCAGCAGCGAGACTTTAGCCTTGATATGTGTGGCACTTCTGTGCAGCCTGGACACAGGTGAAATGAGCTTGACTTACTTGCTGCTGAAAATTACTTTGCGCCACAGAAAATGAAAGCAAAGCCAGGAACCCTACTCTTGTAACCACCACCCTGGGAGAAGGAGGCTAAAAAGAGGCTTTACCAGAAAACACAGCCTCTGGGTTTAGGCTTCCGCGCTTCCCAGGCTGTGCTTTTTAATGAATGTAATTAACAGCAAAACAAACTATCTCAATATAAGCTTTCACTCAATACAACTCTTCATAGGGATCTTCCATAAAGGACCCTCCTGCCTCCTTCCCTAGCTACCCCAACATCATTTCATCTTCTAGTCCAGTTTTTCATAGCTCTGGCTCCTATTTTACTGCACTTTCTGCTCAACAAGAAAGAACAAAGGTTTTTTTATAAGTTCCTTATACTGACACCTGAAAGAGCAATGCTGATCTCAGCACATTCCCAGCCTTTATTCCCTGGGAATATTTCCCACAGACAGCCTCACACCCTGTGTCCCTCACAGGAAAAGTAATTTTCCTACAAAACTGAAGGGCTGGGATTTTCAGGGAGATTATATCATGGACATTAGGCCCAGGGGATAATGTTTTGATGGCCAGCCTTGGCCCCAGTGTGGACGTGGAAGGTGTCCAGCAGCACCATGTAGCCCAGCAACCTGCCCCAAACACTAGTGCTTCCAGGAAATGGAAAAGAAACACAGCGGTTTGAACAACCCATTCACAGGTCCCATGGGAGTGGGAAGAACTGGTGGATGAATCACCGCTCACAACACATCTTCAAGGAAGTCAGCAGAAAATTAAATGGGGTCCAAATGTCATAATTAGCTCCCGGGAGGCCAAAGGGGACCCTTTCCTGAAGCCAACAGCCAGGTTTCAGCCTACAACCATACCACCCTGATCTTGATGTATGCAGCAACTGGCTTTGTCAGGGTTTGGGCAGGGATGTCTGAAAGAAAAGAAACAGTGTCCAGCAGCAAATGGTCTTGCTGACACAGCATGATGTGTTGAATTGGTAAGAATATCTTTGTGTTGCTGCAATGCTTTCCTCATTTATGTGTGCACTGGGTACTCAGCAAATAGATTTAGCAACCAGGCATTGTTAAACTAAGATATGCTCCTCCTTCAAGATTTATTTTATAGGCTTACTATCAATATCTGCCACAGCAATCCTGCAGTTTCTTTGAGTTAGCACTACATGTTGTCCACAAAGTGACAATTTACTGTTGATGCTGTTGTCTTAGGATAAGCCATAGAACCCAACAACGGTACATCTAAATTCCAGCTCCCAGACAGCAACTCACTCCCAGGGCTTGTCAGATGCTCCTGCACTCTCACCTGAGAGGCTGCTGCTTGTTCTCATCACCTCTCAGCTAACAGATAAGCAAGAAAAAACAGGGGTAAAACCGAGGAGTTAATGTCTGCAATTCCTTTTCTGACCAACAACTACAAAGCTGCTTCAGACCCTGGAAACATGCTGGCTCCATAAACAGGTCATCTTTGGTTGGAGAAAAGTCTACCACAGCCTGCTTCAGAAAAATGCAAAAATATCCAACATGTTTTTCAATTCTGTGGTTTTATTTAATTAGGTAGCTTGATCAGGGAAACATAAATTGCTTAAAGTGTCAGCAATACTGTCCTGAACAAGCCTATCCTAAACTCGTGCTGCCTCTTCACTTTGCTAGCAGATGGAAGCAGAGTAAAAATAACTGAAGGAAAAAAAAAATCATTTCCCTAACACCTCACAGAACTAGTGGAAAGTATTAGATGCAAATATTCAAGATGGTTATAAATATCTCAATAGGTTGGATCATACCTTTGCTTTCATATTTAAAATTTTGTTCCTTTCTCAAGCTCTCTGATGACCCCATGACTGATAGTGAGCTTTTAGAAAAAGACATTGTCACACTAAATCCTCACAGCACAAACCTCATAAAAAAACCCAGAGAGGAATTGTATTGGCAAGGTGCAATTGTACAGCGTCTAGCAGTACAAATAGATACAGCTACCTACAGACTTGGCAATTAATATCTGTCATATCCAGTATATACATATATATACACATATGTCTACAAACATGCAGAAACACACATATGCAGACCACAGCAAAGTCACACAAACTGTGGACCAAGATCAGGTGCTCTATCACAAGTTATGGTTTTTTATAACCTTTACCCTGACAAAACCATGGCTTTTCCTGTGATAAACAATAAAGTTTATTCTCGGGAGAGTCAATTGGTAAAAGATGGGCTACGTGACTTCCTCAGGTCCATTCCCATCCCAGTGTCCATGATTTTTGGTGTTACCTTCCACCATCTCATATTTTCTTCATATAATAGCAGATTTCTGTTGCCATCTCTAGCTTATTTAAAACTTTCTTTCATTTCAGTGATGTCATATCATGATATGGTCTTCTATTTTCAGGCACTCTCATTATTTGTATATGAAAATGTTTTCTACCACAATTAGCATAAGCAGTTAGATCATTTCTGCCAAAAGTCTGTTTGAGTTAAGAGTGGGTGCCTGTGACTCTTTCACTGGGATTGCCAGGCATTTCCTCTTTGAATCAATAGGCTGCCTTCATAAGTGAAATATTAATATCAACCCCTTTCATTTAGTTTTTATGCCTCAGTCAAATTTACTCTGCTCCTTCTAAAATCCTGCATTCACTACAAATATGCAAAGTTTCTTATTAGAATCCAGAAGGCTAGAAAAAATAATTCATTAAAAATAAAAACCTAAATCATAACATCTCAGCAAAACACTAATCTATTCCAGTAGATTTTTGGTTCTCTTTATAAACAAGTTTGCACACAGAAAAACATTTGTCATTTGTCTACACCAGAAGTTAGTGAGGGTGCCTAGTTTGTAATACCACTTGTGAAAACCAGCTAAAGGCGTTTCCTTCTACCTTTGTATACAGCGTGTTTCTTTCTGCCTTTTTATCCCTAATTCCTCAGTTACGGTAAAAGACATGCAGATCTGAGAATATGCCCTGCCACTACTGCCAGACCCCTGAGCAGTGCCAGTGTTCACAAAGAGGAGCTTGCACAACTTTGCTTAAACAAGGTCACACTTCACCGATTTAATACTACAAAACCACATAACTACACTGATCTCCACGGAGAAGGCTGAATGAAAGCTCTGCATGAGTAATATGAGGTTAAATCTGTCGTCTTTTGCACTGACAAATGTTCAGAGTGCAAAATGGGGATTGCATTTATGCCCATGAGAAAACGTGGGTTAAAAGTATCATCCTCCCCGCTTTCACTGCCTCCAGTGATATATTACCAGGCAAAACTACATTGCTCTCACAAGTGCTTTGTAAAATCCCTGGCCTTCTCCTCTCTGCCTGCTAACACATTTTCCCTTGCCTGTGCAAACTTGCAATTGCAGTCTGCACAGGGCCAAGCACTGACTGCTGAAAATGCTCAGCCACTGGGAAAGTACTTCATTTTTCTCCATCTCTGTCTGCAGTTTTTGCATTATAACAAAGTTATAGCAGTTAAAAATACATGTTTAACCTTCTGAAGAAAGCCTCTAGACTATGGCATAGCAGCATATACAGAAACCAGAGAAATAAAGCAACTTGTATCCAACTTTTCAGTATAAATCATGTTATTTTAATTCATATCAGTACCAAAGTCCAGTTATTAAAGTTGATCTATTATTGTATATAAGCCAATAGATAGCAAGACTTCTAATCCCCTGTGTCTCAAAAATGTGAAGAAGATAAATCCAAGAAGTATACAATCAGCAATGTTTTTATTCAAAGTGAGTATTAACAGTATTTAACCAAGCATTCATTAGAAATCAAACTGGAAGATGCTACCAGAAGAAATCTGCTATTAAAAATTAGCATGTCTCTCATAAGCAGCAACTTACAGATGCATTTAAAAAGTGTATCTTAGGCCTGTTTTGATGAGATTTCATTGTGCTTTTAAAATGTTACCACTATAATATATGTTTTTTTATACTGATAATAGTTACCTCACTGAAGAGGCTCAGGGAATCAGAGGCCAGAAGCGCAGTGCTGGGGACAAGCCATAGATGTTGCCAGGGGAAGGAAAAGGACTCGGTGGCAACGGGAGCATTTCCCATTATTGTGCTTTAAATATGCTCACCATTCACTCCCCTGCTATTGTTTTTCACGTTCACCTTTGGTAGCAAGGTCAGCCAGGGCTATTTAAAAAAAGTCAGAACAAAATGTCATTATAGGTTTAAGCTATCTGCATGGAAAACTGCAATAATGGTCATGTCCTACACAGAAAAACGTAGAAGTTCTCCCTCTTTGTCTTTTACATAATAATTTCCCTTAAAATCTTCTAGATTTGTTTGGACAAGACCAAGAATGGAATACTACCCTCAATTAAAAATTCTTCCAGAAGGGAAGAGTGGATGCAATCAGGGATTCAGGAAGGAAATCTTAACCACAATATTCACAGCAATACTTCAATCATGTGTAAGACCTCTGTCAATATATATATATATATTTTGCTTCATATACATGTGGGGATATGTTCTGTTCATGAACATATTACAGATCTGAAGCCCAGCCCTACATAACAGAAGATTATAGTGTCAGGCTCTTAAACTGGCAGCAAATCATTTCATCTGAGAGGTTGAAACAAATACTTCAGCACATTATAATAATGTCTAATAACGCTGATTGATAACAGGTAAAATAAAACTCCACAACTTCGGATGCATTTTTTCTTAAAAAAAAAAATTAAAAAAAATAATTAGCAAAACCATCCTAAACATAGTTTTATGTTGTAACCCAAACCACAGATCTCATGCTAACATTGATTCAGTACAGACAGTCTGACATTTAAAAGCAACTCCCCCAAAAAAGGAAAATGGCAGTGTTTTGTTTCCAACAGAAAATGTCAAATTTGCATCTGTAAAATATGAAATATTAATCTAGTTTCTGCCATAAATTGCATTTTTTTAAAGTCTTGGGAGGGTATCAAGCCCAAATCCCTGTCATTTCATTTTGATTTAGTGAAACAGCAGAATAATTTCCTAGATCACATTGCATTCCTGGACAGAAGCAGCTTAGCTATTGAGATGCATTTTGCTGGTGATAACAAACAGTGCTGGAAAGGTGGTCACCAGGCGAAAAATAATGTCTTCTACAAATTGTGGGAGAAAGCTGGTGACTGTTGAATGCCCTTATGTCTAGATCTAGATATGTAAAAAGAAAAGCAAACCCAAAAAACAGATCTGTGGTTTGTGCTGGAGCTGGGCATAAACATGCCTGATCTATACTAATATGCCAATCATTTCCAGGGAAAAGAGTTTAGTATCACATTCCCCATCAGTAAAATATCAGTAAAAAGCCATAAAATTCTTAGGTCTTGACCTACCAATCTGCTGATGTGTAAAATTAGAGACCACGGTGTAGATTTTTTAAAATATTGAAGATTTAAATATACTAAAGGCTTCTTTTCGCAGACCAGAACTACTGTTTAGACCATATATGACATTAAACATTTCTGATTTTCATTTGCTCTATTTCTCATAGAAACTTGTAATATAAAGGAAAAATGCTAAACATGAATGCCCATTACAGCGTTTTCACCCCAACACAAAAAACCCATTTTTAGCACAGCATGTAGTGAGAGGTGACGGTACAAGCGGTCAGTTCACTCTCTGCTGTAGCATGATGCAGTTGTGCAGTGTTCAGCTCATAGCAGTGGAGCTATGCCAGATTACACAAACTCACTTAAATTTAACAGCAATGAAAGTTGAAGAACTTTCTCTTTGTAGTCTCTCCAACTGGAATTAATGTCGCTGAAAATTACTGTTTAGCGCTCCTCTACTGTCCTTTACAAACTGTTTTTTCCTTGAGCTTTAAATGGCTGAAAGTCTTTTAGTCAGTCTTATCACAGGATCAAAGCTGCAGCCAAGCTCATAGCTTTCGCTTGTCACACAGATTTTTTTTTTCCCAGTATAAACAGTGTTTCAGTGACTATAATGCTCGTGAAAAGTACCACATTGGCCACACTGAAGTCTGCGCTTTGTAAGCAATGCTGTTTCTCCATATTTTCTTTAATCCTTAAACCTCACAGAAAGATTTTCATTTCGACTCCACCATCATGCTGTTGGTTAAGCCCAACTATGCAATGTGAAGAAATAAACACAATAGTTCTTATACGTTTACTTGAGGAAACAAGTACGTATTTGTTAAAACAGTATGACTAATCGAGAAAGAAAAGATCATTTTCTCTGAAGTTCTGGGAACATACAGTGATGCAGAAAAGGACAAAGGAGGAATTATTCCTAATCAGAACCAAGAAAAAGAGATTATCACAAGATACAGCAATGGTAAGAAAACTACTATTGACCAATGAGAGACGTGCTGAGAAAACAAACCATTCCTTAGGATGTAAAGGAGATAATATATAAATATGTGAATTAAAGTACTGGAGTCCGTTGCTCTGGTGATTTTATCATGTATTCATCTACTGCTCAGAGTAAAAATCTAGTTCCAGTTTATTTTTAAGTCACATAAGTAGTACCTACAATAGCCAAATATGAACCTCACAATTAAAAAAAAAATCATAATATGGATTTTGATTGGTTCTGTGAGATGGTTTTAGAAGCTGCTGAAGAGTAACCTGCCTTTTTTGCTATCAGGGTGGTCAATCTGCTTCAGGACTGTATTGCCTGGGGGTACAGTAAGCCCTGCAGAACAGTAAAATTAGCATCCTGTAAATTGTCATCACACCATTTTACAGATGTGAACTGGAAATTGGGTAATATATCTACTAACATAAATACAGATGACAGTATTTAACTTCAAGCAAATCTTCAAGGAAAGTAAGTACAAAATTCAGTATTTGAAGATAAAATGCCACACATAAATTAGTTAATCTCCAAAATGTCTCCCTACAACAAAACTTCTTACCAGAGAATTAACAATACCTGTTTTCCAGCCTAAATAACATTCCTAAATAACCAAGGGAACCCTTCAATGGTGAATATGTTTTTGTCTGTATTTCATCTTTTGTCTGAGAGACATCAGAATTATGAAAAAAATACAATAAATTTAGGATCACCTTATAGGTCTGTCTGCCCAGAAGGTTTTGTTCAGGAGTGACAGAGCAGCTGTGCTTCTACCAGGGTTTTTTCCATTTTGGCTTTCAATTATACAAGCCAGGGACCTTAGAGCTCGGCATCCACAGCTTCTAGGGAGAGCAGACCCTGGAAACAACCACTGCAAAGGGCAGAGAGAGCAGCAGTCACAAAGGAGAGGACAAATGGGAGGATATGGTGAGCAAAACACAGAAAATGTGTTTCCTCTCAGTTGTTACCTCTGCTGGATCTTTTCAAACACGTCACCTTGCAAGAAAGATGGTTTGTGATACAGAGTTGTGGAATTTAGCGTAAGAATTCACTCATTTGTCCTCACCTTATTTAAAACACTGAGCCATCATTCCCTTATTGTGCAAATATTTAATGCCTTGTTTAAACATTGTGCAACTGAAAACTTCAAAAATTATTGTTCTGTTGCAATAGTCATTCAGCAATGACATACGTTGAATCTTTATAAAACCAGTGTCAAAAAAAAGCCAGTATTTCAAGGGGATTTTTATTGCTATCAGCTATAAGTAAACGTTAAGCTCAAAAAAATTAAAATAGTTTGTGTGTGGGGCAAGGGATTGTGACTTAGCATCCATCGGATCTGCTGGGAGGAATTTAATCCAAATAGTGCTTTAGGGGCTTTATTTTAGACCCCATCTTTTGGAGATCTGGAGCACTGCCCAAACATCTCTGGAGAAGTAGCACAGCTGAAAGAGCAGTATGAAGGAAGGAGAGACTCTAACCAAACACCACATCTCTGCCTGACCTTACAGCTGAGTTCCTCTGTGACAGCCACCAGTGGTATAAAACACCCAAATAGGCATGCATTCCTATCAGCATTTCATCTTTAAATGGCTACTTTAATTTCTGTTTATTTTTAAACAGGCCTGAGCATGTGTCCAAGATCTATTTGTTACAGTTTTACAAGGCAGATTTGTGATTTCAGTTTATTAATAGGTAGTTTTTATTGCTTGTGTTTATTCTTGGCTCTGTGTGACCGTGTCTCACTGGGCATGTAAGGGATTTGTTTGTTGGGGCCAGTCTATAAACTAAGATTTCTTTGTTCCATACCTGTTCTATAATCAAGAGAAAATTATCCAAATAGGTTACCAAAATGTTCTGTGTCTCCTTTTAATGTTAGAATAACAGTGATAAGAATTTGTAATGATTTGCTCCCCTTGGTTATAAAATATGGCCTTTCACTTTTCTTGGATTTGGGTAATTTTGTATATATTCCAATTTTCTAGCAAAATATCATTTCTGATTCCATTATTTAGTTCTTAAATTTAGGCATCTGCTATAAGCCCATGTTACTTCTCCAACCCAGCAACTCCCCAGCAAAGTCCATCCCAAGATGTACCCTCCAAACCTGTCATACTGACACGCTGAGCAGCTTACTTTTCTGCCAGACAAACTCCATAAATGCAGCACTCATCTTGTATCCTTGATAAAGGTTAAGAAACTAAAAGTAGCTGTGAACATGGTAAATCTGAGTTTTGTGACTATTCCCCAAGGTGACTTTAAATGTGGTCCTATTATGAAATAACAGCCTCAAGAAAACGCTGAAGAATCAGTGGTGTGTATTGCATGAGCAGCTTGAAACAGCTGAAGATGCAGTGCAGTGACACGCAGTTTCATGCTGACTTCCTCAGAGGCATGCAATACCATCAGTAAAGAGAGAGGATCCACATTGCATGTGCTTTGTGCTACTCAAATTGATGCTAGCATCAGTTGCAGCATCTATACTGCAACCACTGTTGATTTTTGGGGAAGTACAATAAAAGAGGACCCTGTAAATGCTTACATGTTTGAGAATTTCTGTGATTCTCTGTTTCAGCAGGTTCACAAAGGTTTTTTCTGCACATAAATAGTTGACACTGTAAAAGATATTGATTCAACACACTCAAGCTATGGTAGATCGAATGAAATCCCCTAAGGCTTCAAACACCTTAGCAAAGAGAGTGCAATGGGAGATTAAGGGTGATTTACACCATCAAACATCGCTTTTGAACCAGAGGAGCCTCCAAGCAACAAGACCAGAAGTCCTAACAGATAGCTCACGGGAAAAGTTTGCCAACAGCACAGGAGCAGTTAAAAGAGAGCTCAGAAGCTTACTCGTGACTGTTTCAATTTTACAGGATGTCAGTATGCATTTGAAAAGCAATATAAAAACACACAAAATAACAGAAACAGGTAGCATCAATCAATTTGCAAGTTTTTGGCTGGAAGGGGTTACTAAACCTTCTGGATTGACATAGGTATCGCAATCCTTTATATGCCAAGTGTTATTCCCCTACTGACCCAACTAACATGCATTTAAGTGACGGCTTCCACATCCTTTCACTTTTCTTTGTTTCCTGGCTCTAACAATTCTGGTCAAAAACAATTCTCTAACTTTAATAGGAAACCAAATCAAAGGCCTTGAAGATAATTCCTGTCACAGTGAGCATTTACTGGCTTCAACTGCTTTCTCTCTTCTTGTTTATTTTAATGTCAGTTCCCTACGGAACTATTACAGCTACTTCCCCAGAGGCAAATTGACACACATGACACACAGGTTTTTAGAAAACTTGTCTACTGTACACTCAGGCCATAAGAGACTCCATTTTGGCTTTAGCGTAGCCTGGCCGTTTGTCAAAACACAGCACATCATACATTTTGAGCACCAGCACCTGCAGGAAACACAGTCTATGTTGAGTCACATATATAAAATCCATTGGGAAAATTCTGTTACCTGGGTGTGCAAGAATGGCATCTGCCACTGCTGACACCAAACATACATGTCTGTCTTTTAAAAAAACAAAAGAAAAAAAAAATAAAATTCCATTCATAACCTGAAAGATTTAAAAATAGTCAGAAGGCTTCAAACCCAAGTTTCCCTGAAAAAATGAGCCACACTAAAGCAACTTATGTATTTTTATGCCTGTGCTTAACGACAGGCAAAGTCAGCCCGGCAATACATTAGAAATCACTTCTTCAAAGCTTGATTTATCTTGCAAAAAATCTGGATACTAATTACGCAGAAAATGAGCTCTTGTGATTAGTTATTGGGAATAAAATCAAACCATAAATATTGGGGGGTAGGGAGAAGCCATAAACAATTCACTTAAAATCAAGCAAGAGAGCTTACTTTTAACTACAGCAAGATGCTGAAGCTAGAACTGAAAAAGTTGGAAAACAAAATAAACTGAAGTTTGTCCAAATTCATTGTATTACAGTATTCATATGTATTACAGTCATCTGACAGTGATTACAAGCCAGTGGGGTCTGTTGTATGCAAAGGATGTAGAAATAGTCTTCAAATATGAAACACATTAGGAATAACCGGCCTCTAAACAAGCATCTGATGTATGAAAAAAGATGGTAAGAAAATGAAAACCTCAGAATGCTTTTTAGACCAGCTGCTTGAAACAACCCTCCTTTCCATTTCTAAAGGATCTGAGTTAGGTGTGACATAAGGATGATGCAAACCGCCACACAATCTTAATGCTAGGAAATTTGCCATCATGCACAGTTAGCTAAAGAAGAACAGAAAAAGGAAGACTGAGAGACGCTTATTGGTAGGTAACTTAGACCACTGCCATCCTCTGAATCTGGACCAAGTTAACTGGGATGAGAGGTAAAAAGATATTCTAGAAGGACAAAACCTACACGCACCTCATACTAATTAACTAGAATATGTACGTCATTTCAAGTTAGATCTTTCGCTCCGGTTCCTTTTGTTCAGCTGTTACATGCTGTAGAGCTCCATTTTCACTGTCGCCAAAAAGTCTGAAGCAAATGAGCAGAGCCTAGCTTGAGGCCTGGCTGGTAGAGGATGAGCTTTCAGCTTTTAAGGGCCCCATAAAATCAAGGCTTAAAATAAATAAATATTCTAAATATTATGAGAGCATCAAATGTCTGTGTTTGCACATATTTAGGAATAACCCCCTAGCCCTGACCTGGCCATGTTCAGGATTTGAGCTTTTATTTCCCAAGTCAAAATGCTTTGTAAATTCAGACTTACATTTGACCAACAGCAAATTATAGCAACATAATCTCTGCAGTATTTTAGGAAATTGCTATGGAATTGTCCCTGCTTTGTGATAGAGGTTCTCTGTCCTTGTCAAACTGACCCACAGGTCTCGGTTACTCACAGCCTCTTTGTTGCACTCAGGAGGAAGGAAACAACTGTATCACTGACAGCGATGCTGACTGAGACAGCAGGAAAAGGAGGAGAACTAACAGGGAAAAGGAAGCACATAGAAAGTCATAGATGGGTCAGAGCCTCACAGCTCAGCACTGAGGCACCAGAGGTTTGCAGGCTTTTACAGCACAAGCGGCAGAGAGCCAGGTTTACAAGCTTTTACCTCTTCTTAAGCTCTTACCTCTTATTTAAGCCTCTGAACTTCCACAAAACTCAAGGCATCAAAACAATGAGCATGAAACGTCTGTGCACGGTGGGTTTAACTTCTTTCCTCAAACAGGGACAGCTGCAGCATGCAAGTACACTATTGTAATGAGCTGGAGAACTGGCCCGTTGCAGCCCTCACCTCCTCTCTCTCCACCCTGATTCACATCCTGCACCAAAACTTTTCTTACCAGCCATCCCTGCTTGACCTTGCTGCTTGCCTTTCATGGCCTCTGCTTCCTCTGCTCCCATGATGTCCTCAGCCACTTGTCCTACCTTCAGAGCCCCTGTGAGAAACAAAGCGCGCAAAGCGAACATCAGGAGACCATTGGCACTGCTCAAACTCCTCCAGTGTCAGCTAAGGAGAGTCATGCTTTGAATTTCATTTTAAAAGTAGCATCAGAGCTGTCATCGCAGCAGGGATAAATGAGAAAAGACTAGATCGCAGTTTCTTCCAGCTAAACAGAAAACATTGGAGAAAAACATGGCATGTGTCCCAATAAGGAAAAATTTAGCTTACTCCCTCTGTAAATTTTTTATAAATGCTTTCCCCCTTAAATATATGAAAAATGCCATTACCCTCTCATAAGCAGCTGTGTGATGTCAAGACAAGCAGTGCATTGTAAAGCCGGGAGAGGTGCCAAATTAATCTAAAGTTAACCTTTCTATATGAGATATAACTCAGATGCAGATGAGAGGTTTGGCTCCTAAATAGGATAAAAGAAACTTAATTTGCTGCATAAGTTATTGACAGTGTCATTTAAGACTGAAGGCAAAAAAAAAAAATTCCCAAACTGCATAGCTGCATACTTTCTCTTGGATGCTGAATTTACTTAAATTGAATTTACCAAAACTTCACCATCTTCTAGGATGATTGGTGTCAGAAAACAGTTCTTTTTCTGTAGTATAAGTCCTGGGGGAAACTGCCACAAAGACTCTGAGGATGAAGACAGAAAGCTAAATTGTGTCAAAGAAAGAGATGGCAAAAGCTTAATAATGTCAACGAGAGAGATGGTTCCATACTTCTGTCTGGAACCAAGCATGCTGTATGACAGAAAAGCATTCATTAGGGTAGGAAAACAGTCCGTACTGTTCAGAGCCTTGCCTGCACCTGACACAGGCTCAAGGGGAAACTGGACTACTCTGCAGAAGAGAAATCTGCTGAACGTTACTAACCATCCAGAAAATACCTCTGCTGCCTCAGGAAAGCACAAAGCCGTAAGTGGCGGGAAGCTGGGAGAGTACTCCTGGGAAGCATCAGCTATTCTTGCCTTGTAGTTATGGTCCTTACAAAGAAAAGGCTCTGTCCAAGGGTACTGGGTGAGGTGAGCTCTTGGCTTGCCCCCGTATGGCTACATTTTCACTCAAAACACGGCCCAGTTCTCTTGAGGTGCTTCAGAAATTGTAACTAAGAATTTACTAACAAGCAACAAGAAGGAATAAAACGAGCTACAGAAGGGACAACACAGAAAGAGCACAAGGTTTTTTGGAAAGAAAGTTAAAAAAGAGAGGAACTACATTTGCATCTGCTACCCCAGTGGAAAGAAAGAGAACAGCATGCCAGAGGATGTGAAGATTTATTGACAATATCTCGAGAAGGAAAATCATAAACGCTAACACAGTCAGGGCAGTTAAATGAGTGAGGTGGCACAGAAAACAGTGTAATAAAGAATGTTATTATGCCTTTATTCTACTAATTATTTCCCTCACATAGGAAAGCCTCGAAAATACTGAATTTCATGTTCTATGAAAAAGCATTACAGTAATAAAGGCAACTTAATGCTCCATGAGAGACAGTTTGAGTCTTTAACCAGAGTTCTGATTTACTACTTTGGCGCCCCGACCCAGAAGCATGCCCCAATACACATGCAGAAGCACAAAAATAGGTTTCCAGCTGCGCATACAATCACACATCTGCTCAAAAGGTAATAGAGCAGGTCATTAAAAACCCAGCATTTTAACCCAGGGATTATTTTTAACCCAGGAAAAAAACATAAAAAATATGTTATACCATATTCAGTCTCTCCAAAAAAGATGTTTCCAGCAGTAGCAAGGTCACTTGTGTCCTAAAAATCATCTTAAGGGAATCTGGCTGACGGGCTGCTGTCTCAGTTCATTTTCTTCACACTACAAGAGAGATGACCATTCTGGTTCCAAGAAACTTCACTTAGTGAGATCTGTTTCAGGGAGGAATGCTTCATCTGCATCTTGTGCACAATTTCTGGAATATTTCAGCTGCATCTCAGGGAAAGTCTGTCTCTCTGTAGGTGATCCTGTTTAGTTTTGGGAAGTGTTGAGTTATCATAACTCTGAGGAGGAGATAACCGGGTTTTTTCCACATAATTACCTGTATTTGTTCAGATATGCATTATACCATTGCTCATGTCTCCGAGTGGCAGTCTCTCACCTCACACCTCTTCCGGCACCTCTTCTGGCTAAGGGGGCAGGAGTTTGTCTCAAGGGAGCCGGGGGGCTCAGACTGCCCCGGTCCCCCGAAGCCCTCGTCCGGGATGCATGCAGCAGGTGGGAAGGCCGAGGGGAAGGGGAGTAGCCGAGGAGACAGGAGTTTCCCCGAGCACTGACAGCGGGCGGAGGAGAGGGCGGGAGGTAGCGGGCCGGGCTCCCCGCTATTAGTACCGGCCCTCAGCGGAGCCCGCCTCAGTGCGGAGCTGCCCCGGCCTCTCGCCGCCTCTCAGCACCATGCAGGGGCTCAGCGCCGCGCCGCCCGCCGCTTTCCTCCTCCTCCTCCTCCGCCTCAGCGCGCTGCTGCTGCCGGCGGCCGCGGCTCCGGGCGCCGAGCGGGAGCTGAGCCCCAGCAGCCGGCTGGCCGCGGGAGCGGCGCGGGTGGCCCTGCACTACCTCAACTTCCAGACGGCGTCCCCCGGGACGCTGCAGGCGCTGGGGCAGGTCCGCAAGGCCACGGTGAAGGTAGGGGGAAGCCGGCGGGGCAGCGCGGGGGGGAGTCGGGGTGGCTGCGGGTCCGGAGGAGGGCGGGGCGGGCAGCCGCGGTCTTTAAAGCAACTCTGGGGAAAGTACCATAACAATAATTACTGTAATAAAAGAGGGCGGCCCTCAGCGCGCCGCCGCTGCCCCTTCCTCAGGGGGTTCGGGCCACCGGGTCCCCTTAGGAGGCGGCTGTGCCATCGCCTCTTCCCTCACCCCCTCACCTCGGGGCACCTCCGAGGGCATCCGCCTGGAAAGGTCGCGATTTAAATATCCCCGAAATCCAAGCCCAGCGCCCCATATGATGGTTGAGGTTGCCCCAAGTGCCCTGTCCTGGAATCAAAAGCAGCATAGCATGGATGAGGGGAAGAGGAAACTGAGGCACAGAGCGGGCACATGAGGGAAAGAAAACAGTTTGATAAGGAAGTATTTTCAGCAGAATCACTTCTGGAGTGACCATGTACTTTGTGCGAGTAGGGACAGAAAAGACTTGGCTTTCTATCTCTGGAGATTGAGAGCTTCAACTGAAGGCAATGCAGTTCCCATCAGAAAATCTGTCTTTTCACATGTCAAATTGAGGTGACAGAAGGGGATGGGAGGCCTACATAGGAGCAGCTACAGGGGCAGAGCTTTCATGTCACTGAGAGCTTGTCAGGGATGCTTGAGGCTACCCGCGAGCACCCTGCTATGCTCTCCCTTCTCATCTTCTGGCCACAGGTTTTGGGGTTTTTTACAGCCTTCTCAGTTCCTGAAAGTAAGAGAATAGGCAAAAACACCTGGGAAACACTTAAAAAAGGGAATCTTACAACATTTGTTCTTCATCATCTGCATGGCATGTTCAATTCAGGCCCTCACTCTTCAAATTGAGAATAATATGGTGTAGTGTAAAATCTTCCCTTTCAAGAAAGAAGTTCCAAGCCAGCCTAAAACATTAGTCTTTCACATATATCCCAGCTGGCAGCTGCTCGAAAACAATTTGAAGCCTGTTCGAGCTGCACCCAGTATTTAACAGACCAGATTAATTCCCAATTAAATTTGACAAAACACAAACTACCACATAAAAATTAAGAATTTGTGTTTTCTTTCAGCCTTGCACTATATGAAGTATAGTGTTAGTCGTGCAACCTGTCAGGGAATGCAAACACCATGTCCTGCTATAGATTTATCTGAGACCTCACCTTTTAGGTAACTCTCTGTTCTCGCCACCATTCCCAAACATGTCATTAAACATATAGTTTAAAAGCTGCTGAGCATGGATGTGCTGGAATGAGGTTTCATTCCTCCAATGAAATTGCTGCAGACGTCTATGACAGAAATTTACTATGATATTTGACACTTCTTTCCCGAAACTTACAAGTGCTCTTCTGTATTTACTGGGCACTTTACTGGGTAGTATGCATAGGTATATATGCATATATTTACAAATACAAATGCTTGTGCCTCTTAAGAACAACAGCATGGCCTCTGCCAGCAGCATGTGCTGCTGGAAGCAGTGCACTTGTCTAGTAAAGAGACATATCAGAAGTCAGGGGTTGGTGCAGATCCTCTTTCCAAC
Source organism: Strigops habroptila (assembly GCF_004027225.2). NCBI lineage: Eukaryota > Metazoa > Chordata > Aves > Psittaciformes > Psittacidae > Strigops > Strigops habroptila. The sequence continues at coordinate 26,505,938 of NC_044284.2, read as the reverse complement.
CCCTGTGTAACCAAATATTTACAAGGTAGTTTTGGTTGCAGGGAGGGAAAGGGATTTTTTCCACCCACAGTGGGCCACCTGCCTTTTAATATAGGAAAGAAAAAAACTAGTTCAGAGAGAAGTGAAATGCCTCATTACTTTCTCACAGTACTGGATGTTATAGGAGCTCACTATAACCACTTTCTACAGTTTATTTCCCCTCTTTGTACACTGTGAAAACAAGAGGAGAAATGTACTAGACATGGTCACTTCCTACTTTTCTGTCCTCCACTGTAAAAAATGAAAAGAATTTCCTGGAAGGAATGTGCTATATTATGTAAATGGAAGAGACAGAAATGTTGGGGTTTGGGGTTTTTTTGTTTGTTTGTTTTTAAAGAAGGTTAGCTTCCCATTGGTTGCTATATTACTATATCTAGTAAAACCAGGATAATTTTATAATGGGATAATAGGATAATTTTATAATGGGATTTAATAATGAGCATCGTATTTTAAAAACTAACATTACTAGCCCACTAGCCAGTGAAATTGTGGTACTTGGAAACAGGACTGGAGGCAAGTCACCAGTACGATAACTCTCTTAGATGTAAAGACATTTTCAAGTTCAGGTAAAATGAAACTTGAGTACTTTTCTCTCCTAGCAACAAATAGCAGAGATATGCCAAATATATAACAACTCCTACCTTGCCATTGGCTCCAGTTTTCTTTTTGTTGTCTCTTCTCATACATGTGGGTTTTTAATTAAGTGAGTATCTTCCAGGAAACAGCAGCATGCACCTCGTGGAATAGTTGACAGAGAGACTTTAAAATACATTTTTTTATAAGAGAAGAATTAGTGTGTGCCAGCTGAAGATCCTAGAATGCAAGAGAGAAACTTTCAGAATACTGATGTAGCAGTCTCCCATACCAAGCTGCCCTGGAAATAAATCATAGCTGAGCAGGAGATAGGTGAACCAGGAGGTGAGGTGCAGAGGTAAAGCTAGGTAATCTCTTGGCTAAACTGCTACACTTGCTCAAATTGGACTACAAAATATAATTTTACAGATGGATATTTCTCTTCACAAGCTCACCTTGACACAAAACAGTGCAATACCAGAACTATGATCCTAATATTAGAAGTCAATTAAGAGATTTCTATTTATTTCCAACAGTCAGTAGAATCTGTGACAGGGTAGGTAAATTGTCTAGGGAAAGCTAGGTACAGAGAGGTTGAGAAATTATCCATCTCTGCTGGGTTTTCTTGCCTGCCTGGGGTGACCTGAAAGCTCACCTGGCTGCTTGTGGATCCGACACCTCCAGCACGTCCTGAAGCCATGGGCCACCAGAGTGGGCTTGTAGGGGCAGTGCAAGGGCTGCGAGGTAGGAATCCCCACGGGTGACACCACGCTCGCTCCTCTCTGCAGTGCCAGCTCCTCCACACTTAGTGAGCAGCTCAGCTCTCTGATCCGGCAACTGAAAACTGGTCCCAGGGGAGAAATGCTAGTGGGGAGACACACAGGAGAAGAGATGGAAACCTGCAGCAAGGGGTGAGAGGTGGATCACCGCCTTCTATGCCAGTGGGGAGTTACAGCAGCGTACACCAATTGCGAAACCACCTCCTTTGGGACGTGGAATGAAACTGCTCTTAAATTGCTATTTTGGCCTTCACAGTACTAAAATTCTGTAATGAAAATTGCATTAATTTTGAGCCCGGAAATAAAAGAATCCCGTGACCCAGATATTCAGTGGAAAATTGAATTACTCACTTGTTTTCTTCTCTTTTGGACACATTGGCTGCTTTCAGCCAGAAATCATTGCATGATGTCAAATATTCCTGAGCTCAGATTTAACTCACACTATGTGATGGTTTGTAGTGATGCATTTTGAGATGATAGTGGAAAATAACAGTGGAAATACTTTTGTAAAAGTTAAAATTGTTTCATGCCAAATGTACCTTCTACCTCTCCCTAGTAAGATCAAAGTCCTCTGGGATGCATATCCAGACTGAACCTGTATTTTAGCTCTGTAGCACCACTTGAAAGCTTGAATCTAATTACTAGTTTCAAAGTTATCACAGGTGTAAAAATAGTATTTTCTTTAGCAGAGAGACCAGTTAACACCAATGCAAGAACAAATAATACGGGAAGAATAGCTGAACATATTTGAAATGACTGAATATGCTGGACAGAAAAGATCCAGTTTAACTATAAGAGAGCGTAGTTACAGACTTTAAGACCCTGATGTTGTAACTGTAGGTGTTCAGGTAGGCTGTGGCACTACGCCCTTAAGGAAAGGTTTCAGCGGGAACCATCCTATCCCATCCATTATCATCAGTTAAATCAGAGCTGAGTTTCTCTTCCTACTTTGGAGGTGTTGTAGTCCACCTGTTTCAGGTTCTCTCATCTGTGGTACTGGTGACAAGAAAAGGAGTAAGCCTAGGTCACTGTACTTAAAAAATACCCATGCTTGATCAAATGAATGTTAGAAACAACAGTGGTAACGCAGCTTTTGGGTAGCTTTACAATAAACAGAAACTTAGGACTTAACTGTAGTGATTAGTGAGAGATTATACCCTTCTTTCAGCCCCACAAATTCCTGATTCTTTTGTCAGCCTAGCATAGAAAGCTAGCTTTTACTATTTTGCTATGTCTCCTGATGTCACACTCTCTGTCATTTCAAGGACATTTTAGCTGATACACAAAACAAGGGCAGGAGAAGGGGAGAACGAGAAGGCAGAGAAGAAAGAGATAACAAAAGTCTGAACTCGTCCTCTGTCCATTTCCTCCATTCCCTTCACAGTGTGATCAGGGTCCAGCTCCAGATTTGCCTCATCATAAAGTTCAAGAGGGTTTTTACAGAAGTAGAGTAAGCGACTGAACCAATTTGTCCTCTTTCTTGCAGCACTCCATGTGTGTACTAAAGGTGTGGGCTGGGCTGATGGCCTTGCCCTGGGAACGAAACTTTGCTAACAATATGCTATTAATGGCTTCTGGGAAGAAAGTATGATGGGAACACAAAGGCCCAAGTTTAGATAAATAAACCACGTGCATTTGCTTTGGGTTCTAAGCTTCGATATTATGCAAACAGCCAGAATTCCCTTCCTGTTTATCTGAGGAGTATTGCATTTAAAAACCAAATAAGACTAGCGAATCGGTGTTGTTGCTGGAATAGTCATTTGACTTAAACATATGCTTGAGAAGGCAACTTGCTGCTCCAGTAAGATGCATTTTCTACATTCTGCCTCATGCACCGCACAAAGAAAAGCCTGTGAAAAGATATATCCCCCACCAGCAGCAAACAGAAGCAAGCAGAGGTTTATGAAAAGGGAGAATGCCTCTTATTAAGCCAGGCAATATATACAAAAGGAATAAACTTTCAGGCACAGAAGTGACCTTGTGTGTCAGAAAGCTTGTCTAAGAAATCACAGTATAGCAGACAAAAAGACTTACTTACTTTCATTTACTTCTAGCTGATTTAATCAAAGGAAAAGCTTGGAAATGTACCAAACTCTTAGATAACACATGATGTTATTTTACAAGGAGGTAGTTGAATAAATAGAAACTTTTCCACACTATTTGTTACTCAGACTCCTCACTCAAAAATACAGGAATTTCAAAAGTTAATATAAAAGTTGGTAGGAAAACAAGAGACTGACTAACGAAGTATAGAACAGTAAAAATACTTTTTATTGGTCCTGCTCTTTCATTACAGAATGAGACATTGATCCCATTTTAGCATAATTAATACTTTTCATGGTCAACATTAAAAGCTATTTTCTGTTTCAGCATGCTTGGGGCCAGGACAGTCTCATACCCCACACCAAAAATACAGTTTGTTAATGGAACCATTTCTGTCAGCAACAGCAAAAAAGCACCCAAATAAACAAACAAAAGAACCCCCAAATTCAAGAAAATTACGTATTTTGAAGGTGTACGCTTTTAAGGCTTTTCTGATGCTTTATGCTATAAGAGGTGCTACTGGCTGCTTTCCATAAGCAAGGAATATTCTTTTATTTCTTCCTTAACAAGCAGAATCTTGGATAGTTGATTGAGCAAGTTAGTGACTGGTATTTCCAGGGCAAAAAGAGCAGATCAGAATCCTGTTCTGCCATGCTGTGTAGTGAAATCAGTCTCTTTCCAGTCACGGTAGAAAAAAATAACTAGAAAGGTTAGCATCCTTAAGGGTAAATTAGCCTGTGTAATTCCTGTTCAGCTGTGAATCAGTCACCAAGATTTGATTCATTTATATATATTTATTCAAGGGCACTCTGATGGCCTGTGCAAAAAAAAAAAAAATCTCCTTGGAGGCTGAACATGGATCTGTAATTTTATTATTTTTAAAGTTATCCAGTACCAATCTGTCCCATGAAGGTCTTAAAGCTGCATTTTTCTTCTTGCGTATCTCTCTGAGGAAAGGTTTTAAACCATCCCTTAATGTAAGGGCTATTTAACGGTGGTGTCAAGATCCTTTGGTGTTTGCTGCTAGGACTGCCTCAGCACATCTCATCTGACCAGTTTCCAGGAGGTAGCCATGACGCCCTCGTTTCCCCTCTTCAGCACTTACGGCAAGTTACAGTACATAAGGCTATGGTTATGCCAATTGCTGAATCCTTCTGTCTTCCAGAGCATCCCAGACTCTGGTCACAAGTACTACCTGCAGTTCACTACCGAAGACTACAAAAGCGGGGTGAGTTTATGGTCCTCTGTGTTTCTTCTGATAGCGTGTGTTAAATGAACTTCAGTATCTTCATAACAGGTTACATTTAAGTGCTGTCATAAATGGGTCTTTCACAATGGAAAGACTTACCTTTATGGTTCTACGTGCCTGTCCAGCACAGGGTATGGCTCGCTCTTGGGATCACTCAAGTATTTCATCTCATCAGCCCTGAGCCTCTGCCTGGGTTCAAGTGGTCAGAGCACCGTAGTTACCCACTTTGCTCAGTGCCTGAAGAAACTGTCGTGTTTCAAGTCACATCAGTCACATCCAAGCGCCTGAGTGAAGCCCTGCAATGGCCCCAACTCAACATGACAGTATGGTCCTCATTATCCAGCTGTAGCTCCTGCTGTGCCTGCACACCAAAATGAGAATAAAGAGTTGACAAGTTGTGTTTTTTTCATTAGAACCCCCCCTCCATTCATTCTGTCAGACAGTTGTCATGAGCAACTTTACTGTAAGCATCTGCTTTTCCATTGCACACACATTTTATGAAATTTTAATTCTTTTCAGAAGTTACTAGGAAGCATTATTTTTGTTTCAAGGCTAAAGTACACGAGAGTCCCTGTTATCAATTGAGGTTATTTTTTGAGAAGTCAAACATATTTCCAAGATGACTTAGTGCATTTCTGCCACACTTGGATTAAAAAGTTCTGTTAAATCACTTTAGCCTTGTGGTTTTAACCTATTTACTTTGGGGGGGGGAGGGTGGGGGAAGAAAAAAGAAAAAAAAATATCCTTCTGAATACTTTCTTGCCCCTGTACAGCTTCATACAAAGTATCTCACAGAGACATACACATATTCCATATGTATACTTCACATGATGTACCAAGAGCCTTTTTAGTAATGTGTTGCTGGTGAATAAAACCTTGATTAAAGTTTACGGGTTTAAATTCTATCTTTCCAGGAAAATGCTAGGAGCTGCCTTGCTACAGTGTTGTATCCGAAGACAAAGTCTCCACCTGTTGTCAATATCAAGTGCATGCAGAGCAAAGACCAGAAGCAAATCCAGGAAGAGGACAACAGGCTTTACCAAAAAATCAGGCACCAAACAAAACCAATAACTGGAAACAACATTCCAGGTATATTCCTCCAAATAATTGACTGTGTTTCATTTTATCTTAAAGAGCCTGGGCGCTCTTAAGAACAGAAGCAAACGTACACACGTTTTAAAAAGGAGACACATATATTTGCAGTAGCACCCTAATACCATAGAGCTAACTATCAGGACAATTCCACCTTGCCAGCAATTCTTGGGGAGAAAAAAACCCAACACCTGTTGTGAAAGTGTTTTGGATTTAAAAGCAAAGCCTGTGCAGTTTTATATTCAAGTAAATGCAAAACGTCCTCGAGTAGTAACAACTGCCTTAACCCACATGCCTTCCCCTGCTGTGGGGAGAACTCACAAGGGAATTCACTAATAGAATTTTTCCATCCTGGAAACAGAGTGCCCCAGCCCCTCTTTTCCTCCTCACTAGGTAAGGGCTTCCACTGTTGTGGATACTGGGCTTCTCCCCTCCCCGTGGGGACCCAGTGAGCAGAGTCTCTTGGCAATTTCAGTTCTGTTACACTTTCATACTCTCAGTGATGCAGGCTCAGCATCACTTTCCTCCCTGTTCAAGACTAACACATCGAAAGCAAAATTCGCCTCCCAGGAGCAGTGCTACACCAGGCAGAAGTGCTCCAGGTTTCTAATTTTCCTGCTGAACAGGCAGAATCAATCACTTTATATTACTCTTTCTCTCCCTTGCAGACAGCCATGGCAATATTGAACCTGTCCTGGAGCCAGTGTGGGCTTTGGCTGTTGCTGGCAGCAGCTACATAATGTGGGAAAAGTCAACAGAAAACATGGGCTACTTCATGGCACAAGTGAAGTCTGTGAAGCAGTGGGTAAGTGAAGCGGAGTAAGTGAAGTGGGTAAGTAAAGCGAAGCCCAGCCAGGCTGAAAGGCAGCATCAGCCAGCGCCCAAACTGCATTCTCAGGGAACATATCTTACACCTGCAGCGTAATGAACAGGAGTTCCCAAACCTTTGTTTCCCCCTCCATCACCTCTGATCAAAAGACAGCATTCAGTTTTTAATCCTTAGTTATTTAGAATGAGATCTGAGTTATTTAGAATGAGAATCTCTCTGAAGGAGAAATTAAAAAGCAGGGAGGATTCTGAAAGTTATTTGAGGGTTAGTCAATTAATTAGGACCCGAGTCAGCCCAGTTGCAGGTGAGAGAACAGTCAGACTGCAGAGCCACGCCACAGTTAGTGCCTTCAACATTTCTATAGGCAGGACATGCTCCTAATTCTGTCTCTCCACACACAAAACCTGCCTCATTGACCACAGCCATCTCGAGCCCTGTTCACCTCGCTCCCTAAGCGAGGTGTAGCCTCTAAACTGAGTAGCCTCTAAACTTCAACAGTATAACTTGTGTCCTTGATAATTTTTTTCTTTTTGAAACATGCCCAGATAAGGAAAGATGATTTTACTGAGTTTGACTACACCATCCTGCTCCATGAAATTCCAACACAGGTAAGAAAGTGCAGGTGTACACTACCTCCTTTCATTAACAGAGGTACAGCATCAAAATTGTAAAAGATGTGTATTTTTCTCTTCCCCAGGAAATTATCTCATGTCACATGCGCCTCACTTGGCTTCCTGGTCATCCTCTGAAAGTAAAATACTTCTGTGCTTCAGAAAACCAGGGGCTGGAAGATGGATCTGGAATGGAATCTGGATCAGCTGCTGGGGTTCTACATGAAAAGGGACCCAATTTTTAAAAGCAATTGTCAGTTTTACGTACCTGTATTAAATGAGAAAATCCTTGTGTTAATAGACCTGGAGCTGCAGTAATTTTTCTATACAAGTTGAACCGTGAATTTGAGTGCTTTTGCTAGTCTGTCTTGTTCCAAAATTAATTCCCATAGTTTCTTAAACTGCAACACTCGTAGAGTTCTACATAAGAAACTTTGCTACTACCTATATATAGAGAAACATGCACAAGTTGATTTTATGTCACTGACTTACTGTAGCTTTGAGTAACATAGCTTGTAAACAAAGTTAATATATTGGGATAAAAAACTTGAGAAGTGTATTAATCTGTTGCTAAAAAATATTTGTCTACTGATTTTTTTTTTTTTTGGGGGGGGGGGGGAGGAGGTGCTAGGTCCATGCTGATTTTTAACTTACATCTCCAATAAACCCAATACTGTTCCACAGGGTGGAGGTTGGGTTTCCTTTTGACACTGCTGTCTAACCCCAGCTGTCCATCTCCTCCTGCTGTCCAGCCTCTAGAAGGACTTGGACGAGTGCAGCCAGCGACATGTCTCCCCATGCGGCCCTGGTAACCGCCGTCTGCACAGCCTAGTCCCTGCACAGCCCAGTCCCTAGGCACCACTGTGCCCTGCAGCGTCAGCTGACAGTGTTTTTTCTCTCTTACTTGTGAAGGAAACTCAGAAAATACTGATACAAGGAAAACACATTTTGGGGTCTACCCATGTCTGTCCCCATCCCAGAGCCCTGCACGGCAGTGCTGCTCAGGCAGAAATCGAGGGCACTGGCACTGTCTGTTTGCAGTTCTTTCTATTGCCCTGAACAAAAAGAGAACCGCAAACAGGACAGCTCAGTATGGATGCATTTCCACATTGGGGTTTGGGGTGCAGAACACTCCATCAAACAGCTTGTGGATTAATGCTGCCACATCTTGTGCCTATCCTAAATACAGCAAAGCCCTCTGGCAAGGATGTGGTTTTATCTCATCATGCCCAAATCTCCACTTGGCTTCCAGCGGAGGTGCCACTGCCTTGCCTCTGTTCGCTCAGATAGTGCCAAACTGTCTCCAGTTTGCTTTTTCTTCACCCATGAGCAAGGCTTCTCCCAGGTTAAATTCACTCATTATCAATAAGTACCCTTTCCTTCGGGAAACGTGGCCTCTGCTTCTGGGACGATTTTGTTCTTTATAATTTGTGCTACGTTGTGGTATTATTGATCTGTAATTGGAAACCATGATTAAGATATTTAACATGACAGCTTTAACTCTTTAGGCCAGGTGATCTGCTACCCCCCTCAAATTCAGGCTTTTTACACAAGTGTATTACAGTCCAATGTACTTTTACTGACTGAAGCTTTTTATATCAGCACATAACAATACATTACAATAACAAAGCATTACAATAAATTCCATGTAGCAGCATTTCACATACTCCTGGTGTTTTCTTTCGTGCTGGTAAAACATTTGTCAACATCCAAAGCATGAACTCAGAGCTTGTAATGGCAACACTTCTTAAAGAAATTGGTGATGAAAATATTTTTTGGAATTAAAAGAATAGCACAGATTTTGCACTTTGGGGCTCTACTTTAGCATGCACCTAACCACAAGTTCAGTTCCCTTACCTTGTGAGGCTCTCCAGATGCCAAAGAGAGGATTGGGCACTTTTAACTTGCCAGATTGGTGTAACTGACTACTAATAAGCAACACAAACTCATATCAGATGAGAAGCTGCACTGTAACTTCTGGAGAAGTAGCAAACCTGTTGGAACTCAAAGGCAAAATTTCCACCAGCTTCTTTAGGGCCAAGATTTCAGCTAGTGGGTCAGAACCTAAAATCATACAGCAAAATACTTGGTTACATCAATGCAGACATGGTCTGAGATAAGGCCCAGGTGGGTTCACAGTGAATTCTTCATGCTACAAAACCTAACAGAGCCTGTTTGGAAGAGGTGGAGGCAAGAGAAGAGGAATCACTCTCTTTCCTCTTTGCTGCTAGGGAGAGTTCACATAAGTCAGACATAATGTGAGCACTACCTAAAATTTGATTAAATAAAAAACATCATCATGCTCAAAGAAAACAAAATCCAGGGTGTCCCAATGCTCTTGCTCTCCACCCTGCCTCCAGTGCCTCCTCACTGTGAGCCTTCCCTCACCCGCAGATTCTCTTCCTGGTGCTTGAGTTGGGCCGATCTCATTGTGCCTCCGCCATCCCTACACTGTGCCACGTCTGCAGAAAATCAGTGCTCCCCTGGCTGCACCCCTGAGCGAGGAATTCACTGCACAATTGGCCTCAACCAAGCACAACATAAAAGCCATATATATAAATAAAATAATAACTACCCCATTTCTTCCTTGCATTTATTCTGCTTTTATAAGCCATCTTTGACTTTCAGTAAATGTGCTGTATTTGCTTAAGAAAGTCTCCAAATGTCACAAGAACCTGCAGGGCTTTTTGTGAAACAAGTCCCAGCAGAGTATTCTCAGAAAACCAGAGCTATGAGTGCAAGGGAATCAAGAAGGATTTGGCCCAAAGCAGTATCGTCCTCATACACATTTTGCTTGTGTTTAGCAGCATTTCACCACCCCTGACCAATCTCTCACTTTTTTTGAGGTTAAAGTAATTTTCACTGTTTGCCAGCAGAGGCTGAAGAAGATGCCCAGCTGCTACAGTTCTGTCTGCGTCTGGTAAGCATCAACCCCGATCCTCTGCCAGGAATGTGGCTGGTTTTGAACTGGAAATTCATTCTCTGTTTACTGGAAGTCTGCAAAAATACTGTTAAGCTGAGTGGGACAGGAAGAGACACCACGCAAAGAAACCCCAGTGTGGATCCTCTGGTAGTAATTAACAAAAAAAAAAAAAAATGATAACTACTCTTTCTCACCTAACTATAGTACCCTTGTCTCAGCTCTCTTCTATGAGTGACCAAGAACCATTCAAGTGATTCCCAAGCTAAGCGTCGGCAGTAACACGTCCTTTTGATTGGAAGATTCTGGGAAAAGGAAACTTTGGTTTAGTTTTCTAACAAGAAAGCAAGGCCGTAAAATAAATCCGTTTCACTCATAGTGTCAGAAAGAGTTAACTTCTACATACATTCTCCTCAACCCTCTTCAAATGCCCTCTACTGTCAGTGGGCAGGCAGATTTGGTGAGAAGCAAGCTGCACAGGCTTTGGAGGCTTCTGGCATGGTTTCTGAAGGATGTGGAGGGAAAAGTGACATTCATTCTCAGCAAGGGATGCTGGAAGTGCCGAAGGACCTGTGCTTGGTGGTGGACATGTGAGAAAACGCTGAGCATGGGGTGGTGGCTCATCCCCCCATGCCTGCCCAGCAGGTTAGGGTTAGCCAAGTCTCCTGAATAAAAATTTTTAAACTTTCAAAACCAGAGAAACAGGAACTGGCCTAATTACAAAATAATGATGTATCAAGTAAAAAATTAAAATTATTTTAATACAAATGGATTAGGACAAATTATCAACCGTGTTTGAACATTTATATATTTTGTTAATGAGTAGCATTTACATGTGAACAATTCTGCTGCAATCTCTTGGTGGCTTCTGAGAAACCACAAAAGAAGGATATTACAATGAAATGACAAGTCCAAGTCCCGCTGCAGCCTGCACTTATCCAGCCAGCCTTGATTGCTGCCATGGCTTGGGCGATGGAGCTTTGGGAGAAGATTGTGAAAAAACATTCAATGTACACGAGAGGAAAAGAGTCAGTTTTTGACTTTTCCCTTTTTTGCAGGAAGTCGCCCTGTTGCTTCGAGGTATTTGTTAATTACTTCTTCTTGAGTGCTGGGTGAACACGGTTGGTATTTACAGTATTCCATTGTATATTCACCCTTTCCCTGTAGAGTTGGAAAAAGAACAGTCAAGGTAAGGACACAAACAGTGTAATCCTATTTAGCAGGCCACACCCTCATCTGTGAAATACACGCCATAATCATGTGTGACAAAGCATACATCATGTACTGAGGCACATACATATGAGATACAAACCCATACAGTATCTGGACGTTGTTCCTGTGAACAAGACTTTAAGATCACCTGTGGTTCCTACCACATCGGCGTGACAATTCTGCTTCAAACCTGAAAGTGACTGTGGTATTCATACCAACCTATTCGAGTGCCCACAGAAAACCCACACTTCTGTGTCACCAGATGTGGAACAGCAGATTTTATGTAACGGACAGACTCACCCAATTCAAATGCATTCAAAGAGTGTATAACTACAGGCATATAGATTACAAAAAAAGGACACCTTAACTTTTTGGCACTGCTGCCAAAAATCTCTTCTACCTGCAGACATCTGTAACTTAAGGCGTATGCCTAAACTTTTCCAGCCTGTGAATTTAATACCTTTGCTGATACCTACCACTTTGTATCGCTTACAACTCTGAATTTCTTCTATCCTCAAAGTAGGAAAGAATTTTCTGGCCAGAAATGACACGGTTAATGATAGCTATGCCAATTAAAAAGCTAGTTAATGTAAGAGCAAAAGCTCTAAGCTTATTTTCTGATTCTGCACCTGATCTTTATTGCTTTTACTGCTCCATACACTGTGTAAGATGATGTAAATTAGCATACTTGATTCACAGAAATAAACACGTTTTAGCAAAAAGTCAAGCAAGTACGTACCTCTGTGCAAGACCTCAACTCAGTGGCATATCCGAACATATCATTCAGTGGCACCTAAAATCCAAGAATACTCTTCTTGTAAAAATAAGATGGTTTTCCATCAACTTTGGTTATCATCCAATTAATCTCAATTACGATTACAGAGTCAGTAAAATCTGCTGCTCTTTTTAAACAGCAGTGATCTAATTGTCTATTTTTGTAACATACCTCTTATTTCAACTAATTCGTATTCACAATGTTTTTCCAGCAGGAAACCCCCAAAATTCCACCAGAGTTTGAATGCCCCAGATACTGGAATACCCCAGACTCAGTAATCTTTGACACCCAGCAGGAGACTACATTTGAAATTACTCAAGACTGCAGCTTTAACTACAATTTATGAAGCAGAAGTGATGCAGTGTGTAGTTTGCCCTCAGCTAAGGCAAATGATGATTTACCGCACCACCATGCCCTAACATGAGAACACACGTTTTGGGGGAGTGGGGGAAGGAACACTGAAGACAAGTAATTGTAATTTGCATTTATCTGCAATTATTACATTAACTGTAAAGATCTTCCCCTGAGCTCTGTGTGCCTGTATTGCTGCCCAGATTTGTTTCAGGTAGCACAGCCAGCCCACCTCGAGCAACCAGAGTGCTGTTTCTTTCTCTGCCACTATCTGACTTTAGGTCAGTAAGTTAGCTTCTCTGGAGCAAGACAAATATACAATAGGTTTACTAATACTGCACAGTACACTGTCACGAGTTGCAAATTAGTGTTATGCTTATCCACTGAAAAACTAACGTCATGTTCATCCACTGAAAAACATAGCTACGAGTTTACGTACATTAGACAGTAAGTAAAACAGTAAAGGGAGTTGAAAGGCAGCACAAGAAAAGGAAAGGTCAGGAACCAGTGAACAACACAAACCTCAGCATAAAGAGTAAAGTAACCCTCTGTGCCGTCTTGTCCTGTGATCACGCCATGGCGGCGATTAATTCCAGCTATCACTGCTCCTTGGAATTCCGTGGGTGCCATCACCTCCACTGCCATAACGGGTTCAAGTACACGCACAGTGGCATTTTCCATAGCTGGAGTGGAAAAAAAATAATTAAATAATCAAACACCAAAGAACAAGCCTGACAGAATTCAAGGTACCCCTGTGCACACCAAAGAGGTGTTTTACGGTTAATGCTAAGCGCTTCTCACATCAGCAGGGTAAAACAATAATCAACTATGTGGAATTTCAGCTCCCCTGCCTTTTATTCCTGAGACTGCAATGCCAGAAGGCACACAGTTTGATAAAATGTTCTTTTTGTACCTGTCTAAAAACTAAGCTGTTGGCATTTCTGTACTATAAACAGGATTTCTGCAAATAGCTAAAAGAACTATTGCGCCTCCCTTAAAATTTCTATAAACTCTTGCATATTCTGCTCTACACAACTGGCCAAACTTTGAGTGTACGTATGGATACACCAGGCAATCAATGAACCTTCAGAAATGAGTACATTAGATTCAGCTCCAACAATCAGAAGCGAGCAGGGCCACACATGCCAATGACCAGATTTATACCTTGCTTCAGGGCTCCTTCTCCTGCTCTGATAAAGGAGATTTCATTGGAGTCCACCATGTGATGTGCACCATCTTCTAGGACAAACCGCACTCCAGAGATCCTGTGCCCTGACACTAGACCTTTTTCACATGCTTCTCGGAATCCCTGCCAAAGAACATCTCAAAGTCAGCAGTTTGCAGACCAAAACAAAGCCTAAAAAAAGAGCAACATTAACAATAGCCTGCAAAAGACATTAAACTTAAAAAACAAAGCAATAGTAACAACAATATCCCCCACCAAAAGCTTTCACAATGTGTAACGGCAATCCTGCATCTACCCAATGGACCTTCTTGCTTGGTAAAATAATGGGAGAAAAAACAGCGAGGAAAACTTCCTATTTCCAAGCATTTGAAAACTTTGTACTATCATTCTTTGGTCCCTCTGTTCAATATTGCTCTTTTTAAAAAATAGGAATCATGTAACAAGCTTGGGTCAAGAAAAAGAAATGTACTCAGAACTTTGCTTTGTTAAGGGACTGTACGGTCAAAAACCAAAAGAATGCTCTTTGTGGAAAGAACTACTCAAACCACTTAACTAAAGAACAAGATTCTTTTAAGACTGCAGGCTTTTTCCAGGATTTGGCAAAAATTTTTAAGTGTTGCATCATGTAGTAACGAAGGAATTATTTTAGGTGAATCCATTATTATAAGAATTCAAGGATCACGGTAGGTACTACTTAAAGTAGGACATGGTAAATTAGTTTCAGAGAGACAGACACAGAGGAAGGCTGCAGAAGAGAGAAAAAGAATATTTGGTAATTCATGCAGGAAATACAGCTTAATTACAGTTTCCTACACAGCTGGCCTCAAGAGAAGTCACAAAAAAAGTTACATATTTTGGGGTTAGAGATGAGAATCATGTGGCCACAATCAAAACCAGAAGAGGGCTGTTAAAAAGCAGATTCAACAGGAGGCTTGTTTGACTGCAAGACAGGAAAGCCTACCTTCTGTACGGAGGCACTGCTGTGAAAATAAAGCAAGCACACACCACCAAAGAAAACAAGCAGCAGCTTCTAAATTAAGTGGAAAACCTAGGAATGTCAGATATGAAGGAAAACCACACAAATGTGATTCTGCTTCCACTGAAGTAATGGGAAAAGCTGCCTTGCCTGGGTCAAGGCAGTCACAGTAGATGTGGATTGTATAGCAGGAAAATATCAAGAATCAGTATTTCTTATATTATATACACACGCAAAACATCTTGTACCTTTTCAATAGCAGGCACGAATTGTTTTGGAATATTTGTGCCAATGGTTCTGTCTTCAAATTCTACTTTTGTGTAGTCCTCTGGATCCAGGGGCTCAAGCACACCTATAACTTTGCCATACTGGCCCGCTCCACCAGTCTGTTTCTTGTGTGTATATTCAAACCTAAGAACAAAACCATGTTACTCATTACACAAACCACAGTCTTCTACAGAAAAAAAAAAGTTCCCATTCTTCCTTTTGCTTTATTCTGTTTGGTTCTGTGTAAACAAAATGGCTAAACACCGTATAACAGCATATGAAACAACAGCTTGAAGATATGTAACGCCCAAAGAGGGAGCACCACAACTCTCCATCTTGCAAGCGGGAAGCTGAGAGATTGTGACGAGTTAAATCTCACAAAGTACAGCCTCAGCAAGCAACGCTAATAAAGCCTGCTTACCCTTAGGCGTGTGCTTTTTGTTTACTTGAGTAACAAGATTCTTATTGCTGTTTCTGCACATACCTACAGTTTCCACCCACAAAGTACTTTGATGTTAAGCACAGACGCTGAACAAGGGGATAATCAGGGAAAAAACTTGTGAACACGAACTGGTAAAACCCACATCCCACCCTGGAGGGATGTGAGGCCTCTCCAGAACACCTGCCCGTGGCCCCATCGGCTGGGGTGCCACCGGTCCCACCCGGGAGCACTCGGTGCCTGAGTGGTGAGATAAGCCCCGTGTGTCAGGGCTGGTCCCCGCAGCGCCCCGGGCTGGTGGGGAGAGGCGACGCCCGGGCACTCCCAGCCTGGCCCCGCTCCCCGCCGGGGCGGCCCCGCTCCGCCCCGGTCGCTTCCTGCGGGAGGAGGAAGCGGCTCCGCTTCGCCATGGAGCTGCCGCCGAGCCACCACTCCGCCACCCGGGCGGCGGCGCTGGCCGCCAGCTACCTCAGCTACCAGCGGGGGAGCCCCGGGCGCGGCCTGGCGCTGCGGGCCGTTCGCAGCGGCCGCAGGCAGGTGAGAGCCGCGGGGAGGGCCGGCGCAGGCCGCGGCGCCGGGCCGGAGCTCGAAGAGGGTGGCTGGCAGGTTATCTGCCTCCCGAACGCGGGCGGCGGCCTCGCTTATCGCCTCGGACGGGTTGACTGGCAGGCTGCGAGGAGGGCAAGGCTGCCTCAGGAAGGCAACAACACAGCCTTAATATAAGGAACCCAATTAAAACTTACCTCAGTATTGAGCCAGGCTCCACATTACTGTACAGAATCACACAGTGAGCCCAAATATTGAGCAAGTAAGTAGTATACTTATATAGTGTACTAGAGATGGATGAAGAGGCACTAATCAGATGCTGCACCAGGTGCACATTAAACAAGTGATCTTAACACAGCAGGAAAAACTACAAGAATATCCTAGCTGTGTATGGGCCCTGCAGAGAATCACACCATTGCAGCGCTTCACAGCAACTAGAATATTTTCCGCAATGCAAAGTCATTTCACAAAAAAAATGTTCTTAATGTTTTTCTTATTTAGGACATCGATGGTGTTGGGCATAAGTACCATCTGGAATTGGTGTTAGAAGATGTCCTTGACAAAGTGAGTTCACATTTTTTAACTGATGCATTCTGGGGGCAGAAGTTGGCATACTGGCATGTAATAAATATGCATCGCTTTATGCTGCTAATCCTAGCTGAGGCCAGTGGACACACCAGTTAATAATACTTGACATCGTGCTTCAGATTTTTGTGTACTGCAAATCAGGCAAAAAAAAAAAAAAAAAAAAAAGGGCTAAATTTTACCGTAATGGAACTCCCATTTCTTTCACCATAAAAGCCCTGAACGTCTGTTACCTACCACTGTAACACAATAAAATGCTTGAAGGATGACAGGGACATTTCAGTGTTATTCAATTGAAAACTGCAGTTATTTGAACCCACTACTCCACCTGAAGAGCCCAAGTAACATTTTTCTGCATCACAATCATTGCGCTTGCTATCACTGCACAAAGATAACTGCCCTTATAGCATATTCACAGAAATAGTATGAATTTAACCTTTTCTTAAATAATCACAAATCTCTATGGGCCAGACTTAGAGAAAACGGCAACTACATAAAGAAAACAAAAATATTAGAACTACAAATTACCAATATTATACATGTATTTTATCAAATATTAATATACATAATTAACTCTGTAACAGGACAGTACTGTTAACTGCACTGCTGAGGTTCTTTATCATCTGGGCAACAAAAACATTGCTCCAGATGTGCAATTCACAATTGAAGGAGAACTTAAGAACACAGACGAAGCAGATAACATATTCTACAATCGAATCAAGAGCCTGGAAAAAGAGCTTGTGGCAGAAAACGTACCAGGTACAAAGAAGGGGTTTGGGCGAGAAGGAAGTTTTTGAGGCAACATTCTCCATGATCAGAAGCAAACCTGAGCTCAGCTGGTGGTGGTCCACAATCTCTTTGGGACCCCCTACTATAAAAGCCAGAGCTGAGGGGGATCAGGCCATTAGCCCTACTCTCAACACATGCTGACTCATTTTCTCTTATTCATGGTGGTGTGTCAATCACAACACTAGTAATTTTATTCATAATTTCTGAAATCCACAACCTCTACATGATTTACATGTGACTGTTCTTGAAAACCACCTGCTACTGTCACCTTTTTGCATACCAGCGTACTGCTCACTGCTTATGCCTATCCTTGGCATAGTACATCAGACATCCCTGCTGTAGTACTAGGGTCTGCTCTTCCTTTAGAGCAACCCCTGCCTTGAAGACCTTCTAGAATGTATGTTAAGAGAAAGAAGTGGGAGGAAAACACAGTGGTAATGCAGTGGCTCTTCCACAATTATAAGGAAGATCTGTGACACCCAATGAGGAACCTAAGCGAGTGACTTTAGCACCAAACCTTATTATTAGGTGACAAGGTTCTGTTAATGGCTGCAATTACGTGAACTTTGCTTAATGTATGTTATTTATTTTGTTTGCCAGACAACCATGGCAACATATCCCCAGAAATGGAGCCCATCCGACTGCTAGCATGGGTTGCCTCTGGCTATGTGATGTGGCAGAACTCAACTGAGAACACTAAGTTCCAACTTGCCCAAATTAAACATGTGAAGCAAGTGGTAAGTTATCATCAACGCCCTGTAAGAAAAACACCATCTAAGAGCTCAGGAGCTGTGGCATGTACTGGATTACAGCTGTTAAGAAAGACACCTCAGATGTATCTGAACTTCTCGGTCTGGTTCATTTTTAAGCCAGTGTTTAGCTTTTGTTCGACCTAATCCTTTCTTCTAGCAAATCTTGAGTTCTTCAGTGTTTATTTAGATCACTCCTCTTTGTAATTTTGTTTATAGAAGCCACGTTTTCTTGGCAAGAGCAGCATTTTACACTTAGTTAAGAAAATTGACTCTCCACTTTGAGGTCATCACATTGATTACAGTTTATATTACTTTCCTGCTTTCCATCTATAGTGTAGGCCAAGCTGACAGTGTTCTTGCATCTGCATAAGATGCATTGGAATACTGTCCTTTTAATCTCGATCTACACCATGATCTAGCAATCAGTCACAGTAATACTGCTTGACATCTCTGCAATAGCTGTGTCCAGACAAATAGCAATGGGCTGCACCTCAGATTCAATAAAACAATCTACAGGGCTTCTGTTTGCACTACTGCAGTCTCCATCCATTTGCTAGTTCACCACAAAATGCTAATCAAGAAAGAAAGTACTGATGTAATTCCACTCGCATTATTGGCTAGTTTACTTTGTTCTCACCAAACTTACTAATTTTTAAGTATTTGGAGGAGAACCTAAAATTAATTTTTAGTCAAGCTGTATGACTTATATTAGCATGATGAGCATGATTAAAGTTATGATAAGAAAATTTAATTCAGGAAGATGTGTCACAAGACAAAGGGAACAACATACTTCAGAGCAAAATATTCTCTGTTTTCACTTATTTCTGAATGGTTACAACTGAAGTGTTTGTCTTGAGCAGATCTGGATCTGCCCTAAGCTAAGCAATAAAAATAACTGGCAGATCTCACTGTAGCTATTCAAATTAAGTCAGTCACTAGCTGCCAATATCAGCAGGCCTTGGAAATGTCTTGCCTGGAACAGGCTTAACTGATAAAGCAGTTTGCTTTCAGAAACACTATTGTCAGAGCAGGCTTGGGGTTTGGTTTTAAATTAATAGAATTTAACAGTAGATTCTCCCCATTCTTCTCTATTTGGAGAACATATACCATAAGTTAAGAATAACTCCTAAAGGGATGGTCAACTTGAAATTCAAGGAAATTTATTATGTAAGCTGGGGTAAAGAAGCAGGGTTTCATATTTAGAAAACCCAGTAGATCAGGAGTCTTCAGAACAGACTTTTAGAGCCCAAATGTTTTGCCCCTCGGAACAGCCAGTGAATTCCCATGAAATTCTGGGTATGAAAGAAATCCAGAAACTCATTCTGGGAGCACCATTTGTTAAGGTTTTGCTCCCTCTGATGGCTATCTTAAAGCAATTCACAGATGCTGCAGGGCTGTGCATGAACAAGATTAAAAAACCCTCTTTAATAAACCAGATGAATTTAAGGATAAGGCAGACATAAGACTATTAAACTAAACCAGCTGCCATTTCTCTTCACTAATTTTGTTCCTTTTCTTTTCCCTGAAGAATAGAAATAGATACATGAAGAGTATGTTCCAAAGGCCAGTGTAGGTGCTGTTGCTCACACAATCACTGATAACTTGCAAAGCCTCTGGAGCGTGTTCCAAGACTTGCCCTATTGACAATTTTATTTAGGATTATTTGGGTTAAATTGACACCTTGTAGAATCAGGTATTCCCTTCTCAAATGAGTTCCTGAAGTTGAGATAAATCTAGCTTCTTTAAGGGAGGAATTAGCACAGGTTCCACATTCAGTCTCTCCAGAGCAATTCTGGAGTTCACCGAAATAGAAAACAGAATCTTTTTGTTTTGTTACAGTGACTAAGCTCCATTTGCTTTATTTGTTTCATTTGGTTATCATAAAAATTCTCTGATGTATTTCAAAGAGAACTGAGTCACTTTTTTAAGGCGAGGGGAAGCCCTGCATTCAGTCCTTTTCATCTTGTCTTTCCAGAAAAGAAGTGATGAGTATCTTGAATTTAACTACATGATTCTACTTCATGAAATGGTATCCCAGGTAAAGTCTTCATTTCTAAAAAGCCCTTTTTTTTTTTTTGATTGTCAGCAGACAGTAATTCTCAGCTATTTCTGGGCCTTCTTGGGAATGGCAGAAGTTCAATATATTGGTCATTCACAGCTTTCTCCTCCTGGGAGGTACTATTGCCAAACTGGCCAGAGATAAAGGGAAGCAGCAGCTGCCAGCATCCATGACTGCTTAGCTGTATTCCAGCTGGAGTTGCAGAGCGCTTCTATGCTAGAGGACCAGTATACAGAGGCATAATCTAACCCAGCAGTTCATGGAAGAAAGCAGCAGAAACTTTGGTTCCCAAAACAGTATTTACATTGTATGCTATTCTCCATCATAATTTTGAGATCTGAGCAAGTGTTTTCATAAGAAAAATACAGAAAATTTGAAAAAGAAGTTCTCAATTGTGCGACCTCCTGTAATAAATCATCCACTGATAATAATTGGAGATCTCACTCCCACTTACAGCTCCACTGCTTCCTGCCCCACTACAGTCTCAGTTGAGGCATCTATAGCGCTTTTAGTACCTAAATTTTCTGTGAAGAAAAATTCCAGAGAAGCAGTAGCTAACTAATTGCAGAACAAAAGCACAGGTTCTTCACTGTGCTCTGTTCAGTGAAGGGCACGTGTCCCAAAATAGCAATAGCACTAACAGTAAGAGGGGAAATCCAACATAGACATGCTCGAGCTGCAAAACTTGCCAAGATGAAAGAAAAATGTAGTTGCAGCAGCATGGAGCACAACACAGGCTGAAAAAAACTTGGAGACCTTCAGATATTTGGACAGGTCACAGGACTGTGTGTTACTGTCCTTACCCTGCACTGTTGCTGGTGCTTGATCAACTACTTATAATCAGCCCAGGTAAGGCTGTACTGCAGCAGTCAATTCCTGTGTGGTATCGCTCAAAGGAAATACCTTATCACTTTCTACAGTGTTATTTTCTACCCACAGGAGATCATTCCCTGGCAAATGACAGTTCTCTGGCACCCACAACATGGTGTTCAAGTGACACGGGAGAGCCGTCAGCCAAAACATGCATTGGAATAATGGACCACCTGATACTGCAATGGGAGAAGCTCAAATGCTACAATAAGCATTTGATGGGAGGGCAGATAAGTTGATGATGGTGGATACACAACCAAGGTACAAAGAAGTTAAGGACTCTGACTTCTTCCTCAGTTAAACTTTTCCTGTACATTGGCTTTGATCTCATAATCCAAAGAGAAAATTCCCTGCTACATAATCAAAGTCTGCATCAAAATAAATTTTAAGAAGCTGCATTACCAGAAAGAATACTTACGGCACAGGGGCAGAGATGTTCTCCCTAAAGGCAACTTTTGGCTTTCCCATGGTGCAGGGGCAACCATATTCCCTTTCCATTCGCTGCGGGGGGAAAAATGAAATACAGAGTTGTTCAATTGGAACAATTTATTGGAAATCATTTTACTGACAGATCTTTCTGACATGAGAAACTTAATCAGAGTTAACCAGGTTTTTTGGTTTGGGGTTGGATTGATTTTTGGGGTCTTGGTGTTTGGTTTTTTGTTTGGTTGGATTTTGTGAGGTTTATTTTTTTTTTTTTAATATCACAAATTATTAACTGTCATTTTGCAGTCAACCTTGTTTAGGGCCTGTAGCTTTAGATACACGAAAAGGGAACAGCATTAGTTATTCTACTCAAATTTAAGCTTTTAAAGACAAAATCCATTCCTTCTTCATTCTGTCAACATTTCAGATATGTCTATTGTGTTAGACTAAAATACAGACATCAACTTGAAAGAAACAAATCACTAACTATTCCCTCCTGCCTGCATAATCTCTTATTACAGAATGATACATTTAAAACCACAGAAATAAGAGTATTTCTCCTGTAGGAAATAGGCAACAATAAAATTAATTATAAGCAAAGGCTGCTAAAGCAAAGCATAGTGCTTAATACATTTTTTAAGGATTTGAACCGAAGAGTAAAAATATTCCAGGCATAAGTTTCACTGAAATAGTTTACAAGCCTTCAAAATAGAACCACTGGAGAGGAAGAATCTTCAAAAGTTGACTAAGAAGTTAAGCTCTTCCCTAAGCAGCTAGCATTGTTCACATTAATTAGTGCTTTCTGCTGGGAAGATCTCAAAATAGCTGTCACACGATAACCCTGATTACACTAAAGCAAATGGAGTTGTACACCTCCAAACATCTTGTAAACTTGATGTGCGCATAAGCACCCAATTACAATATCAGGCGTAAAGACTGGCATCAGTTAGGCCATCTGCAGATAGATTCTGGTCTCAGCCAGAAAGAAAGAAGAATTCTTGGTTGGAAAACCAGCAAAAGTAGAGTCCATGGAATCTGCTTTCCAAATTACCTGGGCATAGATTTCCAAGTGCAGTTCCCCCATTCCAGAAACAATGGTCTCTTTGCTCTCATCATCAAAATGGATTCTGAAAGTGGGATCTTCCCTTGTAAAGCGGCTCAGGCCTTTTGAGAATTTATCAAAGTCATTCTGAAAAACAATTACACCACAAGAAAACATTAACTCAATGTCCAGAAGTTGCACAACAAAAAGGCCTCAAATTTTTCCTATTAACTGCTTAGCACTCTGACTCTCATGAGGTTATTTTCTGAAACACAGCCACACATTTATAACTGTATTTATTCTTCCAGCTACTTCAAGTCCACACTTACCCAGGTCAGACACATGCATTTTCTTTATGGCTAAGTGATGCCATCTAATGCAGTCACATGCTGGGTTATCTGAATGATATATTCTTAAGTACTCCAGATAAAACATTTGAAAACACTGCTCATTGTAGCCTGTGGTTCCCTCTTTAACTGCTAACCTGTGTAAAATTATAAAAGCAGCAAAGGAAGGTATCTCAGTTAGAAGGTTGATTCATAGGCTCCTCCTACCTTGTTGGAAGGCTTCATAGCTACTGAAATGACAGGATCAGGGATGTGGATTGATTCCTGCAATGGCCATAAAGGAAGAGGTCATACAACCGAGTTCCACTACACCTGCTGATTTCTGTAATTTCTCCAGAACAGTTTGGTCACAAAAGCCCAGGCTTACAAACAGGGATGACTGTTTTACTTATCTACCTTGTATCTAATATCATAGCGTAACAGAATTATGTAACTCTCCTGAGGATTACTACAAGGCTGTAACATAATGCATGCTGTACTGCCAGCCACAGTATTTCCAACACCATTTCCTAGATGTAAGATGATACCTGGATTTCACACTGGTGAGAAGTCTACTTCCTGTGAGATTTTGTAAATATATATAAATAAAAAAAACCAACCCAAACCCCTAAACTGATGTATTTAAATACATATACAAATACATAGCTTAATACTTTTGGGTAACAGCATCCACTTCGAACAGCCCAGAACAGTTTGCTAACACTGAAATAATATTTGATGTCAAGCATAGTAAATGGGTGTGTCTCTCGCTTGCCCATACCATACTTCCATATACTCAGGCTCCATGAGGTATAACAAATAATCATAAGAAGTATTTGGGGTTGCATATACATCAGAAAATATTTAAACTGAACAAATTATTACGAACTTATATGACAAAATCCTGGCAGATTTCAATGCATGAGACGTACAGATGAAAAGGTGTACTCACCATGGAAATGTCAGTGCTGGTTTTATCAGTGAATGTATCCCCGCTAGCACAATCTATTCCAAACAGCGCACATATGTCTCCTGCATAAACTTCATTTACATCCTTAAGAAAGAAAAGTTTACTATTTAGATAACACTGAAAAACATCTTACAACCCACACCTGGTTTTAAGAAGATATATAAATACTGTGTTAAAAAGCCTGAAGTTAAGCTCCTTTGAAAACTGAAGGTTTGATAAAATGCTCTGTTAATCTTCTCTCTTTATTCAAAGCACAAAAAGGAGACCTCAGCTTGGATGCTAACTTACTCTAGTTTAAGGATGCGAAGCAAGCAACATACGATGTTTCATCAGGCAGTCCTGACCCACCTATGGAGTTCAGGAATTCTAAAAAAGAAAAGACTAGTATTTGCAGCTGCTTGAGAATCAGTTTTTAGGTTCAGAATTGTATTCAATAATCATGTGGAAGAAAACTTTTGTGTGTATTTTGCTAATCCTATTTCCCCTCTCCCAGAAATATGGAGTATGAGGATACTACCACAGCTGGCTTTCTTTAGCTATCACCTCAAAGCCATTTGATAATGCTTCTCAGGCAAAGATTCTTCCACTTCAGTGGAAGCAATACACTAGAGATCATTCCAGTTTCTTGCAAAGCTCTATTAAGTGCTAGAGGCAAGTATGAATTAACAACAAAAGCAGAACTCTGACATATCACATTGTTCAGAAATAGCTGAAAGGCAAGCAGCTCGTGTGGTGAGAGCAGCTCAAAAGGCAATCCGTGTGGATTGCACCTCTTGCTCTCACCTCCATGTTGTCTGAATGCATACGGACAAGTCTCTGTACGCGCACTCTCTTCCCAGTTCTAGTATTATATATATAATCGGACTTCTTCAGCATCCCCTGATAAGCTCGAATATAGGTTAACTGCCCAAAACGGCCAGCCTGGAATAAAAATTCATTAGAAGTCAGATATAATAGCAGTAGGCAAAACTACTACTATTCAGAGCATCACCTGTGCTGACTAAATGTTTCTGTTTTGAATTTACATACTAGATATGTAAATGAAACTTTTTTTGACGTAGTCTCAGTTTTCCCTTAGCTCTGGAATGGAACTTAGCATCACCTGGCAATTTTCTTTACTTCACCAACTTAACTACTCCTAGACCTTCCCAGCAGAGGCATACATTAACTAACAATCTGGCCATCCCTGTCCATATGAAATCTGAACTGCAACCCTCCAGGCAGCAGATAACTTGTTTGGTTAAAATTGTGTACTTTTTCCCCACTGACTCTCTTGCATTCCATTTCTGAAAGTATTTGAAAGAAGCCCACAAAACCCGCAAATTTTCAGGTTTTAACTAAGAAAATCATGACATATTTGAGGGACATAACCCATTTTAAAACTTCTAAATTGGCAGTGTTCGACACATTAGTGGAATTTATGCTTGAAACCAGTTTTTAAAAAGAAATTAAATTCAAATTTAATTTAAATACAAGCTGGGGTTTCTTTGGTGTTTTTAACACAAGCTTTGGTAGTACCACCTTTTTGGACTCATTCTGTTTTCTACTGAAATCACCAATAATGAATCTGAATACCTTCCTTTCTCCTTCAAGGTTAGCACAATGCGATTACAACTTTTGCTCCACAGAGCTCACATCCTGGTAGCATGGGAAACTTGCAAGCAACTGAATAAATGAGCTAGGTAATGCTATGGACATCCATTCTCCAGAAACTTTCAGTTTAGCTTTACTATATACACAGTGGCCAAGTGAAAAAGCCATCACATGCACAAATAGACAAGCTGAAAATACAATAGTTCACTGAAAATACATGGTTCTTTAAACTACGGAAAACTCTTCTGAAAGAGGGAATTAGGTAGGGAAGGGATATTTGGGTAAGTGCCATGCTCACTGAATCATCACTTTTTTATGAAGGATGTTTGAAAAGCCTAACTGAAGAACCTCTTCACATTAATCTACAGACCTGCTGAAGTTGCACCAGGTGTCTTCGGAATCTTTCCAGGACGTCCTAGCAAACTGAGCAAGATAGATAAACTAAATGGGTGCTTTTCCCCTAAAATGAAAGGCATTTCCCAGGCATCAATGACAAGCCATCAGTAGCTTGCTGTAAGTAGAACTTGCATACACCAACTCTTGCAGGAAATGCTTTGCTTCTGTAGAGGGTTTGCTGCATTAGAAAGGAAAACAGGAACAGCTTACCTCCAGTTTAAAAGCAAGGCCTATAAAAGGTCGGGAATCATCTCGTGCAGAGTTCAAGAGGAACTTGGTTTTGTCCTCAGAATCCCTTAAAAACAGGGACGGAGACAGAGTTTACATTATGAAGCAAACATAGCAGCATCCTCTAAACATGAGCCCTAACTCAGCAAGTCCCACGAGCCTTCAGTTCCACAGGTTTGTAACAGAGACCTTAAGATACTCATGTATGTAGCTCCCATATGCTCAGAAAGTATCTCAGAGAAACTGCAGCAGATCCCAGAAAGGAGGTCAAAACTATGAGAAGTTTCACTAGTCCTTCGTATCATCCAACTATTTTGCCATGAAAGCAATTAATCATAGACACAACTCATTAGCAAGTCTGGTTTTAGAGTGAAGAAAGAGACACTGCAGTATCTCTCCTGACAATGCACCACATGGGAAGTTTAGTCTATCTTAGCAGGCAGACATAAGGGGCAGTGAGAGGCACAGCAGCAGGGAGGAGTCAAAGAGTCAGGCAACCGTTGGTAGGAAGAGTCATAAACTGTATTTATTAGCATCATTTCTGTTCAGCTATGATTATATTGTCTAAACTATTCAAGCACATTATGAAGACCTGACAGCTGCCTCCAAGCTACGACTGAAATATTAAGGGCAATTTACTGGCTCAAATGTTGGATTTCACGCATTTTAATTGTGAAGGTACATCTACTTCAACAAACACATCCAAAGAATAAAAAGCTCTTTATACATTTCACGTGCTCCCTCCTTTACTGTAAGCATGAATTTAAGGGTTGCATTAATTTCTAACTATCTATCTAATCAGATAATTTATTTTTCAAATTTAACAACTAACGTGTTAAAAATACCAGTATAAACCCTCAAATGAGAGATGAACTTTCTTAGTTTTGGCAGTTCGTGCAAAATTATGGTGGCATTACTTAATACAAATGGGAAATGATCATGTATTTTGTTAATGTTTCCTGCTACATATTACACTGCTTTGAAGCCCGACTGCAAGATCACTCCATACGCCCGTGACTATACTTACCGCTTGTTAAGGATAGCATAATTCTCAACCTCTGAAGGATTGGGGAGGTACTCCAGGACAGCATCCAGCAACGGCTGTACTCCTTTGTTCTTTAAAGCACTTCCCACAAGTACTGGTGTAAAGGACTTCTTCAGTGTTGCTCTTCTGATTGCAAGCTGGAAAATACCAGTGCATTACTCTCCTCCTGCAACAGCTTCAGGAGTCTGATGCAGTACCAAACAAGCAGCAGTCAGATGGTCTCTTTGCTGGCCATCTCTACTCCTGGAGTAAAGCACCCACTCCCACACAGTCTCCTGTACAACCGCTACACAGAGTTTCCCATAAAACTTGCTCACCAGAATTCTAGAGAAGTGTGAGATTTTTTTTCCTCTCATCTTAAATCCAACTTAAAGATGAAAATGCCTAAGATAAATATTATGATAACCTTCAAATACTCAGAAAAAGTTTCTTGATTCTCTGCTGGTAAAGTCAGGTTTCTTCTGTTTTGGATGTCTCATTCCCCATGTTTAGTTAACGTCAGGAAACAATACATGTTCAAATTTGTGGAAATAAGAAGAGATACTTCAGTATCTCCATAGTTCTTTAAACTGTGGAAAACTCTTCTGAAAGAGGCAATTAGGGAGGGAAGGGATATTTGGGTAAGTGCCATGAATGAATCATCACTTTTTTATGAAGGATGTTTTAAAAGCATAACTGAAGAACCTCTTCACAATCATCTACAGACCTGCTGAAGCTGCACAAGGTGTCTTGGGAATCTTTCCAGGATGTCCTAGCAAACTGAGCAAGATAAACTGCATGATAATCTCATGCTTATTCAGCACCTCTCACCCAAGCATTACACGATGTTGCAAAGTATAACTGAGCACCAACAGCTTCCGTAACAGTGATCATAGATGTCTTTCATAAAGGTGGACAGAAGCTATCTCCCCCTCTCCTCACCACGGAATTAATTACTGAAGCTGAGATTGCCACCTCTGCCCCACCTCTCCCAGCCACTAGAGGATGCCATCTCCCTGTGCTTACTGAGGCCCCCTCTCCAATCAAAATCAGCTCCTGTCATCTTTGATAAGCTAAAAGAAATGAATTCTCCTTGATAGAGCAAGTTAGTTAACCACATTATCTAACCTGGGAGTTATTTAAAGTACCCAAAGACAGATGGCTAAGCTATCTTCATAATTAACAGAGAACAGTGGTTCCTTATATTTGTTGACGTAATGACTTCACAAAAATAATAGGTAAAAATCCTACACCATCAATTCTGCTCATCTTGCCCATGTCTGTTCTCCAGAGCACTGGAAATATGGCTGTGCTCATGCCTGGTGCTTTTATTGGGCCACATGTTTTCAAACAAAGCAACATAACTGCAGTTTGTCCTCATCAACAATTACCTTGGGGAAAAAAGTAATTTTATTTTCACATAAAGATTACAGTCACTGAGTGCTCCACTGAGTACCTGGGGCACATCACTTCCTTGAGTGCAACATTATGGACAGCAGCAAACTAGGTGATGTTTAAGCAGCTGATCTTCAGCAAACATCATATGCTATGACTGTGGCATCCAGGAGTGATACTTAGCATCATATCCACAAAAAGATATTTTCAGTGGAAACTTGGCTGCTGGCCACTGAAAGAAAATCCATCTTCAGGGACATATTAGTACAAATTAACCTGCATCTGCAATACTATAGCCATTAGAGCTATAATTAATTGGCTTTCAGAACTGGGAAGCACAGGCATGCTGAATAGACAAATTTGTCTTGGTAACAGATTTCCCCCCCAGCAGGAGCTATCAAAACCAGCTTCCTGCTAAAAATATCTCTACTCTTACAGCAATACAGTGTATTCACACCAGTACCACTCTCTCTGCCAGGTGAAAGACAGATCCTTACAGGTCTCTCAAACTGCTATTACGTTTCTGTCTTTATCAAAGCGAGAAGAGCTGTTTCATAACAGGAATAGCTCAGGCTTCATAAAATCATATTTAATTAATGGAATAACTGTCTGGTTACCAATAAGAGAGATGCTTTCTTGGTACTTTTAAAAAAATCCTTGTGCTTTTGTCTCAAGCCAAGCTGGGATACACAGATTGCTGCATACTCTTCCTGAAGACATTAATCACCGGTAGATCAGCTAAATTGAATTTTGAATAATTGAAAAATAATCCCAACCAAAACACTTCCAAACCCAAGGTTTGTAGCAAAGTTAAAAAGAAATCAAAATTCAGGGGTCAGGAAGATTCAGATAACCAAACCTTCAGAGGACTTGCAAAACCCATCAGCTTTGAGGGTCTCCCAGTCCTCTATATCCCAACAGACAGGGCAGGCAACTTCCAGGCAAGCAAGGACTGCAAACCCCAATGGGGAAGGGACAACCACAGAGGCAAACAGGCACTGCTAACAAGCCAGATACTTAGAAGAGGACTTAAATTTCAAAGCTATTTTTAAAGTAGCAACCTCAGTGATAACATCTGACTTGAACTCAGCTGGCCTAGCAGGCTCCACTCAGCGAAGCAGCTCCTGCTTATAACGTTTATGTCTCAATTCAGCTTGTCTTCTTCAGCAAAGGCAAAGAAAAGCAAAAGGAGGTGGAAAGTGCCATGTCAGGCAGGCTCCAGGCCGCAGGGAGACTCTGTGCAACATCACTGCTCAAAGACAAGCTGTTCTATCTCAAACACCAGCTCTCTTAGAAAAAGACGTCTACCTACAAGGCTCTTCAGACCTCACTTTTTCATTTAATCACATCAAGCAACTGCTCTCCTGTAGCAGCTTCAATTTTTGACTAAGAACTATTAACAGCGGGCACTAGAAGATTACTGCTTAAGTTAACTTCCAACACTAGCAAGAGGTTTCTGGAGGTGGCAAACAGAAAGCTGCATCACACAAATCCTCGCACTTGAGCATGCATTAAGAGGAAAAACCAACCATGTTTAGATCCAACCCTTGATATGGTTCCCTTGCACTACCGTGTGCCAAGGCACAAAGCCCAGCAGACTGCTGCATGTCAACAGCCACACATCGTTGTCTTGAGTTACATATCCACCCCATGGGGCTGCGCAGTGAATGCAAACCAGCTTAGAACTTCTCTAAGGGTACTTGTCCTCAGGTTAACTTTATGCTTACGGCACAGCAGAAGCAGGTCCACATGTAGCACAGGCTCTCTTATGCTCACGCTGACATAGCCAAGCTTTGCACCTGTCCTGCCTAAAACGAATACTGCAGTAGCTTGAGAGACATCATTAGTCAACGATAATCCATAAAGAAGGGGCTGCCATCACACGTAATGACCTGCAACAGTATGTGCAGATTGCCAAGTCTGACACAGAACAGCCTAAGCAAAGCAACACAAGGTAGCCTGCTGCCCAGCCTCCCCAGAACTGCACAATGGATCTCATCCTGGATTGAACAGTGGCAGGACTTCCACAAAGACTGTACAACCACAGCTGATCTTCCTAGGCCTCCCTGCCACCTTTTACTCCATGGACATGCACTTGAAGAAACAGTGACATCAAACTGTCATAAGAACAAGTAACTTTCAGTCTACAGCCATCTGATATTCGGAAAATGACATTATTCATTACCTCTGTGAGCATCCCTTTATGTTGGCATGTCTGCCACTTCATATCTGACGTATTTCATAAAATTAATCATGTATCAATTTTCCCCCCACTTTCAAAAAATGCAACTCCCCTTTTTTTGAAAATTGTATTTTGTCCTAGATTCATTTCCTCCAGTGTTTCCAAGTCAAATCATTCCAGTTCCCTTCTAACGTACTGCTCTTTTCACTTCAGATGAACGTAATCAATGCAAATACAAAACAAGGCAGGATTTCCTAGGCACAAAGACAACTTACAGCATCTCAACAACTGACTTCCTGTGGGACATGAAGCAAGTCAAAGCCATCAAGCTGTAACACAGCAAGGCAACAGAATGCCAAAACGACTAGATGTATCTTTGAGCCATTTGCTGGTCCCTAAAGGGCACACACAAGCTCAGACTTCTCAGTGAAAATCAAGAAATAAATCTGGCATGGGCCCTCAGCAGGGAGTGAAGTGGGTGTCCAGCTGTGGGAGGTGACACTCGCACCAGAGATCTCAAGAAAAAAAAATTTCTTCAAGACTTCAAGAACCTTTTACTGAGGAATGAGAAAGGGAGGAGGATAAGGACAGAAAACAGTGAGGTAACAGTGCTACAAGGAAGAACAATCACAATAAAGTTACCTTTAACTCAGCAGGTGTAGGAATCTTTTCTTCCAGAAACAGCTCCCCAAATTGATCATCTGAGTTAGCAACACATTCAATCAATTCCCGACGTCTCTCTGCAGCCTCAGTTCTAAATTCAGCAGGAATTTCATCATACCGAAGATTCTGGCTACACACACATAAATTACATAACCACGTTAAAGGAATACCGCATGAATCAACCTTTCAATCACTAATCATTGTGATGACCAGCCTGACCAAGAAAATTCATTGTTGACATGGATGGGGGTGGGGGAGGAAATCACATAAGAATATCAACATGTTACCTTCGATGCTTTAGCAGGTTTCTTCCTGCTCATGGTAAGAGTTTGCAAGGATGCAGGGTAACCTGTTCAACAACCTCACCCACATCTTACTTTTATCCCAGAAAGCTCAGACCAAACCCATGTTATTGGTTCCCGTTATAAAGCAAGTCTCCTACTTCTCAGCCTGGCAAGTGTGGCTACCACCCCTTCGCACTACTGCAGTTAGCACACAATTCATGCCGCCACTGCCCATCACTAAACCCGACCCTGAAGAACCATTTTGCCGTAACTTGGAGAGCTGAAGAGCGATACCTCAGCCCTGGCACAAGCCACATCCCTAACTTCCCAAAGAGCAGGCTTTTTCATCTCTGAAGAGAAACTGTAGGTAGTTGCTCATATGAACGCTAGCTCTAGCTAAGAAATATGCAAGTTTCAAAACTTACCCAAGCTCACCATCAAAATATATAGCTCTTTCTTCAATGAGATCTATAATTCCTTTAAAGTTTCCCTCCAGTCCAATTGGAATCTGAACAAAAGCTGCATTGTGTTTTAACTTGGATCTGAAAAAGTGAGCAAATTAGTTCAAGAAAAAAAAAGTCGTTTCTATGTATGTCCTCCAGATGGTCTTTGAAAAATATCCCACTCCTACAGAATCACTCTCTTTTCTCCTTTGGACAGTGCCAAAAATCTACCAATATTGATGAAAAATGCCTAGTTGCATTTTAACCTGAGTGACGGCCAGCCCTCTATATCTCAACAGATATAGTGAGTGACTTTCATGGGAAAGAAGGCCATGCAAACACGTTTCAGATTAATTACTTGATTATGGGAGTTGCTTCTCCCTTAATAAATATTAACGCATGTATCTCACAGATCAAATTAGGCACAGAGAGCCTGCAGGTAAGGACCAAGCAGGACTTCTGTTATCCGAACTAGAAACCATCCGACCCTATGTCATCTCCCTGCTGTAAGCTGCAGCACATTTGCTACCAGGATCTAGGAAAAAATTAAAAAGCCATTTTCAAAGTGGCTCTAAATATAGTTCCATCAAAATAATAAATATCAAATCCCCAAATTTTGGTCACTTGCAAGCCCAGGCTGACACTAACATTTGTTTTCCTTGAGAAAATTGAGATATTTTACGGGTCAGATTAAGATTTCATCTCAAATCGGGTATTACCCTCTAGATGGCAACTACAGATCTAAAAACTCCTTTTCAATATTCTTTGTTAACCTGCTATGTGAATACTTCAGATTTATTTAAATGATAAATACCTCAACTGTTGTACTGCTCTGGCTGGACTAGAGCCCTGTCTGTCCAGTTTGTTGATGAATGTTAAAAACGGCACGTTGTAACGTTTCATTTGCCTGTTTACTGTTATTGTCTGACACTGAACTCCTCCAACAGCACAGAGAACCAGAATAGCTCCATCAAGAACTCGCAAAGATCTTTCCACTTCAATTGTGAAGTCCACATGCCCTGAATAATAAAAAAATACCCATTATTCATAGATGAGAAAAAGGTAATGAGAAATTGTTTTCTCATACACGGAGAGAAGAGCAACAGCCAACAGAATCAGTCTGCACCTACAAAGAGTCACATTAGCTCAGCTTGAGCAACTACTGACCCCAAAGACAGCACCATGTTCTATGCATACATGAAGGAACAGCAATCCCAACATGTTCAGAACTGCCCTTACCTGGTGTGTCTATGATGTTGATGTTGATGTCTTTCCACATGGTGTATGTTGCAGCAGATTGAATTGTGATTCCACGCTGTCGCTCTAGCTCCATTGAGTCCATGACAGCTCCGACTCCATCCTTACCTTTCACCTTAGGGAATAACAATAATTAAAAAAAAAGGGGGGGGGGTGGAAATTGAGTTCAAGAGTTTACCAATAACTTTACACGTGCAAGAGTGATGCTTTCTATACTGAGCATCATCGTTCATGCAGCTAAGAAAAGCAGATGTGCCAGAACTGCTTGTAGTTCTTGAACTACGAGCAAGTCTATTTTTTTTTTTTTTCAGCTTCATCTGCAACTTTCACATATTTGGCTCTTATGAGGTTCATTCCTGAAAAAGCTAATCAGAAGTCTGCAAGAAATTATGCTTTACTGTGAATTTAACAAGGTAACAAATCTGAAGCTAAAAATTACCTCCCTATGCACTGTTTCTCACAATCATCTTTGGCTGTATCAAAAGATACACATTTCTTCAATCGTATAATTACCATGGAGATGGTAAAGGAGTAGAAAGTCTTGAAACAAGATTTTTAGTATTCTGAAAGAGGGAGGACACTGCAGTAAAGGAGGGATTGCTTTCTATACCCTTGCCCTGCCCATAAAGGGGTATCAGGGAAACAAGCAGATTTTTAGGATTCATTCTCGGCTTGGCCAGAAGAGCCTCGCAGGGCCCCACCAAGCATAGCTCCCTCACACTGTGCCAACAAACGAGTCAGAGCAACACAACAGCACCCAGCACACTCAGCCCATGCAGGGTGTCTCTGCTCTGGAAACCTCTGAAAACCAACCTCATGCATCTGTGCAATCCTGCCTGTATAGAAGAGGATTCGCTCCGTTAATGTCGTCTTCCCTGAGTCGATGTGGGCTGAGATGCCAATGTTCCGGATCCTCTCATTGGGAAGGACTCCTGAAGAACAGTGCCTACAGGAGTTCAGGAGAAACTGAAAGGAAAGAGAAGATTGCTGGTTTAACTAGGAGCAGATTGAACACAGCCCACTGCGCCAACAAATAAACTTCCAGTCAACCGCCTTTCTATGGCTCTGGTCAATCTACAATCAGTGGGTCATTTGGAGCAAAACAGCCTTTCCAAGCAACCACAGGGTCACCTAAAAGCTCCACACCACACTCGAAGAAGCGAGGTGACCCCTCCACGCCGACTTCCGTGTTTCAATCCCACTCTATGTTCTCGACTTCTCTGTTTCTCCTCCTGTTCCTCTGACCGAGTCGCTGCACGTTTACCTGCCGCTGATACAGTGCTTTCGAGCAGGTCTGTCCTCTCCCCGTCCCCATCCCCTTCACCCCAGCTCCTCTCCCGCCGCTGCGGTAACAAGGGAGGCCGGCGCGGCCGGACACCGACATCTCACGGTCCGCCATCCCCGCGGGCGGGCTCGGCTCTCACAGGCTTCGCCGGGCCCCGAGGGGCGGCGTCCCCGCGCCTCCTCCATAGGGAGCCCGTATCGCCCCGCCCCGGCCCGGCCCGGCCCGCGCTGCAGCTGCCGCCCCTCATGAAATGGCCGCAGCCGGTACCTGCTGCCTCCGCCGCCGCTGCCGCTGCTGCAGGTGCCCCCGCGCCAGGCCCGTCCGCAGTGCCCGCAGCATGGCCCCCTCCGCCGCCGCCGAGGTCGGCCCGCGCCGCTTCCGGGGCGCCGCGCATGCGGAATGGGACCGGCGGCGGCGGGGCTGCGGCCTCTGCGGCCGAGGCTCGGGGAAGCGGCGGCCGAGACCGGGTCTCGTCAGCGGTAATGGCCGCGGTGGGGGGGGAATAGGTGGAGAAAGCTCCTGCTGGGCCAGGCCCTGATGATTTCTTGTGACTGATCCCAGTTAATTAGCGACCCGGACACAGAGATTAGAATTTAGGCTACTGAAGCTCACCGAAGACTATATTTGAAGACCTGGAGTCATCAGAGCAGTGCTGTAACTGCAGATTACTGACTCTACCAGAAAAACCAAATCAACATGATGCAGGCAAGTATTGAGCACAGCGTTACCCTTCACAGGCGTCACTAATTAGAGACAACCCAAGAGCTGGACGACTCATCAGAACAGCTGTATGGCAGCACTGCACTGGAAAGGAAAATACACTCATGACAGGCAGGAGGATGGTGGCTGGAGCGCAGGTACCAACTTGTAACACTGGTGTGTTACAATAGCCAAATTTCAGTTAAGTCAGGATTATAGATCCACCAACTGCCCTCTGCATGGCCTCTCTCTAGTAAATACCACAATTAGAGGAAAGTCTCATTTAGAATCAGAATTTAGAATGTTTATAGTGGCTGTTCGAATGGATGGTGTGCTGAGGTTCATGCTATAGTGTGCACCTATATTCTCGAATACAAAAAAATAAATCCCCAGTGCTGAGGATCACACTAGGCACAGCTGGTCTTTCACACCAGAGACCACTCCAAGAGCCTGGCCACCCCCCCACTCAAATGCTTCCCCCATCTGTTTCCTCCTAGCAAGGTGCTTTTCTTGTGGTAAATGCACCTTTTCTCTCTGGAAAGGGAGCAGCACACTTTCCCTCATTGTGGTGGTCTTGGTGTCACACATAAGAATGCTCCTAAGCAGCCCAAAATAAAAATGCACTAGTCAACCTTGTGCCAAGTAAGCCAAACAATAACCACAAATAATAAATAACTTTATTAAAGAATTACAGTTTCAGATGTTTCTATACAGAACAGCTTCTTCCACATTACATTTTAGAACACTGGCTTGTATAACAAAGTAACCTGTAATTAATATCAGCCTCCTTCCACTATAATTTTAAAACTGAAGTACGTACTTGTTTTATTGATTATGTATCATGGGGGTTTTAATCTCAGTAAAGCATGGAAAAAAAAAAAACCCTAACTTGTCAGATGAATACTCTTTTCTGTTAAATAGCAGCAGCTCCCAAACCAAAGATATCTTCTAAAGTTACAACATTAACAACTTTTCTGCTGTTTTTCACTGCGAAGTTTAAGTGACATACCTGGAAAATGCCTCCATGGCCTTATATTCTCAATAACATTAATTGCAAAATCAATATTGTCTTCAATGTACAGAAGATCAGGCCCTAGAGTTGTACTCTTGCTTTCAAAGGGGAGTAAAAGATTCAGGGTTGTGGCAGGCGCGACTTTGTTATCACACAGTTCCAGCCTGTCCTTCCATCAGGAGTTGCTACTATGCTCTTACCACCCACTTACCTTGCCTGCATGTGGAGTAGTTCAACAGCATAGATTTATTGCCAGTAGTGTTTGCTCTAATAATAGGAAGAGACTATTGCATTAAACAAGCAAATAAACAACTGTCTTGCCCTTGGCAGAGTTCAATAAAAGTATTTTTGATTATTTTTGCACATTAATAAGCTTAGAATTAAATAATCCGCAGAATCTGCAGAAAGATTAAATATGATTTAGAGGCCACTTGCTTTTTGGCCAAACAAATATTAACTTACGAAACCTATTTTATCATACAAATAGTTACTTTTTAAGGCTATATTAAAATGTTTTAGCCTTGAAATATATGCTAATGCTGCAACGATATAGTCTACAGAAATTATTTGTGATATAGCATGGAGATCATGGAAATGGTTTCCTGTATTCAGGGCTCTTTTAGCTTTTTAGGACAGAAGAAATGGTGTAATCATTCATTATCCAGTTAAACTTACTGCTAACTCAACCAGTTTCTTCCACGTATTTTTCTGGTCAATAACTAGTAGTTACAGGTGTGGTTTAAGCCACAGCAGTATTATTACAGCATAATTAAAAGCTACTACAGAGAATCTTCAAGAATTAAAAATAATGGGTCACCTCCAAAGGAAATATACAAAGGATCAGAAATACAAAACCAACGGTCTAGGCACAGAAGAGATGCACGCACAGCTTATAAACATAAGAATGCTGATAAAACTAAAACTGATAAAATTTATTTTAAGTATTTGTTGTTTTACTATTTCACTTTTCTTCATGCTAAATCAAGGTAAATCTGGGGATTCTATAACAGATTACAGTACGATTTTAAAGATAGATAGATAGGTAGATATAGTGGCTATAGTGTATTCAAATTGCTATTAATTGCTATGTCACCTAGAAAAACCAGTAATTATTTCAGCCAAAAAATAAAAAGAGAATTTACTTTCTGTGTAAGTTAGAGTGTGGGGGAAAAATAGTTGCATTACCAGGCTTAATAAGAAGCCTGAGACTGGTACAGATGTAGCAGAAAAATTTTGCAAATCAAAGCATTTTTTTATTTTCTTTTTTAAACAGAATTACTGATAACCCATTAAAGTGCTTTTAAACAGAAAATTGTTGTGGTTTTAATTTACTTAAACTGGATGGTTTGACCAAGGATCTGAAGTTTTAAAGAACATTCAGTTGTCAAAAGATCGTAGTAGTAAGGCACGCTAATACTTATTAAAACAAAAAACAGAGATTGGTCATATATATGTGTATACTTATACAAACATAAGCAATCCAGCACCGTTATCTTCTCTGAAGAAACTCCATTCAAATGGAGAATGGAAGCAATTTATTTTTTGCTGCTTCTGATGGGGACATGTGTTCCTTTCACACTGAGATTCTCCAAGGAACCTCTGGGCTCCCTGGAACCTGCAATTGCCCGTGGTTTCTCTCTGAAACAAAAGCCAAGAAAAATCACAACCACCATACAATATGGGGATAGGGGAGTGCATATTTTGTTAGTTACTTAAGTGGAGGTATAGTTAGTTGTAAGACAGATTTGATTCTTTCTCCAAAACTCCTTCCATTGTTACCACCATAGGGTTGGACTGATTCCTCATCTTGCATAACTGGTAAGAAGAAAGAAGCAGCTTAGTCTGAAAACTGAAACTGAAGTTAAAGTAATCTCTGTAATAAACCTCTAGAATTGGAGGGGTGCCACAGGCAAAGTGCTCTGTGTAGTTTACTGAAGAGGACCATCTTCCTTCTGTAGCATTCTCTACCAAACATGCAGCTGATGAAGGCCAGACAACTTGCACTGACACTATTTGTCCACAGGAGAGAGGAAAAAAACCTGAAGCTTAGCAGATAGCAGTTTATGAAGGTGAGCTCCTGCATTTACTGATACAGTCCTCATTTCTACACATACTTCCCAATTTTAAGATTAGGAGAGGTCTCATTTGGAATCTAACCCTGAAAAGAGGGGTGTGTCTGTCTCCAACTATGTAGAAAACATCTTCCCTTTTACACAGGAGAAGAGATCAGCCTTGCCCTCAATAAGGATTATACCTTAAAGCAGCTCACCCAGTTTAATGACGTGTGTGGACACCTACAACATTTGTACATAGTTGAGCTAAGAGCATTGGCCTGTTTCTCTAGAGAAAACACCATTTTAGCCTATCAATTCATTAAGACGTTTTCCAAATCAAATATACTAAATTTCTTCGAAACTTAGTTACAAAATACTGCCTTACACTGTTTGTTGTGGCACCATGAGAAAAGGAGGAATAAAACACACTATTTTTCATCCAATTGCCAGCAACATTGTTTGCACATGAACAGATTGCTTCAGAATTCAATTTTCATTCTGCTCCTAGTATTTCCTTATTCTGGTAGGGAACTCTTTTTACCTTCTTAATCCATCTCCCTTGGGTATATCATGAGTACTTCTGTATTTTGGAGCTTCTAAAGTGCATCTAGTTCTAGATGGCCTGAACTTCATAATCTCTTTCTGCCACTCTTCATCAAAGGTCTGGGCCTCATCTGAAAAACAGTTAAAGTTCACTTTTTAATAAATGCTAACAAGGTAGGGGAAAAAAAAATGTGTATTGAAAATTAGGGGGGTTTGAACAGTGTTTTTAAACTTGTGGTCCATGATTCTCCACATGGCCTTCAAACTATTTCTAGGGGATCTGTAAAAGACTACTAAAAGCTTACTGCCAGTAGGCTTATGTTTGGAAGATAATGAAAAAAAAACCCCAAACAACACTGTTGTAAAAGTACATGCGCATTTTAACCACACATCTCAAACATGCATTAGCCACCAACACACAGCAAATAGTAAAATTCTGTTAAAAGTTTGTTTGAAACCATTAAATACTATTAAAAGTACTTTCAAATACAAGCAGCTGTTGTGCAAGCAAACAATACCAATTGCATTACAACACATTTTCAAGTATAAATGGCCACCATAACTGCAGTGGTCCAAATTTATATCAGCTAAGGAAACCTGCAGACTCTCAAGACTGTCTGAAAAAAGTTCCTTCTAAGATGTCTCAAGCTGGAAATTCAAAATTAGTATGTGAAACAACAGTGTAAAGCCCATTAGGGAACTGCATAAAAGAGACATACTTTCATCCAAGTTGATGAATTCTTGGTTCATTTCTTCATCACCAGTCTTGCTGTTCTTTGATTTTTTAATGACATGAGCACGATCATTAATGTGATGACCAATAGCCATTTTTTCCAGCCCACTTTCAGAATCCTTAAGTGCTTTTCTTGTCTCCTTAACCTGTACAAAAAAGTGAAGTAAGTGTCCTTCCAACCAAAAAAAGGTTAAAAAAAAATAAAATGTAATTAAAAATAAATTAAAATAAAAAAAAAAAAATCAATTTTTCTTCCCCAAAGGGTTTATATCTGTCTTTTGAAAAAATTAGGTTTTACAGGCTTTTCCAATTTACTGTGTTGGCTGAAAATACACCAACGCACAGATCAAGTCTATTTTCTTCTTGCCAACAGACAGGAAGATTAAACAAGAACTCCTAAAGCTTCTTGAGAAACGTACATACTGGCTATTAATTTTTGGGGGAAAGAAAAAAGCCTAATCTATATATACTACACGCAGACAAGTCTTCAACATTCTCCTTGGCAACAGAAGGAATAATAGCCAATGCCAATATTCTCAGCATGAAGGGACAACTAATTACTAGGCTGTCATGTTGACTGGCTTGAAACCCAGGCGACGACTTATCACTGTGTTCATAGGTATATTATTAGAACCTTTTTGATAACAGAGTGTCTGCTTGAGCTTGAACATATCCCACAGCCAATCATGCTCAACAGCCTTTACTGCTCACATATAGTCTTTCATGAACCTTGTTTCAGGGTTCAAATTCAAATTCAAATTTCTTAGCAGAATTAGATGCAACAGCTGCAAGGAAGTCAATGAAAGGGCATCTTCATCTGAAGCATTACATAAGCATTTAAAAGAGCTTGAGTAATGGGGATGACTTGAAGCCATGTTTTGCATAAATAGGCTGCTTCTTGCTATATTTTGGACAGAATTTTAATTGTACAAGAAGAGGATTAATTGTAGTAAAGAGAAAAACATTGGTGACCACCTTGAAGAATCAGCTGTTCTGGCACTCAATTTTTCCAGTCTGATAGACATACAATTTATTTAGATGTACACTTCAAAGCATACAGATTACAAGGAAGAAAACAGCACTTCAGCTTAAGAAGCCTTTAATACAGAGCAGTATTTAAAAAGACCTGCATTTTTCTAAATTATAAGAGTAACTGCCTCCAGGAAAAAGAACCTTAAGGAAGCTGCAGTTTGGCATAGATGAAATTCTGGTAATTGCATACCACCTTTTTGCTGGATCTCAGGACTACTTACACCTCCTGGAGCTGTGCGTGTCTGAGATGAAGCCTGGAAAACTTTTGGTGGTTCATCCCCTACTTTGGAGTATGTCATCACAGAGGAGGAGCTGAATGTGTGTGCATCTGGATGGATGGACATGTCATCCTACAAGCAATGTAGACTTCTTATTAACAAAAAATTAAACTTGTGGATAATAGTACTACTTACATTCTGAGCCCATCTCATTGTGAAAAGAATACCCCTCTGAAAAATTAACCCGCAGTCCTGGCACCACAGATGCAGCCTGTTGGGAAGAGACCTCAGCATTTGATATACCCTCACTCTTGTCCCAGCCTTGTCTGGCCACAGGTCTCCCATGCCAGGGAACATGGCAACAAAGCCTGGGCAGCAATAAGCAACTGCTCAAACATTTGCCCTGGCATAGTTTAGTAATGAAGATATATAACCTGTAACATCAGTCTTGCCACATATAGTATATAATAAGGTGTGTAAAGAGTTCAGGTGAAATAGGACTTGAGCAACAATGGTTACAAGCCATTTTACAAGGCCAATAAAACACAGTAAATTTACTGAGCAACACTTTAATAGATACCAGTGTTACCTTCAAAGACTTTAGAGAAAGAAGAAAGAAGCAGCACTGCAAATAAAATCAGAGAAAAGTCTATACACAGGGTGACATTTAGGCTTTGTGGTAACAAAGTACAGTAACATTTTAAATTGCTCCTTCACTTAAGGTGTCAGCTCTGGCAACAGTCAGAGACCAGATAACTTACAGCAGTTCTAACCCCTAGAAAATCAAGCATACACTTAAAGTATTGTTGTCAGCAAATAATCAATGACAGCATAAAGAATTATAACCATGATATAGTCTGGGGAGAAAATTTTAAATTCTTACTGTTTGAGACTAGTAACCTTTTTCTTGGCAGGACTTTCTGAGTAATATTTTAAACAGCTGTAGTTCTCCAAGACAATTAATTTTAGAACAATTTTTAATTACAAAAACCAAAAACTTACAAATTTTCTTTGCATTTCCAGCATACTGTTTCTCATATTTGACATCATCCTGTCCATTGCAAAAAAAGGCTCTCCAAAATCTGCATCCTGATAAAAGACATTAAAATTAAAACATAGTCTTCCAACTCTTCAAGTTCTGAAGCTGTTTTCGCATGCATTTTTTAATGCAAATAAGACCATCAAAAAGGTTTTCAAAGGCTGCAATTCATAGACAAGCCAAAATGCATCTTTTCAAATAAAAAAATTGTAAGCTAACATGGGGAGCTTGGTTGTTAAGTTGGAGATACTGAAAAGACAGAAGTGAAAGATTTGACACCTGAATGTGAAAATAAGCTCATACTGTGGCCAGTTTACAAGAACTATTTTCAAATACCTTCTAACCTAACTAGCTTCTGCTGTAAAAAGGACTATATGATGCTCCATGCCTTATAATCTACTGAAGATCAGATTCTCTCTATTATGTAAATCCCTTAATGCATATGGAGTCACACTGAAAACGTATCTCAGCAGACACAGCTGTTCCTTTGCAGAAGTAGCGTACATTACTCATAAAAGGGCAGTGGGGAAAAAACAGAGAATCGTAACTTGGTATTTTAATGGCAGTTTAACTACTTGATGCTATAGATGTATTCAACAAAACATTTGTTATTTTTACATGAAGGCAGAAGATCCAGCGTTGCACAAAGGATAGATAGTAAGACAGGTTTACATGCACAGAATTTTATCAATAGGACCTGTAGCTGATGGCATATACTGATGAAAGCTATCTCTGGAAGAAAAGAAAACAAACAAAACAAAAAGACAGGGAGACAGAAACCAGGGAAAGGGTGAACTCTCCTAAGTGACCATCTGGGAAGACAGCAGTGCTGTCACAAAGGAGCATCCTCTTCTGGGCTCCTCTCCAGTGCAGCAGGTGGTGTTGATAAAGATGATTTTCATCATGCCTTTCCTCTCCTACTACAAGCTTTTCCTCAGGACCAATTCAAACTCCCTACTGGGCTGCCCGGTTTCCAACAGGAGCAGCTCTGGCTGAAGCATGCTAGTTAAGAGCAAACACCACGCACTGGTGGGTTGGTGAGTTCAGGCACGGGTGCACCTAGCTGCTTTCCAGGACAGCCGCTGTGCCACCACCATGCTCTGGTCCACATGCAGGAGGCTATGCGAAGAGCAGGGAAAACAGCTCCCATGAGCTCTGCAAAACCCAGCAGCTTTGTCAAGAGGCTGGCTGCTGGGCTGCATGTAGCAGCCCTTTGTGCTACTGAGGTGCTCTGAAACACCAGGATGCTAATTACAATAGCATCCACGTTCCTCCAACTACTGGAAATATATAAATTGGAGTTTAAAAATAAAACCTGCAGCTTAAGCACAAAACTAAGGAAAACTCAGATGCAGAAATTTTTTTTTTTTTTCCTTGAGTAGGAAGAAATCTGAATTCTTAAAGGCTACCAAAACCTCTGGCAATACTGATAGACAATTTAGGGCATCAAATCATTGCAAGTGTCAGTAACTCCAGAAAACTGCCTTCTGCAGTTAGAAATCTGGGTGTTCACCAATGCCATTGCCTAGTAATCAGCTGTACCTATGGAATTACATGCCATAAATTGCGGCAGGAGAGTAAAACCATAGTCTGTGCAGTTAGTAGCAAAAGAACTTTGATTAGCTAACACACTTTTTGCATACAGCAAGATGCAAATTTGTGCCTTCGTAATGTAATATATCTTTAGATTTGTAAAGTCAAAGACCCGTGCTTATTTTTGTCTGCTCTGCAAGTGAGAGCCACTCTCTATACTCAATTTCGATCTGAGGACTCTTTAAAGCCTTCCAAAGGCAGTGGCCAAAGTTTGAAGTCTCTCTCTAGGGATTATTTCCTTCACATCCATTGGAGATTAAGTACAAACAGGTACATCACCGAGTAGAAAAACCAGCTGCTAAGCAATAACTTTTCCAATCTTGGTATCAGCATATTTAGTCTACCCCAGCATTTTCATTTAATAAGAAGAAAAAAAATCTTTCTTGAATTATACTGTTCCATATATGTAAACACCAACAAAAGCAGTTTGCAAGCACACCCAGACTCGCCTTTGTCCATGCTTTAGTTATGCAGACAGTATACATGTACTAGCAAGA
Organism: Strigops habroptila; assembly: GCF_004027225.2. Taxonomy (NCBI): domain Eukaryota; kingdom Metazoa; phylum Chordata; class Aves; order Psittaciformes; family Psittacidae; genus Strigops; species Strigops habroptila. Next base: position 26,462,062 of record NC_044284.2, on the reverse strand, counting down.
ACTACAAGGATTATTGCTCCTGGAATACTAACCACTCTACCAAAGCCTGCAAAGGGCATGAGGGCACAGCTTGTTGCCTGGAAGAAAAAGGACCAGCATCTTTCAGTTATTATACCTGTTATCAGACAGCAGAAGTAACTTTCATATGCAGCAGGTTATATTAAACATTTGCAATCAAATAAAAAGTCACTCAAGAGGGCCTTGGTAATTTATAGTGTGCTGTGAGAATGTAATATGAAGTAGTCTCTGGGTATACAGAAGTTAATATATTTACACTAATGATATTGGAAAGCAATAGCTGTCACCACATTTAGTAAGTCCTATTCACATGTATGTACTAGAAGCACTTAAAGCTAGAAGTTGAGAAACATTTGTATACTATAGCAACCTTTGTGCCAAAATTATTTAAAACGTGGCATAGTGCTTCAGACATCACCCACTTCTCTGACAACACTTCATTCTAGTCATGCAAGAGAACCCCACTGTTGACAGTTGATTAAAATCAACAAATCAATAGTCCCCTTAATGTAATGTAATTAAATTTTAGAAGGTTGTCGTACAATTTTAGAGCTTAAAAAAATTAAGTGGTGCAGCTGGCCTGTTTACAAGCACTCTTTATATATTACAACTTATCAATGCAAATAGAAAGATATTTCTTTAAAATATCTATACATTCCTTACGATAAAATGAAGTCTAACTTCAGCAGTTAAGTCAGCAGTTTCTGAGATCATTGCAAAGAAATTCCAGGTAAATCTATCATCAGATACAGAACCCTCTGAAGACAAATCCCCACAAGCAAATTATATTCTTCTGCAGTTGTATAAATAGACGTAGCTATAAACACCAACAAATATAGTTCCTGTTTGACCAACTGATATTGAATATCCCTATATGACAGGGCAATGAGATGCTGGACAACACATTGATGTTTCCAGGAAACTAAGATTGGAGAGTTACATAAAAGCCACCTAAAGAAAGAAAGGTTAGACAGAATTACCAAACACTTTACAGTAACTTTTAAGTACAAAAGGAATTGTCCAATTCTTGGAGTACCTTCATGAACTCTTTCAGATTTCAGTTCTGTCCAATATGTATTGAAAGAATAACATATATTTATATGTATATGTATCAAGTGCAAAAGGATATCCTCAGAAATAAAGTTTATAAACTTTGGTTTATAATACATGCTAAAAGCTGCTAAATAGTTGCCTAACGTATAGGACCATCAGATACCGTAACAAAACCAAATGACAGTATCTTTTAAGATGTTTTACCCCATTCCTTCTCCTAAAAACTGACACTGCAAACCTGCTTGAAAAAGGAAAAGCATGTTCAAATTTGAATGTTAGCCTGACACACATTGTGGTGTTGCAACAAGTTCTGTTCATCATAAAGCAGTTTTAGAAATGGTATAGTTTACTTAAACATAGAATGACAATATCAGTAATCAGTATGGGTAATTTTAACAAAGTGTATTTTACATGGTAGTAAAGATATCCATTTTTCCTACACGAAACTAATTATTTTAAGTATGAGTCACTTCTGGAGGGAAACCAGTAAAAGCGGTTTGAAACTACTACAATGCTCAAGTAATCAGTGCCAAGCCTTCTGTGACATCTGACAGCTCTGAAGTGAAACATGAGGAACATCAAAAGATACTAGAAAGATTTTAGCAGGTGTGGAATTCTTCTGTGCTTATCAAAACAACACAGTGCTCTTGTGCCTTTAACTTCTTTCTGTAACCATAGATAAAGGTTTTCTATGTCTCACATCTGTCCCTCACCGCCAAGTACAAGGGACACAAACTCCTAAGCTATTAGGATAAGGTTTAACGTATCCTTTTTCTAAAGGAAAAAAGAAGTCCGATCTGGTTTTAGGCATCTACTGAACCAAGGCCTAAGAATCTGCTTCAGTAGAGGAAAGATCATGCCCTAATTAGATCCAGCAGCATCTATATTTGAAACTAACTGGCAATGTATGAGCACAGAGGAAAGAATCTGACAGTTACCCTTTTGACTTGCAGGTGATAGTCTGTGTTTCAGCTGTGTTTATTAAGCTCTAACTATCTAGGTTTGAACAACCACCACCAAACCTGGCCAAGTTCCACAAGCCCTCATAATGAGTCCTGTCTTCCAACTTTTTTTTTTTTCCTTTTGGGGCAGGTTTGGGGGTTTTTTTGATGGTTTTGGGGGTTTTTTTAATTGAATGTGATTCACTAAAGTAAGAGATCATTCAGCTGCAAAATATTTAGCCTGGTGGAGGGAAAGGAACCAACTTCCAACATATATCCTTTCTAAATACAGCAATTAGATAAGGTTTAGCTACAGAAGCATAAGATGTAATTGTCCTGCATGCCAAAGAGTTGAAAAAACTACTTTACGCAAAACACATAAAATACCAGCTGAAACTGCCAACTTCCCAGTTTCAGCTGGTAATTTATAGAAATACTAGATTTCATATCAATTTATCTGATCCCAAGTGGCTGAAACACAGGTTTTTGTTAAATTAAACTAACATGAGTAACTAGACACAAGATATTAAGTTGCAGAGTGAAGGCGTAAATGTACCAAGGTACTTTTTTCAGAAAGTTAGAATAAAAAGGAAGAGTTCAGAGAAGGCTCTGTTGCTGGACATTTTTAATGCCTTTCTGTAACAGAAACATTTAATACATAATATTTATTAAACCACACATTTGATAAGTATGTTTAGTTTGTTTCATTAAATACTGTATATTCAATGTTCAGTAATATACAGACTTGTCATTAGTCCCAACAGAAACTTGTCAGTGTTAAGTAACAGGCCATTAAGGAACCAAGAGAGATTATTCACATATTACTCAGCAATGAAACAATCTGACCAAGGTTGTAACAGCTGAGCCAGGCCCCTGTTTCCACTGGACCAAATTTAATAGAAATGGAAATGTGAAGCCAACTATATTACCAGTAAATGTAAATTCCATGTAGCAATCCTCAGAGATTAAGAAAATACTTACTGTGCGATTTCCTCTTAGAGCAACACGAGAGTCCTGGCGTGCTCTTCGATCTACTGTTCTCTCCCCACCATCTGTTACACTGAGAAATGGATCTCGTCCAAAAGGATCAGAAAAGCTTCTCATCATCTGCCGCATATATTCATGGTGTGCAGCAAAAGGATCTCTGAGAAAGAGATATTTTGCACAGAAGTCATCAGGGTTTATTCCAAGCTATGGAAAATTGCTCCAAAAGTTTTAAAACTCTGTTTTATTAATCATACCATATGGTTCTTTATTCAAATTCTTACTCTAATAGGACTCAACTGGACAATGTCTTGTTTCTCACAAACTCTCACTTATTCACTTTTCTTCCCATCTCTCACATTGGTTGGGTGTTCTAGTTCTTTTGTCTTCTCAGCTGCCTTCATCGCTCTCCTATACTCTTGTGTGTCCATATTGCTCTCTGTCCTCACCTTTTCCAAAAAATATTCCAGCCTTTGCAGCCATCTTTCACTCCAGCCTATGTTTACCATCTGCCACAAACTATAAAACTGACCTATATTTATCACTACTTCTACCTCCAATCCCTCATATTAAAAGAATTTTTTTTCTTCTCTCCCTTTTTGACTTTAATCTCTCAAAGCTTAGCACGGTACTACTCACTGAACTCATTATATCCCACTAGATTTCATCTCCGTCACCCCTCAAATTTATTTTGCTGGCCACTTCCATTCTACTTTTCATCCTCCTTGACCACATGCTCAAAAATGTACACAATCCTCTAAATTCAAGCCAGCTCCATCTCCTTTACTTTAGTCACCCACTACTGTATCCCTTTTCTCCCCCTCCATAAATCATGTTCTCACACCACTTTTCTCTGCTTAGGAAGAAAGATTCTTACTGGCTTTTTGCTTTCCTAATAGTTTTCTCCCTCTTCTCTCCTCTCTAAACACTCAGCCTCTGTTTCCAGAAACCTGTAGGTTTTTAAAACCTCCCAAGTAATTCCAAAGGCTGGCTTGCAGATAGAACACTGCTCAAGTTGCTCTCCATTACTACTTAATTATTTGCTTTCTCTAATTCTACTTTGGGCAAGAACTAAATATTTCTAACTGAGGCCAAAAGAGGATCAAAATATGATTTTGTCAGAAGCACAATACATGATCAGTACTGCTGTCTATGGTCCAAGGCTACAAATTATTACTTCATACAAAAATCACACGTGCTTTCCTCCCTTCACCTCCAGTCTAATTTCCCCCTTTGCTATTCTGCTGAAAGCCATTTTATTAACAGTCATTCCCCAGATATGTTTACTTGGATTTAACAGCACCTCATCTTCCTTCCTATCAATTTCCTGGCACTCCCCAAACAGCTCACACCCTCATTCTCTCTAGGACACCACAGCCTTTCCAGCAAAATCTCCTCCCTCCGTGAAGAAAAGCTACAGGTTGTTCCTGTTGACTTTAACAGCCAATCATCTCTTACAAGTCTTTTGAACAGCTTTTCTATTCTCCCCTCCCCCTATCTTCAATCCCATGAAAACTAGTTTCTACACCACGTGGCCACTTTGATCTCTGCACTATATACTCTCTTCTTGTGCCAGAGTTGCACTAAAAGGTGCAAAGAAATAGGGCTACAAATGTAATGCTGGATTAATTTTCAAACAAGATTTTTTAACACAACAATATCCCTTAAACTATGCCCATACTTAACTCACTGCAGTGCAAAGAGACCCATATAGTTTAGAAGTAGTTTTACCACTGTCGTTAAGCAGACCCTAACCTACACCACTCACATGACAACTAGCTTTAACTTCGGCCCTAATGTGATAAGCAGCTTGCACACAGCAAGCGTCCCCTCACGTTTCACAGGACAAAGAACAGATGGAAAAAGTCACTGCAGGAGCCAAGATGAGGGAAGCACACAAGCACTACACTGCAGTGTACATGTACTTTCAGCAAATCTCTTCTGACACCACAAACTTCAGATAGGTTTGGTTATCAAAACTCAAACTGTATTCCATCAGTAATAACAAAATTTCCCCCCAGTCCCTCCCAGTTCAAAAGGACACTCATCTACAACACATCATAAGCAAAACAAGATTCCATGGACTGAATGTAGATGAGAAAACTTAGTTTAATTTAATGTGTATAACATACTGTAATACATCTCACCTGACAAAATAATCCTTCATACCTTGTGAAATTGTCCTTTTTGCATTATTTCAGTTTCTCTGGCAACTTCTCTTGGTCATTCACCCTTCACCACACCTAATTGATACACTCATACCTGCATCTAAAACTGTGGAGTTTTTTGTTGTTTTTTAAAAAAATTAAAGGTCTGTGAAACAATTTAGAAATACAGCTTCTTACTATCAGAGACAGGGAAGTAAGATATATACTGTGACAGATTTAGGAACAGAAGTGAAGCCTTCCAATTCCCCAAGGACATTTTAGGGAGCTATTCATAAAAAGATCTAGTGTTGTCAAGCCTTGAAACAAATGCTACAATTTTGATATGCTCTGGAGTAGGGCGAAACCAATGGAAAGTCAACAGAGAATCCATCTGGAAAAACCTGTGTCCCGGTACAGTGTAAGTCAGCATGTGTTTCTGGTCAGTTCAAAAAAATAAAAAAACAAAAAAAATCAGTGTCCTAGAACAATAATTTCAGTTTATTATTTTTGAAAACTGTACTTTGTATTAGATACATTTTATTTGTTTGTTGGTTTATTTAGGAACTTATGTAAGCCTGAAGCTGCAGAATCACACTGGAGGTAACACCTGGAACAATAAAACAAAAGCTGTGTGTTGGTGAATTAAAAACGGAGGCCAGCTGCACTTGGCAGAGAAGATGCAACTTCTGCACCTGTCCAGGCTATCAGGGATGAAACTCGGCAGGGCCTGGGCAGCATTTTGGCTGACTGACTGGTGCTTCCCCAGGACAGCTGCTCACAGATAAAGCCATTTCTTTTAAGCCAGGCACTTTTTCCAGTTCAGCAGTCAAAATCCCTCCTTATGAGGCAACAGAAGCCTATTATCACTCTATTTTGGAAGGTAATCTTATCTGAAGCAATAAGCTAATTTCCTTAACTATATGCAAAACAGATTTAAAAGGGCAGTGCCAAGAACATTAATCTCAAGATCAATCTCACCTCTTTCACACACACTCCCTTCCATTATCTTCTACAGTCTTTTTTTCTCCCTAGTTTTAAACTGCATCAGTGACTACAATAAAATAAAAAATAGGAAAGCAACTAGTACTTCAAAAGCACACTGCAAAATACTACAAACAGGATTTAATTTCTATTATTATTTTCATTTTGTGCAGAGGATTTGCATAGTGAAGTTTTCTGCATATAATTAATGAGTTGTTATAGTAGTGCACATATTCCTAGAAACCAAGTGTACTAAACCATCGTGCAGCTTTAGAAACTATCCCACTGCTAGGAACACGTTTTTGCAACTAAGCAGTAGATTCTCCTTTAAGAGGTACAAACGCAGCCCCAGCTAGAATATCCTGTAGCTAAGAGATAGAGTCAACAAATCCACATCACAAGGCCCAAATCGTTACCCCCCCTCGGCCACCCACCAGCACTACCCCTTATCTTTGCTTGTAATTAAGTTCCACATAGTTTTTCCTAAAGATGTGGTGTCTATATTGGTACTTACTAAAATCATTGAGGCTCCTTCGAGCTGTCCGATCCCATTCTTACCCGCTACAGATCAGAGTTTCTAACAAACGATGTAAAATGCGGCCAGACTAGATACTTCAGCAGTTTTGACTATCGCAGCACTCTACGGGAGCATTTGCACGATACACCACTTTCCGTTCCAGCGGGAAAAGAAGATTCCCACAGGAAATAACCTGATTTCAGAGTTGAGTACACAGACATGATCTACCCCAAACAGTATAACTGTGCTTGTAGTATGGAGATGAAAAAAAAGCACATCTGCTGAGCTAAAGCACCAGGATCCACTCAGGAAATCGGCACAAGGAAACAGTTTGCCTTTACTGATCTCATATAGACATCTGCAAAGTTCTAATGCAAGAATGCCTGGTGTAATCTTTAGTGTGTGCATTGACAAGAGCTCAGAAACAGCCTGTAGCAAAAAAAACCAAACCAAAACAAAAAAAATCCAGAAAAGCGAGAACATACAGCACCTGTCCACTTTCTAACAAACTTTAGGGAAAAAAAAAAACCCAACCAAAACCAGCCCAGAAACAAAATCAAGAAACTCAAACTGACGGAAGTGAAGATTTCTTCTCTGCAGATGCCACTATGAAGTTAGGGTCAAGCCCCCCCACTGCGCTGTGAGGCAGTAAGGATTACAAGCGTTGCTGAAGAGAGGCCACCGACAACAGTTTAACCCCTTCCCCACAGCTCTAAAAGGCACTCCGCACGCTCGTTTGCTTCGGGTAACGGGGGCAGCACGGCTAGGAACCGCACCGGTGGTTAACCTCGCACAGATACGCGTCCGCCAGAGCGACGGGAACCCCGAAACGCTCCTTCAGATTGCGGCCGGGGCGCCTCACACCCACCCCTACCGGCCACTCGTAACCCCCACAACCGCAGCACCAGGGCTCCAGAGGCCGCCCCCCGCCTGCCGACCCGGCGCCCCGGGCCCGCAGCGGGGCCCTCACCGGAAGAAGGGGTCCTCCTCGAAGCAGCGCCCCAAGCCCCCGAACATGGCTGCGGCTCCCCGGCGGTGTGAGCGCCAGCGGCACCGCGGTCCCTCACGGCGGCGCCCGCTGCCCCATGTGACGCTTCCCCGAGCCGCCACTGGCCGCCGCGGCCCTGGCTAACAGGGCGGGGCGGGGCTCACCGGGAGCCGCCGTTGCCGCGGCAACGGGCGCCGCCGCGCGGCCGCGCGCCCGCATGCTGGTGGCGGCCCCCCCGCAGGGCCCGGGACCGGGAGCGGGGCGCGGCCCGGCGCGTGGGGCCCACACTGATCTCCGGGCTGCCGCTCCCGAACCCCCCTTTTGCCCGGCGAGGCCCGGCCCGGCTTGCGGGGGTTCGGGCCCCGGCGTGGTGCACTCCCGGCCTCACCGCAGCGCCTGTCAGGCGTTCGCGGGCCGGTGCTGTCGGCGCGGTGCTGGCCGCTGCCCCGTCCTCAGCGACGTTAAAAGTAACGGTGTTTTTTCCAGTAGGTGGCAGTAAAATAAAGCGGCCGCTTTGCGAGGCGGGCCGCGTCCCGTTCCCAGCGGCCACGGAGCGGGGCAGCCCTTGGGCGGACAGGGGCACCCCAGCGGAAAGCACCAAGGGCAGCGCTACAGCAGCGCTAATCAGCTGTTCCAGCAAAATACAGCCATGAGGAAAAACTGGGGCCGAGGTGGAGTAAGGGTAATTGACTGGAGTTGCTGCGGTGGCCATCGCAGCCGTGTGTGGGTCAGGATTACATCAAAGTGGGAGGCATGGCCAGCAGCATGGCCAGCAGGTGGTTCTCCCCCTCTGCTCTGCTCTCGTGAGACCCCACCTGCAGTGCTGCGTCCGGCTCTGGGGCCCCAACATAAGAAGGACACGGACCTCTTTGAGTGAGTTCGGAGGAGGCCACAAAGATGCTCAGCGGCTGGAGCACCTCTACTACGGAGGCAGGCTGAGGGAGTTGGGGTTGTTCAGCCTGGAGAAGAGAAGGCTCTGGGGAGACCTTAGAGCAGCTCCCGGTGCCTAAAGGGGCCAGCAAGAAACCTAGAGAGGGATTTTTTACAAGGGCATGGAGTGAAAGGACAAGGGGGAATGGCTTTAAACTGGCACAGGGGAGATTTAAATTAGACATTAGCTGTGGCTGCCCCATCCCTGGCAGTGTTCAAGGCCAGTTTGGATGGGGCTTGGAGCAACCTGATCTGGTGGAAGGTGACCCTTGCTGTGCCAGGGGGGTTGGAACTAGGTGGTCTTTAAGGTCCCTTCCAACCCGAACCACTCTATGATTCTGTTATTACCTTTCACTCCACACCAGATGAGCAATGACAACGCATATCCAATTCCTGAAGCTTTACGGAGTTGCCAACAGCAGTTCTTTGTGTATTGCTTAGCTGTACTTCCTTTGAGAGTGAGAATGGTTAGGGTTACTGGTTAAACAGAGAGGAAAAAAGAGCTCTTTGTCTCCTTAGCAGGAAGAAGCAGTCCCACAGCCGACTGTAAAGGAGAAACCCCTCAGCAAACCCTGTCACTGGGCAGGTTTGGCAAAGGAAGGTTTCAGTAAAAGAATGGAGTAAATAACATGGGGAGTGTTAGCTAGGTTTCCTGAAGAACGGAGTGGTTGTGAACATGTAGCAGTGTGTATAAGAACTGTGGTTACATATAAACTTACGTCTGAAGGAGTTCAGTTTGAAAGAACCAGAGAAGAATTGTGGAGAAAAACATTTATGTGTTTGGAAAAATTCTTTTGGTTTAGATGGCAAAGTTTCTCAGAACTGTGAGCCTGGGGGTTGTTTCCTCGCTTGCATCTCCTGTCAAGCGGCAGGTGAAGGCTCTTCTCACATCTCTTTCAATATTCCAATGTCTAGGGGAAAGATAGAAAATGTGCCCCAGACAACCAGGTGGGATTAGAGAGTATCAGGATATTTATATGGCAGCGATGAAAGTAAATCCTTTGTTCCACTAAGATCCATCACGCTGCAGAAACAGCTCTGCTGGTATTTGGCCCAAAGTGGAAAACCGACATAAAAGATGAATGAACTGAGCCTGCAATATTTTAGAAAAATATCTGTAATTGGGTGAGCATTGATTTTGCTGTCTACTGATGTAGACTTCTGTTTAGATCCTAGCTAGTGGTGATATTGCAGCCTTACGATGCACTCCAAGTTGGAGCAGTTGTTACAGTGAAAACATTTATGCTGACTGACTGGTGGGCAGGGAAGCGTGACAGGAAAAGGGTTACCCATTGATTACCCAGGTGAAGCCCGTGAACTGTTTGTACATTTCTGATGAAAGATTAGCAAATAAATCAGGCGGTAGTCATGGAAGTGAACTCTGACGCTTTGGGGCTTTTTATAACGAAATCTTGTGCCAGTTATGATGTTATCAAAGACCTTTTTTATTGCTCAGAGACAGAATTCAAGCTTTGTTTCAATCCACACACAAAAATATTACAAATGTTGTAGTAATGTCATCCTCTGCATTGTAGTTAGTCTTTCAATACTAAAAGTTCTTTAAAACTCATCTGAAGCTAGAGTGAATTCAAACTAGAGACGCAATAAGCAATAGCTTTACCATAGTGATTAGGTCACATTACTCATTTATTAATTATTTGTCATTACATTTTGATTAATAGAAGATGCCCTGGATCAATTTGTTTCTGCTGTTATAGTAGTTCATTAATATCCATGATATGGTATGCTAGAATATTTGCTTATTACTCACTACAAACCAGCAAAGTGAATTTTCTTTAATATAGTTAGCTTGTCAAATACAAAATCCTGCAAATTCTTATCCTCCTGGATCTTTATCTTCTCAAAATATTCGTTTTGGTGTGGCTGTTTGCAGTCTTCTACGAAAACCTACCTAGGTTTTGACCAGTATTTTTTTACAGTTTCTGAACACAGATACCGAACAGACTACAAGTTCAGTTAGTACTGGGTAGCCTTTGTATGAATTCAGCCTTGTAAAAAGAAACCTCTTCTGTACAGTGATGGAACAGAAATGTGGAGCTTTCCCATGGCTATTCAGAGTACATCGTATCATCTACAGTTTGCTATTTAGTTTTATGCAGACTCCAACTCTAAAAGAGATTTCTTTCCAAGTCAGAGCAGATCCAGAGCTGGATGACTGTGCAGATAACTAAGCAATATGAGTTCCAGTTACTGTTAATTTTTCGGCTGCTAGTGGGAAGATAGGCCCTGTTAGAAGTGAGCTCATTATGAGACGCTTACTAACATGATAAAGTCAGTACTCTATTTGCACAGAGTGATATCTCTAATTGCTCAGGCCTTCTTATGGTTTGTGTCTGCTTGAGTTAGATTTCTTTTGTGTAGATAAAAAGACTTCTGTAAGAAATCACCTTGGTGCTACGGCACTGTCAGTCTGGAGGGCATCTCCAATGAGATTAATGATGTCTGCCTTAATATAAGAAAACTTCGCATAAATGAGATTATCGTTTCTGCTGAAACCTGCCAACTCTTATTCATTTGCAGTAAATATTATCTTTAATTAAAAGTTTTAAGGTATCTTGTTCCTGAGCTAATGAGATCTACAGTGATTTCCCTTAGGAATTAATTTACCTTCTTAATTCTTATTCATTTTGGTGATATGACTATTTAAATCTGATTCAGACTTCAGAGCTTTGTTGAACATATTCATCTAGAACAAAAGGTCATTTTGCCATATTGACGTTTTGTTGGTATTTATAATTCTCTGTTCTCCCTTGATTCTAAAGATACGTGTTTAGATTCCTGCCCCAAACATTTTCTACTAACACTTCTGTTCATCTTAACTCTTTATGCTGAGGGGCTCGTTTCCTCAGCTATCTCACTTTCGCTTATGTTTTGTGTTCCGTCCAGACTACAAAACAATTATAGTAACGCTGAAGAAAAGAACCTGATTGTGATGAACTTATTTAACTTATTTAAAATAGCATAGCTTGGTAAAATATACTAAAATATGTGGAAAACATTGGGTGCAATTGCTGAGAAATACAGGAATATTTCTGCCTTAATATCTGGTCAGTCACCAGCTATGCTTTATTTTTAACCAGTAGGGATTCTTAACACTCGGAGGTGAAAATTGCATTCCTACATATGTGTTTAAATAGGCAAAGTGCCAGCCAGCAACTGGTTTGTGAGAATGAGAGCCAGACCCCATTTTAAGATTGTCCACCGAAGGACAACATTGGTAGCTAGATTTAAAAACATGTAATTCTTATAACTAAATTACAAGGTTCTCTTGTTTTAAAAATAAATGCATACCAAAATTAAAATGTAACAAGAAGAAATATTTGGTTTGCATACAGAAAGAAAATACCAAGAAAAAAGAAAGAATCAATACTCCTTAGTTCATTATCACGATACTTTCTATTGAAATCTCATCTGAATCATGAGACATGCTGTCAGTCTCTTCACTGGTGCTTGGAGATGCCGGGTCTGTCACTATAATGAGATGTCAGATGGTTTAAAACTGGGGTAATAAATCCATTTACCTAATGAAATAAATGGAGCAAGACAGAATTAAAACTATATTTCAGAGTTGACCAGGCGTGGTTTTGTTCTTGTCTCTTCAGAAATACATTGTCAGCCTTGAGTAGACAGGCTGAACCATATTTTATGTAAGATGCAAACTAGGGAAGATTAATTCCTGCTTTTAGAGGAAGAGATTTCTGTCTTTTACTGTTACTCCAACATTTTCTATTTTCCCACCCAAGAATCTGTGATAGGAAACATTTCTGTGTCCACCCCTGAGACTCTCTTTGGACTCTGTATATAATTAGGAAATACCTTTAAAATCTACTGTTTTGTCTTTGAAATTGAAAAAAACCTCCAAAAATTAAAAAAAGGAATATTAATCATAGACTGGAGTAGAAACTCATGGCTGCAGGAGATTCCTTGCACCACCAGTGGGCAAGAAACGTGCTTTGTGGCATCAGCAGTGAGCACTGGCACTAGCTGTATATAGAATTGTCACCAACTTACACACGCTGTTGATAACCTTCCATTTATAACTTACTTGCAGACCAACTTCCTCCCATCGCACACAAATTAGAGGATTATCAATAATGTATGAACTAATAAATAATGCTTTTGTGCCGTTGTCAGGGCAACAAATATCATTTAGACTGCAACAGAGATCCTCATGTTGTGATTTGAATCTTTCCATATCTGTAAGGCTTCAGCAAAGTAAAAGAATGAGGTTTGTGTGTGCTGCTTTGAGTCAGCTGAAAGAACCGGTGAAGTATATCCTGTTAGATGTGCAGAAATGTGAGAGATCCCTTTCAAAAATCAGCATTTCATTTCATTTACTTATTTAATAGCTGTTTACAAAATACCAATATGAACAATGTAGGAATTCCTAAATTGGGTTACCTGGTAAGTCTCCATGGTGTCCAGTGTCTTATTTACGAGTTAGATATTTTGTAAGAAACTACAAGAAAGTGCCGGACAGCTGCGTGTGGCACAGCCTACCCCTGGCCTGTTGCACTATCTGTGTACAAACTCATTTCCAAGACCTGGAGGATAAGCTTTTGTTTCTTTTTAAAAGTATTTGGATGTTACTTGTTAAATCATCTATAGAAGCAATAAGCCATTTGAAAGTTTTTAAGTTTTTGGCTTTAATTACATCTTGTGGCAACAAAATCCTGCATTTAATTTTTCATCACTTGAAACAGCATTACTTTTAATCTGCCCTAATTTTGTGACCTTTCCCTCTGTCTTCACTTCTTGTTTTTGTTTAGCAGAGTGAAAACTGAGGCATATAAATATATATATTCTTGTTATTAAAAAAACAGCAGAACCAAAAAACAGTCAAGAACTGGCCCCAGTGGGAGCACTTATTATTGATTCCAGAATTTGATCCAAAAATAGTATTTGTTTAAATGGGCTCCATTGCTATCATGTACAGTAACTATTGATTTATAAAAACTTCAGCAGCACAAGTTAAAGTATTAGGGAGCTGAGGGAGTTTTGTTCCTGAGTTATTTCAGTAATTTGCAGCTATCTCATTTTGCCATTCCCAATGGCCAAACAACCAAAAAATACATGTGGAAGACACTGAACTTCATCAGTCTTTTGTGAATGACATATTTATTTTTTAAATCCTGTCAACTTCTCTCTTGGTACTGGAAGACAAAAAACCCACTCTACTCTTGGCATCATGGCATTTGTGGTTTTTCTGATGATTGGGGCGAAGCCACTTGGCTTTGGTGCTTCTTTTGGCAGTGCATTTGGCTAACAGCAATACATGTGGGAGATGACTGGCTTCTCCTCAAACCTGTGCACCAAGAGAGGAGGCCCTGCTCTGCCGGGCTCCGTGATGGGGGCATTTCTCTCACAACCAGGCAGAGATGGGAACAAATTGCTGGCACTGGGAGTAAATGCAGCAAATGTGTTCCTGGGGCAAAGTCTTTATCAGGTTAATGGTGAAGATTGCCAAAATTGAGCTCAGAATTTGGCCAAGGCCTCAAGCTGTAAAATCAGACAAAGAAAAATGCAACACACCCCCAGGCTATAAATCAGCTAGGCAGCAATTGTTGCTTGATTTACCCTGTGCCTGCAAGAGACGATTTCCACAGGAAACTAAAAAGCACATTTTCCTGCTGCAGGTGGTTTGCACCAGGTGAAGCCAAATTTCTCCACTGTTTAAAGTCTGCGACCACAGTTTGGACAGTAGTGTGTTTGTTCAAGCAATTGCACTAATTCAAAATGTCTTGCCTGCCTTAGGCTGTTTGTCTTTAAAACTAAAAATGAATCTTGATAGTTGAGCAGACATTATTAAAGCCATATTTAAATTAGTTCTGTAGAAACCAAGTATATTAAAAGCACAAGTTATCACAACATCAAGTTATATAGCTCAGAATATGACTAGTTTCACAGGTGAGGCAAGAATTAATTGTCAGTTTTAATTGTCAAGGAGAGTTTTCACTGTTCACCTAAGGAAAAAATTCCCAGCTTTTATTACGCAATTACTTTAAAACGACATTTGTTGCAAGACTTCCAAGAGTGTAGGAAGATGTTCAGCTCTGTTTACCCCACTATTGAGAATCAGCACAGTATATTAAAAATAGGTCCTTTACCTGAATTATTTTGGAAAAAAAAAGGATAACAGCACTGGGGAGCTCTGATCAGCTCCACGCTGTGTATTTCCATGCACTGCCCAGCAATGTCAGGATCAAGGTTGAAGGTAATTTGAGAGGACTCAGACAATCAGTGCTCAGTCCCCGGCCGGTTCTGTAAGGATCAGCAGTTACTATTTAAATTTAAAATGTATTGGCATAAATGAGGTATACTTACTTCTTACAGTTAAGTTCTTTTACAGGTAGGCTTAAAGATGCAGTGCAATTTCCAGGGGCTTAAGCATATTTTTAGTGGAAGTGGCCTTTTGACTGTGTTGCTACAAAGCTGATTATATTCCATCTGTAATGTCAGCCCCGTGCAGAGTCTTTTGCAAAGGCAGTTTGTTATAAATTGTTTGTAAATGTCAGATAAAAGCATCATTCTACTGCAAGCAACTAGAGGTAGATGTGTAATAACATTCACATTAATATTTTATTTAAATATATACTCAATTCTCATAGTCACCCAGCTCTGTAACTTGTATGAAGACTGAAATAAGACAGCAATAATTTATAAAAGAAATACTTGAAATCCAGTGAAAAGGTATCCAAAAATGCATTTTGACATTTTGGTGAATGTTAGCTGTATATACTTTCAGTAACAATAATAAGTAAGGTTTATGCCTTCTTTTCAGAACTGTGACATGGAAATCCAGCCATTGCCTCCAGAGACGTGGAGACCTGCAGTGTCCAGAGGAACACTGGACACCCTTCCATTCCCCTCGCCCCCTCTGCTCCAGAAACTGCTGTGCTGGTGAGTGAGGGGCAGAAACTGAGTGAGGGGCAGCTGCCCT
The DNA here is from genome assembly GCF_004027225.2 of Strigops habroptila. Lineage (NCBI taxonomy): Eukaryota > Metazoa > Chordata > Aves > Psittaciformes > Psittacidae > Strigops > Strigops habroptila. Next base: position 26,446,542 of record NC_044284.2, on the reverse strand, counting down.
TGGGCAGCCAATTTTGCTGACAAGGCAGGGAAGGATCCACTTTTCCTTCCTATAAACTCCCTCAGGGACTGTGCCACATAGTAAATATATGGAGATTACCTTTTGGAGTGGTATTTTATATTTGGAAAGATGTAGAATTAAGGCAACAGAAAACTATGAGGCAAACTGCCCTGCCTGGTTACCCTGACTCCAGCTCTGTTTAGGAAGTAAAAAGGTAAATTTGGTTTACCTGCTTCTCATCTATATGGCCTTTCTAGGCATCACCAAGATTCAGAGCGACAACTGCTCTGGAACGGCAGAGACATCTAGTGAGAATGAGATTTTTACTGTGACAGCTCAGCAGAGATGCCACCTTTCAAACCACAGCCTTTACACTATAGTGTGTTCAAAACTGATGCCCAAGGGCCAAAAGGCTTCTCATATCATTACTACCCATACAACCATGCAGCCCCAGTGTATATTCCATTTCTGAAGAGGCAAAATGATAGCCAACACGTGATTTTGATTTTCACCTGGGTTTAAATCGTTGCATGACCACCATTTCCAGCTCACAAGGCGCATGCCTTGGGCAGGGAGCCCAGCTGGAAGCAAAGCGCAGCTCAGTGCTGGTGTTAGCACTGAGCTCCCTCCTCCACTCTTCTGGCCTGAGCTTCAGCTCCTGCTTCCTTCCAGAAAGAGTAGACATATCGTGTCACATCTCAACCCAGAGTGGCAATTCCAGAGTGACTCAGTGTCTAAGTCTTGCTCCCCAGCGTCACCTAATCTGGCCCAGCCACTGCTACTCTTTTTTCCTGGGTCTTAGCAAAGGAGGGAGACGAGGAGGGGGAACAACCAACAGAAATTAGGCAATGCTGTGCCAAGCCAAAATCACAAATGGTGAATATTTTAAATTCTGGAGTAATAATAATCCTCGCATTGCTTTTATTACTGCTGCAGAGTAATAAGCACAGCACCACAACCCTGTGTCATACGTGGATTAAATCATAGGTTCAAGCTGATCTCTCCTGAAACAGGTTTCTTGAGTTCAAGGGTCTCCACTAAAAATAACTTCCTTCTTGTAACTTGACAAATGGAGAACTGTAATCATCGAGAAAGTTGGTTTTGGGTTACTGATGCAAGAATGGCCTTTGGGATCATCCAGTCCTGCTCATATCAGAGCGACTGAACCAGAAGTAGCAAAATTTGATCTCCTGGCTGGCAGTGTTTTCTTAGATATTATTTTAGTAGCAAAAATCTTTCTAAAATATTGTAACAATAGTAATAAAAACTAAATACAGCTCCTTTTCAAGCAATTATCATAATAAAAAATAGTTGTGGAGATGTTAGATAACTCAAGAAGTCAGAAAGGGTTAGTGAACATTTTACCTTAAAGTTATCAAATCAAAATCAGCCTGGTTTCATTTTAATTGACTGTGGCTGTGCAGCAGGCTAAGTGAAATGAGTTTGCTAATGTAATTTCTAGGGGTAGAGGTCTTTGCTGACTACCAGAAGTCTGAATGGCTCAAGTTACAGCGTTATCTTTTCACTCTTACACACCATTCATCCAAGTCAGATTTAAGGTAGTTTGGTATTAGGAGGAGCTTTGTGTTAGAGCTGATGGTATCAGAGACACCCCATCATGAGTCCTGAATGACAAAACCATGTCACTGCTATCTCTACAGCCTGCAAAACACAGCTACAAGTCATATGTTTAGTTGGATAATTAACAAACAGCTGTTTCTTTCCATTTCTTAATCAGGAATCCATTCCCTTTCACCAGGAGCATGAAGCAAAGTGGAAAAACAAACAAACAAGCAAAATTCCATAGGCAAGAGTCCTAAATGCTAAATGTGAGAACATCGGAAGACATTAGAAGCAAAGAAACTAAGCAAGTAGGATTCTTGTAGAAAGGTGTCACTTTTTTGGATCAGGAGAAGCATGGGTTGTGAGTCAGCAGTGCGTTTTTCCAGGTTAGTGGTGATTAATTTGCACACATTGACATGAGTTTCATGTCAATGTTATGACACAGTTAATTAAATTTGTACCTGACTGATTAGGTAACACACGCTAGTTTTAACTCATGCAAAAAGGCCCCACACATGGAACGGTGGGGTGCACATGTATTTGGATTCAATCCATTTATAAATGTGTCCAAGCCTTGTAAAATAATTTTAAGCAAAAAGTTTGTCAAAATTCTCCTTAGTTGTGCATAGCTGGTTACAGAGTGAAGTTTATTTCTGATATTGCTGCCTTCTTCCATATTTCATTTCTGATACTCAAATATCTCCCTACCTTTGACAGGAAAATGAATAATTTATCACAGGATGCTATTCAAGTAAAAGCAAAATAGTTTACACAACTTGAATCAAGAGTGCTGCAGTCTAAAGATTTATGCTTACAACCCTACGACTGGACTGGCCTTATGCAACCTTCCTTTTACTCCACAGGAGCAAACGCAGGGGGACAGTGTCGATTTTTGCTGAAGGTTTAAGCTGTGGAATCAGCAACGGCGGGTTCTCAGCAAGGCAGAGCACTGATCTGGCACCCCTTAGAGAGGGCTCAGCTTTGGAAAGCACTGAGCCTCCTTGCAAGTGAATCTGGCAAAGGGCCACCTGCATCTCACTGATCAGTGTTCTGAATATTCAGCTTAGCCATACCCGATGTGACATCCACAGTAAAATTAAAACTTACTTGCAAGACACAACACGTAGTATTGCTGAGGTTGTGAGTCAGCTCCACGTGACCTCTCACCTCCAGGACACACACTTGAGCATCGCTGACTTGCTTCAGGCATCTTTAGAGATGTGTATTGCATCAGAGCTTTAGGCTCTAACAAGGACACTACATTTTCTGATTTGTAACAGACAGTATCTAGGTAAAAACACCATCCTGACAATTCCTTTATCTTGCAACACCAGTAACTTCATGAACTTCAAGTATGCATAACGAATGTTCAAAGTAGGAATGGAGATAGGGTGACAGAATATAGGGCCTAAAGCAGAAAAAAAACCCCTCTTCTTAAATGAACGCAGACACTGGGCCAATAAACAAGTTACATATTTAATGAAAACCACAGAGTTCTGAGTAATTATTTATCGGTTCTTCTGATGACTAATCTGCAACTAGAACTATAAAAATCAACTTTATAATGATTTGCTCTGTGTTTCAAATTCTGTTTGGTATGTTTCAGTACATATGTCTATTCAGTTCAGATTATTCAAATGCTATTTCCATTTTCTTTCCAGATATTGCTCACAATTCTCCTCCAGCATCGATGTGCTAGACAAATTTAGATGTTGATTTATGAGCAATAGTAGGTACACCCTATTATTACCACTAAGTCTTACTTACTTATACAGACCAGTTTTTAGAATTTTTTAATATCCTGTACTGTTGTGAATTACATAAAAGGAGTAATTTTGCATACAATAACAATATCAAAATTATCCAACATTATGCATGAAAAAGAGGAATTTACACTTGTACCTTACATGGAGATCAAATATAGTTTTTATTTATTATAAAAGAAACACAGAAGGAGATTAGAAAACAGAACAATGACAAATATTTACCATTTGAAAATGCTGAAATGAAACAAGGGAAACAATTTTTTCCCACTTTTTGTTGCAGACAAGGCAGTATTGAAACACAGCCATTTTAATGCAGGACCAAGTCAAACTAGCACTTTTCAGGAAGAAAAAGTAAAAACATGTTAGAATGCAAATTTAATACATTTTCCTTTTATATCAGTGATTTAAAGAAATAAGACAACATTTCCAGAATCATCCTTTTTTTTTTTTTTTTTTTTTTTCCCCTGTTTCACCACAGAGAGCAAGGAAAAATAACATTATAAAAAAGCTTTATGAATTTCTTCACTCACATGGGAAAGCTGATGCAGGTCATTTCCAGTGAGGTATGTCCAGAGGTGAGGGCTCAGTTTAGTCTGAGCTTTAGTCTTCTACTGATGTAATAGTTTTCTCACAGCTTTGCTAGATACCTCAGAAGAAATACTTTTGTATTTTATTTGGTTGATCTCTGGCCTTTAGTTGAATGAAGGACAGATTTTTTGGGTAAGTATACTTGGGCTAAATCTGATAGATTCAAGACTAATCATTCACTATTTTAAAGTCACATTCTGACAAAGGAAAGCTTCATAGACTGAAAACAGTCACTCTGTACAGAAATAGGTATGCCATTAGTCTGGTCAACAAAGGTCTGTACCACTACACACAATAATCTTTCTATTATTTCCCATTAAGAGTTCATAGAAAGCTGTCTCTTGTAGATTATCAAACAATTTAATGTGCTTAAAATTGCTCAGAAAATAATATTTCTTGAAACCTGTTGAAAACTTTACTATTTTGTTTTAAAGAGTAACATATTTTTTTCCCAGATGCTAACAGATGTTCAAGGAAACATTTCTTTCCCCTCAAGCCCATCATAAGTGAGGAACCACACTAACCCTAGAGCAGCTGGATCAACCCATCAATTTAGAAGAGCCCCTTAGCAAGGAGATTGTCTACAGATGTTCGGGATTCAAAAGCTGCTACCGCAATGCACACCGAAAGGAAGAAGAGATAACAGTGAAATCATTTGCCCTGAATCCTCCTCCAGCTGCAGCAGATGCAATGGCCCAGGGTGGTATTGCTCACACCCCTATTGTTGGTGTGCTAGTCAATCTGAACTTTGACAGTCTTATTTTTGCATTTCTCTTTAAATTGCTGCATTATTATATATATTTTTTTGATTGGAAGGTATAAAATTACATCTTCTTGGGATGTCAGGTTTTTTGTACCCCAGAGGAATTCAGCACAAAAAGAGAAAATGACCTTGCTCTGACAGCCTGCTCAGCTACAGCGGGTAGCTCAGCGATACAAGTCACCCAGCAATGAGTTTGGGAGAAAAACTGAGGGATAGAACATTCTTGCGTCTTCAGATGAAATATTTATTTTCTGTACAACTCATACTGAGTATTACAATCCCCTCAAAAGAGAAATATAAAACAATTTAATGGTAGGATTTCTTAGTATTCATGGAGAGCTGGTATGTGATGGCCACAGTGATTTGCTCAGGCCACTGGACTGCCCATCAGCCGTTCTTGCCGGAGAGCAATCAGCCTCTGAAACCACTTCTCTTCTGCTTCCGCCTTCTCTATAAACAGCTGACAGACAAGGGGGAGAGGAAGAAAAGCAGGAACAACTCATTAACTTTCTCTTTATTTGCTATACTCTGTTGAAATATGTGTGGACTATTTTGGTGCCCAAAGGCAAAACCCAGCTGCATAGGGGTGTTAAAATACAAAGGTGATAGAAATACGTTCATAAAGGTAGTGACTTTTAAGAATCAGAAAGCCAAGACATTCCAATTTCACTCTTCTCCTGAAACAGCAAGTTTGTCATATTGTACAAGTCTTAATCTTTGTTAGCAATGTTCACTATACAGAACTTGCATTGGTCTATTTACTGCAAGTCATTTTTAACTTGCTAATTCTTAAAAAATCCTCTACTAGAAGTACTCCTGTATCCAATTACAAAGGACTTTGCATAGGTTTAGCCATAATGATTTCAAATGAAGTTTGTCACGTATTTAAAACTTTATGATCTGGCAAGGTCGACAAGTTCTGAGTCTTCCACCAGGTTTCCAACTACAGAAACCAAAAGCATTTTTTCCTGAATTTTTATTGAACAGGGATTTTTTTATGAACAGTATCTTAATTTCCCCTGCATTCAATTAGTATGCTACTTCGTTATAAAATTTGTTTGTAGGTCTAAAACTACACCACTGGTGAACTTCTTTTGTAATTATTCTCTGTTGGATGATGCAAGGAGTGTGATCCTGTTTAAGCCAATGAATGGCCCATTAGCTAACGGTCTTCAGACAACAGGTTATTTGATAAGCAGCCCAGCAAAATGGTTGTTAGTCATATGAAGCTGCTTTTGTTCAATGGACCGTCTTGTTCTAAAGATGAAGTAAATATCGGCACACTTACATTTGGATGTGCTAAAGAATTATCATCTTGATATTTGATGGCAGTAGGAATATTGGCAGATGGTGGTTCTTTTTCAGGAGCAGATGTATCAACAGTTCCCACTCTGATAGTTACAGGTTCGTACTGTAGTTCGGTAGGTTCTGTTGACTAAAAAGAAAGAAACACATCTGAGTATTTTATCCTCAAACTCTCAAACGTGGCAGAATTGTAACTGAGTGCTCAGCTTTCCTCCTGTTGCAACACATGCCCACAAAAGGATCTTCATGAAAATAGTTCTCAGCATGCTCAGTGGGATATGCTGGGCATTGACTAAGGTCCAGATTAAGCACATGAGCTGAAAAAAACCCAAAAGGTATTGCCCAAGACAATAAGAGAGCTTGCAGAACCTTAGCTTTGGGGTTTTGGATCACTTCTGAAGAAGCTGCAGGAACTTCTTAGAGACTTTGAAAAGGCAAGAAAATGCAAGTTCTTGGGGAAACAAACAGTGGTAATTAAAAAATTCAGATAGAAAACCTGAACAAAACTTTTGCCTGCATACTTCCAAAGACAAAAGCATCCAAGTTCCCTAGAAGACATGGCAGCCAAAATGCAGGTAAAATTCTGGAACCTGGATGTCCCGTGTTAAGTTTTCGGACAGCTGTCTAAAACCAATGCCAGTTTGGTTCAGGGAGTAAATATGGTCTTAAAGTCTTACTTCAGTTAAGCAGAATAAAAAATACTGATCTCTACCTTTAATTACAATGTAAATGCCTGATTACTTTTGGATTTTAATTCTTCTACTTTTCCTAAAAGAAAAAAAAAATCTTCATGGATTTATACGATTTTAAAAGAATTTTTTAAAATTGGAGTTGCTCAGCATATGTAGAATATACTGTCAAAACAGCCGATTTCCCTGAAATTCTTGCACATTTAAATTTGTTCTTTGAACACCACACCAAGAACATTGGAGAGGTTGGTGGGATTTAAGATTGTCAACATTGATGCTCTTTCATCAATGGAAACTGTATTAATAGTGCAGCTTCCACCTGACTTTGAAAGGGTTATGCACCAAGAAAGGATATTGAAAACTTACCTTTTTGACTTCTTTACTTGATCTGAATGTCTGTGGAACAAAGGAGTCACTTTCAATAGCTTCAATTTCTTTTGCTCGTTTCACTTGCTCTACTAGGGTGGCTTGGTCTACAAAGAGAAGGTGTAATGTCAGTATACATTAGCGTAAGCCTATGATAAATGCTGTGTCTAAGCAGTGCCTTGAATGTATTTTACAACAGTACATACCAGAAACAAAAAACCCCCAACTTTTAATGCAGCCTAAACCACTCTGTTAAACAGAAAAACTCCTTTAGTAAAAGTAACAGTGAGTTGGCCATTCTTATTCAATGTACGGTATCATTCAAGATGCTAATTTAAGAATGTGCTAGAGATGTCCTTGCAGAATAACTGCTAGATTTATGACATGAGGATTTCCTGGAGAACTTGAGGATTTGGAGACAGTGCAGACAACTCAGTGGAGTTCCATCCGTAGGGAGCAGTAAAACTACTTCTGCCTGTATGGAGGTGAACTTGGGTCCAGCTGTGGATGTTCCAAGAGATGTGCCATCATCTGTGTTCTCCTCATGACAAGTTAAGTGATTAGCTTGGCATTGAGAGTTACATCATTAGTGTAAAAAAAAAAGTCTTAGAATCTGGTAATAAAATATTCCTAACACAAACACTAAATATTGTGTGCTAATACGATTCTCTGGTGACAGAACTGCAGCTGTTTCACCAAATGAGCAAAATCGCTTCTGAATTGTATTACAGTGCACATAGATTCCACAAGATGTTTTTGAATCCCAGGCTGAGTCTTTATTTTTGTCAAAGCGAATGCTGCTCCCAGTGACTTTATGACAAAGAAGAGCAGCTCCTGCCAACCTTGGTATGAGCTACATTAAACACATAACTGGGGTGCCGTCAGGCGCCTGATCTGATACTGAGGACATGAGTCTGAGTCACAGAATCACAGTCTCAAGTGACAAAGTAAAAAGGAGATTGCCAAAAAGATGAGGAAGAAGCAACCTAGGATGAAACAGTAATGAGCGACTGTAATTATACATTGGTAGTACATACATGTGTATGTATAAAAGATTACATTTCTTGTTCTAAACAAAGCAAAGTAAATTTAAACTCAGGAAAAATGCTTGCACACCAAAAGAGGTTGCAGAATTACTCAGAAACTCAGAAGTACTGAATTCTTTTCCTGTATACAAAATTCTAAATCCAAATTCAGCTAGATACACAAATGCACTGCAAAATGCTTTCTATTTTGCACAAGAAAAAATAAATGTAACTTCCATCCTTTTGCAATGACTAACCACTGAAAACTCATTTCAGTCTAGTAATGACAAGGAAGTGGAGCTTCAGATGAGCAAATAAACTAACAGCAGCTCAGAAATAATCTGGGAATGGACCTGCACATGCTAAATTAACAACCTCGTTTTTTACCAACAGGTTGTACTGCAAACCTGTTTTATTCTCAGTCCTGCGTAGTACATTACAGTACACCCAACACAAAAGTATTTGCTTTACTGTCTGTTTCATTTTCTGCTTCTTCAGATTCACTGCTCAGTTCATCTTCTCTACCTACTTCTACACCTAACTGCAGTGACAAGCAAATCCTGAATTCTTTCTGCTAACTGCAGGCTTTCGTTTACAATTTTAACCACTTTATCTCCATCTTATTTACTTATGAAAACCATTTGCTTTATATGCAGCATATTTGGGCCAGTCCAAGTTGGTTGAGGTGCAGAAGCACGTAGGAGTGGATGGTTTTTGCTGTAAGCAGCAAGCATTTGTAAATTGGGTAAGGCAGACAAAATGTAAGAAGTGACAAAACTTTCAAGCAGCAAACAAGAAGTTGCCTCATTGCTTAAAAATTATTTGGGAATATTGTTTGGTCTCTATGGATCTGATTAACATTTCGTGCATGCCCACACACCCCTGGAAAGGTTTGTGGAAGCCTCAGTGTTGGTGAGGCTTAGGACAAGAGCCGCACTACAGCAAAGTGCGTAAGTAATTCCTGAGGCCTGATTCTTTGAAATTTAGGAGAAAAAAAAAATCGCTTGCAATTAAGTGTGTGTTTAAAAGTTATGCTGCCTTGCTGCTGAAGTCTTCTCTTCTAAAAAGATCCCTAAGGATCCCATAGGAAGTATAAGAACAAATATTCTAATGCCCTACTAGGGAGAGGAAATCATAATCCATCAAGCTCTTGGGTCTGAGGGTAAATAAAGGAATGGTAAGATGTACCTGGTAGTCACAGTGTTAAATCCAGGTAACAAAGAAAGGCAGATGAATGTAGATTTAAATCGACTCTTATTTCACAAAACCTCCCCTCACTTTACAGCCTATTGTAGTATCTTAAATGAATCTTACACAAACCTGCGGGAATGACAAATTATTAAGGGGCGAAAATCGCTAAATGTTTAGAATTACATCAGTGACATTAACTTGGGGAAAATGGACCGGAGGAAGCACAACCCATTAGTGTATGATTTTTTTGACAAACACATTATTGGTAGATAAAACGACTTCCATATGTTGTTTGTCAGATGTCAGTAGAAAGGATATGTATTTCATAGTAAAATCAAAAATAATGGAGTCAGAAAGCTAAGAGGCTACAGACAAAAAAAAAAAAATCAATACTAACTCATTGCACAGCAAGTCTTTTTACTGTCTTATAGTGAAAAATATAAACTAAATCTTGTTTAGCCCTAAAACTAGGGCTTGTTGAGGCCATTTTTTATGAAAAGGCAATTCTAGCAGCGGTCACAATTACCATGCCTGTCACCAGCTCTTTCACTGACACTCAGCTGTGGTGATACCCGTGCGGCAGCGTGGCCAGGGCAAACCTCCCTGAGGGGGGCCATGGGGTACTGTGGGGTGCAGCCTGTGCCCAGGCCAGCCCTCAACGCCCCCTTGCACTCCTCCAGCACGCCACCATAGCTTAAAAACATCATTGTTTATACCCCTTATCGTAAAATTGATTCTACTAGGGGAACATCTAGTTAATGTAATTTTATAGGAATCTAAGGATTCTTGCCCCAGTTACCCCAGCCACAGGGTGTTTAACTGGGAATGCCATCCTTCACAGGTGATTCAATATTTTACACTTCCAATCTATATTCACATCTATTTACATCTTCCCATGTCTACATAAATATACGCACATACAACTCATCTTTTATAGCTCCTATTTTCATATTGAATCAGTCTATTAGCAATAACTTGAAATGTCACTTTAGGAATAAAATGTGAGTTAATCCTTTAGATGCCACCCAAAAATTTCACATGCACAATAATTAGAAACATTTGAGAATCAGAGGAAAGGAAAAGTAACTTGCCTGCAAGCTCTGCATAAAATATTCTGATTACTTTGCTTATTTCTAAAGACAAAACTGTTGAGGAAGCATGCTAAGAATTTAACAAGCATTGAAATAGAAGCATTAAATGGCTGATAATATCTTGTGAATGGCCCATTAAATAAAAACATACTTAAAATATTTCTTGTATAATCTTTAGGTGTAAATATGTAATACTTACCGGATTCCTTGCTAATCCTATAATCCTAACCATGCAAATGAACCCGTGCCTTTAACTAAAGAGTTTTCTTTCAAGTGGGTCTAACTTAAGAATCAAACTAGTGACATAATTAACCTAAAATATTCCTCAGAATAGACGATTCTTCATATTTTACTGATTATATTTAAAGGGATATAGCATGGTTAATTTAAATGACCCATTTAAAATATAATGCATTTTAAGTAATATGCTTTAAAATACAGAAAAAAGTTGCAACTGTACTGCTCTTTTGTTTATGAATTGAGGATTAAATTAAGAAAACACAAATAGACAGCAGACTAAACAAACCAGCTAAGAGGAAAATATTTTGCCCTTCATCCCATTTTATTTAGGGTTAGCTTAGGTGATACTGTATCATTTTTATACAACTGTATATATACAACTGTATGGATACAGTCACAAATGCATTATAGAACTGTGTGTTGTTTCAACAGAACTGTTTGTTTTCACATGCCCAGAGCTTTTTATTTGCTTCCTGTTTTTATTTCAGCTGTGCAAACTGATATGTTCAAAGAAAACTTAAGTTTTTATCTGGACAAGAGACAGAAAAACTACATGGTGCTGAGACATACTGTCTTCCACAGTGCAGTGCACGGGAATATTGCTATTAAACAAAATGAAAGCGTTAGGAAGAGGAGGGAGAACCCAGCAGGAGGGGTGGGATTCACTTCATTTGTGTTACCACTACACTGCACAAAACTTGGGGCTGGGGTTTTCAGCGATTTCCTCCCGCCCCTCAGATCTTTTCTCTGTGCAGGAGACACTGATGCTAACGGGGGCTCCCCCCTGCCACTGGCGCACACGCTGGAGCCCGCAGGTATTTGCAGAGCGTGACGTCAAGCCCTGACACCTTTCCCCATGTCGGAGCGCCGAGGTCCCAGGACACCTTGGGGTGACCGGCAGAGCTGCGAGGAAGACCTGGCTGGTGCCTTCAACGCCGGCCCTCGGGGCGAGACCTCTGGCACCCGCCAGTGCAGCACAACGATCCCGCCAAGGCACGAACAGCTCTCGCACGCTTCTGTGTTAACGCCATTAACTCCCCCGTACCCCCAGTCCCTTCTCCTCCTGCCCGCGGGAAGCCCTCGGAGGCGCCTCACCCCGCTTTCCCACGGGCAGCCTCGCAGCCGTTAGAGGGAGGCACCGCCACGCACAACGCCGGCCCCAGCCCGCCTTTGTCTGGGGCGGTGGGAAAATCGCGATGATGAGCCCCGAAGGTGCTGCGAGCCCTGCATCCATCCCTGCATCCTTCCCTGCATCCATCCCTGCTCGGCCGCCCGCCGAGAGGCAGCCGGAGGGAAGTGGGGATTAGCTTCAAAACTACCTCTTCCCTCTAACAACTTTAACTCAGGATAAACACTGCTTGATGCCGCTAACATTTCCAGATCCCCTCCGCGGTGTCAAAGCGCTGTTTCAACACTTGGCCACACTATTTCCCAGCTCTTGAGACTTCCAGAGAACTAACTTTTTCCACACAAAATCACAGAAACAACAAAACATACCCCAAATAGAGCACCTGTGGCCAGAGAAAGTTTTTATTATTGATTTGTATTCTTCAAACTTAATGGTAAGTACTCTGGTAGTACAATTATAATGTATTAAAATAGCAAATTGTAAGTACTCTAGCACTCTAATAGTACTACAGTACTTGCAACATGCTATTTTAATACATCATATTATATACCACACAGTATACATATACTACATAGTATTCTATACTATACTTTATATATTTAATGTATTAAAATATACATTTAATGTACTAAATATAAAATGTAGTATATATAATATATAACAGTATAAAATCTATAATGTAGTACTTATTAGAGTACTTACAATTTGCTATTTTAATACACTATATTTATAACCTAGTTTTCACAGTATTTTAAAACAAGTCTGGATACTAATAGCTTTTTCTTTAAAAAGAATGGAAATACTTGGTATAAAATTGAGCAGAAGATATGGCGGGAAACTTTAGCAATTGAGTTCTGGATTTAAGAACATTTAGTTTAAGCAACTTAAGACCACCGGGATTTCTGCTCTGGCCACACATTTAGCCTGCACTGTTGCACTTTTCACACACATGCTAGTTTCTAAATTTACTCACATTTTGAGGCCTTTGGGGGTATTTTTCAACGTGTTCTGGGAAGAAATCAAACTTGGCTAACAAAGCATTAGGAAACAGCCCTAGTACACTTAAAATTGCTGGTGGTTTTCCTTTCATTAATAGCAGGAGCAAAAGAACCCCCGGGCGGGGAGAAGAGCGGGCCAGCTCGGGGCTGGCGAGCCGGCTGCCCCCACCATGCACCGGGAGCCGCACGGCAGCACCCGCTGGGAGAGCCGGCGCAGCCGGTGCAGGGCACACCGCATTTGTCACTGTGGCTAATATCAGAGCCCCGCCGCTCTTTTTTCTCAGCACACAAAAGCAAGATATGTAATTCAATGCTCAATTTACCCTTGTCTCGTAGGAGATTTTTTCCCGCTAATTGATAGAAATTAAGCCATTAATCAAGCCACTAGCCATCATGCAAACCAGGGAAGATGAATACAAACTTTCATCATAACCACCTTCCCCATTTTAGTGTTCATTAGCATTAATTTTTAATGCAATTATGCTATTCTTTTACGCTGAGCTCATAAATTACTGCTCTTTTGTTGCTCGCTGGCCTTGTAAAATCCAAGGTAATGCTCTGCGCTCTGATCTTAAAGGCAATTACTGGGTTCTTCTATCTTTTATATATCTCTATCCCAAATAACCTCTATATTGTATGTACAAACTAACGAGCGTTATATTACACATAAGTATAATATATAACAATTTGTCTATGTTAAACCTATACACATATCTATTATACAAATGCAGATGAATAAATTTCTGCATCTAGCCACACCCCACTATATACAGGGAGCCAACTGTATATAGTTGGATATTGTACTGGATGTACAATAATGAAAAAAATCTGGTGTTACTGTAGGCTACAGCAGGAAAAAGACGAGTAGCTGAACTTGGGCACACTGCAAGATGTGCAGGACAGCAGGGCTGAAACTTCACAGTGTCCAGGCTTTTGCATTTTTGGTTTACATGCCAAAAGGCGATGTTGAAAGCTGAAGATGGGTGATTGTACGTGCCCAGTGATTTTCCTTTTTTTTTCCTACTGCATGTTATAGTGTGTGGCAACATCTGCAGAGTCTTTCCAAGATGCGCTATTTAACAATTCCACAGTATCACACGCTGACACATGGTGCCACTGTGATGCTCAGTGTCAGTAACTTCCATGCTTTTATTCCAGTCCATATATTGATTCTCAGTAACACATCACGGGAAATGCACAGCAGCTACAACCACCTCTGGCTGCCCTCAAACACTGTATACCATTTAGGTGGCTAAAAAATAAATGTAGATTAGTAAATTACTGCTTGTTTGTTTTTAATTATTTTTCTGCTTCTTTCTTGGGCCAGGCCTTTAGCTGGTGCATAAAATAGTGCCATTCACACCAGCTAAACATCTGTCTAGCACCAATAAAATATGCTACATATATTTAAAATCCCATTTCATCGAGGTCTTAGCCAGCACAAACAAGACAATTCTCAGTTAAGTCCCACACTTATCCCACATATTCACTCTGGTCTCTCAGATAAATACCCATTTGACATGCGGTAAGTACACATGTAATGTTGGCACAGCCACCAAGATCCACAAAAAAACCATTTCTTAACACAAAATAAAAGACTTCACAAGAGGGATTGTGGTTTAAGGAAATGGACATAATTTCTGTCAAATCTAACCAACAGAACAGTCTCCCCCAGCTTCACAGGCTCCTTAATTCATCCCTGTTTTTGTGAACACGGACATGAGCTTCTCACTGAGATGCTCTAACTTGCTTCTTCACAACACAGGCTGCCAGCACAGCACTGAATAGCCACAGTGCTGGGACAATCACTGCCCGAAACAGGGTGGGCAGCAAAAGACATCTAATCCAGTAAACCCATCAACACGATGCTCTCTGCACGTACTTCCTCACTTTGAGGTAGGTAGCGCGGAGGTACGGGTGTGAATATGGATGTGGCTGTCATATGTAAACTGCAGCTGGCCGAATAAATGAATGTATTTTGCAATTTAGACACTCTCCTTTATCCCCAGTCTATCAATCTGCCTCTGACTGAGCTTGTAACGCTACAAATCCTGAAACAGTTTTCAAAGACTCACCTGATGAAAAAAACAACACACAAAGCAAACCCAATGGAAACCAAAGGAAGGCTGCAAGGCACGTGGGTTCCAGAATGGGAATCCTGCCATCCAGGCTGATCACCTTGGCCCACCACAATACTCCAACTCCAAACATTTTTCTAGCCAAAAACATTCCTACTTTTTCTCCCTCATATGGTATAAAATAAAATTTAAGATACCAAAAATACACTAACCGAAGTTTTTGAGAGGTCTTGCAGAGCCCATTTGCAAAAGATTGTTTTAAATCCATATTGATGACCCTGTTAGGCCATTGCTTAAGACAACTTTTTTTATATTTATAGATTATACATTGCCCTTGCAACAATACTTCTAGCAAAGATTGCCTAATCCATCCTGCTACAAGATACTGCTTTGAGCTGCTTGCAAGTTTGTCAAACCTGAAATGTTTTGGGTTAAAGTCTTTGGGTGCTCATCTCTACCTCAGGCTTAATGTTCTGCAGAAGATTTCAAACCAGCTGGTCCAGCTGTTTATGAAGACACAGTGAAATGGTATTGATTTGCCAAGTGTTGGCAAACTTGACTTCTAAACATCTGGTTACTGCTTTTGCCCTCTTACTCAGAATTCACCTTCATTTAGTCAAATCATAATACTTGGAAATCCCATTTGCTCCTGCTTTACCAAGATTTTTTATTTTCAGCCCCGAAAGACTGAAGATAGGCTTAATATACACAGCATTGCATGGTTTATTACATCCAACACATATGTACAAGCTTAAAATCCTCAGACTTGAGTCTAAATGCTGCTGCTGCTCCAGATGATGGTGAAAAAGACATTTTCCCTGGAGTTCTCTGCAACTCCTGAAGTAGGGATGAAACCATACCAAGGGGAGGTAAAAAGGGAACAGGTGTGTTGCACAAAGAGGAAAATGAACGGCAAAGAAGATCAGGGTAAAGGGACAGTCAGCAACGCTAACTGCAGTTAACATGCCCTGAAGAACTGCATTTGATACAAGACTGGTCCTCCATTTCATGGGGGTAATTGCAGCATGGCCATTGACCACCCTGCCCATTTTCTGCAGGGAACACAGTGGTTGGACCAGGCTGCTGCACTGAACAAATCATGCATGGCAACTGAAGTAAATGGGAGCCGAGTTTGGGTACAAAAAATGCAAGATTAAGTATGGTGGAGACAATGTTCCTCTTTAAAAGTTCTCCAGAATTGAAACCCTTCAATCTCTGCTCTCAAAACCCCAGAATTAATAATACCTCACCAAGCTGTTGTGAGGATAAATTAATGTTCATGACATGTTCAGACCCCATAGAGATGAGTCCCTGGAACACCCTGTGAAGAAATTCATACTGCTGCTTGTAAGATGAGGTTTGAATAGCTACAGTCAAATAAAATACAGATCTGCATTTTGAATAATGAGAATATAAAATAACTAACTAAAGATTGTCCAAAATGAAATACCACTGACTGAGGCAGAGACCCTGCAGAAAATTTGCAATTAAGCACTTTAAAAGTCATGTTTGATTCTGTTTTTCCTTAATTTCCAAGCGTTTGATTTGGTTTAATGCAGAAGTATGGTTTTGGTAAGTGCATGCATGAAGGTACACCCACATTTGCACACACATAAACATGCTTTGTTCCAGACACAGCTCAGAATAGCGCTGTAGAGATAATGCATGGGCTCAAAAATCTCTGCTAATGAGTACATCACTAAGCAAGACACCAAAAGGAAAAAAGAGTAAGAAGGGATTCAACATTTGGTTAGCCTTTCGTTTTATATCTTTAAGGCTACTTCTCTGCTCCAAACCTCTAATTTAGCTAATTCTGTTCACTCTCATTGAGGAGAGCGCCTTCCCGGGACACAACCAACCTTTTTTTCCTGTGCATCCTCCCTTTTCATAAGGCAGACAATGTTACCAAGTGAGTAGGACCTCCCACAGCCCCAGGCAGCCCAGGTATCCCCATGGGGCACATTCCCCCAGGCACCACGCATTAGCACCGAGCCATATTTCGGTGTAACTGGAGAAGCACGGGGAGGAATGCTGGCTAACTGGGATAGGCTGGAGGCTAATCAAAGACGTTAAAAATGGCATTAAAAAACTCCAAACAAACAACTTTCTTACAATTGTTAATGGATAAAACAACTACATTCAATTCCTTCCCTGGGGAAGATGTGTACTGAAGTAATTTTCCCCACATCCCAGTACATGGAGCCCCTGAAGGCCTCTTTCCTGATGAAAAAAAGGGGTTGGTACTGGACAGGGTGGGGTAAAGCATCCCTCCAGCTTTCTGTTGCTGTTGGCACGAGTAGTTTAAGCCAGGCTCAGTCCAAGAAAACCTAAAACCTAAGTGGCTGACTGTACGGATCCATTTTTTGTTTTGTTTTTCATCAGCATAAATCTTCAAAGGGAGGGCATCTGGTCGGTTATTTTGCTAAGAGGTTCAATCCACGGCTGGTCCCTGCCCAGGGAAGCCCTGGATCTGGGCAACTCCTGTGGTTCCAAAGCTTCGGACAGGACTAGGGACAAGGCTTAGCCTGGTGCTTGTTTGCACAGGGCTCATCAGATTGGTGTAACCAACCTGGCTCCTCAGGACATGCCATGCGCTCTATCTGCCGTTTATTTGCCCTTTGCTGTGCATTTTTGGTTGTTTCTGTCACATCTGTTGGCTTCTTCCATTTTTCACACATTTCCCACACCTCAAAAACAGCGTTCAATTCATCCTCACCCTTGTAAAATTTATTTTCCCTGTATATTAAATATATTTCCATTTAAATTTAAAAAGAAACTGATGATTTGGAGACAAATACAAAGTGGTATTTCACTGCTGGAAGGAGACTATGCATGATGTGGTTTTACTGTCAAAATGTAGATCTGGGAATTTTGCCATGTTAAATTCTAGGAACGCAGGCCCAGGAATGGGCTAATACCTTAATGCTTCAATGTGAAGGAAAGAAAACATAACTCAATTAAAATATATACTTTGGGGATTTTTCTGACACTCTATACTTGGGAAAGCTGCCATCTACCCTGACCTTTCTGTTATAATTATGTATGTCATCTTAAGTATCATTAATTTAGTCTGTATTTCACTCATCCTACATGTTTACCAAGTGTCTGGATTTTTAATTTGACTTCAAAAATCTACCTTTTCCAGTGAATAAAAATACTTAAATAAAATTAAATGAATGACACAACTTTCTTGCAACTACTTTGGAGAATAGGAATATAGACTTTAAAATAATAACTTGAAAATATTTAGATGTTTGATGCTTTGAACATACATATTTCTTTTAAAATGAGTGTGATGACTTATACATGCACTTAGAGAAAATGCATATATTTCTGTGGGACTGTAGTCTAAATCAAAAAGATAAGGCTCTTCTGACTGCAAATAATGAATTCCTTAAA
Organism: Strigops habroptila; assembly: GCF_004027225.2. NCBI lineage: Eukaryota > Metazoa > Chordata > Aves > Psittaciformes > Psittacidae > Strigops > Strigops habroptila. The sequence goes on along the minus strand of NC_044284.2, from coordinate 26,428,351 downwards.
AGTTCATAGAGCCATTTCTCATTTACATTGAGCAATGTATTCAATTACTCCTCTAAGTATACATTTTAACATAAAATCAGGCCACAGTTATGGTATACTTATAGATAGATTTGACTGTTCCTGATTTTTAACTCTCTATTTCATACTGTTTAATGATGAAGCATGGTCCTTATTACTAAATGGCTTAAATAGCTAAATGATCTGAAATGATACACAATTTTTTAAGAAGGCCCTTTAACATATGGATTATTTTCCACTGTAATTTACAGAAAGCCTCGCAAACATCAGGGGACAGCACCCACAGCAAGCATGGGACCAGGGCAGAAATCACCTGGATCTGTTTCCATTACACTGTACCAACATAGAAAGAGGATGAAAGCAGATGTTTGCACACCTGTGATCATATATACACTTTGGTATAGTTCAGTAACATGAGCGATTATAGAGTATGCACGTGTTTGAGTTAAAATAACCATGAGGGGTTTTTTTCATGGGTACTGAGCAGGCTGAATGCTGATTCAGAGCTGCCAGGCTGGTGGGGCAGGGCGAGCATCTCATGCCCGCACACACACAGCATCTCCTAAATCTCCAGCAGATCATCTTTTTCTTATTTCAGAAGCTTTAAAATATGGACTTGGAGACCATAATCCTTCATTTATAGTTCACAAGGCAACTATTTTCAGAATCTCAGCATCTGCTAATTGAGCACTGATCCCCAGAATAACCTGGTACCGGCAGATCAAAAAACCTGTGTCTCGGGTAAACTGGGGTGGCAGCACCTACACAATAAGCTATGGCTTTTGAGAAGCACAAAAGCAGGCAAAGATTAAAGTAAGACACTACAAGTTTTATTCATCATAAAGATGTATTAAATGGAGAAATCCCCCAAAATCCACTCAGCTTCTAAAAGACTCTCTACCTTTTACTTAGCAATAGCTTTGCTTCAAATTTTCACAACTTACAGCCCAGGAAAGCATCTATGCTATTTAATAATTTTCCAGCTGGTAAACTGATTTCTTTATTGCCTTCTAATGCAATGGGGAGCACCACTCCAGTCTGCATCACAGACACAAGCAATACAGCTAACAGCTTTAGGAAATTGTCCTTACTCCTAAAGGCCAGAAAGCAGCATCTATACCTACAAAATTTGTTTATATAAACCACAGTAAGTACCACGGTTATTTTTAGGTATTGTTTTCTAGATATACTTAGATTTTGTAGCCATCTCAAAATTCTTCAACTATGTTTAATTAATTGACAAAGAGTTTTAAACTAAAAATGTAAATACTGTACATTTGTCTTGAGAAAAATGAAAGAAAATATATGCATGCTATTACACATCTGTAAGCCTGGTATCTCAGAGATGCACCTTTATGCTTCACAATTCCCTTTTTAAGTATAAACCCAAGAAAGCATAACCATACACTTGGAGAATGAAAAGAAAATGAGTGTAATATTTCAGGAAACTGAAGAATAGGCTCCGCTTTCTTCTGCTTTGGTTCATGTGCTTCCCATCAGCTGGGATCTGTGATGTAAATTGATTTCTTTATTTCTTATTTGCTTCAAAATCAATGGGAGCACCACTCCAGTTCTGAGATTCTTGGTTTGCATCACAGACACAAACAATACAACTAACAGCTTTAGGAAATTGTCATTACTGCTAGAAGCCAGAAAGCAGAGTCTTTACCTAAGAACCCCATTTATATAAACCACTGTAAACCACACCAGGACTTGCCATAGGAGAGCATGCCACAAGTTAGCTGAGTCTCTGCTGTCACCACCCGAGCTGTCCCCCACATCTCTGACTTAATAACCCTGTGACAAGAGACACCTAAAACCTGATATTTTGCATCTAGAGCTGCTGTGGAAACTCAGGTCAACTATAAACACACGTTATGAAACTGTTTCTGGTGGTGATGGTGTAATAGTTTTTGACTGAATTGATTGTTCCCTGACAATACGCGACTCAGCCTTGCAAATGCATCAACTCCGCAATAAGGAGCTATTAACTCTATTGATTTCCTGATTTCAATTGATAGCTAACAGGCCAAAGCTACACATCAATATTTGCGTAACTAATACCTAAGAGCTAACAATTTTGACAAATGAAAACCTCAATAGACCAAACAGTGCAAATTAATGGAAATTTAAAGACCAAACCTCAGGATTTAAGTGAAATATTTAAGCAATGGATAAATATGCTTTATATTTCTGGAGAATTCTGGGGTTTATATGGGGGAAAGTAAGTAAATATATAGAAACTCCCAGAAGAATGCTCCGTTCTTGGTACTTAAACCATGGAATTCGGCAATACTGAACAGCAAACCCAAGATTTCAGCTCCTAAAAATAGACCATTTCAAAACAAATAATTGAAAATTGAGTAGTTTTGAATAATTTGCTAAATCAGACAAAATGCATGCATAGTAAAATGGTTGTACCATGTTTGTAACACATCTCCAGATTGCACATTTCTGTATATATTTATTATCACAAATGGAAAACAACGTTTTGCAATCCCCCCTACCATGGTTTTGGAGTTTTAGTGGTTTTTTTTTTTTAAATAAGTGGGTAATTTTTTTTCTTTTTCTCTTTAATAGACAAAATGAATGCCTGAAGTAGAGGAGATTATGATTACATTTGCCATGTGTGCAGTGCCTGCATGTCCAGGCTGCATGTCCAGCCCTCCTTCAGAGCAGCTCTTCGCCTGTGATCAAACTGGAAGACTTCTCTCCCTCTTTCTATTTTCTTTGGACAAAATAAACCCAGTTCCACCAAATGCTGTCCATAACCCATATTTTCGAGATCTCTCACCCTTCTCTTCATGCTCTGTCTTTGATGCCTGGCATTATTCACAGGGCTTCCAAGAGGACTGAAAATCAGATCTTTCTACTTTCCAAGAGGAGAATTCTCGCCCCTTTTGCTGCCTGCTCATTTCATACACCACTGTTTATTTTCCCTTTTAGAAGCAGCTTTTCAATACGTAGCTATAAATTTTTTTTCAAATGACTTAAGTCAGATAACTAATTACATGATTGCTTTACAATCCCATTACTTTAACTGATGCTGTCTCAGGCTTTCCTTTAGCACAAATAAATGCCATAAAGATGTCAGTAAAATACACAATATTAATGAAATACAGAAGACATTTTTGATTTTCATCTGTCTTAAATTCTGAAAACAATTAAAGACTTCTAATTTGTAAAACAAACAAACAAACAGGAATTGCCCTGTGAGAGAGACTGTAAGTTTACCTGTATCTTCAGTTTTAGACTAGAAGTAGTTAAAATCTGAATATATGATGGTCTTCTGCAGTTGGCTGAGATGAGTGTGCCCCACTTCAAACACCTTCTTAAAGACAGCAATGAAACAGAACTGAGGTGGCAGTTTTTCATCTAAAATATGTCTTTGAAAAGATTTGAAATAAATTTTTTTAAACATGATGCTAATGAAACACACTGACTCATACTACATACCCAGGAAGGGAAAATAACTTCCTGTTTGCTAGTTGAAGTTGTAGCTTTGAACCAGCACTACCTACCTTTGGAGGGAGAACCTGCTTTGTGCTTAACCTGGATATCTTGGATGTCTTTGCAGATATGAAAGTAAAATTTTAATTATACCTGCTATACTTCCTAGAATAAAATGACTCAAATACCAGCTTCAAAATTCTTCTAATATTTATGCACATTTTATTGATGCTGTATCTCTCCTTAAAGGAGTCCATGTATTAACATGCTTCATTCCAAGAGAAAATTTACCTGGTTTTCCCCCCCTAATTTAATTTCATAAAAAGTGTAGGAAAAGAGACAAATGCTGCTTTGTATTTTCATATGGAGGCAAAGCAAGACACTTCCACAGATGATATAAGGCAAGTTATTATTTTTAATCTACTTTTCCTTCAATTTCCATACAATTTCCCTGTAACCATCTGCAGGCTTTGTGCATTGCTTCTCTGTTCATGGATTTTTGGCTAATGCATTAAATAAAGCCATATTTTAGACTATTCATATGCAAACAGAAGGATTAAAATAAGGCATTCTTCTTCCCAGGTGAAGTACGCATGTTCGTAACACTGAACAAGAGCTGCAAGATTTCAGGCAGCCCCCGTTCCCTCCATGAAGTATGGCTGGCTCAAAGCAAATACAGGCAAGACTGACATGCTATGCTGGTGTACACTAAAATATGCCACATCTATGATAAAAAAAAAATCATGGTTTCTTGCCATTTTCTTTGCCATTTCTGTAATCACCGAGGATAATCTTATTAAACTGAGAGAGATTTGCAGGTTGAACATCTTGCGTTGAACATCTTGCTGATCACCAGATCACTTCATATTAATTTAAATAAATCTAATAAAAGGAATTTTTTTTTTTTTTTAAGTTTTCCTCGAAAACTTCGTTCTGCGGAGTGCAAGCATGCATTAAAAATATATCTGGAAAAGTCCATTTTCTGCATGCATGAATCCAGCATTCAGGAAGCCTTTACAGTCAAAGGCTATTTTATATCAACATAACCCTATTTTCTGCTCATGAAATTTCCATTCTGGCTCACGTTTTTTATACAAGCCCAGACAACAAGTGGGTAGAAGGCATCCAAGACATTTTGAGGACAGATTGGCCATCTCACGAAGGAACTCATGGCAGTACATAATGTTTCCTAGCAGGAGATGCCAGGACCTTTCCTGATCAATAGAGCCCTGTATTAGCACACTTCTCGTTTTTACACCACCTAAAGTGGAAACCAGCATTTAATGGCTTGTGTAGGTTCCTGACAAATGGCCACTCCATCTATTGTACTTGCTTTATTCCCTTTAGAACTTTATCTTCAAACCCGTATTTTACACAGACAACCTGCAGCCGGAAATCCAGTCAACAAATTCTGAAGAGCACAATACAAATGGCAACCTTAGAAAAGCACGAAAACACAGAGATAAACAAGCACAGGCTTTCTCCAGCAAACATGTAATTTTTGCAACACAAAATATTTCAAGATCAGTTTTTTCCACTTATTCACACCTCCAAGAAACCCCAGTCCTTGAAAGCATTCGATAAGCCAGTCAGGTTTCAATGGTGATTTTACTGCATTAGATTAATGCACACCACCCCTAATAATTTTTTTCTAATTAAATCACAGCAGCAATATTCCTAATGGCTCCACATTTTGCAAACAATCAGGCTTGTTCAGCCCATCAGCAGTCAGAGATGCCACTCGAGGTGCCCTGGGGTGGACATGGCCCTTACGTGTCCTGCTGCCCCGTGGGTAGAGCTCGGGGAAGTACATGGGCACCCTCGCCCCAGAGACACCCCGCCAGCCTAACCTACCCACCCCAGCAAGAATTGACTGAAAGAACTAATTATTTTAAGAACTAAAATAATGATAGGAAAAATCAATCTATCCCATTTTTTTCCCTAAAACCCTCATTCTGTTCTTTCTACAGTTTATGCTTAGAGTATTTAAAAAAACTACAAATACTGCTTTTAAGGACTTTAAGGGCAGCTGGTCTAGGGTTGCATGCTTACCTGCAGCTTTGGGGCTAGGCTGTGAATTTAACAAAGCTTTAAGTTAAACACATTTTTCAGTAACTTTGCCACTGTTCCAGCCCTGCTACCAAGTGACTATTGATAAAGGAACATTTTTACCCAAAACACTGAGCAACCTTTGCAAGTTAGCAACGTTGAACAGCCCAAAATCCCTTTCCTTCTGCACGTCCTTATTATGCCCCCTTGCTCTTCCCTGCTGGCAATGCCAATAAGACTTCTGAGAAGTGCTCATTATATTGCCACAGCCAAATGGGATATAATTTTCCATAACTTTAACTTACCAGATCACTTCTGATTTGAAACTTTATTTATGTCAGCTTTGGATTTAAATGCTGTCACACAACAGAGATGATGTCCTTCATGTAAAACTCAAGCATGATTTTACTGGTGTGACTTGACTGTTCTTCCAAATGCATGAACTGAAACCTCAGCTCTGCTAGAGACATCCATAGGCAATTTCCCTCTTTATTTATTCCCTTATTTTTCAAATGCTTCAGGTTACACATTCGCTCAGAGGAGCATGACAGCAGCAGTAGTAAGCTTTTTCTCTAACTTTTTTCCTGCACAAACTGAACAATCTTGGTATTTTCAAGTACTTCTACAGCACAGCCTCTGTGGTTACTGGCAAAATACCTTACAGCAACATCCTTCCCCACCACAGCGGTGTAAAAATCATGAGCCCAGTGCAGAAATCGGAATTGGGCATTACAGAGACAATTAACATTTCCATTCCTTTTAACTCAATGCACAGAAAAAAACCACAAACTCTAATAAAAACACACATGAATAAAATCAGCCCTGGTGATGACAAGAAGAATTTGCTGTTTGACTACATTAATGGTCCCCAGCTCAAAATTATACAAGAAAACATACTTTCTAAGAGCAAAAGCATTTTCTTTCTCTTCCTTGAGAATTTTGCCAATAAAGCAACATACTGTTGCAACAAATCTTCCTATCTATTCTTTTTGGAACTGTTACTGCTATGAAAACATAAATACATTTTTTAGGTCAAGTGCTCATCAAGACCAAGCTGAATGGGAGCTTCTGAATCCAAGCTATCCTGGCCACATGCACACACTTGAAGTGGAAAGTGTCCCTGACTCCTTCAATGCCCCTGGTTAGCTGAGCATCCCCTTCACCATGGCCGATGGGAAGCACATGGGGTTCTCCATCTCTTTCATAGGGGAAAATAGTAGAATCAAGTAACGGTTTGGGTTGGAAGGGACCTTAAATATAATCTAATTTCAATCCCCCTACCACAGGCAGAGACACTTTCCACTAGACCAGGTTGCTCCAAGCTCCATCCAACCTGGCCTTGAACACTGCCAGGGACGGAGCAGCCACAGCTTCTCTGGGCAACCTCTGCCAGTGACTCACCACCCTCACAGGGAAAATTTCTTCCTAATGTCTAACCTGAATCTCCCCTCTATCAGTTTAAAGCCATTCCCCCTTGTCCTTTCACTACATGCCCTTGCAAAAAGTCCCTCTCCAGCTTTCTTGCCAGCCCCTTTAGGCACTGGAAGCTACTCTAAGGTCTCCCCAGAGCCTTCTCTTCTCCAGGCTGAACAGCCCCAGCTCTCTCAGCCTGTCTCCATAGCAGAGGTGCTCCAGCCCTCTGAGCATCGCTGTGGCCTCCTGTGGACTCACACAAAGAGGTCCACATTCTTCTTATGCTGCAGCCCCAGAGCTGGTTGCAGCGCTGCAGGTGGGGTCTTACAAGAGTGGAGTAGAGGGGCAGAATTCCCTCCCTTGACCTGCCAGTTCCGGAGGTGGGCTGCAGAGGAGCGGAGGGAGCACACACAGCCCTTTCGCTGTGTTAGGTGAGCCTGGGGCACCAGCAGCACCAGTGAAACCCGGACTATATTACACCGGACAGCAGATCTCCAGTGACTGACCTGCAGCAGGACGGGGCACCAGGATCAAAGACTCTCCAGAGAAGGCAGGAAAGTAAAAGAAGGACGTACAAAATGCAAAGGGGAAGAAGATTATGGGCAGGCACAAAGCAGTCTAAAATTTAAGGAACACACTTAAAAATGATTATTAATTACAGAAGCTTTAATAAAAAGTGTGGAATTGATTATTCAAATAGCCATTAGCTGTGGGGCTCTATTGATCCCCTTTTTGATCATCAGCTCTGTTGAGGAAGAATATGGCCACAAAGAGTGGCCAGTAAAGCTGCCACAATTTCATACTGAAATTTTATCCCTCATGTTTTTTGTTATTATGTGGATGCTCTTCCTAATATGCTGCACTATGCCACTGCAACCACACAGAACTTCACATTTTTATATTATCCTTGATTTGTTTCTGCTTACTTTTAATTCTAAAACGTCAATAAAAAGATTAAACACACATAAAAAAAGATCACAGTGTGTGCCAGATGCTGAAACATCCTCCAGAGACTGGAAGCACAACACCAGGTGTTTGTGTCAGACTAATGAAGCAGTATTGGCACACAAGGGACACAAAGGGTGGAGCTGCAGAGACTTACACTTTGCTTAAAATCTGCCATTATGAAGGCAAAACTGGAAATATTTGAAAGTACAATTTTGATAAAACAGTAAAAAAAATCCTATCTATACTAATATATTATATATAGTAAATAATTTGGAGACTTAACAGACTGAGTTCAGGTCATTGCCATAACAATGAACTTCAATAAAATTTACTGAACATAAACTATGACCCAAGGCAGTAACTAATGAACTTAAGGGCATCCTAATATATTTCCATAAAGCACTTTAACTTATTACAGCTACATGGCCTGACCTCATGCAATCAAACCTTTTCGTAGCAGATTCAACCTCTGTTTTTAGAATCAGCTGCATCCAGGTACAGTCTTTTAACTTTTACTAAAGGAAGCGTTAAGTAAAATAGCTGGTTTGTCGTGGATAAGCCAGTGGTTAGATTCTCCATGTGAGAACTCTTGTCCAGCAAGTTACAGATGAGAAAAAATTGAGCTTATTGTTTGTGATATGTGCAGAATTTATAATTAAGGGATCTTATAAAAGCTGAGTCCTCCAGGCTTTCTTGTATATACTAACTTTTCTTTTGTCACCCCCCATTACTCAAAATCCATGCAGGCTTTAAATCCTCAGCCTTCAAAGTACCTGGTTTGGCTGAGGCACAAGGATGAATTCATCCTGCTCATTAAGTAATGCAGTGTAGGAGGCAGAGGACAGCACTCCTGGCAGCTCCATCTATCTATGGAGGACTTTTAGTAGGAAATTCTGATCTCAGTTTGTTGCCACACAGAGTTCTCTAAGCCAGTACGAACTCAAAGGACAGCACTAATGGCATCACGCTGATGCAGTACCAGGCAGCACACACATGCAGAAGGCACAGTAGAAGCAAACCTTCTGATGCTTTCAGTATCTAATTAAACTGTCTTACTTGCTAAAATAGCATTTTATTCACACTATTTAGTAAAAAGGGAGTTCTCTGAATTTCTTCTTCTGAATTTCTAATAATACTACTGAGTGAAGCTGAAACAGTAAAACAATCAAAAATATATCTTTGAGACTATGCAGTGTATGGGGTTAATTCAGGACAACGATCAGACTAGTTTAATGATAACACCTTAGCTAAACCAAACCCAGACTTTGAGGCAATGAAAATCTGGAGTCAAATATTACAACTCATGCCCATCACATTTATACAATCCCCATTTCATACATTTTCCATAAATTAGTTAACCTTTACCATTTTGTTTTCTCTACCATTCCCTCATGGCAAGCCCTTATTGATGCTGTCCCTTTGCATTTCTGAGTTAAATGACAGAAGATAGTAGAGAAAATGTTGAGATTCTTCCCAAACTGATTGAAATGACTCCTTGAGTGCATGCAAATTACCTTCCTTTTACAAATCTTTTAACCTAGATTTACATATTGATTTGATATGAAATATAAAGAAAGGAGAAAAGATACTTTAAAACCACCTACTATGTGTGCATATACGCTAATTTAACTAAATCCATAAAATATTGTGTTTTAAAAGTCCATTTGGGCTACAACAATACATATATCCGTTGTGCAAAGCACAATTTTCATGCTGATTTAAATCCTATTAATCCATGTGTTCCAAACCTGCCCTAAGATGCGTGTTCCCTACCAGGACCACTGCGAGAACACTTCAGACACAAACCCCATCTTCTCTGGGCCCCATCTTTAACTTCCTTGCTAATGCCAGGCTAAACCAGCAACAGAAGAGTCCCCAAAGCAGCACATACATCTTGGTAAAATCTGTGAATAACACATCAGAGATTAGTTTTATTTCTCCGTTTAAAGAACAATTGTCTCCCAGCACTACATGCTTTAACACCTCTTGCGTGCATTCACTGCTCACATGGGCTTCATTTGCATGCCTTTTCAAAATGATATTTTCCAAGCATGTGCCACACGACTTGTTCATATAAATGGAACAAATTAAACTGTCTCCACATATATCCTATCACATTTGTAGCCCTGATTTCTCTCCTTAACACATGGCCAAGACACCGTATTATCTGCCTGCAGAGGTTGACCTCAGGATATTAGATTCTGCCACATAGCTCTCTTGTACTAAACCGAGGGGAAACACTTAATCACCTCTGCCTTTTCAGGAAAAAATCAACTTTAAATTTGCCATGATGAAAAATCAATAAACCAGTAATTGCTTGGCTTATCATTGCGTGGAGGAACAAATTGGGAAGCGAAGCTTAGCGTCCACACAGATTTCAGTGAAACACACAGACTTTCAGGATCACTAAGCGAGAAAAGGAAAAGGTCTCAGAGTGATAATTAAATCTACTCATGCTGATTTTCTGCCAAATTTATTTCCCCAGAGTATATAAAAATGTTTCACTGCTTACTGGGTAGGCATAACTAATCAATTCAACACTGGGCCAACACACACGAGAAACAGAAAATGCAAATTCCAGGATAAAGGCATCAGGACAATACCCGCCCTAGCACAAGCCCCACCGTCACATCGATTTAACCTACTGATCGATTGCAACAGAACAAACCGTATTTAGTTGCACTCTGGAAAACTTCTTTTCCTTGTTATCTGATGTAAACCTCTCTCTATGTGCATCTGCATCATGGGCAGCATGCTGCTGTGAGCACTGGCTGCGCAACGGCATCCACACTTCCTCCTCCCCAGACAACAGCAGAACACGTGCTTCATGACAAGATGCATTTTAAATTGAAAATTTAAAAATATTATTATACATGGTATACTAAGAGAAATGATCAAAAAATCTCACGGTTATGCAGCCTAACACATTAGAATTTCTCTCTCGTGGAGCATTGCGTGCTTTATTTCAACTGCTGCTATTACCCATTTCAGCTACTTTGAATCTGGCTTGCGAGGCCTGGAGTGAAAATCAAGTTTGGCAGTAAAATCCCCTTAAGATTTTGATGTAATTTCTCAAGCAGTCCCAAAGTAAACAAGTAAACAAAGTAGCAAAAGCCCTGCATTGAAAATACTCTTGTAAAAGTAGTGCACTTTTTTGCTAATAGACCTAATTTCATGCAGCAAATTAGCATAGTTCCAATGGAAGTGCAAATGTAATGAAACAGAAAAATTCAAATGAGATGGAGGGAGCCTTTTTCTTTCTTTCTTTGCTTTTTTGTCACCAAAAAAAACAAACCATTTTTCTGTGTGTCCTTCAACTGGCTATAGGGACTATGGTAATTAAAACACTTAAAACAGCACAAGCCCCCAGTCTCTAATCTGGAGCTCAGGTCAGCTGTCTGTAGATTCTAATTTGTCCTCGATTTGTATTCATGACAGGAAAATGCTGCATATTTAACAGCAAACCAGCAGGAGGGGGCATTGGTGGGCTTGGAGGTCAAATAATTTGATTTCCGAGCAGATTACATGTAACATCCAAGATCTAATCTCACACCTGATTTGGCAATAAAATTACAATAAAAGTATTGTTAAGACACACTTGCTATAGGGTGGGGGTGAATAACCAGTTTTCATGGGCTGAGGAAAACTTGTTTTATTGGCACAGTTGGTTTTGCTTACTGCAGCAAGGAAGCTCAACTTTTCCTGAATAAAGGTTACAATGGTGTCACAGGTGCTTGCTGCCTACACAGACTGACAGCCCAGAAATTTCCTCTTGGAGAGTTATATTTCAAACCATAGAATAGTGGATATTGGAGAAATAAAGATTTTTTGAAAATTCAAAATTTAGAATTAAAAAAAAAAAATTAATGACCTTTGAAAATGGTTTACAACAATTTATTGATGCATCTATGGAAATTTTAATGAACACTCTTGTTTGAAGACAGACAGAATAAGGTTCATCAGGCAACAACTATGAAAACACAGGGCAACTTTTATAACTAGGCACTCCTTACAGGACTTAATAAAACTTCATTATTAACATTTCAACCAGAAGGGCTTGGAGGAGCAGGCAGGGAACTACTATTAACAATTATGCACGTAATAAAATAGTTGCATGAATTAAAAAAGAAATAAAAATCAAACAACTGATTTTTTCACTTTTTTCCCCTCACTTATGCAACAGGAACTTATCCAGTGAAAATTTCATGATCAAAAATAGACAACATTTTTCTCTACATAACCAAAAGTAGCAAACAAAACCTAAATCAGTCTAAAGGGTGTAAATAATCACAACAGTTTTTCTACAGAGCATGGGAAAGCTGGGAATAGGAGAAAATAGAAGTGCATCTTTGTCCGCCTGAGTGACGCCTCCAAGCAGCTATAGGTAAGCTGTGAATTACAAAATAACCAATCGAAGAGGGTTCAAAATTGGCTATAGAAGCCGTATGAGGAAGCGAGAACTAAGACAAATTGCAAAATGCTCTTTTTGCAAGCAAAAGATGCCAGTGGTACCCAGCAGATCAAAGCTGCATGGATGAGACAGAAAGGGAACACGCTGTAGTGCAGACACCACAATGAATGCAAGAAGGATAAATGTCTTATTTGTAAATACATAGGGGACATGAAACTACAAAAACTGATGTTTTCCATTGTGCAGTTTCTCTGGACATTTTGCATGGACTCAGTCTCTTAAACCCTTGATACACAATGTAATAAGACTATTTTCCAGTGAAAATAAATCATTTTATTCTTAATTGGTAGCTAACTCCTCAGATTGATGAATTTTATTTAACAAGCTTCTCTTCAGGAAACATTTTCTATTCATTTTAGAACAGTGTAACATCCTTACAACTTTTTCAAAGACACCACAGGACAGTTTTTATGGTGCTTATTAATAAACCTAAAAGAAGTTTTCCTCCTGCTTTTGCTGTAAATTACCATTGTTCCCAATTCACTAACCAACTCTTTTTTTTCCCTTCGCCTTTCCACAGTCACCCTTTATAATCACTGTAGGCGAAGCAATTGCTAGCATATGAGCCACTCACAATAGGATGTAATGAAAAAAACACACGTACTTTTCAAAACATACGCTGCAAATTTGTGCCATGGAGACCCAACCACCTCACGCCAATGAGCCACCACATCCCGCAGGCCCCAGCTGGGAGCCTGTCTCTACAATTTCTACAGCAAATCTCCCTTTTCAGTTGTAAACGTTGCAGGTGGAAAGGCTCCCCCACATGCCCAGCACGGCTGGCCAGCTTCAAAACCCAGCTACCGAGGTGTGGAGATGGCACAGGGGGCTAGTTTGGTTCTGTTTTCATCCAGAACCGCAAGTGCCCCTTTCCCTTCCTTCCCCCTTGCACAAAATACACACTTGGGCTATCCCACTTGTCCATTGCCTTTCCTTCTTCAGTATCATACATACCTTCTCCAAGTAGGATTAACTCTTGGTACAAATTAATTCCTCTTAGCATCCCATAGTCACAAAATAAAACAAACTAAATGATTAGTTTGATTTTTGATTTCGATTGAAATTCATTACAGCTATGAATTCAAAGAAGGGTAATTTTCCTGAGTTACCTTTTGTAGGTAAGTCCTAAATTACCATAGTGTAGACATTAATGAAATACTTCCTACCACTTAGAAAACTTTTAACTATTCCTTGCAGACAGATATTATTCCACTAACTCAAAATTTTCAAAATTGCCTGTGAAACAGTGAGAGCTGAGGGCTTTAAATACTTTTTTTCTTGAAGACAGAAAAGCCACCTTGATGTATTTTAAGATAAACTTATGATATTTTACAAAGTAGTTTTTCCAGTTTCAAGGAGACTTCACCACACAGACTCAGAGCTGAACTGGGATGTCAGGAACCCGGGGAAGATGCTTTATTTTTCCAGTTGTCCCTATCTCTAGGTGAATAACAGCAATTCAGTCATGATGCTGACTGTGTCTGGTTCAGTGAGTATAATGCAATTCTGACAAGGGAAATTAGTCCTGAATGAAGTTGTGAAGGATACACAAATCTTTAAGTCAGCAGAGCTCGTAACTTAATTTTGAAACATTTGGTGGAGATTCCCAGACCAGGAACACTGGTAGGCATCTACTAAAATATCATCCTTATTCCTATTACATAAAATGCATTTCTACATATATCCCTGAAACATTACATTTCTGACTACGCTGTGGTATTTACACTGTGGTAAATTTACACGCCCCAAGAGAAACACAATTCAGTATAGTGGTCATCTAATGCAACAGGCTTTCATTTCACCATCAACCCCAGATCAGCCCCTGATGGACAGTTGTATGATCGTTTGTCACATCTCACCAGCATTTTTGAAAGCATCCTCTGTGCAGTGAGCAAACCACACAGCACAGCAGCAGAGCCAGGTGACAAAGAGATAAAGATTTGCTGCCAGTTGACCCTGGCTATCACCCACACAGTTCTCACTCACTGTCCCTGGCACAACAGAGGACAGAACAGCTAGAGACAAACCCAGTTTACTAAGTGAAGGAAAGGGAAAAAAAACCCCAAGCGATGCTCACCACCTCTCACCAGCAGCTTGATGCCCAACCAGTATCGGAGTAATAGCCACCTTGGAGGACTAGTAGAATGATTACTTAGGAAGAAGTTGGGAGAAGCAAAAAAATCTGAAGGAACTTCTACGTCGGCCCCTTCCAAGCACTATGGCAGAAAAGAGGAGCTCTTCTCATTTGTAGTTCATTTAAGTGATCAGGAGGGGAATTAAAAATATTTCAAGTGTTTTGCATACAAGTCAGAAAAGAGATCCCCTAAACTTTGAGCCATCTGACGCTATCACAAGACAGAGACTACTTCTCCTGCAAGAATACAACCGCTCAGGAACAGAAAAACAGTTTGTTCATCTGAGTTCTGAGATTTCTAATTCATTTACTAAGATGATATTCATATAATTTTGCTCCACCTAATCCTTCTAGAAAGCCAGCGAAAGACTGTGCATAGCAGATGGTTGCTGTACTAAAGAAGAGGGCGAACCAACTGCTGTCTGAGCCCTGATCTTATAAGCGGCTCTTCACTATTAAGAAAAGAAGGAATTAACACCAGTAAGCCACTAGATTAGGAAGAAATTCTTTCCTGTGAGTCACTGGCAGAGGTTGCCCAGAGAAGTTGTGGCTGCCCCATCCCTGGAAGTGTTCAAGGCCAGGTTGGACGGGGCTTGGAGCAACCAGGTCTAGTGGGAAGGTGTCCCTGCCTGTGACAGGGATTTGGACTAGACAGTCTTTAAGGTCCCTCCCAACCCAAACCACTCTATGATTCTGCACCTTTTTAGTGCACAGGAATCTTTTTAAAGGCACAGGTGGCACTTTGGTATCTATTCCCTATGGGAAGTCATCACAGACAGATTTCTAAAACATGTCCGATCTTATTGTATTTCTATAAATCCACCCTGCTTACTCTGTCACAAGACAAACTGGAGGAAGTCCACTTCATTTTGCAAGTGCTCTGGACCCTGTATTAGATATGTTGCAAAGTGTTCAAGGAATTGCCACTCTCAGCTGCATCAGGGCATCACTGCTCTGAAGCGCCATCATTCCAAACTTGGGACTTTTTTTCTTTTAATGTGTCCTGGATTCCTGTCCTTCAGACTAAAAGACCTCTTCATACCCAATGTTTTATTTAAAGAGCTACGCTGAGGGTGTAATGGACTCCTGGTGTGGCTCAAGTAAACCCCACAGACTTCAAAGGCACTGAGCCACCTGCAGTGCACTGCTCGGCTTGCAGAACAAGCAGTAGGAATAAACACTGCTTTGAAGCTGTCCATGAACCGGTGTTATCAACTTTTACTTGAGATACCTCTGAATTGCTCCCAGTTTAGCTTTAATCTGTTATGAGCCCCCCAAGCACATGCCCCACAGCAGCAGGACTGTGAGGCTCTCCAGATGACTGTCAGGCGGGCTGAATCCCCTGGAGCAGGCAATGCTTATATTGGGAATACTCCTAGATCCATCCCATTTAGATTGGATGCAGGAGCATCAATGTGTCTCTGACAATAAGTTCTTGCAGTGTACTCCTGATAATATAATTATAAAATTAACATAAAAGAAGGTATTTCCTTCAGATGTAACGACTGCCCATTACTCTTCGAAGTGAAAAAAGGCTTAGCATCCATTTCACTGTTTTTTTAAACATCATTAAACTGAAAGTTTATTAAATGTGAACACCTCCAACCTCTTTCAAACAGAGAAAGAAATGCAATTGATTTGTTCAGATTTTTCAAAGATAATTACACGGTATTTTCAATTTTTGTCAAGCTCAGCAGGGGCTTCAGGGGTACAAGACACTCAGTAAGACCAGAACATTATACCTAGAACTGCACAGGGCCAGCAGCAGCAACTTTGACAGGAACAAAATAAGTCCGTAATAGCCAGGAACTTGGTGTGAGTGGAAGCTGAATGCCAAACTGACCAGTCCTCTGAAGCTGAGCCTTATGGGTGAACAGTGGTCAGCACCAAACAAAACATTATCCCATAAAGCCGGTAACATTGTGCTGGAACAGGATTAAACTGAAGAACGAGAGGTGGCAATTTCATTCACTGTTAGACGCGTGAATGTGGGGATTTCTGGATCTTTTTTTAAGCAGTCAGTACATACTAGTTGCTTTGGATTTACCTGATAATGTAAAACAAATTTTTTCAACTATTTTCAGGGGAAAAAAAAACCACCAACCAAAAGAAAAAATAGATGAAGGGCATCAATCACATGAATTTTTAATAAAGATTACATTACAGTTTTGAAATACATACTTAGCACATTTCACTCTAAGTCCCACAGTTCAGAGGTTATTAAAGACATCTAAATCTAGAAAAAAATAGGGTGGAAAATCATGTAAAAACATATAAATCTTGCAGGATAGCAACCAACTGAATCAGACCTGCAAAGAACACTTAATTTTCTCATTCACACAAGAGGATTTAAAGAAGCTTGTTTGTATCAGAAGTGCAAATAAGCTTTAAATTGCCTTCAGAAACCATTGAGGCTGGAGTTCCAGCTAAAGAAAAAATGGGTAAGGAAGAATATGAGAGAAATTTCATAGAATCATAGAATGGTTTGGGTTGGAAGGGACCTTAAAGATCATCTAGTTCCAAGCCCCTGCCATGGGCAGGGACACCTTTCACTAGACTTGACTGTAATTTGATGGTAACCAAAGAAATAGTACCTGAAATCAGTACTTAAGAAGTGATGGCAATATGGAAGCAGGTAGGATGTATTTTCCTAATGCAAAATTTTTGCTGATGACCTGTTCCAAAATTAAATATGTAAAAGATGTCCATAAAATGTAGAGCCTTTGGAGCCCTAAAAGACTGCAGCAGCACCGGCCAAGGTATGGAATGGCAATTTGGGGAAAGAAATGCAATCAGAGATTAGCTATTTGAGACTGCTTGGTTGTTAGGAAGGATTCCTGCAAAAGAAGGGTGTCAAAGAAGGACAAGGAGGAATCCTGTCATCGGGAAACTGGTGGGATTCTTAAATAGCAGGCAGTGTAGTGGGGGTTAAACACAGCAGATATGAAATGAGAATCAGGCTCTGGTACCTGGATCATATAAGAGAGATGAGATGAAGGCATGACAGATGCAAAATTAAAGTTCCCATCTTCACCTTGAAGTTCAACTTGGTGTGCTCAGAGAACAGGAAAAGACAGGGCAGATGCAAGGAGATTTTCCAATGGGATTAGAGAGACTGGAAAGAAAGATGGTGTTTCGGAAAGACTGAAGGAGATGGCACAATAAAATTGTAAACATCGCTACCGTCCCCTTTAGGTGTTTCCTTCCATTTGCTGCACACTTAAGCAACCTACTACCTCTTCCCTTTCTTGTGCCTCTTCCTGTTTTGGTTTAGCCTAACGATTTTTTTATCACATCACAGTGGGAATAAAAAAATATCTCAATGTCTTAACTTCTCCTTAAATTTCAAGCTGTCCTGAACAGCTTTTCTTCATATCACCTCCATATGGCATCCTGGTCCTAATCAAAATACAGTTGGTGTTTGGGCACAACATTGATTTTCATAGTAAAAGAATCCATTAAAAGGCCAGCTCTGAAAAATACATAATCTTCTTGAACATTACATCATCTTCAAATCCAGATCCTATCTAGTTGGTGGCTAAAATATTGAGTGAACATGCATGCAATCCCAGGTAGATAGACACAGGGCACAGGGCAGCAAGAATCAAGAACATGCTTATACAGAGATTGTTGAGTGCATTAAATAACAGTTGCAACCTGAAACCTATCATTATTTAAAATTAAATATGCTGAAGTTCACTGCAGTCACCAGCGTCTGACAACATGTATTTCTGGAGCAAAACCACTGCAAGGAACTACAGACCTTCACTATATTTTCTTAAGTTTAATTCATTGCAAAAAATAACGGATGTCACAGACAGTTAAATGATTCATTTTAATTTGAACAGCTGAGATATTTTTCCTGAGACAGGGATGTCTATCACAGCTGAAGTGAGAAACTTTGATTGTTTGCATTGGCTCCATCATGCTGTTGAAAACGTCTCTTCCCATTACTCATCAACACACAAGCAAAATACATTTGGTTTAATTATCCACACATTATATATTAACTTTCCACCTGCTGTATTGCAAAGGAAAACAGCTCAGATCCTGCCAGCTTTCAGTGTACCAAATTTCACTGAGAAACATTTTAGGTCACTTTGTGACACCATAACGACTAAATACATAGACAAAGCTAACTGCTGCGCTTAATCAAGCAATATTGCCAGCCCACAAACAAGTGCTACCAGCTGCTTTAAGGTCTTAACATACAACTTTGACTCAAATTATTAGGTTACTTTAATGGCAGCTAAAATGTTTGGGTTTTTTTTTTTTTAAATCTGGTTGAAATTTCTGCCGCATTTAGCAGCTCTTGTTAATCTTACAGGTAACAAGCAGAAAGCCATGGTGAACCAAAGGAGTGGCGGACTTGCCATCTCTGTTTCAGAGGCCCTTGCAAGAAAATCGCACAGCCCCACTGGAACTTGGGTACCTTAAAAATCATGGTTTCTGACTTACTGGATTTTACCCTGCTTTTAAAAAAAAAAAAAAAAAAAAAATATGGAAAAGGAAAAAAGAAAAAGCATTACCTTCTTCCTTTCTTTTCTTCGCTTCTTCTTCACTTCTCTCTTTAGCCTTTAATGCTTCATCTGCTTTAGCTAAAAAGAAATACAACAAGTGTTACAATTAGTTGATTTATATTGCCAAACAACATCATTTCCTAGGGTTTAAACCCAGTTTTAGATTCCTTGATGTAGGTCCCACAATGACGTCGATGTGCATGAAAGAAAAGAATTTGGTTCTAAATGTATTTTCTTTAAAGATTCTACAACAGTTAAGACAACAGCATAAGTGGTATTACGGAGAGTAATTTTTGCACACAATGCTGGATCAGTACAAATCTCTGGATTTGTTTTTTTTGTGAAGTAAAACTTTGAAGAGGTTTGGTTGTTTTTTTTTCCCTTAAACACAAATATCCCCACCCTACTTGCCCCCAGACCAAATCTTTATAGGTTTGGTGCAGTGCATTTAAATGCAGTGCATTTAAAAACCAGAAGATTTGCTACCATAGTGAGTAATCCGTAAGACCTCTTTTGAGGATAAAACAGAAGCCAAACAATATTTTCAGGGATGCAGAGTTGCAGTTAGCATTTAGAATTTAAAGTAAGAGTCAAATACCTATTACTTAGTATTAAATTAGGTTGTACACAATTTTCTCTTCACTGCAATTCATAGCAGCAGTACTTTATTCATGTTATAACAGTATTCTTTAAAAAGAATCTTTTTCTCTCTAGAAACCTCTTCCCTTATTACTTGATTATCTACTAGTTGCTCAACTGCAGGGATTTTCAAACACTTTACTACAGATGTTAAAGAAGATTAAAAATATACAGCACAGTAACAAGGGACTATCAATATACTCTGTAAATTAATTAAATTTCTGTTCTAGCACATCATTTATTCCAAAGCATTAATGTCTCAAAGGAGCCATTCTCTTTTATTGCCATCTCACTGCCTGATGAGTGAACTAAGTGAGAATAAGTCTCTAATAGCATTATACTTGATGAAATATTAAGTTTTAAAAAGTATCACCATGTCAAAAGGAAAAGAACCAAAAAGAAACAGAATTTGGAACATAAACCAGCCTTCTTAGGTAATAAAATCACCATAAACTGTGGTGCAAATAGCAAATGCTTATTCAGTTTTGCAAATACTTAGTCCTACCACCTAATGAATCAACCAATAATTTGTGAAAACAAAATTCAGTTCACGAGTGGAGAATCTTCTGACCCTGGTTTCTTTTTGCAGCCAGTAGCTACACCTTCTTAAAATACACAGCTTAAACAGCGGTGTTACAAAATGATAGAAGTAATTACGTAGACATCTGTTTCCATTTACATGCTTTTATACATATTTAGACTACATTTAATGTAATGAAATATTAAAACTTTTCTTCCAATGAAGATCATTACAGGAATCTATTAAATTAGATAATAAAAACAAACTGCTAGTAACTCTAAAGACTTTTACTTCATTTACACTTTATTCTCCTTGGTAAAAGGACAAGGATAATAGAAATTCCATTTAAATTCAATTTTGGTTATACGTGTAATTGCAGATATACCCCTTGAGTCATGTAAAATGCTCAGCTTATGTTTCTTTCAAATTATCCCGCTCAGATTCACATTCTACTCCTTACAACTGTCTTCAATATGTATTAGCAGAGCTCATTAGGCTGAAATTTAATAATGCAAACATCAGGTGGATTTCAAGAACCTCCATTATCAACACAAGATGGATTGCTTATATAGCTCTTGGGCCAACTGGGCACAATTTAGATTCAATAAACTACCATGCCTAAATTTGATTTATCTGTTCCACTGTGCTACTTTGTTCTTCCTCGCCAATTTGTTGCTGCACAGGAACGATTCATTGGATAACTCAATGATTATCCAAGGCAAAAAAATTATTAAAACACACATGAAAGATGTTGCTGGTCTCTGACTAAATTTCTGTTTTGTATTTGTTATCTCTAAATCATTAATTTCCAACCCATGTGACTATAGTTAAAACTTCTGCTAGCTGAAGAAGAGCTCTCCTTTGTAGTCCTGGGTAATTATATGGACAATGTAGCAATTTAGGAAGTATCATGAGGACAATTCTCTACACAAAATTGCTCATTAACAACAATTTAACACACCCCATAAATCTACAGAGCATTAAGTCTCCCAGGTTACAGGGCACTGTCCATTGCGGCTAACAGAAGTCACTGAATTCATGTGTTGCTTTAAGAACTTAATGCTAACAATTCTCTCAAAATATTTTAAGTTTTCTGTCATTATTCACTGACAGACACCACAAAACCCTGAGATTTATTTTGATCAAATCAAGTTGCAATTAAACAACAAAAGATCCTAAGAACTTATTTTATATACCCTCTCCATGAACTATGCCCTCACGCCATATTTTTAAGAATATGCAAGACCACAGACAGCCCATGCTGGCCACTTACACTTAAAAGCACTTTAAAAGACCTGCTATTTGGAAGAGAACGCAGTTCTCCTGCAATGTACTTCCCCTAAGCCTGAGTAAGACAGACAGCTGCTTATCACCCCACATCAAAGAAGTCACTTCAGCAAAAGTCTGGGTTTAATTGATCCAGGGAGTTGGAGTGCTGAGATTGCTCCTGAAACTGGGCTTCCTGCATGGATAAACAGCTAGCATGACAAAAGCCTGACTGCCTACAAAGCTTTCTAAAATATAAAATAAATAAATGAAGAGGTGCTCAAGGTTGCAGCATTTAAGAGCTCATCCAATCCCAGATAAAATTACAATTCTATTGATTTTTTTTTTCTCTGAAGGATGGGAAAATGACACATGGAAGATGTTTGACATGTTTTCCTACATTAAAATAATAAGTTGTGGAATGCAGATATTTGCCAGTAGCTAGTGGACTATTAATACAAGTATAACAGGATGAAAGAACATTTTAGTAATTTCCAGGTGTCCTCTATGGAAATGCATGTTCCGGCCTGGCTAGCATCAGCGGCTCATTATGCTGGATGAAGCACAAAGGAAGAAGAAATAATTCCCATCTTTGCAGTGAGAACAAACTATCAGCAAAGAGTATGAACACACTACTCAGACAAATAAACACAATGCAGAAGTGGAACAATATCTCTAAGTTGCAACGAAAGCTATATTAAGTACCTTCTCTGTTACTAAAAAACCAAACAAACAACAAACTAAAACCAAAAGACCCTTCATGTTTCCATATGCACTAATATCTTAAATCTGAACATGAGAATGTGTTTTGAAACTCAGGGTAGCTCTTTGATCAGCTTTATTTCACCTGCTTTCCAAACCTGGAAACCACATAACTAGAAGCGGTTCAAACCCAACCAACCTGTGTCACAGCCCTTTCTGAAGAGGCAAAGGCAATTGCCATAGATTTGGAGAGCAGTGGAGGCTGCTGCCAGTCCAAGTGGAGAGATCCCTAATGGAAATGCAGGTTGCCTGCCAGACCTGCAACTCTGGTTCCTGTTGAGGAGCAATTATTACGTACAGATCAACAACTGTGGATCAATGAACAGTAGGTAATTCCCTGGGGCCTTGATTGGAGGGATGAACTAGGTCCACTCCTTTGCCTTGCTTTAACCCATTCAATGCAGACCTGCAATGCCAGCTGATCTTTGGCTTATGCTAAAAAGTGGAGAGAAAAAAGAGAAGAGACATGAAGAGGAGAGAGACAAAAAGAAGGGAGGGAGGGGAAGGAAGAGGAAGGGAAAAAAGAGGATGATTTTGTACACTTTCCATTTTGGGAAAGGGGAAGGGTAGGTGTTTCCATGTCTCCTTGATATCATCCGTAAAATTTTGGAGATGGAATGAGACATCAGAAATTAAATATAAGATTAAAGAAGAGCAATTTGGGAGCTGAGGAGAAACACTGGGCCATAATACCAGCTGATACAATCAGCATAGCTTTATCAACATTATCTGTAGATCCTACGAATCATCCTACACTTTGTGCTACTGATACTTTGCAGAAGTATTCAGGTTTATGTTCAGACACTCTGCCATTCAAGCAGACTCTACTTGCTTCTGTACCAAATACTCACTCATACAGAATTTCAGGTTCCTGTCCATTTCCCCCATCCAAGCTTTATATAATCACCTAGATTTTCCTCTTTAATTCTTTCTTCTTAACTAATTCTATTAATTCAGAGCCTTCTTCCCTCTAAATCCTTACTCTGTTACAGAAAAAAAAGTCTTCCAAGAAATATGCTCTCACTTCAGAAAAGATGAAAGTATTTTACTGAACTACAAGCATTTAATAATCTATGCCCCTCCTAAATCATATGATATGTTTCCTGTTCTCCTATAACTTGATCATTTTTTACCTACAAACAAAAACCATGAAAGGAAAAAGAAACTGAAAAAGAAAAATAGGAAGAAAAAAAAACCACCCCAAAATCAACCAAACAGAAAAATCCCCCAAACAATCTCATAGGCTTAAGAAAATATTTTAAGCTCAAAACATTAAGGATATTTCCTTATACTAACATGGTATGACATATATTTGACACACATTTAACAGTTACATTACTACTTGGTTCCTTC
Organism: Strigops habroptila; assembly: GCF_004027225.2. Classification (NCBI taxonomy): domain Eukaryota; kingdom Metazoa; phylum Chordata; class Aves; order Psittaciformes; family Psittacidae; genus Strigops; species Strigops habroptila. Next base: position 26,404,808 of record NC_044284.2, on the reverse strand, counting down.
TCTCTTCCCAACAACCATCTCAAGGCATTATCTAATTTATGTGCTTCATTTGAAGCCTACTGAAATGAACCACACTTCCCTCATATTTATTTAACTTCACAGTTTGCATAAATAGTTACACAAATGGTCACACTGGTGATAACTGATAATGAGAAAATGAAAACACTCCACGCGGTATAGCACTTCATTATAGTGATGGAGCATGGGAGACTCCCAGGTGCCCAGGAAGCATCAGGGAAGCCCTGGAAGAAGCGAAGGTTCAATTAAATTTGTTGTCTAACACCAAGCTCCACCGTACCCTACATGGCTTTGAAGAAGTGACTTGTTCAGCCAACTAAGATTGAGCACAGGGTCATCCCCACAGATAACAGGCGCATTAAAGCCTGACAAATATTTCTCTAATCAAAAGCTCTTAGTACTATGATCAAAGAAAAAGGATGGTCACCAATAAGCCTGACATATTTCAAGGTGGAGTGAAAAAAACCCCTTTATGAACAGGAGCAAAAGTACTATTTACACTCTTTCTCAAAATTGAAATGATCATGCTTATACAATAAAAATGAGATAAATTATTTTAAAATGTTCAGCTTAATGACAATGCACAAAGGAAAAACAAAATACCAACATTTGGTGAAATGCAAATTAATGTATTAATTTGAACAAGTTCCCTAGTTGCAACACATGAAACTTCAACTAAACTCTTAAATACTAACAATACCCTTGAGTTTCTTTCCATCCACTGCATCAGTATTTTCTAAATAATTCCAGAGCCATCTCTTTAAAAGTTTTACTGAACCAGCTTCTAGCTGCTGCCATGCTCCAACATGTGAGCTTGAAGCATGGGCAGGATGCCTTGAGCCATCACAGGGTCAACTGCATCAACTTGACACAATCCATTTCCCTAAAGTAAAAAGACAAATGCGTTATTAGATGAACCATTAGCATGGAAACAGTCAGTATTGTCCCAGAACTGCGACATGTGTATTTTAAATAGCAACAGGGTATTTCAAGCAACAGACTGGCCACGATGGTAACCTTGACAGAGTTCTATGGCTATTTCGAACTCCTGAAGTTCAGCCAAACCAGGAAGGATCCAGCACAGTGTGGCACTGGAACATCTTGTCCCCAGTGCATGGTGCCCTGTGATGCCCATGTGGGCCACCACTATGAGCACACAAGAGCAATTGAACCTTACATTCTTGTGGGGCTTCCCTGATGCTTCCTGGGCACCTGGAAGTCTCCCATGCTCTGTCACTATGACAGAGGCTGCATCACATGGCAAGCAAGCGTAGCATGGGACCGATGTTGGGAATGGAGCATATTTTTCCTCTATGTGCTTCATCCTTGAGCACAGCAAGAGAGCAAAGCAACAGTGGTTAGGGTATCAAAATGCCCTAAATGCAAGTGATAAACAAGAGAAACAGCTGAGAGCGTACTGAGGAGATGAATCATGCACATGTGGAAGGAAGCAGGCAGAAGTAGACTGGTGCCTAGGCAGCCCCATGTTTTCAGAACCAAATATTTCAACCCCTATTTTCACAAGGTTTCACAACAGAGTTCTGTCAGAATCCCTAAAATGACTGCTCTAACAATGGTCTGTATCTAGCAACTAATTTAAACAGTTAAAAGTACAGTGTGTGCAAACATGTCTTCTTTTCTTTGCCTACATACTGAAATTAAAAAAAAAAAAAATCCCTAAAATATCTTAAAATGCAATGCTCATTATCAGACAAAACTTATCATTTTAACTATACCGTTAACCTATAACTGGTTAATTCTACTAGCAATTCATTTTCTTTGCTGGTCACTTAGTCTTGCTAATACTTTAAACTTTCTAACCAGTTCACATGGCACTAAGGAGCCAATGGCCACCTTTAGCTTACCACGAAGATGTACAAAACCATGCTGCAAAACCCAATAGATTCTGTATTAAAACATGCTGTCTTACTGCATGGCATGCTAACAGGAAATGTTGGAACAACCTCTTTGGAGAGTACAGCATATAGAAAAAAGAAAAAAAAGCCAAAAAAATGCAGCAGCTTTTCCAGAGGGGAAAGAAAAGTGAACAAACAAACAAAGACAGAAAGCAAATTGTCTTCACAAATAAATAATCTTCTAAATAGCATAAACGACGTCCATCAGCCCGTCTCCACCTGAGAGATGCTAAAGCTAGTGGTTTTCAATGCTTTTGTGAAGACTCAGTGCATGGATATCATCATTACTGCTACACTCAGTTCTGTAACAAACATGTCTCTCAAGTCACAAAGACAAGACAAAGTCCTATAACATATGTATAATATTATTTTCTCTTAATTATTATGAGAAAAATGGAAAATTAACAGCAACAAAATTGAGCTTTAATTTAAAATCGCAGCAGTTTCTCTTCATGTATTTTGCAATACAGCGAGAGATGATGATTTTCCCCAGGCTTTCACTATCAATTTTTCATCTGTAGATAACCGCAGCATTCATCTGCATTAATATTTTTGAACATGTGAGTACAGAGATGTTCACTGCTTGTGGGTACTGCTTAAAAAATGACTGGGTATATGTCCCATGGCCTCTGCCTGCACAAACCAAGTGCCATGATGGCCCTGGAGAGAGCACAGTAGCGACTCAGCACCTCGCTAAAAAGGGAAAACCCCGATGGCAGCTGGAGTGGGACAGAGACCAGCCTCCCCCCCCAGGCCACAGGTGCCTCTGGTGCTGCTCCTGGTGAGTGGGATGGGCCGTGCCGCTGTCTGTCTTTGTTAACAAGGCTGGTGAGTAACGTGCATGGCTTCCAAGCCAAAGTCCATTTGAGGTATTTATACTCTAAAGTAATTTGACTAATTTTTATTTCCTCAAAAGAGCCACACTGGAGAGTATTGCCGAGCACGACATTCCCTCTCGTGCTTCAGGTGGCTACACTTCAATCTTTGTAAAAGCCATGCCTATGCTCTGTGTAAATCAGATTATTCGGGAGCAAGATACGATGCTGGAGTAGGATTCTCCAATGCAGTTCAGCAGCTCCATCAGTGATGGCGGGTGCTCACAGGACTGACCCCTGGGGTGGTGGAAGTGCTTGGGGTTTGGGAAGCACAGAGACATTCCCTGACGGTGGGCTTGTCAGAGTGATGCTTTCACCCTGATCAGCCTTGCGCTGTGCCAGGCTAAAATAGCAAAGATGCTAATTAAAAGAAATCAGAAGAATATTAATTATTTCAAGGTAGAAATAGGGGAGGTGCTGTTTTGGGGGTGCAAAGGACATTTCAGCAGAAAGAAAGAGTCCCTGCAGCACAGCCCTCTCCAGCACCATGGGAGAAGTGTGGAAGGTACGTGGAAGAGGCTCAGCCCCATGCTGAGATGCAATTTGTTTTACCAGTAAAATTAAAAAAAAAAGAAGAGTGTTAGAACACTCACCAACCGCAAACTGCAAGCTGTTTGGGGGAAAATAAAAATTAAAACCCCCTCCCCAAACAACAAACCATAACTGAGGACTTTCCAACTCTTCAAACTTAAAAATACAGGTTATATATTTCAAGACATATCTGAGGAAAAGAAAGCACACAAACTCAAAAAACACATACTGACATTACACCTAAAATGCAGCCAAGCCATCTGTGATGCTAATCAGAAGGACTTAACCATTTCTTTTAAACACAAACATTTTTTCACTTATAAAATATTCAGTCAGCTCACATACAGAAATACAAGTATAATCCATTATTAATTTACAAGGCCTTATTTAATTTACATGCTATTTTTCTCTATTATATTAAATTTATCAAGGCTTGTGGAAATCCTCTCTGCTGAATATTCATACACTGACATGTAAAGTTATCTAATATACATCCAAAAAAATTCCAACACAAATTCAAAACAACTTCTTTCTCAGCTATTTCCTAAGGCAGGAACAGAAGAAGCAGAGTCCAATAGCTGTTAGTTCCAAACCAGAAGTGACAACACATGCATTTTTATCATACCAGAGTCATGCCATTTTTCTACATTTTTGTCTTTTTACTCCATGCTAAAATAACATTTCCCCAAAATTTAAATAGCACAAACATTCAAGCGGCCACTTGTCTAGTTCATCCATGCATCAGGGTCCCCCAACCCTGTTGTCATGGCTTCGTTTAGCACTGTCCACTCTCATTACATGGCAGCTGACTAATACATTACGATACTCAAACATGCCATGCTGCCATTGCTGTCTGAAGTATTACACATAATTTAACTATGCCACTGACTTTAATTACAGGTATTGGAGACGCCCAAGTGTGATGGTGGGTGCAGGACCTCACTGCTCCCTTCCCCAGCTCTGTTGGTTGTGGTTACAAATGGCCCCTAAGCAAAAATCTTCATTTCCACCTTCTCCGCTCCCCTAGGGGAGAACACCCAGTGCTGCGTTTGGCTGGGAGAAGTTATCCCACCAATTCCTCCTGGTGCAGGGGCATACTACACATTATTTTTCACCCCTTTAGCAGAATTCCTGTTCAATTCTCTTCTCTTAGTGATTTTGTAAGTATTTCCTTACTTTGGTATAATGTCTTTCACTACAGGACAGCTAGTGAGTGTCTGTCTGCTAGCACCCCTGTGGGTTTTCCAGAATATTAAACATATTTTTGGTAGGAGATATGTCCAGTAACATGTGACTCACCTCGAAAAACTCAAGCAAAACCCAAATGTTTTCTTCCTCTTGCTCTATGTTGGGTATAAGCAATATATTTGTGAGGATAAATCCTTTCATGCCAACCAGTCAATTTTTCACTGGTTTCTTTTATTAACTGTTACTATTTTCAAAATGCAGTTTGTGGCCAGCTGCTGGATATAAATGCCACGGGGCTGTAAGGAAGTACAGCATAAAAGAGAGAATATCCAATATCATGTAAGCCTGCATACCACAAAATAGAAGTTATTCTGAAGTCAAAATGGGTTAAATATTAAACAAACTTCTCTAGAGAGAGGGGAGCACGTACATCCTTGTCCAGAATATTAACATGCTGGTCATAAACCTGTAACGAAAAAATACCCTGAAAAGGGACAAGAGGTGTTGGAAAGCAAAAGGTAAGAACTGACAGATAAAATCCAGTACTGGCAAGCAGGGCCAGCCTCCCCAAAGACTTTCCATATCCTGGTTACTGCCTACTGTATTAAGACTGCCTTTCTCATCACTTAATGCTTATTTTCATCACTTTGCTTAAAATATTGATAATCAATTAGAGCTACGTCTGTTTTGCCACAGAATCTGTGTCACAGCCTATCAGACTGTCAGGGCCAATTCAATCCTCATTCAAAGTTAATTTTTTCTTCATAAATCTGCCTTTGGAGGAGTCATTAGGCGCAGAACATAGCCCGAGGTGCAATCACCTATTCTCTTTCATTAGTGGCAGGCCAGGAAGGTGAGGGAGATTATTAGAACTTTGGAATGATCACAAAGCAGCGTGCTGCCTGTCAGATCCCCCCAACATTTAATTCATCTCACCAACTCGCCGGAGCGTGCTGCCAACAGTTTTAAATGGACATTATTCATGAACATCTGTGACATGCTGAATATTCTGAAACGGGAATGATGAAAAAGCGGTGCCCCCCTTTGACTTGAAAATTAATTCTATGGTCAAAACAATTAGGAATATAACAAACTTGTTTTGTGATGTTATTTTTAGCCCTCCAAGAAATTCCACTTAAAAAGCTATTATTTCAGAAATGTAGGTATATAAACATAAATGTGTAAACTCTAAATGGGCTAGCACAGTATGTTATGGTATTAAAGAATGATGTGCATTTCCTTTACCATGGAAATAACAAGTTGTTAGGTTAGGGTTTTTTAAGCAATTACAGAATTAGTTAGCTTCACTATGTGGTATGTTGATAAGTTTCTAAAATGTAGCCAAATGAGATGACACAGTGGATTTTAATACGATGCCATAGTGAATTACAGCATGCTTTAGTCATGGTGGACAGTAAGTTGCAGTGTGTGAAACAGATTTCCAAAATCAAATGTATTTATTGCTGCTTCTCTTGTTAAAATGAGCACTCTATGGCCATTACAGCATTTACGGTAAGAAGGGCAGAAATGCTGGTACAAGAGACTGGCATCCACAGAAATAAAACCCCTACAGTCTCTATACAGCATTCCTTAATACATGCAAGGGTTTTAAGATGTAGATACTTTAAGGAAAAGTAATTTACATCCAATGAAATAACATCAAGTAGTTCCTTGAATTTCATCACGAAAGTTAAAAGAATAGTAATTTACCTTTTTTTTCTGTTATTACTATGAAAACGGTGCTATCATTAGCAAAATTTCTCACAGCCCCCATCATTCTTCTCCCCAAATATTCTCGTTTTCCAATTGCAAAATTAAGGGCCAGATCCTTAGCGAATTCAAGCTGGCACAATTCCACTGACTTCAATAGAGCTCAGCAAATTTACTCCAGCTGAGGATCTGGCGCTAATTATTTATTATTATTATAATAATAATAAAGAAGACTCAATCAGAAGATCTTGGCTGGGTACATTCATCTATTATTTAGTGCATTTCTAATTTCTTTCTTTCTCACACAAACGTCTGATAAAAAATTCAACTGAAATATGTTTTAACACTAAGGATTAATTGGCTTAAATTGCTTCCATGGCTCCTGACTCATTGCAGTGGATGCTATTAAATATTGCAAAGATTTGCTTCCATCTCAGAAAAGGCCGTACGTTACCAGCTTCGACATCTTGTAATCAAATAATGTTTCACCTAAGATCCACACCCCCCAAACTGCAGCTGAGCTCAGGAAAAGAGCATAATTGAATACAATTCTTGTCTTACCTGATATTTAGTCTTGGAGAGAAAATTATTTCTTAGAATAATTCAATAATTTCAATGGAAGTGTTTAAATGGCACCTTCTACTTTCTTCTGTGGGAGAAGGGTGGGAAAAAGAAGAAAGAGCTTGGGAAAGGAAAAGGACGGCCCGGAGTTAAACATTTCCCTACTCTACTGAGCTAAAAAGGCAGTAGTGTTTGGAAGAGAAAAAATAAATTCCAGATATAAAAATCCGTGGAGTAAACAATGATGCTTTGCTATACTCTTCAGGAATATCTTTCAGCTTAACTGGAAAACAGAGAAGTGATCATTATGAAAAACTCCAACTTTGATTCAACTTATTTAAATTGTTCTTAAACCAGTATTTTTGATAAAAATTTTTTCTTCCCCCCTCACACACCATGGATAAAGAAATGAAAGAACAATGGCAGGTCTTCTATGGAAACAGCTGTAATGGAGCTGCTGAGCAGGTTTGAGGAGGCATGGATTTTGCGTCAGTTATTCCTCAGTCAGCTTCAAAATTGGGTAGGAGAATCCTCTCTGTAGCAATAATGGCCAAAACCCAGAGACTCAATTTTGAAGCCCTCATAATATTTTACACAGTCATATTACATTTATAGCAAAATGGCATCTTTTATCCAATCTGTAAATTTACATTTTCCCTTTTTCTCACTTTCCAGCCAGGTTGGAGGGCATAGTTTTGGCATGTCTCCCATGCCAGCGCAGCACTATTACTCTAGTGAACTACAGTTCTTCATTTTATGCAATCTGCATGTCTAATTGATGGTAATTTCTACCTCAGAAATAGGAAATACACTTTTATGAATGCATTTCCTAACCAACATCATGCAAAATGCAAACTGTGGGATGTATCACAGTATAGGGGCTGAGCTTTGCTATTGTTCTTATTGCTATTTGGATTTCAACGGGCAGACTGGATCCTTTTGGTCTTCTTTTGACCATGTAGGAATCTCAGGAAAAATGTAATTCCTGTGTTGACCACAGATATAAGGAAGGTGTAAATTACTTAAATGACACCTGATTAACCTTAGTCTGAAATAAGGCCAGTAAAAATTATAAGCAACAAAGGGGGAAAAGCCATAAAAATACAAAGAAAGTATTTCAAAGAGCTTGTATGCATTCAGTATGGTTGAAAGCCATCCTTGAAAATGTCCACTACTTGTTCAAGTATCAGTATTGGACAGAGGGAGATCATTTCCAGAATAGATGCAGTCTAGTCCCAAGGAAGTTCACATTTTTGGGAACAGTATGGGAAGAATCTGAGACTCTCCAAGAAGCGTCCAACACAGTGGAGCAAACTGCTTCAGAACAAGTAAATCTTAATGGCAACGATGCAACTTTCAGAAGGTTATGAGGACAATTTCACAGGAACAAATTGAACCCTTGGTAGAAGCAGCAGGTTCAGCATAACTACCTGAAGCCCCTTGCACAGCAGATCTCGGCCAAGCTCTTCAGCCCCATGAAATGTGCCCCATTGATCCTACGTCCCACCCTCCAAAGAAGTACTCATTCTTGAGGGAATCTGCCAGCCAATTATCTGCTACATCTGCATGAGACATCAGCTGTATATTGTACTAACCACATACCTTTATAAGAAAATATAACAGCTCCTCCATATAATTTCACAAATAAATTGTTACTTTGAAAAAAATACTCATTTGCTTAAAATATAGTAATTAATAAATATTTAAATTATTTCTGACAAAAACCTGGCAATGCATATCAAATACAATTGTTGTTTTAGTCTGGATACTAAGAACGACAGTTGGCTTTTCTTTCCAGGGTTAACAGCAGAATTCAGTCTGACAGCTTGTCAGCAAACTTGAAAAATTCAGTCACGAAACTTAGATTCAAAATGAGCCCTTCTTTCATCTGCCAATTTGAAAATGTCAGGAATCACCATGTTAAGTGAAAATCAAGTAGATGACAACTAATCTGGCTAGCAAAAGCAAGCAATAAACCATGGAGTACTTACAAATGATTACAGGGAACAACAATGAGAAAGGCCAAACCAGCCTAGAGCACCTTGTATGGGCTACGAGAATTTGCATCTCATGCTTTTGAACGAATTAAAACATAATGAAGAAAACAGTGTAAGTGGCTCCTGTTAGCAATGCTGTCAGCAAAGACTCATCTATACTACAATGGTAAAAAGTCTTTCTAGCTTGGCAGTTTCACATCAGGTCTCACAGTAGCTTTTGAAAATAAACCTTCATAATGCATGAGTTTCATTCCCCTTAGTTACTTCTGGGCACTGGCGCATGGCTACCACCTAATGACCAAAAGCCTTTTCCATTAAGTATAGTCTTTCACCACTCATCTGCTCTGGAAACCACCAACAAACATCACAAGAGTTGCTGTACTGCATAGTCCAAATAACAGAAAATTGCAGAGATAATTATCCAGATTAATTTTGCTGGTCTTACTGGTGCAAGATCCAGGTATCAGCTGCAGCTAGGAGGGAGACATCGGGAAAAAACCAATCACAGTCGACCCCAGCTGAGGCAGCCAGGGGAGCACTCTGTAACATACAAAACTTTTCCGTGTATGACCCCAGGCAGGTGATAGAAACGCCACTCACTAATAAGTGGGTGCTGGAAATGCTTTTGGGTACTTCTGAGCCGAAAAATTGACAAACTTTGCACCTTGGTGTCTTTCTCAACAGAACCACTTACTCTTAACAACAGAAATTTTGGACTTCCAATTGGAGAACAAAACTACTAATATCTAAAAGATAACATTTGTATATACCGCAAAGACAATGGCTAGTAACACACAAATCTATGAGTTTTTCCATTGCACAAAGATCTAAACATTAGGATACCTTGTAAGATCATTTACCATCATTATTTATCATTTCTACAGCATCTTTCCTGAAACCACTGTCAAAAGGACATTGCTAAAGCTGTCTTAATTCAAATTGCAGTTAACAATGTCAAAGCCCTAAACCTTACTCACATTTCCAGAAATAAACTTTTATAACTAAAGATATAGCTAGAAAGGCTAATGAAGAGTAAGGAAATGCAGCTTAACTGTGTTTGTTGAAAAACAGCATCAATTTGTCTCCTCACTCTATTTGCAATGAAGCTCCATTTAAGGAAGAAGTAATATTATGGAAGTTATTAACCATAGTTTAATCCTAGTTATTAATGGATAGTACTGTAGAAGACCATTCGTTTTTAATACCAGGCATTGCCACACATTACACCTCCTCATGCTGCCCACCATGGAGGCAGCCCCACTTCCCAGCACTTCCCGCAGCTCCCGTCCCGGTGGATCAAGATGGTGAGTGGGGAGCCTGGCTAAGCTGTCCCCTGGGAAGGCTTGACATCTGCCTGGGGTCAGCAGGAGCACAGACCTTTTATGAGAAACCCGAGCAATGCTTCAAGAAGCTGTCTTATAGACCTCAATTGGTCACATGCCCATGACGACAGTGCTGTTCCCTGGACATCACAGGCTACTGGGAAGTGATGGAGCATCGCCCTCTTGCTGTAAGAGCTGTCTTGCTGGGGTGCTGAGGAACTCCACCACATGAACAGGGTGCTGCAAAAAATATCCTCCATATGCTCAGTCTTAGCATCTCAAATGTAGGACCCATGATTCAAAACTACCTGAAGGTGGTACTTCTCTCCTCCCTGGTATTGCTAAGATTACTATCACTGGCACAGACTGGAATGAAAATCTGTTCAATTCAGGGTGGTTAAAGTGCAGAACACGCACCCCACCTCAGTTACACATTTGTCTTTGATTTGTTTTGAATTTGGAGTGACTGAAGGGTGAAGACATCATCGTCCATGTTTGTATAAGCTGAACATCATGATTAAAATCGCATCAGCTCAAGTGGGTCTGGATTTTCAAAGCAGTGTTTTAAAGAAGAAAAACTTCCCTGTGGTCAGAAACCACCCATAGGGCACTCTTCCCCTTTAAAACTGCCACCATTCTTTGCATGACTCCTTGTTTCACCAAGCTTGGCCTAACTTGGCATCCTCACTGTTGGAGATGGGGATGCATTTGCTTGGGCGACACAAGTTTTACTTGCAAGTATAGTTTTACCATATCGCAAGTGATGGAAAAGTCAGTAAAAATTCTGAGTTCCTGAAGCACTACAGATCTATCTGAAGCCCATTTAAATAAGGAAACTCAAAACTCACAGAAACTCACAGAAATTTTATGTATTTTTAAAAGGATTAAAGTTATTTTTTAGATCTGTTATTTCAACCACCTAGATAGAAACAATGCCCCAGATGATGAAGATAATGCTTTGTTTACAGATTCTGGAGCTACAAGGTTATTCCAATAATCAAAAGCATGAATAAACAAAGAATATTCCTTTTACATGCAGAACATGCACTCTGGATTCTTTGACTGTGTTTGAACCCTTGCTCCATCAGAGGGCCTAAATTTGAGAATATTAGGAATCTTTTCAACTTCACAGAGGCTATTTAACCATGCTTAAATCTTGGACAGATTCTTAAATGTCTTGAATAATGAGAAAGGTGTTAGAGAAGAGCATCATCTGTAGCAAAAAAGAGGGAGCACAAGTTTCTCGTGATGAAAGGGATACGGTGTATCTAGACAGCACTATGTTAACAAATAATTTGTACCAAACATGGCCATATCAAATTGAATTAACTTCCAAGCACAAAATTACACTTCTAATTACAGTTACAAAGGTACAATACGATGCAAACAATCAAGAATGGAGTACAATTAATATACAAGTAACAGTGCAAGAATCAGGAATCATTTTAGAGGGTTTTTGCAGAAAGAACTCTGTTTACCCTACTCATGGTAATTTTCTACTTTTACCATAATGTTAATGAAAAAATCTTTAGAAGCAATGTAAAACAAAAACCATCAAAAATTAATTTTTTTTAGTCCATAAACAATCGAGACATTATTAAAGATAACACTGTTCTCGAGTATCATCACCAAACAGTTTCAATATGAAAGATTCACAAAGATACTGACTGGGGCATTGGAAGATCTGGAAATGATGAGGTGGAAAACCAGGGGTCCAGGCATGGAAAATGCACAGGATTTACTGTGTATTAACTGCAGAATCATAAGACAGGCCTCCAAAAGAACTTGACGTCTGGCACCAAAAGGGGGAGTGTGCGTCAAGGAAAGATTTGTGGGAAAGACTTATTGCTGATACCAACACACACTCAATTACACTTCTGATAGCCTTGAAAGCATTGCGCATAAAGCCTAGTGACACGCGCTGTTCTGCATTAGAGTACAGAACTCATTCTAGTGGAAAAAATTTATGGGAAACTATACATTCTTGGCTTGTATCATTAACTACTAGAATCATTTACTGTACACAGCATTATTAAATATTCCCCCAGGATAAAAGGGGTAAATATATTGCTTAAATATACAGTAGCTGACTGTAAAATTTCATTCCAGATTAACTGATGAAGATGAAGAAATGCTGCTGAAAACACACAATTTATCTTCACTATGCACAGCAGATAGCTCTTGGAATTATGCCAGAGGCTATGTGGGTTTGAATTCAATAGCTGCACTAAAAGAAAACTAGGCCCCTACTACACACCAGTCTGAACATCACTGAAGAAACAGTTTGCTGCAGCACTGCTTAAATAATTCAAAAAGGAACTTTGGGTACAAAACATTTTTTTGAAGCATTGTATTTCTTAATGTATTTTGAAAAATTTCTTGTTTTTAAAACTTCTATTAAAATCCATTAGAGTGAATGGGAAAACAGAAAAGTCAAAGACTGAAAACCACCAAACGACTGATTTCTAGCAGAAGATTTAAGAAAGATTTGTCATCAGTGAGAAAGTCACCTCCAAGGTCGCGTATCTTATAATATACACATGCATTTACACTTACTCATCTGCAACCTTGAGAGACTCCAACTGGCTCTCATAAGTCTGGACAGGATAATTTTAGTTCAGACATATGTGCATCTATATATTTGTATGGAGCTATAACAAAGTAATAAATAAGCAGTCTTATTCAACACTAGGAATTCCATAAACTTTCTCCAATTAGATTTCCTTTCCAGCTAGCTTTAACTTAGGATTGGAGTGCTCTGGGAAGTCTGCTTTGGTAGTTTACTTCAAGAGCATATTTCATTCATTCTTAGAAAATGTAAATAATTTGAAATATTAAAACCTCACTAAATGTTTAATGGCACATAACTGCAACTATGAGGAGAGGGAATGCACATCAAAGACCTTGCTGAATTGGCAGCAGTGCACCTCTGCTGAGGCCCATCATCCATCATCTGTCAAGAACAATATGCTTCTGAACTTATATGTGCCCCTACACGATGTCTGTCTATCCTTTGTAAAAAAATCTGTTCTTCCAAATGAAGATCTATCAATTGTGTTAATCCACACCTCTTAATTGCATTGCTTCAAGTAAAACAGAGAAATCACTTCTGGTAAAACTTCGGGTGACTGATGAGACAAACGCTATGTCCACATTGGCAAATACTACAGCACAAAAGAGTGAATCCATAAGCAAAGAGGCTGGTGCCCAAGACCCAGTGCCCATTCTGTGCAGATTTCAAGAATTCCTACTCCTGACAGTTAGAGAAGAACTAGTCCATGTGAACTACACACAGAGGAATTGCTGGAGTACAGGACGTGGGTGCCTGGAAGATGCCTTCTGAACCAACGTCCTTTGAAAGGAGTTCAACCAACATGCTTTAAGATCGTAACATGAAGTGTACTGAACTCAGCTAAATGGAAGTTCTTTACTGTGAGGGTGGTGAGGCACTGGCACAAGTTGCCCAGAGAAGCTGTGGCTGCCCCATCCTTGGAAACGTTCAAGGCCAGGTTGGATGGGGCTTTAAGCAACCTGGTCTAGTGGAAGGTATCCCTGCTGTGACAGGGCTATTGGAACCAGATTATTTTAAAGTTCCCTCCAACCCAAACCATTTTATGATTCTATGAAATGCGGATGATTGGAAGAATTATTTTAAAAGCCTCCTTCTGGTTCACATGACAATGCTAACATGCACAGCACACGCTTACAGAGAAGACACTTTTCTACTCTGTGTCTTACATTGGACAGCTCAGGATGTAATCTACAGAAGAAGGCTAAAACTCAGAGAAGGTGCCAAAAGTCACAGGAAAGAGCATTTACCCACAATGTGATATTACAGAATATCACAGAGAAGCAATGACTTTAAAGGCTGAAAAGTGCATGTTCAGAGCTGATGTCCAGCATCCAGCCACTAAATTTTGAAGAACACAAATTGCTGGAACCTCTCTCAAAAACATTTCAGTGACAGATTTATTCAGAAAGAACAGTTTGACTGCCTTAGATGAAGACCAAGCTCAATAGTTCTTACTCCAAGTTAGATGTGATACGAAATACTAAATAAAAACATTTAAAAGAATAATGAAAAATTATGAGCAAAATGCATGCTACATGCAGCTACACTAGCAGATGAACTTCATTTGGGGAAATTAAAAGTCTTCCTGTACTCACTGTACAGCAAGAACAGCAGTTGCTGGATATTTAACAGCAGCATACAACCTAATTTCTTTCCCAGGATGCAACAGAAAAAAAGGAGGAAACAAAACAAACAAACAAACAAAAAAATACATATTTTTTTAAGAGGTAGATTAATATAAACCATATATACATAATATATATATTTGTTTAATATTTTCTGGGTTAGTTTAACTATAAGGGGATATAAAACAAGGTGTTCAAGGAAGGAACATGTCTCTTGAGCGTCTCACAGCCACAACCAAATCCACATACCTAACACAATCTCATCTTAACTCGCTTCTTTTCTGGTCTGGATGTGTAAAGCAAAGACATTCTTTAAGACCTGGATTTTCCTTACGTTTGCAGGGGTGATCTGCACTTAATGATACTATTTGCTGTAGACATTTGGAAGGTTTAATATTCAGGAATATAATTAAACAAGTGTAATCAAAAGAGAAGAATTTTATTTTCTCCCAGCAACCACTGGTATTCTAGGCTCTTTCTGTAAACACAGAGCTGCCCTGAAGTCAAGGCAGCACGATGCCAAACCTTCATTTGGCCTGGTTTGAGCACCCTCAACAGACACATCCGGGTGCAGCAGCTCTCGAGGGCAGGATTGCTGCTGGCTCCTGCAAGAATTTTTAGGGCATTAATTACCGCAGTATTTGCTCTTCACCTTCTGCAACAAGGTGACCAAGTCACAACAGTACTATCAAATCAACTAGAGCACTACCTAAATAGCAAGTACAACAGGTCAGTCTCATTTAATACTTTTAGGGACAGCCTCCTTTTGTGAGGATGGGAAAAATACTGGGCTTTTTGGTTTTGAACCCTGAAAGCACATGACAGATCTACTCAAGGCAGAGATGTAAATTTTATGACAATGCCTGAAGATTTACAATGTCTGTACAATGTGGCAGAGTGCATGATCTGTAAGTGGACATTTTCTGAACAATTCGGGACTGCTAAATACTTTCACAGAGTATGAAGAATACATCCCGCTCTCACCTCTTGTTTTTAACACCTGTTTTCTCAGTATGAGGATGGCAAATAATATTTATATCAGATAAACAAGATTGGAAATCATACAGAAGTATTCCTGAGGCTGATACAACATAATTCAGTGCACAGAACAGAAATTTCTCGTGCCTTTTGTATGCACAGCTTCATTTTGTACTCACTGTTCGTGACTATGCACCAGTAATACCTACTTCTGTTTTACAATGTGCTACCTATACACATTTAAAAAAAATCACACCTTTTTTCAGGATAACTTTCATCAAAACTTCTTTTGAGTTAATAACATTCTAAGATGATTTTAAAAATTTTGTACATACGTTGCAACTAGAGTACTATCTCTGGAAAAGCATTTCACTGCTTTAATTGCTGTGTTCTTACAGTACTTGATTTCAACTTCTCTGAACAACCCAAGATCAATAATAACCACGCCAGACTAGTTTTGAGTCTACATGGTAAAAATAGGTAATAAACCGCTACTGGTTAAAGAGGATGTGCTGGGTCAGCTCAAAGTCCCAGTTAAACATCTTGGCTGTGTCCTGGAGCCATGTTTCATGCGTGCCTTCTCTCATAGGGTCCTCCTGCTCGGTTCTCAACATCAGGCCACTGCACCCTATCGATCTTCTTTAAATCTCCAGAATAATAAATTTCAAGACAAGACAGTGCAAGCTGACTAAAGCTCTTTAATTACATCACTGCTGAAAGGAAATCATTGATCAACGGCATTATGGGAGAATGAACTGCCCCCCAAACCAGATCAAAGTCAATGAAACGGCTGAGGAGCTGCCCCATGTGGGACTCTTCCCTGATTAGCGCCCATGGACAAGCAAAAAAACCTCTGCTAACACATGCTGCTTACTATGGTTTTGAAGCTCTCCCTGGCAGGTGTCATGCTCTAAGCATGGTTTTTGATTACTCTAATTAAATATAATATTATGAACAGATCTTCATATTGATCCCTAAACCCCCCTTCTAAATAGGAAATTAAAAGTTCTGAGGGAGGGACTTAGAGGCTAACAGGTAGGTTTAATAGTTTTAATCTTACATCAGCTTTCTCCATATTTCCTAAAAGTACTATTGATTTCTTACTACAGCAAAAAGAATTTTATTATTTTCCTTCATTAGACTAACAGTAGCCACTTTCTTACTAAATAAATTTTGAAAATAGCTAAATTAAAAAAACCCACCTCACCATGAAGAGCAGCACACATCCACTTTGTTAACCGAGACAAACAAAAATATTAAACTAGGTTAAACGAACAGTGAAGTGCATTTTAATTTTAGACCTACTTTAATAAAAACAAACTTCTTGTATAGGCACAAGGAAATATTTATATGCATATGAAGTAAAAAGCTTATTTTCATCAGCTATTACTAAAACCACTTAAATATTAATATCTGCATATAGCATATACTCTCTTTTGCATGTTTCATTACGAGATGAAGCAAAATTAGAAAACATTCATGACATTATAATAAAACGGATAAGTCTTTTGAATTTTTTAACTTCCCCCTCCCCCCCCCCCAAGTTTAGAGTGTAATGGGGATGTTTCTTATTACCAGGATCAATTACACATGAACCAAATCATAAACGACTGTATAATCCTCCAACTTTGTCCTTTAAAAACCCATTTAAGCCTTATTACTTCTCTCTGGCAGGAGCCAGCAGCATGCTAATAGGCATGCGCTGCCTCCATGCCACATCTCTCCTCATTCATTTCCTATTCCCTCAGGTGGTTCTCCTTGCTAATGCCCAAATGGCATCAACCTGTTGTTTAGCACATCCATGAAAAGGCAAGCCTGCTGGCTAATTTACCAAGGGATTAAAGGCCTGAAACCACTTCAATCTGTTTCTGTGTCTCAGTGTAAAAGCCCTGTCCCTGACAGGCTCCCAAGCCAAAGGGAAAAAAAACCCAACTGATTTTAAGAAAGAAAAATTCAAAGTGGGAGACATTTAAAGTAAAGCCTGCACATATCGAACACATCAGATGCAGTTGCAGGCATCTGCAGCATAAGAGAGGAAAAATCAGGAAATATCAAGTGGTGTGATGGTGCAAAGAGGATTTTTTTGTTTAAATGTGCTGATATTATAGTTGTTAACAAAATCTGACACTTTGCTAATGTAAACTATGTTACATTGACTATAGTGGACATAAAGAGTTCTGCACAACCCTAATTATTTCACATAATTTAAAAAAAATTTGTATTCATTTCTGATTAAGTTGGGTTTATTTTCACACTTGCGTCCTGTGGGGACAAAGGGAGAGCGCTGCCCTGCCATTCCTCTGGCGACAGTCGCTAAAGTCCCATTCCCTAAGGACATTAGGATTCTAAACTGCTATACTAGACACCCACAGGATTGTTAAGCTAATAAAACTAATAGTATTTGTCAGCCTTTATAGGAGCAGGGCTGTCAGTGAGGGAAGGTTATGTCTGTACGCCTGTAAAACCAGCTCTAAGGTTGCACCTTGGAGGTCAGGATCCAGCCCATACTGGCTCAAAGTCTTTTTCACTTTCTTCCTCTACCCTCCTAAGTTTAATAAACAACAAAGCCATCATTTTTTAACACTTTAAAAAGTGAGTGCAATGATTCATAACTATTTCATAATTAAAATTTTATGGCAAATAGATACAGCCATCAGTCACCCAGTCTGGTATGTGCAAAAAAGTAAGATTTCAATTTATAAACTCATGCAGTATTGCATGAGCTACACTGTATAAAAACACATTTCAAGACAGTTATTGAGCTGGGGAAAGCAAAAATCGTGGTTTTGGTTTGGCTTTGTTTGGTTTTTTTAAAATCAAATACAGTGTAGATTATTAATTTGTTTGCACATTGCAGCAGCTCTGTACAGTGACTGATGTTTAAAAAGGAAAATAAATATTACCCTCTTTCTTCTCCCAGGGCTATACTAATAAAGTTAGCTAGTGTCCCTGGTACTTCCCAATGCCAGGAATACAGATTTTCTGGAATTACAAAGTGCCAGGAAAAAGGGGAGGGGGGACCAAGGGGGAAAGGCATGCCAGTGCCAGGGGTTTCACAGACAATGAAAACCTGTAAATTGGTGCTTGTAAGATAGCCATATTCAGAAATATTTTCATGTAAGGGCATGATGCTCTGGATCCAATTTCAATAAATTTTATTACAGTGACAACATGGAATTCTCTGACCAGCCATGAGAATAGTGAAATCGGTGGTCTGGTATATACAAACATGTGTATGGATTTCCAAAATTTGTACTGAGCATCTTAGTTCTTATAAGCTGTAGAATCCATCACTGAATTTCTTAAAAAGAAATAGTGTTCAAAAAACAAACCAGGATGATCTTGCCTATTTAATATATACAGCCAGCTCATTTTAGTGAAAATGTAGGTAAGTGTTTGCAAATCAGATTTACAAGTACACATTTTCCTCTCTTTGAGGCATCTGTAATACCTGCCCTTTCAGTATAATATTTCTGGTTTATTTTTCTGACTTTACTTAATAGTAAAATATAGGACATTATTTGTTTAGAAATACATTAAACATTTTAAACAACTGAATGTTTCTGGTACATGTTCTTGAAAGGACTTTTTTCTTAATCTCATAAATACTCCACATCACCTGGGAAATAGCCTTTTGTTGGAGCATACCCAGCTATTAAACTAGTTTTGTTCTACAAAATGTTCTGATTCTGCAGTGCATGCTATGTGGCTTTCCAAGAAATATCTACTTTTAAGATATAAGCTGACATCACATTCCACATGTTTATGCACATACTCTAGTGTCAGATGATACTAATTCTCTCTAAGAATATTTAGGTATTCCCAACACTCTTTGCCACTATAATACTGGCTATCAACATTTGAGAATATTATTCACTTCTAAGATGAGAAAATAAAATATCTTGTGACTCTCGTGGAAAGGTTGGCATAAGTTTTTCAGTGAAAATATCTACTTTGAATAAGACTCAGCTTATATTTTCACTAAAAAAAAAAATGGAAAAAAAAAAGGAAAAAAAAAAGAAAGAAAAAGCTAAACATCAGACTTGCTGCTTCAACAAACTATTATTACATGCTTCACCAGTCCATTAAAGAAAGTAATTTAATCAGTTTGTATTTTCTCAGTAAAATTTCATTCAGAGAAATTTTATTGCCAGCTATCTAAATAGTAAATACTGATTATCCTCTCAAAATGAGTTTTTGCTTGCCAAGGGCAAACCCGTTGCTATTATTGTAGTGCTCTGTCAGAGAAACAAGAAGTTAAAAAGGTTATAAAGATACCATTAACGTCATGGGACTGTCTTGTCAGGACTCAAAAGTGCTTAGTAATTGAGGGTTTTATTCAAAGTGTATTAGCACCCATATAAACGGCACAGCTAATATGATGCTTTAGGCTTTATTTTGTTGCAGCCCTGCATAATCACCTACAAACAGCTGAATACTGTAAATTTATCTGCTGAAAAGCACTGCTCATTTTATCATCTGTTTCTAAGCTGAGTTTTCGAATAAAATGTCAATAGAATACACCTTAGAGGCAGAGACGAGGTGCAGCCAGCCAGGGCCACCAAGCCAGCTCTAATGACAACTAATTGGTGTTGGCTCAGTGTCCTCTGTACAGAAGTACAGTGCAGGGAAAGGGCATGTGCAGCAACTTCATTTAGAAAAGTACATTTCTTGCCACTAAAAATGCTTGGAATAAGCTTGTTCAACAAGCTTATAAGAAGTTTATCTGTACAGACATACTGCAGAAGAAACCTGGAAACAGTACAGCCCAAAAGATAATATTCCTGAATTGTCTGGATACGCTACTGTATTGCAGTGGAGCCACTGCAATAGCGTACCTGGGCAGCAGGAATGTTCCCAGTTTGTTTGGTTTCAGATCACCCTGTTGCTTATCTACTGTATTTGCTATCACATGAATTTAAATTTTGGTGGCAAGCTTGATTATAATTTATCTCAAAGAAACAGTTGACAAAGGGAACAATAACAGGAATGAAGAAAAAGCTCTCTTCTTTGCACTTCTCAAATAAGAGAGTTCAAATAAGAGTTCACAAATAACTCTTAGCAGTGATTCTGTTGCCTGGCCAGCACTTCAGGTAAATCTGTTTACATATATCTATGTGAACACCTGAAGAGCCATGTTTCTGGTCTAGGCTGCAACAGGTTTATGAAAGGGCTTTCAGAATGCATGTTAATGACTACAGGTATTGTATAAAATACATATATTTAATGCATACATTAAAATACATATGTTTAGTTTTTAATTTTCATACTTCAAGCATAAATTGTTTGAATAAAGTAACAATGTGAATTCTGTACTTCAGCAATAGCTACACAAAAAGATGTTCATTATAACGAAACCTTCAACTGCATGGAAACTGAAAACTGAATGACAAAGTGGGGGAAGAAGGAGGAGGGGGAGGAGGACACACCAAAAATCTTTCTAGTTCCAACGTCATCTTTCCTGAAATGCTCATAATAGTGCTACTAGTGTATCCATAATGTCCTTAACCTTCCCATCTTCCAACAGAATGTGCAGTGTAGAAAAAAAAAAAAGTTGAGGAGTGAATTTGTTTCTAATGTGCCTACTACAGACAAGTAGTTATTCACTGGTCTTTTCAACTTAAAGCAGATGTGTTGCACAAGCTGAAATTCTAGGCATAAGAAAAAGCAAGAAAAACAGCACCTCTCACCTCCTGTCATGCTGTAACAACCAATATGTAGTTCAGCACTGCAGGACACACTCTCAAACTACATCCTTTCATGGTCTGGGCTCCACTACCTGCCCATCAGAAGTCCAAAATGCTGTTTGACTTCCACTTGCACAAAAAACCCACCAACAGAAGTATGTACATGGCTACAGCAGGGACAAAAATGGCATCAAGATTGAACTACTGTCTGTTTAGAAATGTGCCCACCAACATTCCAACTCAACATCAAACATCTGGACAAGGTATTTTAAATTGAGACATGATTAAGTACTAAAGGTACTGCTGAAGCAAAGCAGCACAGGCTATTCTCAAGTTCATATTTACATCTAAGGGAAAGAAATCATTCCATTACTGAAACACTTGCCAACGTCATTGCTGAAGTCTCAATTGATCAGTCAGAGGTTTACTAGGAGGTGCCATCAATTCCAAGAATCATTCATAACAATCTTGATTCTCTCCTTGAAGTCTAGAGATTTCCTTTGCCAGGCATGTAACATTTAAAGACAGACAACTGATTTTCAGATTTTCTTCAGGATCAAAGGACACTACACCATCAGCTTCAGCAGAGCTAGTACAACCAGTTTGGAAACATTCATGACGGATTTTGACAAAGGCAAGGGTTTCAGAGAATTAGGCAAGAAGGAAGACACATGAAATGGAAGTACTGCAGGTTTCCCTACACAGTCAGTAAATAATGATTCTGGTTAAACTTTTATTTCATGGAAAATAATTTGACCATCACCCACAGGGAATAATTTAAGTTCTATAATATAGCCCGGGACAAACAATATAATGTAGCATGATGACAGCACAACATCCTAATAGGACAATTCGACTATTAGAACCTGTTTATTACAACTTTACTGAACTGACTGAACTAAAATAGTACATGCTTAGTTGAACTTCAGTTGATTTTTCTGGGCTTTGTTTATTCTATTTTGCTTTGAGAAGGGAGGCAAATTATCTACGCATACCCACTTCTGAAGACAGAGATGAGGACAGATGTTTCATCCATGTAAAACATGCTGGGAATCTTCTCTTTAGAAGCTCTACAGCCCCCCACTTTTGCAAAAGCATCTGGGATGCAACACGTTCCTATGAAATTATGCCTGCTTGCTCCAGCTGTTAACCTATGAAAAAGAGGTTACTGGGGACACATATAAACTGTTCTGGCTAAATTCCCTCAGATTTCTTCTCTGTGGAGGTTTAAGCCCAGAATTGAAAAATAAAGCTGAACTTTCTGTAGGCTTTAATCAAACTGGGCAAGGCTGGACACAAAAGCTGCAAGGAGAGGGGAATTGCTCTCAAAGTCTTTCCAGCCTGTTCTTTGCCCAAATGAAAGTCTTGAAATGTGAGATCTAGACCATGTAAAAATAGGTGCACATCAAGACAAGCCACTGTTCAAATACAGCATAAAACTGTTAGCATGGACACCAATTCTTGTTTTTCTGCATACTCCAATTTGGCACCCATTTGTCAAGCTCAAATATTCAAGGGAGCAGCACCAAAGTTTTCTAAGTCTGCTCTTTCTCCCTGCCCCTCTCTTACTCTGCTCCTTGTAACCTTTCCCTTTCTCCCTAATTTAATCTTCCCCTTAATTTACTTCTTAGCTGCTTTGCACTCTTTCACTCTTCCACAACTTATTTCCTTCTCCTCCCCTTAGTTTTACCCACAGTTCAGACAACAAAAATCCAGAAACTGTTACTGCAAGTCAGGAATCTGCAATCAGCCAAACTCAGAGCTGCAGATGGGTACATCAATGTGAGTGAGAAGATTAGAAATAACTTCCAGGATGAAGTTCTGCTGTGTATTTCCAAAAAGCAACTGCTTAAATTTCATACTTTCATACTAATTACTAGAAACATTGCTAAGGTTACCATTCATTGCACTGCATTTTCACCGAAATAAGCTACTAGGTGAAGGTTCAACTATTATCAGCTTTAAGTGCAAGTTCTTTCTATTAAAAACCTCGATAACATAAGCAAATATAGACATCACTGCCTTCCCCCTCAGCTTCAGTGTTGTATAAATACGTAACAACATAACTGACACTTTATTTAATCTCCACTGACTACAGTTAACGACACTCAGCCTGAACACAGCTCCATTCCCATGGAGCTCTGCATTCAGCTGCCCAGCTTGTGTAGGACTGGTTCAGGGTTTCAACTACTTTTTCTTTTACAGTGTAAATGTGAATAACTCTTGTTTCATAAAAAACCTGAGAAATCCATGATGGAGCCTTCCCTTCGTGTTTTCTTGCCTTGAATTGACAGCAATGGAATCACAATTTTATCTTGCTTAAAGCAGCTCACCATTATAAAATCATTAACACTTTTCAGAGAAGACTCTATATAGGCTTAAGATGAACAGCAGAAAATGCTCAAAATTGAGAAAATACTCTGATTAAATTGTTTCATTGGTATTTTAACAATATAGAGAGATATATAATGGCTTAAAAGAAGCCTGCCCAGAAATCTTAAATAATGAACTACACTGTATCCAAAGAAAAGAGCAACAGAAAGGGAATTACAGGGAGGATGTGACATAAAAGCATAGAATTGGATTGTTCACATTAGTTGTGTTTTGAAATACTACTTTTTTTTTTTTTTTTTTGCTTGCTAGGGTAATCAATAGAAGTAATATGGCAAAGGACACAGATTTCCATTACTTGTGCCTTTTAATAAAGACACTATTTGCCCTTTCCCACGTATCACAGTGCGATTCTTTAATAAGGTGTGGCAACATGGCTGAAATCATTGTCTGCAAATTTAAGTCAGTATGAACTTTCTTTGCTTTTGCATACCGACTCGCCTTTGGAAGAGTGTTAATTGAAAGTCTAGCTTTTCATTTTAAAAAAGAAGCCTAGAGAAATACATATAGAGCTGCATGTATATGCATACATATGGTTTATATCTGCCAATACACTGTTCAAGTAATAAACACTGACCATTTTCTCTACCATTTTATCATTTAACTGTTCTTAAAAAGCATCCAGGCTGATGGTGTAACTCACAACTCGGTCCCTCTCTCCCTTTCACACTCTTTGGTTTAGGATCAAAAGGAGATTGCTGGTGCTTGTTCAGGTCTCCCTACATAGCAAAACACCAAGCAAGGAATTAGGAGTTTTAAATGCTACAGGCAAATATAGCTCTAGGCAGTTAGTGTAAGTTTATTCATCACATATTTGGGAGCTTTTTGGGTTTTTTTGGTTTTTTTAATAAAACTCTCTGAATGCACTCTTCAATTGTCATTATGCGAAGCTCTCAGAATAGACCATGAAACACTTCCAGCTATCAAGTACTTTTTCAAACGGAAAATACTCATTTGTCTTTAGATAAAATTATTAATACATGTAATATACCACTTGAAGTAGCTGAGAGACTGAAGCTGTATTCAGTCTTTGAAACAATTCTTTTGAATGAGTTAACTAAGATACTGTTGGAGGGTAACAGTGGGTTTCATTGCCAGGATGGGTGATATCCTTCCACAGACGAAACACAACAATCCCTCTGTGTTCTAAGCTTATTCTGGTTCTAACTCCTGTTACCACTTTGGTATGATTAGGCATATTATTACCTGATTAGGCACGTATGGAAGCAACTCCACTTGTCTAGAGAAAGAGACATTATTTCTTCTGCGAAAAAGATCTTTATGCCCATTTTCGTTCTTTTCTACACGTCTGACACATTTTTATATTTTAGTCCAAGTACACCTGCATGCACCATGTCACCCAAGACTCCGTCCAACCTGGCCTTGAACACTGCCAGGGATGGAGCATTCACAACTTCCTTGGGCAACCCATTCCAGCGCCTCACCACCCTCACAGTAAAGAACTTCTTCCTTATATCTAATCTAAACTTCCCCTCTTTAAGTTTGAACCTGTTACCCCTTGTCCTACCACTACAGTCCCTAAGGAAGAGTCCCTCCCCAGCATCCTTGTAGGCCCCCTTCAGATACTGGAAGGCTGCTATGAGGTCTCCACGCAGCCTTCTCTTCTCCAGGCTGAACAGCCCCAACTTTCTCAGCCTGTCTTCATACGGGAGGTGCTCCAGCCCCCTTATCACATGTTTAATAAAAAGTTTCTGAAAATACAGAGAAAGAGTGGATTGATGAAAATATCTGTTTTCAAGTAATTAAGGGAATACTTGTTCTAACCTGTTGTATAGAGCACATGCTTAATTACATTTTAAAGATCAAATAAAAAAATAATCTTAGCTAAAACTGAAAAAAAAAAATCACAAAATAATAGTTTTAAAAGATTTAAAAGCATTTTAAAAGATAAAGCCATCTTATTACTACAAAAGTTTAAAGTCTGCTTTTCAAGAGCATTTTTATAGGCAGAAAATATTGTCATATCAAATCCTTTTAAAATAACCAAAGTAACCAAACACTCCTCAGTACACTTCAAAAAAAACAGATACTAAAATTTCATAAAACAAAGAATTAGAAACAATAAAATCAGTACTGCCTATTTTAATGTAAATTCTTACTGGTAGTCTCATAAGTATGAGAACTTCTCATAAGTCACACTAAAGTTCCTATTAAATGATAAGTGGTCATCCTTATAAAAAGCCTCACACAATTGCACCACTGGGAAAAAAAGGCTTAGCAAAACATACACTACTATATTTAAAGGTTTATTCAGTCAACACCTCATAATCATCTCTAAATCTAATGGGACACAAACACATTTCATCACAGATGAAAATCTTCAGTGACTGTTAAAATGAAAATCAAGAAATTATTACAGTCTAGTAGTTTGGCTTGCAGCATGCATTAATCAGAAATCATAATAAATCCACATGCTTTTTCAGACAGCACATTAGTCAAACAGTTTTGTATGATAACGACATTGACTAATGGGCTCGGAGTTAGAAGGGTCAATCATAAACTCATCAAATGCTTCATTTAATTTCTTAATTTGGACAAACACGATTTGTTTATGGGAAAGATATCAGGTGTTCTTGAATGAATAATGGCTATGAAACCAAACTCCATTAATCAGCTCTTGATTACAAATGACTCAGAGATTGTTTGTTCTAATTTCATTTATTTGGGTCAACAAAGAGAACACGAGCAAATGAAACCACGTGGAGAAAATGGCACACTTAGTTCTCCATATTTAATAAATTTGTGATAAATACTCACTCAATAACTTTAAACCAAGAATTTTATTACCCACATTAACTATTATCACTATTATCCGTTGCGTGAAGTGAAAAAATTTATACGATTTATAAGAAGATCATGTAGGTACAACACAAGACCTTCAGGTGCTGGACAACTATACTTGTGAATTCAGAGCAATGTGCTTGTATTTCAGATTGAATGTGAAAAGCACAAAGATGGCAGCTTTTGATTTCCACTTGCTGTGAAACATTTCAAGAAAACAATGTAATTCAACATTTTCAGCAAGCAGGAAAGGTGAGCTTAGCAGAATTGAAAGGGAACCAAGAGAAAATAAGGCCCGTGGACCTATGTATAACCAGCTTCACAAATTCCTGGTGTATTTCCCAGGCTTTAAGATTTTTAATCCCAGCCTGTATTACTGCACTTTATTAATATTTTTGCACTTCATGACTGTGCAGAAAAACAAACGAAGTTTTTCAAAGTTTGTTTGCAAGAACTGGGTCTGTGTTCAGGAGGAGCCATCACCAACAACATTAAGGACAACACGTTCAGTTTGAAATGCCCACTGCCTGCTGACTTCAGCCATGCGTGTAGTGATGAGATCTCACCTTGTTCCTTCTGCTGAACGCTCCCTGGGCAAGCCAGCTTGTTGTTCCAAGCTGCCTCGTGGTCCCACGCTGTCACGCAACTGAACCCCCAGTTCTGACCAGTCCCTGGACCCTTAGGACTGCACTTGTGCCCGAGTTTGAACCACAGCATCCAGACCCTTGCAAGCAAGCAAGCTTCCCAGCGCCACTCCGAACTGCACCTTATGGCCACCTAGGAGTGGTTCCAAAAGAGGATTTCCTCCGATGACCGTATGGTGAGATGCAAACTCCAACAACTGAAAGATCATCTCTTAATGCCCCTCTGCTCCATGACAGAATGGGCTGCACTGTATAGCATCAGTACTAACTCTATCAATATCTGGCTCTTAAACTTAGGGCATTTTGTGCAGTAGCAATCATATCAAATGAATCATAGAATGGTTTGGGTTGGAAGGGACCTTAAAGCTCATCTAGTTCCAACCCCCCTGCCATGGGCAGAGACACCTTCCACTAGACCGGGTTGCTCAAATTCCCACCTAACCTGGACAGAAACTAAAATATTAATCTTTAATTACAAGTCTGCCTTTTTCTGTAAGTATATACTTAAATACAATAATGACAGTTAATTCTGCATCTGCAGTTCAGCTATCTTTTCTTCATATTTAGCAACACGTATTTCTCAAGAACCCTGAAGTTCTCTCCCAGTTGAAAAATAACAGCAGATAGGGCACTAATCACTAATCACAATTTATAATCTAAGTCTGGAGCTAAGGAGGAAATGAGGACGACACGGTCACACGAGACCAAGTTCTGGGACACAGACTTCATTCCTGCTGTCACAGACTACCTGTGACCGTTGGTAAGTCATTGAAACTCCCTGAAACCTTGACGCTACCTCAAAAAGGCACAGAGATCTAAAATCCATTGATAGATAAGGAGTACTTATCTATTACATTATGGGTGCCTTGGAAATGCCTACCAGCTGGAGCGTGAGCAAGGGTCCAATAATTACCTCCACACTCACACTCGAAAACTTGATGGATGCACCATCATGACAGTGAGATGGAGCAAAGAAATTTTATCTCTCTTCCACTTATTTCTCTCTTCAGCAGGCTAAATGAGGGATCCTGGCACACTAAGCATGTGATTTGTGCCCCTCAGCCAGAGCCAGTGCTGCTGAGCATATTGAACACCTTAAAGCCCTTTTCTGGGTATTCGTGCTATAAAATCCAGCCAAACGCTTTCCAGTTTCTCTTGTAGAAAATCTAAACTGAAGGATGGTAAATACCCAAAGATTTACAGGGTAGACTGTTACAACATATCTTAGGGGCACACATTCTGGCTAATGGTTTAATGACCACAGACCAAAGCAGGCACCTATACTGCGAAGATGACACAACGGATCAGGTAAAATATGAGAAATAAATACTTTGCTACCAATATTAAGATGGAACATTTCCCAAAAGGTATGCTTAAACAGAAGCTATTCGCACAACCACATATGGTTTTCTGCAGCCAAATAGTGTATAATTAAATTATTGGGCAAAGTTGCTAAATATAAACTGACATAAAACTTAAGTTAACTGAAAAATTGTCTTTGACTTAAGATCAATAGCAGGACTGAAAGATTCATCTGCACATAATTAGCACACATATTTGCATCAAAATCATGTATACCATATGCTACAATATTATTGAAAGCCCCTTAGTTATAGTGTAACTTTTGTTTCTCGGTAGCACACAAAAAAAAAAGTATCAGACAAAAATCTAACAAAAAAAAAAAAATAGAAACTCTTAAAGATTTAGAATTATTTAGAAAGGCAACAAATTTTCATAACTAGTAAAGTTACTGTGAAGTCTACTCATAGGTTCTATTTTACATTATGGCATCCCTACATTAGCGACTACTCATTGGCTTCTTAAACCAGAAGAATTAAACATCCCACAAAAATGGTTCTAAGCATTTTTTTTTAATCTTTTTTTAAGAACCTAAAGGAGGTTCATGAAATGAATGGCTTCTAGATACTGATACAATCATATTCTAAATTGCAAAACTGAATTATTTTGCTTCAAACATTTTATTCTCTACCCAAATATGTCTAATTAAAAATCCGTATTTTATCAGCAATAATGAAAATGAGGTTGAATTAATTATTGAAGTAATTATTGACTAATCAAGCGTTTACTTTGCTCACCAATGACACAAAACCAGCTGGACTTCAAAATCACACACTCTGTAAGGACAAGACCATTAATATGTTAAAAAAGTAGTTATTTGGAGTAATGACTTTTTTATATAGTTGTTGCTTTGCATGCACAAAGTATTATTTTTGTAGTACTCTAATGAGATTAGGTAGCTTTGCCAATAAATTAGGCTCAAGTAATGTTGAAGAAATGTATTCAATGTCCAGCTGTACAAGCACTTGTGCACGGCTATGAAGCTCACTCTGTAGAGCACTCAAGTCAGTTCAAATTCTTTCTGCATCTTTCTAAAATTCAGTCTTAAAATACCTGCAATTCTCATAAAATGCACAATATAAAAATTATCTATCCTAAATTTATTACAGTATCCATTTTCTTGGTTTTGGGTTGGTTTTTTTTTTTTTTAAATAATTTAATTCTTATATCGCCCAGAGTTTGTTCAGATGTGCTCTTTCTGCTGATGTCGTTAAGTAAACTGGTTTTGGCACAGAAATCTGCTGAGTAGGAATCAGCAGTTGACCTAGAAACTGGGTTCACTAAATCTATAATTAGATGAGTTTCCTAAATAAGCTAGTTTTCAAAAATAGGATAAAATCTTCCATCTTCAAATATGTACCTACAGCAGAGGGATATACTATGAAAACTTTCGAGAAATCGCTCTAAACTGAGGATGTGCATCTGTCGCAGTGATACTGTCTGAACAGAACTGAGCAGATGAAAACAAAAATAATTAAGCATTTCACCAATCAAAAGTTATGAACTAATCTGAAGGGTATGGAGACAGGAATACAGATGGAAGAATATATTTTCAGATCCTTATGGAAAGGATGAGCTCACAGACAGCCCTGAAGTCCAGCTATGGGAAGCTGCACCTTTTACTCCACAATTCAAGAAAGACAGAGCATTCAGTACATCAGATGGCAGCAGAGAGAAATTGGACTGCACATCCTACTTGGACAACTTGTTAGCCATTTCACAAGTGTAATTCCAGTTTATTTACCTGTGAAATAATTGAGGCAGGAACAATAACAAACTTCACAGACTGGTGCCAATTCATGATTCACTAAAGATCAAAATTCCCACCAGCTTTGTAGACACTGAAAGAACCACCACCCTTCCTCTTCTTAGAGCAAGACCTCTTCTATGAATTCTTCAGACATCAAATGTTTTGTTAAGAAATAACCCTAAAGCTTACTTATCAAAACAGAGATTGGGATCATTCATCAAATTTTGCAAACTGTAGTCTTTCATTAGCGTATGTATCATGCAAATTGTATTCCTGAAAATTAAATCTTCTATTCACGTCTAGACTCCTGGAACATAGAAACAAAATCAAGAACATTTTCTCTGCCAAAGAACACCTGTATCTGTTGTGATCTTGCTAGCACAAAGCTTAAAAAACCTAGGATGAGCATGGGTAGAAAAGTCTGAATGGGGAATTCAGGTATGTAAACATACTAACAAGAGCATAAAATTCTTGGGAAAAGATGCAGAACATTTTGGATTCATTTTAGTGGATGAAACTGTAGTTCTATTTATAGTGATTCTGTAGAAGGAAGAGAATAAGATACTCAGAAAACTTTTGGATTGCCTTAAGCACCTGATGTTCTCTCTTCAAAATCTGTGTCCAACAGAAATCAAGGTTCTTCTCTGCTTGTGAGAGGTTGGATTTAAGATGATGTTAACAAAAATTTCAAAGCAATACTTTGTGAATATAAAATCAAGATGGTAACAGGATTTTTGTTGAACAATGTCCAGAGGAATTCCATGGTATCAGCTATTTTAGGAACTCGGGGCGGGAGGGATGATGGGAAAAATCACTGTAGATCTAATTGTTGAAAACACGTATTCACTGTGGAAGAATAAAAGTTCTTCAAGTTTCTGCTTGAAATTCTGGCAGAAGAGTACTTCTGAAGGACTTCATTTTCACTTTTGGGGTTAATGGAGCAACAGAAATGCAGCAAAACAGGTAATGAAATCCACAGATGTGGTTTCTTATATTCATCTCCAATAACGAACTGAGAGAAGGGGGGGGAATATTCAGACCTCCTACCAAAGCCTCTAATAGTTGCCTCTATGTGTTTGGAAAGACAGATAAAATAGGACATTAGGCTGATGGACATAATTCAGATTTGGTACACTGGGTAGTTAAAAAAAAAAAAAAACAACACGAACACAGTATGTTCAGCCTCTCAGAGCAGTGACAGAAAACATAGCCCGGGTCAGATACAGCTGGATAAAAGCAATACTCTGTTGTTACTCAGTCATTCAAGAGCAGCCATAAAAGTAGCATTCCAAGAAACCTGATTATTATCTCTTTGCATCCTAATTGTTATGCATGAAAGGATCACCATTTACGTTTGCATGTCAATTAGAAAGACTGCAGATGGAAGGAATCCATCTCCTTGCATTTGTTTTTTGCAATTCACAAATGCAAGACACTACTGTTTCATGCATTTATTCCCTATATTAACCAACAATGAAATACCTCTCTGTTTAGTACATTTAACCAAACTGCTGGTCGCTACTGTCAGCCCAAATCTTGATCTGTGCCAAACAGTACACCTGTGCCTGCAGCTGCCCATCCCTGTACCAGTTAATCTTTAATGCTGTCTAACGTGTGCAAATGTGCAAATAAATAGATAGCTACCTCAGTATTTGAAAAAATCTTTTATCAAGGGTGTACTGGAATAGCTATACCTCGTGTATGTTTTCAGGACAATTGTCTTATCTTTCATTCGCGTTTTCTTTATTACTTGCTCACATGAGGAATGCAGAGGCAAAACAGCAAAATCTTCTACTCCTGACCAAGCCTCAGCCATAAAATGAAGAGAGAACACTGAGCGAGTGCTGAAACAAAAAAGGCATTTAAAAAAAAAAAAAAAAAAAAAAAAAAAAGAAGAAAAGAAAACGCCCATTTCTTGGGGATACAAGCAGTTACTGCTTGTAGTTGAAGCCACAGCAGCGATGGATTGACGGTTCCTCCTGAGATTTATTTCTGAAAACATGAAAAAATTTCTAGCCTCCCCAGGACAACCTTGCAGAGTGAGATTCATGAATTCTAACCTAAAACTTTTTTTTTTTAATCCACTTCTTCTGTTTTTTGTTTGTAATGTCTTAACTCCCCTGCACTCACATATCCATACCCAGGTCTTGCCTTTTCAGTGATGTTTTCATTAGGAATGGATTCTTACCCACTCATATTCTCTTTAGCTTGGAGTTCAAGAAATACTGCACAAAACACCCTGAAAAACATTTTTAGTGCCTACATCCATGTTTGTCATAAAGAGAAAAGGTAATTCAATAAGACATCTTTGCTCACATGATTGAGGTTTTTTTATATAAATGGAAATAAAATTATCCAAAGTGTCAATACACACTACTCAAAACAACTGTCTGAAACTGATAGAAAAAAGAATTTTGCATTAAATGAGCATACTCACATGGTAACTATTAATTTCTTTTTCAATATTCAGCAACTTTTAAGCTTGTTGGAAGTTCAAATTCTTAGAGTTTCTGGGGAAAGCATTATTTTAGAAGCTATTTTTAAATTTCCATGAAACAGGTGAAATATTTAATGTATTATTTCATCCTTTGTGCATATATACCAATACACTATCATGCTTCTAAAACTGTTTGCATAATTAGAAATTCAAACTAAGCTTTCCAGTGGAAAGAACACAAATAGCAAAATCAAAAGAAAAAAACCATACTCAAAATAAGAAATCTGTAAACATTTTATAAATTAACCATTTAAAAATGAGCACAAATAAAAGGAAATTTTTCATACTTGTTGCCACCTGCCTGCTTTACTACTTTGTGTAGCTAGAAAAAAGCAAAATAGAGGCCATCCTATTTAACTAAACAGTTTTTATTAAAGTAAAAGAAAAGCAAGAATCCATAAAGTAGCAAGTGATCCTATTAGTTCCGCCAGACTAAAATCATACAGTCTACGTATGTGGTCCTTTCAGCCACATCTGTTATGAGCCATTTTAATACCAGAAAGTAGAGAATATTCGACTATTTATCAGGCACTGAGTGCAAATTAGGATTTTCTCTCCAATAACATGTATTATAAAACACTTCAATTTTTACAACAGCTAAGGCCAAAGTACTTTTCATCTTCAATGATTTTCTCTTTAAGGAATATGTAAAATGTAATAAAGATGCACAGTACAAAATTAAAGGGAGCAATATGACAGTATAATTCAAAGATAATGAGTTAAATATCCAATATCCAGAATAGCTGCCAAACAGATCTGATAAATGTTAAATGCTTATGATTTGTATTCATCAATTTTCACCGCATATTGCTAATGTCATGTTAGTGTCTCAGTTCTGAAGTTTCCTTTAAATAAACTCTGTCAAGAATTCTTTCCACAAAAACGTTCTATTCTTGAATGCTCTTTCAGTGATAGATTGAAATGCAGATTCCAAAAATAGATCAGACACTTATTTCAACTCTAGACCTTTGAAAATCCAGATCAATTGCCTTTTGTCATCGTCTTTATATGGAGAGTAAGAAATTTCTGCTTATCACCATAGAAAAACTTTCAGGCTCCTTTAGTAAAGGCAGCAATATTGATAATTTGAAAAGCCGACATGCTATTTTTCATATCACTGTATTTACATTTTTTGAATCTTTATCCACATTTTAATCCTTATGAGAAAACATGGGTGCCACACAACAATTTACAGCTCAAATTAACCAGCTTTAAAGTTTTGAGGTTTTTGGTTAAGCTTATAGGTTTTAGCAAGGCAGGATTTGAAGCAGGGCAAACTTTTTCCTTAAAATTAGCAATATGAGCAAGCAAACGTTTAGCACAAAACCCCAGCTCAAATCTTCTGTGCTTCTCCGTCTCTCGGTAATGAAGTCTGGGAAAGAAATCACAGAC
Source organism: Strigops habroptila (assembly GCF_004027225.2). Lineage (NCBI taxonomy): Eukaryota > Metazoa > Chordata > Aves > Psittaciformes > Psittacidae > Strigops > Strigops habroptila. The sequence continues at coordinate 26,370,993 of NC_044284.2, read as the reverse complement.
ACCCAAGTGGTTTGGCAACTGTAAGTGACAGAAGCTCAGCTAAATCCTCTGTTTACACTGGGGATTAACTGGGTAGATTGTGCGCTGCAAACTGAGCTATCGATGGTCAAGGGAACCTGCTCCCTGTCAGCCCGTGGGGCAGCAGCACAAAGCCTGGTCCTGGTAGGAAGTGACCCATGAACATATCCCTGCGAAGGATTTATACAAAGCCAGTCTGCCCCATAGAAACTCCATATGACCATTAACCGGCCTGCAAGGCCTGCCAGGAGGCCTAATTACAGGTCTACAGAGCCCAATAACAAAAGCTGAAGAGCTTTAGCCTAGGGATGATCTGCTTTATACTGACTTGAGAGAGTCCATATAGAGTGACAAAAAGAAAGAGGTTTAGCTTTAAAATTCTCCCAAGAGACAAAGCATTGTAGCTAAGTCTGGAAGGCCCACATGCAACATACTTCAGATAGGCTTAAACATACCACCCTCTCAAAATTAACATTCAACTATTGCCTGCTTAACATCTGCTCAAACATGGCAAGTTGCTGTGATAATGTTAGAGGATGCTAAAAAGGCTTTCTGGTACCTCGATATTATGAAATGTGAGTGAGTAAAGTTGTACAAATACAAATTTATAGCTGAGACCAACAACTTCTACTGAATGACAATTTTAATAAATCAAAACTCAGTTGCATGAAAAATTAAAGGGGAGTGCTTCAGTATCTTCAAGTATTGTACTGCTTAATGAGAACAAAGATTCGGACATTATACCACCAAAAAAAAAAAAAAAAAAATTAATAAAGTGCATAGCAAAGTCAGTATGAATGAAGGACTCAGAGTAAAAACTTCTTGACAGCACTGTATTACCTGAACATAAAAGTGACCATCTTCTCCATCCTCCCCTCCATATACAGGTGAATATTTCTTATTTTACCAGCTCTTCCGCAAGACACCAGAAGTCACAATTCCCATTACCAAAATGCACCAGGAAAAAAATTCCAATTAAAAAGAGTATGGTTTACTCTTTGCTGTATTTTTTCTTTCAGAGAAATCAGATGTTATTTCCTAAATTAATATCTAAGATTCTAAAAAGCAGACTTCTACAAGACACTAATTATCTTTAATTCCTGCTGAAGCTGATGAGTTGGCCACTGGACCTACCTTCTCTAAAATCAAGCATCTCTGGAAATGAAGAAAGCAGTGAAGAGCAAAGGGAACAGAATAACGTATAATTAACTTTTTTAAAACTATGGCCATTGTACTAGAACAGGACTTGAAAAAGCTGGCACACTGAAAGCACTTTCAAACCTATATTCTGTAAAGCGATAACATTATTAGTGTATTTCAATACACCACTTTCTCTTACTTATAAAGCCACAGGGATAAAGCCACAATTTCCATGTCAATAGGTTGATGTGAAGAAGAAAAAAAAAAAAAAAACAACCCAACAAAAAACCCCCGATACACACAAACATCTTTACATTGAATATTAGGAAAAATTTCTTCACTGAAAGGGTTGTCAAGCATTAGAACTGGCTGCCCAGGTAAGTGCTGGAGTCACTATCCCTGGAGGTATTCTAAATACCTGTAGATGTGGCACCTGAGGCCATGATTTAGTGATGGACTTCACAGTGTCAGGACCTGATATTCTTAAGGGTCTTTTCCAACCTAAATGATTCTATGACCTTCACACTGAGAAGACAACTCTAATGTGTAAATAGTTCACTGAAACACCAGAAGAAGAATAAAGCAAAACAAGGACTACTTAAACCTTTTTGTACCCAAATACTTTTAGAAATCAGACTCCAGTGCCTCTTGTAGCTCTTGCCATTTTCTGTGGTACTTGGCATGAAAGCCAGGTTAGCTGTTTTACTAGCTAAACCACACGAACAGAGTGCAACGAGCTTTTGGACTGACATTTCCTATGCTTGAAGAAATTTCCTACACTTTTAAATTTGGACAAAATATCCTCAGACATTCCACTCATAAAGCAACAGCCCAAATGTCTTCTCTTAAAAAGTATGTATACTGCATACAAATACATATTTGTTGCTGTGCCCAATTTGAAGAAAGCACCTGAACTTAAGCCCAGACATCAAATTCTATGTATGTACCAGGTACTGAGAGAAGTTGCAAATTAAACAAGTACCAATGATACAGAATTGCACCTGAACAAGGTCTTCATATTTGCACACAGGCTGGAGGAGACCACCAGCAGCATCAATGGGACAGTATTCCCAGCAGAGAGCCAGTGAACCGGCCATCGTTACTCACCTATGTTTAGCTAGTCGATATAAGTCATTAAAACTACATTGTAATACCATTTGCAGCACAGAAAAATGTGATAAAAAATAACTTTTGCAGTTCAGCAGCGACTTGTTGCAAAGCTTTCAGTTGTGATGCATGTCAATAGAGATGAACAATGAAGGCACCTTCCCAAACGTTTCTCCAACACTTGCTGGTAATTTTGAGCCATTGTAGAAGGTAAGATTGTTTTGTTTGGCCAAACCATAGAGGAGTGCAGTGTCATTAACAACCATTAAAATGTAGACAGTACATTTTGAATAAAGTACAGCTTTTTTCCCCACTTGGGAATTGCTCCAATCCCACTATAATGTCAGATACTCTACAAGTTAATTCACAAATTTGGGATGGATCCTGTATCAAGCACTACATATGCAAACAACAGCTTTGTTCATTATTACTACAGTACGGATTTAAATTTACATTATATTCAATTAAATCCTACAACATCATACTACAACAGCAACAACATAATTGACATAAACCTGTTGATCGTCAATTCCTTGAAAAGCTACTCAGTAATGGTATAAGACAGATCTCTTTTTATTTTTAAACTTAAAGATGAAAAAGGTACCAATTTTGCAATGAGTAAACACACAAAAAGATATTGAAACAACATTATTAACATTTCCAATACTCTTCTCACACCAATTTAATAAAAATTCAATCTAATTGACTGAATATAGGACGGGGTGAAAAAGGAGGGGGAATGATCTCGTAAATGCCTGCAATTACCAAGACTTATATAAAGCCAGGAAATAATTTCTTTCTGTATCTTTGGATGGAAAGAGAAACAAAGAGATTAACTCTCGAGTTATTTATAAACAGCTTGCAGCCTCAATCTAAGTTTCAGACTTCAATAGTGAATATTTAAATTTAACAATGTCATAGACCTTTTATATGGTTTTGGAAATTTTGGGGACCCAGGTCACGATGATATACAACCCACAGATACCTTTTATACATTTCTCAAGTGTTAAATTAAAAAATAAGGTGTGATAGATGTGAGTAGTATACACAAGTTGTGCTTTTTTAGGTCAGTGCTGTCACATCTGTTTTATAATTATATGCTTCAAAGATTTATTAAAAGTTATGGAGGAGAACGAATGCATCTGAAGCTACACAATACAAAAGGCTAGATGCATTTAAAAAGAAAAAAAAAAAAAAAAGTCCAAAACCCAGACCAAAACAAAACTTACAACAACAACAAAACAATGTAAGAAGATGGGTATTCCTTAAAACAGAAGGTTTCCATAAGGGAAAGAAATAAAAAAAGGTATTTATTGGAAGTTGCTGTTTCTAAGTTAAAAATATATGAGAGATGAAAGCTGAACTAAAGACAAATATGTTTCTACAACAATGCATATGAAATATTGAAAGCTTTCCTTTTTGCATGAAAAAACGACAAAGTCCTACTGGGAAAATTAAAAAAAATAAAAGGGGGGGGGAAATTAATTAGGATTACAAACCTCACCAGACTACCAGTTCAGAGCTAAATCATTATTTTAACAATTTGAAGACAAATGCAAGTACCTAAAGAACATCCAGCAATATTATATAAAAGGATCATTATTAATTTATAATTTTTTTATAATTACCACAGCCCTACTACAGTGTAAGGTTCTTGAGTAATGTTTTCACAACCATAGCATAAGTGCATCAAGCCACATGCAGCTCATGTATATAACCATTTGGACACTGGGTGAAGAGAGGACAAAAGCCTCTGCATCAAAGCCAGTGAAGAGCAGGTGTCCTGCTACAGCATGCCACCACAAGGGCATGCGATGAAAGGTGGCAAGGAGCAAAATGGACCTTGGCCCAAGTTACACCATAGCTCAAATCCACAGTAACTTCCACAGGGGAAAAATGGAGCAGTGCACATCAAAGCTGCAGACTGGACACTATTATATTAGTAAAAATAAACCAAACAAGCGGAACTTCTGTCCATTTGGGAGCAACCATGTCCCTGACCTGTAACATGGACTTCAACACATTTGCAAAAAAGGCAGGATAAAAGGAATTATCTTCTCATCTTTGGTACAATAGGACAGTTACTTTAAAGTTTTAGGTCTTCCATCAAACTACAGGATTTCTCCAATTTTTCTTTAAATTAAATTAATGCAAAATTAAAAATAGTTACCAAGATATGCATCTTGCCTTCCTTCTTACTAGCCCTGGACAAAATAGGAATGCTTCTCCCCGTGGAGAATTAATATGCAGACCAGCTTCTTAGTCTCAGCCTTTTGGAAAGCTTGCTACATATTTCACCTACCACTTCAAATAAATAAATACAAATATATACATGCACTAATTCAGTTCAGTGCTAAAAAATAAAGAAACAAAACCAAATTTTTGAGGGCACAGAATAAAGTCTCAGTAGCAGCAGCAGCAGCAAGAGGACAAACACATGAAATCTGAGTGCTGGTTCTGAACAGCAAATAAAAATTCCTTAGTTTTATTTCCTTAAAAGGAGATAAAAAATTGTCAATGGTGATGCACATCAGTTTCCTCTTAACTAGAAACTGAAGTGAGCTACGGAGAAAGGGACTTAGCATTTGCCAAACAGAAAAGGATAAACTTACTATCTGATATTACAAAAGTTAAACACATTTTGAAGAATATAATTTTACTTATAATAGCCACACTTACCAGCTGCCTCAAGAACCAGCTGTAATCTAGCTTTGGCCTGTTCAGCAGGAGTCTGAAAAGAGAGGATTTATAAGATCTTCATGCTGTTTGTACATTTGACATGCAAGGTCACATGCTACCGACTACAGCCCTGCCATCGCCAAAGGGAAGCTCTCACCTCTGCGAGAGACTCTGTGCTTACACACCATCCAAAGCAACTTCCACACTGAAATGAGTACTATTGTATTTAAGTTAGAAACTGTCAGGTAAATTTACAGAATTTACAAGAAAGACCATCCCCATGAGGCAGCCTGTGGCAGCCTTACCAACCTGAGCACCTGCAACTGTGGCCAGGCTGAAGCCCACCTCCGGCTCCTTTCTCAGTCCTCCAGCAGCAAATCCTCCCCAGCACCTTGGTGACCCCATTACACAAAAATACATAAGCATGCTCAGAATCAGCTTTTAATATGATTAATATGGTGAGTTTTTCACACTTCTGTTATCTGTTTTGACTTTTTCCTCTCCTTAAGGTATTTCTTCACATCTGTTGGGTTGAGGAACATATTGTTGGCTGTGTACCCACTATGCTAATTATTCCAAGTGATGTTTTACTGTGTCCAATGTGCTTGCCACCCCTCTAATTTTGAAGCCACTCAAACGTTTTCACAGTTAAATTTATACACAAACCACATTTGTCATGGAGTTCAGAAGTTGATTATTTCTGTAAGCACCTGAAAAGTTTGGGAGGTTTCTGCTCTGCACTAGAAAAAAACCATGATGGAAATGTCTGGTGGCGTTGTTCAGCTTTGAGAACTCTTCTAGGCAGATATTGTTACTATAACCTTTTTTTTTTTTGGTAACCAGTCTAAGTTTGCACCCTTCCAGGTTCACCCCATTAGTCATACAAATATTAACCAAGGTAATCAGGCAAAGCTCTTCGCTATGAATGTCTCAGCTGATGATGCTCTATAGTGAAAGAGAGTGAGCTTGTCTCAAAATCTCTTTCAACCAAAGATATCTCAGATTGCATTGTGCTCAAACACAGATTTTTACAGCAGGATTAATGTCATATTATTATAAATTATAAGCTCTATAAAATGGCCACCTTTCACTAATTCATAAAGCCCTCACTTTCTGCTTTTAGGCGCTTAGGGTTTTCTATTTACTAATAATTTGTTTTACATTACATCTACACCTAATAAGATCGGCTAACAAAATTGTTCTGATGACACAGAACAATTCTATTTCTACCACAAGAATTTACAGACTGCTCCTTTCATTTGCATACACTATGAAAGATTTTATATTATCTGCAGATTGAAAAAGGAAATTCAAATGAAGATCCAGATTTTAGTTGTAGAGGTCTAATATTTTTAGTTTGGAATTTTGCTAGATGTTTGCACAAAACCCAAATTGTTGGGAAAAATTTATTTTTATAACTACTATACAAATGCTACCATTAGAGTTGACCACTAATCTTGGTGGCAAGAAAAGTTTTGACATTTATTGTAAAAGTATCTTCATATTTCTTCCTCTTGCAGTGAATTAATTATTACAACATGCTTTGGCATATTAAATACATCACTAGAGGAAAGAAAGGAGAGAAAGAAAATGGTCTGCTTTCCATCCAGAAAAAAACCTCCCCAACTTACTAAGTTTCAGAAAAGTCATACTTGGGTTTGTGGGTTTTCCATTCCTATGACAACTTTAGATTTAAAAAAAAAAAAAAAAAAACAAACAACCAAAACACCAGGGTTACTCCAGCATGGCAAAATACTCCAGTAGAACTTAGAAGAGAAGGAAAAGTGTTTTGTGTAAAATACCACCTGCACTCAGGTCTTCACGTGAACAGTCCAATCCATCAGGTGGGTTCTGGCACCCAGTAATGCCTACAATACATTAAATCCATTTCCTACATTCATTTTGCCCATTTTGTAACAAAGTGTTTGATTAACTTAACTGATCCACCACCCCAGCAGGAAGAGCATGGCCTTGTTTGGGCCACAGTGCATCCCCACAGCCTGAGCAGTTTGCATGAGTATCCTCCCAGGCTGCAACTCTCCTAGGGGCTGCCCAATGCAGGCAGCAGCATGAGCTGATGCACTTCTCATACAGCTTTTTTCTGTAAGGCTCAAGCGTGTCTCAAATGCTAAGGGATTGCTTGAAAGATACAATATTCTATTCTTATAACATTTATCCAGTTAGACATGTAACACAAATAACCTGGATCTCTCAAAAGAAAAGGATCCATCTTCTTTTTGGCCATGGAACAGTCTGTTTAGCACTAAAGACTAGAGAAAGAGATGTTTCACTTACAGTTATTACCATATTCAAAGCCCACAGCAGCAGCATCCTGCATCACCACACCAACAATAACTCCCTGAAAGAGCAAGTATTAAACCAGGCTCCAGACGGAGGTGAACAGAATGCAGCGAGCAGCAGTACAAGTGATGCCTCTCAGCACTAAACATGAAACTCCACCAGTATCAACATAACTGAGCCCCCTGCTCTAAAATGCTCCAAACAGTTCAAAATGCCTTTTCCCGCTCCTCTCATGTAGGTATGAATGTGTCTTGTTGGTATAAGGTAGGTTAGACTAAAAGTCTTCTTTTACTTAGCAATATCCCACTGGAAACTGCACACACAGTTGCTTTGCAGGCATCTTCCCTTTTGCCCTGACTGCAGCCCTAGCATTAACTGATAATTGCTTCATGGACATTGGTATACCCGCAGGAGAACTCGGTACAGATGCCTTTCTGCTATCAATCAATATGCCCTAAACAATGAATGGATGAAGGGTTCTTTAATAAAGGTGACTAGCTTGGCTCCAGAAAGCATTTGTCCAACTGGTGGAAGAGGCCAATGCTCTGAGAAAATAGACAAATTCATCAGAAAAATCACAATTAGACCCTCAAACAAGCCGTTAGCAATGTGTGAGAAAGACCGGCTACTGGAGGTTAGTATTGATTTAGAAGACCATTATGTGACAAAATTCAGAAAGACCCTCAAAAAACTTAAATACAATAAAATGACTGGTCATGTTGAGCACAGGTTGCAAAATAAACTCTCAGACTTTCCTTATGGTTTTAAGCATAACACAGAAGCAACAGAATTCAAAACAGTGTAAAAAAAATAAATAAATACTACCAAGTATTTATAGTACCAGTTGATGAAGGTGACCACTAATTGTAAAAGCAAGAAAGGAATTTTCCACATTGCAAAATGACACGAGGAGTGTCAAGCATCCCTAACAACGAATTTTACTTATGTCAAAAAGTGTTTGGTAACCCACTGGAATTATGCTTTAGAAATGTATGGTATTTTATAGGATACCATGAAATAGAAATATCCATGTGATTAATAATTTTTATTAATATCTCAAGCAAAAATTTGATTGTACGTATTCAACTTTTAAAGCAAGCTTTTTTAGGAATATGGGGCACATCCTTCTAACTCATTTCTTTGCAGTATATCCAGTGCATTACATCACTACTGCTTTCCTAAATAGTATATTAATAAAACTGCACTAAAACCAGTGTCTCTTCACTTTAAATTTTATGATTACTGTGTAAAAAAAAAAAAAAAAAAAAACAAAAACAAAAACAAAACCAAAACAACCACACTCAAGTTGCTTGCCACTAGTAGCTACAGGGAGCAAGTGATGTGCTTGGTGGGCACCTTCAGACATGCCATCAGTGTCACGTTTTGTTTACAAAATATTCAATTGCAAGGGGGATTCAGTTTTTAGATTTTACAAACTAATTAATAGGCTTGAAACAAACACTTCAATTCAGCTACTAGATTTTATTTTTAAAACATCTTCCTGTTACCTGTGATGCATGATAAACATTTCTGATTGAGAAAACAATATTAAAGTGAAAATACACTTGAGAACTTTGAGGGAAAAATTTGAGAAACATTAAATTTAAAAAGAGAGTCCAAACTTCCACTCTGAACCAACGACTGTGAATATTGTTAAGTAGTGCACATGGCTCTTGTCAGTACTGGAAAACATGACATTATTGTAAGATTCAAGTAGTTAATGACGCTGCAGTATTTTGAGCTGCAATGCCCTCTTACCTAATTTTTTACGAATCTGGAATTTTCCTATAAAATATCTCTCTGGTGTTTATTGTCTGTGCTGAAACGGGAAAGGTTCAATTCCTCCTATTCATCACTAACGACACTGAGTTTAATTGAACTTCAGGACTTCTCTCTCTTGTAACATCTCTATCAAAGCCTAACAAATCTTAGTGTGATAGTAACCATGGCAGGTTTTTTTGCGGGGGGGGGGGGGGGAGGGGGTAGGAGTGGGGGTGGTGGTGTTTGGTTTTTTACACAGATGTTTTATCTTTGCATTTGAGAAAGACAAAAATAGCAGTCCTTGAGCCCTCTACATCTCTGCCAACAGAGATGAGTGAAAAACCCTAAGCGCCATGCTTGCGGCAGCAAACACGATCAACATTCCTTAACTGTCTTAGATACACGTGCTGCTTGAAATTATAATTTAATGTTCTACTTCCAGAAAGGACGTAGGATATCAAATTTGTTGAACACCAATAGCCAAGTTGATAATTTAAAAAGATTTTCCACTTAATAATAAAACCAAAATTTCCTACAGGCATTGTATTACATAAAAAACCCCATGAAACTATAGATCTCCGAACTTTGCGAGCCAGTTTGCTTATGCCTGTTGAAATGTTTTAATGCTACTTCTCCCCCTGCCTCTGAAGGAAAGGTTTGTGTCCATGTTTCTTCCTGAAGATTACTCACAGCCTCATGGCCAAATGCCACTATAACAATGGCAACAGAGTATGTTCCTGCTCACATTCCGGGGATGATATTAGCACATCCACATATTGCAACTGAAAACAGAACATGAATTGTAGCCGTGTCAAAAATCGATCTCTTCAGGACAATGTAACTTCCCCAAGTTTAAATTTCTCTTGATGTCTATTACTCAGTAAAATTCCAGTTTAAAAACACAAAATCAAAACAATACCCAAAGGACTCAGAAAATAAACACTAATTAAGTAACCTTATTGAACACAAATCCATCCTTCCATTTTAACTCCAGCCTATTATCCCTATCATTAATCTAACCTTTCCCAAGCTGATGAGCTCAAAAAAAGGTTAATAAAAAGTGTAACAAGAAATAGAAATAACAAAACATAAGTTTCCTAGTTGTCTGAAGAGATGGCTATCCAGAACTATTTGGGAATGCTTCCAAAGTGGGCCAGAAACATAAAGCAAATGTTTGCAATGAATTCCAGAAACAGAAAAGTTGGCAAGGCTGAGAATATAAGAGAAATTCCCCAGTGTTACTGTGATCACAAGTCGTCTAGAGGCTTTATCAAATGATTTTGTTTGCACAACCTTGTCAGGTTTGCTTTTCATTCAAAACCAGCACAAATCAAAGCACAAACTAATAAGAAAAAAAAAATATATAACCAATAACCAAATAAACTCTATTCAAGCTGAAACCAGGGCACCACTTCTCAAAGGTATTAGTAACTGCTACCTGTTCCATATTAAAACGGAGACTGGTTTTACAGCTGCAGCAGGGATCTGGGAAAGACACTTTCTTGTGATATGTCTTTCCATCGAACATAGAATGCCATCAAGTGATGGCATTCCATCAAACTTAGAGGTAAATACAGTATTTAGGGGTACGGGACACTGGAAGACTGACAGGCTTAACCAGATCAAGTGATAACAGCAGCACAGAATGGGATAAAACATAATGCTGATAAATACAGATAAATGCACAATGGGAGGACCTTCTCATCTACTCTCCTGCGCTCTCAAAGGACAGAATTCCTTTCAATTCAGGAAAAAAAGTTTCACATCATTGTGAACAGCTAAAAAGAGAACTCAATGTATATCAGTAATGAGAAAAGACAAGACAGAAATGACAAAAATTAAACAAAGGGGATAGATATGTAATTTCATTTTAATATATTCTGTAAGTTAGTGGCCTGCCTTCACCTGAAATATTATACATCCCAATTCTAGTAAATCTATCTCAACAGGAAAAGAGAAACAAAGAACCTGAACCCCGCTACCTTTTAAATGGAGCTTGATCAAATTATGGAAAAGATTATATGACATATTTGCTTAGCATAGGTATCATTGGATTTCTTTTCAGCCATTTATTCCTCTTTAGGTGATTAAAAAAAAAAAATAAAATCACCAAACTAAAAATAGAAAATAAAGAACTTACTTGTATTAGAGAACACCTCATAGGAGCATACAGTATAAAAATACAAAATAAAAACAAAGGAGATTGAGAACTTATAATAATAGTCTTTTTCTTACATGAGTCAGAGCAAACAAAGAATTTGAGTGGCAAATTCAAAACAGACATAAGAACATTTTTTCCACATTGAACACAAAAAAAAATCTTAGAGAAGAATCAATAATATGAATAACATAGAAACATAATAAGCATATCTGGCACTATTTGAATTAAACCTCTACATTTATGATATTTATGAGTCCGTATTTCTTCTCTGTTAGAATTGATCAGTAATACATTCAGATATAGGCCACGGTAGGACTAGTGTCCTGCCCGAATATAGATCTACCTGTTCCAAAAAACCTAAATGTTTGAGAAAACGTGGAAATGTATAAATTGGGAAAATGCACCCAGTAACAGATGGTAATGACTCTGTTCGCTTTACAAACACGTGAGATTTTTCCCAGTTTTCTCCCTGCCCAGAATTACCTTTCTATTGTATACCATAGAGAAATGAGAATTGGTTTTTTACTGCTACCCAGCTGATACACACTTGCTGTATGAAAGTGTTCAGCAGCTAAAAAATGAAGCACACAAAAAATTAAATTATATTGACATAGCAGTTTTACATTACTACTCCTATGGAGGATGAAACTGGGGAAAAAAGAAGAAAAAAATATCTGCGGAATTGTCAGGCTGTTTACAGTCTCCAAGAACCCAGTAGACAACCACAGATACTAACAAGCAGAAATTTTTTTTTAATTGCAAAGTCACATTAATTGCAAAATCATTAGATAAATAGCCTGAACAGAAACAGAAAACATTTCAAGCTCAACAAACAGTCCATGCTCCATTTCCTAAGAATTCTATACTTTTTATGGACCTCCTATCAACACATACTAGCTACAGTTTAATGCAAATTACTAAACTGTCCCATTACAGCACTGAAATCAAATGGCGCAATGCAAAAAGTTTGATCTTAAATGTCATCAGACCTATACAATTATCAAAGCACAACAGCTATGAATTATGAGTGGAAAAAAATCATGTAAAGCATGGAGTAATAGCGATATCTGTCTATCAAACACACAGATGCCTTTGACACATACACACAAAAAAAAAGAAACTGGCGTCAGCAACATACTAACTAGGAAAGGGCAATCATTATCCCAAAGAAAAAAAAGAAAGAGGAGCCAGAAAAGCCATTTTTCCCCTTTCATATATGTAAAGGGCACAGAAAGAATATGACTAATGATGAAGTGAAAAGTACATCTTAACTAGCGACACACACACCACACCGCGGCGATAATCAAACACTGTCTGTTCATGGAAGAACGTGCTCTCAGCCATAGCCAGGCGAAAATTGCCATACCTTGGCAGAAAGGTTTGGAAAACTTTTCCAAACTGTACAGAGACCCCCATTCAGTCCTGCTCCTCCAAGATTTATCAGAATTGGGCAAGAAAGATAAAAAAATGGAATGATATGGCCCAATCATTAAAATTCAGAGTCCAGAGAGGAAAGACAAAAAAGTTGGCATAACCATAAAGTCACACATATAAAGCTGCTAAACAACTTAATGGAATGTTAGAATTTTCTGTTAAAAAACAAAAGAGTATTTTGACTACATGCTTTTCATTTAACTGAATTTTCATACAAAATTGAGATCAAAGGGGAAAACACATTATATTGTCCCTAAACACTTTGACATGTGCCATATCTCAAAAGCATAGGATTCCAAAAATCCTTTTCCTTCTCTCATCAGGACATAAATGGTCATTAAAGCATTTGGATTTGCTAACTTAAATTACAGATTCTTACACAGACTGCACTTAACCAGGCTTTTCTTCTGAGACACACATGGGTTTCTTCAGCA